>NC_134157.1:22479509-23679509 GCF_033958435.1 Carettochelys insculpta
AGCAACCCTGGCAGGGGATCCAAGGAGGGCAGCTGAGGCTGCAGTGTTGATAAGAGCAAGCAAAGGTTCTTCAAGGCTTTCCCTTTACCCTCTTCGAGAAAGACAAAAAAGAAATAAAAAGACTCAAAGCCACTGTTAACTTTAGGTTGTTACCTAATGCAAAAATCTCACTAGCTGCAAATTACCAGATACGTGTGTTGCCAGAAAAAACAGTTCCCAAATTTGCTTTGACTTTTTACTTTTTAATCAGATACCTCATTTAGCCAACTACAGACACTGAGCTGACAAACCTCTATAAGAAACAGTTTTAAGTGGGACTGGATCAGAGCTCTTTCAAGGCTGACTAAAGTACATAGAGGGAGAAAGCATGCTCCTTTGCAAATATATAAATATATTTATCAACAATTTGAAAGAACTACTTACAGTAGCCATGGACATCTCTGCTGATTGGAACCAAAGTTTAAATGTTTCACACCAAGGCAAAAGGTTTGTCAGTATAAAAAATATGGTAATGCTACCTAATATGAAATTATGTTCTATTTATTACAGTTAGACTTGTTGAGGAAAAAATCTGGACTAATAATTTATACAACAGCCTATTTAAAACAGAATTCTTTTAAGGCCATCTGTTTTTCTAAGGAATATTTCCAAGACTGCCAAGTTGTATATTATCAGTGTGTTATTAATTATAAAAAAAAACAATAAAAATTTAGATATTGTTCAGTATCTAAAGTATCAAACCCAGAAAAAAAAATTTTACAGTGATCTGTATCCTGAACAGATTTTAACATTTGTGTGCAATTGTAATCATTTTCAATTGTTTGAAGCATAGTGTGTTGAATACATTGGTACCAGATGCTTGACTTTTTATAAAATGTTTCCACGAGTTTTGATCATTATGTCGGTAGTGAGGTTTTGTAAACAATCTTTACTGCTCAATTATTGTTATACTGCACTACAGCTAGGGCTTGAGGGGAAGAGAATCATTTTATGACATATACACCATATACTTTAATTTTTAAAGCTGGTCCCAGCCCTAGATCTCACTGGCAAAGTTTACCTTACTGATACATTAGGTGATGGGCTGTTCAATTGCTAACAGATGCAAAAATTTCCTGAAGGTAGATTAACTTTTACTCAAGTAATTAAAATACGTAGCAAGAATATTTTAACAACAAGTTAATAGTAACTTATTTTAAATTTTTTTTACTTTGTTAGAAGTCTGGGTAAATTTAATGCTTCACTGTGATGTTTATATTTTAAACCTTTGCAGGCAAGCACAAGTACAAATATAATTAATGTGAAATACAAAAATTAAATAAGCCATTATGTACAAAAAAAGAGAAAACTGAAGGTTCTAATATGTCCTCAGTTTTGAGGGGAAGTTGTCAAATCCACATACAGATTAATATAAAATATTTCTAAGGGTTCAGCACTTCCAATACCAGTGAATAACATTACTCAATGAAGGGTCCCTGTGGCACCTTATAGACTAACAGAAAAGTTTTGAGCATGAGCTTTCGTGAGCACAGACTCACTTCTTCAGATGCTGGTCTTAGAAATCATTGATTTGATTTTTGATCATTGATTTCCAAGACCAGCATCTGAAGAAGTGAGTCTGTGCTCACGAAAGCTCATGCTCAAAACTTTTCTGTTAGTCTATAAGGTGCCACAGGACCCTTCGTTGCTGTTAGAGATCCAGACTAACACGGCTACCCCTCCGATACATTACTCAATGAGATTACATACATGTACATGTTCTCAGTATGCTGTACATAACAAAACAACAGCTCCACATCTCACAGATCTGAGCACACTGTCTATTAGCCGGCTGCAGATAACAACCAGAATCAAGCAGAATACTATGACAAGCATTCTATTTTATATACTCATAAAAAGTAACTAACTCTTTTAAAAATAAACTTTCAGGAGCTTCTAGAAATATGTTGAGGGTGTGGGAAGCCTATTTTGGAATCCAGGGAGTTAGACACTTCATAAAATTGCATGCAGGGTTAATAGAGGACTAGTACTCTTACTTATATAACAGGTCTTAAATAAAACATGCCATCTTGTTGCTATGTGGAAAAAAATTCCATGTTGAGCATATTTAATTTTTTGCCTTGACCAGGTATACCTGGAGATGTATAGAAACCTTACAAACACATTTATGAAGATACATGGAGGGGGTGCTTCATGTTTCCTGACAAATGGATAACATCACCAAAAGATAAAATCGAAAATATTCACAGCAAATGGTTTACCAACTTGGTTTAAAATGAGGGACCAAAAGATACTGCCATGCACACAAAACACCATATTAAGCCCCCATGTCATAGAATCATAGAACACTAGGACTGGAAGGGACCTCGAGCGGCCATCGAGTCCAGCCCCCTGCCCCAATGGCAGGACCAAGTACTATCTAAACCATCCCCGATAGACATCTATCTAACCTGTTCTTAAACATCTCCAGTGATGGACATTCCACAACCTCCCTTGGCAATTTATTCCACTATTTGACCGCCCTGACAGTTAGGAACTTTTTCCTAATGTCCAACCTAAACCTCCCTTGCTGCAGTTTAAGCCCGTTGCCCCTTGCTCTATCTTCAGAGGCCAAGAAGAACAAGTTTTCTCCTTCCTCCTTATGACTCCCTTTTAGATACCTGAAAACCGCTATCATGTCTCCCCTCAATCTTCTCTTTTCCAAACTAAACAAGCCCAATTCTTTCAACCTTTTTTCATAGGTCACATTCTCTAGACCTTTAATCATTCTTGTCGCTCTTTTCTGGACCCTCTCTAGTTTCTACACGTCTTTTTTGAACTGCAGTGCCCAGAACTGAACACAATACTCCAGCTGAGGCCTAACCAGCACAGAGTAGAGCGGAAGAATGATTTCTCGTGCCTTGTTCACAACACACCTGTTAATGCATCCCAGAATCATGTTTGCTTTTTTTGCAACAGCATCACACTGTTGACTCATATTTAGCTTGTGGTCCACTATAATCCCTAGATCCCTTTCTGCTGTAGTCATTCCTAGACAGTCTCTCCCCATTCTGTGTGTGTGAAACTGATTGTTCCTTCCCAAGTGGAGCACTTTGCATTTGTCCTTATTAAACTTCATCCTGTTTACCTCAGACCATTTCTCCAATTTATCCAGATCATTTTGAATTTTGACCCTATCCTCCAAAGCAGTTGCAACCCCTCCCAATTTGGTATCATCTGCAAACTTAATAAGCACACTTTCTATGACAATATCTAAATCATTGATGAAGACATTGAACAGAACCGGTCCTAACACAGACCCCTGTGGAACCCCACTTGTTATATTTCTCCAGCAGGATTGAGAACCATTAAGAACTACTCTCTGGGTACGGTTATCCAGCCAGTTATGCACCCACCTTATAGTAGCCTCATCTAAATTGTATTTGCCTAGTTTTTTTATAAGAATATCATGAGAGACCGTATCAAACGCTTTACTAAAGTCTAGGTATACCACATCTACTGCTTCTCCCCTATCCACAAGGCTCGTTAGCCTAACAAAGGAAGCTATCAGATTAGTTTGACAAGATTTATTCTTTACAAACCCATGCTGGCTGTTTCCTGTTACCTTACCACCTTCCAAGTGCTTGCAGACGATTTCTTCAGTTACCTGCTCCATTATCTTTCCCGGTAATGAAGTTAAGCTGACTGGCCTGTACTCTCCTGGGTTAGTCTTACTCTCCTTTTTATAGATGGGCACTATATTTGCCCTTTCCAGTCTTCTGGAATCTCTGTCTCCCCTGATTTTCCAAAGATGATAGATAAAGGCTCAGATATCTCCTCTATCAGCTCCTTGAGTATTCTAGGGTGCATTTCATCAGGCCCTGGTGACTTGCAGACATCTAATTCCTGTGCAATGTCTATTCACACTTCCTTTAATGGCCACAGAGTAAAAGGTTTCTGCTCTTTAGTTAGCTCTATAAGGGTAGGTCTACACACCAAAGTTATTTTGAAATAACTATGCTAGTGTCTACACAACACAACTTCTATTTTGAAATAAATTTGGAATAGCAGTTGACTTATTTCAAAATTTATAACCCTCATTTCATGAGGAATAGTGCCTATTTTGAAATAGGTGCTGTTAAGATAAGGAATAGATCCAATTTCTAAATAAGTCATCCTGCATCTAATGGTTGTTTTTCAAAACAGGCTCTGTGTGTGTAGGTGATGTATTTCAAAATAAGGGTTCTTCCAGAAAGCGGGTGGGGAGGGTGTTTCCTTCCAAAGGAACCCTGTCTGTCTACACAGCAGCTTTGGCTTCCAGAAAAGGCTATTTTAATATTTAAATCTGCACCTCATTTGAATGTTCCCCTTAGCTCATTAGCATGCCCCTTCCAGAAGGGTGGGCCAGTGCAGACGCAGCCTAAGAAATCCCAACCCACCATTTTCACTAAAAATTACTAGCCCACCTAAGAGTCCAGTAATATTTATCAAAATTTATATATTTTATATATATATATATATATATATATATATATATATATATATATATATATATATTTTTTTTCCTTTCTTGTTAGAGGAGATGGAAAGGCCACAACTCAACACATACCCATTGTTAAAGATATTTCATATTCCACATGTATACCTTGGGAAGCAATTCTGCATCAAAAACCGTACTTCCAAAAAACAATCATCTTGCATGTCAACAAATGTGTTTCTCTTACAGGCCAAGATCTGCCAGCAACTTTCACCTAAGGCACTTATCATGAAGCAATTAAGATTTTAATGTTTTATGCTAGTGCTCTGATATCTTAGGAGTTTTACTTCCACATGGAAAAGTCATCCTCATTAAACTGCAAGGCTGCAACTACACTAGCAAGTTCTTCTGCATTATTTTTTTTTAAAGACTAGGGTCTTTCGAAATATCCAGCAGAGCATCTACACACAAAAAGCGTTCTTTGAAAATTAAATCAAAAGAACACAATGTTCCTTTCAAAAGCACTCTTGCACTCCTATTTCAGGAAGAGCCCCTTCTTTCAAAAGTTTGGGGTTTTTTTTGGAAAGATCAGTCCCCATGGCTCCTGATTTTTCAGTCCCAGGCCCATTCTTTTGAAACAGCAAGGCCTGTGTGGATGCTCTCTTTAGAAAGAGCAGATAACTCTTTTGAGCCACTTTCTTGTGTGTGGACACATTATTTCAAAAGAAGTTCTTTTGGAAGAGATCTTCTGGAACGACTTCTTCCGAAAGACTGCTGTAGTGTAGACATAATCCAACTGTAGAAATGTCATTTCAAAAATAACTAAAGAAAACCAAAGAACAATCAATTCTCAAAAAAGCCAAGAGATTTTTTTTTTAAAAGTATCTTATCTTTGTCTGTGGAACAGTATGGCTATGGCTACATTAGCAAGGTTTTTCGACAAACCAGAGTTCTGTCAACAAAACTTGCTGTGAATCCACACACAAAATGCATTTTGATGACAGCCTGTTGACAAAACTTCGCACTTCCACTGACAACATTCTGCCTCTCTCAGATGAGCAAGAGTACCCTTGTTGACAGATTCTGTGGACGCTCTGATGGGGATCTCTTTGGCTGTCTACAATAGAAAATAACTTCAAAGTTGCTTACTTCAAATATAATGTCAAAGTAAGCAACTTCGAAGTGGGACATTACACACAAAAATGCATCCTCCCTTACTTCAAAGTAGGCTTCCCCCTACTTCGAAGTTAAGCGTCCACACATAAGTAGCCCCTACTTCGAAGTAAGGGGCCAGGAAACAATGCAGGCATGGGGTCGCACGGCTGACAAGTCCTTCCAGGCTCACAGACAGCTGATTCCTTAAAGGGCCCCTCCCAACACCCACACTGTGCACATGCTCAAGGCTGCCAGTCTGCGGACAGCAGCAGAGCACATGTGGGGAGAACAGCTGGAGACCATGCCAGCTCACATCTTCTCTGAGGATGATGCCCTCTCCACCCTGGTCAGCCTGCTGGCCATGTTGGTCACTCTGCTATGCCAGCAGTGCAGCCAGGTCGCCTGCATGGGACCCAGACTCCAGGCCCTGGCCACGACCCTGTTGCCCCTCCCTCATTCTCCCTACCGAGCCGGCGCCAGTGGGCCTACGCCACCAGCACCAAATGATGGGACCAGCTGGTGCTGGAGGACTGGGACAACAAGCAGTGGCTGAGAAACTTTCACATGACCTGCCAGACATTCGAGGACCTCTGCCACTGGCTCACGCCAGTCCTCCAGCACCGGGACACTCGGATGCGGCCAGTGCTCCCAGTGCTAAAGAGGGTGGCCATCGCACTATGGCAACTGGCCACCAATTTGGAGATGGCAAGGCCACCGTCAGAGAACTGCTGATTGAGGTACATCCAAGCCCCACCATGGACCCACCCTGTGGAGGAGGCAACTGGGAAAAGGGAAGGGGGCTCCTGGGGAAGGCAGGGGGCCTCCCAGTCAGGCGTTCATGGACGTTTCTTCCTCCCCACCAGCAGGTCGTTGGAGACATCAACACCGTGCTCCTCCGACACATTGTGACCGCGGGGACCTGGATGCTGCCCTTGCTGGGTTCGCAGACCTGGACTTCCCCAGCTGTTTCAGAGCCCTGGACAGGACACATGTAGCGATCCAGGCTCTGGACCACAGTGTGGACACCTACATCAACAGGAAGAGGTACCACTCAGTGGTACTCCAGGCCTTGGTGGACACGAGGGGCCATTTCCTGGATATGTGTGCAGGGGTGAATGTGCAGGGCCCATGACGCCCAGGTGTTCCAGAATTCATGGCTAAAACGCGGGATACAGGAGGGCACATATGTCCCCTGCAAAGGAGCTCCCACCTGGGGACATCATGATGCCCCCCTGCATTGTGGCCAATGCCGCATACCCACTGCACCCATGGCTCATGCGGCTTTAATACCAGATATACCATGCCAGTCCAGGACACCTTTAATGGTCAGCTCAACCACACCAGGGGCACTGTAAGAGCAGGCATTCAGGAGGCTGAAGGGGTGGTTTCACAGCCTCCCGAATGTCCCCTTGGCCATTGCTGCCTGCTGTGCCCTGCACAACCTTGTGGAGGGCCACCAGGAGCCTGTTATCCTTGATCCAGCTGGTGCTGTGGATCAGGGGGCCAGCTATGAGCGGCCGCCTACTGCCCCGTGCTGTGAGGCGCAGAGAGATGGAGTCAGGGTCCGGGAAGCCCTGTGCCAGGCCTTCACGGAGGGCCTGTCCTGACCACACTCCATACTACACACCACCCAACACCCACATGCTCCCCTCCTCACCACTCTCCCATCAAGCACCAGGGACATGCAGTTAGGGTGGGAACAACAAACTTTACTATGGGGAGTAAAGTATTTCACAAAACACAGCGGAACATGGTAACCTATTTGGCGTGCACAGCGGGAACAGTCGGCAGTGGGGGCCTAGGTGGTGGGACTGAACTGGGAGGGGAGCTGGGATGGGAGGACCAAACAGAGGGGCCCTAGGTGGGAGGTCTGAACTGGGACGGGGGCTGGGAGGGGAGTAGGGTCAGTTGCCTAGAGGCATGGGGGAACCAGGAACCACAGCAGCCATGGGTCCAGGGGCCCCTGGGGGCTGTGACAGGACTGGGACCACACGGAGGTAGGGCTGGGGAGGGGATGCCATGGGTTCTGCCTCCACAAGGTGTGCAAGGGGGGGCCACTGTGGCTGGGCCAGGTGCACCTGCCTCAGCCAGCAGTCACCGAGCCAGCTTGAGGCACTCAGCTGGTGCCGGGTCCGCCACACAGTGGGCAGCTGTGGGAAGGGCAGCTGCGGGCCGGGCTAGTGAGGGGGTGGGAGGCTGGGCGAGGCAGGCAGCCAAGGCATGGGCCATGGTGTCCATGCTGCCGGCCAGCCTCACCCACACTTCCTGCTCCGTCGCCAGCCAAACCCAGAGCACCTCTACACAACTGTCCGGTTGGCAGCCGCCTGCTCATCCCTCCAGTGTCATCTCCGGGAGACCCAGCTGCAGCCGTGCAGGAATGCAGACTGGAGGGATGGGGCAGCCTCCGAGGCCCGTGACTGCAGCCCACGCCGATGTGCTATGGCAGATGACCAGCGAGGGACCTGTGGAGACAGAAGAGGACGGGGGATGACCCGCGAGTGCTGGCTCCCAGCCCCAGGAGAGCCAGGGCCTCCGCTCCTTTGCCCCCAGCCCAACTCTCCTGCTGCCCAATGGCCCATGAGCCCCATGGGATCCTGAATGCCCAAGAGGTTCCCGCTTACAAGGGTCAGCCTATACTCCCTCCCCCTCCCCCATCCCCAGGCGGGTGGGCTGTGGGGCTGTTCCGGGCGGCCCTCATCCCCAGCCCTTGAGATGTCCTGCTCACCCTGTATGTACCAGCTGTGACCCCCAGGGTCTCAGGTGAGGTGAGGCTTGACAATGACCAGCTCGGTGTCCTGGAGGGGAGAGCAATGATGAGGGTCCCGTCGCTGGAGCCCTTGTCATTGCCCTCGCCCTCAGTGGGCCAGTCCACACGCAGGGGACTCGTGGTGCCACAGGGGCCCACCTCCTCACCACTGTCCGTGGTGGGGGGGACCAGTGGTGTCAACGAGGTGCTCCGCAGTGGCTGCCTCCCTTGGCCCCAGGAGCCTCTGCAGCTCTCTATAGTGGGGGCAGTGCACAGGCTCTGACCCCGACTGACAGGCAACATCACGGGCCTTTTTGTAGATCTGATGGAGTTCCTTGACCTTGATGCAGACGCTGCTGCAGTTAGGGTGGCCTCGGACAGCAAGACCAATGGCCAGCTGGTCAAAAGCCTCAGCATTGCACTGGCAGCTATCAGTTTCCCAGAGGACCTCCTCCTCCACCCCAGAGAGCGAGGAGGTCCTTCAGCTTGTCCTCTGTCCATGAGGGACCCCCCTGGCATGGCCCTTGCCCAGGCCCTGTGAGCCCTCGGACCCCTGGTCCGGGGCCCCCGGGGGGCAGGGGGAGTCATGGCATGCTGCCATGGTGGCCAGGGGCTGTGGAGGCTGGTAGGTGCTTTGCGCAGCCCCTGCTTGTGGCACAGTGTCAGCTTCCTGCGTGGGGTTGCCAGGGAGCTGCTTCCTTTAAGGCAGCAGTCAGAGACCATAGAGCCCTGCCTGGGCTGGCCAGACTGTCTCCATTCTCCAGGGGAGGCCACCTCCTTGGAGGACTCCCTACTGCAAAGTAAGGAATGCAGAGTGTCTACACACACTGACCTGTGAAGTTAAACTTTGAAGTAAGGCACTACTCCATTCTTGGGAATGGAGCAGAGATTTCGAAGTTAGCCCTCCTTACTCCGAAGTGTATGTAGGTGCTCTGCAGGCTACTTGGAAGTAGCCCCTTCCTTCAAAGTTAACTTCGAAGTAAGTTTGTGGTGTAGATGCAGCCTTTGTAGAATAATTTTTTTTCTGGGTCTGATACTTTAGATACTGAAAAATATCTAATTTGTATTGATTATTTTTTATAATTAATAACACACTGATAATATACCAAGCTTCCAGGACACTGGGCAGTCCTGTCTGCTGTTCTTCCAGTGGTCTGTTTTTTTGAGAGACCAGCCAGGCAGTCCAGCCACTCTGTTAACAGAGCAGATTGCTCTTTTGATCTGCTTTAGCATATGGACACTCTCTGTCGACAGACATTTTGTCGGAAAATCTCTAACAGAAATGTCTGTTGACAGAAGCTTCTAGTGTAGCCTATAAGCTTTACCTATATTTTATCTTGACATCTGACTTTTAACAAAAACCTATATACGTCCCTCCTTGTCAACAACCCTGTTTTCCATCTCAGAAGTTAGCAAGGGTATAAGTGGAGGCATCTCTGCAGAAAAGGAGAAAACATTTTATGGGATTCCACATCCAGAAATAGTCTCAGGCCATGCAAAGTAAAAGTGATGGTAAACCACAGACAGTGTTTATTACCTACAAATGAAATAGTCTTTCTTCTCTAAAATGCAGATTCTTAAACAGCTCTCTGTTCCACCTATTCCCTTCTAACTAAACATAGCTTTGTGCCTTCTTGACACTCTGAGCCAACCCACACAGGTGAAATGGGTGTGTGTGGGGGTGTGTGTTTGTTTTTATTTTTATATATATATATATATATATATATATATATATATATAAAAATAAAAACAAACACACACCCTTTATATATATATATATAGTGGTTGGGTTTTGTTTGTTTTGAGAAGATAATCAGCTCTTACATGCAAGTGTACTGCCTGCTGGCCAATAAAACTGCTTAAGGGAACTATAGGCTA
This sequence comes from Carettochelys insculpta, assembly GCF_033958435.1. Classification (NCBI taxonomy): domain Eukaryota; kingdom Metazoa; phylum Chordata; order Testudines; family Carettochelyidae; genus Carettochelys; species Carettochelys insculpta. The sequence goes on from NC_134157.1 coordinate 22,489,745, forward strand.
CATCTACACTTAGGAAAAACTTCGAAATGGCCATGCTAATGGCCAAATCTGAGCACACTAATGAGACGCTCAAATCAATACTCAGCACTTCATTAGTATGCTGCCGGCCGCAGCACTTCAAAAGTGCCACGTTTTGCTCGTGCGCAGCTCATCTACATGGGGGTCCTTTTGGAAAGGACCCTGCAGACTTAGATATCCCCTTATACCTATCAGGTGATAAATAAGGGGATTTCAACGTTTGCAGGGTCCTTTCAAAAAGAAACCCATGTAGACGAGCCATGCACGAGCAAAACACAGCATTTTCGAACTGCCGCAGCCAGCAGCATGCTAATGAAGCACTGAATATTCATTCCAGCACCTCATTAGTATTCTCTGATTTGGCCATTAGCATGGCCATTTTGAAGTTTTTCCTAAGTGTAGACATGGTCATAATGTAACTTAACCAAAACAGATTATAAATGTTTAACAGTGCATCTCTATAAAAGAGAAATGCCATAAAATAGGGCCATATCTACACCGTAAACTTCTGCCAGCATGACTATGTCAATCAGAGTTCTGAAGACAGTGTTGTCTCTGGTCAAAACAGCTTTGCCAGCCAAAGCCCCAAGTGCAGCCACAAGTTATATCAGCAAAAGTGTAGTTATTTCCACATGGCTTACTTTATCTTGGATGGCTGGAGAAAGTGCAGTTGTTTTGAAATAAGTGTCATCCACGAGAGGAAGTCTGCAGGTAAAATACACCCATATACCTATGCTAACAAAGCACTCCCAATGTACATGTGACTCAGATACACAGGAAAAGTGTTTACCTATGGAAATCAACAGTACTGGGATTTTAGATGACAGTTTTATGAATCACTTGAAATGGAAAATCTCCCATAACTAATTTAACATGATTAAATGTGTTATCAGAACCTCAAAGCAAGTGTATCTTTTATATTCACTATCCAATTATAAAATTTATGACTCAATACTTAAATTATCAAACTACTCTAGTTCACTCTCTAATCTGTTTTCCTGAATTTGTTTCTGAAACCAAGAGCTACTTATGGACAAATTCAAAATATTATGACTACAGCTACACTCCAGAGATCTGTCGAAAGACATTACTGTCGGAAGAGACCTTCCAACAAAACCTGTATCGACAGATCACATCCACACACAAGAGGACAGAAAAAGCAATCCACTTTGTCAATAGAAAGCGGACACAGAGCCAGGCTGCTTTCTCAATAGAACAGACCTCAGAACTACATCAGACAGGGTCACACAGCCAACAAGCCCTTCTGGGAGACCCAGGCAGGAGCTTCCTTAAAGAGACTCCCCCACTCACCTTCCCTGCTCCTGCTGAGGCTTGCCTACTTCCATGAAGGACAGCATAGCTAGTGCAGGACTCACACACTTTCTGGGAGAGTTTGACGTTTCCAGTTAGCTACGGTGCCAGTGCAGCCCCCAGGCTTCCGCTAGACTCACTCCCAGTTGCTCCAGCCGCTGATCACCCTGATCACAACTATCTTCCACCTCTTCTGGTGGAGGACATATGCCAACAGGATCAAGGAGCATGCCCACAGTGCCCAAGGGCCCCTTACCCACACCTGCCCCCCCACCCGAGTGATCAGGAGGGTCTGGAGATATACCACCAATTCCGACTTGTGGGACTGCATCATCATGGGCAGTTGGACAACCAAGAAGAAGGACACCTTCCTGGAGCTCTGCACCTAGCTAGCCCCTGCCCTCCAGAGGGAGGACACCCAGATGGAGCCCACCATCCCCCTGGAGAAGCAGGTCACCATTGCCCTACAGAAGCTTATCACCCCGGACAGCTACTGATCCATTGGGCACCAGTTCAGTGTGGCAAGATCCACCATCAGGGCCATCCTCATGAAGGTAAGGCACTCTTCGGCTGTAGACCCTGTACGGGAGGGTTCCACCCAAGGGGAACCCTCAGGGAGCAGTGGGGTGGGTAGGGTTGCACGGGGGAGATAGCCAGAGGGTACAAGGGAGCATGCTGGGGTCAAAGGACTGCCTCCCTCAGCCCTTCATGTGTGTATTTGGTCTCAGCCCTGTGCAGACAGTGATAGCCATCAACATCATCCTGCTTTGAAGGGCCATCCACATCGCAGACCTGGATGTAGTCATGGCCAGCTTCACCTCCCTGGGGTTCCCCAGCTGTTTCAGTGCAATTGATGGGACTCACATCCCAATCCACGGCCCAGTATATAAACCGCCAGCGGTTCTACTCCATTGTGCTGCAGGCCCTGGCTGACCACCTGGGATGGTTCCTCGATGTTTATATAGGGTGGTCGGGTTGGGCACACAATGCCCACATGTTCCACAATTCCAGCCTGTGCCAGAGGATGAAGGTGGGCACCTACATCTCCCGCTGGGAGCTTGCCATTGGGGACGTGCAGATGCCACCCTACATTGTGAGGGACACGACCTACCCACCTCACACCCTGGCTCATGAGGCCCTACACTGGCCACTTAAACCCCACCAAGGACCTCTTCAACACCCACCTCAACGGGGCATGGAACCAGGCAGAGTGTGCCTTTGGCAATCTAAAAGTGTGGTTCAAGTGCCTCCTGAGCCAACTGAATGTGGGGGAGCACAATGTCCCCCAAGTCATAACTGCCTGTTGTGCCCTCCACAACATTGTGGAAGGCAGGAGGCAGCCTTCCTTCTGGGGCAGGGGGCTGATGCCAACAATGGCTACGAGCAGCCAGGCATGGCTCCCATCTGCCAAGCCCACAGGGATTGGCTGCAGATCCAGGAGGCCCTACAGGAGATCTTCTCCTGCAGCCCCAAATGACCCTGCCCAGGGCACCTCCTGCAGGGGCCTTGGGCCTGCAGCCCCCCATGACCACTCCCTTAGCTAACTCATCCCTCCTAGACCCTTGCCAAAAAAGAGGGACACGGGGGTGGTGAACAAATAAAATCTGTACTTTTGAAAATAGAAAAATGTGTGCAAAACAACTTTTGGTAACAAAAACTATATACAAAGTGTAACTTGTAATGTATATAACATTGTGGGTAGGGGCTGAGGGAACCTCAGTCTAGGGAGGGGGTGGCGACTGCAACCCCATGGGGGAGCAAGACCCCAAGCAGTATCAGCTGCAGAATCCCCTCCTGCTGCGGGTTCAGGGTCCCTGTCAAGGCTGGGAGCATGGGGAGGTATGGGGGTAGAGGGAGGTTAGCAGGGTCAGGCTTGGCAGGGGGAGCAGTGGGACCTGGAAGGCATGGAGGGCCTAGGGAGCAGAGGGGATGGCTGCCGCCAGCAACCACTGCACCAGGTCCAGGACTGCTGTGGGTTATGTCCAGCAGTTGCAGGATGACAGGGGGAGGCAGGGGCAGCAGGCGCACGTGTCTGGGCCAACTGGTCCCACCAGACGTCAAAGGCGGATCTAGGCTGGACATCACTTGGTTCCAGGCCCACGTCTGCCACTGCCAGTCTTCCCACAGCCACACCTCCACGAAGTATATTTGCCTACAGGGTATCATCTTTGGCCCAGTAACAGCCACTCCGGCCCTGGGCCCAACCTGGCTGTGTTGGGATGTCGGCCCTCTTGTATGCTGCTCTTGGGCTGGCTGCCTCCAGATTCAGGATGGGGTTGGCTGGCCCTGGTGGCACAGTGAGGCTGGACCAGCCCTCGGATGGTGCAGCTGTAAAAAGAGAGGGAGAGACAGTGAGTCCTTCCAGCAACAGAGAACCCCAAGATCCCACCCCCACCCACTGCAAGCAGCACCCCCACCCACCACCCAGGCTCTGGGATCAGGATGTCCCTGGAGCACATACCTGTGCCCCCTACATGGTGGGCCCTGCCACACGGGAACCCCACAGTCCCTTGGGGACTGGGCTGACCGCTAACCCACCCCACTTCCCCACACAATGTGCTAGCAGCCCGGGGGTTATGTCCAGCCACAGAGAGGTCCCTGCATGGCTGGTGGGCAAGCTGGGTGCAGCTTGGCCCTTCCTGACCACCCCCCCACACACACACGCATGCAGCCCATGGCGCTATCCACAGGGGCAGGTGCTATCACCTGTGGATGTGCCTGCATACCAAGGGCACTCTCCTTGGTGGTGTGCATGGGGTCAGGCTGTCGCCCTTGTGGCTGGTTTGCTCCCAGCAGTGGCAGGGGTGGGTCTGGCCACCCTCAGGGCCCCAGGGCTTGTGTGGCCTCCCGTGGGGCTTTCGGCAGGCCGGCACTCATGCTGGTGGCTGCTTACTGCGTCTCAATGGGTCACACTGCTGTGCACATAGTTGCACATGCTGGTCCTGCAGTATGGGACCCTGCTCAAGATGGCCTGGCGAGGCTCATGGCACGCTCCTTGTGACCCATGGGGTACTCACCAGATGATCCCTCAAAGACGTCCCAAGACATCCGTCTCATCACCTCACTGGAGGGGCCCCAAGTCTAGGGGAAACGATGAAGGCTACCTGGCTGGACTCAGGGTCAGACTTGGGCTCAGGTTGTGTGCCTGGCAGTGTCCCTGGCTGATCAGGCTCTGGTAGCAGTAGGGGGGGCCTCCTCCACCATGCCCATGGCTGCTGTGCTGGGGACACCATTCTTGTAGGTAGGGGCAGGAGGCCATCCCTGACTTGCAACAGGTGTCCCATGCCCAGACATACCCCTGGCAGAGTTCTTTGACTTTTGCCTGCCTCTCCTCCAATGTGCAGTCAGGGTATCCATGCTCCACCAGGGCTGCAGCAAGGCAGGTGTACCCTGGGGCAGCGCGTCTCTTTGCCATGGAGTCCAGCAAGATGGTCCCCTTGGCCCAGAGGCCCAGGAGGTCCTGGAGTTCTGGCCTGGACCAGGAGAAGGCCTACTTCTTTGAGCCCAATGAAGGGTCCTGACACCCCTCAGGCAAGTCCTGTGAGGGGTCAGGGGCGAAGGAGAGTTTCTGCTGGCCTTGGCCATGGTTCTTGAGTTCCAGGTAGACAAATGCAGTAACAACTAATTTAAATGCAATAAAGGGTACAGGAATCTGGCCAGTGACATAGACGATCCTTCGGTTGACAAAAGGCACCCCCAGAGCATCCACACTTTTTGTTGTTGTTGTTGACAGAATCTACTGGGAGGGAGGCAAAAGCCTGTCAAGTGAAGTGCTGAGTTCTGTTGACATACTGTCAACAGAACACATTTTTAGTATGGATGTTCTCTAGTGTAGGTGTAGTCTATATGTATAATTGAAAATTTAAAGTTGATTTGATTACTTTTGACATAATCTTCAGAAATGCTGGATGTACAAAAATACTTAGGGTTATTAGGGATTTAATCTTTAGCAATAATAAAGAATTAGTAAAAAGTAAGTAAGTGTAATCAACACACAACCAGCAGGTTACCTTTGATTTAAACTATCCACCATACTATATTGATACATATACTCTGTGGGAAATATTCAAAGACTGATGCAGGTTGTACTGTGAATTCGGTAAGCTAAGTAATAAAACAAACTATGTGAAATAAAGCAAGTAAAACAATGGGAGTGAAAAGTAATTAACAAAATACATAATTTAAGCAGTGTCAACAAATAATCTGTGATTGATTTTTCTAAAATATCTTAAAAGCAGAATATTGAAGTACACTCAAATCTTCCGTTAAATATTCTGTTCTCCATTTTTGTTAATTATAATTTTTCATCTCCTATTCAAATACTTTTGTTTTTTATTTTCCATACTTAGGATAAAAAGTTTAGCTAGCTCTTTATAGTTATAGAAGGTAAATGCAGAGAACTATTCATTACCAGGCTTGCTGCACCATTTAAGAACTCAAAGTGGTTAGGAGTGCAAAGGGACTTCAGTACCCTAGACATTCTGGAAAGGGCTCAGTGTCACACCTTAACAGGCTGATTATTAGAGAGACATGGCAAGCCAATACAGCAACAATACCACTGCACCAAACAGGCTGGGGCAGGCATGGTTGTTTGGCAGAGAGCCAAAAGAGAGCTAGCTAATGCACATCAAGGTTTGGCGACCTAGAGATGTCATATAAACTACAATATTCTATTTCATTGGCAGGAGCGGCAATCTATGAGAAGTTATACTGTCACCATATAGCCCTTCCCAGTTTGAGAAGGAATCTACCACTCAATCCATTTCCTATACATTCAGGTTGTTTGGGAGTAGGGGGTGCAAATTTCACCTACAGTGCATAAAAACTCTATTCACACATTAAAATATTACTGTATTTTGGATCACAAAAGTAAGTTAAATTCTACATGCTCTTCTACAACTGAGCTTGAGATGTTTATAAACAAAAACAAGTTCTGATAACCTAAAGAAAACCTCATACAGCCGTTCAGTTGCTTGTAACTGAACAAATTTCACTTGTTCTCATGTAAATATACGTTATTTTATACAGTTTACTACAACTTTTATGATTCATACAGCTGATGAGGAGACTGATCCTGCTACACACTGTCAGCCCATCAGTTTTAATGGGAACCAAGGACACTTAATACCTCTCGGAAGATGCTAAGCACCTTGCAGGCTCAGGCCCAAGATCACCAAGAAGCTTGTTAATAAAGACGCTGAAATATAAAAACTCTGTATACAATCTGCTTTGCAGAACACGCTTCTTAACAGCACCAGTCTCGTACATATACAAACCTTGCAACCTGCAGATAAGCTAACTACCTTTATATTTTCTGTCTGGAAGCAATTCACTTGTGTGTCTGTATAAGTACCCTATGTATTACGTTGCATCAGCTCTATTGCTCTGAGCTTTAAATGGTCCGGGAACATTTTATTTACCATTCTATATTTTTATTTGAAAAGCAAATCGCACTGGAAAAAAGGTACACTGTACTATATTTCTATTTTAATTAATTTAATTTTTAAACTAGATTTCTGTGACCATCTGCAAGAAACTTCATCATAGTGCAGACACTAAAAGATTGCATTATATGTGAACATACGGTGTTGTCGTCACCAGAGAGCCACTTACAGATAAAGAAAGCAACACATACATGCTAATCAGTACATGGACCACTAGGTCAGACAATTTATGAGCATTGCCCATCAACATTTATTTCATTTGTATAAAGAAATCCCTGTGCATCTCAATAAAATGAAGTCTGAGAACACAGAACTCGAGAACTAATACAGCCTAACTCAGATATAATGACCCTACGGAAATGCCACTTCATAACACTTAGGCTGGATCTACACTTGCCCCCAACTTCCAAGGGGGCATGTTAATCAGGGCAACAGGAGATTACTAATGAAGTGCTGCAATGAATATGCAGCACTTCATTAGGTTAATTCTCCCACATGGCAACTTCTAAGTGTCAAACTTCAAAGTGCTGGCATAACTGTAGCCATGGGCACTTCGAAGTGCCCATGCTACTTCGAAGTTGCCATGGGGCAGAATTAGCCTAATGAAGTGCTGGGTATTCACCGCAGCATTTCCTTAGGAATCTCCTGTTGCCCTGGATTAACGTGCCCCCTTCGAAGTTGGTGGCATGTGTAGAAAAGCCCTTACTGTCTCTTTTATTCTGTGTTATTACTAATCCTTCTTTCACAAACTGGTACTTGATTTCCAGAGAGGTAAATATACATAATTCTGAAGGAATCTATTTAACACACTATGGACCTACTGTACCACAATGCTAATCAACTATTGCATTTTTTTAAAATTTATATCTTGGATGCTAAACACACAAGTATATAAAATCAGAGTAACCCTTTCTGGATCCTATGTATCTGAACTCACAACACGCAGAATTAAAGGCCTCTTGACACAATATTATTAAAACGAATTCCTGCAAAGCAAACTGAAACATTACCCAGCATTCAAACCCTTTCTATAAGATCAAAATAGGTTCAAGATTTCTACTGACACTTGCAAGGCCCAATCCACCATGGAGCCAGTGCCTATAACAGCACATAGGAAACCAGGTACATCTAGGGTAGGCAGTAAGTGGCCCAGGAGCCATATGCAGTTCACTGGGTTTAGTTCCTTCCAGACCACCAAACATTTTATTTACCTGAGCTTCTGCAGGTATGGGTGCTTGCAGCTCCTGCTGTCCATAGTTCATCATTCCCAGCTAAAAGAAACTGTGGGAAGCGATGATCCAGCAGCTAAATCAATTACATATGACCAAATATATGAAATACTGGGACACTTACCTCTATGCATATACTGTTGGGGTAATATGAAAATTTAGAACACAGCTTACTGAGAATTTGTCCTGGGAAATTACCAAGAAACAAAATTGACTTTGGTTTTTCCCCACTATGATTCCAGATAAGAAGGTAAAGTCTTCCCAGTTCAATATATGGTAATCACACCTACTCAGTGCTTCCAAATGAATATCATTTCACTCACGAATTTTAACATTTCTCAGTTTAACTCTGCCCAGGCAGGGCCCAATGCAAACTAAAAATATTCCTGCAGTTAGGGCAGGTGGAAAAAAATTTACTGGCAGAGGCATGGGAGAGCAGAGAAAGCCTTTTACCTAGCCTACAACACAGCTAAGGCAAATCACAGGGTCTGAAGACATTCAGTGTGCCAGCCACCAACAAATTTACTTGTACCAAATGATTGGGCTTGTGCCAAAGAAGGGAACTTAAAAGAGCATGGCAAAAAACACATCCTCAGAGAGACAACTAAACAACTAAGCTTCAGTTGGCCTGGAATTCTATGAACATTCACGAACACAAACGTTTTCCACAGATCTCAATGAAATAGAGTGGTAGGATAATGCAAAAACTATATTTTTTAAAATGGATCAAATTCAGATCAGTAGCAAACTAACAAACGTTTTACTTATGAACAACAGCTTAAAGTTCACAGAATAGTCAGAAAGATTAAAAGTCTGCAGAAAGTGGTCAATATCACAATTCTAAAGTAGAGCTGAATAACAACACAAGCTTCAAAACTTTCCTTTTTTCTGTATCTCTTCTACAGGCTGAAACCACATTTCACACCTGTAAGATACCATGGACTTTAACTAATAGAAAGTACAGTTAGAGTTTCGCCAGTATTTAATGGAGAGAGACAATACATTTATTTATTTTACATAGGCTCCAAAAGATGAGCTCTTCCTTAAGCTTCAAGTTAAACTATGATACATAAAGTTTAAAAATGAAAAAATGTCTCAACATTTACGGCAATTTTTAAAGCATTTTTTTTCAGGTTGTTTACAACTGTAAAGAAGTAATGATGAGGCTATGAAGCAAATTAATTGCCTGGGTTATAAACTAGCTAAAAAGTTTCAGGTAATTTAAGATTCAATCTACTTATCCCTAACAATGCTGAAATAAAGATAATATCTGAAAGCTTCTCAGGAATATACCTGCAGTTAAATATTAATAATCAGTAAGGTTAAAAGCTGTGCTAAAAGTTGTTAGGGAGTAACACACTTCTGAATGGACTAACAGAAAAGTTTTGCTGTTACAGATCCAGACTAACGCGGCTACCCCTCCGATACTTCTGAATGGGAAAGCACACAAATGATACTATCCCAAACTGCGTATCTATTTACCGATAGAAAAGTTAGACTTTAAACTAAAAATTTTGAATTGAGTAAAATGAAACTAAGGTTGTTTTATTCTCTAGAATTCATATTTGACATTGATTTTTTTCTGCTACACTGTAAAATTTGAATTGCCTGGTAAATTCAGATAAGATGATTATTTCCAGAAAATTACAAAAATGCAAAATACAAAATCCAACAAAATCTCTTGCCAGATATTAAAGCTTACATCACAAAAAGCAGCTACTGCTATAACAGCACAGACTATCCTGCTATAAAGTATTCTTTCCACAGAAACACCATTAGAGGAAAAAACACTGGGAAGGAACTGCAAAGGACTTAATATGCAAAAACAAGAAAACATTAAAATATGGCATTTCAGTACCAGGACCAACAAGTGATGACCAATTATAAAATATTTTTACATTAAATAAAAAGCGTTTTGAATGAAAAAATGATACAGCTAACCTCCCTGCATTGCCTGGAATATAAATATATATATATATATATATATATATATATATGAGTCAACACAAATTTCTGGCAAAAAAATGTGGTTCCATATTATATAATAATTGTTTTAAATTACTAACATATTTTATTAAATTTGTTTTCACCCCAATAGAACCTATATTATTGCTATGTTAACTATAAATATCATATAAAACTCTATTTGGTCTATTTAATGTCATTTCAGACAGACATTTAATATCTTAGTAAACAAGGGACAGTTAAAGACAATGAATACCCTCCCTTAAAAAAATTAGCTGTAAACTACATAATCTCATTGTACAATTTCATGGAGTTTAAAGGACTACCTTCCCTTCCCCACAAACCAAATGTTAATCCACACTGTAACCTGATTTAATTTTCCAGCTGACATGATGGGAATATGCTACAATAGCATATCAGGCAACTATGTTGCTCTTTTACTCTCAGCTATTCCTGTATTACTGACAATCAGATGGAGAGCTGTGGTTTCCAAGATGCAAGCTTAACTACATCTAAAGAAGAGTCTTGTTAAATTGTTCTTTAAACAGTTGTGCAAATTATAGAAACAAGAAACATTCTCTATTTGCATATTGTTCAATGTGCAATTTTTCTACAGTAAATCAGACAAAACCTTTCAACTGAACTGTGTTTAAGAAAAAGAAAACTACTTTAACCTGTTTCAGTGAAAAATAACTAAGGTACACTTGTACTACCTTAATTGATTCAATACTGATTTTTGCAACTAAACAAAGACTTGAAAGAAATTAGTTAGTAACATGCTTTTACCCCTCCAAGATAAAACAGGATCACACTTTACACAGCAAGATAAACTGAGACATATCACATACTACAGTGTTTACTGTAACATAAAAAAAATATTTAAACTTATTTCAAAATCTGCCACCTCCACAGTGTGCTCTAATCAGTAAAGATGAACACTTTTACCTACCTCTAAACTCTATGGAAAGTCATATGGAAGAGTCAGTCAGAGAAAAAAATATAATTTGTTTTCAAGTTGTAAATTCATAAACACAGAAAAGCTTTTATTTTATAAAAGTTCTTTATACAAGGTATCAAGAAAATGTTATAGAGTAGCATATTTAGGTTTTTCAGTTAACATGAGTTCAGTACTTATCTACATTTAAAACTGATAAATACATTTACATCACAACTGGTCATTTCAGAGCATGAAACCACTAAACTTACACAAATTGTTTCTGTTAACACCTATGGTACATTCATACAGTAAGATTCAGTAAGTGAAAGCAGAACCCATCTAAGAATGGCAAGTAATGGAAGCATTCATGTAATAGATTACTTTTCAAACTAACATTCTATCCTTCAGACAGAATCTTCATCTATGTGACTATTTATGCATAAAACAGCAGACACTGACCTATTGTCTTCAGTTGCTGATTTGTTATGAATGTAATACAGTTAGCAATTAAGTGAATCAACAAATACTTAATACATCAACTGTTGTACAAATAATGAGACCATTGACATTAATGAAATAAAATCTACGGGTTGAGGGATTGGGTTATTTCTTTTTTTTTTTTGGTTAAACAAAATATCGAGTGCCATGCCTGCACTAGCCCCCTCCTTTCAGAAGGGACATGGTAATGAAGGATTTTGGCAGATGCTAATGAGGCACTGCCATGAATATGCAGCGCCTCATTAGCATAGCTGTGGTCATGCGCAATTCTAAAGTGCCACTTTTGAACGCGTGCTGCCTGTGTAGACGGGGGCCTTTCAAAAGGACCCCCGATTTCAAAAGCCCCTTCTTCCCGTTTGGTTTTGGGAAGAAGGGGCTTTTGAAGTCCAGGGGATCCTACTGTGCATTTAAACAAACAGGTAGCTTTCCTAATCGTCTGTTCCCCACCAGATTGTCAGCATTACATGACGTCTATGACTATATATATTATACTACACACACACACACACACACACACACACACAACTATATATATATATTACATGTCTACTGCCATTTGAGTACACCAAGAGCACACATTCAGCTTTTCACCAGGTTACATTTTTAAACTATTTTTCCCCCTCACTTTGTTGAACAGGGTCAACAAACAAGTTATTTATTGTTTAAAACTAGAAAAGAAATATACAGAAATTTCTAAAGTCTTAATTTAATGTTCAAGAACATCATAAATCCCAAAAATGAAGCATTATTTTATAAATATTTTAACCAAGTTTTTGTACATTTCCAGATTGTCTGTGAAAATTTTACAATGAGATTCAATTAGTTGTTGAAGTGTAAGTAAGCTTTCAACAGAAGGGTTTATTAAAGGAACATTTTCTATTTCTGTTTGGCAAGCATATACTTTGTAACCTCCTCACCAGAATATGAACTTAATGGAGGTATATTTTAAGTGTTCAGATCATGAATAGTGATGTTCATTCCTTTCCCAGCTCTTTGTACTTATACACCCTGACAGCAGAGTTGCCTGGTGACAGACTATTCACTCCAACAGCAGCTGGCAAAGCCCTCCTTGTCCCCAAAATGTTGGGAGAAACAGTCACCTAATTTTTCACACTATCATATAAATGTGAGAGGCTGTGGCTGCCAATGCCTCACAGAACACAGCTTACAAAATAAAACAGATGTTTTTAAAGTTGCAGAGGAACAAAAACCAGAGAAATATAACAGATCTGTAGCACCTGTATCCAACATACAGCAAAAATCATCCAACAGGGATAGTGCACGGTCTAAAGTCTGACAATACCAGACACAGGCAGGTGGTATTATAAATCTATCAGCTTCAGTTAAGATTTACAGAATGCCAAGTCTCACGCCACACAAAATATGTCCATAGGGACTACGGTTTGGCATATTTAAAAGAAATATGCACTATCTTTAACGTTTACAACGTATGTATTTCAAACTCACTGAGAATCCTTACCTTCTTTCCAAACATTACTACTTCTGGTAAAGGATCAAATGTATAAAGGCCATCACAAGTTTTCCAATATATGCTTTTATATCAAAACTAAAGCACATATATTTGGTATAGCCACAGTTCATAGTAAACCTAATCTTACAAATACTTTGTCAAGGTAATAAGCATTATTTCTTTTTCTCTTTTAAAAATCTGCAGTAAAATTCCCTTAAAAGGAATTACATATCATACTTTTCACTTTCTAGTGTGAACCAGCTAATTTTTAATTTGTTATGTTCTTGTGAAGAAAGCCAGGACATAATATTTTACTTTAATGGTATTTTTTATTAACATTACAATATAGAAAAGTCATGTAAAGATGCATAATGGCAATTGAAAATTTACCAAATACAATGATCAATTACATTACAAAGAACCCTGAAGAATTGCTAAGAAAAATAAGAAAACATTTCTCTTACCTACAGCTTTCTACTTATCAGAAAAAAGTTTCTCATTTTGTCAGCATTTCCCCAGAATTTTTACATTGCCACTGTATTTGCTTCTTGTTTTAATGCTTCAGGCCTATTCTGACTTTTTATATTTTCCATATTCTATAGTGTATGTGACAACCTGGAAATACTTCTTATAACTGTCACCAAATGAAACGTTTATATTTCTAAAATTTATGAAACATAATAAAGTCAATTAGTCAAATTATTAAGCTTTCCTCAAATACATATGCGCATTTACTGTAGGAACGTATACACGGTTATACAGGCTGTCACATTTCAGGTTCAATATGAATCTACTCTATGGCTGTGTCTACACTTGCATTCCACTTTCAAAAGAGGAATGCAAATGAAGGGAAATCAAAAATGCAAATGAGGCAGTGATTTACATATCTCATGCTTCATCTGCATAATCTTTTCAGAAGAGATTCTTTCAAGAGGAAGAAAGCAATGTAGACAGGGCTCTTTTGAAAATAAGCCCCACCTTTGAAAGAACCCTTCTTCGGGTGCGTCTACACTAGCAAGTATATTCAAAATTAGGATCAGACGACCGAGTTCTTTCAAAAGAAGCCATAGAGCGTCTACACTGACATAGCGCTCCTTCGAAATTAACTTCGAAAGAACTCCCCTGTTCTTTCGAAGTTGGTCCTCTGCTCCCGGGATGGGAAAAGCGCCCTCTTTCGAAAGACAATTTTGAACAAGAGCAAGTGTAAACACTCTGCGACCCACTCTTTCAAAAAAGCGTGTCCTCCATGGCCACTCACAGCTGGCAGGCAGCAGCAGCGCTCACAGCACAAGCGGAGCTCTATGCTTCAGCGTCTGGCCATGTTTCAGGACACAGGCCCCCAGAAGCCCTCAGGCAGGAAGCTGAGGGCATGCAGGCAACAGGGAGCCCATGCTGCTGCACAGCCATCCAAAAAGGGCGACGCTCCAGCCCATCTACCAGCCTCCCTGGCACCATGGCGAGCGCCCCGGCCCCCGCCCACCCCAGGGCCCCCCCCAAGGACACTGGGGGAGCCCTCCCAGGAGGGGAGCCAGCGCTGGGCCCCCTCCTGGACCAACACTGAGCTGCAGGACCTCCTCGCCCTCTGGGCAGATGAGGAGGTCCTGCAACAGATGGGGTCCGGTGCCAAAACATGCCCACTTTTGAACGCCTTGCCAAGGGCCTCACTGGCCGGGGTCACCCCACCCGAAGCCTGGACCAGTTGAGGTCCAAATTGAAGGAGCTCCAACAGGTCTACTGTCAGGCTTGGGACACGCCCGGGTGGTCAGGGGCAGCACCCACCAGCTGCCCCTACTTTAAAGATCTTGACCACATCCTTGGGACCGCCCCAGACCTCCAGCCACCCACAGGCGGCCACCACGGATCACGGCCAGCAGCAATGACAAGGGCTCAAGCGAGGGGGCCCTTGTCATTGAAGTCTCCTCGGGCCTATCCAGCCTAGCCCCCTCAGATTGCACCTCGCCCGAGCTCCTGGAGGGACCCACAGGTACATACCGTGCACGTGTGCAGCCGCAGGGCTGGGGGAGGGGGCATGCAATCTTGCCCGGGGAGGCCACAGCCCACCCACAGGGACATCGGCCCCATGGCATGGGCGGACCAGATGGCCCCACCACCCCAGCCTCACAGGGCCGACGTGTGGCACTCAGCACCACGCAGCCCAGACAGTACCACAGGCCGCTAGGCTGCAGAGGGACTGAGGGGGGCAGGGGAGAGCCAGCGCTCCTGCAACCCAGATGGGGAACCCCAGATGCAGTCCCTGTAGGACCACTGGAATGGGGTGACTGGGCTCAGGGGGTCCCTCACCAAAACTAATGGTCCATTCCTCTCCCCTTATGTCTCCACAGCTCCAGCAGCCGGCAATCGGACCAGTCCCACAACGGGCCCAAGGAGCCTGACCACGGAGGGTGAGGGAGAGCAGCCCAGGCCCCGAATGGGGACAGCATGGGGCCATCACTGCCGGTTCCTCCACTGGTGCCACCAGGCCAGGGAGGAGGAGGCCGGCGACACTGCCCACGTGGCTGCCCTGAGGGAGCTGACGGGCGTTGTGCAGGAGTGGTTTGCCATGGAGTGGCAGAAATAGCACTGGGTGGCATCCAACCTGGACGCACTCACCCAGGCTGTGGTCAGGCACCTGGCCCCTGCCACTGCTCCATTGTGGGCCACTTCTGCATCCACACTCCCCGTTGCGTGTGCATCCCCTCCCCCACACAATCCCCCTGCCTCCCCCACCCCCGAGGAGGCTGATCTTGAGGCCCTGCTCCCTCCCCACCTCCCCCCACCCAGCCTGGTCTGCCTGGCCCACACCGTGCTGGCCAGGGCCGGCCACCTGGCAGTCGAGCCCCCGGCCCCCCCAACTCCTCCTGTGCCAAGCCCAGCACAGGCATGGAGCCCTTACCTCCCTGTGCTGCCGGCCCTGGCAGGGCCCCCGGACCCAGGGAGGAAGGGGTGGGTGCGGGTAATGGGGCTCCTGGCCATCAAGCCCCGTGGAAGGGTGAGGTCCCCCACCCTGGCTCCCCATTCACCCTCCCCGCGCCCATATAAATAGTCCTCCCCATTCACCTTCCTCCCTCCCATGTAAATAGTTCCCCCCACACCTGTATATAGTTCTCCCCATTCACCCCTCCCGCCACATGTGTATATAGTTCCCCCTGAATAATGAGGGGCACAGTTTTCCTTTACAGTAAACATTTATTTTTATGGTTTACCCTGTGTCCCCCGTGCATGGGTGCTGGTGGGTGTGCCTGTGTGTGCAGGGTGTGGGTGGGGCGGGGGTTACCACAGCCCCTGCTCAAAGGCCTGGCGCAGGGCCTCCCTAACACACACCCCGTCCTGCTGGGCCTGGTGGCACAGAGCAACAGGGGGCTGTTTGTACCCGCGCCCTGCCTCTGCAGCCCACCTCTGAATATAGGGCTCATGTTTCGCCACCACCAGGTTATGGAGGGGGCAGCAGGCCCAGACCACCGCCAGGACGTTGGGGAGGCCCACCTCCAGCCTGGTGTCAAGGCATCTAAAAACGCCCCTTTAGGCAGCCGAATGCCGCTCGACGGTGTTCCGGGTGCGGTTCAGCTGCTCATTGAAAAGGTCCTGGCTCAGCTGGGTGTGCCCGGTGTATGGCCGCATCAGCCAGGCCTGCAGGGGGTAGGCCGGGTCCGCCACAATGGAGGGCGGCATCATCGTGTCCCCAGTGGAAAGGTCCCGCTGGGAGATGAAGGTCCCCTCAGCCATATGACATCCCAGCCCTGAGTTCCAGAACACCCTTGCGTCGTGGGTGTGGCCGGAACAGCCCACATAGATGTCCTGGAACCGGCCGCTGGCGTCAACCAGGGCCTGCAGGACCACAGAGTGGTAGCCCTGGTGATTAACATCGGCCCCTCAGCTGTGCTCCAGGGCCCGGATGGTGACGTGGGTGCCATCCAGGGCCACGAAGGAGTTGGGGAAGCCCAGCTCCTAGAATTGCCGGATGGCATCGTCCAGGTCCCCAGTGGGCACCCACCTCCTCAGGAGCACCTTGCCGATTGCCCAGATGACCTGCAGGGCATAGAGGGGCACGCCTGTGAGCATGGGGACGGGGGCATCTTGCCCACCCATGCCCATCCCCATCCATGCCCCTGGCTCCGGGGTGCCCACCTGTTCCCGTCCCCATCCACGCCTGTGGCCCCGGGGTGCCCAGCCTTCTCCCGACAGTGCCCGTCACCAGGCTGCCCCTGTCACCCTGCAAACAGTCTAGGTGTGAGCTGGGCATGGCTTACCTCAATGAGGATGGCCCCAACAGTGGCTTTGCCCACCCTGAACTGGTGGCTGACAGATCGGTAACTGTCCGGGGTGGCCAGCTTCCATAGGGTAATGGCCACCCTTTTGTGCAGGGGGAGCGCTGGCCTCAGGCGTGTTTTCTGGTGCTGGAGGACTCGGACGAGTCAGTGGCACAGCTCCAGAAATGTCCCCTTGGTCATCCTGAAGTTCTGTAGCCACCAGTTGTCGCCCCCGTACTCCATCACCTGCCAGTGCCACCAGTCGCTGCTTGGGAGGAAGCTCCACAGGCAGCGGATGACCCAGGGGACCAGCTGGGGGAATTGAGCCCTGAGGATGGCTACCGTGGTGGACACCCAGAGCCGCTGCAGCACAGCAGCCAGGACTGTGGCCATGGCACTGGCCACAGCTGCAATGGAGTGGGGGTGCTGCTTGGGGTCCATGGGGGACCAGGATGCCACCTCCAATGCCTCTTGCTCTTACTCGCTCTGCCAGGGGACAGGGTTGCTGGCCATCGGTGTGTGCAGGCTGAGGTCCGGGGGGGCAGCCTTTTAGGGGCTGGCAGATGGCGGCCCCAGAAGGGCTTGTCCGCCATGCAACTCTGCCTGCAGTACTTCCTGCCCCTGCTCTTTCAAAAAAGCGGGCTGGCATGTGTGGACACTCTCTTTTGAAATTGTGCTAGGGGCCTTTCGAAAGAAGGGACCAAACCTTCAATCCCCACTGGTGTGTGTGGACGCTCTATTTCGAAAGAGCATCTTTCGATGTTCTCTTTCGAAAGACGTTCTTTCGAAACAGAACTGTAGTGTAGACGCAGCCTTCCTGAAACAAAATGTTTCATGGTATCTTTCATTTATTTTCATGTCTCTTGGAGAAATTCCCTTCCACTCTCCTATGCTATGAAAAACACTCAGGGTGCGTCTACACTTGCATTCCTCTTTCGAAAGAGGCATGCAAATGAGGTATAAATTTGTGTATTTGACACCTCATTTGCGTATTCTAATTTCGAAAGAGCTTCTTTCAAAAGAAGAAAGCCAGTGTAGATGTTGCTGTTTCGAAAGTAAACCCATCTTCGAAAGAATCCTTCTTCCCTTTATTTAATGGGAAGAAGGATTCTTTTGAAGATGGGGTTTACTTTCCAAAGAACAGCATCTACACTGGCTTTCTTCTTTCGAAGGAAGCTCTTTCAAAATTAGAATATGCAAATGAGGTGCCAAATATGCGAATGTATATCTCACTTGCATTTTTATTTACCTCATTTGCATACTGCTTTCAAAAGAGGAATGCAAGTGTAGAGACACCCTCAGAGTTCAGTCTTCTTTTGCTACAGTTGTAAGGTTTGAGACTTATTTAAGCTTAAAAAAAATAGCTCAGCTTGGCACATGAAGACTCCTGAAACTGAAGTGGCAATGTTATTCAAAGTTGGGAAAATAACCTAGAAACTTCAGAAATGGAAGAATGGAAGAGTAAATTATAAATCATTTATATGACTACACCCTCAGATATCCAAGAAAACTTGCCAAGTTACAGACAGATCCCATAAGTCATCTTCAGGATAACTGGCACACTGCATACCAGACAGAGAGACTTTCATTCAAAGAGTGTCATAAGATATCTGATCTCCACACACACTGAAATTTTTTTTTTTTTTTTTTTAAAAGAAATGTCAGCCCTGGAGACTTACACAGATTAAATTTAACACAATTCAACTATCAACCTAGGTTGGGCTAAAGCAGTGAGGAGCAACCTAGACTAGCAAGTGGGCTGCATGAATGGCCTTCTCTCATCTTAGTGGGCCACAAGATAGTCATAACCAAAACTGTCTGCCAAGATAGGTTAGTTTTGCTAACTGTGCTTGTTTACATAGACTTTGGAGAGTGAACCAACTGAACGAAGCAGCACCCTGACTAGAGACAGAGGCAGAGGCAATCAGCACATACCTTCACTTCATGTGCCCCTTGACTTAAGTGCATGTCGCTTCTGTGATACCAGTAGGACGGAGGGAAGAAAAACAAACAAACAAAAAAACAAACAAAAAACACCTGAGTCGACAAAAACCAGCACAATCTGCAATACTGCTCATGGGCAATGATAACAAAATGTCTCATAGGCCAAGCATTCCCAATGAGCCACTGTTTTAAACTATCTGATCTTCTCTTCAATTATTCCCAAAACTTTAAGTGCTTCTAAATTTTCTGTCACTTCCAATAAAATTGTAACATTTGGCATATTTCTTTTTTATTTTGAGCAAGGAAGAAGTGGAGTAATTGGCTTAACAGGTTCAACTGTTTATGAAGCATACCTGGAGTATTGTATTGTACTTAATTCTACTCAGATTTTGAGAAGGTTGCAAAAAATACAGTAATAAAAATATTGAGAAGTGCCTCAACTATTTTGAATTAAGAATTCTGTATTAAAATTTATGTGCAATTGTGAAAAGCTTTAACTATAACAAAGACCAGACAGTTGACATACTATCGATCAGTTAAACTTTCCTTTTTTGGTTTTTGTCTAAGTTGGAACTAACTAGAAGGAAATAGTATTTACTACTCCTTGTTTATGATTACAAGTCTCACTCATAACTAAGTTATGACACAATGACAAGCAATGAATGACCAATACAAGCAAATTGTACATTTAGAGACTGTTTGATGGCATTCGTATAGGAAGTCTGCAGCAAACATGTGAACTGAACCCAGATCTTTTGAGTCCCAGTACAATGCTTTAACCACAAAAGTGTCCTCCTCCATCATGCAAGGAAAAAAAAAAAGCAGCTCTCTTCTCCAATTTGAAACCAAATTGTAGGTATTATCAGTGGAAAACAAAATCTCTCACTTTATTTGAAGAGATTACCCTGGAATATACATTAGAGTTACCCATGTATGTAAGCAACATGCGTGAGGGAGAAAAGCCCTTTCAGAAGGAAAAAAATTGTTCCCTTGCTGGACTGAGATAACCAAATAAAAATGGATTTTATCCACTATTAATCTGTTTATAAAAATTAGTGAGAGCACAAACATAGGAAAAGATTTGCTCTTTAACAAAAAAACATTCTTGCAAAACTTAATTTTCATAGGATGCTGCTTGAAATAGTATATTAAGACTCTTCTGGATTGCGGTTTATAACCAATACAATTTGTTCTCTGTATGACATTGAACTTGATTAATTTAACATGTAATACTCTGAAAAGGACAATCACATCCAAATATCATCCCAACGGAGACACTGTTACAGAAATCATGGCTTCAGTATTCTTCTTCTTCTTTATAATAATTTAGGCATCCTTGGAGACTCAAACCTAAAGCAGCAATTATTATTTAGTAAGTCAACCTCAGCTAACAGTTCTCACTGTCCACTGATCTTTTACTACAGCAGCTGACTAATGCTTAAAATATTCAAGATCATATTTAAACACCACTAATTAATACATTGTTGATACACCTCAGCATCTATAACCTATATCCCTCAGTACTTTGTCTCTGTGCTCAGACTTTGAACTAAATGACATTTATAAATACACTCACCCTTCGTGTTAATACTCTCTTCTCATTTACCAAGCAGTAATAAGATATATATAAAAAAAAATCATTATACTGGCCTGTAACAATAAAGTACTGCATCTGTAGCGATTTGTTTTTCGGAAGGACCCTCAAATAAAACAAAAGTCTAGTTGAGCTTTCATGAAAAACCTTGTGAGTTAAAGTCATGTGTTGATTTTTTTAAATCAACACAATCCAAGACAGTGGTTCTCAACAAGGGCTACACGTATCTGTAAGAGTATGAAGAGGGCTTCAGGGGTACAACAGCTCATCTGCATCAGGGTTTCTCATCCTGGGGATCCAGGACAGGTTTAGGGATTTTTGCAAGTGTATGGTCGGCACTGAGGTATCGTGAGCAGGGTAATGATCTGGCACTCCACACCACAAGGGACACATGACACTAAGTTACATGCTTTGACCCCTGAAACTTTGGGTAAACAAGACAAATCAAACTCTTCAAAGTAGTACAGTAGTCTGGAAAGTTTGAGAACCACTGATCTACAACATAAAATAAATTGGTTAGATAAGGGTATGAAAAACAGGAGGAAAAAAAAGCAGCATTCAGAATACTTCCCAGAAAGTTCCCAAATCAACATATTTAACTCCAAAAAGTTGTCTCCCTGTGCAATATTTAAAGTCTAGGAGAGAAAAGTTTCCTAATCAGAAAAAACAGACATATATCTACTCACAAGAAGATAAACCAAAAAGAAACCGACTGCTCTGCTGCTGAGGATGACTTATCTCTTTTGAGGTAAAGTCTATTAACTAGGTAGTATCACATCGAAGACAACTTTGGGTAATGTTTACATTTGTATTATTGAATCTTAAATATGGTATGCTTTCAGCTAGTATTAACAACGCTACATCTGATACTGTATAACAACAGGGTCTTCTAAGCAAGACGCATATTTAGTCAATACTGTTAGTTTAAAAATTGTTTATTTTTAAAAAGGAAGATGCCTGATGCTATTCAACCCAACTAGACAGGAAATTTATCATTTCAGAACATATTATACAAGAATGCCTAAACTTGGCTTCCTTTTTCCTTCTGTAGCTAATACAAGAGTCTCAAAATGTTTTTAACTGCCAATTAAAACTTCTAGGAATGTTTTATGCTCGTTGCAAATTCCTGGCAGATTGCGAGACATATCCACCAGCAAGTAATTTCCCTGTTAATGCAACTCCTGGACCAAGGATATGCTGTGTAAGTTAATAAAATTCTTACAATGCCACTGGAAACATACTTTTGCCTGTCTGCTTATAACCTGTGTGGAGATCATTAATATTTAATTACCTTAAACTAAATTAGAGATTTAAAAGCACAGCTCACTGCTAAAAAGTTGAATAAAAATGGCATCTTTTCACTCAACAGATCTTCCTTCCAAGTGTATTTGGTGTCCCACGCAATCTCTTATCATACACCTATACTAATCTTTTATTCCTGCTAACATTGCAGAGCCAATACAGCTATGACAGAATGAGCGGGACTCTGTTCTGATTCACACAATATGAACTTGAGTAATAAAGTTCCAACTACAGAATTAGGGAAAGAGGAAATATTTTTCTGGCAGCTTAATAGAAAGAAGGAGTTGTTTGAAGTTGCTCCAGTCTGAAGTGCTGTAAGTACCACCAGAGGAGCTAGATTAACCAAGTGCAGGAGGGGTCGCTAAGGGGAAATAGTATCACTACTACATACATAGTGCACAGACTATCTGTTGTATACTACTAAGTTCCATTTCACTAATTTAGATTTTTATTTGTAAAATAGACTTCATACGTCCTTAAATATGACATTGCTGACTGATTAGGGAGTCATAAATGCCCTCTCTATAATGTTATTAAAACAGGTAAAGGGAGTTCTCGGACTTATGTCACAATTCATTCCTCAAAATGGTGTTTTAAGTAACTGCTTCTCCCACAGGAACTGATGGACTAAATGGGGTACAGGCTCCTGAACAAAAGCTTAATACACTATTTTCACCACAGTAACCTAGATTTTTGTAGTACATGAACTATAGATGACTAATGTAGCAATGTCCATGTATTTATTTGGTAAACAACATTCATATAAAATTGTACATGCTTAGATTTTCCAGGACAGAGGTGGAAGAAGGCCCTTTACAGTCACTTTTCTGACTAGCTTCCAGGGCCAGAGTAGCTTGTTGCCGTGTAGCTCTACTCCTTTTTTTGATTGGCACCTGACCCCCGGCTCAAACAATTAGACTGAATAGTGAATCTCTCTTCAACTATTGTAATCATGTCATCTTCTACCCAAATAGCCACACCTTTTCTCCCCACAACACGCTCAAAAAGCTGCTTGCAAGTTAATTTTCTTCTCCTACCAACACCAGTCAAGGAATCTAGGTACTGGTTTATGCTCCTCATCCACAATTTAAGTCTCTCTTCCTGTAGATATCCTGTGCCTTTGTTTCCTCTTTCTCCTTTCCCTATGGTCTGTCTATTCAGACTTTTATCCTTGCTGTTCCTTGTCTTCTTTTCCCACTTCTGACCTCATGCCACCTCTGAGGTTTGAAGTGCTCTTGATTAGCGTGCATCAAATTCCTACTTCCTGAAGGACACTTCTTAAAACATTTCTGGCCAACAAAGCTTTCGAGCATCCATACTTGTCTGTATCTCTTAACGTATTTCAACTATAATGGCACCTGATATTTTTAAAGTAGTAAAATATCTTTAAAAATTTCCAGCCTTAAAACACTTACAGAACTATATACATAACACAGTACTACCACCACCAACACAGCACCCATAGTAGCTTTGTTCCCTACTGAAAGGGAGCATTTTAGTAGGAAAAAATATTTCCAACTTTTTATTTAAGTATTCATGTTACCTTTAAAATTTCAACATGGAAGCTGTAAAATAAAAACTGCACACACAAAAACACTCTTTTTAAAAGGCCAAAACATTGTATTCACATCTGCTAGCACTCACTTTACTATTACAACCTTTCTAACAAGGCTTAGGTTTGCTTCAAAAACAAAACAGAGTTCTCAATGATAGAAGCACAAGCAAAAGCCCTGCATAGTTAGTCTACAAAGAATTAACTGGATTAATTAGCAAGGGATTTGAGAAGCAGCTTGGAGCTAGAAAACCAAAACACTAAATTGTTTAAATACTTTGGCAACAGATCAAGGTTTCTAGGCAGCCCATGTTCCATTCTCTCCTTTCTTGCTCGGTGTTTTAACACATTTAACCTGACTGAGGTACTTTTTCATGAGATATGAATGACATTGTCAAAATACCAAAAGAAGATGTGAATTAAAAAATGCCACAAGCTGTTAACAATTCTGCCAACATGTGTGAGCCCAAGCAACATTAATTAAAAACCAATAGCTTAGGACATAAATAGCTCTTATCTCTGTTAAACTATATCTCTAAAATAACTCTTTATAGGGAAAAACAAAGCAAATGTCTCTGCTATTACACCGAGGGAACTGACAACAAAAGCTACAGAAATAGAGCAAAGAACCTGAGCAAAGCAGCAAATATTAGAAAGAGAAGCTAGGCTTGGAATGTTTCAACCACACACTGTATCATTAACACCTAAATGGATGGAAATAGCCAAACACTTGCAAAATGGGTTTCCAAAAAGTAAATTTCACATTTTTATTGATAATTTGATTCTGAATCAAAACTTGCATGGCAAGAAAATTATAAAACAAAGAACACTGATGTCCTGATGGAGGAATCTTCTTAGTCTGTATCCTTCAGTGTTGCTTCAAAAGGATATACATAATTAAATTGTAAAATAAGTACCAAGGAAAATATTAAGAATCCTCTTTAATACAATAGTTATAAAAAAGTGATGGAAGCAATGCCACAAGGGGATAAACTATAATTATTGGGAAGAAGCAATCCCTAGACTAAAGGGGAGAGAAAAGTTAAAGAATAAAATCAAACAGTCCACCAGATACATGGTTATGAAAAGGCTGACCGCAATTTTCAGAATACCATACTATGTTTCCTTCATAGTATATGTATTTAACAGCATTAATACATGTGAGTGCTAATCAAAAACTATTCAAGTGATAAGATCTGACACCTCTAAATTTCTGACACATGGGCATCTCGTTTCATAATTTCTGCGCTCATGATATGGGCACTTGCATTATACAACACATACACATGCACAAATAATTTTCAAAACTGGAAACTTAGGATTCAAATTCAATATGGTAACTCAGTCTTCCCAACCCTCATAAAAATAAATGAATAATCTAACGCCCTTATCAAAGAGTGGGTAATAGAAAGATCTACAGCTACAAGCATCCAAGGAATGAGGACCATTCATGAGATGCAACATCCGTCAACAGACAAAATCATGCTCGTATCAAGTACAAATTGAACCTCTCTCATCTGGCAACATCCACAGTCTGGCATCGTTTTAGTTAGCTGGATGTTCATTTATCATAGGTGTGGCCAATTTTTCCATGGTCCCATAAAATCTGCTTACAGCTTCCAGTCCTGGCTCTCAGTGTTCTGTGCTGTTATTTAGCTCTAATTTACCCTCAAATGTCTTATAAGAACCCAGTAAGCAGTGAAGTGTTGGTAATGCTACTAGGCAGTATTGACCTCTCATGGTTCAACAAATTCTCTTGTTTGGCACCAGTCAGGTCCCCAGGGTGCACAACTAGAGAGGTTCAACCTATATTACATATTTGCCAAAGAAAAATACAGGTTGAACTTCTCTTGTCCAGCATCCTCGGGAACTGATTGGTGCCAGACAAGAGAATTTGCCAGATCGGCAGGAATTCTACTCTAGTACACAGCAGCCTGGGGCAGTTGCTTCTCCAGCCTGACTGGAACAATCTTACCCATGGCACATGGCTGTGCTGGAATACCCCCCACCTGCAGCAGCACTGCAGGGGGGGAAGCTCAAACTGGGACACAGCAGTCCTGTTATCCAGCTGCGCCTCCCTCCAACCCCCACCCACATTTAATCTGCTAACCAGTTAAACAGGATTTTGCATCCCTAGCAGGAAATATGGTTCTTTATTGCAGTTTAAATTAATTATACAAACAACTGTATTTATATGCCTAGTAAGGAATCTATGCAACAAAAAAAATTTCTAAATCCTTTCCATTTTCTGTATTGTTACTGACACGTACTTCGAAATAAATTACCGAAACAGTTGAAACTGCTCTGATTATATGGAGTTGTTATAAAATATTCTTTACTTTAAAATATTCTATACAGAATTTTTAATTTTTTTGGCACAGAATTGGCACAGGAATATTGTTGATTTTACCATATGCACATAAAACAACGAAAAAACAATAATTCAAATCTACAGACAGGAAAACTAAAATGCTGCTTGAGAACTTCTTAGATTTTGATGTAAGGATATTTACTTTTTATATTTCGATACATGATGTTGACAAATTGTGTTATAACAGTTATTAAGCCTTAACTTTCTGAATCTCACCATTTCCCGTCATTAAATAAATTGTCTGACACCCCCATAATCTTCCACAACTGTGAACATTTAAACAGACGAAAATGGAAAAAAAATGCTTTAAAATAAAACATTGCTATTATCCATCAAAACTAAACAATAGATAAAAATTCAAATCTTCTCAGCGTATGTATAATGAAGCCCATAATACTTCCCCAAAATAATTCTACTTGAAATAGAACCTATCTTTAAAAATAAAAATACTGATTCTAAAATTGCTAGAGACAGAAAGTCCATTACAACTTCTGTAAGTCATAAGTTGTTCCAGGTCAAAAACAAACCAAAATCTAATTGGCAGGACTAATTTCTGAAGAGTTTCATACAAAATTAAACTATCACCCATGGGGCCGACCAAACTCATGGCCATGAGAAAACATGTCATGGCATATGAAATCTGGGGGTTTTTTGTGCTTAAACCTACACTATGAAAGGATTTCATAGGAGAGACCAGTATTTCTCTAAGGCATGGTTTCCCAAACTGGGGGGCATAAGGTGACCTGCCCTACCCCACTTCATTCCCCACCACCCCAAGAAAGGGCCAGCCTTTACTTCCAGCTCTGAGCCCCTGCTATTTTACATGGGCAACTACGAGAAGCTGCTATAAAAAGCAGACTGCCAGCAAAGACCCACATGAAGCTAGCTGCCTCCTGCAAAGGAGTGTGAGTTTGTGGGGGAGGGAGGAGGGTGGGGTTAGACGGGGGGGCTGGTGAAGACTGGCTCTAGGGAGGGAAGGGAAATGAGGTAAGAGCGGGGGGCTGATGGTGTCTAGCTTTAGGGGATGGGGGGGGGCTCAGGCGGCTGGCCCCAGCTTGGGCGAGCGGGCAGGCAGCTGGCCCTGGCTTGGGCTTGTGCGTGGGCGGCTGGCCCCAGCACCATCAGGCTTAAGAACATAACAGCCATACTGGGTCAGACCAAAGGTCCATCCAGCCCAGTATCCTGTCTGCCGACAGTGGCCGGTGCCAGGTGCCCCAGAGGAGATGAACTGAAGACAATGATCAAGCGATTTGTCTCCTGCCATCTGTCTCCAGCCTTTGACTAAAGGCTAGGGGCATCATACTTTACCCTTGGCTAATAGCCATTTAGGGACCTAACCTGCAAAAATTTATCAAGCTCTTCTTTAAACCCTAATAGAGTCCTGGCCTTCACAGCCTCCTCTGGCAAGGAGTTCCACAGGTTAACTGTGCGCTGTGTGAAGAAAAATTTTCTTTTATTAGTTTTGAACCTACTACCCATCAATTTCATTTGGTGTCCTCTAGTTCTTATATTATAGGAACAAGTAAATAACTTTTCAATATTCACTTTCTCCACACCATTCATGATTTTATATACCTCTATCATATCGACCCTCAATCTCCTCTTTTCTAGACTGAAAAGTCCCAGTCTCTCTAGCCTCTCCTCATATGGCACCCTTTCCAAACCCTTAATCATTTTAGTTGCCCTTTTCTGAACTTTTTCTAATGCCAGTATATCTTTTTTGAGGTGAGGAGACCACATCTGCATGCAGTACTCAAGATGTGGGCGTACCATAGTTTTATATAGGGGAAGTATGATATTCTTCATCTTATTCTCTATCCCTTTTTAATAATTCCTCACATCCTATTTGCTTTACTGACTGCCGCTGCACACTGCGTGGATGTTTTCAGAGAACTATCCACTATATTTCCAAGATCCCTTTCCTGATCTGTTGTATCTAAATTTGCCCCCATCACATTGTATGTACAATTGGGGTTATTTTTCCCAATGTGCATTACCTTACACTTACCCACATTAAATTTCATTTGCCATTTTGCTGCCCAATCACTCAGTTTGCTGAGATCTTTTTGAAGTTCTTCACAATCGACTTTGGTTTTGACTATCCTGAACAGCGTGGTGTCATCTGCAAACTTTGCCACCTCACTGCTTGGGGACTGGCTAACCTGCAGTTTTGGTGGGCAGCTTGGGTGGCTGGCCTCAGCAGCTGGCAGGCAAGCAGGCAGATGGCCCCAGTGGCTGGTGGGCAGGTGGGCAGCTCTGGCAGCACAGGGATCAGGCAGGTTGGTGACTAGTGTGGGCAGTTCTTGTGGCTGGCACAGGGCTCAGGCAGCTGGTGCTGCACCAGGCATCCATAAGGTGGGAGCTGTACTGTTAGCCTAACTGGTCCATAGTCAGCCTCTGAGCTGGGATGGGGCCGGCACAGTGTCTGGCACTCCAGCCTGAGCTGCAGCTGGTTTCTACAGGGCCCGGACCATGCCTGCAGCTCTGGGACCATGTCAGCAGCCCATTCGGGATGGAGCTGGTGCCCACAGGGCCCGGACCATGTCCTGCATGGGGTTGGAACCAGCCTTTGCAGACTGTGGCTGACCTGGTATCAGCCCAGCAGGGCTCAAGATCCAGCAAGAGGTAAGGGGGCTGCTGGGGGTACACTAAGGCTCCAGTGCTTGGCACGTGGCTCAGGGTGGGGCAGCACAGCTCCATCAAGTCTGCTATTTGCTATTTTCCAGACAACTTTTCTGGCAACCCCATTCACAAATTGGTAAGCAATCCATTCAATGTTGATGTCGATACATTGCCAGAAGTATTGCAAGAACAAGCACTCAAAATATGATTCAAGTGCAAAATAATTTTGAAAACTCATGCTTGGAGGAATTTTGGATAAAATATTTCCCAATGTACTTAAAAGTTGGGGAAGAAACTACGTATTATTCTTCCATTTTTGTCATTATACCCTGTGGAAAAACACTTTCCAAGTTTACTCTCATTAAAAATGAAACAAAGAAATTGTTTGGATGTCAAAACCGATTTGCATTGTGCACTTTCAAGCCTAGGATTTCCCAACTTGTCAAGAAAATGCAGCGTCATCCTTCACATTAAATTCATTTTGTTTCTGATGTTAAATTACATTTTAATTAAACTTTTGGGCCAAGAAAAACTATTTGTGCTTACTTTTAACTTTAAATAACATTTTTGTATCAAGTTTGTGTTTATTTTAAATTATGAATTGAATTTTTTGTTAAAAGGGAGGCTGGATGATGATAAAGAAGAGGTGGGAAGGCATGAAGGTCTCAAAAAAATCAAAAGGGGGGCACGATGCCAAAAAGTTTGGGAACCACTGTTCTAAGGTTATCGGTGCACTATGAAGTTTTGCTGATAAAACCCTGGTTTTGTCAACAGAACTGGTGGAACGTCCACACAAAAAATGAGTTTTGTTGACAGTTTGCTGACAAAACTCAGCATTTTTGCCAGAAACATTCTGCCTCTTAGCCATGAGGCATATCGCTGCAGTAGAAAGATTCTGTCGACATAAAGCTGTGTGGCTGTTCTGGGGGAACTTCTCTCAACAGGCAGGGCGTCCAGAACAATGGGCTGCCCTCTCTGCTGTGCTTTTGGATGCTTCTTTTGTCAAGAGAGCAGCAGGGCAGTCCAGCCTCTCTGTTGACAGGGTGGATTGCTCTCCTGATTGGCTTTTGTGTGTGGCCCCACTCTGCTGACAGGAGTAGTTTTGTTAGTAAGTCTCTTCCAACAGCGATTTCTGTTGACAGAATGCTGTAGTGTAACTATAGCCAAAGTGTGAGTCCTGACCAACAGGAAGTTTCGGAGAAAGTCGTAAGCATATGGGGGAGGGGGGAGGAATGTCACAAGATTGCCACCCATACTTTTGCACTGACTTCAGAGCTGGGCAGCTGGAGTTTACCAGCTATGCACTGGATTCCCAGCTCTGAAGGCTCAACCATGAGCAATGCACACCACCCTTACTTTTGCACTGTTGCCTTCAGTGCTGGGCAACTGGAGAGTGGCAGCTATTGGACAGGAGCCCAGTTCTAAAGGCAGCTCACTGACAGCAGTAGAGCAGGACCATAAACTCCTCGCACCTACCCAAGCAATGATCTTACAACCCCCTCAAAACTATTTTTGGATCAGGACCAATATTCCCTCTAATCTTTTCCATCCATGCATGTACTTTTTTTTTTTGATGGGTATTAAGGCCAGTAGAAACAAAAACATAGCTGTGGGCACTCTGTTAACCAGCTGGATGGCATTTGAATCACTTCTAGGCTGCTGAACAAGCACATGACTTACAGGGAATACTGGTCAGGACCACAATTACAACACTAAAAATTCAGATTGAAGTATCCTGAAATCATGATATTTAAGAACGTAAACATAAGAATGGCCATTACTGGATCAGACCAAAGGTCCATCTAGCCCAGTATCCTGTCTGCCAACAGTGGCCAGTGCCAGATGCCCCAGATGGATGGACCAAAGACAACGATCAAGCAACTTGTCTCCTGCCAACCACCTCCAGCCTTTGACAAACAGAGGCCAGGGACACCATTCCTACCCCCTGG
The DNA here is from genome assembly GCF_033958435.1 of Carettochelys insculpta. Lineage (NCBI taxonomy): Eukaryota > Metazoa > Chordata > Testudines > Carettochelyidae > Carettochelys > Carettochelys insculpta. Next base: position 22,520,199 of record NC_134157.1, read on the forward strand.
CTAATAGCCTTTTACGGACCTAATCTCCATAAATTTATCCAGCTCTTTTTTGAATTCTGTTATAGTTCTAGCCTTCACAGCCTCCTCTGGCAAGAAGTTCCACAGGTTAACTGTGCGCTGTGTGAAAAAGTATGTTCTTTTATTAGTTTTAAACCTGCTACCCATTAATTTCATGTGATATCCTCTAGTTCTTATATTATGGGAACAAGTAAATAATTTTTCTTTATTCACTCTCTCCACACTGCTCATGATTTTATATACTTCTATGATATCCCACCTCAGCCTCCCCTTTTCCAAACTGAAAAGACCCAGTCTCTTTATCCTCTCCTCAAATGGGACCCATTCCAAAAATCTAATCATTTTAGTTGTCCTTTTCTGAACCTCTTCTAATTCCAAAATATCCTTTTTGAGGTGGGGAGACCACACCTATATGCAGAATTCAAGATGTGGGTATATCATAATTTTATATAGGGGTAGTAAGATATTGTTTGTTTTATTTTCTATCCCTTTTTTAATAATTCCTAACATCCTATTTGATTTTTTGACTGCCGCTTCACAATGTGTGCACGTTTTCAGAGAATGATCCGTGATAACCCCAAGATCTCTTTTCTGATCAGTTGTAGCTAAATTAGCCCCCATCATGTTGCATGTATACTTGGTTATTTTTTCAAATGTGCATTAATTTACACTTATCCACATTAAATTTCATTTGTCATTTTGTTGCCCAATCACTGACTTTGGTGAGATCTTTTGAAGTTCTTCACAGTTTGCTCTCGTCTTGACTATTTTGAACAGTTTATCATCATCCACAAACTTTACCACCTCATTACTTACCCCTTTCTCTAGATCATGTATGAATAAATTGATTAGGATTGGTCCTAGGACTGACCCTTGGGGAATAACACTTGTTACCCTTCTCCATTCAGAAAATTTACCATTTATTCCTATCCTTTGTTTCTCGTCTTTTAACCAGTTCTCAGTCTATGAAAGGATCTTCTCTTAGCCCATGACAACCCAACTTACACAAGAGCCTTCCGTGTGGGGCTTTCTGGAAATCTAAGTATACTATATTTACTGGATCCCCCTTGTTTGCATGTTTGTTAACCCCTTCAAAGAATTCCAATAGATTAGTAAGACATGAATTCTCTTTATAGAAACCATGTTGACTTTTGATCAACAAATTATGTTCTTCTACTTGTCTGACAATTTTATTCTTTACTATTGTTTCAACTAATTTGCCCAGTGCTGATGTTAGGCTTCCCGGTCTGTAATTACCAGGGTCACCTCTAAAGTCCTTTTTAAATACTGGAGTTATGTTAGCCATCTTCCAGTCCTTCAGTACAGAAGCTGATTTAAAGGATAAGTTTCAAAATCTCAGTTAATAATTCTGCAATTCCACATTTGAGTTCTTTCAGAACCCTTGGGTGAATGCCATCCAGTCCCAGTGATTTGTACTGTTAAATTTTTCTATTTGTTCCAAAATCTCTTCTAATGATGATATTTCAATCCAGGACAGTTCCTCAGATTCATCTCCCACAAATAATAGTGCAGGTTTGGGAATCCCCCTAACATTCTCAGCCGTTAAGGCTAAAGCAAATAAATCATTTAGTCTCTCCGCAATGGCTTTACCATCCTTGACTGCTCCTTTTGTATCTTGATCATCCATGGGCTCCACTGGTTTTTAGCAGGCTTCCTGCTTGTAATGTACTTAAACATTTTGCTATTACTTTTTGAGTTGACTGCTGGCATTAAACATTAAAAAGGTCGTAGAGCAGTTTTTAAACTAAGAGGTAGGGGAAAGCCGATTGGTGCGGGGGAGCACCTGGATCGGACGGAGACTTCTCTTACACGAGGCTCCATAGATAGGGATTCCCTAGAAGTTAGTCAGATAGGGAACGTGGGAAATAATATATGGGCAAGATCAGATGTGAAACAATCGCATATAAAAATATCCAACGCGTCTGTGAAAGGCGGACATATAAATAGTGGTAGTTTTTTTAACGTGCTTTTACACTAATGCTAGGAGTCTGTCTAATAAGATGGGTGAACTAGAGTACCTCATATCAAAGGAGGAAGTTGACATAATAGGCATCTCAGAAACATGGTGGAATGAGGACAATCATACCGGGATATAAATTATATCGGAAAGACAGAACAGGTCGTGCGGGTGGCGGAGTGGTACTATATGTGAAGGATAATATAGAATCAAATGAAGTAAAAATCCTAAAGGAATCAAAATGTTCCATAGAATCATTATGGATAACAATTCATTCCTCTAATATGAATATGGCATTAGGAATATATTACTGACCACCTAACCAGGACAGTGATAGTGATGCTGAAATGTTAAGGGAGATTAGAGAGGCTATCAAAATAAAAAACACAGTAATAATAGGAGATTTCAATTATCCCCATATTGATTGGGTGCATGTCACCTCAGGACGGGATTCAGAGATTAAATTTCTTGATGCCTTAAATGACTGCTTCTTGGAGCAGCTAGTACAGGAACCCACAAGGGGAGAGTCAATTCTCGATCTAGTCTTGACTGGAACGCAGGATCTGGTCCAAGAGGTAACTGTTACTGGACCGCTTGGAAATAGTGACCACAATATAATAACTTTTAATATTCCTGTGTTGGGAAGAACACCGCAGCGGTCAAACACTCTGGCATTTAATTTCAAAAAGGGGAATTACACTAAAATGAGGAAGCTAGTTAAACAGAAACTAAAAGGTAGAGTAATTAAACTAAAATCCCTGGAAGCTGCATGGAAACTGTTTAAAGACACCATACTAGAGGCCCAACTTAAATGTATACCCCAAATAAAAAACACAGTAAGAGACCTAACAAAGAACCACCATGGCTAAACAGCCATGTTAAAAAGGCAGTGAGAGAGAAAAGGGCAGCTTTTAAAAAGTGGAAGTCAAATCCTAGCGAGGAAAACAGAAAGGAACATAAACACTCCCAAATTAAGTGTCATAATGTAGTAAGAAAAGCCAAAAAAGATTTTGAGGAACAGCTAGCCAAAAATTCAAAAAACGATAGTAAAATGTTTTTTAAATACATTAGAAGCAGGAAGCCCGCTAAAAAAGCAGTGGGGCCCTTGGACGATAAAGATATAAAAGGAGCGATCAAGGAAGACAGTGGCATTGCGGAGCGATTAAATGATTTCTTTGCTTCAGTCTTCACGGCTGAGGATGTTACAGAGGTTCCTAAATCTGAGCCAGCCTTTTTAGGTGACAAATCTGAGGAACTCACTCAGATTGAAGTGACATTAGAGGAGGTTTTGGAGTTAATTGATAAGCTGAATAGCAACAAGTCTCCAGGACCAGACGGCATTCACCCAAGGGTTCTGAAAGAACTCAAATGTGAAATTGCGGAGTTAACAACAGTGGTTTGTAACCTATCCTTTAAATCCACTTTGGTACCAAATGACTGGAAGACGGCCAATATAACACCAATATTTAAAAAAGGCTCTAGAGGAGACCCTGGCAATTATAGACCGATACGTTTAACAGCAGTACCAGGCAAATTAGTAGAAACACTAGTAAAGAATAAAATTGCAAGGCACGTAGAAGAGCACGAATTGTTGGGCAAAAGTCAGCATGGTTTCTGCAGAGGGAAGTCGTGTCTAACTAATCTATTAGAATTCTTTGAAGGGGTTAATAAACATGCGAACAAGGGGCACCCAGTGGACATAATATACCTAGATTTCCAGAAAGCCTTTGACACGGTCCCACACCAAAGGCTTTTATGTAAATTAGGTGGTCATGAGATAGGAGGAAAGATCCTTTCATGGATCGGGAATTGGTTAAAAGACAGAAAACAAAGGGTGGGAATAAATGGTAAATTTTCACAATGGAGGAGGGTAACTAGTGGTGTTCCCCAGGGGTCAGTCCTGGGACCGATCCTGTTCAACTTGTTCATCAATGATCTAGAAAATGAGGTAAGCAGTGAGGTGGCAAAGTTTGCAGATGACACCAAGTTGCTCAGGACAGTCAAAACCAAAAGGGATTGTGAAGAACTACAAAAAGATCTCAGCAAACTGAGTGATTGGGCAGCAAAATGGCAAATGAAATTTAATGTGGGTAAGTGTAAGGTAATGCATGTTGGAAAAAATACCCCAAATTACACGTACTACATGATGGGGTCAAATTTAGCTACGACAGATCAGGAAAGGGATCTTGGAGTTATAGTGGATAGTTCTCTGAAGACATCCACGCAGTGTGCAGCGGCAGTTAGTAAGGCAAATAGGATGTTAGGAATTATTAAAAAAGGGATCGATAATAAGACAAAAGATATCATACTTCCCCTATATAAAACTATGGTACGCCCACATCTTGAGTACTGCGTGCATATGTGGTCTCCTCACCTCAAAAAAGATATATTGGCATTAGAAAAGGTTCAGAAAAGGGCGACTAAGATGATTAGGGGTTTGGAACGGGTCCCATATGGGGAGAGGCTAGAGAGACTGGGACTTTTCAGTTTGGAAAAGAGGCGATTGAGGGGCGATATGATAGAGGTATATAAAATCATGAATGGTGTGGAGAAAGTGAATATAGAAAAATTATTTACCTTTTCCCATAATACAAGAACTAGGGGACACCAAATGAAATTGATGGGTAGTAGGTTCAAAACTAATAAAAGGAAATTTTTCTTCACACAGCGCACAGTCAACCTGTGGAACTCCTTGCCCGAGGAGGCTGTGAAGGCCAGGACTCTATTAGGGTTTAAAAAAGAGCTTGATAAATTTTTGCAGGTTAGGTCCATAAATGGCTATTAGCCAGGGATAAAGTATGGTGCCCTAGCCTTCAGAACAAGGGCAGGAGATGGATGGCAGGAGATAAATCACTTGATCATTGTCTTCTGTTCTCCTTCTCTGGGGCACCTGGCATTGGCCACCGTCGGCAGATGGGATGCTGGGCTGGATGGACCTTTGGTCTGACCCAGTATGGCCATTCTTATGTTCTTATGTTCTTTTTACACTTAATTTGGAAGTACAAAAGAAATGTCATGTAGCACTTTAAAGACTAATAAAATAACGTATTAGGTAATGAGCTTTCATGGGAGAGACCCACTTCTTCAGATCATAGCCACACACAACAGACGAAGTGGGTCTCTCCCATGAAAGCTCATCACCTAATAATTTATTTTGTTAGTCTTTGAAGTGTTACTTGATAGAATACAGACTAACACGGCTATCTTTCCGTCACTATTTAATTTGGCAGTTTTTATGTTCCTTTCTATTAACCTCACTAGGACTGGACTTCCACTTTTTAAAAGATGCCTTTTTACCTCTCACTGCTTCTTTTACATGGTTGTTAAGCCATGGTGGCTCTTTAGATTTCTTCCTATATTTCTTAATTTGTGACATACATTTAAGTTGGGCCTCTATTACAGTATCCTTGAAAAGTTTCCATGTAGCTTGCATGCATTTTACTCTAGTTACTGTACCTTTTAATTTCTGTTTAACTAACCTCCTCATTTTTGTATAACCCCCCTTTTTTAAATTAAGCACCAGAGTTTTGGATTGCTGAGGTGTTCTTCCCACAAAAGGAATGTTAAATGTTGTTATATTATGGTCACTATTCCCAAGTGGTCCTGTAATAGTTACCTCCTGGACCAGATCCTGTGCTCCACTCAGTACTAAATGAAGAATTGCCTCTCCCCTTGTGGGTTCCAAAACCAGCTGCTCCAAGAAGCAGTCATTTAAGGCATCAAGAAATTTCATCTCCGCATCTCATCCTGAAGTGACATGCACCCAGTCAATATGGGGATTATTGAAATCCCCTATTATTACTGAGTTTTTTTTATTTTGATAACCTCTCTAATCCCCATTAGCATTTCAACATCACTATCGTGATCAGATGATCGATAATATATACGTACTGCTATATTCTTATCAGAGCATGAAATTACTATCCAGAGTGATTCTATGGAACATTTTGATTCATTTAAGATTTTTACTTCATTTGATTCTACATTCACACACAGCACCACTCCACCACCTGCACAACCTATTCTGCTCTTCCAATACATTTTATATGCCGGTATGATTGTGTTCCATTGATTGTCATCATTCCACCAGGTTTCTGTGATGCTTATAATGTCATTCTTCTCCTTTAAGACGAGGTACTCTAATTCACCCATCTTATTAGTTAGACTTCTGGCATTTGTGTAGGAGCACTTACAAAATTGCCACTGTTTCATTTGTCTGCCCTTCCCTGATGCATTAGATTCTTTTATATGTGAGTATGTCTTGTCTGATCTGGCACATATCTTGTCATCTCCCCTCCTCTCTTTCTGACTAAAACCTAGAGAATCTCCATCAATAGACTCTCCTCTAAAAGACGACTTTGTCCAATCAATGTGCTCCTCCAAGCCTGTCAGCTTTCTCCCATCTCTGAGTTTAAAAACTGCTCTATAACCTTTTTAACATTTAGTGCCAGCAGACTGGATCCACCTTGATTCAGGTGGAGCCCATCCTTCCTGTACAGGCTCCCCCATCCCAAAAGTGTCCCCAGTTGCTAATAAAACTAAAACCCGCCTCCCTGCACATCATCTCATCCATGCATTGAAAGACTGAAGTTCTGCCTGCCTACCTTACTCTGTATGTAGAACAGGAAGCATTTCTGAGAATGCCACCATAGAGGTCCTGTATTTCAGTCTCTTTCCTAGCACCCTATATTTGGCCTCCAGGACATCTCCTACCCCTCCCTACGTCATTGGTACCTACATGTGCCACGACCACTGGCTCCTCCCCAGCACTACACATAAGTCTACCTAGACACCTCAAGAAATCCGCAACCTTCACACCAGGCAGGCAAGTCACCATACATTTCTCCTGGTCATCACAGGTGTGCATTAACAGGTGTGTTGTGAACAAAACACGAGAAGTCATTCTCCCGCTCTACTCTGCGCTGGTTAGGCCTCAGCTGGAGTATTGTGTCCAGTTCTGGGCACCGCAGTTCAGGAAGGATGTGGAGAAATTGGAGAGGGTCCAGAGGAGAGCAACGAGAATGATCAAAGGTCTAGAGAACATGACCTATGAAGAAAGGCTGAAAGAATTGGGCTTGTTTATCTTGGAAAAGAGAAGATTGAGGGGGGACATGATAGCAGTTTTCAGGTATCTAAAAGGGTGTCATAAGGCAGAAGGAGGGAACTTGTTCTTCCTTGCCTCTGAGGATAGAACAAGAGGCAATGGACTTAAATTGCAGCAGGGGAGGTTCAGGTTGGACATTAGGAAAAAGTTCCTAACTGTCAGGGTGATCAAACACTGGAACGAATTGCCAAGGGAGGTGGTAGAATCTCCATCACTGGAGCTATTTAAGAAGAGGGTAGATAGATGGCTTTCAGGTATGGTCTAGAAAGTGCTTGGTCCTGCCATGAGGGCAGGGGGCTGGACTCGATGGCCTCTTGAGGTCCCTTCCAGTCCTACTCTTCTATGATTCTATGATCACAAACTCTAACCTCCCCTCTCAAAACTCGCTCCTGTTAGCAAATGCCCTGTTCACTTACTAGTAGGGTTTATAAAGCTCTGGCCTTCCTGATAGTCCCTCCCTCTGGCTACAGCTCAACCAATGAGCAGAGAGTTTTAGATTTCAAATCCTAATTAAAGATCACAGCTTCCAACTCCCAGCCTGAGCACACGGCCTTTCAAACAAACAAACAGCTCAGCACTCAAAACTCCAAACCAACAGACAAACACAACCCCAGAACCCACATGCTCCAGACAGCCACTTACCCCAAGGTGCTGTAAATTGCCCAGTCCTTCATCAGGAGAGCCCCTCTCAAATCTCTCTCCTGGTAGCAAATTGACAACTTTTAAAAACCTATCACCATAAAATTGACCGAAATGGATGGTGAATTTGGTAGGGCCCTAACTGTTTGCACTGAGAGCTGTGTTTCACTGAAAAGCTTCTAGGGCTTTTGAGGTAGCTATTCAGCAGTTCAGCTGGAAATCCAAACCACAAATTTGGACATCTTGTTATGTAGCTTTCTCAAAGCCAAAAAGGACCGAAATTTGATATTCATGCAATAAAAATAATTGAGGATAGGGTGCTTCAGAAGTTAGGTAATAGCATATGTACTATATAGATGGCATGCAAGCTCATATCTCCATAAAATACCTTTCTGGACCTGCAAGCAGGAAGTAAAACTAACCCGGCAGCCTCTTCTTGTGCAACATTACAACATGGAGTCAGCCCTTCAAGAGCACTTCAAGTCTGTAATGTCCCAAGGGATGAATTTACTGAAATAAAACAATTAAATAGCATGACAAACTGCATCTATTAGTGAAAGAAATATCACAGAAAGCTTGAATTAATGCTTTTAATCTATGAATTTGCAACATTTATATGCAGACCACAAATGCCTACAGGAATAATCACAGAAAAACTATAAACCTACAATATGTCTAGTTTCATTGAAACAGTCTGCAGCCCACAAGCTGCATGTGGCTCTTTGCCATGTAGCCTGTGGTTCCTCGAGGGTCCCTCCTCAAATGCCACAAACAGCTGATCCACAGTACTCCGGAAGTGAGCCCCGCAACACATACTGCTCTCTCTCCATCCTGGAGCACCACGAACAGCTGATCTGAAGTGCTCCATGAGGGAGTCCCGACTCTTCCTCCTCCTTCTGGGAGTGTCACAAACAGCTGATTCACAATGGCCCTGAAGGGAGCATGGACAGATTAACTCAAGGGCTTTAGTGTCTGCAGCCCAGTGCCCCAGCTAAGGGAGGGTCAATCAAAAAGATTTCCAGATGGCCAAAAGTACATTTTTTTGCAGGGCCCTCCTTAGCCCAGAGACCTAGGCTGCAAACACTCACGTCCCAGTGTTAATCCATTTAGCAGGGACTGGGGAGGAGGTGTCTCCTGGTGCTCCTTCCTCCCTTGTCCCTGCTGGGTTGGAGATGCGTGAAGGTTCACTGCTCCCTCCATGCATTGCCCTGCCCTGAATGCACCATCCCCACAGCTCCCATTGGCTGGGATTCACAGCCAATGGACGCTGCAGGGGCAGGGCCTGGAAGCAAGAACAGCACATGGAGCTTCCCCAACCCATACCAGCTGATTTCAGGAGGGAGCCTGCCTCAGCCCCACTGCGCCCACGAGCCATCTGAACTACGTGCTCGACACCTCAGCCTTCTGCCCTGAGTCCTCTCCCACACATTAACTCCCTCTGAGGCCACACACCTCTACCCCAACTTCCACTGAGAGCTCCCTCCTGCACTCCAAACCACACATCCCCAACGCCAGCCTAGAGCCCGCAGCCCCAGTAGGAGCCTTCATCCCTCGTACACCCCAACACTCTTCCCCAGCCAGCAGCCCCCTCCTACATTCTAAACCCCTCATACAATCAGTGAATTATCTAAAATTAGTTTTCATTGTATTGGAAATGTATCTGAAAAATATTTAAACATTTTAGAGTATTTGGTTATATTTATAGTCATATATTTATTATTATTTGTGTGTGTTTAGGAGGGTGCTGTTCAGGCCATATAGTAGCCCTTTCTAGGTGGCACGAGCATCCACAGCTTGCCCCTCTCAGCATCCGGCCAACCCTGGGTCCTTGTCCCTTTTAATGGCCTGATCAAGGCAGGATTGAAGTTAGGTAGCTTGGCCCTCAGTTCAGGGAAGGGCAGCAGGTAAGCAGTTCCAAAGCCCAGCCCTCAGTTCAGGGCAGGGCAGGGCAGGGCAGGACAGGGCAAACAGTTTGGAAGCCTAGGCCTTAGTTCAGGGTGGGGTAGCAGGCAAAACAGCTTAGGAGCATCAGCCCACAGTTCAGGACAGGGCAGCAGGTAAGAAGCCAGCCACCAAATGGGGTGGCTCAGAAGAGATGTGGGGCTGCATCTCCTGGGGGGTGGGGTAGGGGGACACAGGCCCTCCCACTCCACTGTATCCCAGCCCAGGGCCCTAGTGATCACTGTCACCCTGAGCTTGGTAGTGGTGGTGTGTTGTGGCCTGGATACCCATGGACTCAGGTGGAGTGTCCCCCGGGCCACCTCCTACATCCACCTCCATCAGCGCTGGGTCCCAGTCGGATTGGTCGGCAAGTCCAGGCAGGTGGGTCTCCTCACGGTAGGTAGCACTCGGCAGGTGTGGCCAGTCAGACATCTTGATGTCATTCAGATAGTCCACTGGGGGCAGGACCGTGGGCTCCGAATGGTTGAAGGTCTCAGCGCCATGGGCATCAGGCAGAACTCCCAGACCATGCTCACCTGGGACCCTGGGGTAACTGGCCACAGGCAATCTCTCTGGCCCTGGCAGGGCCTCGGGGTAGGGGGCCCGCTGCAAGCACAAGGGCCCCAGTAGATCTGGGAAGTTAGGGTACTGGCCCAATTGCAAGTTGGGCTGCAGCCACCTGGGCTGGGTTGGGTGGCTCTCGCTGGCCCACCAGTTGGTGCTGGGTCGCCCTGTCCTGGCGCCCAGGAGCCTGGTCAGAGCCCTTGGCCCTGCTTGGAGGCCAGTCTTTTAATGGACCTCGAGCTGTGCCCCTGGTCCTTGTGGCCCCAGGTGCTGCTCTCTGAGAGGGGGGGCACAGGTGCTCTGACTCAGGGCCCACCCACCAAAATCTTGCAGCAGCTGCCTCTGCCTCCGAGTCAGCAAGGTGCACTGGCCTCCCCCTACAGGCTCCCAAGTCACAAATTATGAGTACCACTGGTCTAATTATGACCATAATAGAAAAAAATGTTAACTAGAAAGAATACGAGAAGATATTGAGCTCACGCATGTTGATCTGTTTCTTCTTCAATGGCCGATGGTCTGTACAGCCCGACTGAAATTTCACAGATCTGTCTCTCCCACACTGTTAGGATGTGCATAAAACAACCACTCACTGAATAAGATGCTATAAGAGTAACACATGCAAGCTGCTCCAAAAATGTAAATGCAATTCTAAAGTATTTATATAAGCTGGATAATTACCAACACAGTAATTATGTCAGTGACTGTAGCTGGAATAAAAGTAATAAAACCATTCCTGATTTAATGCATTTCAATCTAGGAAGATGTTTTCTACCTTCCCCAAAAAGACCAGGCATTTGATATTGTCAAGACTCAGCATTTGTGGAGCACACTGTAACTCCCCCTAAACTGCTAGCTGGAGAATACTTTAACTTCCTATAATGCTTAACTATTTGCTTGGTTGACTAGAATGGTTAAAGGATTTGGGACAGAACAGTTATGCCGATGAGGGAATGACAGGAGAGAAGATCTGTGGTTAACAGTATAGTGATGGGAAATGGGGCTTTTTCTTTTGTGTGACTGTCATTTGAAGATGTTTGTTTGGTTCATAACTAAACTTTTCCACCTCCTTCATTTTATCATCCATCTAGGACTTCACTGCTATATTTACAATGCAAATAAAAAAAGTGTAATTAAAAGACCAATAAAACTAAATGGAAGGTCAATGATAACAAGGGAATTTACCCTGGAAATCTTCATTCTTCTATTACTAAAAATCTCTCCTGTATTTCATTACCACCTGGCAGCTAGGCACGGAACCAGTGTCATCACGCAGAAACTAAAAAGCAAAGAATCTTGTGATTTCCTTAACACATTCTGTCGCTGTGTGCTTGGACTAGGAGTCAGAAGGTCTATCCACTTCACGAATCCCCCTGGCCTTGACTTTTTAGGGAGCTAAAGATGGTAGAAACTGTATTTACTACACAACAGTTATATAAAGTACTATTGTAAGAAGAAGCCAGGAGCAATCTGTTTTCAAAAATTAAAATTGCCTGGAACTACATAGGAATTCTCCTCAATTATTCAACTTCCATTACAGCTAATGTCAGGATTAGTTAAATCCATTTCTGAAATGATCAATGAGGTATGCAGTATCTGACACAGGATTCTTTATCACTACAGTTAATTGATCAACTCCTAATAATTAGGAATCATAGAATACTAGGACTGGAAGGGACCTCGAGAGGTCATCAAATCCAGCCCCCTGCCCTCATGGCAGGATCAAGTACTGTCTAGACCATCTCTGATAGATATTTATCCAACCTGTTGTTAAATATCTCCAGAGATGGAGATTCCACAACCTCCCTTGGCAATTTATTCCAGTATGTGACCACCCTGACAGTTAGGAACTTTTTCATAATGTCCAAACTAAACCTCCCTTGCTGTAGTTTAGGCCCTTTGGTTCTTGTTCTGTTCTTAGAGGCCAAGAAGAACAAGTTTTCTCCCTCCTCCTCACGACACCCTTTCAGATACCTGAAAACCGCTATCAAATCCCCCGCTCAATCTTCTCTTTTCCAAACAAAACAAGCCCAATTAATTTGGCCTTCCTTCATAGGTCATGTTCTCTAGACCTTTAATTATTCTTGTTGCTCTTTTCTGGACCCTCTCCAATTTCTCCACATCTTTCTTGAAATGCGGTGCCCAGAACTGGACACAATACTCCAACTGAGGCCTAACTAGCACAGAGTAGAGCAGAAGAATGACTTCTCGTGTCCTGCTCACAACATACCTGTTAATGCATTCCGGAGTCATGTTTGCTTTTTTTTGCAACAGGATCACACTGTTGACTCATATTTAGCTTGTGGTCCACAATAACACCTAGATCTCTTTCTGCCATACTCCTTCCTAGACAGTCGCTTCCCATTCTGTATGCATGAAACTGATTGTTCCTTCCTAAGTGGAAGCACTTTGCATTTGTCTGTATTAAACTTCATCCTGTTTATCTCAGAGTCAGGAAGTCAAAGTTTACTCCAAAGCAGCACCCCCCCCACACCCGTCTAATGTAATCCAAACCAACAGAAATTTTGCTTATGTTCATATGGGCGGGTGGGGGGAAGAAACAAAAAACTTTCAGCATGTGTAAGAAAATAAGTAGCAGAATTGGAGTCGGAGACCTCTGGGGAGCAGAGTGCCAAAATTTGACCTTTTGACCTCTATGTACTATCCCAGTGCCAGTGATATTTTTTAAAATAACTAATAGTCCTACTTACAATGGCCTCATTAATAAATAAATAAAGGAGTACATCTTTACCACTAAGGTGGTGGTGATAGCCTTAGTGGTCTTTTGTTAATCCACAGGCAGCACCACTTTGAGCAAGCTTCCAGCTGCATGGGGGAAGAGGGTGGGGATCAGCTCCTACCTCGCATGCTGATGAAAATTGGCTCACATGCCACTCTTGGCATGCGTGCCAGGAGTTGCTGACCCCTGATGTAGAATGGAAAAATCTCATATACGTGGATGCACATATGTTTTTAAAAAAAAGTAAAAACAAAAAAAACGACATATTTCAACATTTTTCATGACATGGATGAGCCTGAAACCCAGAAATCCATTGTGTTGCGCCTCCCCTTAGGAAATTTCACTCCCTCGATGGTGCTCACGCCCTGCTCTAAAGCACAGCACTTCAGGTGATACTGTTCCACACTAAGTCATCTGAAATTCTGCAAAGAGCTCCCAGCTTTTCAACATTGTTTCTTGTTGTGCAAATATAATCTAACATCATTATCAGCATTTCAATCAACTTTATTTTGTAAGATATTAGAGAATGTGTTTTATGGTGGACTGATTATTTAAACAAGTGTCCAAGTTATTTTAGTCCTGGAGTGGTCATTTATAAACAGTTTTAAAGGGCTTTATTTTTGCTCTAATAGCTATAAATATGAAAATTTACCTTAAAATGGTGCAACATTAAAAATAAAAAAAATCTTTATGACAAGCAAAAATATTTCTGTAGTATTCTGGAGGGATATTTTTAGCATTCTGGCACTATTTACAATATTAGGGCAAATTCAGCCACCAATAAAGATACAAACATTAAAAAGGTGTCCTTTAAGCTTCCCTTTAAGGCATTCATCATAATGGTATAATTTACTGTGGACATCATTAAAATGTAAAGTTAATGAGGATTCAGCTCAAAACAGAAGAAATGTAACCTATTTTCAGGCAAAACTTCTAACACTGCAATCAGAGGGAAAACCTCTTTGATGTCTCTGTCTCTTCTCATTAATTTTCTTTTGGTTTAAAAAAACAAAGGCCGTTTAAACTAAAATGCTCAGAAGTTTAAACACGATAATTACAGTCAAGCTACAATGAGGTCATTAGGTTTTTTTTAAAAAGTTTGAAATAAACATGAATGATATCTACAACTATCTTACAATGTGTCAGTTTTACTTAAACTGTCCATATGAAATCTACTATATTCCAATAATTTGTTCTACGTGTGAAGTTTCTTATACTTGATTGAGATCTGGTGTACACTACTATACTGACCTAACTTCTCATGTAGACAGCACTATGTTGGCAGGAGAACTGCCATCAACACCGCTAACACCTCTCTAACTACACTGATAGTAGTCAGTGGTTCTCAAACAGTGGGATGGGACCCCAAAACGGATCACAATCCCCTTTTAATGGAGTCATCAGGGCCATATTAGACTTGCTAGGACCCAGGTTTCCACCTCCAACTGAGGCAGCAGGGCTCAGGATGTGGCCACCTTTCCCCACAGTCATCCAAGGTTGAGGGGGACTCGGACTCCACCTCCCCTTATACGGTCACATAGTAATTTTGTTGTCAGATGGGAAGTTGTAGTGCAATGCAGTTTGAGAACTCCTGACTTATAGTACCTTCATTAAAGCACTACAGATGTGCAGTTATGCCAATTCAACATTTTAAATGTAAAGTTGCCCTTAATGAAAATAGACTATATCCAGCGTAAAGCCACCTAGTAAGAATTATAGAATACTAGGACTGCAAGGGACCTCGAGAGGCCATTGAGTCCAGCCCCCTGCCCCAATGGCAGGACCAAGTACTGTCTAAACCATCCCTAAAGAGTGCACATGAGAACAAAAACCTCTGAATTTACTTTACTGCTGGATATTGTATATATCATACTGATACTCAGAAATTAAAAAGCTTTTTGCAATCTGCACAGTCAAGGTAGCTGGCATAATGTGAACTTCTGTGACTTTATACCTTACATATGACTCTGTATAGAACAGAGATATGGATTAAATTGGCAATTGTACTGAATTACTGCTCTGTGTAAAAGACATTCATCAAGTTTTACATTAATGACATTAATTCTACACAAAATGGAATACAAACTCAAAACAGCTATTTAAACATGCCAATTCTACTCCAGCTAAAAGAGAAAATACATTCAAGAGCTACTGCAACCTATCCATTCTTTCAAAAAAAAACACTACCCAAATATATCCTTCACTTTGGTATCCTAATTGCATAACACAGATGGAACCAATACAATGACCAAAATGACACGTCTCCTCTGAGTAACTTGTATGATAAAATTCTCTCCCAAGCATTCACCAAAAACTTTTTCTTTAAGATATCAGTGTTTAAAAAGTAGGTTGAGCACAAAAAATACATAAAAGAATTGTCTTTGGCCACAGAAACACACAACAAGAAGATAAGAAAGGTGGACTAACAATCTTTATTTTACTAGATTGTTCTTAACGTTGCAATATACTTTAAAAATAAAATAAAACAACACACCATATTGTTTGACCTGTGCAAATATTGCCTCTATACAAAATGAGATGAGATGACGTCCGGGGCTCAGTTCACAATTTTGTCATAACTATGCTTCTATATGTATTTGTGGAATTATGTACTTACAGGCTTTTTTTGTTTAAAAAAAAAAAACAACAACAACAAAAAACTTAAAATCATTTTATGTATGATTAACAAAAATTTCATCAGAGCAACAGGCATGAATGAATGACCACAAGGCATATGGACTGAACAAAGTAAAAGCAGACATAACGTAAGGTGCTACTGGAACACAAGTTTAGAGGACAGTCTCATGCTTAATGAGGAAGAACAAAGACAGCATAAACAATGTACATTGCTCATTTCCTCTTTACACAAATGGAGTGACCACAAGGAAAGTATGTAGGGGTTTCCCAGCATTAGAAGCATTTAGCTGGAGTGGCCAATAAAATCCCGATGCTTTAGGTGTACTTTTTTTTTTTAAATTAAAAATCTATCATAATCTTTGCTCAAAGAAAAACTCAAGATAGCTGCAAACATGAATAAGTCACTTAAAAATAATAATATTTGGTCAAAGCAGAATATCAGCAATATGCTCATGGAAATTAAGCAGTCAGAAAACCACGCACACATGCACGCACACACTTGATCATTTTTTTCTGATTTGTCCTCCTTGATTACTGTTTTTGTTTCTCTGTGCCTTAAATATTGAGTCTGTTCTGGTATGGCTATGGTCTGAAGAAGTGGGTCTGTCCCGCGAAAGCTCACCTAATAAATTATTTTTTGTTAGTCTTTAAAGTGCTACTTGACTGCTTTTTGGTTTTGATAGTATACAGACTAACATGGCTCCCTCTCTGTTACTATTCAACACACACACACGCACGCGCCAGCCACAGATGGAACAACCAGAAGAGATTGACCAGGGCTGTACAAAGGTAATGACCTGGTAGGAAGCCCAACCTTTCCCTAACATCCAGCTCTTGGGAAGGTACAGGAATTGCTATTAGGATGCTGGACAAGAACCATATTTAGAGGGTTGGGTGGGGGGGTTGTTTTTGTTTTTTTCTTATCAGTCTATCAGATGCCAAATTTGAAGCTCCACCCTTATTCAGCTACTAGGAGACATTAACTTTCTGTCTTCTCCACTGCCTCCCTTCCCCGCAGCAACATGGAGTCTGGCAAGACAGGGAGACTGCCATTATGCTATCCTTTCTCCCAGTCTCCTGCCCACCGAGACTGAAGTCATGGGAACTCTCTGGCCTTCTTCCAACTTTTTGGGGATCTTTTTCCCCATCTATTCTCTCCACCCCCAAAAATGATTAATTTCAGTACCTGTCTCTGCACATAATTTGAAGTATTAGCACCACAGAACTCACATGATTCATGAGCTTTTTTTCCTTGCCTCATGATCTGAACAAAAAAAGGTGAATCTCATCATCCTGCCTGGGAAGATGTAAGCACAGCAAAAGAGAAAGGACAACATGATTCAGAAAGACAATTGCACTAGTTTATGTTCAGATCACATTTGGAAAATTATCTTGACCAAAGTGGAGAAACTATTTCGCTTTCTTTTCATAAAACAGCAACAAAAATGTTTGCTTAGTCCCCATGTTAACCATGAATGTCTTTCCACTGATAAGTGAATTTTTCAAATCCTATTTAAATACAAATCAATTGAACT
The DNA here is from genome assembly GCF_033958435.1 of Carettochelys insculpta. Taxonomy (NCBI): domain Eukaryota; kingdom Metazoa; phylum Chordata; order Testudines; family Carettochelyidae; genus Carettochelys; species Carettochelys insculpta. The sequence goes on from NC_134157.1 coordinate 22,537,352, forward strand.
TAAAAATTAAATATTAATTTATTCATGTGAAAACTGGCCATTGAAGTTGGTGTAACTGAAAACAATTCTTTTCAGAACTTCTTAATATAAATTTCTTGAAACAATTCTGTTAAAAAAATGGTTAAGGGAATAAATTCAAAATGATTTGAATGTTTAGTGCAAATAACTTGTTATAGGCTTCCCCTCAGGGCAGGATGTGAAGCTCACTGCTACAGCTATAAACCATGAAAGAAACGTGTTCCATTTAAAATAATAAGTAACATTTAACTGGAAATATGTGAATGATATAGTCTTCTACACGATGTATCTACATTCAAAGTCTCAGGAAGCTATTTAAAAAATCCTTCCAGTCCGTTATCAGGCAAGTTATTTTTAATGCAAAGTAAATCCTCAACAATATTTAGGAATTGCCAAAGAACAACATCTGTTTGAGCCAAGTTACTGCCTACTGTATCTTGGGGTTCCAGAGGGACCGGTTCTATTAAATATCTTCATCAATGATTTAGATATTGGCAGAGAGAGTATGCTTATTAAATTTGCAGCTGATACCAAGCTGGTATGGGTTGCAACTGTTTTGAAGGATAAGCTCATAATTCAGAATGATCTGGACAACGTGGAGAAACGGTCTGAGGCAATATGATTAAGTTTAATACGGACAAACATGCCGCTTAGGAAGAAACAATCTGCTTTATACCTATAGTCGCTTCCCACTCTATCTAGGAAAGAGTACTGCGGAAAGGGATTTAGGGGTCATAGTGAACTACAAGCTAAATATGAGTCAACAGTGTGATGCTCTTGCAAAAAGAAGGAAAAAAACATAATTCTGGGATGAATTAACAGGAGCGTTGAGAGCAAAACACGAGAATTCATTCTGCTCCACTCAGTGCTCACTGGGCCTCAATTGGCGTATTGTGGCTGGTTCTGGTCACCGCATTTCAAGAAAGATGCAGAGAAATTGGAGAAGGTCCAAAGAACAGCAATAAGAATGATTAAGGGTCTAGAGAACATGAACTATGAGGGAAGACTGAAAGAACTGGGCTTGTTTCGTTTAGAAAAGAGAAGAATTCAGGGGACATGATAGCAGTTTTCAAGTACTTTGAAGAGCGTTAACGAGGAGAGAAAAAAATTGTTCTGCTTGACTTCCGAGGACAGGACAAGGAATATGGGCTTAAACTGCAGCAAGGGAGTTTAGATTAAACGTTAGGAAAAACTTCCTAACTGTCAGAGGCCGTGTCTACACTAGCCCCAAACTTCAAAATAGCCACGCAAATGGCCATTTCGAAGTTTACTAATGAAGCGCTGAAATGCATATTCAGCGCTTCATTAGCATGCGGGCGGCCGCAGCGCTTCAAAATTGACGCGGCTCGCCACCGCGGCTCATCCCGACGGTGCTCCTTTTTGAAAGGACCCTACCTACTTCAAAGTCCCCTTATTCCCATGAGCTGATAGGAATAACATAGGATAATTTTTTGTACAAGCACACTCAGAAGCAGTCTGAGGTGCATAATTAAAAATTCACACATGAAAAAGTGCTGTTATTAACTGAAAAAGGCAGAGGGAAAGAGAAAAGCATGGAAATTTTCAATTCACAAAGTATTATCAGAAATTAAAAAGTAAATATTCCTGTTTTACTGTCACTTATTCCATTTAATTTAGTAAGGTATTTTCATAATCTCTGAGAAAGAATCAAACGTGAATGCAGCCAGGTTCATGCTATTTACTTAGTCTGTGATAAGAATGAACATTTGTTCTGACCGTTTTACAAATTGCAGCCAGCCAGTTCTCCACAAAAATCTGCTTCAGATGCCATTCCTACTTATTTCAGGTACTATTTCAAGAAACATACAAAATAGTTTTTAGATTATCTTTTAAACATATCTCCAGATTATTTATAATCTGTTCCCAGGTGCAGCATACACTGCAGATGCCCACATATGTATTGTATACTACTATAAAGGTGTTTTAAAAAGGAGGTAGCCATGGCATTTCAGATATTTCACAGTCAGAATTCCACAGGGTCTCACAATGTAGACTACAAATATTGTAAAATGCCCCTTAAATCATTCCATTATAAGGATCTTTTCAGAAAATGTGAATTAGCATTAACTTTTAAAATTAATTTTGAATAAGAAATTTAAATCATTCACCAACCAACTCAAAGAACAGTGCTATTCTTAGGTTTTGGGGCCATAGGTCAAACAGAAACATCATCTATCATACGGGGAAAGTGTTCTAAGCGATAGGCATCATCATGACGAATGCTTCAAGGAAAATCTATTTACTGGATGCTAGTAAAAATGACAACAGCAGACAGCAAAATAATTAAGATTTGGAAATGGAAGTAATTGATTGAACCACTACATTGTACATTTCTGGGAGAAGGTCTTGAATAGAAAAGAAGCAGATACTGATTTCAAAGCATCCTTATATGTAAGTAAAATTTTCCATATTCAGACACTTCCATTATACTACTGACAGCAGCCCCAGATGAGGGAAACCCATCTGGGTGGGGCTCATCAGCCCCACAGTTGGGAGACAGCTGGAGCAGGGAGCCCCACTAGCAGCCCCAGTCATGGGAACCCCAGCTGTGGGATCTCTGGCCAGGGGGTGGAGGGACTCTAGATACCCTTTGGCTGGGAGCCAGCTAGGGTGTGGATGCCTGTCAGACAGAAGGGGAGGCCATTTGAATTTGCATTCTCACATCACTATGAGTCACTCATCTAACATTCTGTTTGTGCATTCAAACAACAGTGACAGGCAACCTGTAGCCCACCACTGTTATCCACCAGCAGGCCATGAGATAGTTAATTTGCAGACACATGTCCCCTTCTGCCCCTCACACAGTTCCCCATACACAGTTTGCCATTCCCAGATAATGGTAGCTGCAGGAAGCAGTGGCCACCATGTTCCTGTGGCCTGCCACTTTCCACAGACCCCATTGGCTGAACAGAAAACCACAGCCGCTGGGAGCTGCAGGGAGCTGGGATGGCTAATTGTCAAACTCAGCAAAATATCTCACATCCCATCAGAGAATTACCCTGATGGGCTGCGTGCACCTACAGGTTGCCCACCACTATTCTATAATTTAGTCCTTGAGTTTGGCTGATGTAAATGAAAAGTTTCCCCCAACTTTAATTTTGGAACAGTACTGGACCTTTTTTTTAAATTATAAGGTCTAAGTTGCGACAACAGCACCTTATAAATCTCTTAAGTGTCTTGCACCCCTATGGCACTAGAAATATTCTGAAGGATAGTTTGTTTAAATAATAAAACAGGATACATTTAACACAATTCATTTGAACTGATATTTTAGTTCACAACAAAGTAGGTTTTTAGGCTGACATTTTTCAAAGGAGCTGAAGCAGCAAGACAGTGAACCCCATTGAAACTCAATGGGAACTAAGTGCCTAACTTCTTTAAGTATCAGAGGGGTAGCCGTGTCAGTCTGCATCTTCAAAAACCACAAGAGCTGTGTCTACACGTGCACGCTACTTCGAAGTAGCGGCACTAACTTCGAAATAGCGCCCGTCGTGGCTACACGCGTCGGGCGCTATTTCGAAGTTAACTTCGACGTTAGGCGGCGAGACGTCGAAGTCGCTAACCTCATGAGGGGATCGGAATAGCGCCCTACTTAGACGTTCAACGTCGAAGTAGGGACCATGAAGACGATCCGCGTCCCGCAACGTCGAAATTGCCGGGTCCTCCATGGCGGCCATCAGCTGGGGGGTTGAGAGATGCTCTCTCTCCAGCCCCTGCCGGGCTCTATGGTCACCGTGGGCAGCAGCCCTTAGCCCAGGGCTTCTGGCTGCTGCTGCGGCAGCTGGGGATCCATGCTGCAGGCACAGGGTCTGCAACCAGTTGTCGGCTCTGTGTATCTTGTGTTGTTTAGTGCAATTGTGTCTGGGAGGGGCCCTTTAAGGGAGCGGCTTGCTGTTGAGTCCGCCCTGTGACCCTGTCTGCAGCTGTGCCTGGCACCCTTATTTCGATGTGTGCTACTTTGGCGTGTAGACGTACCCTCGCAGCGCCTATTTCGATGTGGTGCCGCGCAACATCAAAGTTGAACATCGACGTTGCCGGCCCTGGAGGACATGTAGACGTTATTCATCGAAATAGCCTATTTCGATGTTGCTACATCGAAATAAGCTATTTCGATGTTGGGTTCACGTGTAGACGTAGCCAAGAAGTCCTGTGACAACTTATGGACTAACAGATATTTTGGAGCATAAGCTTTTGTGGCAAAGACCCACTTCATCAGATGCATGAGTCATGCATCTGACAAAGTGGGTATTTGCCCACGAAAGCTTATGTTCCAAAATAACTTTCTTAAGCCTCTTTCAAAAATCTCAGTTTCAATACATAAATCCTCTGCTACAAAATCCAAGCTGCTATCTTAACATTATCATATCACAGCAAAAATTATTTTTGCATCTTTCCTTATACATATGGAGATTGAACCTCTCTAGTTTGGCACCCTCAAGACCTGATCAGTGCTGAACAAAAGAATTTGCCAGACCATGGAAGGTCAATGTTGTCTAGCAGCACTACCAACACCTCCACTGCTTACTGAGCTCTTTGAAGACATTTGAGGATAAATTGCAGCAAAATAATAGCACAGAACACTGAGAGCCAGGACTGATGGCTATAAACAATCTTTGATGGGTCCACAGGAAACTTGGACACACTCATGGCAAGTGGTCATCCCGCTAACTTAAATCATGCTAGATTAGAAATGTTGCTGGATAAGAGAGTGCCAGAAGAGAGAGTTTCAACCTGTATACTCAAACATTCTGTAAAAATATACATTTAAGAAGGGTCCAGCTCCAGATATTTTAGCATATTGAATATTTCTTTCCCTGTACCCGACAATCTTCAATGGATTGAGACAGTGGTATTCTAGTTTTTGGGAGTGCGACAATAAAAAAAAAATAGTAAAGCTTTCTGCAGGGACTTAAAAGTAAAAACTAGTTTAATTATTTACAGTATGCATCTCTTGTTATGCACAGTTTGTCACTAAAACTGGAAACATCACCCTCTAACTCTCAAGGGCAAGAAACAGTTGAAATGGTTTAAAACAGGCTTAGATCTTGGTCTACTTTTGAAGACGAAGAGATGCAGAATATGTAGAACTAAACTGCTCCTTATATGAAGGGAGCCTCCTACCGACCCCCATTCTCTGCAAATCTGTATTGGAAAACATGTCTCAGACTGAAATAACCATTTCTGCTCCTCCTTACAAGAGGATCATTGTCAGTGCATACTGACAAATGTTTCAAAATATTGCATGTCTGGGCTGAACAGTAAAGAACTTTAGAAAGTAAGGCATTTAATTAAATCTTAAAAGTTAGATCTGCTGAACACAATTAAAAGTAGGACACTGTCAAATCTAGGCTATTAGACTTTAGGCACTGGGAGTAGCCACTAAAACATTAGTTTCTTTCCAAAAGCAGGCATTAGAACTTCCTTCCCAACAGTTGAGACACCACCCTTCGAAATTCTGGAGAATTAATTTGCCAAAATTGGACTGTTAAGGCAAAGTATCATACAAAAATATTTTTATGGGGTTGTATTAATTTTATCCTCACCTTTACCCTCCAGCTCCAGTCATGTGATTTAGTTGACTCCAAAGGCTACAAAGCATGTTCAAAGATTCAGAAACTGTTTGGGCATTCAAGGAATATCGTACAGTAGGTTCGTGATTAAACAGTTTTCACACTGTTGCTCCTTACGTCTCCAAACTGAAGGTCATCACGCTCTTGGCCTTACTTATGATTCATCATATCCTATATGAAATTCAGAAAAACTTTGGTTTGATCTTGTCTCTGACAGCTGACACACTTTGTCATGTTGATTGCTGATGTAATGCCAAAAACCATTAACTATTTTTTAAACTGATGACTTAATTTATAGCTTAGAGAACTTTGACTTAACCTTTACTCTACATCTTAAAAAAAAAAAAAAAACCACCACCCTGAATTTTTGTCCTGAAAAAAGTCAGACAAGATGAAAAGAGAACGATGTAGTCCAGGATGTATCACAACTATACAATACCCAATTATTTCTACAAGCTTCTATAGTTTGCTATTTGAAATGATTCACTGTCTAGGACAAAAAAGCACCACACAGAAATTCATCAGGACTTTTTCCTGAGTCATTTCTACATTACTCCAAGGTTGTTTCAATTTTAAAATTAGTCTCTGCACAGAACTTAACTAAATCCCACACAGATTGTGCATAGACTTTCTAAGCTCTAGAACAGCCATAAAAAGAAGTTTCATAGAAAGCACCAGTGGACTAGATAGACAAAGGTAAGAGTCACCACAAGAACACTGCTTACAGTATTGAGAAAGACAGCATAATCACTATTAATCATCTACAGGGAGTCTACTTTAAAGTCATTAGTTCATTGTTTCTTTTTTATCTGAATGACTCTAATTAAAGTTCTTTACCAGTTACAGAATTTTCTACAGTGAGATATAACAGTGACTTCAGAAGCATTAAGCTTAAAGCAGAAATTAACACTCATTAACAAGATTACCTGTTGTGATTAAATAAGCACACACAAAAAAACTGTTTGTAAATTTTGTGAATGAGCATGATACTGGAGTTTAAAATCATGCCCATAAATTAAATCTTATCTCCCCCCACCCCCCTGCAAGTAACACAACCTTTTGATTCTTTTCAAAATATAACCTGTTTGCAGTAAATTATTGCAATTCAACCCCTTAAATTCATTAACATGTAGTTAATTGCAACAAGTGCTTCAGCAAATTCTTAATGCTTCAATTTTATCAAATGTTGAAATGTCATCATGAACAATGTCTAAAATGAACCTCTCAAAATTTCTCAAACACACACACACACAAAAACCCAGTCTTCCCCTTTAAAGGAAATCTATAAAAACGGGGGTTAGTGACTAACAATATTTGTGTAAACCATTACAAAATATTCACCCTTCCCTAAAAAGTTTCAACTTAGCAGTTAATTTCAACATGAAGTTAAAAAGACACTAGCTGTCAGTTTTCTCACCCAACTCTATCATGAAAAGAAAAACTGACAGATCACAGGAGCTTGCTTTTGTAAACCAATTCAGGAACTTTCATGCTTCTTATTTGTTAGGTTAAAGGTTAAATTGCTGACCTGTGCCCTCCTGCTTAGCAGCCTTTCCCTTTTTCTGTAAAGCTTTATTTTTAGGCTGTATTTACATGGATTAGTCTCTTTTCACACTAAGAAGGAATCTGTTCACAGCCAAAGCCTTAGTTCTGGTTGTACAAAAAGCAGCCACAATTATTCAGCACCAGACAATGAGCATATTGTGTATTTACAAAAAAACCACCTCAGCCATGGCAAGTTCTGTTCTTGCTGCACAAAACAATAGAAGAAAAATCTTATCAAACATTCAGGAGAAAGCAAACAAAGCAAACCCACTGTGAACTTGATGAAGATGTCAAGCTCCTTTAAAAAAAAAAAAAAGATATAAACCAACAAAAGGGATTTTTCTTGTAAAGTCTTGCCAGTGAGATTTTTTTTTTCCTATGCTGAATTTCCCTTTCTGGTTAAACACAGCCAATAGTAGTAATTTACTAGCAGCAATCTAGGGAATACTCTTGTCTACATTCTTTTCCAGGCAACACAAACAGCTAATGAGATACAAGAAAAGATTGGCAAGAACTGTCCCCTTCCTACAAGTCTAATATGCAGAAGTGCCAAGCATGCACATCCATAACCCTAATGCAATATTCTGAGCATATTTTGTCAAATCTAATATGAATAGCTAAAGAATGTACTAATGAATTATGAATAATTAACACAAATGTGCATGATACCCTACAAGAGTATCCCTGGTTTTTGGGTTTTTTTCAGATTAAGAGGAACCAGGCCCTTCAGTTAAATTTCCAGTCCCATCTGTCACTTCATGAGAGTCACTGGTTTATTGGGAACAAATCTTGGGGATTTCAGTACCAGGTGAGTGAAAAAGCAACATCTCAGCTATACTCTTTGTCAATTGCCTAGTCACCGTTTATAATTATTTTGGCGGGATCACATTGAAAGCACTCCAAACAAGCGGCGGCACAAAGGTTAAGAACAAGAAAACACTCAGGTGAGTTACAATTGCTCTCTCTATTCAGGTTTGCATAGTTTTCCAGAGTCGTGTTCCAGAAAGTTGCATACCTCGATAGAATACCAAGGAATCAGAAGAGCTCAAACTTGAGCACCTAGGATTGGTACACAATATGAAAATTAGAGTAAAAATGCCATTATTTTAGATTATGTAATACATTAGTTTAAAACCTGCCTTATTACTTAACCATAGAAATAGAATGTTTACTACATAGTGTTATACCAAGTAACCTTGGTATTTCTTTAGGTACTAACACTTAATGTGATTTTCAGTACAAGTTACTCTGGAACTCAAACATACCTGGCTCACAGACATGTGCACCATGAAGATGTACCTCTTATTCTTGCTGCTACTTAGAGAATTATTTTCTGTATTCAAGTAAACATTCTATATGGTTTGACGTGGCATTACTAAGTGTCTTAAAACTCTAGTATGTAATAAAAGAATACGGCAGTGTCTCAGATTCTGTTGCAAGATATTGGTGTGTCCATTTTCCAGATTACTTACTTTACACTTGTAGAATTCTTATAATGGAAACAGTGGCAACTGCAAAGTGCTTCTAAGACCAGAGCACATTAAGGCATCTCTCAATTGAGCTAAGGACTTTGATTATTTTAAGTTACAACATTTGTGATCTACTGAGAAAATAAAGATGTTACAACACAAGGCCAGAACATAAAAAGTAAAGTAGGAAGTACTTAAACTACTCACCAGCATCTAGTAGGAACAAGATTAGGAGTACATGCTACACTCAGAGCCAATTCAAATGCAAATGCCATCTTTTCTCTCAAATAATAAACTCCCTCAGAGTTAATAGTTTCCCTCTAAGATTCATCTCCCTTTTCAACTTAGTGGTATGTTTTGGAGGAAAGAAAGAAACACATGGTGAGGCTTAGAGCAAGGCCCTTTAAATTCTTTATCATAAAAGAAGCAGTATAAACTACATTTCCTTTCCTAATCCAGGGAGCATTTGTTAAACTCTAGCACACTTACCACTTTGTCCATGCTATCATATTTAGGTTTCTTACTTACGAAGCTCTTAAAAAAAATGAAAGAAATGCTTTAGTTGTACTAAACCATTTTAGCTTTTTTCTTGAACACACAGCAAGAATTTATGCTACACTCACAAAAAGATGAAAGATGAGGTCCTTGGAGAGAAAGGTCTTCTGGCACACTGCATGGTAAAGCTAAGGATTCAACATACTTTTGTAATATCTGCTTTGGCAAGAATGTATAAAAAATACAAAAGCACACTATACCCTCCTACACAGGGGAAAAAACTGTACTTTTATGAGCTTTTACCTTCAAATGTTCAAACTTCAAGACAGTTTTGATCAGCTACTTTAGACTAACAAATGTACTTTGCTATACTATTAGCATAAGAGTTATACTTAAATTCTCTTCACTTCCCCCTCTAACTAGAGGTGATCTTTGGCACAGGAAAAAGAACCCTGAATTTCTGTAACAACTTATTTCTGGCTTATGATACAAAACAATTGTCTTTATGAAAACAAAAGAGAATTTCTTGACACTGGAAAAGAGGTTATACAATCAAAAGGTATGATTTTCACTCAATTTAGCGCAGTATGACACTTTTCTTAAACATTCTAAAGACTGTGCAAATATAGAAATATTTAATAGAAATATTTGTTAACATTTTATTATGAGTGTTCCATCTCACCACAAACATCTCACCACAAACATTGCCCTGGTACACACAGTGACTTATTAAATGTTTCATAGTCAAAGTTAAAAATACAAAAAAAAAATTCCAATATAATTTAGCATTGATGCAATTCATTACATTTTACATAATTTCTCATTATTATAAGAAATCAGTACAGCACATTAACCCTCCTTTGGAGGTGTCAGCTTCACTGAGTTCATAAAATGCATTTTCCCCCTTCAATTTAAAAAAGCAAATGAAATTTAACAAAACATTAGTACAAGGATTTTAAAATAATAAAGAATAAAGCAATTCCGAGTTTGTCCACGGCGCAAAGGTACTTCAATAAGCAATAAAATATCACATACCAATTACACAGACTGCAATACCCAACCATAACTAAGTTAAAATGGAAAACGGAAGCTTTAGTATAGAATAGCCAACACATTTATTGGTTTAACATACCCTGCACAACCCTTTTGTTCTCTGCTTTTCATCAAGCTCAGAAAAGGGAAAGGAAACCTGTTTTTTCCAGGTTAAATTCTAGAAACAGTCTGTTACTGGGTACAGTTTTGCTTCTTTATTAAATCATTTATAAAGCATCAGCTACACTGGTTCTGAAAGAGACGAAATAGACTGCCTTCGCCCCACAGGGCTTGTACATATATGTTTTGACATTGTCTGAGAAAAGCATTTAAGACTTCAGATTTGACTTAGATTATATAATTTCTCATCCTAAACCAAGGCAACTTCAAGCAGCCTGCAGGCAGAGCCTGAAGCACCCAGTATGCTGACAGAAGATACAAATGATAAACAGCAGATACAATTTTTAAGATCCTATCAAGTTCTAAAATCTATTGCAATTGATTTTAAATAGCAATATGCACTCAAGGCAATCATCCACTTACCACTTTCTCGATCATGTTCATTTTATGTTGCATAACAAAACTATCAAAAGGGTAAAGCTGATGCAAGACTGATGTCTTCCAGCCAGTGAGTCTCACTTATTTATCCCATGATATATTAGCATGTATCTAGGCCACATATATTTGAATTCCAGAGGCAAGATTAATTTACAACTCTGTAACCTCTAAAATAGGCATCCTAATCCAAGACACTAGCCTCTGTAGGAGCAGTTCAACTTTCGCTCCCAAATTAATCTGCTTTAGAGAGAGAGAGAGAAACAGAGTGACTCTCTCTCTCACCAACACAAGATGATCCAACAAAACTTATTACCTCTCCCACCTTGTCTCTCTAATATTGTAGGGCCAACATGGCTACAACAACTCTTCCTTAGAGGCAGAAAATGTCTGTTCACACCTGAATGTAAAGGCAAAACATGAAAAATAGTAAGAATTATAACCTTTCTACTCTCCAGTGCAAAAGACAGTAATTCTCTTTACAGTGCAGTAGGGCAGAGGGATACACAAACTACTTATAAAAGGTTACCCAGTATCAGATACTACTCTTCTGCCATTCACAGTTTAGCTTAAGCTCCAGGATCCCAATTTACAGAATAAAGTCCTCCATAAAATTGTTGTTGCTATCCTTCTCAATGTCTATCTTTTAAATGCATCTTTTAATAGCTCTCAATTCACTTGAAATGTTAAGAAAGCAAAACATGACTGCCATTCTGGTAGAATAAATAGTTGGCCTCCCTGTCCCTTGTTGTATTATATTAGCAGCTTATTTTACTTCAAATACACATCTTTGGCACTCCTTTTAATTCAGAACACTTAGGTCTCTTCTTCTAGGACAACTTTGATTCATTAATATAAAAAGGAACATTTCTAAGTCATATCATGAAGAGAAGAAAAGTGTTGAAATATATAATAATTTCTAAAAAGTTTAGAGTTCTAATGTATTGCAGTATTTAACCAGGGAAATGTCTTCCTCCATCTTTCCCTAAATTTATTAAATCCAATACAATATTTATCATAATAAGTAATATTGTTTTACCCATTCAATTTCAACCCTGGAAAGAAAGAAATGTTCAGTATAAGACATCTGACTCATTCAAAAGCACAGGGGATGTTAAAACCTATACCAGAATACTTCTGTACAGTATATTTGACAAAATAAGCTGCTGACTTTATTCTTCCTGTTCTATTCTGCTGCTGAGATAACTCCTGAGAAGGTGTCAGCATTTTTATCATCATATGGTAACAACTTCAGAGGAGTGCTGTATAATGGAACTAATAAAAGCAAAACCCCTATTAAATTGCGTTAACCAAGTATTAAGTAAAGAAGTAGGAAGTCTTGACAAACCTGTTTAGGAGAGAATCACAATTGGGATTAAAGCTCAGATAGGACTAGCTATGAGTTCTCATGTAATTCTAGATAGTAAAGTCTTAAAAATTACTCATCATAAATTCAGCAAGGGCCTGACCTTATCAACCCTGAAGTCAAAATGAACCACCAAAAGGTCAAGGATGGAAAACTGGTTGCTTACTTATTTTTCCTTAAATGCATGTCCTCAACAGCACTATAGTTACCCAAATGTGTGTTATGGCAAATGAGATTAATTTGTCTAGTGGCTTTCAAAATGTGTTTCTCATATCACCTTTAACACCTCAAAGGTTACAAGAGTGATTCACAGGGAATTCTACATTGTCAAAATAAGGTTGATGAGTATACAAAAGAAAGAGCTAACACACCCAAAAGCATAGAATTGAATTGAATGCTACAAATGTGGAAGAACAAAATTTAGAAAATCAGTTACAGAAAAAAGTTATGAATGTCTCCTGGAAGGCTGTTGGCATACAGCAAACATGACCTTTTTCACATAAAGAAGTCTATCTTTTTTATTTTGCAAATTAGACATTTGAACTAAACCAACCTCAAAACTGAAGGCTCAGTTGTCGAGTAATGGCTGGATACATATGAGGGAGGAGTCATAAAAACCCATTTGTAACGCCTTCAGCCCTGGTGGGGGGGGGCTACACAGCATGATTGAGGATTTAGCCCAGAGACTAATTCTTACTTAGTAAACCAAATATCCTCCATTTCTCCTTCCAGACAGAACCCAACTCTTTAAAACTTTCCAGCCAATAAGCACAGAAGAGGGCAAAGAAGGGACTGCAGAACTAGAGGGACCATATAAAGTGGAGCCAGAACCAGTGTTCCCTGTAAGCTGGTAGCCGCTCAGGAGAGTTTCAAGTGCTGCCCAGCTAATTAGCAAAGTGCCTAAAGCTAGGTTTTTGTTTCCACTGACAGTGCACATTCACACATGCCTCAGTGCACATAAAATTTATTCTGCAGATGAATGGAAAAATCTACATATGGATGGAAAAGACTACAGGAAACATTGCCCAGAACTGTGAAGGGGAAACCCCTGTACACATACTCACGCACTGGGGAAACTAGTGCCCTGGTAGTGCTTCCTTTCCACCCTACCACCTGGCCTTGGATGAGAACTGCTCAGGGAACAGACACAGACTCCAGGTAGGAAAGGGAGCAGCCAGACCACTGAAAGCCAGGACTCTGGGCATTCTAGTGAAAACTGTAGAATGCTGAGAGGTCGTTTGCTCCAACCTTCTCACTCACTTTCATTCACCAGTTTCTTCAGTTCAATTTCATGCCACAGCTTCCCTTCCTAATATTCTCCTCCCCTGGCCAGTCCCCAACCCTTCTTCCCTCCCCTTTCTATTCCCATGTATCTGATTTCCTCCTAAGGAAATCAACCAACTCAAAAAACAGTTATTCAAGAACTAACATTTGCTGTCATCACATTGTTCACACTGCCTGGGTTAGACTCCTTCCCCCATACTTTGCTTGTCTTATTTTAGATAATATTGTCTCATTGCTTCCTTGCTTCCCCCCATCTTCCTGTAATCATCTATCCCTTGTCCTATGCTTAAGTTATAAGCTCTTTGAGGCAGGGACTGTTCTTCTGTTCTGTTTGTACAGAACTCTGGCATACTAGGATTTGTATCCATGACTGGGATTCCTATGCACTATAATAGGTGTTTGCTTTGCCCATTTCAGTGTACTTGGAGGATTTTTCTTCTTCCACCCTATACAGCAGAGAACTCATCCTCTGGTCAGCCATCCTTCTCCTTCAACCTACAATTTCTGTTGAAGAATCCTGAAGCACAGAAGCTTCAGGCCACATGGGTCCTTCATGCAGCGAGTCCTCCTAGAGCTACTCACCATTCTGAAATGTGGTACCATAAGCCTAAAGTAAAAGATTCTGCACACAATGTATTTTTTTCTTGCCATAATAGCCTTTTACCTAATGTAAGCAACCATCTCAACAAAATTTTGGTACACTACTAAAATGACTGGCAGTACTTTTATTTTTGTTTGAGGAGATTTAAAATAAAAATGCATACTCTCTCCCACACAAACCAAAATATATGTCAAAGTACATAATGAAGGCCTCTATAATTATTAGTGTCCACAAGCATCTCAGCTGAAACCAGTACTTCTGTTTATTTTTGAAAATGTCTCTAAGAAGTATTCATGGGTTAAAAAATGAAAGTTTCTTTCTTTTCCCAGATGTTTCTGCTGGGTACTGCATGGAACTTTCATATTTAATTCTACATACTTCGCTATTTTAAAAAGAAGTTCTGAAGTAACAGACCTAAAAGCACAAAACAGAACAGATTTTTTGCAATATGAGTAGGTTTTTAGTTTGAATAAATTAAATCCTAGAAACTGGCTTTTAGCAAAACATAGGTGATATATCATTGAAAATTAATTATTTTTAGAGAAAAATAACTAAAAACATTAACATGCTTATTCACTTAGTTTTTCACAAAACTACAATATTTTTATTTCTAGAAAATAAGGACTTTACTGTATTAGTACCCATAAACTTTCATAATCTGATTCTATGTTCTAGACCAGTGGCTATCAACATTTCCAGGTTACTAAACCTGCTTATAAAATCAGGCATAAAATACAAACTGTGTTACACCACACAGGTACTGAAAAATTGCTTATTTTATAATTGTATAGTGAAAATTAGAAAGTAAGTCAACTGGAATAAAATACTATACTTACATTTCAATGTATAGTTTATAGAGCAGCATGAACAAGTCACTGCATGAAATTTTAGTTTGTACTGACTTCACCTGTGCTTTTTATGCAATCTGTTATAAAATTAAGCAAATATCCAGATATGTTGAAGTACCCCCTGGAAGATTCTGAGTACCCATCGGGTACGTGTAGCCCTGGTCACGAACCAGTTAGCAAGTATATACCAATTGTAATTAAAAGCTTCATTTTACAATGCATCAGACATTTTCTACATGGCAAGAAACATCTCACCATGCATGCTTTTGGATTACCATCAGCAAACTGGCAGCAGCTTTCCCCAATGCACAAGTGGACACACCTTCAGTATATCACATCAGCGGCTTTAAAAGCATGCAGCATTTTCTCAAATCCATATAGTCAAAAAATAGAGGAAAGTTACATAAGAATAACATGTATTATTTAAAAAAAAAAAAAAGTCAACAGCTGTTAATACAGACAGAACATTAAAGAAGTTTGTCCCAAAATAATCAGATGTTTTCAGCCCCATTCAGGGTATGGGAAACATTAAATTACATATCCTGATACACTGTTCCTTTTACACTTCATGCAGCTGCTATTTCTAACTGTTTAACATGCCTTCTCCAGCTGCCCTTTATTACAATAAAACAAATATATTTGTGTCATTTAGCATAAAACTACTGAAAACATGGATTAAACATGTACTAGACTGGATAAACAGGCCAAGAACTTGTCTGGAAAGGGATAAAAATGTTTTAAATGAAGGTGTATAAATTTAGAAGTTACTGAGTCGATGTACATCACTTAAAACTATGCGTAAAGATATCATATCAGATTCGTGCCACAAATCTTTGTTTACTATTACTTAAAAAATGAACAATTTATAAAGATTTTGCTAGTACAAACATATCACTATACAAAATAAAAACCAAAAATTCAACTCCCACAGAATCACTTTGTTTATAGAACAAAATGTATAAATCCTCCAATTAAAAACCAGTAAAGTAGTTGCAGTGCTTTTAACCCACCTTTCCACAGCAGGGAATTAATCCCTCCAGGGGGATGCAAACTTCAAAGAGCAGATTATACCCAGATACTAGTACTGTACAATATAACATTCATGGTTCTTTTTTTTCCATGTTCTCTGACAATGGAAAAAACAGTTCAGGTGTGCAGGAACACAGACTAGTTATAAAATGGAATCCTCACAATTATGTCAAATGGCAGAGACGGTCGATTATGCAGCAATATTTATAACTCTTTTGGACAGGACAAATAAATGGCAGTAAAAAGCAAAACAGAGAAAGCTACAGTAAACCCCCAACTTACGCGTAGGTTGCATTCCCAGGCAACCACTTGTAAGTTAAATTTTGTGCAAGTTGGGGGACCTGGAAAACTGACCAGCACTGCTGTGCTGGTTGCTTTCCTAGCTTCCATGACTGACAAGGAGCTATGAAGAAGGCGGCAGCCCAACTCCCAGCTCCTGCAAATGGAGAGGAGCTGGGAGCCAAACTGTCACCTGGTTCCCGGCTCCCCACCACTCCTGGGAGCCAAGAAAATGACCAACTTGGTTCCCAGCTCCATGCCACTATTTTGCCTTGCATTAAGCCTAGTAATGTGCAAGTCAAAATCATGTAAATAGGGGGGTTTCTGTATTTGGTCTCCATTAATATATAAATTTGCAAGTTGTTGACTGGTAGTAATTAGAGATGACTAGCTTCTTATTGGTATGCTCCTAAAAACTCAATCCATCTTCAGGTTCATCAAACTCCAGCAGCCCCCATTTCTGCTCACTCCAAGAATTGTTGGCTAATCACAGAAGTCTGATTTCAATATCACTTTTTTTCATATCACTCATCAGACATCCCACTAGAGAATGACTTCTTAAACAGAGTGCTAGTTCCAAGATTAAGTATTTCAGATTTGGACACCTGTCTGCTATCTTTCCAAGTTTTAAAAAGTTAAATCATCTACAATCTCTCTCTGTGTTTCGAAGACCCTCAGAATATTTCTGAAATACTAATATCAGTCATTTTTGCTTGAAGAACATGGTGTGGGAAAAACTGTGCAGACTATTTGGACATGAATTAACTTTTGATAATAAAAAGTAGCAATCAAACCATTTTACAAACCATTTTCTAGGTTTTAACCACTTCTTCAAAGGGAAGATGTTAGAAGAAGGAGGAGTGTAGACTTGGACAATGCATAAACAAGAGGCAAGAGAAAGCTTGCTATCCAGAAGATCTGTAAATTCTTCAGTTTCAGTATTACTTGTAACAGCAGTGTCATTTTAATCTTTACAACATTCCTCTGAAGTAAACATTATTCCCAGTTTATGAGGCAAACTGAGTGATTTGCTCAGGATCCTGAAGTGAGCAAAAGGCAGGATTAGAACTCGTGATTTCCTAGCACCTAGTCCTATTCTTAAAGTTTTAGAATATTCGAGCAATAAAATCGAAGACTAAAACTATACAACATGGTAACATATGCCCTTAAGTTTTGAGAAAACACTTTAATATTTGCATGACTATGGCTATGTCTACACCTGCCCCCAACTTCGAAGGAGGCATGGTAATCATGGTGATGGAAGATTACTAATGAAGTGCTGCGATGCATATGAAGCACTTCATTAAGCAAATTCTCCAAGGTTGCCACGGGGAAGTCAAACTTCAAAGTGCCCGGATGCCATGTACCCATGGGCACTTCGAAGTTGCCGTAGGGTAGAATTTGCCTAATGAAGTGATGCATATGCAGATGTATCACGGCACTTCATTAGTAATCTCTCATCACCCTGATTACCATGCCCCCTTCGAAGTTGGGGGCAGGTGTAGACATAGCCTACTGTACCTTATATTACCTTACATGATCTCTTGGAAAAAAAAATGTATAGAAAAAATAAGTAGAGTACAAATGGAAAAAAACTTTACCTCCTCCAATGCTGCTTATCCCGGAACAGGACACTTCAACATACACTTCAAATGCTGTTTCTGGGTTTTGTCTGAAACAGAATGATATATTGCACACATTAACAACATTCTCAAAACATGCAGTTGCACAGCTAGCCTTGGGGCAAAAAGGCTTTTCCAGTGCACAGAGATTCACAATGGTGAATTTATAATTGTTAAATTTGCCATGCCAGATCTGACCAATGGTTCATCACCCAGCAACCAGGTTCTCAAAGAGGTCACTACATGTATATTTATTGTTTCAAATAATATTTATGAAAGCAAAGAACACATGATATTGGGCTTCAGTTACTCCGCTGTGTTATATCAAATGATTAATGTATCTTAAAACGTCAACCTGATCACATCTTTCTACCTTATGCAAAGTTTATACAGTAGGGTCTCAATATTCGGGAGGGTTCCATGTTTAGAACCCTTGTGAATGTTGATTTTTTGTGAATACAGTGGGTGCCCGGGGCCCCAGGGAAAGCAACAGATGCCAGCGCTCCTGTCCGGGGCCCTGGAGGAGGTGGCTGCTCGCGTATAATTGAATTAGCAAACCTTAAGTTCACGAACTGTGAGACTCTACTGTACTGGTTTCAACCATTATGTTAAAGTGGTATTTTCAAAGGTGCCTAAGGAAGTTAAACAACTAACTCCCACAGAATATCAACAGAAATTCCCCTACTGGGGCTTTGTGCCTATCTAAACTCCAGTCTTAATATACAACTAAGAATACAATTGTACCTATCAAAGAGATCCAAAGTCTGCCAAACTGAAGGGATTCTACTTTAGCGGAAAAGGAGAAAGAAAGAGATAAAACTCAATGAATTTATAAGATAACATTGCAGAGAACTTGGACTGTAGCGTTCCAGTTCTGGGACATGAATAATCAGGTTGATTAGCCATGGAGACATAAAAAGCCATTAACTGCAAATTCTGCTATTTATTCCTTTTTCTAGATAGAACAAAAAAATCACTTGCTTGCTTCGCATCATTTTCATTTCCAGCAAGGGAAAAAAAAAACAACACTTTTTTCACTTAAGTAAACTATAGTCTTCAATGATTCTATGACTCCATGAAAGCAAAGTGTTAGACTGACGAAATAGGGAGAAGTAGCCTAAAATTCACATTCTGACACTGTGACATTTGTTTTAATCTGATGGTACCTATTCAATCAGCAGAAAAATCAAAATTCAAGGTGGGGACGAACTAAAGTCATTTTGCGCAGGCATCTCTAAAAGTTAATTAAAAAGATGTTTAAAAATATAACAGAAGCAATAATGCAAATTGATGTTTAATGACCACTGTTACCAATGGTCTTGCTTTGCCTTCCTGTACCTATCAATGGAGTTATTGTTTACTTATTGCAATACATTTCTTAATGGTAATAATGTAATTATCCAAAAACAACCACAACAGTGCCTTCTAAAAATTGGTTAAAGTATGTCTTGACAATTTTCTAATTCTATTTTCAATTTAGCTAAGTATCTTTTAATATTTTAAAAAGGGAAATATAAATGTCACATAACTGGAGAGAATATTGTACTTTTTTAATTGAAAAAGCAAATCAAAAGGGGGAAAATGAGGAGAAAAGGTTCTATAAGCTGGTAAGAAGAGAAGAAAATGTATTTAAAAAGAAATATCCAATGTTCTTTCTCTGACTGGCAAAAAAAGTCAAGGGTGGACATAACAGCCTCTCTGTTCAATTAGCATTACAGTTACAGCCTGACCATAGCATAGTGAATTGATAATGTCAAACTAGAGCCTTGGCATATAGTGAGAGAGAGTTCTCATTTAATAGTATTTAAAGACCGCATCACCTCTGTGGCACTGTTTTGATGTTGCATGAAGTCAAAAGGGGAAAGAGAGAGAACCTTATCATCATCAGAAGACTATTTTGTTCTCCATTTCAAGTCCATAGATTTGATTGCCTTAAATCAGAGTTTGAATGCTGATGTGCTACAGACTGGGAAGAGTGTCTTTTTATTTTGTTTACTATCTTAATAATTACTAAGAGACTTTACTAACAGGAAAGGTTTTAATCCTAAATGACTGAAAAGTGAGAAAAATGGAGAGAGCTGCCAAAAACGTGAAATAAAGGCCAGAGGTTAATGGTGCTGTTATCAAAAGACAGCCAAATCCCATTAAGCATCTGAACATGAGTTCTAGGAAACAGAAACCTGATGAATCTTAATTTCTAATTGATAACAATAAAATACTAACCAGGTATGACGTGAGACATACTTCTTCCATTAAAATTAATGCAAGTTAAATGACCAAATCTCTGCCTACAACCCTGTAAATCTATGTCACACAGAGCAGACACATGCAGTAACAAGTATTTTAAATGCAATGAAGGGTATAGTTTTTACAATCACTTTTCTGAACATAACTTCCTTTAGCAACTTTACAGATTGTTTTCAAGCAATTGAGGTGGTAGCATTATGGTCTGTAAACCATATCTATTCAGATACCAAAATAAATATTATCCCCCAGAGTCTGTGTTGACAACTTTTCTTGTAGACTTTCTGGCAAAAACACTATTGGATGAAGACTATTCATATTTTCTTTGGTATATGGCTCCTACTTTCATACAGATTTTTTAATACTCTAGAAACTAGGTTAATTCTGTAATTGACCCATTAATACAACTATCTCAGATCATGTCCCTATAAAATAGCAACAGACCCAGGCAGTAAATAACTCTGTAAATGGAGAGTTTATTTCAGAATTATTGTGGAAAAAGAATTTAGCCTGTTCTTGGAGGCAAACCAACTTCAACATCTTTTAGCAACTACAGTAAACTCTTTCATATCTGGCATTCTATTATCTGGAACTCTCAAATAAGCAGTATTTTAAACATAAGTAAATTTTAGTTATGTTTTCCATAAGTACAGCATAGGAAAACTACATACAAATAAATACAGCAAATACAGTATACAATTACTACTACTGTTGCTAAATAAAGTACTCTGCATACATTTTTGTTTCTTAATATTTAATCTCATTTTTCTTGTGTGTGTTATGCATTGCAAAAGTATACCTTTCTATTATCCAAAACAGCAAATATATGGCAGCCTCCCGGGCCTGGGGCTGCCAGATATGAAAGAGTTCATCATACTGTGGGAGACATTCAAGGCCTATGTATGCAGTAGATTAAGAAGTCTGGCAACTGCCAAAAAAAGAGAGATCATGAAGAAAATATGATAGCCCCTTAAAAAAAACTAAGAGTTTGATTAGTGTCAAGCCACAGCCCCATCTCCCGATTTGCTATGATCTGATGAATTGTAGACATGCATGGTGCCGGAGGAGACCACTGATGAGGGACACTGACAAAGAACCCAGCAAGGGAGAGCTCACACCTCCTTCCCTGGTAGGTTACGGGCTCTATACTTAACATGACTCTACGTTTAACAAGGTGCCCACTTAGACAGAGACAGCCAGAGGCATTGCCCACTTCTTCCTCCTCGTACAGGCACTGGAGGAGACCACTGCGCAAGGATACTGACAACCAATGCAAAAGCCAACAAGGGACAGGGTGCCAGAGCAGACCTTTGATGAGAGATACTGACAACCAACAGAGAGCAACAATGAGGGACAGTGACAACCAATCAAGACCAGGCTTCCTTGCAGTACTATGTTCCTGCCACAAAATGAGACAACATTGATGACAAGAGACAATGCAGACATAGCTGGATGACCGATGAGGGACAAGGTCAAGGAAGCATCTGCTTCCTCCCTTAAACAGACTATGTTTGTTTACTTTTTCAGGTCTTCTGTGAGACCGAAGAGGACAAAAGACCCTAAGACTCTTTTCATTCTATGCATAGCAACCCCAAGGATTTTTAGACTGTGATTTAGATACCTACTCACCTTCATCTGGGACAAGGAGAGTTCCTCTAATAGGTATTAATGTTCTTTTGCTTCCTTATCCCTGCGCTAGCACAACCTTGCTCCTTATGTAATCTTTCTTTGAAATATTTGCTCAATAAAGCTCTTGAATTCATTTAATAAAAACATACTCAGAGTCTGAATTCATCCTATTTTCACTCAAGCGGGACTTCTAAGAATTGGATGAAAAGCTGTTAAGTTGCTGGCTTACCACCTAAGACAAGACACATGCATCCATGATAAACATGGCAAATTAGGTACATCAACTAAAGATAATAAAGCACTCTTTAATTTCTATAAGCATATGCACAGCTTAGGCAAACTCCCTCCACAGATGCTTTTGATCAATTTTTCAAAAAATACTATATTACTTCAAATTACTGCAGCCCAGCACAGAAACCTTGACGCATCTCTAACAGATAAGGAGTTAATTGAGGTGACTGAGAACATACAAGTGTGGAAAGCCCCAGACCAGATGGCTTATCCAACAAACTTTGCAGCTACTTCCTTAATAGTCTATAGGTATGTCTACACTGAAAAGTGTTATTGCCAAAAACTTTAGTGACAAGAAAGTGATAGCATTCCCACACAATATGACAAATATCCCAGAAAAGAACAGTTTCGGCATCAAAAATCTTTCACTTGCCCAAGGGACTTTCATACCTCATAATTCCTTTATTGCCAACAGTCTGTTCTGTCTATTTTAGAAAACTCCTGGGGGTTCCCCTAACATGCCCAGATAGCCACTATGGCCAGTGCTCCATTCCTCTTCAGCCAGGTAATCAGAATTCACACAGCTCACTGTGAAAGCCTTCAGAACTCTTAAAAATCTATTTCTTGAAGGCTGCCTCTGCTACTTGTATTGCTGTCATGCCATCTTCTCAGGAAATGTGGGATGGCTATCACCCCAAATCCTCTCTTGCATGGAGTGCCAATTTCATCCTCACCATCATGCAAAGGTACCCCAAAATTGCAAATTGAGAGGGGAACACTATAATTTGGGAGAAATGGTAGAAAAAGGCCATCTTGTAGATTTCCCAGTTAGTCAAGGAGGAGGGGCCTCTCTCTTTTCTAACATGGAAGCAATCAGAGTAACCTGTCAGGCTCACTGGCATGGAAATACTTGCAACTAACATACTTGCTAACATATCAGCTTAGACCAGATGTCATAGAATTGCTAGAGACTTCTGAGCTACTGGGATATGCTTCATAAACTTCGTATGCCCATGTCAGTTATGCTTGCTTTATTAATTAAGAGGAACTCCACTGGTGTGAAATCCTTTGTGAATGTGTGCTAAGGCAAAGCCCTTAAAATAACCCAAATGATAGTGCATATTATGGAATGTTAAAAATGCTTCAGTGGCTCTCAGGCTACGCCTGATATACTGCGAAAGATTCTATTCAAAATGTAGTGGATTCCAGAGAAGTCATGCAAGATGTGGTCCTTGTCCACTGATGTTTGTTGGCACTATAATAAAGAAAGGAAGAATACTGGTGTACTGTAGCTGTGAAAAGTTGGACATGAGTGAAAACTGTGCTTAGTTTCAGCAACTAAACCTCAGATGAAAATTACATCCTTGGCTACGTACCTACTATGCTGAATTTAACTCCACCACAAAGACTTTGATACTTGAGGGCCACGTTGATTATAAAGTACATGATTTTCCAAAAATGGAGGAATAAGGCTTACGTCCAGAATAAAGCAGTGGTATTCAGATCTGTCTCAGTTAACAGCAAAAGAAAAATAGCATATCAAAGTAGAGAACTTTTATTAAATCAAAGAAATTGTTTCTCATCTTTTGATACATTTGGATAAAGACTGTTTTGCTTAAATAACGCCAGACTTCTATTCCACCAAAGCTCTCCCGTCCCCCCCGTACTTCATGCTCCCCCCCCTCTCTCTCTGGTATATTCTTGTCTATATGTGTATGACTTTTTATTGTCATTGTTACTTCCACCTGTCCATATTACAGCTATGTGAAATTGTCCATTTTTGTATTGTCCAGCCTTGCAGGTATGACAAGTTGAAAAGTCACAGTTTTATTCAATATCCTGCAAAATTTGTAGTACTTGGTAACATAAGAGCTGTAAATTTTTTTCTTTATGAATATTAATTTAAAAAAAAAATCAAAAAGCAGGACAAAACATGGACTGCAATTTTACTATATTTACATGTCTGATGTACACTAATGATTTATACCATCACATGGAAGATAATGTGACAATTACAAACACAAAATTAGTCATATAGAGGTGAAGGTACAATTTAAAGAAATATTTACTTTGTTATTTCCTTGGATTCATTTTTAACAGTGAAAAGATATATAAACAATATTCCACAATAAACACTAGTGTTTATAATTGACAAAAAACTACTTTTTCACAGAAGGAAAAGCTTACCAGGAGGTTCATTTGAGCAAATCAGAGTTCCACAATGCTCTTCAGATCATTTCTCATTTGAATCCCAACACCACACTCAATGGATCAGAATGTGTCTTGCCATGCCATATTCCCATGAAAACAAAAAAGCAGATGTAGCTCTTTAAAGGACTACCAAAATAATTTATTAGGTGATGAGCTTTCTTGGGACAGACCTGGTTCTTCAGATGTATAGCCTTACGAGAACAGACTCAACATATAAAGCAAGGACTCTTTCACATACTTTGATGTTTGACCTAACACTTACTTCTCCACCGCACACCCTCCCCTCTGTGCTCTTTCATCTGATTTGCCAATCTTGATTATAATTTTTCTGATTTGTCAACCCTGATAACAATTTTTGGACCTCTGTGCTTTATATATGGAGTTTCTTCTGGTATGGCTATAGATCTGAAGAAGTGGTCTGTCCCACAAAATCTCAACATCTAATTAATTACTTCGTTAGTCTTTAAAGTGTTACATTACTGCTTTTTTGTTTGGATGGAATAGTGACTAACACGGCCATCTCTCTGTCAATATTCCCATGAAGATAATTAATGTGGCATCAAGCCAAATCCCACACGTATTTAAATCAATAATAAATCTCACATTAGTTTCCACAGAGTAAGCAACTATATTTACAATCTTCGTGCCCTTTGGTACTTACATCATTGTTAAGAGATCAGTTTCTTTAATTTAACATGCCAATGACCCCAGATTGAGTTCCATTTAGCAGCCACCTTCTGTTTTTATTGATATTAATAAATTATGAGAAATTTAAAACTGACAAAGGAGTATAAATATTTGTAAAAAAAAAAAAAATGTTGCATGACTGAAACTAGGAGTCTCTGTTAGAGTATGATCCAAATGAAAAGATGGTTGGCTACAGAACTAGGCTGAAGATGAAGGATGAACAATGAAGATTCCATTATCTCTCTCACATGGCAATATTACCCTTTAACATATACTGCTGCAGTCTTCTCTTATCTTGCATAATCCTTCCTTTAATTTTAGCTTGTTTTCTTAATTAAAGTTTATATTACAGCTGTAAAAATATTTGAAATTATGTAGTAAAACACCAGCAGAGTTTTTTGGTATTTAAAGGGCTATGTTTAAGTCTTTTGGTGAAAACATTGCTTTACAGGCTGGCAAATAACACATACTATACACTGATACTTTCAGACAAAACAGCATTAAATTTTACATTTTAATATTCCATGACAAACCTCCATTTATTCCTGTGAATAGTGAAATCAAAGCAGTTTTCCCAAGTCAGAAAGTTTGTGTAAAAGAGTGCATTCTGACCCTCAACAAGCTAATATCTCAATAGGATAATGAGATTACTGTTTAGACTTGCTAAACATTTTAGCTACGTCTACACTAATGTAGCATATTTCGCTGTAGAGACATTGAAATAAGCTACTTGGATGCATAGCGTCTACACATCCTCTAGGGCTGGTGCCATTGATGTTCGATGTCAATGTAGCGACGGGCAACATTGAAGTGGGCCCCCAGGAGAGCATCTACACACAAAAGCATCTTCTTTTGAAATAAGGGGCCAGGAAAGCCTGTGGACAGGGTCACAGGGTGGACTAGCCCTTCCGAGGCAACAGCAAGCTGCTTCATTAAAGGGCCCCTCCCAAACACACTCGGCCTGCACAGCACAAGGCCTGCGGAATAGACACCAGAGTTGCAGAACCCATGCATGCAGCTATGGACCCCCAGCAGAAGCAGCAGCAGCAGCAGCCAGAAGCCCTCCAGGCTGTCGTGGAGCCAGGAGCCACCCCTGCTCAGCACTGCGCAGGAGGCCTCCCAGCACCTCCTGGAACGGGAGCCCTCCTTAGGGGATGAAGGGGCTGCCCCAGACCATGGGGCCCTCCTGGTCCTCTGCTGCCAGGTGCTCCATCACCATGGTGCTAGCCCACCACCTCAGAGTGGTGGGAGCACCGGGTCATGGGGGACTGGGACAATGATCACTGGCTTCAGAATTTCCAGATGAACTGGCAGATGTTTCTGAAGCTCTGCCAGTGGCTCACCCCTGCCCCGAGGCACCACAACACCCGCATGCAGTGCACCCTCACCATCGAGAAAAGGGTCGGCATCACTGTCTGGAAGTTGGCCATTCCAGACAGCTACCGATCTGCAGAATACCAGATTGGTGTGGGCAAAGCCACTGTTGGGGCCATTGTCATGGCTGTAAGGAGGCCTGGGCAGGGACCAATTGGGGAGTGGCGGGGGGGTCACAGAAGGGTCCGGGTAGGGGGCCCAGGGAGGTGCCCTGGGGCGGGCCAGCGCACCCAACACACCCTCATGGGTGCCCATGTCCCCTCTCCATAGGTGGTCCATATACTGAACGCCCTGCTGCTCCACAGGCTGGTGCAGACTGGGGACCTGGACGTGGCCATCACAGGGTTCACCGGCATGGGGTTCCCCAACTGCTTCAGGGCCCTGGATGGTACCCACATCCCCATCCATGCCCTGGAGCACAGTGGGGGATGCTTTATAAACAGGAAGGACTTGGTGATCCTCCAGGCCGTGGTGGACAGCTGGGGCCACTTCCAAGACATATATGTTGGCTGGCCCAGCTGCACGCACAATGCCTGCATTTTCTGGAACTTGGGCCTGTGCCTCCAGATGGAGGCGGGAACCTACATCCCCCAGAGGGATCTCCCTCTGCGGGACACCACCACGGCCCTCTGCCTTATAGAAGATGTGGCCTACCCCCTCCAGCCCTGGCTTATGAGGCCCTACACAGGCCACTTCAACACCAGCCAGCAGAGGTTCAATGCCCACCTGAACCACGCTTGCCAGGTTGTGGAGCAGGCTTTTGGCTGCTTCAAGGGCCACTGGTGCTGCCTCCTCATCAGCCTCAACTTGTGCCTCCTGAACATCCCCCAGGTTGTGGGCAGGTGCTGCACACTCCACAACATGGTGGACAGCAAGGAGGAGGAGTTCATGCAGGGGTGGACTGTGGAGGCTTGGCACAGCCTACCCCCCGCTAGCTGCCGCCCCCAGCCGCTAGGCCCACCATGAGGGGGTCTGGGTCCGGGAGGCTCTGTGGGAGTATTTTGACCAGGGGGCAGAGTGAGCACTGCCCTTGCCACACCTCCCGCACAGTGCCCTCACCACCCACATATGACACACTAGGATGTTTGAAAAATAAAACTGTTAGTATTGTATATACTAGCTAAAAACATGTCAAGCAATTCTTTAAACTGAACAAATGCCCTTGGGAAAACTATATCCATGTGGGGAATGCTACCTAAAGTGGGACGACGTAACTATCTACAACAGAGGCAGGGGGAACTATATACAGAGGCAGTGGGTGGGGGCTCGGTAGCCCAGTCCTTGGCCCCTCACTGTCCCACACCCAGTGTGGAGGGGCACAACCCCTGCCGGGTCCAGGTTGCCATACCCACCCCTTTTCCAGGGTCCCCATTGAGGCCAGGTGGGGGGCAAGAGGACCAGCAGATATGGACAGGTGGGCTCTGAAGCCCCAAAGTCCTCCTCAGCGGGCTCTGGTCCAGGGGGACTGCCAGGAGGGAGACCAGGTGGAGCAGCAGGGGGTGGCAGCCAGTCCGCTATCAGCTCCAGAGTGCCTGCGATGCAGTCGAATGTCCACATAAAGGACCCACCCCCCCAGGCCTCCTGGCACCAGGCCAGTGCCCGCTCCTCCAACTTGAGGTGATGCTCCGCCACCTCCACTTGGCGCCGAAGGGTGGCGAGGACCTCAGGGGGTTGGTGTCTGCTTGCAGCTGGCTCCAGTGGTGGCGGGCCGGTCCTGGCGGTGGACACTGCCTCAGCTGGCTGCGGTCCACGCCCTGCCTGGCTGCCACACTGCGACATCCCTGGCGGGCTGTCTGGCATCACAGAGACTGTAGCGCTGTCATGGCCCTCAGATGGCGTGGCTGTCGAGAGCAGGAAAAATAGAGGACGTCCGGTAGTACTGTGCCCTCACCTGTGGCCCATGGCCCCCACCATCCCATGGGTGCCGTGTCCCCATCCCCTGTCCCCCAGCCATGGGCCCGGTGTCCCTGTAAGCAGCCCCCCTTTGGGAGTTCAGCCCCCCCTCCCCCCCCCCGGGGATGGGGCATGGAGCTGTCAGCAGTGGCAAGTGCTGACAGGCCCTGGGGGTCATGCTGCTGTCCCAGGACTGTGGTCTGGCTGGGCTGTGGCAGGCTGGGGTCAGCTGGTAATTTTGGGAGGGCCCCAGTCGTGTCCCATCCCCCCGCACCATAACCCGGGGGTGTGCGCCCAGTGGGGTACATACCTGAAGGTCCACTCCTGCGGTCAGGGGACACCTGTTGGGTGGACGCCCTGCTGGAGTTCTGGGAGGGGAGGTCTACTAGGAGCTCCCCATCACTGAGCCCTCCTCTGTGGTCCCGGGGGCTGGCTCCTCTGGAGGCCCCTGGGGTGCAGGGCTGGCCTCCGGGCCAGACCCCTGGTCCGAGGCTTGCTGGGGCTCCTCAGCCGTGGTGTTAAGGACGGTCAGAGGGGGAGGAGGTATACCAGGGGGCCAGGAGTTCCCCGAGCTCCCTCTAATAGGGGCAAGTGGTGGAGGCAGCCCTAGACCAGCTGGCTGTGTCCCAGGCCTGGGCATAACCCTGCTGCAACTCCTTGACTTTACTCCTGACATGGTCAGGAGTGTGGGCAGGGTGACCCCAGCTGACCAGACCCTGGTCCAGCCAGGCGAATGCCTCTGCATTCCGCCGCTTGCTCCGCATTACTTGGAGCACCTCCTCCTCACCCCAGAGCCCCAGCAGGTCTCAGAGCTCGGCATCGGTCCAGAAATGGCCCCACCGCCTCTGCCCTCCCTCTGCTGCACACCTTGGAGCCCTGGGGGCACTCAGGGGGCAGGCTGGCTGCCATGGGTGGTGGGAGGGCAGCTCGGGGCCTATTGAGGGCTTGCAGAGCCAGTATGTATGGGTGCTGCTGACTGTCCACTCTCAGCTTCCTGCCACAGGAAATCCAGGTCTGTGGTGCTTTAAAGGCTGCTGTGCACAGTGACCATAGAGCCCCACAGGGGCTGGACAGCAAGTCTCAAACCCTCAGCTGATTGCTGCCATGGAAGACCCTGCTATTTCAAAGTAGCAGGATGCAGATCGTGTATACACGCCCTACTTCGACATTCAACATTGAAGTAGGGCTCTATTCCCATCTTCTGATGGGGATAGCAATTTCGATTTCTCACCACCTAACGTTGATTTCAACTTTGAAGTAGCGCACAGTGTGTGTGTAGATGCGACGCGCTATTTCAAAGCTGGGCTGGCTACTTCAAAATAGTCGGCTAGTGTAGACATGGCTTTTATAAGTTTTTGTGGAATTAAAGGAAGAAGTGCTTCCAAGACTTCACCATTCACAGAGTAACTTACTAAACAAACACACTATATGCATATTTGATAAACATTACTGTGCATCACTTATTGTTTAAAATAATCTCATGCCAGGTGCTCAGAGTACAGACTCTCCAAGTAAGTTTGCCAGTTCAAAAATAGAGTAGACCTTCAATACTTTGTGCTAAGTATCAATCACAAAATTTTATGAATTAGCAAATAAGAACATAAATAGGATTAGAAATAACAAGGACACAGCATCACAATACTCACTTGGTTCATTTATTTTAAAAACTGATTTGAAGCAGATACTGAGGCATATTTTAGAAAAGCAGACTCTTGTAATACCCTTATTAACATGCTCTGATGTTTTCTAAGAATGGATCTTATGGTTTACTTAAAAGAATTCTCATGAAAGAAAAAGAGCTATTTTCAAGACAATTCACTCTAAGAGAAAACTAAGTTTACCTTCAAAATAATGTGTTTATGCACTTTTTAAAAGCAAAATTCTGACCTACGCCAATAGAAAATTAAGATTTATGAAAAACATAACCAAGTGACATTCTTCCCACTAAAGTTAGAAATTTAGGAAGTACACTCATGCCTCGCTATAAGAGCACAATTGGTTCTCAACTTTCTACTCATAGGCGAAAACTCGTAAGAGGGACACTAAATTGCCATTAAAATACATGTTAAAGTGTCTGATTGGTTCCTAATGCTCCTAACTCAGTGAAGAAGCAGCAGCATGTGGTGCTGGTTTTGAAAGGTAAGTGAACCTTGGGTTTGGGGGTTGTTGAGGGTTAAAGGCTGCGGGCAGTTTGGGGCCGTGAGCGGGAGGGAGGGTTAAAACCTGGTGGCGGGTTGGGTCCATGGGGCAGGCAGGTGGGTGTTCAGGCTGTGGTGGTTTGGGGTCTGTGGGGCCGACGGTGGGGTTAAGGCTGCGGCAGTTTGGAGTCTGTAAATCTGTACCTCATTTGCATTTACGATTTCCTTCATTTGCATGCCTCTTTTGAAAGAGAAATGCTGGTGAAGACACAGCCCCTAAGTATAGACATACATATACACAGCCACAAAAACAAAAATTATGGAATCAATGTTTGCTACTTTCACATTGTTCATGTTATATCCCTTCACCAACCCTCCAACTATCTTTTCCATTCAAATAAATTCTTCTGGGCAAGGACCACCTGCACCTTTGTTTTTGAACAGTGCCTAGCACAATGGCAGGCAACCTGCAGCCAACGGGCTGTATGTGGACCATCAGGGTTCTGTATGAGGACCATGTGACATTTTGTTTACCATTGCCTATGTACAAGGCTGACAGATTCTGCTGGGTTCTATCTGTGTAGGATTTTTAATACTACTATTACTAACATGACACACACAAAGTAAGGGAATAAGAAGTGAGGTGCATGCTAACTGCAGACAACTTTGACCATAAGAGCCAGGCACTCTTGCATCCAATCAAATTGTCATTACAGTTCAGTCAGCACAGCCCACAAATTCTAGGTATGAAAGCACTATTAACAAAAACTACCCTATTCTGTCAAAACAAAAAGTAGTCAAGTAGCACTTTAAAGACTAGCAAAATAATTTATTAGGTGAGCTTTCATGGGACAGACCCACTTCTTCAGACCACAGTCATACCAGAACAGACTCAATATTTAAGGCACAGAGAACCAAAAACAGTAATCAAGAAGGAGAAATCAGAAAAAAAAATGATCAAGGTGAGCAAATCAGAGAGTGAAGGGGTGGGGCGGGGGAAAGGTCAAGAATTAGATTAAGCCAAGTATGCAGACGAGCCCCTATAATGACTCAGAAAATTCCCATCCCGGTTCAAACCACGTTAAATGTGCCAAATTTGAATATAAAAGTCAGCTCTCGTCCCCTACTACTCCTCCTCTACTTAAGATACATTGATGACATCTTTATGATTTGGACCCATGGTATAGAGACTCTAGAAGAATTCCACAGAGACTTTAACAATCTGCATCCCACCATCAACTTATGCCTCGATTACTCCATGCAAGAGATACATTTCCTGGACACTACAGTACTAATCAAGGATGGCCTGATCAGTACCACACTGTACCGAAAACCCACTGATGGCTATACTTACTTACACCCTTCCAGCTGCCATCCTGCACACTTAACTAGATCCATTGTTGACAGTCAAGCTCTTAGATACAATCGCATTTGCTCTGATCCAACTGACAGAGACAAAAACTACAAGATCTTTACCAAATATTCATAAACCTGAATTACCCACAAGGAGAAGTAAAAAAAACAAATAGACAGGGCCAGATGAATACCCAGAGACCAACTACTCCAAGATCGGCCCAAAAAAGTCAAGAACAGAACACCACTGGTCATCACCTACAGCCCCCAACTCAAACCACTGCAATGAATTATTAAAGATCTACAACCTATCCTTAATCAGGATGCCACACTCCAGAAGGCCCTAGGTGACATGCCTGTTCTCTCCCACAGACAACCTTCCAACCTTATGAGGATCCTCACCAACAGCCACAGTCTATATCCCAGGAATACCAGTCCTAGAACCTTTCCTTGCAACAAAGCCCGCTGCCAGCTCTGTCCACATATCTTCTCTGGAAATACCATCACTGGACTTAACCAGGTTAGTCACAGAATCACAGGCACGTTCTCATAATGTTTGTAGAGGAGCATATGTGCCATCATGTGCCAACAATGCCCAGATGCTTTGTACATTGGACAGACTTATAACTCCCTTAGACAAAGGGTTAATGGCACAAAACAGACATCAAAACACTCCAGATCCACAAACCAGTCAGGTAACATTTTAATGGAATGGGCCATTCTGTTAAAGACTTAAGAGTATGCGTATTACCTTAAAAAAGACTTTTGCACCACTATTCAAAGGGAAGCAGGCGAGCTGGCTTTTATATTCAAATTCAGCACATTAACACGTGGTTTCAACCAGGATGGGAATTTTCTGAGTCACTATAGGGGCTCGTCTGCATACTTGGCTTAATCTAATTCTTGACCTTCCCCCCGCCCCACCCCTCCACTCTCTGATTTGCTCACCTTGATCATTTTTTTCTGATTTGTCCTTCTTGATTACTGTTTTTGGTTCTCTGTGCCTTAAATATTGAGTCTGTTCTGGTATGGCTATGGTCTGAAGAAGTGGGTCTGTCCCACAAAAGCTCACCTAATAAATTATTTTGCTAGTCTTTCAAGTGCTACTTGACTGCTTTTTGTTTTGCTAGTGTATAGACTAGCACAGCTCCCTCTCTGTTGCTACCCTATTCTCGGAGACTTCCCTGGTTACGACAATCTTGCAGCCCACTGAGAACGACCACTCTTGCGGCCTTGATTGCCAATTGCTGGGACAATCCACAAAAGCTTATGTCCAAATAAGTCTGTTAGTCTTTAAGATACCTCATTATTTTTGTTGAAACAGACTAACACATCTACCCCTCTGAAACAAACACAGGTAGGCACCCAGCTCCAGCTGAAATTCAACTGGATTTAGATGCATAATTCCCTTACACTCCTTGGAAAGTACAGCTATTGAAAGTCTAGTGCAATAGAGAAACTTAAATTTTACCACTATATGCACTTCCTTTATGCTGTATGGTGTTTGATGTTGAGAGCAATGGTTTTCAACCTTTTTTCATTTGCTAATGGAGGAGTGGACCCTTTAGGAAATCTTAGGCATAGTCTGTAGAGCCCCTGGGATCTGCAGATTGGAGGTTGAAAACCATTGGTCTAGAATGACATGAGGCCTCATTTGTATCGTGCTCTTCATACTAATGGTCTCAACGCAAATTACATATGGAGGTTGAACCTTTCCAGACCAGCACGTTCAGGACCTGACTCATTCTGAACGAGAGGCTGCCAAACCAGAGAGATTCAACTTGTACCAGCTTACACTGATTTTGCCATAAGGATATAATTGTTGATATAACGACAGAGTGCTTTAAAATCCTTGGTGAAAGATGCTTTAGAACTAAAATATATAAAGTAAACTTTCCTTTATCCGGTATTCGTTCAACCAGAACTCTCAGATAACCAGCACAAACATGCCACTTTCTGTTCTGAGAACAAAACTGAGCTTGGACGTCTCTCCCAGCCACAAGGCTGCCAGTGTTTCCCCAGTCATGGCTAGCTCCCCTGCCACACAGTTGCCAGCATTCCCCCGGCCCCCAAGTTGCCGGCATTCCCCCAACACCCTGGCCAGCTCCCCCAACCCTGGAGCAGCTGGCATTCCCCCAGCTGGCTTCACAGCCCCAGAGCTGCTGGCGTTTTCCTGGCCCCGGTTGGGGATCTTGCGGCTTTGTCTCTCCCAGGTTGCCTGTGCCTCTCCTAAGCCCTGTCTCTGCCTCCCTGGCTGCTCTCTCTTAACCAGCATATTTGAATATCCAGCAACCTCCCAGCCCGTGGGCTGATGGATACAAGTTTACCGTGTCTGTATATATAGATAGTTATAGTTCTCATTTGGATTATGTTCAGTAGAGACAGTCATTAAACTTTGTTTGCCTTTCTGTTGGACACCTGCAGGACTCTTGAATCCGTATTTGCCAATTATTGCTATTCAGACAAAAACAGAGATTTCAAGCATACTTTGCTTGCTGGGTTGCAAGCAATTTTACTTTTAAATATCTCAACAGCAAAATTTTAAGTTTAAAGCAATGTGAAGCATAGAACTAACTCAAAACATTATACTCATTCATTTGGCTGGTGGCATTAAATCCTTCCACCCCTGCCAGCAGAAAAAAAGTGAAAATGCAAAACATTTATGACCAGAGTTTGGAAAACTCACATGCCCTTATCAAGCAGGACTCTTTCCCAAAAGCTTCTGCAGAATTGAAAAATTCAACATTTTTAAAAAATAGATTTCTTGCCCTTGCAGTTACATAGGCAATCTTCCAAACATGAGCCAAGTAAAAGCTGGTATCAAGCTGCCATCCAAAGTAAGCAGATAAGCAAGACACAGCAGAGTGAAAATTGAGCACTATTCAGCGTTGTTTAGAACCATACAGGCTAGAGGTTCCCAAACTACATATGACTCCCCCGACACATTTTGACTGGCACGCTGACTTCAATGGCATTGTAGTTTGTGTGTGACCTGTGTGCTGCGTGCAACTCTCATGCAGCCCGTTAGGCTAATCCACTGGCAGGCCATAAGAGTTTGTTTTCATTGAGCATCCATGGTTCCCCATTCCCAGTCAATGGGAGCAGTGGAAAGCAGTACAGGCCACAGGGATGTGCTGGCTGCCACTGTCCACAGTTCCCATTGACCAGAATCACTGAAACATGGGCACTGGGACCTGCAGGGGGCCATGCCTGCAAATGTGATAGGACACAGCTCTGGTTGAATAAGGGTGATCTCAAGAGTTTTGGACTTGGTGTGCTATACAGACACTCAGAAAAGGTGCTTGTGCAAATCCATGCTTGCTTTTTCAATACTAAGTTTAACAGAACTCAAATTTTAACACACATTGGCTACGTCTACACTAGCCCCAGACTTCGAAATGGCCACGCAAATGGCCATTTCGAAGTTTACTAATGAAGCGCTGAAATGCATATTCAGAGCTTCATTAGCATGCGGGCGGCTGCGGCGCTTCGAAATTGATGCGGCTTGTCCCGACGGGACTCCTTTTCGAAAGGACCCCGCCTATTTCGAAGTCCCCTTATTCCCATCTGCTCATGGGAATAAGGGGACTTCGAAGTAGGCGGGGTCCTTTCGAAAAGGAGCCCCGTCAGGACGAGCCGCGTCAATTTCGAAGCGCCGTAGCCTCCCGCATGCTAATGAAGCGGTGAATATGCATTTCAGCGCTTCATTAGTAAACTTCGAAATGGCCATTTCGAAGTTTGGGGCTAGTGTAGACACGGCCATGGGCATATTTAACACAACTTTTAACCACTGGAACACTTGTCGTTCAGCATATATTGCTTCTGGTGCTAAACACTGTTCTGTAGAAATGCAGTGGTAGAACATGAGGTTCCCACATGGAAATTAATCAAAACAAACATGTACACATGGCTACAAGAAAGCACTCTACAGGACTTGATGCAGTAAAGACAAAACTAAGCCCATAAGCTCTTCTCCATCCTCTTTTTCTGGCCACACACTACTTCCCATCACATCTCCCTTCTCCATTGTCCTTTCCCTCTACTTTCCCAACATGCCACCGCCTCTTCCTCCCCCTTACCTACCTCACCATGCACACTTCTAAATAGATTGATTATCTACACTTACCAACTTTCTCTCACTCTCTGCTGTCTTGTCTATGTTAGCTGTAAGCTCTTCAGGGTAGGACTAGTCTCTTATACCTTTAGAATTATGTACAAAATGTATATTATTTTCTATAATAGATTCGCTCCAGTCTACCATAAGAGCAAGACTAAATGATGTTGTCCTGGCAGCTGAAAGTTTAGGGACCTCTAGCTAAGGCAAAAGTTATAGTGAAAAACCAAAACAGCAATTTCACTCTGCTGCTACTAAAGAAACCTAGGAGTTGTAGGAGAAGCAGTGCAATTACAACCGTCTCAAACAACAGAGGCATGGAGGGGTAAGGAAGATATCCTATTACAACAACTTGCAGGCAACTAATTAGATGTAAAGTAGTGGACAGCCATCATACCCCCTCACAGAACACAACAGGCTTTGGCGGGGATGGGGCCTTCAGATTTATCATATCCCCCCACTCAATGGCTGATGCAGAAGAAAAGTCCAGTGATATGGCCCTCATGAGAATTCATGCATTCTCACTTTTCCTAGCAGCTGAGGTTGATTTCTCTCCTGGAAATTGCCCCTGGACAGCAGATGTCTCCACCCTACATGCATATCAAAAAGTTTGGCCAACAGCTTACTTTACAGGGTTTAGCCCCCTTACATCTTCCTCCTCAGACCAACTTCTCTCTCACCCCATATAAATGGGAATTTGAAAATGACCCAATTTATTTGTGTTTTAAGTACATCCTCCTCTTACACACATACACAGTCACCACAACCACTGTCAAATTGCAGTGTAATTTCCTGCTATATCTCTAGACCTTCATTTAAATTACATTATACTAACCACACTGTGGTCCTCAAAAATTTCTCCTGAACTAAGAAAGACTGATAAATATTTATTAGTGCTTCAGCAGCATTCCTCTCTTGCTGTACCACTATTGGATGCATTTCATCTGAGCCATTCTCCCTACTGCCAACCCTGTAAACCCTTTAAATCAGGGATTCACAACCTATAGGTCGGGACCCAAACATGTGTTGCCATTAGATTTGTTATGGGTTGCCAGCAGTTCTGAGCTACATGCGGCTCTTAAAGGAGCCATTAGTAGCTCCTTAACACTGCCACACCCAGCAGCGATCAATAGAGAAGCAATTACGCATCACAAAAACAGCTTCTCCACCTTTGATATTCGTAGCCACCCCAGACAAGCCCCATAATAGAGTCTTGCACGAAGCAATTTTTGCCCCCTTCCACCTTCCCCCCACTTCTGTTCTATGTAGCTGATTTGTCAGTTTTCATTTTTTGTTTGTATCTCTCCCCAGCCCCTCCAGGCTCTGATTGTGACTCTCCCAGGCCCCCCAGCCCGAGTGACTCCCCCAGCCTCTGAGTGTGACCCTCCTAGCCCCTGAACCCAAGTGTGACCCCCCCAGTCTGAGTGTGACCAGCCCCCAGCCCCCCAAACTCCCTAGCCTCTGAGTGTTACTCACTCAGCCCAAGTGTGACCCTCCCAGACCCTCTAGCCTGAGTGTGGGGTTTAAAATGGGGGCATATGGGGGAGCTGTTTGGGGATGAAGGTATTTTCCCCACCCCAACTCAGATTAACTATCATAATAAAATAATTAACTATAATAAACAGTGTTATTATTTTACTATTAATAATGTATTTTCCCTTTTTCTATTAAATAACTACTATGAATATATAAACATGAGGGGACACAATTTCATATTCTTGCCTCAGGTACAAAATTTCCTAGTTACAGCACTGCTCCCCCCAGCCCCATCTTTGAATTGCCTTGGGTCACCAAGTCTTCCTGAATTGTCAAAATAGGTCCCCATCTGGAAAAGGCCGGGAACTGCTGCTTTAAATGCAGCTAGTTACATCTACACCTTCTGCTTCTCTTCTCACAACACACTTGGTTTAACAATTAAATTACCTTTTTTCTTTTGTAACAGCAGATACAAAATTACTGTTAAAGTCTCCCTCAGTAACAAAAATTGGTCCAATAAAAGATATTACCTCGCCCACTTTGTTCCTCTGATAAAGCATGTGTTCAAACTTGACCTCCTGTTTCTTTGACCAGGAATTTGAATGAACTGCTGTAAACCACTGTTTCCCCACCAATAGGTACAAGGAAGCAACTCGATATGGTGATTCTGCAATTTAGTGTCAAGGTCAAAGCACTAAAAACCCCTGAATCAATTCTCCTTTTAAAGGGTCTGTTACTTTCATACACCTTTTCAGGAAAATCAACAGGATATGGATCTAGTTAGACTTTGGTTTCTTTTTTAGTTTCTTATCTCACTCTTTTTCCATTGTAGAACCCTTTGCACGTCCCCACCTACAGCGCCCCATAGTACTTCCTATTGTTTCTAGCCTGTCTACCAACTTGATGTCATAATTTTCACATCAGATAAAAAAGAAAGATCCTCTAGTGCAAGTACATTTTATTTAGTAAAGTAATTGCTTTCTCAAAACCTTGTTTTTGTTTGGCTTGGGAACCAAATCTGTTTCTTGCAGAACAATACTCCTGCTAGCTTACAGCCCACTGAGCATTTACTGCTGTCCTCTACATTCCTCCTTACTCTATCCACTGGCTAATAAAAGTTACACAATATTCAGTTCAAACTGTCTGCTCCTATGCTATTCAGGTACAACACATCATTACTCTAGCTATATTTAATATGCTCTTCTTTCACATAAATCCCACACATTCTATTACACTTTATACAGTAAGCCAATTTATTTACCACTATTAAGGCTGAACACACAAGCTTTAATGTTTAGCTGGCAGTAAACTCAAAAGAAAAACTTTACTTCCTTTTGCACATCACAGTCAAGAGCGATCCAAACCAAAACCTAAACATCCTCACCATTTTCTATAGCTATGCTGTACACATGGGCAGGGAAATCCAAAACTGCCATCTGACAAAATCATTTTCTTCTGTTTAGTTAATTTCAGATCCTAGAAAATGAGTACATCACTGGCTGGTTCCCTGAAGGAAAAGTAACAGAGATAGCCGTGTTAGTCTGTATTCTGTCAAAACAAAAAAGCAGTCACATAGCACTTTGTAGTCATATAGTCTTTAAAGTGTTACATGGCTGCTCTTTGATCCTGAAGGAAAAGTGTATCTTCAGTTATATCCCACTGATGCATAAAATGCTTTAAAGTTCAAAATTCAAACTAATGAAACACAGATCCTAGACAGAGAAATGTCTGTGTTTCAGAAAATTAAAGACACATATAGAAAACTGTCTGCAAACATTCCCACGAACTCAATAAACTGATCTGTTTTCCCTTATGAGAAAAAAAATCTGCTTGCAAAGAGATGGGGGTAGATAGGCCAAGAGAACAAAGGGAGATTCAAGTAGTAGTTGGGACCATTTAGAATTTCAAAAAAGAAGCTGAACACTTCCAAAGGATGCTAGCAATTTGTAAGGTACTTGTATTTACTTAAAGCTAGTATTTTTCAAAAAATTTAACTGCTAGTTAAATTAACCAAAGTGAACTAAACCATGCACTTACTTGATGAAATTATGGACAAGAATTTCAAATGTCCCATGCCCTTCTTCAAAAAGTTAATATGGATTTCATATACTAATTCAATCGTTTCATTTTTCTGCATTAAACTAGTAAGAAGTCTGTAGCAATGTAAAACAGAAAAGAGGACTTAGAAAACTGTGTAAAAACAAGAGTCTCTGTTGGCTGATTTACACATTTTATTGACCCTAGCAATGCAAAAGATGAAAGCTACTCCAGGAAGTACATTTAACAGAAAATCTTTTGGTGACTCACACAGCAGGTCATGAAGCAAGCAACCTACCAAGTCACATGCATTTGGATGGAGATTCAATCATTCTGCATTCATTTTAACACTGTTTTTCAAGTGTCTGTCCTCATTTTATTTGGGCACCCTTGAAAATGTTTGTAAAATACAATAAGAGAGACCTCTTAATTACCCCTAATATCAAATCAATTCATCCAGCAACAACAATAGCAAAATATTAATCTGACCAGAAAACTTCAGAGTACTATATCACCAATACACAACTCTGTCTTCTCACTTATATCTCTTTATGGGTAATGGAGAAGTGGGCCTTGTAGCACACCTAGAGGGATGACAAATGTAAAGGTTTTCCTTTCTCATTTCCTCTGAGAGCCAAAGGTCATAGAGTCACAACACAATGTGCTGTTATCCACCACTCTCCCATGTCTGTGGAGGCACAGTTCAGGCATCTGTGCTTACTGTAAATACAACAGTATGTCCTTTAAATAAGAAGGTGCACTACCATTATAAATCAAAAAACAATATCTTAAAATCAAGCCAGAAATCAATAGGCAAAAATCAGAGAGGCTTGTACAGCACAGGTTCAATATTTGTGCAAAAGGAAGCATAACTTAAGCAAGTCACCAAACTCTGTATCTGCTGAAGTTTCTGAATAGACGTAACCCATAGTCCTATGCAAAACTTCAGTGCCTAATTTTGAGGTGATAGAAACAAAGGAGTAAACTTTAATCTGTATCTACAAGAACGGGTACAGCCTCCACAGATCAAAAATAGCTGACTTGTCTGTAGCTGCTACCTATGTTTGTACATGGTAAACAAGATGGGTGGCAAACTAGAACCCTATACAACTAAAGTGCCTTATGAGAGGAACAACTACAAAAGTGCTCATCAAAGTAAGAACAGAGCCATTTGATCAACCCCTTTTACCACTATTACCGTACACAAACATGTCAGCTCCTCCGGATGAAAACAGATTTCCCAGGCACACCTCTGCTGCTTATTTATAATGTTAGCTTAACTAAAAATCTCCATTAATTCATGTTGTTAATTGTTTTTATTTGACAGGCTTGAATATGAAAGCAAGGCTTACCAAACCAGACAGCACCTCTAGCAGGGCCCTCATCATCTTAGTACTGCTGTATGGGGAGGAGAGATAGCAGCAGTTTCAAGCCGGTACTCCCCACACCCTCTGTCCCTCCTTCCATTAAAGTCCCATCCCTCACTTCACGCATACTCACTCCTCCCATTTTCTAGGCCTGCTGGCTGAAGCTCAATCTAGCCCTCAATCTTTGGCTGAAGACCTCCCATCTAATCAGAGAAGACTGGGGCCTCATGCCCCCTGAAA
This sequence comes from Carettochelys insculpta, assembly GCF_033958435.1. Classification (NCBI taxonomy): domain Eukaryota; kingdom Metazoa; phylum Chordata; order Testudines; family Carettochelyidae; genus Carettochelys; species Carettochelys insculpta. The sequence continues at coordinate 22,578,080 of NC_134157.1, forward strand.
CCCCTTTTAACCCAGCACCTGAACAGCGAAGGTGGCCCCCCTGAGGACGACCTCAGGCAGCTCTGGCCTACAAACGGACAGATTTCATCCCTGAGTGAAGCACGTAAGCCTGCGCCTGAAGCTAGCACACAAGGGACACCATCCTCAGAGCCTCGCTGTACACACCCACCATTCTCAGCCCGGCAGGGAGGAAGCCACAAGCAAGGGACAAAGGGGTATGAAGGTGACGGAAGCGCCTCTCTCCCAGGTCCCGCAGGTTGGGCTGGGGGGGCTTCCCCCTCTGCCCGCCCCTCCCCTCTCCTGGGGCCTGTAGGGCTCCCCCATTTCCCCCTGCCCTCCCTTGAGAGACCCGGCAGCTAGACTGAGGGCCTTCCCGGGCACTCACTTGATCCTGGATCCCATGGTCTCTGGGGGGCCGCATGGACCGGGGGTAGAGGGACTCGGTGGGCTGTGCTCTCTCCTCCGCCTGCCCCTCAGACTCACTCCATCCCAGCCGGCGCCACGGTCGCCTAGGTAGAGTCACAGCACCGCGCGAGGGCTGCTGGGAGCTGTAGTATGCCCTCGGCCAGACCCGCAGGAGCAGTGTGAGAACTTGACTACCCGGCCGGCCGCCGCGCCGCCTCCCCTTGTTGGCATAGCAACGCACGGCAAGGGAGGGCGCGCGCGCTTCAACCGCATTCAACGTTGGCTGAGTGGAGAGAGGAACCGCCCCTCAGTGGGCGGCCACCTCAGAGCTCCCTGCCATAGACACTCAAGAGTCCCCACCTACGCGGCATAGACAGGGGTCAGGCGCTTCACAGCCGCTCTCAGCTCCAGGCAGCGACCCTCTTTGCTAGAGCAGTCTTCAGCGCTTTTGGTACCAGCACCTGGCATGCTGCCGGCCTGAAGTGTGTCAGGCACCTCTGGGGGACCAGAGCAGATCCAAAGACCAGTCTGAGAAACTGCCCAAGAACGTCCCATAACCAGGTTCCTCTTCTAGCACACCTTGTACACGCTGAAAGAGAAGTTGAGACTGCCCCTCATCCTACCTGCCCCCATTCTGCCGCCATACACAGGATTTGAGCCTTCCCCTCATACCAGAGAGCTGTCATCTCATAAATAAGGATTGATGAATTCCCTCAGCCGCCAAGTACAAAACATCCCATGTACGTTGACTGGGAAAAAAGAAAAAAAAAAAAGCAACACTGGTTTTGGAAACAGGATAGAATTTTCAAGGAGAAAAAAAATTGAGAGCTGGGAGTCCTGTTCAACCAAAATACAGCAAGGTCCTGGGGATATTTGAGATATCAAAGCTGTCTGAGACAATGTAAGCAGGCCAGAAGAAATAACAAGACTTGAGGAAGAACAAAGGGGTCTGGAGGGTTTTTAGAAGGACCTGAAGGCAGAGATGAGATCCATTCAATTTAAATAAAAATTCTGCTGGAACAAAAATCACAAAGGGTCTGGACAGATTTTGAAGTCTATCTACAGCATTCCCAGTAAAGACTGACAAGCAGGATAAAAGAGATGATAGAACTCTTGATTACTGTGGATTAAGTACATTTCCAGGGTATGGGAAATATGCAGAAAGTTCTGGCTAACATGAAACACATTAGAGTAAGACATGACCTGCAAGAAGCAAGTAAAGAGCTGGAAAATTAGCTGGAGAAGGAATTTCAAGGATTGTAGACTGTTGTGGAAGTCAACTGCCAGGATGAGGAAGCATGCCAGCCAGAGCAGGTGGACAAGATGGGACACTTACAAACTGTTTGTCCCCTCTTTTTACATCTCAGTAGCCCAATTAGGAAGGAGCAAACAATCCGACTTCAAGTAATACAAAAGCCAACACAAAGAATGCAATAGTAATCATGGAGGGAAAAAAATCTTGGGAGGCTTATTTGGCTAAATTTAACATTGTATCTCCGATAAATGATAAGGGAGATGAAAAAAGAGATGTTTTTAATAACTTGAGTACACCATATCTGTTGATGACCCAGAAAAAAACTGAGTTATTAAGAGATGTCAGAAGCAGCTGGAAGCCACCCATCCACCTAATCTGGCCAGTGTACCGCTAACGACAAGGGGAAGAAAGGAATGCATGCAAGCTGTGCACTTTCCCCTCACTCCCTTGTAGTTGGAGAAGGAGAAGAAGAGTCCCAGTATGTGTGGCTGCAGCCCCTACCCTCTGCCCTCCCAAAATAGCACTGGGCACAGAGAGCTCAGGCCTGGAGCAGTCCTGCAAGCAGCATTTCACAGTGCCCAATAGTGACTATTCTGGTGAAAATTAGCACTATCCAGGCAGAGATGGAAAACCATGTACACTTGTTAAAATCCCTGCATATTTCTGAAGTGCCTTTTGTCCAGGTTGGCAGACAAACTTAGCAGCTCCCCCTTGTTGTGTGCAACTGCCTAGCCAACCATGTTGGCTATGTCCTTTTGCCTGGAATAGACAGAAGATATTAGATCTTTTGGGACTGTAAGAAGGAAAGGCTGTCCAGGCACAGTTACACACCTGTTGAAGAATCATAGACATCTGCAAAAAGATTGAACAGAAGATGCAGGCAAAAGGATACAACAGGAAAGCAAAGGACCTGCAGCAGGCACGTCACAAGACCAAAGAGATAAAGAATATATCTGGTGCCAAGCTGTAGACATTCTGCTTTTACTATGAGCTATATGCCATACTTGGCAAAGACCCCACTAGCACCCTACAGACAACCTTGGAGGAGCCCAAGGCACCAGCTCTTGAGTCAAGATTTTTTCAAGACTCCATTTAAGTCCAACAGCCCAGCCAGCTGAAACAGATGAGAAAACAGGTATCTGATTTTCATTGTTCTACTTGTACAAGAAAAGGTGAAAATAGTTATGTGCTATTTGTTACTTTGTATGTCTGGAGGGCAGTGCAGTGCTGTTTATGGACATAGGAATGTACCCTGAATCCTCCTGAGAGATCTCTGGAAATATTCCTCAAACCTGTCCCAGAGGTTTCTGGGACTGGCTACCTTTATTTTTTTCTGTTATGATTAGACATTTTCCAACTCTACTCTACAATGATTTTAGCAAGTACCATTGCGTTAACAAGCTAATGTCATACAGACCTGGGCAGCTTTGAGATATCAAAAAAAAAAAAATCTCTCTCTTCCTTTGTTACCCAGGCTGCGTCTACACGTGCACGCTACTTCGAAGTAGCGGCACCAACTTCGAAATAACGCCCGTCGCGTCTACACGCGTCGGGCGCTATTTCGAAGTTAACTTCGACGTTAGGCGGCGAGACGTCGAAGTCGCTAACCTCATGAGGAGATAGGAATAGCGCCCTACTTCGACGTTCAACGTCGAAGTAGGGACTGTGTAGACGATCCGCGTCCCGCAACGTCGAAATTGCTGGGTCCTCCATGGCGGCCAACAGCTGGGGGGTTGAGAGATGCTCTCTCTCCAGCCCCTGCGGGGCTCTATGGTCACCGTGGGCAGCAGCCCTTAGCCCAGGGCTTCTGGCTGCTTCTGCGGCAGCTGGGGATCTATGCTGCAGGCACAGGGTCTGCAACCAGTTGTCAGCTCTGTGTATCTTGTGTTGTTTAGTGCAACTGTGTCTGGGAGGGGCCCTTTAAGGGAGCGGCTTGCTGTTGAGTCCGCCCTGTGACCCTGTCTGCAGCTGTGCCTGGCATCCCTATTTCGATGTGTGCTACTTTGACGTGTAGACATTCCCTCGCTGCGCCTATTTCGATGTTGGGCTGAGCAACGTCGAAGTTGAACATCGACGTTGCCGGCCCTGGAGGACGTGTAGACGTTATTCATCGAAATAGACTATTTCGATGTCGCAACATCGAAATAAGCTATTTCGATGTTGGCTGCACATGTAGACGTAGCCCCAGAGAAGTGAGATAGCTAAAATTACCACTGCCCATGGAGTATATTGCCAGCATTCAGCGTCATTATCCCCTAAATAGCCTTATGGAAATAAGGCCTGACATTTTTGTTACACACAGCCAACATTTCCTCCTTGCCTATGGTGCACCTTACTCACCCATGGCTGAAGTGGACAGTGGCATTGTGTAGACATGCTCCAAAGCTGAAGCGTCAGTAAGTGTGTCTGTTTTAAAACTTTTATGGAAAAATGAGAGAGAGAGAGATCTGACACTTAAATTTTGCTTTCTGTTGTGATTGTAAATCCAATTATACATATGTCTGTTTTATCTATAGCATCTGCCACTGAAGCCTTAAAAGGTGCCCCCTCCACACCAATGGAATGTCTAACAGAGGAGAAAGAAAAAAGCAGTCAAGTATCACTTTAAAAACTAACAAAATAATTTATTAGGTGAGCTCTCGTGGGACAGACCCACTTCTTCAGACCATAGCCAGACCAGAACAGACTCAATATTTAAGGCACAGAGAACCAAAAATAGTAATAAAGATGGACAAATCAGAAAAACAATTATCAAGGAGAGCAAATCAGAGAGTAGAAAGGTGGGGGGGAGTCAAGAATTAAATTAAGCCAAGTATGCAAACGAGCCCCTATAATGACCCAGAAAATTCACATCCCAGTTCAAACCACGTGTTAATGTGTCGAATTTGACTATAAAAGAGAGTTCAGCAGCCTCTCTTTCAAGAATGTTGTGAAAATTCCTCTTCAGTAAGACACAAACTTTTAAGTCATTAACAGAATGGCCCACTCCATTAAAATGCTGGCTGACCGGTTTGTGGATCAGGAGTGTTTTTATGACTGTTTTGTGCCCATTAACTCTTTGTTTAAGAGAGTTTGAAGTCTGTCCAATATACAAAGAATCTGGGCATTGTTGACACATGATAGCATATACGATGCTAGTTGAGGAACATGAGAATGTGCCCGTGATTCTGTGAATAATCTGGTTATGTCCAGTGATGGTATCTCAGACTAGATATGTGGACAAAGCTGGCAGCAGGCTTTCTTGCAAGGAAAAGTTCCAGGACTGGTGTTCCTGCGGTGTAGACTGTGGTTGTGGGTATGAATCCTCATAAGGTTGGGAGGTTGTCTGTCGGAGAGAACAGTCCTGTCACCCAGGGTGTTCTGGAGTGTGGCATCCTGATGAAGGATAGGTTGTAGGTCTCTAATAATGCGTTGCAGTGGTTTAAGTTGGGGGCTGGAGGTAATGACCAGTGGTGTTCTCTTCTTGTCTTTTTTGGGCCTATCTTGGAGTAGCTGGTCTCTGGGTATTCGTCTGGCCCTGTCAATTTGTTTTTTTATTTCTCCTGGTGGGTAATTCAGGTTTATGAATATTTGGTAAAGATCTTGTAGTTTTTGGTCTCTGTCAGTAGGATCAGAGCAAATGTGATTGTACGTACGGACTTGACTGTAAACAATGGATCTGGTTGTGTGTGCGGGATTTAAGCTAGAAGCATGTAGGTAAGTATAGTGATCAGTGGATTTCTGGTAGATCGTGGTACCGATCAGGCCATCCTTGATTTGTACCATTGTGTCCAGGAAATGTATCTCAAGCGCGGAGTAATCAAGGCATAAGTTGATGGTGGGGTGCAGATTGTTAAAGTCTCTGTGGAATTCTTCTAGAGTCTCTATACCATGGGTCCAAATTGTAAAGATGTCATCAATGTATCTTAAGTAGAGGAGAGGTAATAGGGGACGAGAGCTGAGGAATTGTCGTTGCAGGTCAGCCATAAATACATTAGCATGTTGTGGGGTCGTGCGGGTGCCCATAGCAGTTCCACTAATCTGGAGGTATAAATTGTCCCCAAATCGGAAAAAGGAAGAGAAAGAAGTGGACTAGGGAGGGTAAATTCAGAGAGAGATTCTGTATGTCAGTGCTGCATCAGGCCTTAACAGAGGGCCTGGAGGGTTAATATAGGAGCCAGCCTGGAGAGGAAAAGAGTGGACAGGAGAAACACCAGGACATAAAGGGGCTTCTCAGGCAGCAGCTACAGACATTACAGCCTCTTGTGGATACAACAGTCATGTCACATGCTCACTTCCCTTTGCAGTCAATGAGAACACCATTTCAACAGCTCCCTACACTCCACAGCAATGCTCTACTGGTATGATGGGCTGTGTCCCTCCCACAAGCACTCCAGGCTGGGGATCTGTGAGACAAAAATACACCTTCACATACACTGACCTGTGAGAATCATGGCTGACTTATGTTCAGCAGAAATGGACTGAAAGGGACAACTGTTTTCTAGCATTCCAACTTTCAAGTGCTGGCTTGTTAATGTGTTGGTTTTCATTTTTTTTTAATTTTCACATTCTTTTGCACTGTTCTTTTGTTACACAATACATTTTTATTCTTTTAAAATACTTGTAACTTTATTACTTCATAACATATACAGCAGAATGCCTGGTCGTACTGAAAGAACATTAGAATTAACATTTGGCTCAGACCAGTGGTCCTACTGCACCAATTTTCTGGTCTCTCAGGCTATGGCTACACTGTTGATGCTGCCTGAAATAGCAACTCCAGGGCTAAACACTACACTCAAAATAGCACTTCTATTTCAAGCACAGTATTCTATTTCCACTACCCTTCATCGTGAGTGGAGTAGTGGAAACCTCAAAATAGCCCCTTATTTTCAACTTTGGTGCTGTTTGAATGGCATCGCATTCAAAAATAAGGTAAATCAAAATAACTTATGCAATTTGCAGTGTAGCCATAGCCTTACAGTTGCCAGTGCTAGATGCTTCAGAGGGAATTAATACGACAGGACAATTCTGAGTGATCGTCCCCAGGTATCCTGTTGTAGCTTCTGGCTGTCAAAGTTTTAGAGTCATCAGGATTATGGTGTTGCATTCTTAATCATTGTGGCTAATAATAATTGATGGACTTATCCTCTGTGAATTTATGAAATTCTTGTTTCAAATCAGATATAGTCTTGACCTTTATAACATCTATTGGTAACAAGTTCCACAGGTCTGACTATGTAATATGTGAAGTACTGCTGCCTCATCTTTCTTTTAAATCTCTGCCCATTAATCTCAGTAGGTGACCTCTGCTTCTCATATTATATGAAGGGATAAATAACGCTTTCCTGTTCAATTTCTCCATGCAATTCATAATGTTATAGACCTCTGTAATTAACTGTAATTGAAGAGACCATAGAATTCATAGGTTCAGAGCAAAACACATGTAATAATTATGAATGTACAGAAAGCCCTGCATTCATTCAGATGGTGTGATGATTCACGGTACACCAAGCATTAAACAATTCCTAACAGCCCTTCAAACCTTCATGGCCAGTAGAACATTGTTTAGCACATTAAATTACTTTGGCTGACGATTCAGATGCTCTATCAAGGCCTCCCTCATCTGCATAGTTCTGTGCTGAGCTCTTCAAATGGCCCTTATGTCTACCTGTTCAAAGTCAGCACACAGCTGCTCCATCCCAGTGACAACTGTTCACCTCTTGCCTCACAAATATTGCTCAGGATACAGCAGGCATCTGTAACTAGTGGGATATTTTTCTCACTTCAGTCCAATCTAGTGCATAAACACATACGTGAGCAATACATTAATAGTAGCAGCTCTACACTGATGTAACTTGTGTTGCCCACAGATTGTGATGTAGATGTGGCCTTAAATCAAGCTTTAAACAGAAAACTGGTCTTAATTTTAACTGTAGCAGAGGTGGATCCCTATTACAATGCCCAACAGACCATCACAGATGCATTAACAGGTGTGTTGTGAACAAGACACAAGAAGTCATTCTTCTGCTCTACTCTGCACTGGTTAGGCCTCAGTTGGAGTATTGTGTCCAGTTCTGGGCACCGCAGTTCAAGAAAGATGTGGAGAAATTAGAGAGGGTCCAGAAAAGAGCGACAAGAATGATTAAAGGTCTAGAGAAAGTGACATATGAAGAAAGGCTGAAAGAAATGGGTTTGTTTAGTTTGGAAAAGAGAAGATTGAGGGGAGACATGAGAGCGGTTTTCAGGTATCTAAAAGGGTGTCATAAGGAGGAGGGAGAAAGCTTATTCTTTTTGGCCTCTGAAGATAGAACAAGGGACAATGGACTTAAACTGCAGCAAGGGAAGTTTAGTTTGGACATTATGAAAAGTTCCTAACTGTCAGGGTGGTCAAACAGTGGAATAGGTTCCCAAGGGAGGTTGTGGAATCTCCATCGCTGGAGATAGTTAAGAACAAGTTAGATAGATGTCTATCAGGGATGGTTTAGACAGTACTTGGTCCTGCCATTGGGGCAAGGCTCTGGACTCGATGGCCTCTTGAGGTCTCTTCCAGTCCTAGTATTCTATGATTCTGTGATCACTAACAAGTTGTAAATCTGGCTAATTTCTCTATGCATTATGATTATGGAAAGAAGAAAGTAGTATCGCATCACAGGTCAATAGACTTTTTGGCCTTGAAGTCAAGAAGAGAAATCATGTTTCAATATATAAATAAGCAAAAGGATCTCAAATAGAGAATTGCAACTCAATGCATTTGCCAGAAAAGATGAGCTTTGTTTGATTTGTGTAAAGAATGTTTCTACTATGGGTGCATGTAAGAATGTGTCTAACTTTTTCTATTGACCTCTTCTGGTACCCACACTTCAATAAGATATTATTTGAGCCTTTATTATAACTGAATCTACACTGAGATTTTCTTTAAAATACCACCTTAGTGGTAGCAAAAAAAAAAAAAACCCTTAAAATATAGAGCAGCTTCTAGCATTTTGACCAGTATGTCATGTAACTCTTCTCGGAGCAGGACTCGTGTCTGTCCAAAAGCCTGTATCATTATTCACAATAAGAGGACTCAAGACAACCCAAAAGATTATGAAAAAAGCAGAAGTGCGAAAATATTTTTTCTCCATATGCCTAATGTTCACTTGTGTTCCATACTGTAGAGCATCACTTTTTTCACCTCACCTGGTTTATTTGTAAACAAGCTGCTTGTTAAGTAACAGAAACTGCATTTTCTCAAATTCTGTTGACAGCATTAGTGTCTATAGACAGCACACTAGTTTGGTGGTAATTGTATTATGTTTGCAATGCAATGGATACAGTGGAGCCCCTCAGGAAAGGGAAGGGTTTAACCGCACAACTGTTACATCAATGCCTGCTGGCATATTCATAAACCAGCATTGTCACTGTCTCAGAATAGATGAGCTGATTAACTGTGAATCGTCTTCCCAGCAGAGATCAGACATTTAGCAGCAAACAAAAGGACAACAGAAGGGGACCTTTAAGGAGAAGAAAATAATCCAGGATTTAAAGCATGGGTGTCCAACCTTTTGGCTTGCCTGGGCCGCATTGAGTGAAGAGGAATTGTATTGGGCCGCATATAAAATATATAATATAGTTAATGTATATAAATCACATAATAATGTTAAAAGTTTATGATCTTGTGGGGCCGCATTACTAGCTGTCCAGGGCCGCATGCGGCCCGTGGGCTGCGGGTTGGACACGCCTAATTTAAAGGATGGGTGAAAGCCTTAGGATACTACTCAAACTATCTGAAAAGGCTCAGTTCCCTGCCTTAAGAGGTAAGGAGCCTTTATTGTATTCTCTAGGTCAGATTTGCATGAGTGTTGCAGAACCTATGTTGAGTGCCTGAGGCACTTTGGACCACAAATACATAAGAAAATAATTACTACTTTCCTCATTCGATGACTACCCCTCTGAAATGTACTCTGACCTGAATTTACTTGAGAAAATATTTTTGCTACATCTTAGCCACCTAGAGTGGCAGATAATGAAATGCTCACCTTTTTGGACCAGCTTTTTCTTCTTCCCCATACAGGCTCTAATTCCTTCATACAAAATATACTGCTTCATACAGAACATAGTACTAATTGAATAACATTGAGAATGATTCACATGTACATTTAAATGCCTCCAAATATATCAGGAGCTGAAAGATGGGGTAAATATTCACCAGAATTTTGGAAATTTAACTAAAGCTGATCAGACTTAGTGAATATGCAAAACTGTTTGGGCATCTGGCAAAAAATGTCTTGCCCCTTTTCTTCCCTGTTTCTTAGATGAAATAATGTAAAATTCTGCTGTTCAATTAATGAAGTCTGTTTTGGCCATGCTACAATTTATCTAAATCTCAGCTGAGATTTTGATACAAACTTAACCATAAAACACAACTTCCTCCATGCTGTCCCAATTACTATGTCTGTTGTCATTCTGATTAGACTGTATGGTATATAATATATAGCAATATTGTGTTGTTAATCTGTAAAGTAAGTCTCACTTGCTTTAGCTCTCTCTAATGCAAACATGGGCACATATATTTACTTACCTTTTCCTGACAAACTGGAAGCTATCTTCCAATGTCTAATTTCTTCCACATGTAAGTTGTTGTACCATCTTCAAACTTGGAAATCTCTTTACTACAGGATATGCGTCACTATTTATGGATTAACTAATTGGCCTTTTTATTGTTGTATACAGGGCCACCAACAGTAGAGCAAAGTGGGGGAGTTCCTGGGGCTAAGTGATTTAAAAGAAACCGGGGATCCTGGCTGATGCTACCTTGACAGCTTCAGTGGCCAGATCCCTGGGCCCTTTAAGTCGCCGCCAGAGACCATGGCAGCACTGAAGGACTAGCTGGGGGAGGCTACACCCCAATCTTGCCAATTTTGTGTGAGGCTCTGCCCCTTCTGGGGGTCTTGGCATCAGCTTCCCCCCTCCCCCCTGCCCCCCAAGGCCCAGCAAAAACTCCTGGCAGTTCTCTGTGTTTGCTGTCTTTAGTAGTGACCTGTACTTGATGCTTCAGAAAAAGAAAAACTTTTTCACAATGCCCCAGAACTATTGTACATTTGTGTTATGGATTGTTTCCCACTGAATAGATCACTTGACACCGTGAAACATGAGAGGTGATTATCTCAGCATGTGTAACTATACTTGTTGATAGGATTCAGTAACATAGAGTTGTTTTCTGTTACAGATGAAGAAACAATCATTTGTAATTGAGCAGACTGAAATGTTGCAAATGTATTTTAGAGATTGCAGAAGGAGGCACAACAGTTAAAATGAGAGATGAGAGTGTAAATAAAATTTTTGCCTAGGAATGATCAAGATAGCACCTGGTAGAGATCCACAGTGAGAAGAAGATGTACAGATCTGGGAGATATGAGGGAGCAAGGGTGAATGTGAGGTGTCAAACGTATAGAGATTATGAGATTTTTGAGGGTAGGGTCTAGTAAATGAGTGTAAGGATATCAGCTTTGGATACACTGAGTCAGAAACATTATGGTAAAGTCAAGGAATTCTATTTTATTACTTCAGAATGTGAAACTTTGAATCTATGCAAATTAATCTTGTAAAATGCTTTAAAATGTAAATGTATTATTCCTTTCCTATATCAATGCTGGTATTTTTCAAGAAGAATAAAGAAGCTATTGTTTGTTTCTATATCCCTAACCCACCTGTCCTCTCTGTGGCCATGCAAAATGTCAAGGAAGAGCTTAAAAATATGATGTACCATGATGTACCATTCAAAGTAATGGATTTCTCTAAGTAATGACTTTGGGACTGTAGCAACATAAAACAATTAATGTGTTTTCCAATATGAATGAAATTTAAAATGAAAATATGGGATCCATTGTACAGTTGCTAACTTTAGAATGAGAATATCATGTATTTCACTGCACAATTCAGAACTTTAAAAATGCTTCTTTAGCACCTTTTATCAAATCGGCAATAGAATGTTAACTGCACAGCTTTTTATTATTCCTGGAGTATAATACTATATTTGTATTTTACAGCATCATTTAGTATTAACACTAAACTTATATTTAATCATTAAGGGCCCATTTCTGCAAAAAGCTAAGTATCTCCTGTGAGGTGTTGAGGACCCAAAATTCATATAAGTCCTTCAGTAGGAATTGTGGCTACCTAGCACTTGGCAGAATCAGCCTCTGAAACCTCTGAGACAGAGAAGTACTATATCATATCCATTTTAGTGGTGTGCAGATTGAAGCACAGAAAGCTTAAGGTTCATGTTTTCAAAAGTGACATCCTCCTTCATCTCAGTGGGCCACAAGATTGTCGTAACCAAGACAGTCTCTGAGGACAGGGTAGTTTTGCTAACTGCACTTGTGTATCTAGAATTTGTGGTATGTGCCAATTGAACCATATCACTGTTTTCATTGGATGCAGAGCGAGGTCACAGCTCTCACAATCAGAATAATGTCCAATCAGCACCCATATCAAGTGTTCTTGCTTTATGTGCAGGTTCCTTTAGTAACACCAGCTGTAAAAAAAAACTACGTGGATGGAAACCAATGGAATGTGGCAACTCTGCATATGGGCAATGGTAAATAAAATGTTGCACAGGCTACATATGGAAACCTGATGTGTTGTATGAAACCTGTGGGCCACAGGTTGCACATCACTGGTTAAAAGGTTGTCCTTCACAGTAATTAATCTTGTACTTTAATTTCACAACATATTGTGCATGCACTAAATAAAAGAGCTTTAGATTCTACGGTTTGCTATTCTTAACCTAAATGAGATTTCCAGAGCTGACACAGGAGGAGCACAGAAAAACTATGTTAGAAGTGAAAAAATGATAGAAAAACAGCATATATTGTAACGGAGGAGGACGCTCTTATTGTTCAGACACAAGACTAGAAGTCAGAAGATTTTGGTTCTGCAACTGACTGATGGTGTGACCGTGGGCAAGTCAGAACCAAATTTCTAAAAATGGCCTCTGTTTTTGGGTGGCTCAATTTTTTGAGGGTCCAACTTGACACATGTGCTGCGTCTAAACTTGCATTCCTCTTTCAAAAGAGGAATGCAAATGAGGGAAATTGAAAATCCAAATGAAGCACTAATTTACATACCCCATGCTTCATTTGCATAATCTCTTGTCAGAAGAAATTCTTTCAAAGAAAACAAGCAGTGTAGATGGAGCTCTTTCTAAACTAAACCCCATCTTCGAAAGAACCCTTCTTCCTGAAACAAAATAGGAAGAAGGGTTTTTTCGAAGATGGGGTTTATTTTCGAAAGAGCCCCATCTACACTGCCTTTTTCTTTTGAAAGAGTCTCTTCTGAAGAGAGTATGCAAATGAAGCATGGGATATGTAAATCAGTGCCTCATTTGCACTTTTGATTTCCCTCATTTGCATTAATTTTTGGAAAGAGGAATGCAACTGTAGAGACAGCCATAATGAGCCTGATTTTCAGAGGAGTTGATAACCTGAGCTGGGTCTACACGTGAGCACCCTTTCGAAAGGGTGAAAATTGACGTTCAGCAGTCAAAATAGCGGCTGTCAAAAGGGAGTGCCCGACTCCATTAGCAGATCGACATTTTGATCTGCTCTTTCGAAGTGCTGCCATGGTCTTTCAAAAGAGAGCATCCACACAGCTCCAAGCCCTCTTTCGAAAGAAGGGAGGCAGGAAACGCCACGGACAGGGTCCCATGGGTGACAAGCCCTTCTGGGGTTGGAGCCAGCCACTCCCTTTAAAGGCCCCCCACCTCCCCCACCCTCCACTCCTCATGAGCCGAGTGCTGCCCAGCTGTCTCCAGCCTGGCAGAGCCTGCTCATGCTCACGATGGAGGCACAGTGACAGCTCCTGCAGGAGGACACCCTCATCATGGACGCACTGCTCGCAGTGCTGTGCACCATTCCTACAGCAGCACCCAATCTCATCGGCTGGCTGGGCAGTCCCCCTGGGTCAGTGGGACTCCCCCACCCAGGGCACCACAAGACGCCCCCTAGGTGCCTCAACGCCTCTGGACCCACCCCAGCAGCACCAACTGGTGGGAGCGCCTGGTACTGAAGGAGTGGGGCGAGGAAAGGTAGCTGTGGAACTTCCACATGTCGAGGCAGACTTTCAAGGAGATCTGCCACTGGCTTGCCCCCATACTCCAGCACCAAGGCACCTGGATGTGGCCTGCCCTCACTCTGGAGAAACTGGTCACAATCGCCATCTGGAAGCTGGCCACCTCGGACTCCTACTGCTCCATGGGACAACAGTTTGGGGTGAGCAAGGCCACGATCGGGGCCGTACTTATGGAGGTAAGGTAGGGCTTGGTCATGCATCCCCCATGATTGGATGGGGGGGCTCTGGGGCAAGGGGAACCCACCGCTGCAAGGGGCCAGATGGGAGGGGGCAGGGGGATGGATGGGGCTGGGGCTGGATGGGAGGGGGGCAGAACGGGCCCAAGGCAGTGGGGGAGACAGCCCGCCATACCTGCACTAGAGCACGTGTCCCCCTCCCCCCCATACAGGTCATCAGAGCCATCAATGCGATGCTGCTCCATAGGGTCATCCGCCTGGGGGATTTGGACAACACCATGATCGGCTTCCAGGACCTGGGCTTTCCGAACTGCATCAGCACTTTGGATGGCATGCACATCCCCATCCGCACCTCACCACGCAGCACCAGCCAGTACATCAACAGGAAGGGCTACCATTCGGTGGTGCTCCAGCCCCTGAGGGACACAAGGGGCCACTTCACCAACATATATGTGGGCTGGGCCAGCCACACCCACGATGCCCAGGTCTTCCGGAACCCCAGGCTCTGCTGGTGCATGGGGGCCAGCACGTTCATCCCCCAGCGGGAGATCCCGGTGGCGGAGGACGTCACCATGCTGCTCTGCATGGTGGCAGATGCAACATACCACCTGCAGCCGTGTCTCATGAGGCTGTACACGGGACACCTCGACTCCCCTTGGGAGGCATTCAGTCAGCGCCTCAACCACGCCCGCAACATTGTGGAGCGGGCCTTTGGCTGCCTAAAGGGGCGGTGGAGGTGCCTCCACAGGCAGCTGGAGGTCGGGATGCTCAACGTGCCCCAGGTGGTGGGCGCCTGTTGCATCCTTCACAATGTTGTGGAGGGAGGGAGATGCTTATGTCCCGGGGGGGCCCTGCTGCCAGCACCAGCTGTGAGCATCCAGGCACTGCCCACATCCGCCAGGCCCACCGGGACAACCACTGCACATGGGAGGCCCTCAGGCAGGCCTGTGCCGATGGCCACCTCTGACATGCCTGCATGCCCACATCCCACATACATCTGCCACCCACAGTCCCCACCACCCCCACCCCCACCAGCACTGCACCCACACACATCCACCACCCACCATCCTCCTGAGGAGCACAGCACGGGGTGGGGAATAGCAAATAAACATATATCGGGAACTTGAGCATGGTGAACTATGTAGAGGTGGGGAAAACCTGAACCTGGAAGGGGGTGGGACGGAACCTAACCTGGAAGGGGATGGGAGGCTCATTCCAGTGCTGGCCCCTGGAACCCCTTCCTCCTTAGGTGCAGAGTCCCTGGTGGGGAGGAGAGGGTGCAGGGAGCAGGTAAGGCTGGGGAGTGGGCCCGGTGAATGCAGTGAGAGTGGGGTAGTGGGGACAGGCTTAGCAGGGGGGAGGCTGCCAGGGGGGCCAGGAGGTGGGAAACATTGGCCGCATGTTTCCGGAGGGTCTGGCCAATGCCTTCCAGGGTGGTCAGCAGCCTCTCCCAAGCCGCCCTCTGCCACTCTATCTTGGCCTCGGCGAGCAACAGGTACTGCTCAGCCACCTCAGCCTGGTGCTGGCTGGCTGGGTCATCCTTGGCCCAGCGAGGGGGGCTCTTGGGGATGAGGGAGGGCGCAGGGCTCTCCCAGCCCACAGATGGTGCGGCTGTATGGAGAGGGGGACAGCATGTCAGTAATGTGCCCTGGATGGAGGGGACCTGGCTGTGGCCCACCTGCCCGAGTCCCCCCATGGGGCCCCCACCCCTCCAAGGGACACTGACCCCCCAAGGGGCAGCAACCTGGCCCCCACGGGCTGGGATGTCCCGGAGCGGCTGACTCTGTTCCTGATCCTTTTGAAATCACTGGCAACTGCCTTTGAATTCAGTGGGAGCAGAATCAAGCCTGGATGTATAAAACCAAAAAGATTAAGGCTCCTGCGGAAAAAAAAAAAAGGAAGTAGCAAAAGGAAATGAAAGCTTTTCTAGAATGTTAGACAGAATTCTTCATCCAAAAAACAATACTCTAAGAGCTATCCACCAAAGCAGTGTCAACAAACAGCTGTCAAAATGAAAAAGTGAGGGATTAAAACAAAAAACTGAAGCCAAAAATGTCAGATAAAAGGCAGCTTTCTTCTTGATCACAGAATAACACTGATATTTCTATGCTGTCCCAAACCCAGATCAATACTCTCATGGAAATATATGAAGGAGAAAGCCCGTAGTTCCCCTTTACAGAGTTTTTCTGGGGTTATGCTATCACTATTATGAGGTATTTCTATTACGGTAGTGACTAAGAACCTCTGCAAAGAATCTTGTTACTATAGCACTGTAGAGATAAATAGTGCTATAATAACAGGATTCTTCGCAGAGATTCTTAGTTACTACCAACATCTAGTGGATGAGGAAGTGGGATTCAGGAAAGATAGAAGTATCATGCAGCAGATATTGGCACTAAGACTGATAGCAGAGAAGGCTTGACAAAAGAACAAGAACATCCACAATTGCTTCGTTGATTTTCAGAAGGCATTGGACAGTATAGTTCAGAAAGTGACTTGGGTGATGCTGGATTTGTACAGAGCGGATAGCGTACTGACATGGTTGTTGAAGGATATCAATGACAATGCAGAGGCAGTGGTGAGAACTTGCGTAGAGTTGGAAAGTTGTCTTAAAATGAGTAGAGGTACGAGAGAAGGAGATCCAATATTGCTGAGTATCTTCATCATGCACCTAGCGAGAGTCATGGACAAGATCAAGGAAGAGGTAGAAGGGATATCAGTGCACGGGATGAGAATTAACAACTTGAGGTTCGCGGATGATATAGTTATCAAAGTAGATGAAGAGAAGCTATTGAAAATGGTGCAGGTACTAAACGAGGAAGGGAAGTGGTATGAACTGATTATTAATATCAATAAAATGAAAACAATAGTATTTGGAGATAAGGAAATAGGAAGGAAGATCAGTGTAGATGGGATCGAGCTAAAAAACATAGAGAAGTTCACATAGCTGGGGAGCAACATGACATATGATCAAGACTGTAAGAAGGAAATAACTAGAATAGTGAAAGCAAGAGCGAGTTTGAAGGCAATATATAAGATCTGGAAAACCAAAGCAATTAACTTGTGAACAAAGCTGAGCATCTTGAAAACATATGTATTCAGCAGCATGTTGTATAGATGTGAGACATGGGTGATAATGAAAGATTCAAAGACACGGATATTGGTGTTCAAAAGGAGTTGTTATTGAAAGATCCTGAGACTAGGATGGATGCAGAAGGTCACCAATGAGGAATTAGATAGGAAGATACAGCCATAAGAGAACCTACTGCAGAAGGTTATACAATGTAAGTTACAGTTATTTGATCATTTCTGTAAAATGAATGACAAACGAAAAGTCAAGACCCTGGAATTTGGCACAGTGGACAGTTCAAATAGGAGAGGCAGACCCCACAGAGAATAGTAAATGATACAGTAGATTGATGTGGAGCTAGTCTACAGAAACTAAGCCACTCTGCACTGGTCAGGGAAAGATGGAAGAAAATAGTGAGGGACGCATGGGACAACAATGGGCGCTGAGCCCATGGTTGTTGATAGTGATGATGAGAGATAAATAATAAAAAAAAAAGTTATTCACTTTTTCAAAACCCTTACAGGCTAGGTTTTGTTTCATTAGAGAAAAAGCAGTATTGTTCTCCTAAGCATCCCTGAGCTCTGAGATAGGTTAGATTGATTTTGAGCTTTACAACATGAGCCTGTCTCTAATTTCTATTAAATTGCCAAGTTCAGATTGGACAAAAACTTCTAGATGTGCCTGCTTTCTGGCAGCACAATTCTATCTTGCCTAGTCATGCACTTATTCACATTGAAAACAGTGCTATTTACAGATTTATTATATTTATTATGAAAAAATATTGAGATCTCTATTTGAATAAAGTAGTATTTATGACTTAGAAATCCTAGTGTACCCAATGGATTTATTGTGAGAAATGGTCAAAGAAGCCTATTAGAGTGATTTACAATAGTGCCTCTAAGTAATAGTATACTATTGAATATCATTGTATGGCTAGATAGTTTCAAGAAACCTTTTACATTTCCTAATGTGAGAATTAGGCTGACTGTCTCCCAATCTACAACCATCCCTATTTCTGTGTTAAGTATTTGTTTGATGTTCATTTGTTTATATGTCACTATCTTATCTACATAGATAGGTGGACAGTGTGCAGTGTATAATATATTTAATTTTAAATCTTTTGAAGGAGTTAGCATGAGGGATTGGAAGTCCAGGTTCCTGAACTGAATTTATAGATCTGTTTCTGAATTGCTCTCAAAAAATCCCTTAAAGGCCTGATACAAGCCCCACTGAAATCAATATAAATCTTTCTGTGTCTTCAGTGGTCTTTTGAACAGGTCATTTGGATCAAAAGAAATTGGAGCTGTAGGTACTGAGCACCTGTGAAAATCAGATCCTGAATGTTTCAGTTTGGACACTGAAACACTGAAGACCCCAAAATTAATGGATACTTTTGAAAGTGTGTCCCTTAACTGAAATTATAAGACAATTTCTTTGTCTTTTTAATTAGGCTAGAATACTTATCTACTTAAAAGAGTTGTTATGAAGCTTAATCAATAAATGTTTGTAACTTATCCTCGGATGATAGGGGCCGATTATTATTTTTTATATTTTCCCCTTGTCTTCCATTTTTATTTCTTTCTATTTTTATTTTCTATTTTTTTCAGCTTGGTTTCCTTTTACATGATAGTATTCTCTCTTGCAGCTAAAATTTGTTTTATGTTGATATTCCATTATTTTATTCATCAAAATGACCGTATATTTTCTATTCGCCTCTGACTGTTAACCTCACAGAAATGCTTCAGGTCACAGTTATGGCATCCTTGCTCATTAACACCATTTTTATAGTAATACGTCTAGTTTTTCAGTGTATATAGTATTGTGTAGTACTATCAAGAAATATCATGTGGGACATAGACAACTTTACACACTTTTTTTTATTGAGGGTGAATTGACAGGATTAATTTCTGTTCTAAACTCAAACTTTCTGAAAAAAAAGCAGAAATATATCACATGGGTACACTAGAATTTTGAAGTAACAAATACAATTGTAATAAAATAGAAATCTCAATGCTTTATTCATTAATTGAGCTACTAATTGTGCGAGGGGAGAGAGACTAGTGCCCTAAATTCTTCCCTTACTATAAAGAGCCATACTGGAGTCTCATTCTTCTGAATAAAATAAAGACCTAATTAGTTTATGCTCATTGACATACAGTAATCTAGTGTGGAAATAACTTGCTTATGAGTGCATCACAAGATTAAGTGTATCTAGCCACTATGATTACCAAATCCTTGTCCCAGAAACCTCATTTAGAATCATTTGTGCTATTCCACATACCAATCCAAGCTGAATGCTCCAGTGTGTAGGCAGCCTGCCTGAGAGGACTTTGGAATCATGAAGTCTCATTACCTGGACTACATTGCGAAACTCAGATCCTAGAATACATAAATCCAGACAACAGACTCTTTCTTCTCCACTTTATGGAGGAAAGTGTATAACTCAAATACTTTAAAAGGGGGTCTGATTCACATGTGCCTTCTTGTGCACCTTATTGGTCTGGATTTAGATATTCAATTTACTTTTATTGGATAAACATGTATGTAAAACCCACACAGTTTCTACTACCAGGTATCAGTTTGTTGTCATTTAAGTGCTCCATACACAGTTGTAGGGGTTTTTTTAAATTTTACAATTTAAATGATATAGAAGTCTTTGAATTGTTCTTAAAATACACTATAATAATTAATAATGAATTACTCACCTGAAAATGACCATGTTACTTAACTCCCTAGGTTAGGTCTTCAAGGCAATTAATTTATCAAAGAAGGACCAAAATCCAAGCAATTTGCTTTTCCTTGTGAACTCTAATTTCTGGTTCTGACAGAGATGGACTCATTATTTTCTGTGGGCAGATATTGAATAAATATATACACAAGACTGTTCAAAACCTTCCTGTTAAATTGGACATAGGGGCTACGTCTACACATGAAGCCTACGTCGAAGTAGCCTATTTCGATGTGGCGACATCAAAATAGGCTATTTCGATGAGTAACGTCTACACGTCCTCCAGGGCTGGCAACGTCGATGTTCAACATCGACGTTGCGCAGCACCACATCAAAATAGGCGCAGCGAGGGAACGTCTACACGCCACAGTAGCACACATCGAAATAAGGGTGCCAGGCACAGCTGCAGACAGGGTCACAGGGCGGACTCAACAGCCAGCCGCTCCCTTAAAGGGCCCCTCCCAGACACACTTGCACTAAACAGCACAAGATACACAGAGCCGACAACGAGTTGCAGACCCTGTGCATGCAGCATGATCCCCCGCTGCAGCAGCAGCAGCCAGAAGCCCTGGGCTAAGGCCTGCTGCACATGGTGACCATAGAGCCCTGCACGGGCTGGAGAGACAGCGTCTCTCAACCCCCCAGCTGATGGCTGCCATGGAGGACCCCACAATTTCGAAGTTGCGGGATGCGGGTCGTCTACACGGTCCCTACGAACGTCGAAGTAGGGCGCTATTCCAATCCCCTCATGAAGTTAGCGACTTCGACGTCTCGCCGCCTAACGTCGAAGTTAACTTCAAAATAGCGCCTGATGCGTGTAGCCGCGATGGGCGCTATTTTGAAGTTAGTGCCGCTACTTCGAAGTAGCGTGCACGTGTAGACACAGCTAGGAAGAGACAGGCTACCACATTGTCAGGAGACTTCTTTTTCACAGATGTTGTTCATTATTGCAAATCTTATGTCTACTGCATGCTGTTCCTAAACAACAAAATATCTGTGGCTAACTTTTTATTATAAAAAATAAAACAAATTTAGCTAGATCTTAAATATAAAAGAAGCCTCTTTTGAATTCTGTGCAGCCTCATGGTATATTATGTATATTTCCTGTACAGTAAAGAACTTGTAAGTAAATGGTAAGATACATTTCCTTTTGAAGTGTTTGAAGTACCACACACTGAATGACCTTTTCATGCCCCACTGACAAATGAATAAGAAATAACTACTTTTATTTCTAAAACTTATGATTATACCAATAGCTATAACTCAAGCCCATGAAATCCCTTAACATAAATAGGCATGCTGGAGACTCATTCCGCTAAGTAAAATAGCACATGATGATTGACCTGAAATGAACCCCCTACTTTTTAGTGAAAGGAGATCTGAATGTGGGGAACATTCACTGGGGTTACTGACTCTCAACAGACAAGTTCTTCCCCCTCTACAGAAGCCTTCATTAACAACTATGGACCTTTGGTCTGACCCAGTATGGCCATTCTTATGTTCTTACGTTCTTATGAAGAAACTAAGAAAATGTTTCCCTGCAAATACTGTTTCCTGTTGTAAAGGTTCAATAACATCCAAGTCAGTAAAATGCATTTTCACCCTTCTTTTCTATGTATTTATGTAGTTTGCATCATTTACTTAAAATGTTATGAAAATGCCGTATTTGTCCACATCTGTATCTTCAAGATATTAGGCAGCTTCTTCTATTCATTACTTAAATAAACTACAACTAATCATGTATTGCTAACTCCAGACATTAAAAAATAAGTCAGGGTTCTCTCACCTCCATGAAGAACTGTAAGATTAGCTTAAAATATATATTTCTTTTCAAGTTTTAAATCTTGAGTTCTTTTTATTTGGTTGCTGGTTTTAAGATTTTAGTGTTCATTTTTTCAATTGCTTCTCCATAACCATGAGGACTAGACAATTACTTTTTAAAATGAAAGCTAAGATTTTCATGTAATCACATGACTCCAAAACTACCAAAAATTAGGGTTGATAACCCTCCAGAATTGCCCTGGAGTCGCCAGGAATTAAAGATTAATCTTTTATTAAAAATTACATAATGGGATTGTCTACACTACCACCTTCCTTCGAAAGAAGGATGGTAATTAGGGTGTTGGGAGTTTACCAGTGAAGTGCTGCGGTGCATACGCAGCACTTTTTTAAGCAAATTCCACCCCCTGCAGCAATTTCGAAGTTTTAAACACGTGCCTGAACTTCGAAGTTTAAAAGTTTGAAGTTGCCACGGTGGGGAATTTGCTTAATGAAGTGCTGCGTATACACTGCAGCACTTCATTAGTAAACTCCCAACACCCTAATTACCATCCTTCTTTCGAAGGAAGATTGTAGTGTAGACAAGCCCAATGTGATGAAACCTCTAAGAATATGTCCAACCAAAATTGGCAACCCTACCAAAAAAATCACAGAAATTATGAGAGTTGGCAACACTGTTATTTATGATTTTAAGAAAAAAATATGCCTCAACATATACAACAGTATTTGGTATCAGCCAAAAGAACATATTCTGGACATGTGGCTAATTTATTTGTTTTCCTTCACAAAGAGCATTCATGAACATTCAAACGAAAATGGCTTTTATTTTAAATTGAGAATAGCACAACAATAACAAAAATAAAGTTTCCATGAAAGAGCACAATATATGTGTTTTGTCTGTAAGAGACTGCTTTGTCTTCATTCACAAACAGAATTATTTGAAAATTAGAGATGTGATACATAGAAGAGAAAGACAGCACAGTTTTAGATGTACTTCTACCACAAGATCTTTGAGGTATTGTGTTCCAGTGGTTTTGTGCAAGAATAAGAGAAACATAAGGACCCTTGTTTAATAGGCTGAAGAACGAGCTGGAGAAAAATTCAAGCCAGACCATAATAAATAAACAGTATTTACTGTTGTTCTGAATTACTGCCTCCTGTTCATAAACATGGGAAGCACATCCATGTTTACCCTCCTTGATCTTTCTGTGGCATTTGATATCTATTGGTCACCAAACGCTATTGTTCCACATCCAAGAGGCTGCAGGATGAACACTAACAAACAAAAATAGTTTGATGTCTTCCTTCCATGCCAAAGCTAAAGGTTGAATGTCGAACAGTTTCTCTGGTCCAAAACCCTGATCTGTGCAGTCCTACAATGCACAGTCCTCTCCCCTGTATCATTCAACAGCTATTCCCCTGCTGGGAGAGCTGGCAAGACCATACAGGTTGGAGTATCTACAGTATGCAGCTCTTACCCACTTTTACATGATTTACAGCAATACCATCTCCCTGCCCACCTCAATGCCTACCTGAAAGCAGAATCTTGATGAACAGCTAGCTAAAATTGACCACACCTGGTGAGAACAGGGAAGTGTAAGTGCTCTGAAGAGCCTTCTTCTTATGTGATACCATATACTATCATGGTTGGGAGATCATGTAATAATGCAGTCTCCAGTCCTGGTATCCTTTTGGATTCTTCATATTGTTATCAAATACACAAATAGCCATGGTGGGCTGTAGTGAGGTGCTGTGGCCTCCCCAGGACTCAGAGGTGGAGGAGGCTGCTCAGAGGCCCTGGTGGGTGGGCCCAGAGCCAGAACACCTGTGCCCTGCCTCTCAGAGGGCAGCGCCTAGAGCCAGAAGGGCCAAGGGTAGGTCTCGAAGCCCATTAAAGGCCGACCGCCGACCAACCCGCCGGCATGAGTTGCCCCCCAGCTGCCCCGACCAGGCTGGGCAGCCACAGATAAGGCCGCCATTGGGCTACTATCCTGAATTGCCGGATCTACCGGGCCCTCGCACTGGTGGAGGACCCCCTCCCCCAAGGCCCTGTCAGGACCAGAGAGACTGCCCAGGGCTAGTTACCTGAGGGGCCTAGGAGAACAAGGCCACAGAGTTCTGCCAGACATCCACAGTGCAGAGGCCTCCGACCGTCCGGAGCCCACAGTCCTGCCACCAGTGGACTATTCCAATGACATCAAGATGTTTGACTGGCTGGAGCCACCGAGGGCAGACTACCCGGACAGAGACCTACCAGCCAGGACTGGCAGACCAGGCCGACTGGGACCTCGCACCTATGGAGGTAGAGGTAGGAAGTGGCCCGGGGAATGCTCCCCCAAGCCAGTGGTGGTGTGTTGCGGTCTGGATCCCCACTGCCAAGCTCAGGTGTGAGTGATCCGTAGGGCCCCAAGCGGGGTCACAGTGGAGTGGATCACCCCTTGCCCCTCTAAAGCCACCCCTGTTTTGGGGAAAGCAACGTGACTGCTGCCCTGCCCTGCCCCGCCCCGCCCTGCCCCGCCCCGCACCAGACTGAGGGCTGGGCCTCCAAGCTGCTGTTTGACTGCTGCCCGCCCTGAACTGAGGGCTGGGTTCCCCAAACTGTTTGTTTACCTGTAGCTCTGTCCTGAGCCAAGGGCCAAGCTTCCAAAACTGTTTGTTGAACTGCTGCCCCGCCCCAAACTGAGGGCTGGACCTCCAAACTGCTGTTTGACTGCTGCCCTGCCCTGAACTGAAGGCTGGGCTCCCCAGCTGCTTGCCTGCTGCCAGCTGGCCCTTAAAGGGGACAAAGCCCTGGGCCAGCCAGACCTGGAGGGGCGAGCTGTGTTGGCTTGCACCGCCCAGAGGGGGGCGCTACCATGGGCCAAGTCATTTACATGGGTCCAAACTCCTGCTTCCATCTCTGACTGGACAGAAAATTGCACTGCATTGTAATGGACACAGACCTGACCACAGCAATCCATGCATCTGTGATATTGTCTTGATTATCGCACTTTGTTATATCTATAAATAAAGCCACATGCCCAGAAAAGACTTGACCTGGTGCAAAAAGCAGCCCATCTGTTTGGCCACAGAGGTCAGTAGGAGTGCATCATCACTCTAGTGCTCCAGTGTTTGACTGTGGTCTGACCCAGTATGGCCATTCTTATGTTCTCATGTTTGCCATGGCTACTGATTGAATATGGAATCTAGTTCAAGATCTCCATTTTATTATTGTTGGCAGGCAAGTTGAAAATGTAGGGAACCATCGTATAGTACTTCTCTCCATTTTGAGCTATTCTGGGCAAGTGTCTTCCAAGTGTCAATGTCGATATTACACTTCTTTAAGTTATCCTTCAGCAAGTCCTGCTACCGTTTCCATTGTCCTCCTATATTACAGTACCCTTCTTTAAGCTGAGAGAACAGGACCTGTTCGGGGAGGTGATGATCTGGCATTTGGTCTTCGTGACCAGCCCAGCAGAGTTGCTAATGAAAGATCATTGCCTTGATACTGGTGGTCTTTGCCTCTTCCAGAGCACTAATGTTGGTGAGTCCATCTTCCCACTTGACCTTCAGGATCAACCATTAGTTAGTGATTCCTCCCAAGGACCTTTCAAGTGATGTCTGTAGGTTGTCCAGGTTTCAGACCCATACAACCCATATAACAATAACAGCTTGATAAACAAGAAGCTGGGTTTCTGTTCAAATGCCATGACCGTCAAAAACCCTGTGCTATGAATGAGTAAAGGCTGCACTGGCACAACTCAAATGATTTCTACATCAGTATCTAACTTGGTTGAGAGATGACTTCCAAGGTAGAGGAAATGGTCAACATTCTCCATTACTTCTCCTTTGATTTTAATAGATGGAGTGCACATTACTTCATTTGGAGAGGTCTGATGGAGCACTTTGGTTTTCTTGTTGATTAGCAATGGAGAGAAAGACGTGCCAGTCTATATACTATTAAAACAAAAAAGCAGTAAAGTAGCACTTTAAATACTAACAATATAATTTATTAGGTGAGCTTTCATGGAACAGACCCGCTTCTTCAGACCATAGCCATACGAGAACAGACTCAATATTTATGGCATGTCTCTATATCTTTAAAGTGCTACTTTACTGCTTTTTTGTCTTGATGTTGATTGTGAGAGCAAGACAAGTGTAAGCATTGGAAACACATTCAAGATAGTTTGAAGGTCTTTCTCAGAGTAGACAAAAGCTGTGTTTTCATCAGCATACTGAATTTCCGCAATAGATGTGGTTGATTTCAACACCACCGGGGAGCTTCCCAGCAGCTGGATAGAGAATGATGGCAATAAAAACTACAAACATGGCTGAGGCCATTATGCTGTCCTGTTTGACAGTGAGGAGAGCTCTGATAAAAAACCTGCACTTATTAAATGTAACTTTATATATATTATTCTAATTTTTTAAAGTATCACTAAAACAAACATTACTGACTCCAGAAGAAGATGGGTAGAACTTGCACAGGCCTACTTCTGCAATTCCTTCCAATGAGTCATAATCCATGGGCTTTGCTCTCATTAGACAGGCAGCACCAGCATAATCATGAGTTCTCAGGTGGGTCGGATGGCATGAATCAGTGGACCTCAAGCAATCTGGAATCAACAGCACCACCATGTGGTGTAGGGCTAATAAACCATGTCCTATTAGCAGTAATATAGGAAAAATCTCCATCTTGGAAGGTTGCCCCTGGAGGAGAAAATCCGTCTTGTGGTAGTCCAACCACACTAACATATCTATTTATTAATTCAGTTTTTTTAAAATACATCTCTAATTGCATAAATTAAAACACATTAATTTTTATCTTACACAACTCAAGGGTTGTGTCTAGACTAGTCCCCAACTTCGACGGGGGAATGGTAATTAGTGTGTTGAGAGATTACTAATGAAGTGCTGCAGTGCATATGCAGCACTTTATTAGGCTAAATCTCCCCGATGGCAACTCTGAAGTATGAAACTTCGAAGTGCCAGCTTGTGTGTAGCCACAGGTCAGCCGCAGGTACTTCAAGGTGCCCGTGCTACTTCGAAGTCCCTTTACTCCTCAAAATTTTGATTTAATTAATTGATTAATGATTTAATACACCTTGGCTGTGTCTAGACTAGCCCCCCGACTTCGAAAGCGGCATGGTAATTAGGGTGTTGGGAGATTACTAATGAAGTGCTGTGGTGCATATGCAGCACTTCATTAAGCTAAATGTCCCCCGTGGCAACTTCAAAGTGTGAAACTTCGAAGCACCAGCTTGCATGTAGCCACAGGTCAGCCGCAGGTACTTCAAAGTGCCTGTGCTACTTCAAAGTCCCTTTACTCCTCAAAATAGTAATCTCCCAACACCCTAATTACTATAAGGCCTTCAAAGTTGGGGGCTAGTCTAGACACAGCTGAGGTGTATAAAATCATCTTGGCCTGTGCCACCTGCAATCCAGATTCAGCCACAGTTGGCAGGACTCTAACCTGAGATTTCATACCTATATGCAAGCTAAAATGTCCCTTCCATATTTCCTTCTCCAAATTTTCTCCTGTGCAACCTTCAAATTAATAATGAGTTAAGAACCTGTGCAGCATAGTGTAAGATCAGCCTTCATCTGCCACAAGCCTCCCTCTAATCCAGTGATTCCCAAACTTTTTGGCATCAAATCCCCTTTTGATTTTTGAGAAACCCTCATACCCCCCACCTCTTCTTTACCATCATCCAACCCCCTTTTAACAAAAATTTCAATTTGTAATTTGAAATAAACACAAAGGCTTGATATAAAAATGATCTCAGTGGTTACTCTTAATTAGATTAGATTAGTTGTTGGAAACAGGATTTCATTAAAGTACTCAGTATATATAGTTTGGTAAAGAGCATGAAATAAATATATGCTTTTATATTGTGCTGCTATTTATTTTATGCCAGAAATAAAAAGAATAGAATATTGGCATTAATTGTAGTTTTATTTTTTATTATTTTTACTTTTAATTTTTTAAATTATTTTTTCTATCTCATTGAGTTGGTAGAATCCCAATTCTGCAGCAACTTTTGCTATGTTGAATTTTCAATAATAATTATTCTGGTAACTTGTTTACAGAACAACAAAGCATTTCTGGAGCAAGATCTAAAATCACTGTAACCTGAAAGACCATGAACAATGAAAGTGTCTCTATTCTTCTAAACAGGCGTTTATTTTTCTGCCATAGCACAAGTTGATATGATTATTATTGATAGTGCACTACTTACTACAATGCCAACAGACAAGATGCTGTTATACATTACTATTCTGAAATGGTTATTAGGACGATGTCAGATAACATTCTTGAGATGTAAAGTGATTGTTATGGTAATGGGAAATATCAGATGCACATGGTAAGACTGGACTATTTCATGCTTTAATGCAGGAGATTATTTGACTGATTGTTTTCAATTAAAATTATTTTAGAAATTTTAAAGACTGGAAATATCAACTGAATAATGATATATAAATAGTTATGTGTCTGAAGCTGATCTCTTTTATACTAATTTTACATCAGTAATTCCATATAACTTTTGTGTTGGTGTTCTTATTCCCAGTGACAGAGAGGGAGCCGTGCTAGTCTATATACTATCAAAACAAAAAGCAGTCAAGTAGCACTTTAAAGACTAGCAAAATAATTCATTATGTGAGCTTTCGTGGGACAGACCCACTTCTTCAGACTATAGCCATACCAGAACAGACTCAATATTTAAGGAACAGAGAACCAAAAACAGTAATCAAGGAGGACAAATCAGAAAAAAACAATCAAGGTGAGCAAATCAGACTCTAGAAGAATTCCACAGAGACTTTAACAATCTACACCCCACCATCAACTTATGCCTTGATTACTCCATGCAAGAGATACATTTCCTGGACACTACAGTA
This sequence comes from Carettochelys insculpta, assembly GCF_033958435.1. NCBI lineage: Eukaryota > Metazoa > Chordata > Testudines > Carettochelyidae > Carettochelys > Carettochelys insculpta. The sequence goes on from NC_134157.1 coordinate 22,606,462, forward strand.
CAAATCAAGGATGGTCTGATCAGTACGACACTCTACTGAAAACCTACTGATCGCTATACTTACCTACACCCTTCTAGCTTCCATCCTGCACGCATAACTAGATCCATTGTTTACAATCAAGCTCTGACATACAATTGCATTTGCTCTGATCCAACTGACAGAGACAAAAACTACAAGATCTTTACCAAATATTCATAAACCTGAATTACCCACCAGGAGAAGTAAAAAAAAATACAAATCGACAGGGCCAGATGAACACCCAGAGACCATCTACTCTGAGATCGGCCAAAAAAAGCCAAGAACAGAACACCACTGGTCATCACCTACAGCCCCCAACTCAAACCACTGCAACGAATTATTAAAGACCTACAACCTACCCTTAATCAGGATGCCACACTCCAGAAGGCCCTAGGTGACATGCCTGTTCTCTCCTACAGACAACCTCCCAACCTTATGAGGATCCTCACCAACAGCCACAGTCTATCCCCCAGAAATACCAGTCCTGGAACCTTTCCTTGCAACAAAGCCCACTGCCAGCTTTGTCCACATATCTTCTCTGGAAATACCATCACTGGACCTAACCAGGTTTTTCACAGAATCACGGGCACTTTCTCATGCTCCTCTACTAACATTATATATGCCATCATGTGCCAACAATGCCCAGATGCTTTGTATATTGGACAGACTTCTGACTCCCTTAGACAAAGGGTTAATGGCACAAAACAGACATCAAAACACTCCAGATCCACAAACCAGTTAGTTAACATTTTAATGGAATGGGCCATTCTGTTAATGACTTAGGAGTATGGGTGTTACTGAAAAAAAATTTTCTTACCGCTATTCAAAGGGAAGCAGCCGAGTTGTCTTTTATATTCAAATTCTGCACATTAACACATGGTTTGAACCGGGATGGGAATTTTCTGAGTCACTATAGGGGCTCGTCTGCCTTGCTTGCCTTAATCTAATTCTTGACCTTCCCCCCGCCCCACCCCTCCACTCTCTGATTTGCTCACCTTGATCATTTTTTTCTGATTTGTCCTCCTTTATTGCTGTTTTTGGTTCTCTGTGCCTTAAATGTTGAGTCTGTTCTGGTATGGCTATGGTCTGAAGAAGTGGGTCTGTCCCATGAAAGCTCACCTAATAAATTATTTTGCTAGTCTTTAAAGTGCTACTTGACTGCTTTTTATTCCCAGTGGTATGGCATGAGAACTCTACCTTTTATCTCATACTTTTGGCATATTCTGAAGAAGAGCTCTGTGCAAACTCCAAAGCTTGTCTTACCTACCAACAGAAGTTGGTCCAATAAAATGATGTCATCTACATTATCACTTTTGTCTCATAACATGTTTTTCTAATGCAGCCACCAAGGCTGCGTGCAGCCACCAGGGCTCTTTGTGTAGCCACACCCTCCTGTCTGGTGATTTGGGGCAGGCAGAGGGAACAAAGCAGTGTTAACAAACATGCAGATATCACTTTTCATAGAAAGAGACTTATTAGTCACCAAGTCTTTAAAAAGCAAACAAAAAAGCAAAAGAAGCAGCAACAAAAAGACAAGAATATGCAAAGCACATTCATTGTTTCTTTGCTGCTTAGGTCCAGTAAAGAATAAAGGCAACTGTACATTATTTTTATTATTTAATCTGCAATAAAATTCTACATGACTACATTGCAATAATTTGGAGGTGCAGATGTGCTTATTTATTTGTTTTCCTAAAATTAATTAAGAATTTAAGGAAAAATTGTCAGAGCAGAAACCAACAAGGATTGGTGGTCACATTCTGAGGCCACCAAAAGATTTCTTGCAAGACACCAATCTAGCACATATTACAGGCAACTGAACCACTTTACTAGACTGAGCTGGCCACTGTGCAGTGATCATACATATATGAAAGCTAGTGGTGGAATCTTCTTGCTGACACTTAGGAGACATCAACAGGATTCCTCCCAGATTGGCACTTGCGTAATTGAGCTCAGAATCTATCCACATCTATTTATCCTTTGCCTCCATTTGAATGAAGATTTGTGTAAGAGTCACCTCATGTATAAATACTTAGGTATTTTAAATCATTATGGTAGTTGCTGGTTAATGTGGGGATCTCCTGCTGCCAGTTATTAGAGTCTGTTATTTGTGTATGTTTATAAAAAAATGTAACTTCACTTTCAGAGGTTATATTACAGGTGGTTGTCTTAAAAAGAAGTGACTAATAGGAGGCCTATGCTATAGGAGCAGTATCTTCCCAAAATAAGGGTTGTGCTTCATTACTAAATGTTGCATTGATGATTCCTGTGAAGTTACTGGATGTATTCCGTATAGGTCATAAAGAAATCAAAGTGCAGTCGTCAGAACATCATCACTCATTTTATATGTCATAAAAAGTACACTTCATTTATTTATTTTTGTTTGTTTGCTTAGGTTAAAAATGACTTACACCTAGCAAGAGACATAAAATGCATTATGAAATATTATAACCACACTAGGAGCAAGAGAAAGGGAAAGGAAAATGTAGGTCCTCTCACTAAGGCTATGTCTACACTAGCCCAGAAGATCTGGTTGGGATATATGAAATGTACCTTTTAGAGGTCACAGTACTCCTCGGGGTGGGGGGGGAGTTTATAGGCTTTAGAGGCAAGGACATATCATTGGGGGGACCTCCTTAAGAGCAACAGACATTACTCTCATGTTGCTCCCTGGTCATTCAGAAAGCTGTTTTTCAAAGCTTCCATGATCAGCAGTGCCCTGCGCGGTGCTCTCCTTATTGCCCTGGTGTCTGGATGCTCATAATTACTGGCCAGATGACCTGCTTCGGCCCTCCAGCCTGGCATAAAATTTTCCCCCAGGCTCTCACATAAATTATGAAATACATGGCAGGCTGCCACCAGATATAGAATGTTGCCTTCACTGAGGCAGGAGACACCTGAACCTAGCTTTTAAATGGTCAAACGCACATTCTACTAAAATTTTGCTCTTGCTCAATCTGTAATTGAACTGCCCCTCACTGTGGTCCAGGCTGCCTATATATGGCTTTGTGAGCCAAGGGAGCAAGTGATAATCTGGATCACCCAGAATCACACAGCATCTACATGTCTCCAATGGTGATTTTCTGGTCTGGAAGAAAGTTCCATTCTGCAGCATTCTGAACAGACCAGAGTTCCTAAAGATGTGCATGGCATGCACCTTTCCTGACCATCCCACACTGATGTCTGTGAAATATCCTTTGAGATCCACCAGTGCCTGTGACACTATGGAGAAGTACCTTTTGCAGTTTACTTACTCTGTGGCAAGGTGGCAAGATAGATATGTGCATTCCATCTAATGTCCTGCTGCAATTAGGGAACCCCAAACTGCCCACTATGTCCTGCACATTTCCCAGAGTCACTGTCTTTCATAGAAGAGTACTGATTGCCTTGGTTACCTGGATCACAGGAGCCCCCACCATAGACTGCCCCACTCCAAACTGATTGACTGGTAGCTGTCTGGCATTGTAAGCTTCTACAGAGCTATTGACACATGCTTCTGAACTGTCAGAAAAGGTCTGATTTTGGTTTTGCAGTGCTTCAGGGCAGGGAAAAACTATTCACGGAGTTCCATGAAAGTGGCCTTTCAATTTTGTAGCTACTGCTGATTGTCCCATACTTGAAGAACAATGCTGTCCCACCAGTCTCAGCTTGTTTCATGGCACCAGAACAGGTGCTCCACTGTGTACAAAGCATCAAGTACAGCCAACATCTCCCCATTACTCCTCTCCAGTGTTTCACATTTATACATGTCCATGTCCTCCTCGGTGTCTTCATCACTGTCACAACTGCTTAGGCTCTCTACATGCCACAGCTCAATGTGTGAGGTGCTCATAATACTTGCCACAACAGTTTTAGCTGTACTTTTTGCCATTGCCATTGCCATTTGCTTTTGCCAAAGGGAGTAGGAGGAGACAAGTGCAGTATGGAATGCTGACAATACACATTCAGAACCACCTGTGGTGCATTTGTGTCCCCTGAGACACAAGGACAGAAACTCACAATGCAATGGAGCAGCAGTAACTGAGGGATAGGTACCCACAGTACATTAGTGACAGCAAAACCTGGCTACATTAATGAGGACACATTCCGTCAACTTACTGTGCCAGCGTGGACATGTAATCTCAACTTTATAAAATTACGTGTGAGAAAATCAACTTTAACAAACGTGGCCTAATTTCATAGTGTAGACATACCCTAAGAGAAGCTGCAAAATCTCCTATATATATGTATATATATGATCCTGAAGAAGTAATCTAATCCATCTATTAGCACTGAGGCAGGACAAAATAAACCTAAACCATTCCTGACAGGTGTTTGTCTAACATTTCTTAAAAACCTCCAATAATGGAGGTTCACATGCTCTTTTAGAGAGGTTATATATATTTGCATTTTATGAATAAAGAAAGAGTCAGTTATATCCCCAGCTGTCTCTCACAAGAGCCATCATTAATTGGCTTATGTTTCATGGTCTTGTGGTTAATGAAGATTATATGGCATTTCATACATGTATTGGGGTGATGGGTCTGACATTCTGGCTATAATTCATTTTGGATAAAAATATTAATTTCCCTACATTTCACTGGGAAATGGGGTTGTTTCATTTTTTATCCTGGACTACTTGTTGGTCAGATGGGCATCAGGCCATTTTTAAGAAAACCATTTCTTAACATGCTAATTGATTGGTTTTAGAACAACTCATTCTAGAGCCCACAGAATAGAGACTTTTCATAAGTTGGTCCTACATAATGCACAGGAGTTAATTATGAAACAACGAAAAGTTGAAAACTAAGTAATAGTGACCACAATATAATTAAGTTAAACATCCTTAGGGGAAGAATTGTACCAAAAATGAGGAAGCTAGTTAAAAAGACCCTAAAGTCAAAAGTGAGGAAATTAAAATCCTTGGGCTCAGCATGGTGGCTACTTAAGGAACCGTAACAGAGCAACAGAAGGCATGTATAACCATAAACAAAAAGGGAAGTAGAAAGGCAAGAAATAAACAGTATGGTTCAATGGCAAGGTAAAGGGGTTACAGGAACCAAACAAATACACTTCAGAATGTAGAAATCCAGCCCAAGTGAAGCCAATAAAGAGGACATAAACCACAATAAGTAAAGTGGAAATTGGGAGGATAAAGCGGGATTAGAGGAACAAATAGCCAAAAACTTAAAAATAAACAAGAAATCCTTTAAGTATTAAAAAGCAGCAAGCTGGCAGAAAAACTGATAAGTTGACTGGGCTACCTGAGAATAATGGGGGAAGTTAAAGAGAATGAAGAGACACTGCAATGAAAGTAAATTACTTCTCTGTGTCAGTCTTCTGTATGCATAATTTTGAGGAGCTATCTATCCTACACTTCTTCTCAGGTAATAACTATGAAGTTTTGTTAGAGACTGGGGCATCAAAAGAAGATCTGGAACACATTTGCATATTAAATAGCAACAGTGTTCACCAGAACCATAGGGAGCATCACTGAGTTCTGATGGTACTTAAGAATGGAGTGTTTGGGCAGCTAATAAAAATAAGTAATCTCATTAAAATCAGCAACTATACTAGAGGATTTGAGAGTTTTTATATTTTAAATAGCCTGATGGGGGTGATCCTGCTAATCTCAGTCTGGCGAGCTTTATTTCATAATAAATAATTTAATCTAGAATTATAAAACATGTGGATGAATATGACACGAGAAATAACTCAGCACAACCTTTGTAAAGGATCCACATCCCTCTCAGTCCTCTAGAGTACTTTGCATATGTCAACTAAGTCATAGGCAAAAAAAAAGTCTTCACATTATTTACATGTATTTTTACAAAATTATTTTCAAATCTTTTGCGAAAAGCTATGAAAGAATCTGAGTAATTAGGGGATGAGAGGTAAATTAACTTCATGGAATAGAAATAGATCTAATCAAAATTTTTCAAAATTAAAAATTTCAACACAATTTTAAATTTCAACATTTCAAAATTTAAGAAATAACCAAAATATTTTCATTCAATTTTGCTTATTTCTCCAATTTTCACCTGTTTTAATATTTTAAATTTAATTTAATTTCTAATTAAAATGGCTCACAGAAAATCAACAGTAGGAAGAAAACAGTAAATTTTCAACATGGCAATATTTTACTATCCGGCTGAGTCAGATGCACCAGGAGCATTGATGTTTAATATATTCATTAATCATCAGGAAAAGGAAATAAATACCACCATGACAAAATCTACATTTGACAAAATTATTCAACATAATTAAGACTAGAGAAGATGTAAAGAACTTCAGAGAGAACTAATAAAGCTAGATGAATGAGCAGCAAATTGGCAGATGAGATGAAATTCAGTATTGACAAATGCAAGGCAATATAGACAGAAGGGATAATTTGGACTTCTCATACACATGGGAAGTGGGCTTCTAAATTTTCAATAGAAACTTGAGAAAAAATATCCATAAGTCACTCAGATAACATCTCAGTGTGAAGTAATTATAAAGGAAGCAAAACTAATGTAGTATTATAAACATGAGGTTGAAAGTAATACTGAAAATATGATAATGATGTTTTGTAAGATGATGGTACGCCCTCTTCTTGATTACTGTATTCAGTTCTGGTCACCGCATGCTGAAAACATATGGCAGATGTAGATATTCTATCAGATAGTCTAGAGACAAGCATTTAACATTGTTAGAGACACAGAAAGAATTCTATATGAGTGATTTAAAAGATAACTAATTTAGAGCGAAGAAAAAATGAACACAGCAGAGATATGTAAATTAACAATGACACAACCAGTTTAATGTCACTCCTCAAACTGCAAGAGCATTGAATCATAGAATCATAGAACAATAGAGCTGGAAGAGACCTAAAAGAGCCATCGAGTCCAGCCCCCTGCCCTAGGCAGGACCAAACCCTTCAGATCAGCCCAGCCCAGCCAGGGCTTTGTCGAGGCGAGACTTAAACACCTCCAGGGATGGAGATTCCACTACTTCCCTGGATAGACCATTCCAATGATTTACCACCCTCCTAGTGAAAAAGTTTTTCCTAATTTTCAACCTGGACCTTCCCAAACGCAACTTGAGACCATTGTTGCGTGTTCTGCCATCCATGACCACTGTGAACAGCCTCCCTCCAGCCTCTTTGCAACCTCCGTTCACTAAGTTGAAGGCTGTTATCAAGTCCCACCTCAGTCTTCTCTTCTGCAGACTAAACAGTCCCAATTCCCTCAACCTTTCTTCATAAGTCATATGCTCCAGCCCCCTAATTATTTTGGTTGCCCTCCGCTGGACCCTCTCCAGTGTATCCACATCCTTCCTCTAATTGGGGGCCCAGAACTGGACACAGTACTCCAGATGCGGCCTCACCAAAGCTGAATAAAGAGGAACAATCTCTTATTTGGGTCTACTGGCAACGCTCCTCTTGATGCAACCTAATATGCCATTAGCCTTCTTGGCTGCAACGGCACACTGTTGACTCATGTCCAGCTTCTCATCCACTACAACTCCCAGGCCCTTTTCTGTAGAACTACTACCGAGCCAGTCAGACCCCAGCCTGTAACAATGCTTGGGATTCTTCTGGCCCAAGTGCAGCACTCTGCACTTGTCCTTATTGAACCTCATCAGATTTCTTGCAGCCCAGTCTTCCAATTTGTCTAAGTCACTTTGGACCCTATCCCTACCCTCCAGCGTATCTACCTCTCCCCCTAGCTTAGTGTCATCCGCAAACTTGCTGAGGGTGCAATCCAACCCCTCATCCAGGTCGTTGATAAATATGTTGAACAGAACAGGACCCAGAACCGAACCTTGGGGCACTCCACTAGAAACCGACTGCCATCCCGACATCAAGCCGTTGATCACTACCCGCTGGGCCCGACCTTCTAGCCAGCTTTCTATCCATCTTACCATCCATTTATTCAATCCACATTCCTTTAACTTGATGACAAGAATATTGTGGGAGACATAACATATATATGAAAGGCAACACGTTTAATTTTATTAAAAAGAAATACTTTTTACACAGTTTATAAGAATCCAAGAAACCCACTGCCCATAAGATAAATTGAATCCAAGAGTTTAGCAAGGTTCAAGAAAGACTGGATAGTTACATACATAGTAAAAATACCTACAGTTATATTAATTTGGATTAAAGATACAAGGGGATATAAATTCTTCAGTGCATAAACTAATAACTAAATGATAGAGGCTAGAGAGAAACTTCCTTTGTGGGTAGGTTATTCTGTTGTTGTCCTTCCTGTGAATTCTTATACCTTTGTCCTCTGAAGCAGCTGATGCTCATCCCCTTTTCAAGAAAAGACACTGACCCAGCTTAAACACTGGTCTGATCTCGTCTGGCATTTCCTATGGTCTTGTATCTTTGCTATGTGCTTCTGCCTTGTGTTTTACATTTTTCTGTTATTTGTTCTAGTCATACCTCATGCAACAACTTTTTCTGATTTGGTAGTCAACAGTAGCTCCCTTATAATGTCTGTTTCCACCCCGCCTTCTTTCTTTACCCAGAGACTTTCAACTGATCTGCCTTTCCTTCCTTCCTGAACTTAGAACAAGTATATGTATAATGCAACATCTCCTCCCTTTTCCCTGGCTGTTCTTTCTGAACAGATATAGCCCTCTCTCCCAGTGTTGTAAGGATGAGATTTATCCTACCAACTATCTGCAATCCCAGTTAAGTAGTCACGTAAATTTATGTACTACTACTTCCTGTTCTTCGTGTTTATTATCCATATTCCTTGTATTTATGTGCAGACGTCTAAGATGCCGAGGAGATTCCCCTGCTGTTTTGCCCTTGATGCTCTTGCTATCCTATGTCAATTTTCCATTCCCTCCCATACATCTAGCCCTTTGCTGAGGTTGACTTTTTCTATATTTACATCTGGGCTTTTGTCATCTGCCCCCTTTGAATGTAATAGAAAACTCTCTTCACTGTATTGTCAAGTCAATGAACAAAGATGTTCTCCTCCTGCTTGGACAGGTGGACACCATCCCTTCCTCACTGTCCTTCCCTGAAGCGTGTCCCATGGTTGAGGAAGCCAAAGCTTTTCCATCAGTTCCATCTGCACAGACATGGATTCATCTCAGGATTTGTGTGTTCCTATTTGGGCACTTACCCTCAACCAGAATAATGGGAGAATACGTCACCTACCTCCCCAGCATCTTCAACCAAACTGCCAGAGCTCTGTAGTCACTGCTGATCTGCTCATGGTCATATCTGGGAGTATTGTTAGTGCCCATTGGGAAGATCAGAATGAGGGTAGTGATCAGAAGAACAGATGAACCTTGGCAATCTTTAGATAATGTCTCATTTTCAGTCTCCAGGCAGGCAGCACATTTTCTGGGATATTATGTTAGGGTGGCAAATGGATGCCTCCATCCCCCTCAGAATGGAACCCTGACCCCAAGGGTGTGGTGGCTATGATTCTCCAAGCCCTGAGGATAGGTGGCTTCTCCTTTTCAGTTACTGGTGTCTGCTCCTCTCCTCCTGTGGCTAATACAGCATACTGGTTCTTGACCTTGATGGTTTAGGAACCTACCTGCATGGGGGATGGAGCACTACATATTACCTACCATGACTAACAGCCAGTCTCCTTCCCATATAGTAGCCAGTTCTCCTTCCTTTTCTGGTGCTGTTGTAGTCATCTGTAGTTGAATAACATCCTCCATCCCAGATATCTCTATGTGCATCTTGTTAATGAAGGCCCTATGTTCCCAAATGCTAGGCATTTGAACAATTTCCTCCTGCAGTTCCTTTGCCTGCTTCCTGAAGGACTCCACCTGTAACAGTAGGTGGTTCTTCCTACCTGGTTTTCTTTGGCAAGGACATGCAAATTGTATTCCCAGCAAGATTGGGGTTTGTGTAGAAGGCTAAAAGGTCAGAATGCTTGCCTGGGAGGGGACTCCACTGGTGCAGGAAGAGGAATAACTAGCTATATTGTTTCTGACATGCCATCTTCCTCAATTTCCTTGTCCAGTGCCTGCAGGTTAAGAGGAAAAAAATTTAAAAAACCTACCTTACTATCTTTCTCTCTGTCAGTTTTCTCCACTAGCAAATTCAGATAGATGGGTAACTCTGTTGGTCACTTGGTTACCTTTGTCGCTTTGTTCACATTTCATAAACTACAAATTTCCCCTTTCAGGGCCCTCCACGGCCTACTCACACCCTACCTATTCACTGTCAAGATACAAACTCCCACCTCCTATTGGGCCCAGCTGATGCCAGCCTCCATTGCCTAGTTGTTAACTTTTCAAACAATCATCTTTGTATTTTTTCCTCTGCTGCCTCTCATGCTTGGGGGGAGCTCTCTATAAACATCCACAAAACTTTTATGTAGTCATCTGCCTGTCTCCATCCATATGTTGCCTCTTGTCATACACTTATATTATAAATTCTTTGGGGTAAGGACCATCTTTTCATTTTGTGTTTCTACAGCACTTGTACAGCAATGTGAGTACATGACTAGCTCCTAAGCGCTACATTGAATGTTGTTGTTTTTGTTGTTGTTGTTGTTATAGGCTTCCTGTAAGATAATTTTACTTTCTTATGCTCCTCTTTTCTTATTTTTTCACCATGCATATTTGTTTCAATAACCTTTACATTTTCATATTCATTTAAATGGGAAGCAAACTATTGGTTAAAACACAGAGAAAGTAAAAGCTATTGACAACCCTAAATATTGAAATCTATCTGCTGAAAAGGTAAAGTAATGGCAGACGCAATTTAACTATCCTCCACACGAACTGATGTGCTTCATCCCTGACTCGAACAGACCAAAACTACAGAGGGAAGAGCGGTCAGTTAAGTTTAATTCAGTCCTGAGACTCCCTAATAAGGCTCCCAGTAAGAAGTATAATTACTGCCACTAGTGTTGGGGGCTATTTTGTGCAGTTGACACTTATCCAAAATAACTGAAATGAGATTATCAGATTAAATTTACACAGGTCAGTTAGTGTAAAACTACCAGGCCCAGTTTAAGGCCCTGTTCAGGCTAGAGTCCTACTAATGCCAATACGAGTTTTTGACTAAGTAACGCAGTAGGAACAGGTCTCATATGGTTACAAACTTATGATCAGCACCACAGGGTCGGGCCAGGGCAGGAGGGACGGGGCCTAGGGCAGTAAGACACTAGCAGTGCCAGGACCACAGTACCCCCTACCCTCTCCACCCGACCATCGCAGCATGGAGCAGCGCTGCCATGGCATTTAGAAGGGGCTCAGAGCTTTGCCTGATGGTGCTGCTGATGTAGTGGTGCCAGTGGCTGGAGCTCCGGGCCTTTTTGAAACACTGTGCCCCAAAGCAACTGCCCTGCTGTCCCACAATCGGCAGGCCTGCCAACCTTCTTTTTTCTGTAAAGTGCTTTGAGTTCTACAGATGAAAAATATGATAGAACAGTTAGGTATTATTAACTATTATAATTATCAACGTTGTTTGGATTTGAACTAGCAAGCCTTTGGTGAATTACTCTATAAAAGCTCCTCAAGAGATGTAATAGGCCCTAGTCAGCCGGTGTAAGCTGCTAGAATAACCTAACAGAAAGTCAACACCGTGTCATCAGGAAGAAATTTTCCCTAAGGGAGGTTTATAATCATAAATCAGATCAAGTGAACATAAGCAAAAAAGAATAACAGAAAATTTGCCAATAATCCTGACCAGCTTCCAGTCCTGTGACCCCTGGATGTGGAGACCTATCGTCACATGGCCATTTTCACTTCCGGATCACCTAGCCAATTTTCAGACCTTCCCATAAGCACCTATGCAAAGAGAGGAGAAAAATAAACTGAAGTTAACTACTTGTCCACATGTAATTATCTCAGCTTCTTCTACCTAGTTAGTAGAACATACCTTGGAAACAATGGTCAATTCTGTGATTTACCTAAGCAAGAACTTCACTGCTGTTAAATTATCACTGTGCCCTTTGGACCAAATGATCTTTAAAATTCAGTAGGAAGCCATATCATCTTAAAATATTGACTGGTTACTGTACGACTTCAGGTCTAAGGGAGACATCGTGGGCTAATTAGAACTTTAGACTGAATTATATGGCTCAGAAATCATCAGAGGCAAATAATGACATTTGTAAGTAAGTGAAATCATTGACATATGGTAGAAAGGGATTATATAAGAATAAAAACAGACTGCTTGGAGTTTAGGAATTGACAACTGTATTTACTTTAAAAGAATAATGATGCAGTGGGCCCAGTCTGCTTCTTGTCTCTTCTTAGGTGAAGGGATAGCTCTAAAACCTTTTAAAAAATATTCCTGGCCCACACAAATTCATATTCTGCTCATGCTCACCAGTCAAATATTTCATGTAAGAAGAGATTGAAGTAAAAGAGGAAATAATTCAGAAGCAAAGGTGGAAAGTGACAAATACCTTGGTTCAGCTTGCCATGCTGCTGAGTAGGAGAGGGCTCCACCTTGCAGGTGTGCTTAGAAATACTTAGCATTCCCATATCATCCCTCTTGATGGTCCCTCCAGGTCAGAGTTCATGCATGTTAGTGAGGCAGTGAGTTTGTGGGAGGCTTACATTACTGCTGCCTGCACTGCACCTACTCTGTGGATAAGGAAAGGACTCCAAGTAATATCTTTCAGTAGCACCATCTACAATTTAACACACAACCAAAATCCACTCTGCAACAAAATGTTTATTTTTCTAACATTTCCAGGGAATTGATAAACAATGTCAGTCATGTCTCTGTCCTCCCTTTACTTTTCTTCTTGGTCTCCTTTTCTTTTTCTAAGCTATATATGGCCATTTTCTGAATTAAAAAAAACTGTGACTCTCTCTGCCTCTTCTGATGCAGAGAAATACAGGGGCATACTCTTTATCTATGCTATTTGCATCTCCACTAAGTCAGTTTCCAGTATATATCTGTATTTTATTTCTGGAAATGGTATATAATTTCCTCATCCTCCTGTGTCGCTGCTCCCTCTCCTAATAGCAGAAAGGCATTGGCGGGTCGCGTGGGGCTGTGTGTTACAGGCTGCCTACAGGACCCTGGCGGACGAGGCTGTATTTAATGAGCACATCTTCACTGACAGATTCATTATTTGTGTTCGGTCGCTTCAAGTCAAAACTGATTAGTTACACTTACTGCAGCAAAGATTTAATGATTTTATTGTTTATCTTCAATTTATTTTGATTAACATCTCCGTTCTTTTCATTGCAAGTGCAATTAGGTGTAATATAACAGCGACTACTTTAATTTTGTTGAAATTAAGATGAATAAGTGACGGATTATGGCACTTTGTTTAACAAATAAATCATAGTTAAGAGGTTTGTATTAGTAATAAATGAAAAAAGAGACACTCTAATTAAAATGCATAGATTTGTTAGCTTCAAGTGTACAAAAATCTCAGAGAATTTTCATTTTAAAAATCATCTAAATTTAGGGATATAACCTGTTCAGTGACAATAAGAGAACAAAAAAGCGGTGCATGTTTTTAAGGTGATCTGCTTTCTTGTGGTGCAGTAAGAGGTGGGAGGAAGTGGAAGCAGTGAAGTAAAGGCTTATGTTATAACCTGTAAGAGTTAGGATTATTGTGGTCAGGAAACACTGCAATTTAAAAATGGGTGAAATAAACAGTCTGAGAGACCAAAAAGGGGGGGAAAGTCTCATTAGCTCAATTCATACACATTCAAACTTCAGCATTTTTTGCAGAGGAGTGTTCTCCATGCCCCATCCACAATTTTTCTTTAACTTCACAAAGTACAATTTGCTTCCATGCTGGAGATGCCTAAAGACACATAATATCAGCGTGAGATACAGAGTGAAGGGAACTGAACCCAACAAACAGTGAATAAAACAAGATTGCTGTGAACAAGCATCCCAAAATGATAATGTACGTATCAGGGCAGCAGTCCTTCAGCCAACTTAATGTGGAGGTCACATGGACTTTGGTTTCCACTGGAGATAAAACAAGTGGAAAACGAACTCTTTGGAATCAGTAACTTTATCCCTCTGATGTTAAAAAGACCTATATTTGACAGGACAGCTTTGAAGATAAGACAGAAGCACTCTACAGCTACACACTGTTCAGCACCCTGCTCTGCTATCTGCAATACACTTCAGTTCACAGAGCTTGCTAGTATTAAAGGGATAAGAATGGTTGTGTTTTTTGTTGTTTGTTTTTGTTTTGTATATCAAATAGTTACTGTATTTTGAAAAATACTGCTGTGTCTTGCCCTATGAGAACTCAGTCTATCACTGGTCTCATCTTCATCATCTTTCCTTCTCTTTGCATTCTCAAGCTGTCCAATAGCTCTCTACTACCCAACATGTAAATGGACTAGAAAAGTGTACGTTCCCTTGACTACACATATTAGAGATCTCTTAATTAGAGTGTGTTGGCACTAAATCAGAGAAGGATTGAGGAAGGACTTTCCCTATTCTTAACATGCCAGAGGCTAAGGAAAAACATTTAGATTCTAATAGAAGATTTAGGCTTAGAGAGGATGAGGAAAACAGAATGCAAGTTGTTTGTACACCTTACCTTAATGTCCTATATACATTTAACAGTCAGGAGTTAAAAAACAGAATTATGAAGTAACCCGTAAGACCACAAGACCTACAGAGAGTCCTTGGACCTTTCTTGTTTATGCGTTTTAAATGTTCCCTATGTGAGTATTTATCATTTTCACTATTTTATGCAGTATTTTGAGATCCTCAGATGGAAACCATTAAGTTAAGATCAAACTATTATTATTATTATTACTATTACTAATAATAATAATAATAATAATAATAATATAATATTACACTAATTTAATTGTCTCTGTAAAGAACATTTATCTTGGTAAAAATTGGGTTACAGTTTGTCTGGCAAACTATACCCAACAGAGTTTGCAGTGTTGTTTACGCTGCACACTCCTTAAAGAATAGATATCATCTTTTTTTAATCAAAATGTGTAGAAACATGGGCATTTAGCAGAGCTAATCAGTTTATACCAGCAGAGGATTTTCCCTGTAGATAGAAATAGGTTTAAAATTTCTTCTTAGAACCCCACTTCCCACAAAAAAAAAAAAAAAAAAAAAAAGATTGAGAGAATTAGGCCCATTATTCTTACTTATACTGGTGCAAGATGGGAATAACTGAAGGCAGGAGACTTGTATAAGTGTAAACTGGTGTAAGTAGGTGATAAACTTCTGAGTCCAGTGGCCTTTGCTTCTGATTACATTACATTCATTAATCTATTAAAGAGGGGAGTTTTTTAAAGTCTATAATAATCTAACATAATTGGATGGTTTTGATTCAGAGGTGCATGAATATAGTCACCAACGAGTATTTCTGTGTTACAGCCACTCTTCTGGTATCAGCTTCCAGTATTTTGGTAAATAAAATAGATGAAGGGTTCAGTCAAAGAAGAGGGGAAACAGAGAGAGAGAAAGAAAGAATAGAAGATGATGCTAATGGCCAAATCAACCTGTAAAAAGCAGCCTTGCTCTGACTGGAGCCCCAGTCATCAGCTGAGTGTCATGCAGGAAAGCTGGGGATAGTTGGGGGAGGTTGTGGAGCTGGAGACTGGCAGCATCATAGCAGCTGAACAGGTCGTGATTGATCTGTCACCAGAGGCCCATTTGCCTGGGTGAAAAGCCCTTCTGATCGCAGTCTCTCTCTGCCTCCCTACCTTCTCTGTCCCTCTTTCTCTCTCCATACTTTGGAGCTGGCACCTGCAGGCTGGGCAAGGTGGCTTGGGTTGAGGCTGACAGAACTGAGGGGTTGGAGGTCACTGCTGCTGAAGCCCTATAACGAGAAGAGGGAGATCCTGGCTCTCCATACCATTCACTTTCTCAGTGTCACCTTTCAGAACCTTAGAGGTTTACAGCCTCCCAAAACATACACAGACACACACATACACAAACACTCCCTTCCCTTCCTCCTCCCATCCTCCCCCCCGCCAACCACAGACACAAAACCACATCACCCCTTTCTCTCTCTCTCTCTCTCTCTCTCTCACACACACACACATTCTCTCTAACCCCCCCACCCCTCACCTTCCCATTATTTCTGGCTGAGAGAAACGTCTAGATCTACAAATATTAAGTGCAAAGGACGACAAAAGGTAAGAAGGCGTCAGTTATCCAAAAGTGTTGTGATGTTATTGCAAATGAGTAAGAGGGGAAGATTTCACCCCAGTGATTCCCTTCTGCTTGGCTGATAGGGACCGGAGCCGATTTCCTCCCAGAACTGCTGCAGCTATGCCTCAACCCACACACTTTCCTGAAGGAGTCACCAGCATGGGCCTTTCTGAAATCTCTCTTTATTTCATTCATTAAGGGCATTAGGCAAGTTGGAATTTGTATGAGGAGGATCCTATGGGAACACAGTCTCTGGGGTAGGTATTTTCATGACTTTCCACATCCTGAAGCTCTCTGTATCTCTTTCTCTCTCTTCCCGGTTAGATGGGATTTTGGAGGGGACTGCCCTCAGCTTCCAGCTGATCCTGGGGAATTGAATTATTGGGGCTATAAATGTTGAGTGAGAAAATTTATTTAAGAGAAGTGGCAATTGCAAGATAAGGAATTAACAGATCTTTCCTGCTTGCTTTTATTAATGGACATTATTACTATTACTATTATTATGCCTACCTGGTTTAAGGTTCTTTCCCACACAAGTGTTTTTAATGACAATTGCATTCATTACCAAGAAAAAAAGAGGTACCAAAGTGGGCAAGAGCAAAATAATATTAACCAAACAAAAGCATACTTATTAAATGGGCTGTTGTATTCCTATAAAAGCAGGACAATCACAATATGCCAGCTCATTTCACTTGGCAAAGGGACATGGCATCAATTTTTAACTTTAAAATAGTTTAATGAACATGAACAGAGAAATAATTTTTCTGTGTGTTTAGCAATCTATAAAGAAGAGAGAACGCTTTAACTTTGATCGCCACAATTAGTTCCCTGGGTATCTAGAGGGGAACAGGGCAACCCTGGGAGCCTCAGTTCTTTAGATACAAAAGCATTTAGATCGCTTTAGAGCAGTTAATCCTGAGACTGGCTAGGGTCCCTTTTGTTTTCTAACTCCATTGTGGGTTTTGTTCAGTTTTTTCTGTTCGCATGATTGACTGCCCAATGGATGCTAATTATCCAAATGTCGCTTCTGTCCTTTGAGTGACTTTCTATGTATTATGGGCAACTGTCATGCATTCTGTCATTCTATATCATATTACATGTATTATCATATGAAAATGGTACTCTGCATAAAGGAAGGTGTCTGAACCAACAGATGCTGCAGATATTTAGAGGACTTGCTTAATTTGTGTGGATTTCTTTAGAAAAATCGGTCAGAAAGCATTTAGGGGAAATTCAGAATGGAAACTTTATCAGGTAATTATTTTTGTCCTTTTGCTGTTTACATGATCATGTGTAAAACATTTATTATCTCCGCTTTCTGAAATCTGCAACCAGCTTCATGCTATTGAACCAGGCAACCCATCTGTATTTATTAGAGTATGACAGCTTAAGCTAATTAAACTGATATCTGTCTAAAATAATAAGCCCAGAAAGTAAGAATAAATATTATGATTATAAGTAAAAAAGGCAGCTATGTAGCAAAAGGGTTATTTTTAATGATAAGCTGAAATTTCTGTATGAAAAACACTGGATGTTGAATTGCAAATAGTGAATATTAGAACTGCACAGAAATGATAAATTTTCACATAAAATGTTTTTCTATAGAATTTTATCTCCACATAACAATTAAGCAGGATCCAGGTTAACACAGGCTGTAGCATGCATATTAATTTATTTTATATGTATGTGATCATATTTTTAAAAAGATAGCAAGGGAAAGGATTTGATGACAATATATCCACTAAAATAAACACACCTCTGTGTAACATGCATGCCAACACTTAACAGGAATGCAAGATTTATAACGATAGGGCTTTTTACACTTACACTCTGGGGTCCATTGAATCCATAGACACATCCACACTGTCCTCTCCTAAAATGTTACAACAGTATTTTATGTTTGCTATTGATGAGAAATGTTGCGGCTGCATATATAGTACTTTAATTAATTACCTCATGCATCATCAAATATATGAGCAATAAGTTTCCATCAATGATATAGCTAAATTATAGCACATATATACTTTAAGAAACAAAAAAGATATTACAGAAGGGCTTGCTCTGCTGTACCAAGGTGCTTTGAATTTCTCCAGTGATCAAATATACATGATCAAGCTGTGCTTGTTAGGGTACGAGGATCTCAAAACGGTCAATGATTATTGATCAGACTGTTAAGTATTTGTGCACGATTCTTTATATCCCCATACATTCAGGGAAATGAACAGTAAGAAATTGCATTAGAGTCCACCTTTGTTTGACACATATGTAACAAAATAGTGGATTAATTGCCAAACCGATTGGAAAATGTGTTCTATAGATTATCACACAAGAACTTCAAATATTGAGATTACAGTTTCATTGTTTTCACACTAATTGGTAAATTGTAAACAGAATTTTCAAAATTTAAAAGACATAGTTTTGTATAACAAATACTGAATAACTGATAAAAACAAATTTACATAGCAAAAAGAAATATCCAATTGTAACTTATCTCTTAGCCCTCACACCTTTTCTTACATGTTGAATTACGCCAGAATGTATTTCTTTAACTTCACCTGCAGTAATATTGGTGTAATAGAATAGATGATAACAAGAAACACTTTATTTCTGTTACCCCTATAAAATATTAAACTATAGATAAATCCAGCTATTTTTATTAGTTTTGGTAAAAAAATAAAATCTTTACAGTGTTTTATGAGTGGTTCTAATTAAATACTTTTTGTTAATAGATCTGTATATTTATCAAGTAAAATGAATATTTAAAACTGTCCTTTTTTGTTTTTTCAGTGTTTACATTATGTCCAACAGATAGCTAAAATGTCTTCAACAATGTATAATATTGTATATTTTGATTTTTGTTAATTTACTATAGTTGAAAAGTTTGTTTCATAAGCCAACTTATAGCACATTATCAAAGAAAGAACTTCATGTAATTCCTGTAAAATCATGAGGTCTATTTTAAGTTTTATTGTTCTGTAAATTAAGTAAATTGACAATATGTATCCTGCATACAGAAATCTCATTTCATAAACTTGTTATATATTAACAAACTAGCAACCCTCAAAAATTATGTTTGCAGATATTCAGCTTTGAATGTCTCCTTATCTGTGTGTCAGGTATACATAAACATAGAGATACAGTTTGTATATGTACACATAAATACGCAAATGTATAGGTATGGATTTATCTATACAGAAACCACAGCTTATGGAAATATCAACAGTGTACACCTTAACTATAGCTCACACTTTTCAATGAATTTCATGTTTGGTATCTCTAATATTTTCCCATTTTAAATGACACAAAAAAGAACCCATGTTCACTTCTATGAAAACTTCAGATAGCATACACTTGGCAAAATGTCACTGATTGGTTGGAAATGGCCTTTCACCTTATTGTGTCTGTACTGCCACTCAATTAATCTGTTCTTGTTTTAGAGCTGACAATGTTCAAGATAAGCAGTATATTGAACAAAGCACCTCACACTTTAAAGAGTGCACTATATTACATTTTTAGCGACAGAACTTGAATGAATATTATTTTTACTTAAATATGTCTAATATTGTTCTCACTTCTGCAATTTTCTTAGTTCTCCCTTATAATTTATGGCTACAGCAAATATTTACTTACATATCATACTTGTAGCTACCTTTCCTTTTGTACTTTTATCCATTCTTTAGTTCTGTAAAAGAGTTCTGTAAAGTTTGCATCTAGTTTCCCTACCTGCTTGCTGTATTTTGAAACTGTTTTTTCAAGACATATGGTGGGCATTTGGTTAGTCCAGATAAAGGTTTTTAGTGACAAAATATTGACTGCATTTGGTGTTCACTTATGAAGAATGACATTAGTTCTACAGACATCTCAGCCATGTACAGGGAATAGTTAATTAATTAAAGGACCTGCTAATTGCTACTTGAGTCACAGTGCAGAGCTGATGAAGAGTGCTTGGTACAAGGTTAGGTTCTATGTTTTAAAGAACACATTCATTTAAAAGATTTCCTTAAAGTACATCCTGCATGTTTTTTTTTCCAGTTACTCTATCTGGTTCACACTCAAGTGTTCAATTGATCTTCAATTAATGATAATATATAGTCAGGGTTCTTCACTGGGTTAGATTGATGGGAAGCTTTGTTTCATTTGGTGCAGGTGGCACTGTTTAATAAGCACAAGAGAGGGTGAATAATGTAGTGTTTGCAAAGGGAAAAATAAATGCAAAATAGAGAGTTGCAATTAGAGCAGTTCAGAGAAATAGAGAATAAATACTAAATGGCCAGATATCTTGCAAATATTAAATGATATAGCACTCAGCATTTTATTGCAAACTATTTTATGACTGTTTAAATGTATTACTTTATAGTAAATTTGGTGAGCAAGTGTTGTGCTTGCATGAAGCTCATGCTTTTTATATCTGACATGCACCACAGTTCTCATTTTAAAATACATTGTATGAATTCTTCTCTGATATTGAAGTATAAATTAAGTTCTAAAATCCCAAGTATAAAATCAATATACGTTAACAATTAGCTTTTGCATTGTATTGTAACGTGTCTTGAGCTTTGTTTTTATTTAGTCATGTTAATTATGTATGAGAAAAATTAGCCTACAGAAAATCAAGGTGTGAAAACTTGTACACCATTATCCAGGATTTAATGCCATGGAACTTGATAATGATTTTCACACATGCAAAAATAATGTAAAATAAAGTTATGGATATTTTGGGTTTTTTGAAGTTAATATAGTGATAAAAGCTTGGCCAGGTAGAATCCTTGAAAATGAAGTTTGTAAGGACACATAGTGCACATGGAAAATGAAAAACAATTAGGCATCATTGGAGATGAGAAATGACAGGAAAAAGAGAAATGATGTTTGATTTTTAAAAACAGACAAACTTGATTTCCAATGTGTCTGGCAGGTAAGAGAATAATGTTGCGAACAGATTAACAAAAGAATGTGACTGTGTTAGACATTTCAGCAATGCTTCTGCATATAAAAATTTCAGCTGTAGACAGATTTTCCACAGACAATTCCCCCCTACTGATAACCTCTGAAATACACCTATAAAATACAATATGTTCCCAATCACAACCAGTGAAGGAGGCTTCCTTACATTAAATGAGCCCAATGTTGTGTTAGGAATCTGAAGTGTTTTCTGATGTGGTTAAAAACTATTGTAGAAATGCAAGGAATATACTCAGCATATTACAGCATATTAGTTAGAGATTGAATAAAATGTTGACTGAATCATATTCTTAGTCTCTGATTATTTAGAAGAGGCAGTGCTAGTGGTGTCTTTCACTACAAACCCCATTTTTCTTATGTAGCAGTGTTTACCAAATCCACAATATAACCAATCAGGGCAGCCCGAAAAACCTCTAGGATTGGTTGGTATGGAACTTGTAAAATGTTTATGAGTGACTGTTTGCCTGGCAATGCAGGTTTTGGTGCCCTGCTGCCAGAATGGAATTACTGATTCTATTACATAGTGGAAAAGGGCAGTGAGGGGAGGGCAGGAACTTTCCCATCTAAAGGCTTTACATGCATTTAGACACAATAGTTTTCAGTGATACAAAATACCTTTGCTGCTTTATTAAAACATTATCTGTGTATGCTAAGCAAGGAGTGTATTCCTATGAAGATTTTACTGCAGTTATTTGAGCTTTAAGTGTACAGCCTTATACTTTAACCAGATTAGCAAAATGGTAATTGAACTCAGAAGCATACTGAATTAGATTTTGAATAGATTAGTATTAAGGAGCAGTTGCAGTAGAGACATTTTGTTGCGCTATTTATTTTTGTAGCATACTATGGACTCCTATGTCCTCTGCATGAAATTTAATCATGAGCTATGTAATTTGTTAAATCATACTACTTTAAGTATTAATGACAGATGTATGATGATCCAGAATAGAAGATTTAAAGACACCAACATAATAATCCATTATTTATCTAAAATATATAACGACTGACCTACGCATTTGTATTTCCTTTACTGATTTGCTGTAATAAAAATGAACATTTTGTCATCACTTTGGGAAACTGCGCCAAACACCTTAAAACACCTGTCATATGCCAACTTCACTTCATTCCTCTCCTCAGGGAATAGATACATCTGGAATCATAATCGCAGATAAAAACCTTGACAAAATTGCACGTGAGGCCAGCCCTTCTCCCCAACATCTACCTTTTCATCACATTTAATACAATATTAATATCGGTTACTAAAAAGGCTTGCAACCTTTACATTTCTGACATATCATGTTCAAGCCTATATTTCACACTTCTTGTTTCTGTTTTAAGTTCAGTACACTTAACAGGACTCTGGAGAGAAGATCATGTGGTTGAAGATTCCCCTCCTCCTCTGACGCCCTTAAAGGCATTTTCAGAACCATTCAAATAACTATGCTCCTATAAACTAAAAAAATCTTACACTATGTATATCTTATTTAGGCTTGAGAGATCTGTATGTATATGTACACACATACACACTTACAGGATTTTATTTATTTATGAAGCCAATTGCCTATATCAGCGACAAAGCAATTTGTGTACAACATCCGGGTAAATCATCCTGAACATTGTCCTTAGAAACATGGTTTATTCTTCTTGCAAATCAGGCAAATGTAATTATCTAATATTATAGCGTAATACTATCTGATCTTATTTAGCAATGATTGACAGTTTTTCA
Organism: Carettochelys insculpta; assembly: GCF_033958435.1. Classification (NCBI taxonomy): domain Eukaryota; kingdom Metazoa; phylum Chordata; order Testudines; family Carettochelyidae; genus Carettochelys; species Carettochelys insculpta. The sequence continues at coordinate 22,629,240 of NC_134157.1, forward strand.
AATCAGAATAAAATACATTCTTTGCTGAACATCTTCTGGAAAGTAGACTGCTTGCATTATCTTAAACTAGGTGTATTGCTGAGACACAGCAAGGGAGATCATTCAGACTGGAGCGAATGATGAGATTATAGATCCAAGAGATGCTACCCTACCCCAAAGATTCTGGGTTTAGACAATATTTAGCTGGAATGGTATTTTTTGCCACGTGCTAGTATAAAACATTCATCAGCTGGGGTGTAATAGGAGAGCCTTGTAGAATTTTCATTTATTACTATGTTTGTAATTAATATCATGATGAAATATCTCAGGCTGTTTGTTGTATTGCTTTGTTCATGTTTGACTGGTGACAGCAATACATTTCGATACATAATTAATAGCTTAGAAAAGCATTAAAAATGTTAAAAATGCCCAGCAAATGTAATAGACATCTCTTCAGGAAAATACATTTAAATGGGTTTCAAGCTTTTCTCTCAATGTCTTTATGTAAGAAATACACACTACCAAATATTCCTGAGATAAACCTCTTTAATGACTAAGAAATATAATTTCCTATGACTTATACGCCAGGCTGCTCTAGCTGGTTAAGGATAGTGATTGTGTAGAAAAGAAATAGCTACATAAAATGTGCTTCGCTCTCGCAGGTTAAACCATTTTTACAAATACATCCATTTACAGGTTAGAGTGATGTTAGTATCTGTCCTATTTTTAAATCATCTGATGTCTTTTGCAGGATTATACCACTACATTCTTTTTCTTTTACATGATCCACAGTCTCTCACTTGTTACACAAAAGGTATAAAAGTTGCTAGATGAATGAAGTTATCATTTCACTGAATCATTTCAAGTTGGTCTGGAAAGCAACTGAATCTGAAGGATGTTAGTATCCCTCCAGTGACTGAGGGAGATGCAGAGATGGGATCCACTTGCTGTAAAGAAGAAAACTGTCTCACATTTTAGGAGAAAAACATCACTGTCTATAAAAATGAAGAAGAGACAAAATAATACCAGTTAATGTTGTAGTTAACTTGCAAATCAAGTAAATCTGTTGGTAACAGTATTTTAAAAATAAATGATAACAGCATCACACCAAACATACATTTCTGAACATATAAGCCTTTTCATTTTGATTTAATGGTATATCAGCGTCAACTATTACTTCCTTTGCTGGTACACACTTCCTGATGCCTACTGTGAAGGGTGCCCATATTTACTACTGAGTAAGATGATTAATTACACCTTGTCAATCACGGTGCATGAAGACATAACACCACAGCAAACAATGAAGAAGATGCCTGAAGCTACAATTATATTTTAATTCATAGTTTATTGTATGTCCCTTATATTGCAATCTAATAGCCATATGAGACATCAAAAACATGAGATATCAATCACTGTGCCCCCCCTGCGCCTTCATGTTTATATTATTTCACAGTATTTAATTTACCATAGTCACTTGTTTTCTGAGCTTCTTTCTATTTTTTCTTACCTTTAGTTTCCATTTATCTTTTATTTGTATACTCTTTGTCCAACAGCTATAAAGTAGGGATGCAAGTTTGCAGCTCACTTAAAATCTGTAACAGACAACCTGAAACCCAGCAATTAGCAAAGACAGCTTAGATTGTGTCCCTTTGTTGAAGGAGGCGTTGAATTCTTTTGTTCTGATTTAGTCACGGTAGCTGGGTGGAAGCTGGTACCTCATTATGTGGTTGGTCTGCTTAGCTAGTAGGTAGCAGATGGTACTGGAGATGACGTTACCAGATAGAGGCAGGGTAGAGAAACTCAAGACCTGTGATTTGTTCACCTGTCACCTATTACAAAATACAGGTTAAGGGACTTTATTATTAGCTTCATTTTAAAGAAAATCATTTCCCATTTCAAAAGGGACTCATTTGATTTTAAAACATGATTTGCATTACAGTGGTTTCTCCTCTGTTCATTATTTGAGAATATCCTGCTTTTTTTTATTCTGAGCAATGTAAATGTCATTCATGTGTCAGTATGTACACTAGCAGCTCTGTGTTTACAATCTTTTACTTTCCTTGTGTCCTCATAGCAAGGGTGATGCCTTTTTGTGTTTGTATATCACTTAAGAAAATCAGAGACGGTAGCCTATGTACTGGTTGTCATTGCTATCCCTTTTTAATCACATCACTTCTGTTATTGTTTGCAGCTACTAATTCAATACAATTATATAAAATATAATCTAATCTTTGTAGCTACAATTAGCAATATCTTAGACCTGACAATAAGTAGAAGAGGCTAAAACCTGTTTCAGCTACAAATATATTTATATTATGTGCTATATATTATAAAATTAAACTTGTACCAAAATAGCTAAGGAAAGTACAGTATGTAGATAAAGAACACACACAGCAAACTACGTATGTAAAAGTATTCAAATTGTGTTCTGTGACAAGACATAGTATTATCAAAACAGTACCATGTGTAACTTTTTACCTGCATTGTTTTCCACCTGTACACTATTAAATGGAGGCCAATCACACATTATAGAGAATATGGGGAGGTCTTCCATGTTGATTAGTTGACAAGTTGTAAACAAAGGGTGGAAAGGAACAGAAGTCACCTAGTCTATTATTATCAACATGTATGATGATTCATCTGTCCACGCACATCATCATAAATAATTAAATAAATAATTGTAAAAGAATGAAAGAAACAACAGGAATATGAAAACACAAAATAAACTAAAAATTGTCAAGGGAAATATTGCACGCATCTGATCATACTGTTGCATTTTCTAATCAGAATTAAAATACCAGTTTCCTTTGTTTCCAAGCACTGATAACTTTGGCACATTCTCTGGCTATATCCCACAGATTCCAGATTAGCCTGCATTCTGCACGACTCCTCAAGGGCTCTTGAGGGTTTCATAGATAGATAGATAGATAGATCTGTGAGGCATAATATGCTGACAACACCTTGTTGTTCACTCTGAGGTGAAAATGTATTTAACCAGTTGAAACTATTCAAGGGAAAAGATAGCATTCAGTCTAGTTTATTATAAAGATGTCAAGAAATACATAAAACCAAGAAACGCATATAAGGAATAATTCCAACTGTAGCTAAATGTAGCCTTCTTCACTTTATTATGCCTGTAAGAAGTGGACTACTAATGGTTGTAACAATAACAAATAAATATTAATAATTTTACTGCAACTGTAAGATGCCAACCACTACTGTTAACATTTAAGACATGTACTATTTTTTACTCAGACCTCCTAAGTGAGTTCTGGGATCTCATAAATAAATTAAGATTTACTTTCCAACACCATCCCTTTACTAACATAATTAAAACACTGATATTCGACTTCACAGCACTAAACTTCCTGTGTCATCCATCTTTTTGTAGAATATTAAGAAATTTTGAAAGATGTGCTGTTGTTACATTTCCTTCATTTTTCAGTGGGGATGATTCCATGATGTCTTTGCCTTAAATTAGGAAGAGCCTTCTCTGGCCTAGTTTTTTTAGACTTGGAAATAAGAGAAGTGAGAACTAAGGATCAGTTTGTGAGAGACTCCCTGAAGTTTCATGGCACCTATGGCAACGTTCTAGCTAGGCCTATGTTTTAGAAGCAGGGTGAATGACTGTTGGCTGCATTCAATGAAGTTTAAATGTTTCTGATCAGGTGATCTCCCAGTCAGTGTAAACCATTCCTTGGCTCCTGAGTTCCGACTTCCAGCTGCCAGTGTAACAAACAAATCATGTAGTAGTATTACCAGTTAGTTAATGTGAATCTTCTGACCGATGCTGACCTGAGTTTGAGTTGTTGCTGATTCCCTGCTCGGGGACACGAGGCAAGAGGACACAGTCTGTCTCTGCAGCAGAGACTAAGATCCCTGCTGGGCTTCTGGGCCCCCACGTGCACAGATGTGAGTTAGTAGAGGGACGGGTCGGGGAACAGTGGGAAGCAGCGTTCGTTGTCTTTATTTTGCAAAAGTGGGAAATATCAGCACAACCTCAGGAGCGCGAAAACTCCAGTTCCCCTCCCCGCCAGGCTTCTCCCGTTTGCACTCAGGGCTCCATCCCAAGCACATGCTGCCAGGGCCGGGCGCTGGAGCAGCCAATGGGGGCTGGCCAGGACATGATGTCAGCGAGGCTGTAGAAAAGGCGCGGAGGCTTGCGCTAGGCTGGGACTGCAGAAGCCTCTCTCGCACTTCCAGGGATTGCGCCGATCTGCAGCCCCCCCCCCTCCGCTCGCCCCCGTTATTCGCGCGGCGCCGCCACAAACTTACGGTCCTGGGAGCGGCCGGGCGCGGGCGCAGCTCCTGGGGTGCCCGGTGTACGGGCTCGGGGAGCGCGGGGCTGCAGAGTGCCCGTCCCGGCTGGTGGCCCCAACTCTTCCTGCCCCCTTCCCCAATGAGATCCCCGAGGCTGGGGGAGGAGCTGGGAGAGGCGCAAACTTCGCCCCCGAGCTGCTCCCGCCGCTGGCCTTCTGGGCTGTGAGAGCACCGTGTGGGCATCTGCCCCCGCCCCGTGCGGCACAGCCGGGCCTCCCGGCCCGGCCCGGCCCGGCCCGGCGCAGTGTAGGCGGGCGGTTAGTTTCGAACTGATTTGGCACCGAGGATGGTTTGATTTTTTGTATTAAGCCCCCACCCGCCCGGCCTGCCAGCGGCTGGGCCCGAGCCGAGCGCCTGGGCTGCTCCGCGCGATGAGCCCTGCTCCGGAGAAGCCGCTGAGAGAGACGTGGCTGGGCCACGCAACTGACTAGCTCCCAGCCCTGCAGCCGGCAGCACCAGCAGCCCCCTGCCCCCTCCCACTGCCTCCCCTTCTCCCCCCACCCTCGGATCCCAGCCTGCGCCGCGCCGCGCCGCGCCGCGCTCCGGAGAGCGGCTGGCTGGGAAGTCCGCAGCCCGAGGAGAGACGGGTCGGCCCCGCTAGATGCATGGGGGAGGGCTCCGGCTAACGCAAGTGCTGGGCTCCTGTAGGGACCCCGACCGCTGTCAGCCGCACCTCGGGGCCGCCTCCTCCTCCGCGATGCTTTTCCACAGCCTGGCCGGCTCGGAGATGCACGGGGTCATCGACGAGATGGACCGGCGAGCCAAGCGAGAAGCGCCAGCCATCAGCTCGGCTATAGACAGGGGCGAGACCGAAACGGTAGGCTCCCCGAAAAGCCCCAGAGCGGTAACGGCGCTCCCTGAACAGTAGCCGGGCAGCGCTCAGAACTCGGAGGAGCTCGGCGATCGGCGTAGGCGCCCTAAGCGCGGGTGGTGAGAGCTAGGGGCTGTGCAGGGACCGGCTGGCGGTGATCAGTAATAGCAACCGAGGGAGGAACTGAAAGGCGAGGCCAGGAAGCAGCAGCGTCAGCCGCCGTTGGAAGAGCCTCCTTCCCTTCCCACGGCCGGTCGGGCCTTCTCCTGAAGTTGTTCGGAAGAGGGAGACCGGCTCTCGTGTGTAGTTTTGGTGTAGCCAGATTTAGGGAGGAGAGGAGGCGTCCTGTGGAACCCACCGACACCACTTTCTCGCCCTCTGGCTTCATTTTCACATGGGAAGGGTGCGCTGAGGCGCACGGCGCGTCTGCCTGGGAAGTTACAATCTACTACTGCTGAAAATAATTCATAATAACAAACATAGTCTGCTCTGGCTTCATTGCCACAAAAATAGAGGGCGAATTTCCATGGTTACAAACGAAGACAGTTTTTTATATCTAAAATATTTTTCTGAGGCTCAGTTGGTGTAGTATTATTTATATGTTCTTACATTTAAGTAAGAGAAGAGATATTCCTGAACAAAAGTGTGTGTTCCTTCTAAATTCCTTAGACTCTCTGCAAATCAAGCGAAGAGATTTTTTTCAATGTGTGTTTATTTCTTAACCATTTGTATGTCTCCTTCTTTTATATTCAATAGGACTGCTAACTCTTGCTAGGCAAAAATATTCGCATTCAGGTCGTATATGACATGGTACTCAGCTGGTACGGTCATGTGCGCACACACACAAAAAACTTCCGAATTTATTTTTAAGTTTCTCCATGTTGTATTGTTTTGTCAGCGTTGTGTTGGAAATACGTGCCAAGTGCTGTGTTTATGCCTGAAATAACGGGTGGAGAGAGAGCCTTCGTACCGGGCAGGGTTTGACTTGGTTTATGCGCCAATATTTTTTAGTTTTCTTTTGAGAAGTTTGATTTCTTCTTCCCCCGCTGGTGAACAGTGTTTAAATTAGACAAATGATCTCTCTTGGCATAATTGTTATGACATTGATATATATGTAAGCCACCGAGTGTGCGTTCTGTGTGTGATACATAAAATGCATATATAGTAACGGGGGCTTGGATTATTAACTGCCTGAGCACTATTCTTGAGTCCCCAGGTACTCATGTCACTGGACGGACAAAGCCGAAAAATAATTTTATTGAAATTGGCTTTGTAGAAAGCTGCTTTTGCTTATCAGACGGTCCCTAATCAGTGTTCAGTTAACTCTTTAAAGACAAACTCTCAGTGGAGCTGTGTGGACAGCATGCGAATACCTCGTTGTTTACACTTTCATGTACATGTAAATTCTGAGAGTGGATTCATTGAAATCTGCGCATTTGGGCAACTCGCAAATGATTTCTGTGGCTTGCACCGGTGTGGTAGGGCTACTGCAGACCCCTCGTGTATTTGGAGACGTTCTCTTCATTCTCTCTCTATTCTCTCGTTCCTTTTAGCTCTCGCCTTTCTTTCTGCATTGCGCACCAGGGCCGGGTGCTGGAGGGGGTAAAAATTGTATCCGCCAGATCTGTTTGCCCCCCCCCGTATGTGTAAATATGTAGGGTTTTAGGTGCCATGTTAATAGGAAAGGAAGAGGCAAATGTACAAAAGCCAGTTGCAAGGTCTGCCGTAACTAGAGCTTCGCGTTTGAATTTCCCCACTTGGATATTGTTTTACCATCCAGGATAAAACCAGTGCGGATGTTTTCCTTTTGGTGTCAATGGTTCGCACCGTTGCTTTCGCGTTCGTTAGGGGAAGTCGAGTAGATTTATTTGAAAGGAAGTTTCGATTGGGTTGTGAGCTGACACTCAACTGTTAAATTATATAGGGGTTACCTTTGGTTTATTGCTTGCAACTTTATCCGGTATAACCTAGCGTGCTCTGAGCGGGTTTTCGCCTCTTTTCTTGCGTGCGCGGTATTCTCGGCCGGGCATTCTGCGCCCGGAATTGAGCAGCGCGCATCCCTTCTGCTTAGTTCCTCGGGCCGGGACCCAGCGTCGCTTTGCGGAGAGCTCGTTCTCGAACTCTGTACCTCACCCGGATTTTAATACCCGCACCCAGGCGCGCACACACGCCCGGGCTTGGCTAGCCAGCCGCTCTCCGCGCCTACCCTGTGCAGATCTAGGGATCCCGAGCTCCCCAAGGCACTGTCTGCGCTCTGCGCTCGCACGGGCTGTCTGCACAGCAGCATCTTTTCTGCTGGCTCCGGGACGGGCCGAGCCAGCGCAGATAGAGCAGTGCTTGGATTTAACCCGGATGGCCTTCCCCCTCGCCCTGCAGTGTGTCCTCCTGGCATCCCATCCCCGCTGCCAACAGCCACCTCTCGGCGCTCGGGACAGGGGCAGATACGTGAGCCCGGGGAATCCTCAGGAAACGCCACTTTCCAGGGCCCGGAGGAGCAAGTCAGGCGGACAGGGCCGGGGCTCCTCGGAGCTCCCTCGTCTGTGCTCTCCCTAGTAAGCCCCCTGGAGCGGGGCGACGCCCAGCCCGGACGCTAACTGGGCTGGGGGAGGGGAGGCTGGCGGCACAGGAGGGTTTCTCCCTGGGTCTCTAACTCCCTGCCATTGTTGCCCCGCAGACCATGCCTTCCATCAGCAGCGAGCGGGCTGCGCTGTGCGCCGGCTGCGGGGGCAAGATCTCGGACCGGTATTACCTCCTGGCCGTGGATAAACAGTGGCACATGCGCTGCCTGACGTGCTGTGAATGTAAACTCAACCTGGAGTCCGAGCTCACCTGCTTCAGTAAGGACGGCAGCATCTACTGCAAGGAGGATTACTACAGGTAAGGGCTGAGCCCAGCACGCCCAACCCCGCAGCGCCGAGCAGGGTGCGGGCTCCCTGCGCCTCCGGCCGCAGTGCTAACGAGGCAGGCTGGACGGGCTGCGGTCTCTGGGGGGAGCGGGCCGGTCTCTGGGCCCGAACCCCGCTCACAGGCCGGTCCCGTGGCTGCGCCCTCCACTCCGAGCAGCTCCCGACAGCTGCAGCCTCGGGGTTACAGTGCTGGGTAAAGACGAGCTCCCGGGGAGTCAGCGCCGCCCGCGCGGCGTCACTGGAGCTGCTGCCCGCCTGGGGAAAGGGAGCACACGGGGTTTGGCCGGCCGGCCGGGCTGGATGGAGTGGTAGGGGCTTCCCCTCAGTCTCTGAGGCACTGGCGGGCAGGGGAGAGGCCGGGATGCTGCCGGGCGGCTTGATCTGGAACACGCCGACTTGCTGCCCTGGCAGCCCAGCTGGAAGGCAGCGCCAGCCCCCTCCCCTCCTGCTACCTCCGGGCTCCCGGGCCTGTAGGCAGGAGCTCCCGTAGCCCGGCCCCAAGAGAGAACGCCCGGGCTGGGCCGGGCCGGGCCGAGCCAGGCGCGGGGCAGGCGGCGGCTGACACAGCGGTGCTGGGTGGGGTGCAGACACGGATGCCCTGCAACCCAGAGGGCCCAGGCGGACGTGCCTGCTCTGGCAGGGCCGGGCCTGGGTTTGCGGCTCCCCGAGGCTCGCGTCTCTTCGGGTGCAGGGCCTGGAGGACAAGGCCACTTTGCCGGCTGTAGCGCCTTGCTCGGCCGGGCTGCGTACGGGCTTGTGGCCGGAGCAAAGAAACGCCTTTCGGCTTCTGCCGGCCACTGCAGCCGGGGTGCTGGGTGAGGGGAGCCGAGCTGCCCTGGGGGCCCGGCTCTCACTCCTGTCTGGTGGCGGTTGTGTGTTGCAGGAGGTTTTCGGTGCAGAGATGCGCCAGGTGTCATCTGGGGATCTCCGCGTCCGAGATGGTCATGCGGGCCAGGGATTTGGTGTATCACTTAAACTGCTTCACTTGCACCACGTGCAGCAAGATGCTGACCACCGGCGACCACTTTGGCATGAAGGACAATCTGGTGTACTGCCGCCTGCACTTCGAGACGCTCATCCAGGGGGAGTACCAGGTGCATTTCAATCACTCGGATGTAGCCGCTGGGAAGGGCCCGGCGCTGGGCGCGGGCTCTGCCGGTACTTTGGGACTGCCTTATTACAACGGCGTGGGGACTGTCCAGAAGGGGAGACCCAGGAAAAGGAAGAGCCCAGGGCCTGGGGCAGATCTGGCAGCTTACAATGCAGGTAAGCGACCCCCCTCCCCGCCCGGAGTCAGGCGGGTGGGTTGTTTCTGTTCCCCTTCAAGGGGAGTTTCTCTTTCTTTTCGCTTAAACTGTTAATAATAGTTTAGCTGCAGCATAATTATGGGGATCAAGTGCTGTCAAACTGCAATTACAGAAGCTGATCTGTTAGCGTTTTCCACTTCGGTTGGAAATAAAATGTTTTGAAGCGAGGTCATCTGGTTAAGGAGGGGGACAGGGGGACGAGTGTAGCTTGAAATAAAACCTGGAAACCAGAGACTGTAAATTAGCACTTCAGAGAGCTGTGAATTTCCTTTCCTAGTTAGTTCTTAAGGCTGCTGTTGGGTGAATTATTCCGCCACTCCTGAGCTCTTGCACCGAAGACTGGCAAAGAGGAGATAAAAACCACAACACAACACAACACAACACGGTGGTGATTTCAGTGGGAAGGGAACTGAAAGAAATATGGGGCTGTGGTGGAACGCGGAGGGGGAGGGGGAGGGCAGAGCTTTGTGGCTGGGCACATTCAGAGTGCAGTCTGGTGGGTGCGGAATTGTCTGTAGAAACAGGTATTTGCAGGCAAGCCTCGCACTCTTTGCCCGGTGATTCCAGACCAGCTTGACTGGCGTTGTGTTCATCTACTGTGAATTATAGAAGGCCCAGAGAACTTTTCAAAAATCACTATTCCCTGCACTAGCCTCAAGTTACAACCCCCATACTCCATATTGGAGAGGAGCAGCAAAGAAGGGGGTCGGAGGGCCAGCTCTGGGTTCCCGGACACGCTTGTGTCTTTGCAGAAACTCTCGGCTTTCCGGTGCTTTAGCTCCCAGACGCAGATATTACACTCTTTCCCTTCATCTCAGCGTTGCAGCTTTGCAGGCACAGGGATTCCGAAGCACTGCCTCGCCTACTAAAGACAATGCTTTCTTTTCTTTACTCTTCCTATACTGTACGATTCATTAACTGTCTGGTACACAGATGTCTGAATTATTGTATCTTCCTGCGTTTGTGGCCCAGGATGAGATGCAAAAGGGTTTGTGCAGAGGAAAAGATTTTGATCTCAGTCCTATTAGAAGTATTTCCGGCGGCTATGTTGGGAACAAGGTTCTTCTCTGGACACAGATCTCTGTAAACTCTGCAACCAAGTGTCCAGCAAACGTTTGTGAAACAGGGGGAGACGCTACAGAAGAGTCAGGAGTTGCCTTCAAAAAAAAAAAGTTGTAGTGCTGTCCCCTTTTTACAGCTCCGTGAAGTCCTTCAGCCGTGGCAGGCTGTAATTCTGGCCGGCATTGTGTTCCTATATGACCTGTGCGTGTGCTTGTGCCTTGAACTTTTTTGGAAGGCATGGGGGCCTCGGGCAAACATACAGTTTCTCGCTCTTTGATGCAAACTCTGGGTCTCTCGCGCGTCTCTGAAATATGCTGCTCTGGACAGCGCTTGATTTTCTGTTAGTAAAAATTAGAAAAATACATCAAGGAAAACTGCAGCGCAGGGTATGTCTGAAAACCTCCTCATCTCCCGTGGATTGTGCGCTCTTGGTACATCGTGGGGAGGGGGAGCGGAAGATGCGGCTAAGGCTGCGCCTATTTTGCGCGCAACTTGGATAGTTTTTGCACATCCACCCTCACTATATCCATCCATTTGGCCTAAAAATAAGGTGTAGAACTGGCGCACCTTGAATTGGAAAAAGGTTTCAGGAACCGTTTGCCACCAAGAATTTGTTTAATCGATTGCTGTAGGGTTTGAGAAATGTGCCAAGTCACTGGTGGTGCCACTGGAGAGAGTTGTGGGGGTTGTGTCTTTTTATGCTTTGAAAAGTGTGTGTGGCGTTTTCCTTAGAGCAGAACCCAGCTTTGCAATCTAGAGCGAACACCAGTGTCAAGTTTAAAATTGTTTCCTTTTAATAGGTATTAGTCTAAATTGCTCTTCCGCTGTCTCTCTGTGAAGGGCAGATGTTCCGATTCAAAGGACCAATAAACCGAAGCATCAGCATCCGTCCTGCATAGGTGCGCAGCCTGAGAAATGGTGATAGCTCCCTGGCTTCTTAAACTCACCAAGTTTATTTGCAATTTTTTTTATTCTTTTTCAAAATAATTACTCTCCGGGTTTTACTTTTTTTATTTCTGCGTTGATTGTGAAACTGCAGAATAGTAACAGAGAGGTGGCCCTGTTAGTCTGTGCTCCAACAAAACAAAGCAGCAGAAATGTAGCACTTTAAAGGCTAACAAAATGATTTATTCAGTGATGAGCTTTGGTGGGACAGACAGAGCTGAAGAAGTGGATCTGTCCCACGAAAGCTCATCACCCAATCAATCATTTTGTTAGTCTTTAAAGTTCTCCATGTGTGCAACTGCAGGTTAAACAACCTTCCTTGGGATAGCTTTATCTGCTTTGGCTGAACCCTTTTAAAATTAAAACAAAATCTCTTAACTAAAGTGACTATAGAGGAAGTTGATTCAGGAATTCTACCCGTTTTGCCCTTTGATATAAAATAAAACAGTAACGGATAGCGGTGTGTACAAGTTGGTAAGTTTGGAAAGAAAGCCGGTTTGAGAGACAGAGAGAGAGAGAGTGTAAAACTGCCTTCCGCTCTGAGAGCTGCACTACAAATGAACGTTTGCCACCCCCTCTTCCTTGGGGTTGCCCGTTGGGGTCTGTGTGTAATACATGGTGTTCTTTTAAAAATTCCACCGCCTCCCATGAATTCCGCGGGGAGAGAGGAGAGACACCTCAAACCTGACCGCAGTTTAGAAATAAATGATTTAGTAAACTGCAGTTACTTCATCACTGGAGTGACTCCTTTCCCCACTCACACAAGACCCCCTTTGCAGCGGATCTGAGATTTGGATGGAGCCTGACAAGTGGAAAATAGCTTAGAAGGAAGCCGGCACTTCAGAAAAGATTCTTTCTTTTTTCTCTCTTCGTTTTTTCTCTTTTGGGTCGGGGTTGCGCCTGTGATGATAAATTCTTCTTTCGCGTGTTGCAATGGAGTGGTTGATGGGTTTGTAGGTCAGTAAATCGATGGCTGAAACTGGCTGCACACAGGAGCACCTGTAAAGAATTCGGAATAAAACAGGCTCGCGAGCCTCCCACAGCCTGGAGTATTTTATTCATTCCCCTGTGGTCGGGAATGACAGACGTCCCGTGCGGGCCAGGAGCCCCCCAGCGATAAAATGCACATCCCCTTGGCGCGGAGCGAGGACTCCCGTCCTTTCCCAGCTGGGGGACCTGCCAGCCGCCTGGGGCAGCGGGGCGAGCGGACGGGTAGTGCTGAGACAGGCGCGCACGGGGGCAGTTTTGGGCTCTCTGCTCTGGTGGTTGGGTTAGTGAGGAGCACGGGAAGGCGGGGAGCTCGGGCTGCTTCACTCCCTCTCGGCGCCGAATCCAGCTGGAGACGCGGGGCAGGGAGGCAGGGATGTGTCCTGGCCAGGCAGCTCCCCCCGCCCCCGACGGCGCGCACGGCCGGGCGGGGAGTCACTCAGCTCTGCGCTCTCCTTCAAGCGACGGGCAGGGGACTCCCTTGGCCCTGGCGACGAGGCGCCGGGGAGCCGCTCCCGCCCGCAGCAGGCGTGGGAGGGACGGGGCCAGCCGCCCTCTCCTCTCCTCTCCTCTCCGGTCCGGCCCGAGCGCCGGCTCTCAGCGTTTCCGAAAAGAGCCTGGCCCCGCCCCGCGTCCCGCAGCCGCCCCCGGCGCCAGAGGCCAGAGGAGCTGGGAGCCCGGCGGGCGCGCTGCGCCTGTTCCCCGAGGGGCCCGGCCGGAGAGGACGCGGTCAGCCCGGCCCCAGCCCCGGCGGGAGCGAAGCAGGCCCTACCCTCGGCCGGGGGTGGGGCAGACGCTGCAGGGGCCGCTGCTGACCCGGGCTTGGCAGCCCGAGCCTGGCCCTTCGCGGGGGGGGGGGCGTTCCTGGGCTGACACCAGCACTTCAGCTTCACTCAGCTACCTTATTGCAGAGGAGGAACCCCTCCCCCACCTGCCCCACCAGGGGGCCTGGGCACCCCACCCATCCCCCTCCTCTCTGTGGGGCGCCCCTGGCTGCATGGCCCCTGCGCCACCCTCAGCCTGGGCTCCTGCCTCTGTGCCCTGCTACTTCCCAGAAGCCTCCCCCTCGCCCCTTCTGGCTCCCCTCAGGGCTCTTCTGTTCTCCCCTGTCCCCAGTTTAGGCCTCTTCCCTCGGGTCCTCCCTCTCTGTTCCCCAGTGGGCAGCTGGTGCTGCAGCTACTCCCATCTTGAGCCTCTTTCTCCCCCTAGAGGAGTCACACAGGTTGCAGTTCACTGGGGTTTGCATGAGGCTGTTCCAGGTCCCATTTGTTTTCTGCCGGGAGGGTAAGAGCCCTTCTTGGGGCCCTGCCTCTGGGGTCAAGGGAGGATCCTAGGACTGTTCCAATTAAGTGGGACTGTGAAAGAATGTGGCCCAGACCGAGCCCTTCACTTGCTTTCTAGCTGGAAGGTTACAACAGGGATAAAAAGGGAGGGGTAATAGCTGATCCCCTGTCCCCCAGCCTGACAGTTCCCCTCTACTCTATGTGATCGCCCCTGCTCCCAAGACAGGCCCTGTCTCCTGATTCCCAAAAGCTCTGATGCAAATATCAAGGCTGAGGAGGAAGCTTTTGGGTCCCCTGTTCTGCAGCCTCACAGTCTTGGTCTCCACCTCTGCTCAGTGCATGCAAAAAAGGAGGGGAATCATAAATTATAGGGCTGGGAGGGACCTCAGGGGTCATCTAGTCCAGCCCCCTGCTTCAAGCAGGAGGGAAGGGGCACATTCTCTGTTCCAGGTGCCACAGGTTCCCCCTCCCAAGCACAGTAGTGGGATCCAAATCCCCCTTTTTGTTCCAGTTGCTGTTAAGGACCAAAGAGACTCCCCCTGGTCCAGGGCCCTGTGCCCCGCAGATCCAACCCCCTTCAAGTCCCCTGTGGTATGAGTCAGTTCAGGATGGTCATCTATTTACCCCTCCCCACTCCCAATACAAGGGTACAAAAACCATCCAGAGACCTACCCCTACCTGGACAGGAAGCAGTGCTGCTCTCCTTCTTTCAGGTGGTAAAGAGGCAGGTCCCTGAGAATGGAGAGCTGACGTCTCCCCCATGTGTCTGTTAGCTCATCGTTCCTTTAGTGCCAAGATTCTGTTTGCTCTTTCCTTTTGGTGATTTCACATCAGACCCTGTCTATTAATGTAAAAGAGGCAGGTTCCCCCAAGTACGTTTTTCTGCCCCGTGAACCCAGCAGCACTTGGAACCTTAGTGCAAGATTTGCTTTGAACCCCAACCTGACAGGGCCGCAAGGCCCAGGGTAGCATAAGAAGGATCCTTCTGTTTTCTTCTTGAAATATAGTTTACAATAATAACAATGTCGTCTTTGTTCCCTGTCATCCTTTTACCAGGCAGTTTGCTGCATTATGTGGAGTACATTCTGTTCCTTAGCACCAAATTCCAGTGTTTTTGGCCTAGATCATCAGGCTCAAATAGCTGGCGATACTGCCTGAGCTGTTGTTTTGCAAAGAGCTTTTAAAAGGGGGAATGTAAGACGAGTTATTGCTCAGAAGCTATGTCTGCAGAGTAACATTATTTCAGAATAAGCTGTTCTGGAAGAGATTTTCCAGAATAGCATATTCCGGAATAGCGCAGCTACACACCAAATGCATTTCAAAATAGCACTCAGCTATTTTGAAATAGAGCATCCAGAGACAATAGAGACAATTTTGAAATAGAGCCATTGGACACACTCTGGCTTACTTCGAAATAGCCCCTATTCCCTGTCTACGCAGCCCCTATTTCAAAATAGCAGTTTGGAAATCAGTGCTATTCCTCGTACAGTGAGGTTTACCAAATTTGAAGTAATCCAGCCGCTATTTCAAATTATTTACAAATTGCAGTTGCATTGTGTAGACACAAAGTTATTTCAGAATAGCGTCTGTTATTCCAAAATAACTTTGCTGTGTAGACACACCCAGAGTATCCAGCTGGAAATTCATGGGGGGGGACATGATGGTCAGCGTGCATGGCTTGGTGGCTGGTGGAGGTTCTGGGCGGGAGGGCATGGTAGATAGGTTGAGCTCAGTGTGCATTTCAGGGGGCTAAATAAGGGAGCGTAAAGCCAGTCTCAAGGGGGCACAGGTTTTCTTTGATCCCCAAAGCAAGAACCAGTCCGTACTTGTATTCATTGAAAGCTCTCCCATTTGACTGACAGTTCACTGAATTCCATTTCTGAACTTGTCTAATGGCAGGAAGTCCTCAGCCTGCAGTTAAGAGGAAACCTTGAGTTTGGTTTGTCTAACAGTTCGTCTGTGAGCTACATAGGTATGGCACAAAAAGAACAGCAGCAAAAGTTCCTGAAAAGGAGAAGGGGTGCATAGGATGCATCTAGAGGGTTACTTTCTTTCTGAAGTATTCTATAGGAGATTGCGTACTCTACCCATCCCCATAAAAGATCCCCTCTGCCCACTGAGTATCTTTTTACCTGCACGCTAGGAGGGAAGCCAGATTCTAGGAGAAGTACATATCCTTTTTTTGCGTAATATAATAGCCTGATTTAAAGATATATGCCTAAGTACCACACCCCAGTATGAATGGGATGTTGGCATTAACCAGGGATGTTTATGTCAGGCAGGACAACACAAGGGGTATACGTCCAATTGATATAACAAGAGTGAGCAGCAGCTAGCCTTATGGACTTCTGAATTTCGTTTTGTCAAAAGAGCGCATCCACACACCTAAAAGCGGATTGAAAAAAATTGATCTGCTCTTTCGATAGAGAGCGTCCACACAGCCCCAGCTCTTTGAGAAGAATGGGTCAGGGATAAAAAATCTGGTGGCATGAGGACTGTTCTTTCGAAAAAAGGAGCCCCGTGGCATCTACACACATTTTTTTCTGAAAGAATCTTTCAGAAGAAAGGTGCTTTTCCTCATCTGGGAGAAGAGGGCCGCTGGAAAAAGTGCTGCATTCTTCCAATTTAATATCAAAAGAACATGTTTTGTGTGTGTACGCTCCATGGGATTTTTCAAAAGAGCCTCCCCTTTTGTGAAAAAACCATGCCAGTGTAGATGTAGCCTTATAGTGCAGTACCAATATCATGCAATGAAAAGAAAACATGTTTTGATTCTTCAAAACATAATTTGATATTTTGCATGCTTAATCATTGACCTCTGGGAGGATCAGAAAAGATTTAGGATGGTGTTCATGGTATTTGCTATATTTAATTTCTGTGAGTGAATGGCTGTATTTTTAGGAGTGAATTTCTTTATTACAGTAGTAAATAATTTGTGATCTTACCTCTTTTTCATAGCACCAATGTCCCTGAGTAAAATAGTTTTAGTTAATATTCTTCCCAGCATTATTTGAGGAAGAGAACGTAGCCCTGAGGGAGATTGAAGTACCTAGGGTGACTCCTTGTTTGGCAACCAGACTTCAGTACCCAAGCCAGAAGAAGATCCTGATGTGTTCCATTCAGCTTAATAAACATAGTATTCTGCTGTCCCCTTTTGTGTATCCTTTTCCCCTCAAATTCATGTGCTGTCAGTTTTCCACTAGAAAACCAAGTTTAAAACTCAGCAGAAAAAAATACCCCTAACTGCTGAAACTTGGCATGCAGTTAGTCTGGAAAGGATTTTTATTTTCATATATATACACATTTGGTTTACATTTTTGGCTATTTTTTAAAATTATAGAAATCTAAAAAGCATAGAGAGAAGTTTTGAGGTTTCTGATGCTTTTTACAAGTGTCTGAGACAAACACGCCTTTGTTTTTCAAACTCAAATTTTTCAGGCCTTAGCCCATAATTTGTCCTGGCCTTTGAAAGTCTCCTTGATGCTGAACTTTGTAAAGCAATCACTGTACATACTGACTAATAGCTTTCTATAATGTTTGCAAACATTTATTAATTTATTGGTATAAAAGACATACATGAATATTATGAACATGTTGTTAAATTCAACACCTGATCTTTAAAGTTCATATTTATTCCATGGAGCTGAATAGCTCCAATTGGATTAATAATCCATATTTGAAATAAGGCCATACCCTATCAGCTACATTACATTGTATTGGATCAGTAACAATGGACAATTTTAAAAACCCGTGTGTGTATGTTTGGACAGCTGGATCAATAATTCACATTTTATAGCTCCCAAGATACATATTTATCCATGTTTTGAGCCATTTTGGTAGAGTGGATGAATAATTATCAAGGGAAAGTATAAAATGAAGATTACAGGGATTTTTGTCTTTTTTAACATAAAACTTATTAAAAAAACTGAAAAGAGGAGCTTTGGATAGCATAGGGGTGAATTAATGATAAAATGTCAAAACAGATTTCCAGATGTATCACTGAATTTTCTTGTGGGTTTAGTCTTGATCCTTAATGCTATTTTAAGAAGAATTTTTTTGCGTTTTACTGTATGCATGTATAAAATCAAAATAATACCTTTGGCTTATGAGAATATTTTGCTTGGCATGCAACTTTTAGTACTCTTTGGTAATTATTATAATGCTCCTTTGCTCCTAAACATTCTTTGCAAGACTTGTTACCGATTTTTTTTTTCCAGATCTATCAGGCAGCCTTGTTAAATTATCTCAAATGGACACATGGAAAATTGATTCTCTGAACCACTATTTTTAAGGAGATTTCATTTTTAATGAACTGTACCGAGAATAGTTTTTAAATGTGTATTTTTATTTCACTCATGATCGGCATATTTTAAAGGTTTATGTCTTTCACTAGTTAAATTATAGTTGTAATTTTCTGTCTGATACACACAAACTTTATTCCTTGAATAGTGTTTTATTTAATGGTCTCTCTTGTATTCTACAGGGTTTAGTTTGATGGAGGAAATAATTATAATTTTAACTAGTCTGTTCCATCAAGATTTAAGTGGACTTTATTTAGCAGCTTTCTTTGTGCAGTACAATGCAATTTATGGTGATACAAAGTGCATTAAAACACTTTACAGAGTTGAGGACAGCTACTGTCCTACAGACAGAAAGTCATGGAATGGATATGTGGAGAAGGAGAAGAGAAAAAAGGAAAAAAGACCTGACATTTTAAAAGCAGTAAAGATGCAGGTGAGGATTCTTGCAGATTAGTTTTTGTAAGGGAAGAATAGAAGGATCCAGGAATGGAGGGGAAGGCAAGTAGGGTTTCTATCATTTCAGTACATGCCATGGTATGTTCTTTTAATTGCAGCAGTTAAATGATTTGCAAATAATGTTGGTCACCGAGTGATGGATTTACACAACCATTTCCATCTTATCTTTAGCTTTAAGTTGCAATGAAAATGATGGTGACCACCTGGATAGAGACCAGCAATACCCCAGTAATCAAAAAACAAAGCGCATGAGGACATCATTCAAACACCACCAGTTGCGGACAATGAAGTCTTATTTTGCTATTAACCACAATCCTGATGCCAAGGACTTGAAACAGCTAGCTCAGAAAACTGGCCTGACCAAAAGAGTTCTTCAGGTAAGAAAAGCAAAGATTTCTGTCTTGAGCAGTAAATAAAATATCAGTTTCGGGTTTGACAAGCCTCACTTCTGTATATTGTGAATGTCCATTTTTTTCCTTTTTTGTTGGTACGCTCTGTGGTGCATGAAGTGATCCCACACTGTATGAGATATGTCATTTCTTTACAGCTTAGCCAAGGAATGTATGTGGGTTCTAATTTTTAGAGCACAGTTGTGTAAATTAGGTGTCTTGCTTATTTCATCAAACTCTTAGTTACATCTGCCATGCATTTTTCCTTCAGTATTCTTTTAAGGAGAAGTGAATGATTCTAGTTGCCATATTCCTCTTCTAGATAAATAACAGTACAGGAGTTTAGAAGTCACTATGAATGAAATAATTGCATAAGAAAATTGAAAGAGATATTGATCTGTTTTGTCAGCCAGGACAGATCGGCCATCTCAGCTGCGTAGCTGAAATGAATAATAGTTTGATTTTTCAAAGTTTAAAATCTATTAATTTCTCCATCATAGTTTGGTAAGAAATGAAGTCATTTTTGAAGAGATTTTTCCATGTCATGCTGTATTTTGTTTTCTTGGCCCAAAGACACTTGCTTCCTCCGAATTTTCATGAGAAGTAAAAGGTGGATCCTTCAGTTCCGTCAAAATCTATGCTCTGTGCTCCAACAGGTTAGATTTAGTGAGCTCTTATCCAAAATTACTTCTGAGCCAGAGGTAAATTTGTGGATGCAGGAGCTCTAGATCATCCTACGGAAACAGTGTAAACAAGAGCCTTAGTGCCGTTTGTGGGGAAGATGAGTTGAAGGCTTTCTAGGGGCCAAATGTGGTACAGTGACAAAACCTGGCAGGGAGCTATGGGGAAACATGAGCATATTGGCACATTCATAGTGAAATGGAGACTGGGTGGAGAAAAGAAGGAGAAGAGGAAAGACAAGTTTGCTGGGGTAAACTTAAATCTTATGGTCATAGATGGATAGAAGGAAGTGGAGATTTGCCAGAGGAACCCCAGACAAAACTGTAATGACAAAACTACCCTGACTTGTTCTCTTGCATGTCTTCCCTGCTGTTGTTTTTGTGGCCCCACTTTAGGACAGTGGGACAGATACCTACTTATTAGTGTCTGAATCAGTGCCTCTTACAGCAGCTGCTCCCATATATGCCTGACAAGAGCTGTTGCTTGTGGAAGAGAGGATTTTCTGCAAGTTTCTACAATTCTTCTGCCACTTCCTCTCTTCTTTTTATTCTAGTTTCTCTGGCTTCCCTTTTCCTATTCTCTCTTCTTTTCCCCTAAACTTTGATTAACTTTAATCATCTCTGCTCTGTTTCTTGTACTTCATTTATCACAGAGCTATGAGTGTCTTCTCTTAGTGCATCAAGGAGTGTGAGTCACAGATGCCTTTAGTGTCTCTTTCACCAGCTTTCTGGTCTCTAATACCATCCCTACTGCATCAGTCTTAGCATTTATCCTTCTCCCTGCTTGTCTCTACTCAGGCTTAGCCTTTCAATATTTTGTCATTTTGTTCTTCCCATTCCTTCCTTCCCCCTTATACCCCAGTTCTCCCACTTCAGCCCAACTCTGTATCCTTCAGCTACATAGCTACTGAAATTTCTGGGTCCTAAATGCTTTTCCTGCCTTTCATCCTGTTGAGTCCCCTGCAGTTCCACTCAGCTTCTTTATGCCAGTGCTGATATTATTGGGGATTCAGTCATCTTGCTCCCACAATGGCATATCTGATTAGCGTTGCCCGTAGTATTGTGGGAAGTGGACAACAAAGCAGAGAGGACTGGACCCATAGGATCAAGGGAAGTGATGGAGTAGTGTTTCCAGAAATTGTCAGAATGACACGCATTGCCTGATCCAGCCAGACTGACAGTCCAGCCAGACGAGTTGCCCTAATTCTCCCTGCTAAGCTATATGTTGGAAATTGATGTGGCCCGTGAAAACACTTCCTTTTTGGCTTGCATAGATCAGGATTGTAGCACCTCTGTTTCCAATTTTCACTTTAACTGACCAGTGAGAGAGGAAGCAAGCTAAATTTCTGTGGCCATGGAGATGATTCTCAGACTTGAAAGTTCAACAGTAATTGCATGGTGGCTCCTTGCTGGGGATGTGTCTTCATGCTCGTTGGCTCCTGGCACAATGCCGGTCATTAATTCTTTTAAACTGAAAAGTTTGATGGCCAGTCGGTGTGATTTATTGAAAGCCGTTCACTAATACTACTGAGCTAAGCCATGTAACATTAGATTTAATCTTCTGTACTGAAGATACACAGACTCTCTGACATACACAGACATGTTCCAGTAATATTAAGTTCCAAACATTTCCCCTATTGCCAGGCATGTCTGTTAACTTACCTTTTTTCTGCAAGATTAGGTCTATGCTAATTTGGCCAAGGAAGATGTTATTTCTCTTTCTTTATACATAGGTTTTAATAGAAACTCTATGTAAGCCTGCATGCAGTTCATAAACAGAGAAGTAGCTATCTCCAAAGCTTGTGGCACTTGTAATGAAACTGTTGAACTTCCTAAGCATTTTCTAAGTGTAGGTTCCAGTGTACCAGTAGTTGGCAGCAGTCCTTTTACTGTATGAACATCAGTCCCCTGAATACAGATTAAAGATGGGTATGCTGATCAACAAGTGGAATACGTTGTCAATTTCTTTGGAGGCCTATCATGTCACATTTGGAAGGCCTGACTTTGAGCTTGGCTCAGTATGTAGTGAGTCATCAGTCATTCATGGCCTGCAGTAGTGGACAAGGGAACACATACATACTAATTTCTAAATGATTGTTCCTGATGCAGTTTGGGAATGCAAAGACTATTCTCCAGAAGTATCTAAGTCAGAATTATGGTAAGCTTTTCCCCATATGTTTCTGCTATTTCTGTTTGCTTTACTTTACTTTTACCCTTTCAGTCTACAAGTTCATTCACACACACCTGATGCATGTTAGTATGACATGAGAACATGCACAATATTACAAGCTAAATTTCTATGGGAAATTAAAATGACCAATTAATTGTAGGCAAGTTGATAGTAATTCAACAACTTTCCTTTAGATCCGTTCCCTAGCCAAAAAGAAGGGGAGCTGAGGGAGAACACAGCTCTTTGCATGTAACACCTTCTGCAAGTGGTATGAGGGCAGGGGGCACTTGAACGGAAATTTTGAGAAATGGTACAAAAGGTTTCTTTTTAGGGCCTATATTTTGCCTTTGTTGCATAGTGCAGAAAGGGAAGGGGCAAATATAGTAGCAAGGGTAAGAGCCACCTTAGAGACCAGAGAAGGAGGGCTGGCAAATAAGTTGGCCCATTCCGTCAACAGCCTCAGGGAGATGTGTTCTGCTTTTTAGAGGCCTGTGCAGCTGTCTCCTCCTTTCCCAACAGGTTAGACTGCATGCTGTTCAGAGGCACAGCAAGCAGCTTGTTGCAGTAGCCCACCCTGTTCTGCGCTGCTCCCCAAGTAAGAATAGGATTTTGCCCTTAATAGTCAGGATCTCTTTAACACACAGTTAAGATTTTGTGGCAAAGAAAGTGATATAGAAATGTCTATATATTTGGACTTTGCTAATTCCCTCTTCAGTGATCTAGCAAACATGATAATTTTCACAAACAAACCCAGATAATCTTATCTTACTTCTCAGAAAAGATTTCCCTGTAGGGTGCTGTAATGAGGTCTCCTGTTACCAAGACTGTATTATGTTTGCAAAATGTACTGCGGTCCATTTGCTACTGTATAAAGGATCAATAACCAAAATGGAACTTGTTCAAGGAGCAAGCAAGGTTTAGGTTGTGATGCACAACCTTGAGATTTATTGTTTCTGACCCCTTACTCACTAATTAGCAAAATTGAGCAATCCTCAGTGGGTTTCCCACTTAATAGTATGAAGTAATGAGATTGTCCTAAACCATTTGTTTAAGAACAGGCCATTTATATTTACAGTGATTACAAAAATGTAGATGTTATAGGCAGGAAAAGTCTAACTAGGATACTTAAATGGTCCTCATCAACTTTGTATCTGAGCTCCTTACACTCTCTAGTATATCTAAGATCACAGTATCTCTGTGAGATAAGAGTGCTATTATACCTTTTGTACCAAAGGGGAACTGAGGCACATGTCTTGAGCATAGGTAGGAGTGAGCCTTGTAGTACCAAGGTTCATGCAATCATGCTAAAAATAGTCTTGTGGACATTGCTGCACTGATAGACGCTGGGGCTAGCATGGAAACTCAAGTGAACCCTCCTCTGCTTGATCTGAGCTTATGTGGTTAGTCTGACCCTCTGACAGAACTGTAACATCTGTATAGCTATTTTCAGCTTGCTAAGGCAATAGATGATACTACATGTTTGTTTACCTCAGCTGTGAGGCTTGCTTGCATCTGCACTGTAGACATATGTAGACGGGGCTAGGTGACTTGTCCAAGGAAGTCTGCAGAAAGAAGGGACTTAAATAATGAGAAGTCCTGTGACACCTAATAGACTAACAGATTTTTTGGAGCATAAGCTTTCAAGGGCAATGCCTGAGTTGTCAGATGCATCTGGTGCCACAGGACTTCTCATTGCTTTTGCAGATACAGACTAACACAGCTAGCCCTCTGATACAAGGACTTAAACGTATGTCTCTCTCGCCTTAATCTGCTTCCTCAATCATTGCACAGTCCTGTCTAATTGTCCATCCATAGCTCTTCAATGCTGTTAACTCTCAATAGTGTAATTGGTGTTTGAGCATATGGCTGGTTCTATTTTTTCTATTTTTTGGTTCATGTCATTCAGGCCTTAGATGGTGAGTTTGAACAAAAAGACATTAAACATTTTTCATGCTTTTATTTTACTTTCATTTTATTTATTCCTAAACACCAAAGACCAGATTCCTGGTTATCCAACGGATGTGAGATGAGCCCTTCTTGAATGATATACAGTTGCATTATTGTTTCCTTTTGTTAATGAAGCACTGTTACTGGTACAGGGTCTGAACCTGCAAAATGGGCTTAAAACAGTACCACAACTGTGCATGGTGGCAAATTCTGATATAGTAGCCTTTTACATCCTGTATGCAAGGGAATAAATGATGACACATAGCATAAGGAGAGACTCAGGCCCACATGAACGTCTACTCACACAAACAATAATTTTGCTTCTCTCAGTTCCCTTGAGAAAAAGCATTGGCTGAAAATAATTCAGATCCTAAGTCTGCAGGCAGAATCGTATACAGCACATTGATAGTAGCTGTTTTAGGTTATTTTTTTCTGACACAAGGCTAACTAGTTTTCAGAATCTGAGTTCAGTCACTACCTAGAAAGTTTTCTAAGTAGCAATATTAATATTCATCATTGTGCTTCCCTAAATCACATTACAGACACTAGTTTGTTAATCCAGCAACCCCCTGGATAAAGAGAGGGAGTTAGGAATTCTCCTTTTTTCAGACAGCACCTGTAAGATGTTGGGGTGTATTTTATCATAATGTAAAAAGGAACGAGTCATATTAAAGAGAAATGAACCCTATCAAAATCTTTTTGTGTGTGCAGCTCCTGTTGGTAGCGCTCACGGGCAGTCAAAGGTAGGATTTGATTCCAAGTGTTGAATGACCTTGAAGACAGAGGAAAAAGCGTACACGCTAAGAGGCTTGACCCTCCCTCTTTTCCAGCTCACCAATTTATATACAAATTTGGACATTTTAGAGACACTATAGTGGGTCTTTTCAACAGTACTTCAATTAAAGTTCCATTGGGCTTTAGGAGTAGTGGGGTGGGAGATGAAAGGATTTCTAACATCTTGGGAAATTTTATAATTTGTTTTAACTAGTAAATTGTTCCATGTTTAGAAACTGAAATTTTGCTAGCATGTGGGGCTTGGCCTTCTTCCCCATGTGCACATATTAGAAGGAAGTCTAGGGGCAACGTGTGCACATGATCAGAATTAGTTATGTGGTGATTTTGGCTGGTTTATTTTATTTTCATTACAAAAGGATTGAAGTTGTTCAGCTTGACCAACAATGGGAAATTTTTAAATTTTTTATTACCCTTTTTTCTTGCTGTTAAAAGGACATTGTCAGATATATATCCAAAAATAAAAATTCCCATGCTTGTACTACAAATAAATTGAAAAAAATATACTGATTAAAAATTCTAGACATACATCATTTTCTGTGGCTGTTTTTTTAAGATACTTTCTGCTTAAATAATTGAAATAGACTAATCTGTTTCACCTTTGTTCTTTGCGCACATGGTGCCTGATCTTTCAGCTGGAGCCACAGAGACAGACTCCTACACTCTTTAGGGAGCCCGACAGCTCTGCCTGCAAGGATCTGATTGCAGAATCAGAGTCTGGCAGTGGCAGACATCACATGTGAGGGTTTAAACCAACATCCACTTTCCCTTGGTTTTACCCAGTACTGAACACATCACTGGCACTTAATAACTAAATAATAATAATACTTCTTATATATTTAAAGAATCCTAAAGAATTTAGCACTGATATTGATTTTTGGGAAATTTTTTTTTCTGATTGTGATATATACACACCTATGTATGGAGCTAAACTACTTGATGCTGTCACTTTACAGAAGGCGAATGCCAACATAAACTATTAAATTGCTAATCTGAAAAAGCAAGATCACAAATGCACTTACGCTACCCTTGGTCTATGTGTCCCACTCCAAATGACATTAGTAGGAATTACACATGAGGATAAAGGGATCTTTTTCATGTTCAAGCTGTCCGCCTGTCTTTAAAGGGAATTTTTTCATATTTAGGCTTTCCACCTGTCCTTAACTCCACCCCTTAATCCCAAACATACTAAACCCCACTTTAAATGGATCTCCCTCTCTTTCCCTGAAGAAAGGAGGTGAGCGACAGCATCCCTTTTTTCCTGGGCACAGAGGATATTTGGTTCTGGGGATCTATAAGTAGGAAGTAGACCAATCAGGCAGTGGGAATGCAGACACACATGCATTATCTAGGGCTATGTTATGTTCACCCCTCACTCCCTTCCTCTGAATGGTGGAGATCACACTTATATGTAATTTCTGGGACTGCCCAAGTTGTGGCAAAACCATACCGTTAGGGAGTGGGGGAGGGGCAGGGTGCTACAAGACTTCCTATGACTGGCTGTGTCTGCCCCCTTTTCCACCACAGACTATCTGGCAGAAAACTGTGAGAGGAGACCCTCAGCAATATCTCCTCTCTCTTAGCCCGCATCTGTGTGACTTCCTGAAGAAAGAACAGTAAGGCCCTCTGTATCCTGACTGATGCTGCTCACATTGAAATAAGTCGGTGTGAGCTCAGTGAGAGCAGGACTGAGTCAGTTAAAGGTGACACAGCACAACTTGAGACCCATTGATACCTAAATAGTGGGGCTTCACTTTGTAAGATCAGAGCCAGGTGATATTATACCCCAGTAATGTCTGAGTGTCTGGCATTAAAAGGTCAGTGTTTGTGTGCATCAGGGTAAGCACAGGACTTTTAATGCTGTTTTTGAAATGTAATAGAGATATATCTCTGTACCTGCATTTGTTGGAAATATTCTTGGAGTTTAATATATTTTACTGATATTTAGTTTGAAATAAATTAGTAGAGTATTTTGTTTCAAACCAGACCCACTAGGCATTGGGTAGGCACCATTACCCTGGGAGAGAAGCCTTGGCAATTTAGCCTTAGTAGATGAACTTTGCAGCTCTTGTCTCTCAGTCATAGCCAGAGCGATAATAGCTAGACAATACATGAGATAAGTATAGCTTTAGCTACATACAGATAAATATACTCTTCATACATTGGTATTGTTGGTTCTAAAATTATGTTTTTTATATCTTCATAACTATACAAGAAAACATTCTACAGAGAAGCTGAGGCAGGGAGTAGAGTTAAAACACTTCTGGGTGGGGAAGGCTTTATGGAGAAGAGTGGCAAATATTTTAGAGGGAGGGCAAGGTTCTCTAATTCTCAAGCAGTAGAGAAGTTGTGCAGGAAGCGGGAATGAGCAGGATGCTACGCATAGGGTCTGTATCCTTTGCAGCGCATGGTGGGAGGATGGATGGACTAAAAATGACTGGAGACGGCGGATCTGAGTTTCTGCATACTGTCTTGTCAATTCCATTCCCATCCTGACAATTCCCACAATGGAGGCAGCTGGGAGAGTAGGTGCACGAACACAGCAACTTACTAAAGCTCTAAGATTGTTTTCTCCATTGTTTGGAGGGTATAATTCCTCTCCTTCATCCCCTGTTCTCTTCATATCTCAGTACACTGACTGCCTACTTAGAGAAATGTGGAAAGGACAGGCAGAAATGCTTTACATGCTAAACAGAGAGCAGTGCACACAACTGGGCACAATCTGTGGCAGTACTGTGGCAAAGTGAGATGTTCCACCTATGTGCAGTCAGCACAAGAATATACCTAACTGAGGCCTTTTTGAATTTGTGTCTTTTGCTTTTTAAAAAAATGCTGTTTTTCAATACTACCCTATTATATTAAATTATTTCAGGTGTGGTTTCAAAACGCCCGAGCCAAATTCAGACGGAATCTCTTACGTCAAGAAAACACAGGGGTGGATAAGACTTCAGATTCCACACTCCAAGCAGGAACCCCGTCAGGACCCGCCTCAGAAATATCCAATGCCTCCATGAGTCCATCCAGCACTCCCACTACTTTAACAGACTTGACTAATCCTACCATGCCTACTGTGACATCTGTCTTGACGTCAGTGCCCGGAAGTCTTGAGGTTCATGAATCTCGAAGTCCTCCACAAACAACTCTCACAAATCTTTTCTGATGACTCTCAATAATTTCTTTAAAAAAGAAATTATTCTTAGTTGAATTCCAAGAGTATTTTAATAGAGGCTTTGAGCAACTGACTAACCACACTTAGGATCTCCCCTGCAAACGGAAGAAAATGTATTGTTCTGATATTACAGAGTATGGATTGAAGAATAACTTGGAAGATCTATCTGCAACACAACATTTGTGTAACTGTACAGTTTTGTGGACTGAGTAAGGGAAACAGCAATTAATTTAAGTTGGCTAAAGCTTCTGTCATTTTCAAAGACTGCCATGTGCCTTATATACTGTTTTATCTACGTACTTTGGATTACATGTCCATTTTTCTCTTTTTCTCTCTGTATATTTATAACAAGGGCAAAAATGTTGCAAGAGTTTGTTACTTTGAACAGTCCTATGCCCTTCATTGGTTGTTTTGTTGTTTTAGAATTTTAAGGTGAAAGTCTGTTTGAATATCGGAATTTGTAAAATCTAACCAGTAATAAAACCACTTGTGGAAACTACTTGGTAACAGCCGCAATTACATTAAGCATTAATTTCACAGTGCAGATAGGCTGACTGTATTTAAATTGATTAGAAAATGGCACGGCAAATACAGTATCTGCTTAGAGTAAACTCTAAATCTGATACACATCTGCCTCCTGATTCCTAAATATATGGGTGAAAAATCCAATTTGTATAACAGAGTCTAGATATTTTCATTATAGAAAAATAAATAATTGTTAGTTGATGCTGAAAAATTTTACTGAACATTATAATTTACACAAACTGCTTGATTTTATTGCTGGAAGTCAATTTAACTTCAGTTAACATTGAAAAGGAAACAAATATTGTTTTTATGCAACCAAAGGTGTCTGTCCTATTTTGTGGTGAGGACAAACCAGGCTTTGAAAGCAGTGTGGCCATGGTCCATCTATTTCTAAGATAGACATTGGATAATGCCATCCCCTGGAAACAAAGAAAAATATTTGTTAGATTAATTTGAAACACTGGCAGATAACATTGAGTCAAATCTATATTTCACAAACATATATGGCCTTTTTAATGATTTGAAGGTATAACAAAGCAGGTAAGAATATGTTGTTATGGATACTAATAAAAGTGGCTATTCCTTAAACCATAATGGACCTGTTCAATTTAATTTAATTCCTTCTCCAGTTGTGAGATCTGTGCTTTTCTAAATAACATTTGTGCTGTGAGCTCTTTCCCCCTTTTTTTTTAAATATACTCTTTCATTCTTTAAGAAAAAAGAAGTATACCTCAGCAAGGTTTACATTTGAGTTAGAATGCTGTATTCTGTTTGCCCAATTGTTTGTTAAATACAGATTCTGAACTGTATGTACCATTGAGAAGGTTGTTTCTTTTCAATCTTGTTGCAAGGTTTTTCAGTCTGATGTGTTAGGCTTTATGTGGCTGACTTAGTAAAAACTGCTCTGTTGTCCCCATAGGATTGAAATTGGCAAAAGATTATTCTGAACCAGCAGCAAGTTAGATGCTAAGAGTCATGTTCTTTTGCTCTTTCAGTGTACTGAAGATGATTCATTAGGCCAGATTCCATGCAAACAGTGTTTTGGCTTTAAAGTGCTATATTTATAAAGGTTTCTCAGCTGAAAGCTTGCCGACCTTGCTCATGCCAAATTCCTGTTGAGGTCAGTGAGAGATCTGGGTGCACAAGGCTTGTGAGACTGGGACCCTGATGTATTTAAGATATTTATTAACCTTTCTTGCTCTTCAATTCTGATAATTAAAGATGAATAATCTGAGAAACAAGTAACTCCCCATAGTAAATCATGACGGGATAAAATTTATGATGGAGGTTGTTTTCCCATACCTAAAAAACAAACAGTTTAACATAGTTAATTAAATTTGTACCCAGTTACAAACACATGTTTAGAAATGCCTCCCTCCCCCCAGGTCCCATAGGTTGTCTTAGCAAACTTTACTAGATACCCCATAGCAAAGATGTCCAAAATAGAAATAGTATTGGTTCGCAGACTATTAAAATAGATGCATCTACCTTTTGAAAAAGGTGTTCAGACACAGATATTCTGCTGTATGTGGTGTTTTGTTTAATGTCAATTACCTTGGAAATTTTATTTTTTTAAATGCTTTAGTTGGATTTTTTTCTTGATTTAAAAGGCAATGTTGGCCTGGGATGAAATGAATACAGGCCATAAGTAAAATCCTGTGTATTCCAATGTAAACAATATGGTTTCCAAAGTTATAATTAAATTCAGTAGTACTGCAGCAAAATGTAGCTGTTAACAATTTGAAGAGAGTTGTTGGCTGTTGCTAGTATTTTATTTTTCTATCTTTTAATTTAACTACCTGAATCCGTATCTTTGAAATCAGTTCTCAATATTGCCTTTTCAATAGCTGAGATTTATGGAGGGGAATAATCTCATGTTTCTATTATCTAAAACCTAAACCAGACAATTAAATCAATTGTCTGGTTTAATCAAATCAGGGATTTTGCATATAAGTAAGATACAATATTCTATATAGGGCCTTTATGTAGGGACATTCGGATTCACTCACTGTCTCCAATGACCTATGTTGTCCCCACAATTGTTTCAATCCTGTGGTATTGTTCAGTTGTTTAGAGCTTGTTGGTTTTGAATGCTGTATGTTTTTTTTTACTACTGCAATCCTAATGTTTCTTCACATACTTGTACAGTTCCACATTTGATGTACTAGTCTGAAATTCTGTTAAAACATGAACAAAATGGAAATGATATTTCTTTGGAAGTGTATTTTTACTGTATATCTAATTTGAACTAGTTGAACATACTTCTTTACATCTTGCATGATAGGTGTGTAGTTCATTTTTAAATTTGAAAAAGACTTGAGAATAACTTAGATCAAAATATAATGAAAACTATACAAATATTGAAAATACATACATTGATTTGCTACTTTTGACTCAAGATACTTTTTGAAATACATTTCTCTAGATTATTTAAGATAATGCAGGTATTTTGTCTTTTAATTCAGAGCTAATACAAACTAGTAAAATGGATTACACAGCAGAGAGATATTCAAGCCGGCATGCAATTCATTGAATCCCTTGATTGCTCTCTCACAGTCAAATAGAGAGGATGACAAAATCTCTCTGTATGGAAGGTAAATTTCCTTAGCAATTGTTCTTATTAAATATTATCACAATTTAAAATAAGTTGATACAGCTAACATTTACATTTCAGAAACTTCATTCTCAGCTCAAAGAAAATAAGAATTGCATGTTTAGGGAGGACACATTGTATCCTGCACCCATAACAAAGAAAAAGCAGTCAAGTAGCACTTTAAAGACTAGCAAAATAGTTTACTAGGTGAGCTTTCGTGGGACAGACCCACTTCTTCAGACCATAGCCAGACCAGAACAGACTCAATATTTAAGACACAGAGAACCAAAAACAGCAAGCAAGGAGGACAAATCAGAAAAAGATTAAATATTAAATATTTATATTTAAATATTGAGTCTGTTCTGGTCTGGCTATGGTCTGAAGAAGTGGGTCTGTCCCACGAAAGCTCACCTAATAAACTATTTTGCTAGTCTTTAAAGTGTTACTTGACTGCTTTTTGTTTTGATAGTGTATAGACTAGCACGGCTTACTCTGTTAGTATTCGCCATAACAAAGAGTTTGGATTTCTGCCTTAAGAGCAGAAGTCAACTCAACCTTAAATTATATTGGTGCAACAAGGGGCCTCCATAATAAAATACATTGTTTTGGAAGCCAGGGCTATTGGTATTTGAAAAGTGCATATTTAAGTATACTTTCCTACACATAGGTTTTGGTATTTTTGGTACCTTGCAAGATAAATATGTCATATGTTTAAAGAAGAAAAGAGAATCAGACATTTGTAACAGCCTCCTTCCTTAAAAAATAAAGAGTGAGAGAAATAAGAAAGAAAAATCAAAGTGAATCTTCGAGTAGAGGGAGTGCTGCTGATACCAAACTTAGATGCTGACAGAGAACTTAGAACCAGTTCCACCTATAGATGCTTCAGTGTAACATCCAGTGTCTAGACACTACAGTGACAGGGCTTTTGTAATGTTTAGAGAGGGAGATTTTTAATGAATGCTGGTGAATTGAATTAGTAAATTCATTACTTTATGATGCTGTATAAAAGGAGCATTAGCTCCATGTGACCATGGGGTAAGCCTCACAGTAAGCCCCATTCAGCATTGCAAGTAGTCAACCTAATTTATCATTACATAAGGACAGGAAGACACTCAAGTTGGCATCAGTGACTGATACACCATTTCTCTGCTAACCTCCTGCTCATTGGCATCCTGCACATTCAGATCTGTAAACACCTTTCCCTTTGCATTGAATATTTTGGCTGTATTCACAGCACTTGGAGTTATTCACTAAGAGCTTGAGCCCACTAACTAGCTTTGGAAAGTTTCAAGCTGAGTTGGGAAATATCCATAGTTAAGAGCAACGTTCAACCTACTGTATAGGTTTAAATAAGAGAACTAAGAGATCGGGTTCCATTTGGTCGCAGCATCTCATACAGAGTCTTTAGCAAAAAAACCAAATTGGTTGAAAGTTTTCCTCCAGTTGATGTGAGGAGATGTGTATTGCAGTAGCAGATGGGACAAGAAATGTCCTGACTATTTATCCAGACAAGACACCACATGGATGATTTTACCAGTGTTATATTTTCAAGATAGTTCAGTCCAACAGTTTAAGGAACAGCTTCTTTGGGGAATGGAAGGGGTTTGGCCCATACTCAAATATAATCAATTTCAGATAACATTATTCACTTGTAATGTGCAAAAGATCACCTCTGAGGGGCATATTCTAATTTCTGCTATGTTAGGGTGCAAGCAGAATTTAGCCTTTTTTTTTCTAGTATATACTTGTCTAGGAGAGTTTAGGTGTACTCAACTCCTGATTCAAATTTCTAAACTGAAGAAAGGATATTGATGCATGTGTGAGAGAAAGCAGGATTAGGTGGCCAGTGTTTCCCTAACTGGAGAGGAATTTATACCTCTGTAGACACAGCCAAACCATTTCTGCCGAGACAATTTTCATCATTAGCTAATAAAGTTACTTGTAAACAAAGAAACCTTTCTTTCCTCTAATAAAATGCACTAAGTGGCCTCTGTATTTTCAAAGCATTGAGGCTCAGATGTTTAAATGGCTAAGTGTAGAACTATGTGACCAACATACCAATGCTTATCAGAGGTGAGCACCAAAGTGCGTGTATGTATATATTTGTTTTCTGGCATAGCTTCCATCTCAGACCCTTCAAGGCCTTTTCCCCCTCTGCTGCAGATGAACTCTGCCTTGATTGAACCCTACTTTGTCCATAGTCTACAATATCTTGGTTTAACAGTGAATGCCTAAGAGCACAACATAGGCACAGAGGAGTTTCATACACTACATTTAAGCATAGTCAAAAACCTAGGAAACCTACATTAATATTGGGATAGACAATGTTGGTCCTGAAAGTGGTGTCTGCTTTTTTTTTCCCATGTGGAAAAATGAAATAAGAATTTTTAGACTCTTCATCTAAACATAATGAACAAGTGCTTAAGAAAGTATCACAGGGATAGTTAGTCTACTTCAGAAAGGGGATACAAAGGAGAGATTTTGATGCACAGTCAATTAGAGGGATTACCGTGAAGAACAGAAATAATGAGGCAGATGGACTCTGAGCAGTCACGCTTTCACCTCCATGAATGGAGAGATGGCATTTAACTTGTGTGGAGTTTTGCTGTTTAAAAAATGCATAATAATTTTGATTTAAAGGCAAAGAATCAAGTTTGTCACTATCATAACAATCAATGAATTATCAACAATCTGTCTGAGATGTTAATATGTTGAGATAGCCCTACTAAAGCACAATGAGAGTATACTTTTTACAAGTGAACATGGCTTGTTAAGGGTGCCCATAAAACATTCCTCTGAACTGTTTCTTGCCGTGTGACAACCCTGATCTCTAAGTATATTCATAGTCCCATATACCTGATATCATCTCCTTGTCTGCTAGTACTTGAGCGTGGTCTGAATCACTGAGATATGCTAAATAACAAGATTTAGATTAAACTAACCATTTAGATTTTTATTAATTTCAATGTTGCATTTTGCTAGTTTGTCTCCTACTCCTGATGTTATCGTATCATTTCCAGGTTTTGCCATTGCAACAGACTTTGGCTTCATGCCATAGAGGCAACCAAGTGTAAAGAATACTGGGGCATGTAATTGATCAGAGTCCACTTAAAGCCAAGTGTACATTATTCATTACACATTAGTCTCCATTTTTATCTGAAAATCAATGTCAGAAATGTCAATTATAGAAACTCTAAAACTTCAAATGGTTTGGGCTATATTTCTGCTACATTTAGTTGCCCTTTAGTGAGTTTTCACTCTATATCTTGAGGGAAATGTAGTCAGCTTAGTGTGTAGGCAGGCCAAAATAATTATTCCCAATTGCACCAAATTAAGTTTGTTGACTGAGAACTCACCTTTCAAAACACATCCACCAAAGCAACAAGTACATATTGTTTCAATCAAAGAGGATTTGTATTATTCCAGTCTTTATTACAAAATACTCCCTTTTACTCTCATTTTTACCACTTGTATTAATTAAACAAAAGTTTGTTCTTGTGTTAACTGCCCGGTCATACTGATTCCCATCAAAAACTCTTTTTCTGTATTTATCCAATAGTCTTAGCATTCAGTGAAAACACCAAAGGGTACATTGATCCTTTAATGAAGTTCTGATCAGATTAATTGAGGTTGGCAGCTGTTTCTGGGCCCACAACCTAGATTTTTCACCAGTTTAGAGATGTCAGACTCAGTAAGTTTAGCTTGTGATTTGGTCCATCCATTTTAAGTGAAGCGTAGTATTCTATTAGAATGCACTGGAAATTGCTTCTAGTAAAAGTCTGGTATAGAGAAGTTATTTAGTGAATGTCATTGCACTGCAGCATGCAAACTAATTTGTTTCCTAAAGGATTCCACTTAGATGGAAGCTGTTCTTTTCATAAGACTTCATTGTAAGAGGCTTGTTTCTGGAGTTTGCTTGCATTGTTTTGTAGATGTACTGGTTTATCAATTCGTTAAAGCCAACCTTTAAAGAAAATTTAACTTCTCGCCTCAGTGCAGCATGAGCAAATTCAGCTTTCAGCTACATTGGTGTAAGTCCAGAGTGTCCTGCAGAATTCAGCCCAGTATTTATAAAAGTTATGAGGACAAAATAAAAGGTAAAATCTACAGCTAAAGGGACACAAATAGCAGGACACTGTTGTTACATCCTATGGAATCTCTGTCTAACTGATAAATACCAGCAGTGACTGTTTACAGGCACATACTGTGTACTGTGTAATTACAGTTAGCGAAGTCACAATAGATTCTCATACTAATCAGCATGTTGAACACAGAAATAACCATGTACCTTTCCCATAATGACAC
The DNA here is from genome assembly GCF_033958435.1 of Carettochelys insculpta. Taxonomy (NCBI): domain Eukaryota; kingdom Metazoa; phylum Chordata; order Testudines; family Carettochelyidae; genus Carettochelys; species Carettochelys insculpta. The sequence goes on from NC_134157.1 coordinate 22,664,167, forward strand.
AGAACTGCCCATGCTGTTACCCAGCCTCTGCATGGTAATTACCATGTAATTCAATGTTCCTCCGTTATTATTAGAGAATGGTGAGAAGATATTTATGCCCCTGTAATTTAAAGTGTCACGAAGAAAAGCTGCTTGAATTGCCATGAGCATATGTCTCTAAGGGATAATGGATAACATGGATAATAAGCTCCAATCCAAATAATACTAGTGCAGGGTGAAATCTTTATTAGACAATTCAAGACCACTTTCTCCATCCCATTGTATATTATGTGATAACAATGCAGAAGTCACATGCTTTGTGTGGGCAAATTTTGCAAGGGCTATATGAAGCTGATCAATGAAATGAGAAGACATTAAAACCTCCTGCTGTTTGCATTCACGTTTAATACACAGGTGGAAGAAAAGTTCATGGAAAGTGATTGTGTGTTGCATGTTGGTTTGCTGTCACGAGCTGCTAAGTGATATAAGTTAATAGAAGCTTTCCTTGCGGAAAACAAGTGCATATCGCTTTACGCCACAGAGTGAGAACAGCGTGTCTTATTTCTGGCCTTTGGAAATTTTTAGGTCAGTTTAAAGAATGGATGTTGTCCATAAGCCTGGGGAAGACATAGCTATCAGCAGTTCTGTACAGCAAAGTCCAGAACTGGCTTCATAGTTCCAGGATTTATGTTTTCTCTCTTCCATCCACTTTTATTTTTATCCTATTAAAATATATATTTAATTTAATTATTGTATTGCATGGCAAGTTTTGCCAACATCCATAAAATAGACAAAGAACCCTCATCAGCCATTACCTAAGAACTAACTTCTGCCACTAAATTCTGAACTCACAGATTCAAAAACAGATTCTGTCCTCAGCTACTTATGTGTAGTCCCTGGTGAATTTAATAGTCATCCTTACTCAGAGTAGAGAGATGGACCAAAGGGACATATTTACTTTACTTACATATTGACTTCAACAGCAAAACCTGCCAGATGTGTTTGGCAGATGCTGAATGTCCTGCTTGTATGACTCTGAATGTCCTGAATGCACCTGGCCTGCTCAGTAGCAGTATGCCTCTGGTAGTGGCAAGCACCTCAGGTTTTAATAATACTCAGCTCTTAGACAGCATGTCACATCTTCAAAGTGCTGTACAAAGTAGATAGCTGCATCACCACCTAATTAATATTCCTTCCTGCCCAACCTACTGTTGATTTAACTCTGATGTGACAGAAGAGCTGGTGTTACACCAGCAAGGAAGGGCTATGGGCACTGCTCATGACTACAGGTGCTGATCTACCAGAAGAACTTTGCCAGTGACTGTTTCATGATCGTCCCATCATTGCTTCTCTTTGCTGGTTGTCACTTTTTTTCTGCCTCCATTGTCGGAGTTAGAACAAAGGCTACACCAGATCTTAGGTCTCTATTATGAGCAGGGGAGTAATAAGGCATGAGGCTCACCACCTACTTCAGGGCCATGAAAAGGGGAGAGTAGGTTCTGCATGGATCCTGCTGCCACCCTCAAGCTGTTGGGTAGGAGAAGGGAGCTGGCAAAGCCCTGACTCTACGTTCTCAATGCAATGACCTGCAAAGTTGGCATAGTTGCCTACACACCTCCAGAGGATTTGTTGCTGTTTATACGGCACTTTAAGGGTACAAAAATGCTGTGTTGTGCCATCCGTGTTATACTGCAACAAGTTGTGTTCTAGATTAGTCTCTTACTTTCTCTGTGTATATTTTCAACTATCTTGCAGATCCATGCAATTCACCCAGGGGCTCAAGAGACAGGAAGGTGGTACTATATTTCATATGCATGAGCCAGCATTGCTCTCCACAAAAAGCTCTAACAGACCATCTGCAGCACTCCCTTTTATCTGGGCAGGATTTTCTGGGAGGATTCTGGAATCACAAAGCTGCTCAGTTTGTTCTTGAGAAGACCTTACACTTAAGGAAATGAAATCTGCCATGGGTGTAACCATCATCTCTTTCAACCAGCCCTAATTATCCAGATCCAAATTTATCTCCATCCTACACACACCTGGCATCAACTCTCTCTAAGCATAGATTCCAACATGCTGAAGGATGGCAGAAATTACACTGATGCAAATGTTATTTATGTTAAAGCAATCAACCTCATGTCATTTATTTTTTTATCTTTTTATTTTATTTTTTACAATAGCCCCCTTTTGGGGCCCTCATTTACTTCTGTGTCTTCAAATTGTACCCTGTTGTGCCTACAGAATTCCAGAGTTCATCCTGGAATAATATAAAAGCCATACAAGGTTCTGTTCCATGATGCTTGACTATTCAGCTACCCAAGCACAGACTATGTTTCTTGTAATGGTTTGTGTGCTCACCCTCTCCCTCCCTCTCTCTCTCAGTTGTGTCCTGCAGTTATAGCTTGCACACACCAACACCCACGAGCACTGACAGGATTCTATACAGTCCCCTCTGGCAATTCTGACACAAAGGAGAAGTCGCTGAAAAGATATTTGCTGCTATTTGTAAAACAGTATTCTCTCCACAAAACAGCTCCAACTCCAGACATCCCCATTCAGAGACCAGCACATTTTGCCGCCATTCAGATGCAGATAACATCATTATTAACTGGATAGGAAGAGAATGCAAAATGCAAACCATATTTTTATTAACATGGTGCATTTCTGAAAGGACTCCAAAGTTTTCTGTTCTGCTTTATGTTTCTCCTCTGAGTGGTTAGATTAGGGGCAGGGAGGTAGGACTTCTCGATGGCCATTCCAGCTCCACTACTGAGTGACTGTATGTCTACCTCAGATGTAGTGTTAGGAGGCTTAACTCATTGAGATTTACAAAAGGCTTCAATGTATTCAGATTAAACGTGTTAGAGAAGTACAAAACGTAATTTTAAATTGTTAATTACTATCATATACCATACAAACAGCCCCAGGAAAAATGAAAACTGATGTCAAATGCATGAGGTTCTTTAGTTACATCTAACAAGGCCTGACTGCTGCTGGGCATGGCTGCCCTGAAGACAGGAGAGGCTGGTTTACAGTCTTCTGGAAGAAGCCAGTGGGGAGCTAGATTGGGTCTATCTAGTGATCCCTAGGATGAATGGGAAATTTATCACACGTGGCCCCATAAAACAGAGGCTGTGCAAAACTAAACATGGGCTAAGTGTACAAGGCTGAGTGCACAAACACACCTTCTTTTCTCAAGCCAGTGAAAATTCTAGGGCCTTTACAACAGAAAGCTTAAGGCCACAGAAAAATCACCAAAAGAATGTTATCCAAGAGCGCTCAGCCTAAAGGCCAAGCATGCGGGATATTTAGGGAAAAGGAGAAGGTACAATCTAGAGTTGACTCCATCTCTGATTATTGATAAAGCTTTTGGTTTATCAAAAGTTTCTTACTTTAGGTATCTATATTGCAGTAGAATAAGAGATAAGTGATCACCTAATTTTTATACAGCTTGATTATCTGTGCACTACTGACTAACCTCCCAAAGTCCTATCCCAGCATTCACTGAAATTAGTGTAATATTTTGAGTGGGTTCTTTATGGGGTCTTTTTTTTTCCCTTTGGTTTTTCCCAACTCCTCATTAGGCAGGCTAATGGAGGGTTTGGTCCCAAGACATTACACATACTGTCCTTCTATCTAAAGTATTTTATTTTTATTTTATTTTTCTGTCATTCTAAGATGGTGCTATGCTTTATACATGGCAGAAAGGTCAGGTGTGGTGTCAAGCACTTGTAATCCCAGCTACTTGGGAGGCTGAGAATGGTGGATGGCTCAGAAGTTCTGGGCAGTGGTGTGAGGTGTCAGTTGGGTGCCCGATGCCACTGACAGCCTGGCCAGTAGGTGGCTGAAGGACTGTTTAGACCACCGCAAATGGTGAGTTGTGATCAGCGTCCTCTCTGTGAGGGCTGATGGATTGAGTGATCAAGGTGACTACCAGTAACTATTGCTATTTGTGAAGAATTCTGGTGAAAACATGTCAAGCATGTCACTTACTGCACTAGCCCTGAACATGTATGGCACTGTCAGAATTTCAGGCTCAACAAAAGCCCACAGAAGAGAAGCCTGTTATCCTTACTTCCTGCCTCATTCCTCTGTCTAAACTTGGGTGTGTTTTTGGTGTTTTTTAAATGTTTTATTTCATTGGTGAAAGTGACAATAAGAAATACAATAAGAAACAGCTGGATTGAAACCTGAGCATCAGAAAAGAATGTAGCACTTTGCAACTACATCCACACTAGGAAGCTCATTCGAAAGTAAATCATAAGAACATGGTGCTCCTTTTTAACTCACTCGTCCTTTCCTGTTTCAGGAAGAGCGCCCCCTTTTGAAAGCTTCTTTAGAAAGAAAACGTGTGTAGATGCTCTGCAGGCCCCCTTTTTTTGACAGAGCAGTGTGATGGTGCCTGATTTTTCAATCCCAGGCCTGTTCTTTCGAAAGAGAAAGGGTTGTGTGAACGCTTTCCTTTGAAAGAGCAGATCACTGTTTTGCTCTGCTTTTTTGTATGGCTATGTCTACACTTGCATTCCTCCTTTGAAAGAGGACAGCAAATGAGGGAAATCAAAAACGCAAATGAGGCATTGATTTACATATCTTGTGCTTCATTTGCGTAATCTCTTTTTGGAAGAAAGAAAGGGTAGATGGAGCTCTTTTGAAAATAAACCCCATCTTCAAAAGACCCAATCTTCCTAAAAAAATAGGAAGAAGGGTTCTTTTGAAGATGGGGTTTATTTTTGCAAGAGCCCCATGTATGCTGCTTTCTTTCTTTCGAAAGAATCTCTTCGGAAAAGAGATTATGCAAATGAAGCATACAATCTGTAAATCAGTGCCTCATTTGCATTTTCAATTTCCCTCATTTGTATTCCTCTTTCAAAAGAAGTAGACTGCATGGAACTTCTTTCAGAATTGATCTTCTGGAAAGGCTTCTTTTGAAAGATCTCTGTAGCGCAGACTTAGCTGGCAACCCCTAACTCTGCTAGGGAGCCCTTACCCCAACTCTGAGAGCTCCAGGGTCTAGGCTGTGCCTGTCCTCACTCAACCCCACCCCAAGTGGCCTTGCAGAAAACTGCAGAGAGGAGCCAGCCAAAGACTGAGGCAGCTGCCAGTGCAGCCCAAGCAGCCACCTGCAGACAGTCTGGGAATTCTCCACGGAATTCTCCTCCTCTCCCACCCTCCACCTCAGTCTCTTCTCTTCAGCTCACCTCGGGAGCCTCAAAAGGGAGAAGTCCAGCTCAGAAGGGGCCAGTACTGGGAGGGTGACAGACCCATTAGCTCCCAGAAAGGGGCAGCCTGAGGTCTCCTTTAAACACTGCCCTTAGGACACTGAGCTCGCTGTGGCTTGTCTGGGATCTGCCCCCATGGGGGATGCCAGGGATACCTTTGGACTGTGTTTGGGTCATGGCTTGCCTTTGTCACCTTCCTCTGAGGCCTGAAGAGAGCCACAGAAGAAAGCCTAGAGGTGGATGCAGTAGACAGACGCCCAGGGAAGAAGCCCAGGTTCAAAAAGGGGCCCTTGGCTGGACCCAGGATAGAGGGAGTGGCCGGGCTCCTCTACGGGCCAAGGACAGATGTGGGGAAGGCTCCAGGAAAGGGTGTAAGGATGAGTGGGCTGGAGACCTGGCACAGGGTTACTGGACTGTTATTGCACTTGACTCTGGTGCTGAAAGAGGTGAGCCAACAATGTGACCAGCCAGACAGCCAAGTCACAAAACAAAAGGCGCCAAAGGATGTAAAAAGCCATTGCTGGGGATATGGGGAGGAAAAGCCCTTCCTAGTCACAAGGTGGAACACTGGCCGGTAAGTGACTTCATCACAGTACCCTTGGCATACAATGCACATAGCTTCCAACAAAGGCGATTCTTTTGTCCTGGTGAACCTTAAACGGGGCTGTGTAGGACAGCAGAACTATAGGGAACCTTTGCTGCTCCAGTCTAGAGCAGAAAGTATTAGCTGTATCAAACCTGCTTATGATGGGGCAGATGGGCCCCCAGTGGGCAAGAAGAGGGTTAATGAGCCTCTGTGGACCTACTTATGAACACCCATGCCTGATGTCAGGCAGGGTGAGGGGTGTTGAAAGGAGGAGACCTAGCCTAGGTTAGAGCTGCGGAGGAAAAAGAGCAGAGCTCCTTGCCTCGTGGGAGAGAAGCCATGTTGCAGCCTGAGGCTAAGGTAGCTTGTTGGTAGGAATGACCGGACTCTGGGAGACCACCCAAAATGTAGACAAGCCTGAAGGGGAAAGATAAATGCACACTGAGATTTCCAAGGATAACCCTGTTTTTGAGTTGCTCATGGATACTGGCAGGTGAGTGAGTCACCTGATGGGCCACAAAAGGGTTCCATAAAAACAAATTGTATGTATTTTTATTAGCTCCTTTCTCTGATACTTATCTCTTGGACTTGTGCACACAAAACAGATGTGCAGGTATTTACTGGTCACATGTGAATCTTTTTTAAAACTAGGGCTCTGTACTCATTGCTGGTGACCTGCCTTGTCGCTTCTATCAATGGTCCAGTGAGGGTGGGTCCACAATTTGTTAGCAATGGAATTGAAATTATATATGTTGTGGAATAGGGGTATGTGTGGATCCTTTCTAGCAGATGTTTCTGTTTTGTAAGCTTGTCTGCTTTTATGAGGCAATGAAATAATGAGCTATCAGCTGTTTTTATGGAATTCTAGTGCCTGGAATGTGAGACTGCTTTAAGCAGGAAAGACCTTGCCTAATTTTTCCTTCACAAAAGACTCACTGAGTCAATTAAAAAAAAAAGCCCATACAAAGTTAAAAAAGGCTCATTTGAGTTCCTGCAGAGACCACTTCAGAAGAAAGATGATTGGTATGACCACTCCCAGACATGCAGCCCCCAGCACACTAATGCCAGGGAGATGGCAGGGAAGGGAAGTATTGTTTTCTTGCCTCATTTTAGCCAACGAGGAGGAAAACCCTAATTTTAATCCTTCTGAGATTGGCATGCTGATGTAACAAAATAGGCAAGTGGCCTCATCTCTTGGATGAGGCTGCAGTACTGAACAGACCCTGAAAAGGACAGTTCTGTGCTAATACTGGAGGAGGAAGGGCCTAAATTCACTTGAAGGTACCATTATTAGTTAAAAAAAAAAGGAACACGTGACCTGAGGCAGAAGATCAGTACAGGCAACTCCCAGTAGGAGGCACTGAAAATGTCTATCCTCTGGTAAAGTAACCACTTAACAGCTGTCTTTTTACCTAAGCGCACAGAGAACAACCCACCAAATTGCAGCTGCAAGGGTCTAAAATTTAGAGTCCAACGCCTTTCTTCTCTCTCTCCCAACCCGAGAATCTGGTAATGTCCTCTCCTAGCCGCACTTCATATTCCTCTTCTTATCTCTGTTCTTCGTAGTCTTCTACACTTTGCAGTCCCACTTTCACCTCTCTCTTTAGCGCCACCTGTTCTCCTCTTAGCACTAGTTTCCTTTCTTTCCTGTCCTCCTGCTGTCTGTCTCTCCCCTCTGGGGGAACAGCACCAGCAGTACATTTTCACAGGCTGCTTCCCACCAGGGCTTACCCAGCCTGCCTATTGGTGCAACAGCAGTCATTCCTTGCGTCACCAGAACCATTGACACTTCACCATATGCCTCACCGACAAAAACAACAACCAGAAACTGAGGCGAGGCTGGAAAAGCCCAGAGCCACAATAGGCATAATTCCAGCACAGCAACAACAGCAGGGATGCAAAGAGGTACGCTAAGGAGCAGAAAGTGAGCTGGAAGACTGGGGGAGCACTAGAAAGTGGAAAGTGTGGAACTGGAAGTTGTAGCAGATCTCCAGGCCTGGGGAGTGAAATGCAGCCATACACTGTAAATTACAAAAGAGGGCATGAAAGATCTTTATTATTTTTCATGTCAAACTAGGTGGCATGTTTTAAAATTACATTAGGAGTACTGTCCTCTTCTGTAGAAGAGTAATATTGCTCACTTTCTCCTAGCCTTTGCCTGTTTAGACTGTCAGATTTTCAGGGCAAGGCCTATTTTTATTATGTGTATGTACAGCACCTAGCACAACGGGCCCTGGATTGAAAATGGGACCCCTATGAAGCAAATTAGAATTACAGATAACCAGATGCACCAGCCTTTGGGCAACCCAGGAAATGGGAATTGCATTCTGAGGGATGTTATGCCAATGATTGTGAATTACATACTCCAGCCATACGATCATGCTATGTACCAGGGATATGGTACCACAATTCCTATCATATGCCACAAGGAAATATCACTTTACTGGTTTGTAAATTTGACCTATGGAACACACTGCTGCATCAGATCATTACAGCAAATACTGCATCTGGTTTTGATTAGGACTGGATAGTTGTATTACCAGTAACAACAATAGTCACTATGTGAGCTAATATAAGGGCAGTTAATTCTCATGCTCAGGTAAATAAACAAGTAAGTAAATAACCTGTGTTGCAATCAGAAAGAATTTGTTTTCTTCTTCTGTAAGCTGTGTGCAATTTAGAGGATATGTCAGGCAGTGTTCCCTCTATTTTTTTTTCCATCTGTGGGTGGAATAAATTTTGTTATGCGCTCCAAGGCATGTGTGGATGTGCACCACTAATAGAAACGCATGTTGCCCACTAAAAGTGGCTGTGAGTGCTCTGCTACGTAGCTGGGCAGCACCTGAATCTCTCCTGGGCAGCCATCCATGCACTCACCTTACAGGGAATACTGGTGTTATGTGCCACTGTTGTGGTTATGATGTGTTATTGATCTGGCCCAGTATGGCAGCTTTCACATTCTAAAAATTATCGAGTGTATATATCTGTATCTTGTACTTAGCACAGAACTAACCAAATCTCCAGAGAACTTGTTTGGACTAAAATAACACTGTCTACCCTCTTGAGGCCCTTGTACCCATTCCTTCCCCATATTCCCTAACATGTTTTGAACAAGGTATTCAGTCACTTCCCTCTCCCTACAGTATCAAGTTCCCCTTTCTTTCTTTAATACAGCTGCACAGTCATGTGTAGTACTTCTCAACAGACAAGAAGAATTTAGTGTCTTAAAAATGTGAATTCCAAAGTAATTATTGTTAAAGACAACTGAACTTAGGGGGCCAATATTCAACTTGCGTAAGAACAGGCCCCTTTCTTTTGCAGTCTGTTCCAGTTACATTAAGTTGATCTTTCTGGGTTGTAAGTATTGTCAGAGGCAGGAAAGCAATCTGTCTGGCAGGACCCTGCCTCAGCGCCCTCTGATCCTATTTCCTGCGGGTGGCGCTGTGGACCCTTCCATTGACTCTTTCAAACCAAAAAAAATCAGTAAATACTTCTGATGACTTTAGTGTTTTTTGGCAATGCTGAAAGTTAATGAAAGGGCTGGAGTTGAGGTAAGAATAGCCCACATGTGAGAGACTTTGAAGAGGGAGAAAAGTTTCAAAGGCAGGGAGCTTTGTGGAAGGATCTTCAGTCTTTCATCCATGATTAAAGAATTCTATATTTCACTCTGTATTTCATAAGGAATCTCCTGGAGTCCAAAATGCCTGTTTCTCTCTAAATAGCTTGGCTCAGATTTGCCTCTCTCTGAATTACAGTAGTTCTGCATTCTCATTGCATGAAATCTGTGGAGCGAAAATAAAAAGGAAAATTCTGAATGCGTGAAGTCAATAAACAGGATTCTAGGAATGGCTCTGGCCAGCTCTTCCAGGTTATACAAATATGCAGTAATTTAGTCAGCAGCACAAACCTGTGCCCACAATCAATAGCCCATAAATCTTCAATAAATAAATGAAACTAACTCAACAATTCATTCATCCACTTTAATGCAAACACATCATAAATATTTACAAATCTGAGCAGCAGTAATTTGTTACACAAATCCCTAGAGAAGAAATATTCTAATGCATTTTGTACAAGACTGTATTGTGCAAGACCCAAAACTCAATGATCAGAGTCAGGAATCAGAACAGTGATGCCTGCAGCAGAAAGTGTTGGGCCTGCGTACAACTGGCTCTCAGAAAGTTCATGCAGTACATGATACCACCCAGCCCAGAATGCACAGGCTGTGCACCACATATGGACCACACTGCTCACATATTCAGTCCTCAGCTACTCAAGTCCAGCACTTACGGAGGGGGAATTCAAACAACACCAATCTCTATCCTACAGAAGCAAATACTGCAGCTGGGTGAGCTCAGTGTGATAAATTCTGGAAATGGAAATGGATTTGAGGTGCAGTGCTGCGTATGTTGATATGTGTCAGGTACACACTGGTCATGGTATTCTACATCCAAATGCTTCCCTCTAGCTCAACATCTGCTTGGTTAGTGTTGTACCAGGGAGGCTGGTCATGACCCTCCTTCAGCTAGCCAGGACCCTGCAACCCCAGTCTCTCCCTCCCAAAAGACAACATATGAAATCATCGCAGAAGTCTGTCATCCAGCTTGGGCCAAACAGCTAATACTGCCCAGGAAAAACATAAGGCAAAAGTGTAAGCACCAAAACAGGGGACATGGGCATGTACAAGGAAGAGGACTAGGGTGAAGTGATGGAGAAAATCTGAGCTGAGCATGCGGGAAGACTTCCTAAAAGTGAGCTGCATCAGTGTGTGGAACTTCCTCCCAAGGGAACATGGAGGAAGCCCCACAACGTAGGACATTTAAAACTTGACAAGATGAAACACTAAAAGATACCTTGTAAGGAGCAATCCCACCTGGAGGCTGAGACATAATCACAGCTAGGTTCTGGGGCAGATCATCCAAACTGTTTCTTTCCAATGTCAATGGTCCAAATGCCATGCAGCTGCAGCACCTAGAGAAATCACTGGGAGTTCTCTGGAGTTGACTGCAGGGTTCTATTAACCATGGAATAGCAAGGACGTATTCATCCCTCTGCGCTAACCTTTCTCTGTCATAGTGCCGGACATCCTCAAGGCCCTGGAAATCCCTAAACAAATTGTCTCCCCTCCCCCCTTACTTTTTTTTCCGGTGGTACTTTGCCCCCGTCAGAAACCCACTGAGGCGCAGAGAAGGAGGGCTTGGAGAGCCTCATTTAATTACAAGTGCAGTTCTTGCTTCTCTCAGCCCCACCCACATGCCATTTCACGCCTGATTTCTCCCCTGATTTCTTTGGGGAAAGAAAGGGAATTCGAGTGCATGTAATTTGGGTTAACAAGATGCATTATATGCAGCCTCCATTCTTGTAAAAACTTTCACAGGGAAATGGCCCAGCCTCAGGAGAGAAAGTTGTGTTCTTTCTGCAGTTTTCCAAAGCTAGTCAACATCTCTTTTATCCTATTGGTCACAGGAAGGGTTTGTTTACCTACTGACCACCTAGCTTAGGAGTACAATAGAGATCAACCATCCATTTGTATGCTCCTTTTGGTTCCCTTCTTGGGGCTGTTTCTTCAGAGCGCACCTGCCTGGTGCTTTTGTGTTGACTATACCTTTCTTTGGCTTTCCTTTAAATCCGCTGAGCAATGGAAGGTGAAAAGCTGACTTTGTACAATTAAAATTCTCAAGGTTAAACCCCCCCAAACTCCCCCAAAAAACTCTGATCGAGCTTGAAAACCACAAGGGAAGAGAATGTAAGGGGCTAATGCAGCATCCCCTGGCAGAGGGACAAAAGGGGCTCTGTGTCCAAACCTGCAGTGTTTATGTTAATAACTCACTTTGGTTGCGGAAGGTAATTAGAGGATAGAGGCCCCGCATGTTGTCCTGTGCCCAGAACTCTCACTAAATGCACAAGACCTAATCCTGCCATTGTTACCTTCTGCTTTGTAGTCTATAAAGCTTTTCTCTCTGTGTGCAAGAAAAAGCATCTGTCTCCATTTCAAGGTGCAGCTCCCATTCTCCTGGGAGACGGCGGCTATGTGTGAGTACACAGTGAGGAGGCAAGCAATAGGTACACAAGAGCAGCTTGCAGGAGCAAAGTGCTGGCTTTGCTCTGCTTTCGTGTGTGTGGGTTTCTTTGGGGATGTTTTGTACCCCTTCAAGTCACTTGGGAGTCAGGGGAGCCAGACAGAATAGCTTTTCAGTCATTATTTGATAACCAATACAGTTCCCTTTGACCCTTTCCCTTCCCCCACCAAAAGAAAGACTAGCTCAGCATTGTGTTATTTTTTCAAAGCCGTTACAAATTAAGACACTAACATGGAAATCCTTGTTGGGTTTCAGTTCATACTTCCTCCCATGCTGGGCTGAAATGGGATTCTTTTGTAATGGCTGTTCTGGTTATTTTTTTAAACCTCCTGAAGTTGGCACACTGCCCTACTTTATTTGCCTTCCTTTCTCTAGTGCTGCTCCCAACGGGAGGCTCATTCCCTTCTAATGCACAGTGTTATCTTTTGCAAGTTGAACTCTAAATCCCCTTGTTGTTTTTCCTTGCTTATTATTCAGCTGCAGAGAATGTTAATGATGCCTCCTTGGTTTGGGGATGCTCTGGCTTTATGCCTTCAATTGTTTTTTATTAAGGTAGATGTAAATTAAAATGAGTAGTGTTAGCTTTTAGCTGATAACTAAAAGATAATTATCTTTCTAAGGGTACCCCTTTCAGTTCTGTGCCCACCACCTACCTAACTCCAGAGGCATTGCCTCATAGCTAGTAGGATCTCAACAAGACTGCTCTTGTGGGAGTGGTACCTGAGCAACAGTTCCAAAACTAAAGCGATGCCAGGGAATGCTGGGTACTGTACCACAGCACAAAGAGAGACAGAGATTGTGTCTCCATGGAACAAGACTTGCAAAACAACCTGCTTGGTGGGTCAGTGAGCACTGGTAATCTTTAGGGGTAGCTGTCCCTCCTAAAGAGATTTCTTCCACTATTAGCATTTAATGATCTCCGTTATACCAGCGATTGGAGGACATCCGTCCATCAAATGAGAGATACAGGGAAAAGAGAGAGAGATCCAAATTGTGTACTTGTCCCCAGTTCAAAATTCCAGACAATATCACTTGAAAAGTGCTCTGTGGTTCATGTAAACAAAAAGAATGCCTTGCCTATTTATTTTAGGAAAATTCCCATTAACCATCATTTTACTACAACAACCTCTGTGAGAGCAACGAAGGGTCCTGTGGCACCTTATAGACTAACAGAAAAGCTTTGAGCATGAGCTTTTGGGAGCACAGACTCACTTCATCAGTCTGTGCTCACGAAAGCTCATGCTCAAAGCTTTTCTGTTAGCCTATAAGGTGCCACAGGACCCTTTGTTGCTGTTGCAGATCCAGACTAACACAGCTACCCCTCCGATACTTAACATCTGTGAGAGTCCTTCTGACTCTGAATGCCTCACTGAGCTCCTGGCTAAATCCACAGGAGCCAAAGGATGTTGTTTTGGCTGCAGAAATTACTTGTTTATGTTATTTAGCCAGCTCTGTCTCCTTTGCCAGGGTTTGGGCCTCCTTTGGGACTTGGTGCATCAGGCAGCAGTAGGAAAGGTGGGGCCACCCACAATAGCCATTAGCCTCCTGCCATAAGAATGGGAAAGACAGCAATAAGGCTAAGTAATGGTTCCAGTGGTGTGTTTCTATGGACGGGATGGCTCTGCAGGCAGCTGCAGCAGTTGGGCCCTCTCGGTGCTTCCAAGCTGGACTGCAAACCTGCTCTGACCAGGGGTGGCCTGTGAGCATGAGATCCCTGCTGTGAGGTGCCACAGGACTCTGTTGTTTTTCTTGAAATAGACGAACATGGCCACCCCTCTGAAACCTGTCACCAATAAATCTGGGGGATGCTTTCAGCAGTTTCTGATAGCAATATTAACATGGGATTTTTTCCAAGTTGCTTGCTCCTTTCTCCAGCTGCATTAGCTACAGAAGGCATTTCTTCTTCAAAAGCCACATCACGTAATATCACGGAGATCAGAAAGAGATGAGGAGAAAAACTGCCCTATAGGATTTTTGTAAAACGAAAAATTCCATCCATAAAAGATGAAAAGTTAAATTGCTTTTAGGAACACAGCAGCATTTAATCAGAACTTCTGAAATAGAGTTTGGACTCAATAATTTAACCACATAGAAGGGCAGAAGAAGGCCTTTATTTGGAGGGAAATAGCATACATTAGCACTGATAAAATTCCCACTACTAATCATTATCACAGCTATCCAAAAGGAGCTCTTCTCTGTTGTCTTGGATAGGCTTGGCTTTGTCAAAACCATTTGCAGTATCAAGAAGGATGAAAATAATCTGACATGAAGTAAGCAAAGAGTCTAATGGTGGAGGGAAGGCAGAATAATCCTGAGACACTTTGCTGGAGAGATAGGGAGTCCCACTGCAGGTAGGCAGGAAACAGTTTTTTTTGTTTGTTTGTTTGTTTTCATTTTTGTTTTTTTGCGTTTTTTTTCTTCCCTACCTCTTAGACTAGTGTCAAACTCTGTAAAGACACTTTGAAAGGATTAGAGCCCAAACAATAGCCACATGGGTGGGTGGCCAGAGATTTCTACTGCAGTCTGGCAGAGGGCTGTATCACTGAGGATCAGAGCTCGTGCACTGTATTCTTTGCTTTTGTTGCAGTGGATAGTGACACGTTTCAAGGGGCTTGGTCATGTGGGCTCTGATGGCAGACATGCTGGGCATCTAGTCAAAGTCAAAGATTGTGGCAGATGCTTAACACCTCTGAAAATCAGGTCTAAAGTGACACACCCCAAAATGGAGGGCAACACAACGAAAGGCCTCCTTCCAATATTTTGCTGCTAGATCTCAGCATTGGATATTCAAGGCTGTCGGCATCTAGATATCCATGTTTATACATATGTGCATGGGAATATAAAAGAAAATTGCAGTGGAAAAGCTAAATCTGTATTAGTAGGAACAATCTCAAGCTGAGGTCTCATGCACAAAACTTATGAAGAATCTTGAGCAAATATCAAATGGAAAAACCTAAAAGACTATCCCTATGAACTGGTAATTTTCCCTTCCAAATAATCCTGCTGTCCAAGACATGAGAATGTGCAGATCTGACAAGACCATTACTTCAGCTTGGGTGACAATTAAATTTAGCATTTACTAAAGTGGTAATGTTACAGCAGTTAAACATACAATTTTAAAAGAATTCATTCTTGCAGTCTTGCCTTTCAACCTTACCAACTTTTTTATTGTCTTATTTAACCTAGCCAAGGCACGTTGGTTTGGAAACTATCCTACCAACATTGTGTCAGACAGATATTCAGAAATACATGCTCTTATACACATCTAGGTTTAGAGGCATATATGTAAAGAGTGACACATACAGTTCAGACCTTGGGATCTGATAGCATAACAGACTATAGTGCTTCCTAAAGGTACACTCCGAATAATGAAAATCTATGGCAATTCTCAGGAAAGGAAATTAGATATCTCTACCACCGGAACTCGGAAATTTGTAGAAGAAAGGCTGCCCTAGAGAAAAGGGAGAGAGAATAAAATTCGTAAATAAAATAGCAAATCAAGAACAATTTTAAAAGAGAATTGGGAGGAAACAGAAAAAGATAAAAGTCCACAGGTCCACTGCTTTCTCTACAATGAGAACAGTGAAAAGGAGATGAGAAACAAAACAAAACAAACTACTTGGCACTTTGAGTGTCAGACAGAGGAGAAATAGTTCTTCAGCATCATGGCTGAGAGATCTGACTTTCTCCTATTTATAATGCTGTCATACCCGTCTCTTCACCTCTCCTCTGAAAGCACTTCAGAAACATTAATGAATTTAGCTACATAACTTCTCTTGGCAGTTACCAATTATTATAATGGTTGTACACAGGTGTAAAGTGATGTACAGAAAGGTTAAGGAGCTCGCCCAGGGTCACACAGTAAGTCAGTAGCAGAGGAAGGAATGGAACTCAGGCATGTGGCCCCAACTTTTCCTGCTCTAATCATTAGCTACGCTGGGCATGGATCTTGATTGAAATGCAACTTGATCAGCCATTCACACCAGTGCACGCTGGACATAATATGCTACACAGTCAGAAATGCTACTATTTTACACCTACATTTGTCTGCACTTGGCATTGGCATAAATAACTGCACAAGAGAATGGAGACTCAGACTTGCTGCCACCACGCAAACTTTTACTACTGAGGTTTGGCATGTCTGGAACTTGCCTCTTCTGAGAGATTTAGAAACTCTAGAGCTGGGTACAAATGTGAACATTGTTAAACACTGCCTTTTGGCTGTGTAGCTGCAGATTAATATAGTCATCACAATTCATTCACTAGGCAGAACATCTGTCTGGGGCTCTAATAGGGGTTCAAACAGTCCAAAAAACCTCAGGACCAGTATCTGCAAGACAGCCTGTCTCCTGTAGCATCTACTTGTAGGGTGTGGCCAGAGTGCTGCGGCACTGATGTTTTCACAATGTATTTCATGCACTGCATTCTGTGCTGTTCATTTCTGTACAATCTGAATGGATGGAGAAGTCACTCCCCAGCCCTTCTGTGTTCCACATGGTGCCAGGAGCACAGACAAGAGCCCAGGCAGAATGGCTGCATTGCAGACTAGAAAAAGTGAGAGGGATGGGAAGCGAAGCACTCGTCCCACTGACCATTAATGTGTCAATTAAACAGAAGCAGCAGCCTGCAACTGCTGCTCAGCTTACCAAGTCACCAGACTGCTCCCAGTGTCCCTGATTGTGTTGCAGTAACAGTATCTTTAAAGCTGTTCTGATATTATGAGCGCTGATGACTGGGACTCCTCTGCAGAAGTTGAAACTGGGGAAATGTCAATACCAGATTTAGAAAGGATTGCTTGAATCCAAGACCTAAGAGTATTTAAAGCTGCCAGACTCTGAGATCCCTCTCCACCTCTGCAGCACAAGGCATCTAGCACTGGGCTGCTCAGTGATCCAGGATCACCACTAGAGACCTGTCCTTCTAGGAGCTAAGTGAATGTCAGTGCCAATTAATGGCACCAGACTGAATCCTTCTGCCCAGGTAATAAGAGTACAAATACCTGCAGACCACCATTCTTCACTCTTGGTACCCAGCTGCCGGCTGGAAAGAGGAGTGCAAAGTTTTCTGTGTGTTAGTGGGTATTCTTCAACAACACAAACGAGCAGTTAGGAGAGCTGGGGCAAGAGGCACATGTAACACCAACAGAACCCAGCTGTCTGCAGGCAGAATAGAACCTGAACCTCCGTAGCTTAGTGCATGAGGTTTTACTAGCTGAGCTGAAAACCAGCTAGTGAAGGCTGTAGAGGAGACACATTATTCTCTCTGTAAGTGTGTGGGGGGGGGGAGTGTTTCAGTGCCACTAGATGGGCCAGCACACGCAGGCCTGCTGATGGGGGTAGGGTGGTAAAGGGGGCAATTGCCCCCCAGCCTAGCATTTCAAAGGGGCCAGGAGTGTCGCTCACTGTTGCAGCCAAGGCTGCAGGACCCTTTGAAAGGCTGTGGAGTGCTGTGTGCTGCTCTGTGGGCAGCTTAGAGGAAGTGGAGAGGGCAGGGTTGACTGTCCCAAGCCCCACCTCTTCTGCCATTTGCCCCTCCCCTTCCAGGGATGGAGCACCATGCCCCCTTCCCACCTTGCCACTGGGCCCATGTCACCACTTGACACTGCTGAGCACACCACTCTCAGAAAGCATGTGGGCTACACACATATGAGAGAGATTTGTCCATTAGCTTCAAGGGAGCTTGATGCTCTCAACACTCCCCTACCTTGGCTTGAAACCCCAGCCTTTGTTATTACTGTTACTTGCGGAGTGCTGTAACCATGCAGGGTGCGGGACAGCAGCTAACATACTAAACAAAATACAGTGCCTTACCTTGCAAACACAGCATCCTACACACTATGGGGTTGTCTACATTAGCCCCCTCATTCGAAGGGGGCATGTAAATAAGCCTGATCAGTGAATAGCAAAGAGGTGCTGCACTGCATATGCAGCACCTCATTAGCATAATTCTCGCCACATGAACTCCAAAGTACCCACGCAACTTCAAGGTTCCCTTACTCCCAAAATGTTTGAAGTTGCGTGGGTACTTCGAAGTTCATGTGTCTACACTGCTTGCCACCGCTTTGAAGTTTGCGTGGCAAAAATTATGCTAATGAGGTGCTGCACATGCAGTGCAGCACTTCATTGCTATTCACCGATTGAGCTTGTTTACATACCCCCTTCGAAGGAGGGGACTAGTGTAGATGAGCCCTATCGGTCAGGTTTTGCTTTTAGGTTGCTTGCCTGGAATTCTACTGATGTCAGTGATTGGCATAGGTTAACTGACTGGTAGAGGGCTGAATTTGGGGATTCCAGCTGGATGGCTACATCCCCTCTAGACAATGTGAAAGTGAAGCTTTTGACAGTTGTCATCCAGAAAGCATCTCTCTAGATTTCCAGGGCAGTGAGAGCTTGGGCCTGTACCTAGACATTGCAATGTATAAATCATCACCGTAGGGACAAGCTAATATCTTGCTTTGTGTTTGTAGTTAGCTACAGTCTTGTTACCACACAAGGAAAAACTCAGTGCTCAGCCATTATTCTGTGTGGTAGCTCAAGTAGGGCCTGATCCAGAGTTCACACGCATCAGAAGGATTCATGCCATTAACTACAAAGTGCATTGATTTGCCACTGCTAAGGTCACCAGGCAAAAATAAGCAGCTTTGGAATTTGTTCCTGCCTCGTCTGAAATTTGTTAGCTATTCAGGCATGCTGTAAGGGTGCTCTCATTTCGCAGGCCTTTGGGGTGTGGGTTGATTCACTTGATTGAGGGGCGGTCACCATGTCTGCTGTGAACGGATCTCTTTTTGTTATGTTTCATGTAGTTAGTGGAGGGTGGCTGCAGCGGGGTCTGTTGCTGCTATTGTGAAAATTAATTACATATTACAGTCCAAAGGAATAAAAATAAATCGAATAATGACGCCAAAAGGGTGCTGTCACTTCCAGGATAACATTAATTAGTGTTCCCTTCAAAGAAATATCCTTGTCTCAATGTACCATGTAGGCCCATGCTAGGTGATCTAGCTGGAAACCCCCTATTTCTGAATTTCCTTCAGAGCTCAAAGTGTCAGCTCCATTGCCAAAGTTTAATTATTTAGCTCAGTTGAATTTGTCAAAGTTCATCTACAAACATCTCTCTAGCAGCTAAGTGAATTTCCTTTCCTGTTCCCATATCTCAGTGACTGTGTCTCATGCAAATCCTGAGAACATCAAAACAAGCCCCCAGACTATGAATGCGCCACACTTTATAGAGTTCCCCTGTAAAGGCAGTCAGGGAACTAATTTAGTGAGCCACTGAAGGGAATTTCAGTCAGTAACAGCCAAATGGTCCAAAAGTAAGTATTAAAGAAGGTCTCCAAAGGTGGCTGCAGAGCCATTTCTGATGGTGAAAGGTGTTTTCAAAATTTGATATAAACTCACTCCATCCAGTACAATCACAAATATTGCTGCTTCCCCATTTTAGTTCCCCCAGATTACTACCCCAAAGCAGGCTGTGACTCCCCTCCCCAGCAGCAGCCTCTCAGCAGAGCCCTGTGCAGATACAAAATTTGTGTCTGTATCCATTAAAATGAGCTGCAGACACACACTTGGATATGTGCATCCATATCCACACAAGTGGACACCTGTGGATTTGCAGGGCTCTGCCTCTCAGGGATGAAAAACTCCTTTCTAACTGCAGCCCTCAGATATATACATACATGTTGTGGTTCTCCATCAAAAATTTGTTCATTTTTTTTTTCAGAGAGGATGGAGCTATGACTCAGTTTCCCCTGAAGAGTGCCTCTACGTGGCCTTTACTCCCTAAGTTAATACCTTATAATAATTAAAAAAAAAAAACCCAATATCTCTGCCAGCTGAAAAGAGGCATGTGGTGACAGCTGTCAGGGTGTTTGTGTCACTAAGAACCTCATCTCTATGCTTACCTGTGGTTTGGAGACAGCCTGTTCCTTCTGGATGGCCTCCTCTCATTGCTTTACACCTCACCCTCCAGGCTGCTGGTTCCGGAGCCAGTTTCCCTGCTGCAACCACAGACTGCTTGCCCAGGAACTGGCAGGGAAAGGTTAATAATACTCTTGCCCTTTTTCAGCTAGGAATGGCAGATGCTGCTGGCACTCTGGTCTGGGTAGCAGGGACAGGCCTTCTGTGGTGAGTGAAGGAATTCCCCGTCCTCCAGCCACAGAGGGGAAGAGAGGTGCTGTAAAGAGTAAGTCTAGTTGGCTTTAGGACCCAGAGCTCTAGGGAAGTTGGGGAACTTGTCTCTTGTGGTGAAGACAAACTTTGGGTGCCCCAAACTACTTCACAGAAGGAGCCGCATGAGCTTTTTGTTTAAACCCTTTAAACACTCTGAAAAGCCTGTGTTTATTTGTGTTGATTGGACTATTACAGTCCTTTGGACTGATATGCTGTAGCACTGGTCTGACGTCCCAGGACACAGGATCTCTTAGGTTTTTATGTCTAGCTGATTCACTAACCACTATTGCCTCTATAGTTGCACTGTTGCCAGCACTTATGGTTTTTTCACACATTTCCTAGTGATTTATCTTCTTAAGCTCCATTTCCTGGAGGCAGGTGATTGACCATGTGAGACCCTCGGCTTCCATATTTTAACAAAATAAGTTTCCAGTTGTTATAGTTACCCAGAAAAGACTGAAAAGATGAACCCAAAAGGCTAAAACAAAAAAGTGTAAGTCAAGAAAAAGATCCCAAGATTATTTAGTTTTTTTAATGTCTACATTTTTGGTGGCTTGACTGTTGATTTTTGAACTGGTGGGGTTGGTAATATGGCCATTGCATCAGCTTTTAAAAATAGCCACATGCGTACCATGTCCATGAGAAATCTAGAGCAAGCAATGGCTTTGCAGCTGCCATATAGCACAAACACAGATACCACGACATGAGCCTGTCCCTGTGAGAAGGTGTCACAGGCTGGAACAAATTCTAGCTCTAGCTGTGAAATAAAACTATGGCTACGAATGTCCACTTTCCTTTTCCAGTAGAACTGCTCCTGTTTGAATGTGGTTTGATAATTTTTGCTAGGAGACAATTGCCTCTTCTAGGCATCCCTCAGGGCTCCCAACAGAAGTTTATCTCAGATTCACTCATCTTTAACTTAGGTCCTGATCCTGCAAGCTTATCTCCTGGAGTAGAACCTCTCTCAGCCCATGTGGATCGGGAACCTAAACATCATACAAGGTATTTTGTTTCCTTTCTCCTGTGATAGTATATGAGCCCAAACTGGGGAATTGTGTGAACATTCATCACATATTACAAACCTTCCTCCTGCACTGGATGGGCTTTTCTACTACAAGATCAACTAGAAACTGGTAGGCAGGTCTATTGATAGGGCAAATGTTCTGCATCCCTTTGCTAAACTGATATGTTGAATGCCTTTGGAAACTAACAATTTCAGTGCACATATATGCCTCTGTAATTTGTTAACCAAAGACTACATCATTAAATGGTGTACATCTAGCACACGACTGAACTGGCTGAATACTTCAGCTGTTGATTCACTAGCAATACACTTGGGAGAGCTCTGGACTTACCTTTTGCCAGAGTAACATGTCTTTTTGACTAATTGTAATCCAGGGTTTTCTTGGAAAAGAAAAATAACCCTGTGTTTGCCCATATCTGACTGCATTATGCAGCACAGCTTGTTATTTTACATACGTGGGTTGTGGATTCAACTCTTCACTTCCCCAAACCATGCAGCAAAGCATGTGAAATAAGTTTGAATCTGAAAATTGGAGGCAGAACAACTCTTCCAAGGGACAACATTATATAGTTTTCACAATGAAATTTAGGTGAGGAAGAGATGCTGTGGATAGAAAATGTGAACCCATTATTATTTTTTTTCCAGTGAAAATGTATTTTGAAGTTGGGATTTACGAGGTTTTTCTAGAGTTTTTGCACCCAAACATTTCAGCCTTCTTCCAGCTTCAGCAATATTTGGCAGCAGATCATGCTGTGAGGCTTTTGTGTTCGGTCAGGGTTTGGACTGAACATATCATCTTCTTCCTTTTTTTGTGGGGTGGCGGGAGGCTATATAGGGAATTGGATGTTGAGGGCAGAGGAGTCAGTCCCAATGAAGGATGGGTCACTGATGGCTGCTGGTCTCAACTTTGGTAAATTTTACCAGCCTAACTAAATGCCATCTCAATAAAATTCTCAAGTACCCTAGGAAAGCATAAATAAAGAGTTAAGGAGAATGGAAAGTGAAACTGATTAGACACCAATTATGCCAATAAATGGGGAAAATGGCTCATCTCTTTCCATAGGTCATACTTTGTGAAGAACAAGAAGAAAAGAAACAGTCTAAACTGGGAAAATAGTGCAGATTTTAAAAATGCTTTTGATTTTTATCAAGCCTGTGTGTCTAGATAAAGTACACACATTTTATTTTTTTTAAAAATCTCTAATTATAAACATAGTTTCATCATTTTGGGGGCCTGATTCATAATTCTTGAATGTGCTTGTTTAGCAAACTGTCTTTGGTGCTATGTAATAAATAATAACGTGTCTGCTCTTGTATACACTCTAATACTCTAATACAGTGTTTCTTAAACCAGTGTTTCTTCCCAGGGGTACATGTACCCTTGGGGGTACACTGAGATCTTCATCTAGACATTTGCCTATTTTTGCAACAGGCTACATAAAAAACACTAGTAAAGTCAGTACAATCTAAAAGTTCATTCAGACAATGACTTGTTTCTACTGCTTCCTATGCCTTATGCTGAAATGTAAGTCCAATTTTTTTTTCAATTCATTTGATAAGATGGTAGAAATCAGCAAGTTTCCAGTAGTAGTCTTCTGTGATAGTTTTGCAAGTTTTTGTAAGTAAGTAGTTTTTAAATGAAATGGAATTTGGTGGTACTCAAAACAAATGTGATGCCTCAAGAGGGGAAGCAGTAATTTGGGGAGGCTGAATGGCACTTATTTCAAGGCCTCAGACTATTTTAGGACCATGTTGAGGTGTACCTATCTCATAGAGCTGAAAGGGATCTTCAGAGGTCATTGAGTCCAGTCCCCTACACTCACAGCAGGATCTATCACTATCCCTGATGGATTTTTTTTTTTAATTTATTTGCCTCAGATGGCCCCTTAAGGATTGAACTCATGGGCCCATATTAGCAGGCTGTTGCTCTAACCACTAAGCTCTCCCTCCCCCTGATTATTGGTACATATACCCTAAGTGGTCATCGTTGGCAGACTCCAGAAGATTGCTGAGAGGGTGTACCCCGAATCGCAGTGCGGATTCCGCGCAGAGAGGTCTACCGTTGACGTGGTCTTCTCTCTAAGGCAGCTGCAGGAGAAGTGCAGGGAGCAGAGAAAGCCACTCTACATAGCCTTCATTGACTTGACCAAGGCTTTTGGCTTGGTCAGCAGGGATGGGCTGTTCAAACTGCTCCACAAGATAGGCTGTCCTCCACGGTTACTCAAGATGATCCAGTCGTTCCACGAAGACATGAGAGGAACCATTCAATATGACGGCGCATTATCAGATGCTTTCAGAATCAGGAGCAGCGTCAAACAAGGATGCATGCTTGCTCCGACATTGTTTGGGATCTTCTTCGCACTCCTCCTGAAGCATGCCTTTGGATCTTCAACAGAGGGCATCTTGCTGCACACAAGATCTGATGGGAAACTGTTTAACCTTGCAAGGCTGAAAGCTAAGTCTAAGGTGTGAGAAATCCTCATCAGAGACATGCTGTTCGCAGACGATGCTGCTGTAGTGTCTCACACAGAAGACCAGCTTCAAAAACTGCTGGATCAGTTCTCCAAAGTGTGCAAGGACTTTGGGCTTACCATCAACCTAAAGAAGACGAATGTGCTCGGTCAGGATGTTGCTGAATCCCCATCAATCAGCATTGACAACTATACATTAGAGGTTGTCCACGAGTTCGTTTACCTCGGGTCCACCATCACTGACACCCTGTCGTTGGACACTGAGCTAAATAGGAGGATCGGAAAAGCGGCCACAACTCTGTCCAGACTCAGCAAGAGAGTGTGGAATAACAACAAGCTGTACACTCACACCAAAATGCAAGTCTACAGAGCCTGCATCCTCAGCACTCTCCTTTATGGCAGCGAGACTTGGACCCTGTATGCCCGCCAGGAAAAGAGGCTGAACGTTTTCCGCTTGCGCTGCCTCAGGCGCATCCTTGGAATATCATGGAAGGACAGAGTGACCAACACCGCCGTCCTCGAGCAAGCTGGAATCCCAACCATGCACACCCTCCTCAGGCAGCATCGACTCCGCTGGCTTGGCCACGTCCACAGGATGAATGATGGAAGGATTCCAAAAGACATCCTGTATGGTGAGCTAGCCTCTGGCAAAAGACCTCCCGGATGCCCCCAGTTGTGCTACCAAGATGTCTGCAAGAGAGACCTCAGAGAGGTAGACATCGAGCTGGACAACTGGGAAGAACTAGCAGACGACTGCAGCAGATGGAGGCAGGGGTTACACAAGGGCCTTCAGAAGGGCGAGTTGAAGATCAGACAGCTAGCAGAGGAGAAGCGAGCGCACAGAAAGCACAATAAGGACTTGCCAGACACCCACTACATCTGCAAGAGATGCCGCAAGGACTGTCACTCTCGTGTGGGTCTTTATAGTCACAATAGACGCTGTAAATGAAGTCCTCAATTGAAACTTTAAAGGGCACGATCCATAGTCTATGCAGACTGAAGGATGCCTACTACTACCCTAAGTGGTACATGAGAGAAGTCTGGGGGTACTTTTTTATTTTAAAAGGGGTACTTTATGGAAAAGAAGGTTGAGAAACACTGTCTTAAACTATGTTCAGTGGAACACTGGTGTTCCATGAATAATTTGCAAGTGTGCTGCAGGTGTTTGGAAGAATACACTGACAATATGATGATTTAGTTGGGGGGATGATTTAGTTGGGATACTCCTGCTTGAAGCAGGGGGCTGCACTTGATGACCTCCTGAGGTCCCTTCTAGCCCTATGGTTCTAACATATATTTTCTGTTATTAAAACCAGATACAATGTTACTACTTCATAGCTATGACATCTGACTAAATTTCATCATTTTGTTTTTGCTGTATAGGTTACTGTTTATTTGGTCTGACAATGCTTTTTGAAGAAAATTTTCATAGGTGCTCTGCATTAAAAATATATATATTGTTTAGTTTTCTGTGGTCTCAAACAATTTACGAAACTCTGATCTGATAGACTTGCTGAGGGCACGGTAAGCTTAGCAGCAACTGGCCATCTGTATTAGTAATTAGCAAAGAGAATTCAATGAAGGTGTGGGGCAAAGGAGCAATTCTCCATTGCAGAACAGCAAACTCAGTGACTGCATCTTGTGAAATACTGGATTTCACTATTCAATGACTACTAATGTTACTGTTTTCCATGGACCTCAGGAGAGTTCATCTAGGAATTGTTGTAGTAGAAAAATTATTTAAAATAATGACCAAGAGAAGGAAAGTCTGCTGCTGCACAAATGTTTTTATTAATGATCTTCATGTAATTCTTTGGGAACAATATACATTAGTGGTAGATTTTCACCATATGGGAATATTTCATTCCAGAAATACAAAGCATGAAAGAGTTGAGAAGCAGAATGTGATTCCCCCAGCCAGGGAGATGACGGATCAGGGACAAGAGACAATACATTAGTAAACAATATAAAAAATGTACATTTTGTCATTTTGTATTCCTGAGTTATTCTAAATCTGTGTATAAACTGAAAGCTTAAAATCTCTGGAGCTGGTTTGAAGTGTCTTGCTTTCTATAAATATTGCATTTGCCTCAAGTAAGAAATTCTGACATGTATTAAAAAATTATACATTAGTAAAGCTTATAAAATAGAAATTTGGAATTCTGTTATTGTTATTTTTTTATTAAAAATACAGTTTAATGGAACAATTGAGTTCCACTCAAAAGTGTCAGAATTATTTTTCATGCCTTTTTCCCCATTCTTTGAACTCTATGGTTGAAGCTCTAATTTTCTGCTTTCTGACTTTGAATGTCCTTGTTCGAAACAGTCATTCTATTGTACATCCAAAGTTCTCTCCTTCCTATTAATGCTCCAGTGAGATGCTCACATTAGGGTTTGTTGGCAGCCAGCCATGCTGTATCCAAACTTGGAAGGTCAAGTTCTCTCTCTTGGACTGGACAGATCCAGAGGATCACTTCTCTAGAGCAGACTTCAGTGCCTGGGGGAATAGTTCACAGCTCTCAGGCTTCTGATGGGGAATTTTTAATACTCTCAGAGAATCACTGACAGCCTTAGGATAATGTATAAGTACTAAGGTTCGTATTTGCTTGCATGGTGTGGTTATAGTAAATTATCTATTGTAAAGAAAGGTGGTCTGAGTGGAAAGAAAGGAGTTTGATGGCACATGTGGAAGCAAATTCTCTGACCCAGATTTTCATAGTGACTTGTGTTCAAATAATCCACTTTTATTTTATTTTGTGGTGTGTGCATGGGTATTATCCCCTGAAAAGCCATGTAATTACACTACATTGATCTTTGAATATTTGGTCCGGTGGCACTCCACCCAGCATGCGGAGAGGCTTCGATTTGGGCTGAGAGGGGTTGCTGTTCAGTGATGGCCCAAGGAAATGAAAGAAGTCACATTTGGTTAGTAGAGTGAAGCTAAATTAAGCTACTCAGCACATTGCTCAAATGAGATTGTTACAGAGCAGTTTCCCAGCTGGACAAATAACACTTCATTAGCCTTTACTTGGAACGACAATGTCACCAAGTGAGTCTCTTCTCTAGAGATGTTAAAAGCTACGAATACCAAGCTGGGTTTAGAACCCCCTTGTGCTGGCTCATGAGGATTATACTATTGGTTAACACAACATCCATTTGTACTTAGCTTTAGCAGACAGAGCTGGGCTCTCCAGCACCTGACAGTTGAAGGAAGCATTTGTATGGGAATTGTTATCAACTTCCCACCATGTCCTCAGTAGCAGACCTAGCTGGTGACCATTTATTGTTTGCTTCAGCACTTTGACTCAGTGAGGGTCTAAGCAGAGGGACCTCAGTCTCTGCATGTGCAGGGCTCTACTCTGACCAGGCTGTATTTCTATAGGATTGTGCTTTCTAGTGGGGGGAAGAATCACCGATGATTTATACCAAGCTCATCCACCTACAATGCCAGCAGGTACTGTGAAAACACAGAGGAGCTGCAGGATTCTCCCACAGAATCTGACAGGCATGGGCCTCCTTCCTGACTCTAGCCACAGGACATGTTCTCAGGGATATTCCTGGAGGAAGAGGAAAGTTCCAGACCAGGAAGCAGGTTGGGCAGAGACTGCCCAGTCCTATTAACAATAAAGGCATTGGCATGGACTCCCTCTGTGATCCTAGGCAGGTCACTGAACCCTGTGCCTCTGTGTACTCCTCTGTAAAGAAGAGGAAACACCTCCACCCTGATAGAATAAACTAATACTTGCAAAGCACCCCCTGAAGACAAGAGCTAAATGTTGCCCCACAGATAAACATGTCTTACCCTAAATGCAATAAGTCTCAGCTGGGAGTCCTGTTAGTCTGTAGCTTCACAAATAACAAGCAGTCCAATGGCACCTTAGGAAATAACAAATTTATTATGTTATGAACTTTTGTGGTCAAATGTATTAGGTCATGAGCTTTGTGACTTCTTCAGATGAAAATGGAGTGGAAAAAAGGAATCTGGGGTTTATATAACAGAGGGTAGGGGGGTGATATCTGTCACTAGTAGGACCAGTTAATGAGGCCAGTTAAGTCGGATGTGTCTCATTCTTGTGAATATCAAAGGTAGAATCATTTCTAGGTGACCCCTCTGTGCATGGAGAGGTTATCTCTTCCAGCAGCATCCTTAAAAAACTTCCATATAGTAAATGTACATGAATAAGCTATACCAATATAAGCACCTTTCTAGTCTCAACGCAGCTACACTACTAAGGGTTATGTCATAAAAGCTACATCTGTTTCTAAACCAAGACAATTCACACACTGTATAGGTCAGCTTTCTGAGGTGAGAATAAAACAAAATTGCTTGGCTCTGCCTTGTTTTGTGACTCTCCAGTAAGTTTTGTGAAGCGCTGTGCTCCCTGGATGCTTGGCAGCAGAAGCAATGTGGAGGCTGCACGAAACGCAATATGCTAAATGTGGTGTTTGGGAGGAGGGAGCAGGATGTACCAGGCTGATTCTGTCTTCTCTCCTCCTGTGCTTGGTACTCAGAGCTGTTTCTTGCATGTGAAAGGACATTAAAGTTCTGCTCTATGGACTAACCCCCTAAGGAAGGCTAGAAGAACTCTATTAACAGATTATGCTGATGATGCAGTGAGATCAAAGTCTGTCATACTGACCAATTTTGTCTCCTTATTTCCTTGCCCTCCACCACCTGTCTCTTGTTTTAGACTTACATTGTAAGCTGCTGGGGCCAGGAAGTGTACCTTTGTTTTCTGTGTTTGTTCAGTAACTCATGGAATGAGGTCCCCAGTCCCAGGATCAGGCTTCAGGCACTATATTATTACAATAAATACTAACAATGGATAGAAAACCCTTATTCATTTACTCCCCTCCCCACAGCACAAGTGCTGGAGTTTCATAGAACAGAGTTTTGAGAATTCCCTCTGTAAATTATTATTTGAATTTTTTTATTTCCAGCCCCAGGACAGTATGCCCCATCCAGTGTCCTTTAACCAGCCTGTGTAATCCTGCCTTTTCCTCTTCTTGTTACTTCCTCCCTACACCCAGGTCTGAGCAACAATCTGCAGCGAGTATCTGACAGCTGCAGCAACCTGTGTCCTGGTGGTGATGAAGTGGCCAAAGCTGTGCTTGATTAATGACTGCTAGCACCTGGGTCAAGCAGCAAGCCAGCACAAGAGGCAGCTCTGCAGGAGGATATAGAAGGAAGGATTAGACTAGCTTGAAGAGGAGGTAGTGCAATTGGATTGCATCACTATCATTGCTGTTCCTTGATCCTATGGAGATCTGAGTAGTGTGTGGGCACAACCCTGTCCACAGTTAAAAGAATCCCTCTATGGTGAGGAGCCCCCTATGCTTGGGAAGCCAAAATGTTCCTTGATGCTGAAGAGAAAGGTCTGAATAGTAATCCCTGGGCAATGGGTGACTGAACTTTGCATTCACTGCAGTAGCCTCTCTACAGGGAGAGGTAATTTCTGTAAGAATAATTGCTTGGGGCTGAAAACTGCCCATTTTTTATTTTTGGAACAAGTCTCTGAAATTCAGACAACTTCTGTAGAACAAAGTATTTCTGGTGATATTTTTTGTTGATCTCCACGTAGCAATACCAGGAAACAGTTTTGAGAAGGATTTGCTGTGACTGGTAACAGAGGAGTCTGTCTCTTTGCAATAGAAGTCATAATTGCATTTAATTGTTTCACAAACAAAAGTAGGAGGCATTCCAGAATAAAATTCAATCGGCTAATCTGCCCAGCCAGGAATTCCCCCATCAATAATAGTGAGAAGCTCTTTTGGCTCTCCTGAGGAACTGGCTCCAAATAGTTTACTTGCTCTCTCTTTTGAGCCTGCAGCTGAAAATAGCTGGCAGTAGTGCAGAGCTGTGCCTTGTTTCATTGCAGGAAGCAGGTGCTTACCTCTAAAGACTACAGGGAACCCTTCTTATTACCTTGCATAGATGCCAAATGTGGGAGCAGCAGTTTATCTACTGGAGATGCTGCAGGGTAGCAGGAAGAGAGCATCCAGTAAGGTCTGACGAGAGATGCTATGTGGAAACAGATGGCTGAATGGTCTGGTACAGGTTTGGTGGCTAATATCAATAACTTTAATTTGCAGCAAGTTTTGTGTTTTCCTGAGAGTTGTGAGTAGCACAACTTTTCTTATTCCTTGGTCAGAAATGTGTAAGCTGTAAACTAAATAAGGGGGTGACGAAGGTGTGGTCAGGTATTTGCAGTTCCATATCCTGATCCCAGCCAGAGGTATGGTAGATTGTGACCAAGGAAACAACTACCTGTTTACAGAGAAAAGGCACTAAGTGGGAAGGGCACAAAACAATAGAGTTGGTTGCTCTATAAGCGCATCTGGAGAGGGCTGCTTCCCTAAAGCATGGGCCTTCAGGCATCTTATTTCTCCACAGATGGTGAGGAGGGGATCCTGAGTACACCAACTGCGTGGACAATAGGAAGTTAGGCAGCTACTTCTGCTGCCAAGACAAAGAACCTGGCTAGACCTGGAGCTGGTGCTAGACAGAAATAAAAAAAAGCAATTGCTTGCCCCCCACCAAGCCATATTTATTACGTGTCTGTGGGGAGAGATTCCTGCTTAAGGCCCCTAATGGGCTAGCACTGCCTTTGATTAGACATGTGGGTTGTGAGGAGGGGGGACAAAGTACAAAGCGGAGTTAAGGATGGACTTGTTGATGGAAGCAGAGCGCTGGAGAGCTTTGGAGGTGAAAAGGAGAAAATTCATATCTGCATGAAACTGTTTGTTAGCGTAGTGTGAAATGTGGTAGTGAGGAATGGGTGCAGGACAGGAGCTCTTGCCTAGAAAGCTGTCTGGATGATCCTCATTAGTGCGTGCACTTCTTGCTGAAAAGCATTGCCTTTGTCAGACTTCGTTCTCTCCCTGCTATCTTTCAGCAAACAGAGAATGAGCTTCAGTGTTCAGAAACAATCTGCATACTACACTAGTGTCAACCCCAATAGTAATAGTATTCAGCAGAAAACTGGCAGCATTAAGCTCCGTCAATAGCTCCCCTGGATGAATGGACAATGTCACACAGTTGCGGTGATAAGAATAGGGTAGAGAAGTGTGTTGGGATGGTAGATGGGTGTGGAATGGAGGTTGGAGAAGAGAGCCTTTGTACTAAGATGCTCCAGAAAATGCAGTGCATGTGTCCAGAAATAGCTGACGCTGCACAAAGCTTTTCTGTTTCGTTTTGGAAGTACACTCCTGTCTCAGATGTGCTAGACTTTGCAGAAACAGCTTGGTATGTGACTCATCCTCAGGCCTCTTCATCCTGTGTGTTGTAGCAAAGAACAGGGCCACCCCAGGGTGCATCATGCGAATCAGTTGGAAGGGAGGGAATGGATGGCCTGAGAAGAACTAGAGACATGCAAAGCAGGAAAACGCCTACTCTAGGTAGCCTGGGAAGAACTTGACAAATATCACTGTGAGCAGAGAACGCCAAGTGACTGGAAATCTGTTTTCTGATGCTTGGAGACAAAGGAGAACTGTACCAGAACATGGCAAGTGCAGAAGCAGAGATGCTGTCTCAATGCATTTCTGAAAGCTGGATCACTATGTTTTACTCTAGTTTTCATTCCCTGTCCACTGGAGTTAGTGACAGAGAATTCCAGTGCTGGGCATTCAAATTAAAGCAAGTGCTGCTATTGTTTCTCCATGTATCAGATGGCTTCCCTTACTCAACCAAACATGAGCTGACTTTGAAGGGCTCTGCTATTCCTGGCAGGAATGATAGCTGTCAGACAGCACACTGAGGCACAAGCTCGAACCTGGGCAGTATTTGACAAGGAAGAATGCGTGTTGGCAGCCTTGCTTGAGCCACATTTCAAGAGCTGTAGAGAAACCAGAGCACTTTGTGGGAGGACACAAAAGTTGCTCTTTGAGTGGCAGAGCGAGAGGCCACATCATTGCC
Organism: Carettochelys insculpta; assembly: GCF_033958435.1. Lineage (NCBI taxonomy): Eukaryota > Metazoa > Chordata > Testudines > Carettochelyidae > Carettochelys > Carettochelys insculpta. The sequence goes on from NC_134157.1 coordinate 22,695,609, forward strand.
ACCCTTCTCTGCTTTACAATCTCCAAAACTCCTTGGAACAACTCTGGAGAACACTTACGGGAGAGTAGAAGCAACAACAGTTACAATGACAGCCCAGTACTTGCAAGATCTCTATTAGTGCAACGCTGATGGCTCCAACAGAGCAGATAAGTAGCTGGGGTGCTTGCTGTATCACCCAGCTCAGAGCAGCCTTCCTTATGCACGCAGATTGCAAGACAGAAATCTATGTGCACAAGGGGAGGCTTCCTGAATTGTCTTTAGAATTTGCTCATGGTCAGATGCCTTCCAGCCAGGGTGTAATGCAGCCTGGGTGCACGTTCAGTGCTGCTAGTGGTGCAGTGACAGAATGAAGGACTCAGCTTAGACCTGACAATGTATAATGCTCCACTTGGCACAAGACACATCTGCAAAGCTTCCCAGGTTATACATCTGCCTGTTGGGTTGCTGCTTGTGTGCCAAGTTGGAGTCCTAAAGGAAAGACGACTTAGACTTTTGGACGCTGGGTCAGAGAATCCCTGTGGCTGGAAAGCTCCTAGTATGTTTTGGATGCTAATGCAACCTCAGTGATAAGAATAGTAAGGGGCTTTTCTAGGACAGTTGTGGAGTGAGTCTGCCAGCAAACTGCTATCATGGCAGGATCCTTAGCTAGGAGGGTGGTTTGCATTGAGTGTGAGCACCATTCTGTTGTCAGGATGGAAGCTGGCCAGTGTATTACATTACAATGGCAACTCTGGCTGCCTCATCAGTGCTCTCCTGTGACTGAAAAGTACGACTCTTTCTAAATTAACAGGCACGTGCAGTGAGCTGATCTCTGAAATAGTCAGTCTGACCTTCTCACCTTTACAACAAACGTAACAGGAGTGTCCGCAATTTTGGAAAACAGGCCATCATTTTTATACTGTTCCTAGAGAGGTGAGCTCTTGGTCAATGTCAGGCTCCTACGTACTCTTGCAGTATAACTAAAAATTAAAAAATTGCATACCCCTCCTGTGAACGTGTGCAGAACTTCCAAAGGAGCAGGCAGTCACTTGATGGCTCATATGAATTGCTGATGGTTTCTAGGAAGTACAAATGCAAAGCACCTGAGTCATCCTTCAGTGACTCACCTGGTAGCTCTGTTGTGCTATGTTGCATACGGAGAAGCAGGTGCTTTGATTTATACTTAGATACCCTGAGGATCCAAACTGTATATTTGTGCATTCAGAAAATTGTCTATAGATTTGAGTGCAGTTAGTAGTCCCAAACAAAGCTGATCAATCAGAATTTCTTTCCTCTGGGAAATAGTCTCAGAGGGGTAGTTGTGTTAGTCTGCAGCTTGACCAAAAAACCAAAAGAACAAAAAAACACCCCAAAACAAACAAACAAAACCCACCAAGCAATCTTGTAGCACTTTAAAGATTAACAATTTTATTTATTAGGTAATGAGTGGGCCTTACCTATGAAAGTTACTTAATGAACATATTGTTAGTCTTTAAGGTGCTACAAGGCTGCTTAATCTCTGGGAAATCCTGGAATTTGAACATCTGCTTTCATCGCTGATTGGGATGAAAAATCAAAATAGCCATATCTCTGTGGAATGTTGAAACATTTTGGTTTGGCTTGATTTGATGATTGTGACCTTGGTGCTGCTTTTGCGTCTCATGTCATGGAGACTGTGGTTTAGTGGCCTTATGCCCCAATTATCCTCTACGGCAGGGGTGGGCAAATATTTTCAGTTGGGCCCCTCCTTTTGTCCCTGCAGTTAGCAGCATCTTCCCAACCTGTCTAATGCAATCCAAAATGATAGAAATTTCAGTTATGGACATACGAACAAAAGCCTCTTTTGGCACATTTAAGAAAAGTATGTAGAACATAGAAACATTGTTACTGTTTTTATGTATGTGTATACCAATTAATATATTACAACCTTTTCAATGAGATGGATGAGCCTGAGACCCAGCAGCAGATTGTGCTGCACCCCCCTTATGAAATTTGACAAACCTCTGAGGAGGCCTGCCCCCTACTTTGCACACCCCTGCTCCATGGGCTAGGCTCCTGAACGGGGCTACATCTCCCATAATGTACTACCTCATCCCCCTGGTTGACCCTCCTGATACAGTTTGCATCTCCCATTATGCATCTCCCACAAGTCACCATACCAATTTGCAGGGCTGAGAATGCTGAGTAATGGTGACTTAACCTGAAACATTTCACTTTAATTCTCCCTGCATTCTCAGTTTAAAAAAGCATTTTGATGAGAAATTCCCAGTCAGCTCTTGTCATATGTAAGGAATTAGTATTTACACAGAGGTAGAGAATCTATTTCTTGGATTTGGTCAATAGCTGACAGTGGCAGAATACAGAAAAATCTTTTCTATATAATGGAGGTGACCTTTGATTCTATGTTGTATGGAAAATGAAAATAAAGACATAACTGAACAGTGTGCTTTTTTGTGCTGGTACTTGCAGGTACTGAGTACTGGTACCTCAGCAACACCAGCCATGAGATTGTTGCGGGGGGGGGCAGGGCGGGGAGCTGACTGAGTACTGGCTCCTCTTCTGTTCATTTTCCTTTACAAAAAAAGCACTGACTGTGAAGACTTTCAGAAACTAAATGAATATTTGCGTCTGGATTTTTTTTCACTTAGCTGCATTTATATTTCATAAAGAGGGCAAAAATTGAGACAGGCTTAGACAGTCCACACCAGATTTCACAGAAAGCAAGTGGCATTCACACTAGGTACATTCAACGTATGTAAGCAACATAAGAGAGAAGTGAATGATGATTAATCATCATTCTGAGCCACTGGGCTATATTTATGGAAATACTTAACAAATGGAAATTAGCAAAGAAAATTACCATTGTTGATAACATGTCTGTTATCAGTTCTTGTATTGTTCATGTGGTTTTAGAGCAAAAACATGCCACATGCCTTATTAGTACTTAGGAATATTTGAATATCCTTTCTTTGAAGCATTGGAGGTGGAGAGAACAGTGTCTGGATTTGTATCAGCACATGATACTGGGGGAAATGATCAGGAGCAGACAAGCATAAAAAATTATCATTTAACATTTATATTATGTTTGTACCTCAGTGCCAGCTATGTCGCAGACCAGTTATCACTCAGGAACAACATGCTGCAACCATCTTAAATCCCTCCACAATCCCAGGCCTTACCACTACTGCATGTGTTGGTCCATGTATTCTCTTTCTGCGTTCTCTTACGTCAGAGCTCTATCCTACTTTCCTGTGGAGAAGAGCAAGAGATGCATGTAGATGGGAGATGCTGGAAGAGTTCTAAGGAAGGAACATGTGGTCTCCTCCTAATTATTAGTATCTAAGAGTTTCCATCATTGTGTAACATAAAGGGCCAAATGAGCTATTCATAGCTCCACTGAAGAATCCAGAAATAACAGTAGAACTCTCAAACCTTCACCTAAGCTGAGCTGTAAAGCTACTCCCTAGTCAGACTGGTGTTCTTTCAGGGACAAATGGAGTATTTGGGACTTAAATCCAAAAGATGTGCTCCCCGCATATACGAATGCCTTCAAATGAGCACTAGATCTATAATGAGAACTGCCAGAATCTTAGACAGGTTTGCAGAGGACCTAAATCAAAGCAGAATGTTTCCTCTTCATTATGGTTTAACTCCTGAAATAGAGTTAAATTTCCAAAATGAAGTTATGATGTGCTCTGTTAATTTACTACATGTCAGTTACGGAAAACAATGTGAGTTATTGCTAAGCAACTTCCATGGACACTGAGGAGAGAGAGTTGCACTGGGCATTACATGTGGGTCAGCCTGTTTAATGGTTTTGCCCTACTAAAGTCCTCAGTCTCAAAAACTGGAGTATGCTCACTTCACAGAGATGTTTAGGTTCCTTTATCGTAGATGTCACAAGGGTCAGTGGTCTCATGTGGGACTCAAGGCTTCAGTGCTTAATGACTTTTACAGGCTTTTTCAGAAAATGAGCAGCTGCTCTGAGATACAAGTATTATAGTAATGCTTAGCTTGGGGTCCTCTAACATTTTTTTCCTTCTGTTGGCAAGTCAGTATGAGATTTTCTTATGGTGCCCTTTCTTCTGCCAGCTTAGCATTAAAATGGCTTGTTCTGTGGGCCACTACAGGGGTTCTGATGACCACTGCCAAATACCTCTGTTATAGATGATTGTGGCTGTTTCAAACATTTGTGACAGCTTTTCATTGTCTGTATTTTAACCCCCCACCCTCCCAAGAGATGCCCACCTTAGCAAGTCATTTTTATTTGTCAATTACAATGCAGGAGTAAGAGTTTCATTTGAAGGTAACTTTCTAAAAGGTTGAGACCAGAAACATTCTTCATCCTTCAGTATCTGGATTTGGGTACAGCGCAACCTGCCACATATTAGATTTTGCATTTCTCATCAAGATGCGACATACTTTAAATAGCATCTGCATGACTGGCTTTTTTTTTCCTAGAGAGGCTGATATACAAAGTACCTCAAGTGGCAGCTGTCACCAGTGAGGTGGCATTTTTCTTCACTGATGCTGACAGCAGCTGTCCAGGAGGAATATGAATGGAATGAGAATGACATCATGTTTATTCAGGAATGACATTCCCAGCTATGGATCAGTGTCAGCAATATTTTGATATGTTTTAGAATGAGAAAACACTTCCTGAAATGTTCCCTGATTTATCCTTTGTAAAATACACAACACAAAAAATAATTGAAGAAACTGTAGTAGGACAAAGCATGGCTCACCAAGCTGCTGTTTCAACACACAATGTATTATTGGCTCTAGAGACAGTCTGTAGGCAATGAGACATACAGCTCTTTTAACTCTTGAGACCCTACACAAGATCTGCTCAGCAGACTTTTTCCCTTTCATAGCTAGGAGAAGTAGGTTCATAGGTCTCATAAGAATGGCCCTACTGGTTTGAACCAATGGTCCATCTAGCCCAGTATCCTGTCTTCCATCAGTGACCAATGCTCAGTGCATCAGAATGAATGACCAGAGCAGGCAATCATCAAGAGGTCCATCCCATGTCATCTACTTCTGGCTAAGGAGGGACATCCAAAGCTTGAGTTGCATCCCTGATCCTCTTGGCGAGGAGCCATTGATGAATTGTGATCTATCCTCCATGAACTTATCTAGGTCTTTTTTTTTTTTTTGAACCCAGTTATAGCTTTGACTTTCATAACATCCCAGGCAACATGTTACACAGGCTGTGTTGTGTAAAGAAGCACTTTTTTTCTTCTTTTAAACCTGTTGCATATTAACTTCATGGGGTGACCTCGGGCTCTTGTGTTATGTGATGGGGTAAATAACACTTCCTTATTCACTTTCACATCTGACAGAAGTTTAGAAAAACATCATCTTTCCCCCACCAATCATTTCTTTTCCAAGCTTAACAGTCTTTTTAATTGCTCCTCACATGGAAACTATTCTATACCATTAAATTTTCTTTTGTCCTTCTCTGGACCTTCTAGTATTTCTTTTTCGAGGAGTGACTAGAACTGTGTGCAGTATTCAAATCCCTGGCATGCCCATACCCTTATATAGCGGCATATTTTCTGCCTTCTCTTTTTCCTTATGGTTCCTGGTGTTCTGTTAGCTGCTTTGACTGCCGCTGTTCACTGAGCGGATGTTTTCAGAGAACTTATCCCTGCTGTCTCCCAGATCTTTCTTGAGAAGTAACAGCTACTTCAGACCCCATCATTTTGTATGTATAGTTGGGATTGTTTGCCAAGGTGCATTACTTTACATTTGCCAACACTGAATTTCATCTGCCATTTTCTTGCCCAGTTTCCCTGTTCTGTGAGAACTCTTGGCAGCCAGCTGTAACCATATGGTGCAGTAAAAGAAGTGGCCAGTAAACAAGTCAGTCTTCAAATACAAGACCTCTTGGTCCCTCTGTAGTAGATACCCTTAAGCCTGCCAACCCAGGGGTGGGGGGAAAGGAGGCAAGAGCCCAAGGGCCTAGGTCAGTAAACCCCTTTCTTAAGCTCATCCCATAGCTTCCAGTTACCTTGCCTGCCAGGCTTGGCAGATACTGACGTACTGAGTTTCTGGGGGGTGCTTGGCTTCTGTGTTCCTAGGTTGCACCACAGCCCAACTCCTCTAGCCCCTGCTCCTTCTGCTCTCCTATATTGCCTCCTGCATGTCACAGAACAGCTGATCCACAGCAGGCGGGAGAAACTGGGAGAGTAGGGGAGCAGCTGATCAGTAGGGCCACTGGAAAGTGGGAGGAGGTGGAGAGGTTGATCCATGGGGCTGCCAATGGGTGCTGAACACCCATAATTGTTTTCCCCCATGGCTGTTCCAGCTCCTGTCAAACATTTAAAGGCCACTCTTGTGTTCTTGCGCTCTAGCTGTTACTCTGCCCAGGAGTGCAGTTTAAACCCTGATCATTCGTCATCTATCCATCCTCCCAATGCCCCGCAGTCAAATTAAAAGAAAATGTTTATTCCGGAGTCACTTACCAGGAAGAGAGATGCTACATAACTTTATGTGCGTTGGAGAGCATTGTGAGTCGATGCATGTGCTGCAGCTGCACTAGAGTATCAACCACAATTAAATGGGAGTGAGGGGGGTGAGTGAGCACTCAAGTGACTGTGCCTCATTCCTGAGCACCCCTTTCCAGCACAGACCTTCACTACTTCCGCAGCGAAGCACTTGTGCACAGGGTCTCCCCTGAAGCCAGCCACAAGAGCAGTTGGTGTCTGAGCTTTTCCTTAGAGCACTGGTTGCTCCCCTCATGCCTAGCTCACAACCCCTCAGGCGAGCATGTAGTTTCGCTTGGAGTAAATACAAAGCATCTTGATTGGCAAGGAGATGTCTGATCATGAGTCATAGGAACCTGCCATACCTTGTCCCTAACCTCTTTTTGCCTGAAGCTGGGAGAACAGGGGATAGATCACTGGGCAAATACCTGTTCTGTTCACACCCTCTGAAGCTCCTGGCATTGCCCACTGTCAGAATACAAGATACTGGGCTAGAAGGGCCTTTGATTTGACCCAATGTGTCTGTTCTTATATTAATCATATTTTGTACCAAAAAAGGAAGGAAAATCCCCTCTCTCTAAGGTTCCACCATCTAACTGGGTAGATAAAATACTAGGCACCCTAGTTTGAGAGTTCTGGCCTGAAGTTAATTCCCAGACTGGGTACTTGGGGACCTAGAGACCGTAGAAGTGTTGTCTGTGGGTGTGCAGGGGGAATGGGGGTTGTGGTTCATCAAATGTGGCAGTTACTCAAGCTTTTTCACCAAATGCAAAAATGTTTAAGCAATGAAACTGACTTGAACCACACCTGTAACACTATTGTTCACAATACTGTAGTTTACTGCTCCTCTACTGCCTCAGGGCTATCAAACAAATGTAACTTGAGCAAAGGCTTGAAAACGATGCTGGATAACCATCAGAAATTTTCCAGTTAACTGAAGAGGAATTGTATGGCCATCTAGGCAGAGGCTGGTTAACCAAGTTTTCCAGCTATCAAAGTATCAGATAAAACTTCCTGTAAATGGTCTGATTTCTCCCCCAAATGTGCTGGGTATCATCTATTCTCAGTGCCTTGAACGAGAGCTCCAATCCCCCTGCATATCAGGCTATTATTTAGGTGCCTAGATGAAGTGTGAGGCAGCCAAATCCAAACTGTTTGCCTTAATTTTCCTGTATTTAAATGCGTAAAGAATTTTTGGGTGGCTATTAAGGAATGGAACAACATGAGGTCCCAGCAGGAAACACTGTAAATGAGCTAAAATGAAATCCTCCCCAATATTAAAGTCAGAGGTTTTGTCTGTTAATTTTAAATGTCTCTGTTCAGTTGTAATTTCAGTCTCTATCCTCCTGTCTTGGTTTCTCTTTCTGGTGTCAGAGTTTCTGGTGTTAGAGTCAAGCAAGTTGTATTTCACTTGAGTTCAGTGTAAGGGCTTATTTAAACTTGTGACTGACAGCACATTGGCTGAATATACTGTGAGACTAATATATGGGAGCGGCTGGTGTCTGAAGAGAGCAAGGAGGTCACAGAATGCTTGGTGAGTGAACCTGCTCAACAGCAGGAAGAGAAACTCACTTGACTGAAAAAACAGTCTGAAATGTAGATTTCTCCTGCTAGCACACACCATGTGAAGAAAGCATGGTGGAGCTCTTTGGTGGCTTCAGGCCCCTTAATTAGAGCCTTGTCTTAACATAAGGCTTGCTCTCCTGTTCCAGTGAAGATCTCCTTCCAGTTTCCCATAACTTTGTTCCAAGGAGTGGGTTCAGTTTCTACCCCTTTGCAGAACAGGCAGTGGTTCTCCCACAGCATTCAGTGGGTTCCGGGGGATGTGCAGGAGGGCAAAGCTATCTCTGTGGAGGCCCTCTGCCTCCAAATGTCCCAGGGTCCCCTTCCACATGATAAGCCCATTGGAACCATGTCCCCAGAAAACACAATTCTGCCCCCTTCTGCCTCCAAGGTGCTCCATTTGGTAGTGTTACCCAGGAGAGGAGATGAACAGATGCACTAGGTAATGTGGACTCAGATTGTGCTGGGTTTTATTTTTCCCAGGCTGTACTCCCAGCCTGTCTTCTCTCCAGCTGCAGTGCAGGGTTCATCAAGGCAAGGACAAAGCCACAGAAGAAGTCATCCCCACTTCTGTTCCTTTCCAGGAGACTGGGCTGGGGAGAGAGGAAGGGAAGATGGTCCCCTGCTGCTGTGGCAGTGGCTGGGCCATTTGCTGGGACAAGTGGCAGCAGAATGGGCTGTCCCCTCTCATTGAAGCAAAGAGAATATCTTCCATGGAGCTGCCTCATTTTGTATCAGCACATTCAGGCGGGTGTGTTCTGTCTTGCATCTAGCGTGACTAGTCCTGCCTGCCTCTTGTGCTGCCACAGCTAAGCTGCCTCTGTTTTTAGCATGCTAGCTCAATCAAAATTTGCGTGGGAGAGTTCCTTGAGCTGGAATTTACACCTCAACCATCACATATAGCCATACCCATAGAAGGAGAGGCTGCTACTGCAAAGGGAAGGAGCTGGCAGACACTCCTCGGATGGAAAGAGTTTAGTTATTGCCCTTGAGGCAGACCAGCACATTAAGACAAAAGTTCTGCTCCTCAGGCTCCAGTTAGATTTGCAGCCCTTCTGGAAATTGGGCTCTGTGTGTTCATTGGGAGATGTTACAGTTCACACAAACTTAATCTGGGGTGAGAATTCCTGGGGCACTAGAGGTCTGAGCCTGTTCAGATTAGATCACCTTGCCTGCCTGTTCAAAATACAGCCAGCACAAGATGTGAGGCCTCTTCAAATGATCCTCCGTCTGCAGTTTCAATATACGTGCTGTATTTAGTAACATGACTCAGAGCATGTGACTATTGCTCAGATTAAAACAGTATTTTGCTCATGTAGCGAGTTGTCTTGATGGCTCAGTAAGAAGATACATCTGCTTGCGGTCACACAGTTCGGCTGCCTCGTGGCGGAGTCTGCTCCAGTCCTTCCCCATCCCTTCTGACCCCTCAGAGCATGTCAGCTGCTGCACTCACCTAAGATATATGATTAACACAGTAAGACCAGAAATGCTTTTGGTGAATGGCTGCTCCATCCCTGACATTGCCTGAAACTACAGCATGGGACTAGCAAGAACACCAGCCTCCCTTTGGATTGCTTTGTCACATCATTCATTGGACAGGCTTCTATTGAAGTAAGGCACCTGGGGACTGCCACTCAGCCAGTAGGTGCAGGCCCCCCCCACCCCCACAGGCCTTGCCCACTCCACCACCTCCTGGCCCAGGGACCCTGGTTGCAGCAGTACAGTCTGCTGCATGGGTCAGTGGGAAATCTAGACTGCTACACACCAACATGAGGTCTGATAACCATCCCCACTACCCCTGAGCCACTCCCAGTCTCCCCCTCCTGCACATACCCAAGGTCTGTTCAATATCTCAGGGCTCATAGGGTTTCAGGTCTGGCTGGGGTCCAGGCAGCCCAAGTCCAGGCCTACATAGCCTATTGATTCCATTGCCTCAGGCTAGCTTGCAGTGCAAGCTGAGGTGGGTACTCCAGTCAGTCCTCAGAGTCTACCTGGTCTTCTCTGGCAGGCAGGTTCCACTATAGCCTGCAGGGTGTCAAGACCTACAGGGGCCCAGGTGGCCACGGCTGCAGCCAGCTGGTCCTCAGGCAGCACAGAGCCATCATCTGTTTCCCCTGAAGGCTCAGCTCCAATTGAGCCCTCAGCCCAGGCTTTTATAGTCCTGTCTCACCTCCTGACTTCTGGTCAGGTGACTGGGAGGGGCCAGGCTCCATACAAAATGGCTCCTGGAAGGGGCCCTTCACTTCTGTATAGTGGTGGGGCTGCTCCATGCCACTACATGTGTGAATACTAGCATCCTGGAAGAGTTGAACATACCCAGCATTAAAGCCATTGTCATTCATAACTGATATCATTGGACTGGTCATGTGGTTTGGCTGTCTGATCAGTATATCACAAAACAGATTCTGTTTTCTGAGTTTGAGGAAGGACAGAAAAGCATTGGGGGCCAGCAGAAAGGATATAGGAACATGCTGAAGGCGCACATCAGTCTCAACACTTGGGAGAACTTTGCCAGAGAGCGTCCCTAGTGGAGAATAGTAATCCATGAGCCGGTGCAGCAATTTGAGAGGTCTTGCTACGGTGCAAAGGAATTGAAGTGCAGAAGAAGAAAAGAGCTTAAAAAACTTCCCCGGGGCCCCTCCCACAGCTACCAACACCTGCCCCTTCTATGATAAGACCTGCAGCTCCAGAATGGGGCTGATCAGCTGTCAGTGGACTCCCAAAATAGGAGAGTGATGTGAAGATGTCCTACTCATTATCGAGTGACCGTCAAGAGGGTATGTATGTATACCTGCTCTTCAGAAAGGTCCCTGAGAGCTATAAATGTGCATTAAAACGCTAACTTTTCGCTTCTGGGTTTGGAATCTGCCCTCTTATCTCGACATGACAGTGTGAATGCTCTGTGTATTTTTTGGAGAGAAAAGGTTGTTCCTCTGCCCCACCCCTCAAAAAGAGCCAGCAAGTGTAAACAAGCAAAATGCTAGGGCAGCTTGTATAACCATCTGAATTTTTAACAGTGAGACACTTAAAAATGAGAGGTATTGAAATCTGCTGATTTATCACAGATTGCACAGTACAAGATTCAGTTTCCCTAGATGTTGATTCAGCCTCCTGATAAATAGTTAGAAAGCAGCTGTTCTCTGCATCTGAGCACTCTGTGCAGGAAAACAGAATTTAGTTGGATGATGGCTTCACAACTGCATGCTAAACATTCTAAACAATTTATACATTTAAACTGCTTGTTTCTCCCTCCCAAACTTCACCATGCTGGGAAGTTCCACAGATCTTGTTTATAACACATTCATCTAAAATTATCTCAATGCACACAGCACCCTCCTATAGAACAGATGCTATGTAACCTGCAGTTCTGTTTTGATCTCAGATAGATGTGTTTAAGCTACTTGTGTGAATTATAAATTGAAACTATGCTAAGAAAATGAAACTGTTGTGATATTTGCCATAATGCTTCCACAGTTCAGTAGTTCTATTTGTATTTGGTATTTATTCCAGGTTGTATGTCTGGTTTGACTCTTGCTGTGCTATTAAAGTTTTCACTATGTTTTAAAGGAGATGCAAAATCCTAAAAACCCCCTCAAGAATTAACCTTTTTTTCAGCAACATCACTGAACTATTCCTGGACATTTTTCTCGATTTCTTTTTCTATCATTTCAGACTTATAATCAGACTTGTATATAGCTGAGATTTTTTTCCCCCTCTATAATAAGCTTACACCTCTCAGCAATCATCTCGCAAGTGTGACTGGTTATTTTAAGAGATTAATGGCATTGCCTTTTGTATCTACATCACTGGTTCATTCTATGACTTAATAATCAAAGGGTAAAAACATTATTTGTTTTATTTTACATTTGTATTGCAGTGATCCCTATGGCCTCAGTCAGGAAGTAAAGCCCTAGCAGAATGGGGCCCAAATGGATAATAAATGACAACAGCTTCTCTGAGCTCTGTGGAAACAGCTGGTGGCGTCCGTCTGCTCCTGGCAGATGGCTTTTCCCCATCATGGACCTAGTATGATTGCTTAGAGGACTAGTGAGGGTGCCAGGCAGAGAGGACAAGGAATGAGTAAGACCTGGGTATAGAGCCCTCCTTCTTCTGCAAGTAGTCTGCTCAGGTCAGCATCTAACATGTTGGCTGAGGGCCTGATGTGGAACTTGCACCTGTGTTGTCCGTGTTAAACCTGGACTGTAGATAAAGAGGACTTCTGTAGCCTGGTCTGTCAAGCTTCAGAATAAAGTCTAATCCTCTGCAGTATGCTTATTGCTTGACCAGCTAAGGTTAAAAAAACCAAGCATCCTGTAAAACCTGTGACACTGCATTGTACTAAGGTAACGCGCTGACGTGGTAGTGTTACAGCTTACACTCAGGACCAGTATTATCAGAGCTCTGCGTTCTCTGGACACTATATCTGCTTCTAAGTGGCAAGAGGACAGGGTTCTTCCACATTCTGCCATGTATGGATTCTCTTTTCACAGTGTGAGCAGGAAGGAAAAAAGCTAGTACCCAAAGGCAAGCCAGGATCACAGTTAATGATATTACCAGTCTGTATGCTTGTGGAGTGCTGGGATACAGGGGTTTCTGGTGAGGTAAACTATAACTGAACACAGGACAATCAAAGAAGAGTGAGAGACGACACATCTCAATTAGCAAGGGGAGGGCAGGTTCTTGGAACATACCGTGAAGACCAACTGCTTCCAAACCTTATGTGGGAAGGACAAACGGAGCTTGACTTTTCCCTTTAAAATATTTACTATTTATTTCTAGCATTGTCTATAATGTGCTATGTTCTTGCCAAACACCAGAGATTCTGGTCCTGTCTTGTGGCTGAGAGGTCATATAGTTCAGTAATAATGCTGAGATGTAGAACAAGGTCAGTGCATTTCATTTATATGTTAGCACAAACTCTGCTTTTCAGTTGCTGTGGGAAATTTTCAGATGAATTGAAATTTTAGGTAGATTTCAAAAGTGTTTGTTTTTCCTGTAAACATTTATAAAAACAAACAAAATTTGGTTCCTGAAAATGTTAGTTTAGACTGGAAAATTTTGAAAGAAGCTAAAATATTTGACAGTTTCACTGGGGGGGGGAAGCTGCCCCCCCAAAAAAAGACAATTTGTCAATCAATTCGACTTAATATTGAAAAGCTAGAGCCCAGATGGCTTCAGAACTGACTTCACAATCCCCTTCAACATCGGTATCCTGCAATGGGAAGGGAAAAGAGAACCAAGGAGTGAACTCTTAGTCAAGGGCTGGAGCTTGGTCTGAATTTCCTGGTATTTCTAGGGAGCTCTAAGTCCATGGCCTACTCTTGGCCCAGCTCCACCCAGAACCCCCTTATAAAGCAGGATCTCTGCTCTCTCTCAAACCCAGTGCTTATCTCAGAGCAGCATGTTTGTGTGCAGAGCCAAAGGCATCATTCTTAGCTCCTTTGTCTGCTGGTGGAGAGGTGGTAGCTGCCCTTTGAGCTCATGATGTTGCTGGGGCTGTAGGGGTGCAGGCCAGCTGCTTTGCTAGAGAGGTGAGGGGGAACCAACATGAAACACGGCCAGGAACTGGCAGGAGAGCCTGCAGGACAACTGTGGTTTTCCCCAGAGCCCCTAGCAAGGTGTTTGAAAATTTCAGAAAGGGGACACCAAGTCATGAGAGAGCTCTGCAGCGTGGCGGGTAAGTGGTTCAGACAGTCTGAGCAAAATGCAAGAGCCAGCAACTCCAGCCCCAACTGGATCAACTGACATACTGTACTGCAGGACAAGAGGGCACAGTTAGGCCATTAGTCACTTTCACAATCTCATAACTCTGCCTGCACCAGATTAACCCCACCTTAACATCCTGACAGGGAGGGAGTTAGGAGAGGCACAGAGAAATGCGCACTGGGAGAATCCAGATCACTGGCCTAGGGGTTCCGTGTTTTCTTGGGGTGCTAAGGAATGAGCCCCCTTCAGGGCTGAGTTTGAGGGGACTGGGAGGGACTTGGTGAATAAAACTGATAATGGAGCAAAAATATTTGAAGGGCAACAAAGAGAACTGTATTTGAATCCCAAGATCCTGGAAGGAGGTTTGCCTGGGTGAATAGCACGTGTATTTTCCTGTCAGCTATTATTTAATTAGGCTATCGCTGATGCTTGTGCACTGTGTGTGTGTTTTCTTCACTGTATCTCCATCCTTTCTTTATTATTTCCTACTTTGGTTTGATGTTGTTGGTATATAAAATTTAAAGAGCTCTAAATTTTTGTTAAAGGGCCCTAAAGGGAGCTGTGCTTTTTGTGTTAAAGTCATTACTGAGAACACCTGTGAACTGTTGAATTTAATTGGGCTACAGCTGTTGGGGAGTGAGTGGGGATTTACCAGCTTGATTGGCTGTCTTCAGATTGTGTCTCATTGTCCTTTCAGCTTTTCTTACAATCCCTTCCCTCCCCCCACCACGTCCCCCAAGAAACACACATCGATATTTATTCATATGAGTAAGGGGGGGACTGAGGATCTGAGAGATAAGGCAGGGAGAATGGAGGGGAATTGGGGGCTGGGAATGATGTGCAGGCTGCCAGGTGAGTGCACGGGTAAACTATGTCAACGGGCTGAGCACTTGCTGGCGCTGGAGGGTCAGACTGCCAGCTCTGCAGACCTTGGCGAGGGGAAATGCCAGGTTTGTAGACTGTTCTGAGTAGCGACCGATCACGCTGAAGGCAAGATGGCTTGTGTTGCAGAGTGCAGAAGGGCAGCTGGAGCAGGCTTCCTGGTATTGGTGGGGAAAGGTCCCTCAGGAGAGAGAGCACAAAGATCAGGCGGTTCTTCCCAAAGGCCTGGAGCATGAACAGGGAGGTCGGAGACATACAAAGAAGCTGCTCTCAAGGGAGAGGTCAGGAGGGAAGGAGAACAGGGCATTGGAAACGAAGAAATAATTGAGGTGAATGTTGGGTAAGGAACAAACCAATCAAGCCTCCCTGCAGGGCTCCTGCAAGACTCATTCATCTGCTCCTAAAGTATGGACGCAGACTTGCTCGGACTACTATGAAACGAGTCTCTGTTAGTGCCAGTGTTGGCTGAGTTACTTTGTCGTGCCCTTCGAGAGCCCTGGGTGCAAAACATGGTCCAGGCCTTGTTCTGTCCAGGCGTGTGAGGACCCAGGTGTGCCAGAGAATATTGTGCCCCACCTGCTCAGAAGATGGAACCTCCAAGGAGGTGAAGGGGAGTCAGCATCAATAGCTTTCAGAGCTGGATAGATTTTTGGCGTACGCTGAAAAATATGGAGAACCGGGAGAGCTGGCACATGCGTTGGGCCCCAGGCAAGAGCTCTGTGTGTGGGGGGGTGGGGGGGGACACTCCATGCTCCTGCAAGGGGTGGGGCTGTTGACAGTCAGCCCTCAGGGCTTAGGAAGTACCTTCCCCTACTAGCCAGCCCTCAGAGCCATTCGGGGCATGCTGCGCAGGACTCTGGTGGTGATTTAAAGGGTCCTGGGGCTCTGGCTGCTATCATATTAGTGGTGGCTGGGATCATTTTGAATTGCCAGGCCCGAGGGCAGATATCCCTTTTGCCCCCCACTGTGGGTAGGCCTGTGGAGAACTTTCCTTCTCTACATCACTTCCTAATGCCAAAAGAAGAGCAGACTCGGTTCCTAATTACAGTCTGAAAAATCCAAGCTTAGTTCCTTCCTTCCCAACAGAACATAGGCCAGCAAGCAGTATCACCGCTCCCTCAAAGGGTACGTCTGGGGGAGCAGGAGTAGTGTGTATCCAGCAGAGCCGTGCAACCCCTCTGGCATGTGGCAGCCTCCTCTGGGGCCCAGCCAGTCAGAGGAGGGGGTATCACTGATATCCTGTTTCTGTAGACTGATGGGGCCAAGTCTTAGCATGGAAATCATTCCCTGCTGAGGGGCACAATTCCACCTCCACACCACACCAGATGGCTAGCCACTACACCTGCTGGCCCTGTTCTCCAGCCAGTCCGTGGTTGTCCTGCCCCCTGGCCCCCCATGCTGGAGGAACAAACAGATACCATTCTGCAGATGAAAGGGCAAATGAATAATGGAAGAAGTCTACAACTTTCCCTGTAGGTCACTATGAACACGTGCATGCATGTAACTGTCTCAGTCCCTTCGGGAACACTCAGCATCCTCTTTGCTCCTCGCATGGAGGGGACAGAGGGATAGTGATGACTCTTTTTAGCTTCATGGGTGGGTAGGAAATAAGAACTTTCTTTTTGATTCCTATTTTTATCTTTGTTGTTTTCACACCATCCTGAAATAAATAAGCACCTTATTGAAAGAGTGTCTCCTTTTCACCTGAATAGAAAAACCTTAAAATACATGTCCAAATTTTAACACTAAGCTTAAATTATGCAGTAGCTGCATTTTGATGATAAATATGCAGATGAGAAGATTTCTGCCTCTTTTATCTTGTGGTTCTAACTCTGCCTAAAAGCAGATTGTCGCAGTCACCCTAATTCTCAGAAAAACAGCCTCCTGCATGCTGAAAAGCCAAAGCAAGCAAGTTTGATTATCAGATCTCCTCCTCTTGCTGGTGTGTGTGAGCCCTGCTAACTGAAAAACCCTTTATTTTTCCTGATGAGGGCATTTGCCCCAATCAGTATTTGTCAGCTGAGTAAAGGAATGGATAGTCAAAGTCCAGAGGATTACACTGATGGTTAATGCTGGATGCCTATTCACAGAAAGGCACAGTACAGTGGATGCCATTGATACACACCATGTTTTCCACTCTGCAGTGATCACAGCATTGTGTCTCCTGTCCTCGGAATAGGAAAATACTGAGGGTAGGTAGGCCATCAAATGCTAAGTTGCCATGTATATGGAAATTTGCAACAATTGAGGCAGTAGCTCTTTAATATGTATTCACAGCACACAAAGTTCCAGAAGCTGCTTTTGTGTCTGAAGTGTGTAGGATCTAGATTTGATCAAAGATTTCTCACTGTTCTGTGTCATGGTCATACCAATTTTTGGCTGTAGTCTCTCCAGATCTTATAGAATATGGGTGCTCCATATCTGATGGAAAACTTTTGGGGAAATTCAATGCATTGAAGGATGGCATGTTGGCGATTCAATAGAGAGCAGCCCCCTTCTGAGTCTGATCTGGTGTGGGTCCTTCAGCTATTGATGTGACAAGTTTCAACAAATTTACAAGACTTGACCAAGATTCCAGAGGTGACTGCGGGAACGGGCAGAAAGGCCACCAAGGACAACTCCCTTCTGCCTTTACCCCACCACTTTTCCCAGCCAAGGTGGCCCAGGAGACTAGTGGGACCAGTGCTGGTACCAGGTGTCTGAACCCCCGGCTCCCAGCACTTGCCTGAAGCAACAAGGGAAGTGCAGCAAGGTGGCCCAAGCTTGTGCTGCTCTCTGGCTGTGCCACTCTGCTTCCTGGTAGGAAGTGCATGATCTCCCCCCTCCCCCCGAGCAGCGTGGCTGGAGAGCAGTGAGCTGGGGCTGCCTTCCTGTGCTTCCCCCAATGGTGCATGTGGGGTGTGTTTGGATTGCTGCTGGTGCTGGCCCTCTGGTCCTGCTAGTCCCTCCCACTGGCTGCTGACTGGTGCCTTCCAGCCATGCCTTTTGGAGGCATGTGACCCCTCATGCCCTCTGCATGTCATCCCTGAAAGATCCTGGCTGCTTTGGGTCATTTTACAATCTGTAGGTTCAATAGCAGAGGGGTAGTGCTGTTAACCTGTATCTGCAAAAACATGTCCATGCATCTACTGAAGTGGGCTTTTGCCCAGGAAAGCTTATGCCCATATAAATCTGTTGGTCTTTGAGGTGCCACAGGACTCCTCATTGTTTCTGCAGGTCCAATAGTTATTGTTATAACAGGTATCACCAGATGGCGCCATTACACATGGTCTTTAATGGTTTCTTTCTTAGCACATGAACACATCTTCAGACTTAGGAAGACTTGCTTGTTTTTTAAACCAGGCTCAGTGCAAAGATGTTGGCCCTCAGGGGAGGTTCTGTGAGCAGCTGCAGAGTTTATTCTCTGCCCTGGGCTTTGATTACAGGCAATATTTCAGTTAGTTTCTTTCTGGGAACCAGCACTGATGTTGAGTTGGGAGTCCTGAAAAAAGACATTGCATACTGTTTGACCACCTCTGTTTCAGGGCTAGTGCGTATGTGTAGATAAAACAATTGACGCTTACAGTATACCCAGGTGCTGTGCCACTGATTTTTCTCCTCTATCGGAAAGCCAGCCTGCAAGGTCCTGAACATTATACCATTGCTCTGCAAAGGACAATGCTGGTGGCAAACAGGGCACTAACATTAGAAGCATAATCACTCCGGAAGTGGCTGAATCTCAGTAAAATGTGTATCCATTCCATCAGCATCAGCCGAGCAATTTTTAAATATTGGCATAGACCCCAATAAGGACCCAGTCATGCTGTACAACCATGTAGGAAGACACAGGTCTTGCCTCAGAGATAATTGTTAACAGTCTAAGAAAATGTACCTACTTTATGATGCTAGTTTGGGATGGAAGGTGTACATAAATACAAGGTGGTCATTAAAGTTTCACTTTACCTAGTGTTTTCTTTGTTCTCTCTTTTCCCATCTCATTTGATTTGCAAAGCCTGCTCGCTCATTAGCCTGGTTACTCCACTCATTCAGTGCCATTTGATGGGCTTTGCTTGATGCTCTCCTGAAATAAATACTGCTGGACTCACTTGTATAATGGAACAAGATGAGCTGGCCCCATCAATATACACAAGCTAAATTAAGAAACAGGCTTGAGTTTTTGGTCCTGTACAAGAGAATACACTCCTGCACCATGTGCCAACACAGGTAATATTGCCCACAGGCTGCTGAGCTTTACCCAATTGAAAAGAGGTCCACCTTAACCAAGCAGGGATTTGTAATGGGCTGGACATGTACTTGTGCCTGCACTCTCTCCAAAAACTGAAGCTCCAGGGAGGTGTGTCTCGCTAATCGTTAGCTGAAACAGCTCTCCTTCAGGTCTGAAGAGACTTCATTTTTCAGCCCTTGCATTCTGTCTGACTGCAGTCCATGGAAAACTCATGGCCTTCCTGCTGTGAGTTCTGCAAGTCAGCACAGCAGTCGCAGACCATTTGCCAGTATCTGCAGTGAACATCCGTTAGGCACAAATGCCAGGTGCTTGTGTCTCTTGGTATTCTCGGACTTCTGAGCAGTTTTTGTGGCACAATTGACCACAGGGAAGATGAGGATACTGTACTTAGCATCAGCAATTTTGCCACACAGTTTGCTTTCTTCTTAGGGTCTCCCAACAAGAGTACTTATCTTACTAGCCACTTGGTAGCCCTGCTCTGGTAACATCCTCTCTGATGTGGAATTGTCAATGAGGGGAAAATTTGTTGGTCATAATTAATAATCATGAGTATAACAAGTGCTCGGGTTCCTGGTCCCTGTGCTCAGGCCCCTATGTAGTCTGGTGCACAGCATTCCAGTGCAGGTCAGTTAGACTAGTGTTGAAAACCGTGTACTGAATCTTCTATGTAACTGACACTTACTGGGGTGGGCTAATAAAAATTTGGCAATATCAGAGCTTGCCCGGACACTGGCCACCTCTCCATGCAAATGCTTCCCCAAATGCAAGCTGTAAAATAGCATTTGAAAGCAAACTCTGTGAAATCAAAGAAGAGTAACATACATATCATGGTGTTCAGAGGGTTTAGAAACTTGGTTTGGAGGTAGTGTGAGCTCTCTTTTGCCCTAGGTACTTCTCACAGGTGAACATGAAGGGCTGTGGCTTTTAATACCCTCTGGGGGGAACGTGATCCCTTGGTTAGTTTGCAGCTGTTCCGAATTCTCTCAGGATACCTGGAATTCCAGAGTTCAAGTGACCTAGGCAGTGAGTATAGGTGTGGAGGGTTTTACTATTGATCTATGAAGATTGTGGTGTTCGTGGGCAAATAAACACTTGTGTATGTGATATTTCCTTACACAAAGAGCACAGCATAAACAACTTGTATTTCAGATGTAGGTGAACCATAGCAAGAAAGAACGATAGCTCAGTCCCCGTACTGAGTGCTGAATGTGCATGTGTCCCCTCTTGCTACAGGTGGCAGATGCTGTAAAACCAAAAATAGCTATTGATCTCGTAGTAACATGCAGATGCACTACAGAGGACCACAGAAGGCACTGGGGTCTTCAACTCACTATCAGCACAGACTCAGACCTTCCAGAATCTCAAAATACATGTCCGTCTCCTGAGAAGAGTGGACCGATTGTTTTGGACTGCTAGGTGAGGAGAGTGGCTCAGCTATGCTCATGTTTTTAGGTATTCTATTATGCTTCTGTAGACAGTGGATCCTGGAATACGGCAACACTGTCCTTCACTCACTCAATAGCTGGTTCTTTCTTCATCCCTCTTTAAAGTTTGGACATAAGTAAACTGGCTGTGGATTTACATTCTTTTCCTTCTCTCACGCACATAAGCTCTTCCTTCTGAAGAAATCCTGCACCTTGCTATCCGTCTGCTCATGTGCATAAAATACAGCTCTATCAGAGTCATAGAATCTGCTATTAATTTTTATGGTTCTCTAGTCATTTCCCAATTACAGTTTTATAGCCAAAATCATCTTGGTGTTGGTGGTGTCTCCCCTAATGAGCCTGTGGATAATCACTTCCCACCTCCACCGATATCATCTCTGCCTCCTTAGCAGCTGCTCTATGGCTACATCTACACTAGCCCCTTCCTTTTGGAAGGGGCATGGTAATGAGCAAGTTGGGAAGATGCTAACGAGGCACTGCCATGAATATGCAGTGTCTCATTAGCGTAATTGCAGCCGAGAGCAATTTGAAAGTGCTGCTTTCAAATTGCGCACCACCCGTTTAGACAGGGGCCTTTCGAAAGGACCCCCAGCCTTTGAAAGCCCCTTCTTCCTAAAACCAAATAGCAAGAAGGGGCTTTTGAAGTCTGGAGAGTTCTTTCGAAAGGCCTCCATCTACATGGGTGGTGTGCAATTCGAAAGCAGCACTTTCGAATTGTGCTCGGCCACCATTATGCTAATGAGGTGCTGCATATTCATGGCACCGCCTCATTAGCATCTTCCCAACTCACTCATTACCAGGCCCCTTCTCAAAGGAAGGGGCTAGTGTAGAAGCGACCTATATGTTTTGCATGCAACAAGTGCTCTTTGACTTGAAGTGCCATGTCTTGTGAGCAAGCTACACAAATGGCCTGGCTTTTCTGAAGATGAACAGCTCTTGTTTTCTCTTCTGGGATTCAGCCCCTGTTCCAGGAGAAAGAAGAAATCACCTGCAGTGCTTTGGTATCTCTGCTCTGAATGGCTACCCAGGGAGCAAAGGTTTCCATGCTTCTGGGTGTATACAACGGTAGGACTCTCTCTCTCCAGGGAATGACAAATGCAGAGTCCTCTAACAGGAGGAGAGAGGCATTCGTACCTTTCATAAGCATGGCAAAAGTAGGAGTGTTTAGATTGCAAAAGCAGTTCCATTCATTTCAATGGAGTTTTACCTAGTAGTAGTAGTAGGCATCCTTCGATCCTGAGGGATCATGGGTTTGCGCCCCAGTTGGACTGATTCAGGCAGCATCTTCTGTGGCTGTGCAGTCCAATCCAGGAGCGGCAGTCCTTTCCGCACTGTGAGCAGCATTAGGCAGATGTCGCTCTGGTATCACGGGCACGGATCTTCGTGAGGGCTCTCCTGTCTTCCGCTTCCTTCACCAAGGTAGTTTCATACATAGCAAGAGCTTCCTTCACTCCCTGTTTCCAGGCATGCCTGTCTGAGGCGAGTGAATGCCAGGTGTTCACACTGATAAAGAGAGCGCTGAGGTCACGCTTGCACGTGTCCTTGTAGCGCAATTTAGGTCGCCCTTTCGGCCTCTTTCCAGACGCCCGTTCGCCGAAGAGGAGGTCCTTCGGTATTCGGCCATCCGGCATGCGCGAGACATGGCCCAGCCAGCGCGTACGCTTCTGTTTGAGAAGGGTGAACGTGGAGGCGGTGCATGCCCTCTCGAGCACTGCGCTACTGGGGACCTTGTCCTGCCATGAGATACCGAGTATGTGCCTAAGGCAGCGCATGTGGAATGTGTTGAGCCGCTGCTCTTGTTTTGAGCGCAAAGTCCATGTTTCACTGGCGTACACCAGTGTGCTCAAAACACAGGCTGTGTAGACCTGCACCTTGGTGGGTACAGTGAGTTTATTGTTGGCCCATACTCTCTTCATCAGCCTGGAGAACGTTGTGGCGGCTTTTCCAATGCACTTGTTGATCTCGCTATCAAGTGACAAGTTGTCCGAGATCATCGAGCCCACGTACACGAACTCACGGATGACTTCCAGTTCGTAGTCTAGCACGTTGATAGATGGCTCATTACACACATTTTTGGCCCATCACCTGGGTCTTCTTTAAGCTGATTGTGAGGCCAAATTCCATACATGCATCCGCAAAGCAAGTTATTAGTGAGTGCAGTTCCTGCTGAGCGTGAGCAGCAATAGCTGCAAAGTCAGCAAAAAGGAACTCCCTTAGACGCTTTGTAAGCACCCTGGTCTTCGCTCTAAGCCTCAACAGTTTGAAGAGGTTGCTGTCCCTTCTTGTGCGGAGAGAGATGCCCTCTGTAGCAGTTCTGAAGGCATATTTGAGCAAAACTGCAAAGAAGGTGCCGAACAGTGTTGGAGGCACCACACACCCCTGCTTCACTCCGCTGAGAATCTCAAAGGGTTCGGATGTAGATCCGTCATATACGACGCTCCCCTTCATGCCTTCATGGAAGGCCCTCATAATGCTGAGCAGAGTTGGGGGACAGCCGATCTTAGCCAGATGAATTTGTCTCATAATATTTATCTTCATTCAATGGCTTCTACAAATAAATCCTATATCAAGGGATCCTGTCGGGGAAATATTAACCTCATCAAAGTGGGTGAAAATCAGGAGCAACTAAGGGCCCATACATTATTTGAGCTGAAGTCACTGGGGTTGAGTAACGCACAGGCCTTGAGCTAGGCCTCTGCACAAGGACGAATTTCTATTTTGAGTTGTAATGGCTCTTGTGCAGGGACTATGCTTGCTCTATTCCAGCCCTTGTAAGGTACGTGGCCGATCTCTGCACCTACTTGAGCAATGGCAGTGAGATTGTGGTGCTTGTCCTGGAAAACCTTGTAGCAAACCTTTGGTGTAAGTCACCTCCTGTTTTTCAGGGCAATCCCTAAGAATCCCCTTATGTACAGGGTAGTGTTCCAACCCCAGCCCCACTACTCAGCCCCTGAATCATTCCAGTCCTTTTTAATAAGGTGTCACGATATCTTCCTCACACCCTGGGTAACGGCATGTTGTTCAAAGCAAGGTCACCCAGCAAACATCTGAAATAAAAATGAAATCTCTGGGAATTTTGCAGGCCCAGCCACCCATAGCTAGTTTCCATTAAGCTGCGCTCCATTTTGCCTTACTAATTGAGAGTGGCCCAGCTGAAACTGAATCTCTTCCTGCTACTGAGAGATCCAGATAGCATGAATTCCTCTTACACAGGTGATGCAAAACTTCACTTGTGTTGGGTCATATTCTGTTAGCAGGGCCACGTGAATTCTTCAGCCAGATGGAACCTACAGCTGTATCTGTGCACTATAGCACATCAGCCCTTACCATGGGCTGTCTCCTAGCTCCAGCTCAACCTGATTTTCTCACATATCTGCTGTGTGTGTACACACACACACACACACACACAAATTGGTCGGTCTTCTGTATAGCTGCAAGATGGCTCGCTGCCCAGCAGCTCCTTTAATATTATTTGTCTGGTTGGTGATAGACATCCACACCTGTCTAGGACTTTGCAATGTCAATTTGCAGCAGCAAAGGTTTAACTGTGATGTTTTCAGCATGACAGACAGAAACAAATTACCTGGGCATTAGTGACTGTTGCTTTTCCCTGTGCACTGAGAGGGTGAACCCTGAGTTCTGCCAGGACTCTCTTGTCTTACACATGTACCTGGAGACTGCTGTTACATGTTACTCCCCTCCTGGTTACTCTGGATGATGGATTCCTCAGTCTTGGTTCAGAAACAAGAGTCCAAGGGTCATGGCTCTACCACTGCTGTAATTCCATTCAGTCCCTTAGCCTGTTGTATGTCACCTCTGGATTTGATCCATTATTGCCATAACAAGACGAATTTGTAAAATCATGAAGTGTTCTGAGCTGTGTGACCTTCTGAGTGCCTGATCCAAAGTGCCTTCAAGTAAATGAGGAGACTTCCATCAACTTCAATGGACCTTGGATCAGGCCAGGGGTATCTTCTCTATCTGCTTACATTTTCTCTTTTGTATCAGTGGTTTCTCTCATTTGTATTTAAAGTTCCAGTGGAGATCCCAGAGGTTGCATGTAAGAGCCTGGAGTTGAAATAGACAAGACAATGGGCAGGAGGGGAAACAGTCACAGAGATGGGAAGTGACTTTCCCACAGTCACGTCACAGGCTAGTGACTGAGCAGGAAATAGAAGTCGGGTCTCCTACTTCCTAGTTCAGAGCTGTGGCCCCATTCACTATCAGCTCACAGTTTCATCATCAAACTTTGCTGTTTTAATCCTCCAACCCCCTTTGAATGTGGGGATGCCAGGAGTTTGGACCGATATGCATTCAGCCCTCTGTAGATCATAAGCAAACCGGACCTTTATCATGAGCACCTTCAAAAGCAGGGTAGTGCAGCTGATCTGATGTGCTGCAAGCAGCACTGGGCCAGCAGGCAAGAGATGCTCAAAATTAGGGAGACTGGTGAGGGAGCCCATATGGAACTTCAGTGAAGTGCTGTGTACATAGATCAAAGGAGAACATTGCAACTAGGCAAAGGATTGCCTGCTGGGTGATGTTTACAGGCATCTCAGCCTGATGAAGTGTAAAGGGGCCTAGAGGAACAGAAAGAATTTCTGCAAAATTGTAGAGGCAACACCTGTTCCAGAGAGCTCTAGAGACCACTGTGTCCTGGTCAGCAAGGTGCCAGCTCTTCCTGAGAGCATGACTCTGCTGGCAGTGATGGAATGGTGTGCAAGATTTACATGCATCAATCAACCTTGGTGGCAGGGAGCTTGAAAATGCAAAATATGGTCTGTGAAATGGACAGCAGAGCATGCCAGCAGAACTCCTTGAAGTCGGAGAAATGAAGATATGGGTCAAGAAATAATGTACACCCTAGTGAGTGTATCAGGAAATCAAAATTCGTGAGTGTGAATTTAGCAAAACAGTGGAGGATGGTGTGTGGGGGGTGAGGAGAAAGGAGTGGTTGTTTAAGATGTTTGCACAATGATGTCACCAGAGAGGGCTTTCCTTCAGCTTGCACAATTCAGTGTGATGGAGACAGGCAGAGTACTGGTAGAGTTTGGAACCAGAGGAGTAGCTCACAGGATATCTGTATTTGGACTCGGAGCAAGTACGATGAAAGTGTGCTTGTCTGTTGCACAAGATGCTGCCCAAATTTGGTGATTGTTGCTTTCAGGAGCCTTGCTATATTTGCCGATTTTTGGAGTCTGATGGCAAAAAGTCCAACATTTGTCCAAAGCCCTGGCTAAGGAGTTACCTGCTTTGGGGCTTCAGGTCAAAAATGCTGCTGATGGAAATCTCTGTACATTTAGGTGATGTCTAGATTAGAAGGATTTGTTGGCAAAATGGCTGTTTTGTTGACAAAACTCGTGGCGCGTCCAGATTCCCAAGGGTGTTTTGTCGACAGAATGCAGCACTTTTGTCGACAGCCATACCCTGCTCGCCACGAGAAAGAGTGCTGCTGTTGACAGAGATTTCTTGACAAAACTGTGGTCTGGACGTTCCAGGGGGGGCTCTGTCAACAGACAGGGCTCCCAGGACACCACACAACCCTGTCTGCTGTGCTTCCAGGTGGCTGTTGTGCTGGTAGAGTGGCCGGGCAGCCTGCTGTCTCTCTGTCAACAGAGCGGATTGCTCTTCCGATCTGCTTTGCAGTCTGGATGTGATCTGTTGACAGAAGTTTTGTTGCAAGATATCTTCTGACAAAAACTGCTGACAAATCCCTCTAGTCTAGACATAGCCTTGGTGACATTCAGTGGACTCTGTTGATCAATGTTCTATGTTGGTTTTATATATATACTAGACATTCTGATGGACTTAAAAATCTGAACCTTAGCAGAAGATGCAAATGTTCTCTGTAATGTCTTGCAGGATTCAGAGTTTATCTTCTTACTTGCATCCTTGAAGCAACTTTGGGTGAGATGGGCTGCGCTGCACTGCATCTGCCTTGTGTACGGGAAACAGCCCTACAGAAATGACGAAAATGAGCTTGTAAGACTGGCTTGAAAATGAAGATTGTTTCAATCAGTTCTTTGGTACAGCAAAAGAAATGGCAGTGACTTTGGCCCAGAGGTTTTAGTGTTCCATACTGTCAAGGGATACTAGTGGCAGGCTCTCCCTTTAGATTCTGTACAGCAAAAATTATTATGAGCATTTCCCATTTCTTCCATTTGGTGGTCCTTTCTCATGTTGCAAAATGCCAAATTTGCAGTTTACAGTGAAATTACCCCCCAGGCTGATGGCTTTGCTGCGCATGCATTTCAGTAAACACTACAGACCACTTGGACAATCAACCACTGTTTGTCATATTGACCATAAAGGGGAAGGAAAGAGCCATATCCTGAATCACTACCGAAATGTGCTTCAATATGACCCAACGTTTTGTTTCTTTTTGCGACACCTGCACACATCACTAAGGATACTTGGTTCTTTGCCTGTGACTCCAGCCACTGCAGAACAGTCTCATCTTTACTTACAGAAGAATTATCAACACACTGCGATGAGTGAGGAATGTTATGGATGGACCAGCTTTGATATTTGCTCAAGAACTGACCTGAGACGCTAACAAATTAATAGAAAATACAGAAGATTGTGCTTGTGCAAAGCATTAGATACCATGCACTGCATGGCTTTTCAGAAACATTCAGCTAATTTGTAAGCTTCCTATACCAGATATTAGTGATTTGCATATGAGTCCTACTTCTCCCCAGCCTGAACTGCATATATCTAGATCTCTTAGAGGCTCATCATGATGACAACGACGAATTATGCATTGTTTGCAATCTGTGCCTCTTAGACATGCTGCTTCCAGGCTCCAGTTCTGGTTGGTTTAGATAATATTTTTCTCCTTTAATTGTTTTGGAATTTTATTGTGTCCCTTCTGACATAACTATATCTGTGTTGTTTCAGCCTGCCACGAACACCTGCAGAAGGGCTATTATAGCACTGACACTGGTAGATGTGGCTAATTTCTGTGCAGTCGGCAAGGACGCAGTACAGGCACAAAAAAACTGAGTCCAGGCAGGGATTAGGCCGGGCTTGTGTTTTATTTTTTCCCCTGTTGCCTATTTGCCCTTACATTTTCTTTGTTTTTATTTTTAGTGTATTTTTATTTCAGCTTTTGAGGGATCCTGTTAGGGTCAGTGATGCTCAGTTCTGGCTGTGAGTTTGCCACCTAGTGGCTGCTGTATTCCTTATTAGCGCCTGAATAAGACCCTCTCAGAGCCGGCTGTTGTTAAGCTTTCACGTAAGTGTCACGATGCTGATAGGGTGGCAGCGTTACATATGAGAGGTCATTTCAGGGAAAAATGGGCACAAGCTAGAAAACTTGAACGTACCCAAAGTTTGGAAAGTTTTGCATGCAGGGTTTGGGTTCAGCCCTGTAGAGGCATTGGCCAGCTGTGAGATGAAGCACTGAATCCCTCCATTCCTCTAGGTTGCAGGAGTCTTTGTGCAGGCTCACCCTAGTTCCAGGTGTGACGGGGCTGGGCTGGGTCAGAATCACAAACTTTTTGACTTTTGAGGGGTTTTTTTCGGTCTGAGTAGCACTGTGGGCCATCTGTGTTTTCCTTGCATTGAGCCAAAACCTCAGAGCTGCAGAGTCTCAACATGCAGCTGCCTGGAGGAGGACAGCTTCATCCCTTCCCAACTGCCAGAGAAATGCTCCCAAGACTGGGATGCGAGGTGGTGGTATGTGTGTGTCTTTCTGTAGCGTCTGAGATTTGTAGTTCTGATCCTTGATTAGAAATTGCTGCTGCATATGGATACCTGCCAATCCCAGACTGTGTGTATGGGAGCGTGAGGGGTTATGTGATCTGTGGAACAGAGAGAAATGTCTGTCCAGGGTAAATTACTGGATCGGATCCACCAACTATCTTCTTCATGTCCTGCTGGGGTTAATGGTAGTTGCACCTGCTTGTGATTATAGAAAACTAGACCAGTCTCAGGTACTAGCAGAAGTCCCCTTAGCTAACTTTCACTTCCATGATCACATGTGAATCAAACCTTGCCTACATGTGGTGACTCAGCCCAAAGAGGCATGTCGCTTACCAAGCAACTGCCTGCAAGGATTTGTTTGTCCTTTGCTTAGTATCTCTTTGGTACTGTACACTCATTCATAGCAGGCAGCCCTGGGATTGAGAAGTTGCTGGATAGTCAAATATTCTGGATAATAGAGGAGCATACCTAGCAACACATAACACTAAAGAAAAACAAGATTAGATATTAAGAACCAAACATTAATGTATGCAGAGTACTTTACTTACCAACAACTCCCATACTATACACTATAAAGTTATACTGTATTTGTTTGTATTTACTTTCACTATTCTGTACTTATGGAAAAAGTAACAAATTTACTTTTGGTTAAAATGCTGGTTATTTGAGCATTCTGGATGATAGGATGCCAGATATGAAAGAGTTTGCCGTATTTAATGTTTATCTCATCACGTTATAGTGCAAAGGGAGAGGTACATGTCCCATCCTTCCTTTAAGTGCCAAATTAGTTAAGAATAGTGATACTCTCTGAGCACAGGGGAGAACTGTAGCAAAGAGAGTAAGGCACAAACTGCAGCTCTTTCTAGATGGGGTGGCTTGTTAACCCAGGAGGGGGTTCCCCGATTTTAATGCACAAACTATCTTCAAGAAATATTTGCAATATTTACGGGGAAGCTGTAGTGGTTGCTGCAGCAGGCAATTGTCCCCAAAGAACAAGGCCCTCCAGGAGAGGATGCAACAGGGGCCAAGAGCAGCAGCAGCCCAGCCAGGGGCTCTGTGTTCAGGTGTCTGGATGTGTCTGAAACCCTTGGGAAATCTCCTGCAGAGGCAAAGGCCCCAGATTTTTTCTATGAAACAACAAAGCCTGAGCAGAGTAAATAGTGTGGCCCAAAGGGCATGGAGAGAGGCTGCTGCTACCGGAGAGCTGCATTGTGCCCCGTAAAACAGTGCAGTGCTGGGATACAGTGAGTCTTGCAATGTAAGGTGCTAGGGGCAGGGAGGGCTCAAAAGCAAAGGAGACGAGAAGGTTCTGTCTCCTGGTCAAGCCTCTTTCCCAGCACGTTCTCCGAAGTGCAGAAGCAGAGAGCCTGGCTGCACTCTCTCAGGGCAGAAAGCGCTAATGAGCCTATGAAGTCAGGGGAATTGACTGGACAGATCCTGCTCTATACTATTTAGCCTGTATATTGTGAGTAAGGGCTGCAATGCCCACAGCTTTAGATACGTTTGTGGAGCAGGGAGAGAAGCAGCCCTGGCTTCTCAAGTCTCTGCCCATATCCCTCCCATGTGTCTCCATTTCCCTGCCCTTCCCTGCAGCAAAGAAGCAGCTGTTTGAATTTTTGTTGTTTTGTTTTGTTTTGTTTTTTAAGAAAAGTCTGGTGGACACACAATGCATTGTTTGCATGTGTGTGTGTTTGCCTGTCTTTATCGGTATGTGCCGCCAGCCAGGCAGCCTTATGCTGTGACTCTAACAGATCTCAAGCTAGGCATGATTGTTCTGTGTCATCATCCTGTGGGGGCAGGAGGACCTCCAGGGTGCACTTGGTTCACACATGCAGTGGTTCTGGGTGGTTCAGCTGGTGTTTCTCTGCCCCCAGAGCCAGGCCTTGGAGGTTGGCCAATGCTGGAGTGTAGTGGGAGGGAATGCTGATTTGTTGTGGGAGCCAACTTTTAGCGGAGATGTAAAACCCAGCTCCAGACCTGTGGTCACTAAAGCCAATGGAGCAGGTGGGCTGCTGACCCCAAACTGCCACTTCAAAGCTTTATCCACAACTGGTGGTTTTGGAGTACCGATGTGAGTCCTGCTAGCCCACACGACAGAGGGGGCAGGGAGGCTACTTAGCATGGCCTGCATAAACCTATCCCAAAGGCTCCCAGGGTATTTGTCACAGAGCAAGGGCTCTTTCCTCCCACTGCTTCTGCAGGTCCCTCTGCTGTGGTTTGCACAGAGCTGCAGTGTGCAATGAAAGGGCTGCTCCTTTCACCCCAGGGATGGCAGCAATGAAGACTGTTCCTCAGTACAACTCACATTCTCAGTTTATAGTCTAGATGCTTTCCTTGTACTCCCAACCCCTTCCCCTCACTCATACACATCACCCACTGAGGTCCTCACACCAAGCTCTCAAACATGCCTGCAGGGTCCTGGTGCCACCAGACTTCCCTGGTTTCTCCCTTGGTTCCAGTGCAGTGTAGAGTTTAAAACAACTTTAAAATCTTCCTGAAATGATGGCCACAGGAACTCTGATCAGACCGCAGTGTGGTGATGGAAGCCAGGGCTCCAGGAGGAGTCATCTCCTCTCCTGCTGCCCCATCCCCCACCCAGGCTTTTCTGGATTCCATTAGAAATGTATTAATCAGAGAGAAAAGACATATGGCTTTACTCAGAGAGAGAGATCAACCCAGCAGGATCATGTGCTCAACTGTTTGGTGGAAGGCCCACCTTTTCTTGCTCCTGATATATGGGGAATTCTGCCAGAAGGGTGAGAGTCAGGGGAGGGGAGTCTCTGTAGTTGCTCTACAAGATACATTCCAACTACTGGACCATGCAAGGGATTTTCTAGCCCTAACACTGACTCGTGTTTACTCAGGGCTGAATTAACTTCTTGTGGGCCCCTCTGGGGGCAGTGGAGCATGGTGTGGGGAGGTGGGTCCTTGGAATGAGGTGCAGACAAGGGGCAATGGAGCATGGCATGGCTGGGACAGCCCTGCTTCACCCAGGGTGAGGGCACTGTAAACAAACCAGCAGTTGCCAGGTGCATGCTGGCCTGACCAGCACCCCACAGTGCACAGTACCCTGAGCTCCATCACCCTGATCAGTGGCCCCCACAGTCCCACCACAACTGCCCAAGATCCCACACAGACCCTGCGCTGCCCAGCCCTCCCAGCATGCAACCTAACTGTGCTGTCCCTCTGCCCCTCCACAGCACCAGCACCTCACCCAGACCTCCCCCCATGCCCGGCACCCCAGCACACACAGCCCTCCCCCACCCCCACAGCCCAGCACCCCAATACATGGATCTCCCCCACCCTCACTGCCCGGCACCCCAACACACACAGATCTCCCGCCCTGTCCCACTGCCTGACACCCCAACATACACAGATCTCCCCCACCCCACTGAACTGCACCCTTCCCCACCACCACAGCTACAGCACTCTGACAGCTGGCATGCAGACAGCCCAGGTCTGGGTGTCCCCGATGGGTTCAAATTATAGTGTGCATTCCCCAGGGGCTCTGTTCTTGGCCTGCTGGCTGCTTTTTCTTAGCATACAAGCAAATGTTCAGTCTTAGAAAGACGATTTGCTGCCGGCACCTGTGGTATCAGGTTGGTGGCTCAGAAATCAGAAGGCAGAGAAGGAAAAATGCCCAAATTTTATTTATTTATTTATTTTAAAATGGGATCTTTTAAGCCAATCTCATGACTTTTATGGGGGTCTGATTCCCATGATTTTTAAACATTTGAGATTGGCAAGAATTGACCACGTCTGCATCAGGACTTGTGGATATGAGTAAATAAAACAATCTACTCTTAGAACATACCCAGATGTTGTGTCCCTGAGTCCTCCGCTGGGAAGACACCCAGCAAGACCTTGGACACCTGCAGTTTCTACCCATCTTTTGTCCTTCCCAAGTGTTAGACCAAATCCTCTGGGCGAGTGAATGGGCTGTAAAGGGAGCTGGAGAGCTCATACAATTCAGCAACTATAAATAGTAGTAGTAGGTAGTCTGTTGTGTCCAACAATGACCCCTGGAGCTTGCACAGGCTCATCGGGTGTGGACTCGCATGTGGCTGAGGAGTCCAAGCTTTGCACTGCATGGGCGTTCACAGTGGGGGGCAAGGGAAATGTCTTGGCTCTGTTGGTGCAGCTGGTGCTGTCGCTTTCTTCCTCTCACAAGCATCAATGAGGCGTACGTGTCGCTGCTCTTCAAAGTTGTCATACATGTGTCGTCCGAGAGCACACCAGCCTGTTCGGTCTTTTGCACACTGCTCTAGTTGATCTGGTTTTAAACCAGCACGAGTGATGCTGGCCTTCACGCAGTCATTATATCTGTTGCAAGGCCCACCTTGATTCCTTTTGCCCTGGGAGAGTTCACCATAGAGGAGTTGGTTAGGGATTCTCGACTCCTCCATTCGTATGATGTTCCCTGTCCAGCAACGCTGGGCTTTCAGAATCATGGCTTCAATGCTTGTGATTCCTGCTCTGTCCAGGACTTCCAGGTTTGTAACTCTGCCCTGCCATCGAATGTGCAATATTGACCTCAGGCTGCTGCGTGGAAGCCTCCAGCAGTTTTATATGTTTACTGAACAAGGTGCAGGTTTCACGGCCATACAGGAGACTGGTCAGGACTACAGATTTGTACACTTCCAGTTTAGTGGACTGTCGGATATTGTGCTGATTCAACACTCGCGCTCTCAGACGTCCTAGTGCCCGGCTGGACTGGCAGATTCTGGCATTGATTTCTTTGTCAAGGGAGCCATCATTGGCTATCACACTGCCAAGGTACTTGAACTCCTCTACTGTTTTTAACTCTGTTCCTTCAGTAAAGATTGAAGCAGGGACAGCAGCAGATCCTGGAGCAGGTTGAAATAGTACCTCGGTCTTTCCTAGGCTGATGGTCAAACCAAAGAGGTGAGTGACATCAGCAAACTTGTTGACAATGAGCTGGAGATCACATTCCTTGTGTGCCGTAAGTGCCCAGTCGTCAGCAAAAAGGGCTTCAAGGATGAGCTTCTCAAGCATCTTGGTTTTAGCATTCAGATGACAAAGGTCGAAAAGTGACCCATCAAGTCTGTATTTTATGTAGACTTCATGGTCCAGGTCCCTAACTGTGTGGCTGAGGATGCACGTGAAAAAGAGGTTGAATAAAACTGGGGCCAGCACGCACCCTTGCTTCACACCATTGGATATCTCAAATGGATCTGAGGACGCGCCATTTGAAAGAACAAAGCCAGGCATGTCACTGTGGAACAGGCGTATGAGGTTAATGAATCTTCTCGGGCAGCCAAGTTTTGACAGGATAATCCACAGGGCTTCTCTGTTGACGGTGTCAAATGCCTTGGTCAGGTCTATAAAGATAATGTACAGATCCAAGTTCTGCTCTATGCACTTTCCTGGACCTGACGAACAGCAAAGATCATGTCAATGGTGCTGCGGCCTGGGTGAAAACCACACTGTACCTGTGGTAGGTTCTCCTCTGAGATGCTTGTGATCAGACAATTGAGGATGACTCAAGCCAAGATCAGCAGTACAGAGAAGGGAGATGCTTTGGTAATTTCCACAGTCAGTTTTGTTGCCCTTGCTCTCAAAGAGCAAGATGATTGTTGCATCCTTAAAGTCTTTGGGCATGTCTTCTTCTTCCCAGATGCTGATCAAGATGTTGTGAAAGGCTTCAAGTGACACTGGTGCTGCCGCTTTGAAAATCTCAGCAGGGATACTGTCCATCCCAGGGGTTTTGCCAGAGCTGGTCTGGCTGATTTGCCTTTTTGACCTCATCCATTGTTGGGGGCAGGTCAAGACAGTCTATTGTGGGTTTCTGAGGGATCTGGTCTAGGGCTACAGGGTTCACAATGGAGGGTCTGTTGAGAAGGTTGCTGAAGTGCTCTCTCCACCTATTGTTGATGCTGTTCTTCTCCCTCAGAAGGGTCGTGCCATCTGCAGACAGGAGAGGTGTAGTACTTGGCTTTGAAGGTCCATATATAGCTTTGATAGCACTGAAGAACATCTTAGAGTTCTTGGTGTCAGTGTAGTATTGGACTTCATCAGCTTTACTCTCCCACCACTCGTCTTGCATTTTGCGAAGTGCCATTTGCACCTGGCTCTGAAGGTGTTTGAAACGATCACGTTTGGAGATTGAGGATGATCGTTTTGCCATAGCAGAAATGCGTTCTGTTTTTCTGTGGATGGGGTGTCCAGGGCAACTGTAAATAGATGTGTGTTAATGGGGCACACTGAAGCATTGTGGACAGAGGGCAGAGTCAGCGTTGCATGGGTGACCGTAACTGTGCATGTCCTGGTTTTCAGAAATTTGAATTTTGCTTAACTCCACATTCTGATGTATTAAT
The DNA here is from genome assembly GCF_033958435.1 of Carettochelys insculpta. Taxonomy (NCBI): domain Eukaryota; kingdom Metazoa; phylum Chordata; order Testudines; family Carettochelyidae; genus Carettochelys; species Carettochelys insculpta. The sequence goes on from NC_134157.1 coordinate 22,729,942, forward strand.
TGGCGGATGAGTTCACGACCATCAGGGTCAACAAGGGCTGTGATAAGTCATTCAGTACCAAGCAGCAGAATGGAAACTAGTTTTTTGGGGCGAGTGGGGAAAAAGGGCAGTAACTTGAGCAGAGAGCAGTAACTTGATAATCTCTTGCTCAAGAGTTGGCAGATTTGGATCACTGGTGATACCTTGCATTCCTATGAGCCCCACACAATTTCAAAGCAATCTGAATAACTATTCAGATTTTAGAACTAAAATTTATAGGCTACATCTATGCTACAGAGACATTTTGAAATAAGATAGTTCAAAACATCTTATTTTGAAACAACACAGCTAGACACAATGCATTCGAAATAGCACCCAGATATTTCAAAATAGCATTTCTGGACTCACAGCACTACTCTGAAATGGTGCCACTGGGCTTATTTAGAAATAGCGCTATTCTGTGTCTTCATAGCACCTATTTTGAAATATCTGTTTCAAAACAGGCATTATTCTGCCTGCAACAAGGTTACCAAACTGATTTTGAAATAGTGTTTGCGTAGTGTAGACACTAGCAAAGTTATTTCAGAATAACACCTTGTTAGTGAGTGGGTCCAGTTTGTAGGGATAGTAATTGGCATAACCACCCTGTTGGCTTGAGAGAGGTCCCTTCCAGGTGTGAGTCCAAGCAGCTTTAAGGAAACAAGATTTCAAATTCACCAACCCAGCCCTTTCCCTGTCTCAGAATTGCTCTACTCCCTTTGGTCACAGTCTTTGCTTTTAAAACACATACTTTATTATCTCCATCTCTCAGCTTCCTATTATCCCCATTGTGCAATTATGATGTATCAGAGTTGAATCTATTTTTACCCTCTTGCTTTTCCCTTCAGTTTGCGATGCTTCCCGGAGCCAGTTCTGGGAAGCATCCGCTTTGATTTTTAAGTTTTATGGTGCCTTCTTCCCTCATATTGTCTCTCAGGCCGTGGTTTTCAACAGTCCAATTGTGTGTGCTCCACTGGCACTTAACTTATTTAAAGTGTAGGTAAGAAATTCTCCACTTCATCCAGTTGACTCTGTCACTGAACCACCCAAGAGCTGTTTGACCTGAGTGGTTATTTCTCTTAATGTTCAAAATGGCAGGTGTATGTTGCCTAAAGACCGCCTTCTCTGTGCCGTTCTCATCGTGTCGTTCACTGCTGCCATGTCTACACTGCTTCACCTTACTGCAAGTCCCTCGACTCTTGGGATTTGTCACATTTTGGGGCCCAAGTGTCTATGTAAATATTGGTACTTAGGGTGGGTTACCACACTCTTTTCTTCTGAACATTACTAGTTTTTACCACTAATTGAGCAAGAGTGTGGAACGAATTCTGATAGTTAAAAATCTTGAAGGTGGAATTATTTTAATGCAATTACTCCCTGACTGTGTTTTAAACCCTTCCCATCATGCAGTTCTCAGGCGATACTGAATCCCAGCCCATTTCCTTTGGATTTGGCTCTTATCCCTTCAAAGTCACTGCCCTTACTTCTGACCCTTGTCTACCTTTGAAACCTGAAGAGGAATTATCAGTAGAGTTTAGGTAGCAGTACATCTGTCTCACATCCAGCTAAAGCAGAATTGTCTCTGATCTGACTGGCTGTTTGACACACTGCGTGAGGAAGCTGCACGGCTGTTCCATATTCAGGGGTGTGACCACTTCCTTAAGTCTCCTGCTGTGATTCCCAAATGACATGAACTTCCCCTAGATTTCATCCCTACCTTATTGACAGACATGTATTTCTCCCCTCCCATCCCTTCCTTTTTGTACTACATCATGTCTGAGGATCACCCATTTAATCTGGTCCTTTTTTCAGCTCCTAACAATTTATGCCTATATGCCTCATGGTCTTAAACCTGGCTCCACATGTGTCATCACCTCCAAATTGCCACCAACAGTTAACTGGTGTGAGGCATAACTGAGATACCTTGCAGGCCAGCTCACAGAGAAAACTCCACCTGTGGGCTCCAGCTGGTGGAACAATGGAGCCTGTTTGGCCAATTCACCCTACTTCAACTAGAAGGAGACAGGAATTTGGCTGTACAACTGGGTTCCATCTTGCTTCTCTCTGCTCACCCAGTACTGCCCACCCTGTCTCATGATCCCGATTACCTGGTTTCCTGGCTGCTGGTGCTTGACTTCTGGATCTGACCCTTGGCTAGCATGGGGATCCAGCCCCCTACCTGATACTGTCCACTAGGCCCTGCTGCATGTGTCCCAGACCTACCAGCCGCTGCATAGGTTAATGACATAAGTCACATGCCTGTTTCCTGACTAGACAGTGTATGTACTGGCACAATACTAATGTTACTTTGCTATAGTCATATGGTTTGATTAATTTTTGGTGAATATTCAGGCTTAAAATGTGAGTGTTCCTGCTAATGAACCTCTGACACATTAGCATACATGGAGCATGAATTCAGAAGTATCACAGCTGGAACAAAACTTGTTTTCATATTCCTTTCTGAATGTACAGGAACTCCTTCCCCAGTTCCTCCCAGTCTCCTCTCCAGAATTCACTCTTCCTCTTTGTACCCTGTTTACTTTGGACAGTGAAACTAGGCTGGTTAGTTTCATGTCTGTTTTCTTGTCAGTTTCACTTCCATGCTCCCATATACTAGCAAAGTGCAGAATGTGACATCAAAACCAAAGACTGCTTTCTTTTCTCTTTGGTTACATTTCATGGAAACACTTCTGTTACATTTATGAAATCCTAAACAATTTTACCAAAAGGCTAACCTGTGGGCCCAAACTATCTCAGATTGTCTCTTTAAAAATAGTGACTTTGATAATTAATGTGCAGGAAGGGGTGAGTAAGATTTTTGTGGGGTAGGCAAATGCAATAAACTTTTAGAGCCTGAATAGGAGCCTTGCTAAATGTCTAGAATGCATTTTTTTAACCTAGTTGTCTTTATGGAAAAGTTTCTGTTGTCTTCCCTGTGCCTGGGCTGGGGGTCGGCAAGCAAAAGAGCAAGAAAAGCCATTTTTTTTTTCAAATTCAGTAAAACAAATCAATAATTCAGGAGCTGGAGTGCATGAAAATATGAGATGGTCCTTTATATGTAACGTCAAACCGTACTTTTTGTAACCCCGGTTTTAAGAACAACACGCACACATATCCCACAATGCACAGCACATATTTAAGGAGCTTTATTAAGCAAATGTTTACAACCAAACAAAGCTAAATTGCACAGGAGAAGAAAGAAAGCACATATAAGTCATCTGCGGTGCAGAGGTGGTATTAAAGGGGGAGTTATCCAATGTTTCAAGATCACATATATTTTGCTATTTAGATTGCTGTTCATTGTTTGGCTTTTGATGTTCTCTGAAATATCAAAAGTAATTAGAGTGGATTTTTTTTTTAATTATACCATCAGGAGCTTCATAGAAGTCATTTAAAGAGCCACATGTGGCCCCAGAGCTGCATGTTGCAGACCCCTGGCCTGGGCTGAGTTTATGCAACATGAGCCACAGTTCAAACTGCGGGTATTTACAATGGCAGAGTCCCATCCCCCTGAAGACTGTCTCTTGTAGGAAGCTATTCTCAAAGCAGTGTTGACCTCACGTGGTAGGAGAATCCAGGTCAGAGAGCATGGTCCCTTCACATCTGCTTGATGCTTATTGCTGACATTTTTATTCAGCTTGCCTGTATCGGGCCATGATCGAGGTCTAGAAAGGGAGGGGAGAGACATCTTTCTGCTGGGGCAGGACAATGGCAGGACCTCCCAGTAACTGCAGCTGTGTCAGGGCTCTGAATACAACAGGCCCCTCTTGGCAGTGCTGCTGAGATCTGGCTCTTGGAAAGCAGCGCTGTGATTCAGCTGTCACTCAGCATCCAGCAAAGGGAGCTTTGAAAAGAGACTGCTGCTGCTCTCCTGGAGTAGCAAATATTTCCTAGGCCTCTGGTGGTGAATGAGAGAGGCTGCCCATTGTCCTCTCTCCCCACTCTCAGCTTTGCCTGGTTTGTGTTAAATGGGCCTTTTGCAAGCAAACAATAAGCCCAGCAAAGGGTCCAGGTTGCACATGTCTGAGCAATGAGAACACTTGAGCACTTTTTCATTGGCTCTTCTGACTTGAAAAGCTGAGCTGCAGAAATGGCTGTTTCATTTGTCGAGCCACAGCTGTGGGTTTGCATCCTTTCAGGTTGTGTTGTGCTCTGCGTGTGCATTTCCTAGAAAATATTTTTACCCCAAGATATTCCTTTGGCTGCATTTTTTTTCTTTTTTTTTTTTGGTAACTAGAACTGTGTGATGTGTTTTCAGTGAAACCCACAAACGAGGTGTGACATGACTACTTTGGGCTTCCTCCACAACTCTCTAAACACAGGCTAGGTTCACTAGATTATCCCCAAACTTGGGCCACATTGTGGTTATGTAGAAACCACATGAAACTCCTTGAAACAAACCCAACTGAAAAGTCAGTGCCTTAGGCTGAGACACACAGTGAATTTCCAGGTTAATTTAGCTAAATGTAGAAGTATTTCTCCTGTGTGGATGGAGAATGAAGACATATTTCTTTGCGTGAGCATTTAATAGCCCCACAATTGTTCCTAGTTTCCCTCTGACTTTCTCATCAAACTCTCTTGGCAACTTGAAAATAAAATGTTCTTTGCATTTCACTAATATTGATTCCTCTCTCCTGCTCCCCATGGTGCATTGAACACAGTTAAAATTCTGGGTTTTTGAAGTAGAGGGAATCATTGCTCTGTTATCACGTACCTTGGCAACTCAAAACATTAGTGTGTGGTGTAGCATCTCAGGTATCCTCTGAATTCAGGACCTTGTTCTTTATACGAAGCCATATATGTGTGAAATGTTACTCCTTTCTTAGAAGTAAAGGGGATCGCCCAGCTTTGGAGCACTCTGGGGAGAGGAAATAAGGTGCAGACATTGTGATGCTACTGGATTGTGGTATGTCCTTACGGATCATTTTTGCTATCACTGTTATATGTTCACAAAAAAACCATGTACCAAGTAAGGTGTCTCTAAAAAGCTTATGAGTCACTGGTGGTGGTGATATTATTTGTATGCATTTATCATTTTCATATTTGAAGTTATGGGTATTGGCTATGTACTTGTATTTCAAAACTTACTTTTGGGAGACATCAGCAGAAGGTTTGGCTAGCCAGTTGTGAAGGGATCACTAGTCAAGTGAATAGAAGTATTTGACTGACAGTTAGCCTTGGCTGGGGTGCTAGTCCATATCTGATAAGTTATTCTATGAACATTCAGACCAGTGTGGGAGCAATGGCATCTACCTGCAAAGAACTGAGTCATGCATGGACAGGCGACTTGCTCATGTGACTCCAAACTCCATCTTGGGATATACTTTTGTAGCCACCCATAGGCGAACTCAAACCTAGGACCTCTGGAGCTTAGTGTATGAGTCTCTACAGTTTGAGCTAACAGCCCAGTGGCTTTCCACTAAGGCTGTAGAGGAAACTAAAGCTATAGCTGCATTAGACATAACAGTCAACTGCTGATAGGCAATTTTGGCTACACAATTAGCATAGCTAAAATAGACTTAGCAGCAGCCAACTTCAATGGTTGTCTGTACCTGCAGTGTCCAATATGCTCCCTGCTCACCAAGGCTACGTCTACACATGAAGCCTACATCGAAATAGGCTATTTCGATGAGTAACATCTACACGTCCTCCAGGGCTGGCAACGTCGACGTTCAACTTCGACGTTGCGCGGCACCACATCGAAATAGGCGCTGCGAGGGAATGTCTACACGCCAAAGGAGCACACATCGAAATAAGGGTGCCAGGCACAGCTGCAGACAGGGTCACAGGGCGGACTCAACAGCAAGCCGCTCCCTTAAAGGGCCCCTCCCAGACACAGTTGCACTAAACATCACAAGATACACAGAGCTGACAACTGGTTGCAGACCCTGTGCCTGCAGCATGGATCCCCAGCTGCTGCAGCAGCAGCCAGAAGCCCTGGGCTAAGGGCTGCTGCCCACGGTGACCATAAAGCCCCGCAGGGGCTCGAGAGAGAGCGTCTCTCAACCCCTCAGCTGATGGCCGCCATGGCGGACCCCGCTATTTCAAAGTTGCGGGACGCGCAACGACTACACGGTCCCTACTTCGACGTTGAACGTCGAAGTAGGGCACTATTCCTATCCCCTCATGGGGTTAGCAACTTCGACATCTCGCCGCCTAACGTCGAAGTTAACTTCAAAATAGTGCCCGGCGCGTGTAGCCGTGACGGGCGCTATTTCGAAGTTAGTGCCGCTACTTCGAAGTAGCGTGCACGTGTAGACATGGCTCACATGTGGCAAATGGAGCGGTGTAGTATGGCGAATGCAGCTGAGGAGAGACTCACGTGGGGTACCCCTCTGGCTGCTCTGTGCACACGCCCCATCACATGGTGGGACAAGCGCATGGCAGCATCAGTGGGGGTGGCTCCTCTGGCCCCACAGGCTCCAGCCTTGGCGCAGCTCGCACGGCCACAACAGCTCTGGCCCCGGCACGGCTCCAGCTCCAAGCAACTCATGTGTTCACAGCAGCTCCAGCCCTGGAATGGCTTCCACCACATGAGTAATCTGCCTGGGGGGCAAGCCTAGCTGGCAGGGGGGGAGCAGCTGCAGGGGTGTCCTGGATGTGGGGGAGGGGAAGAGGGGGCTGCAGTAATTAGGTAAATTTCAGTTGCACACTGCTGGTCCATATGGAAGAAGATTGACCTTCCTTAATCCTTGCCACTCGTGAGGAGTTCCGGGGTTGACTTTGACTCTGGAAGGCGCTGTTTCACCCATGTGTGAAAATAATCCCAGAAGATCAACCTTGAGCAGGTCAATCTTCTGTGGCTGTATAGACGTAGGCTCTTTCTTTCTCTGTGTAAGTAGTCTAGGTGCCACTACATGGGATAGTGAACTGCACCTAGGTGTGTGGGTTACACTCTGAAACAATGAAAGCAATGGGATTCCCACCACATGGCTGAGGATGCATAAAGGGCCCTAGAAATCCATCCATTTTGTCTTCAGTCTCACTTCTCACCTCAAGGGATCTGTCCTTGGAACTAAAGCTCTGAACACAGGACAGGACAACCCATCCCAACTGTGATTATACACCAGAGACTTTATTCGAGCCAGCGTTTTATTCCATCTCTGTTATTAGGCTATATAGTAAACCCATGAGTTACACAGGGGTTGCATTCCTGCAACCCCTGTGTAACTCAAATTTTCGAGCAAGTCGAGGGGAGACGGGAACCAGGCTGCTGCCTGGTTCCCAGCTCCCCTGGTTTTGCAGGAGTTGTGAAACTGACCAGCCCACTGGGGCTGGTCAGTTTCCTGGCTCCAAGAGTGGCGGGGAGCTGGTAACCAGGGGCAGCCTGGTTCCCCTTTCCCTGCCGCTTGTGGGACCCAGGAAACTGACCAGCCATGTGCCATTTAGTAAAACGGAGGGAATCCAGGGCACTTTATACACATCTGCTAGTCAGTTTCCCAGGTCCTGCAAGTGGCGGAGGAACCAGGAACCAGGCTGCCACTTGGTTCCCAGCTCCCCGCTGCTCAGGGGACCTGGGAAACTGACCAGCCATGAGCTCATGGCTGGTCAGTTTCTTGGGTCCTGCAAGCAGCAGAGCTGAGAAGGAGGCAGCAGCCTGGGTCCCAGATCCCCTCGCTTGCAGGCCATGAAACTGACTAGGGGGCACTCTTAGTTATTTACCTGGCTCCCCTCCACTTCTTGGAGCCAGGAAACTGACATGGGCTGCTGCCCTGGCCAGTTTCCTGGGTCTGCAAGTGGAGGGGAGCCAGGAACCAGACTGGAAAACCCTTCATGTCAGGGGCTGCAGCCACGTCAGGGGTGGCAGTCGTGTTAACCTGAGACGTGTGACTTGCTTGTGCATATCTGAAGGGTTTACTATACCAAGAACTTTGAAATTAATGTGTGTATGTGATTCCTTTAATAATTTTCATGCTCACCCTTTCTTTTTATAAAGAGAAGATTTAGATTTTAGATTCTTAAGGATTGGCTACAGTTTGCTTTCTCCCTGCACTCAAGTACACAGCCCCTCATGGAGCTGAACTCCAGAAAAATCTGTCTTACACTGTATAGGATCTATACATTGTAAGCTCACAAAATTCAAGAGGGGTTCTAGTATCACATGCCGTAGTCATATGTGTCTGTAGACATTCTTCACAGGAACAGCAAGAAGTCCTGTGGCACTTTATAGATGAACAGATATTTTAGAGCATAAGCTTTCGTGGGCAAAGACCCACTTCATCTTTGCCCATGAAAGCTTATGCTCCAAAATATCTGGTTGTCTATAAAGTGCCACAGGACTTCTTGTTGTTCTTGAAGATACAGACTAACACGGCTACCTCTCTGATATTCTTCATAAGCCGTCCCACATGTTCCCAGAAAGGTTAAGCTCTTATACAGTTCATTGTCTCTTGCTGATGGGCCATAAGCACTATGGCCTCTGTCACTGTTGTACCTGAAGTGTTAGCGGCAGGTATGGTCCAAGGCTGCAAAAGTGAAATTAGAGATACCCAGGTCAATATTCCGCACTTCTGCAACAGTGCTACCTTTCCAATGATACATCGGCCATCTTGCATCAAGCATATCTCAGCTATGACACATTGATATCATAAGCATATTTTCATAAAGCATATGGAATATTGTGTCCCAACCAACTCCAACTTGAGCTGAATTGGGCTCACAGCCACCCTCTTGGAAAGTGTGCAGATAATCATATTTATGAGAAATCATTGTGCAGCATGTCTGGATGGCAGTTCAGGAGGCTATTGTTTGTGCTTGTTCCTATCCTGTTCCTACCTGCTACGGAAGACAAAGCAGGCTACACAGTGGAATAAAAAGAAAACCCAGAAGACTAGGTGAGCACAATGGCCACTTCTGGCCGTGTAATCTACCAGACCTGCAGGAATTTTGCAATTTTACTGTGGCTCCAAATGTAACAATTGCAGAATTCCCACAGGATTAAACCTCTGAATTGCTTCTCTGAACACCAGACTCTCAAATAAGAACAGATCATATTAATGTCTGCTTGTCTGGAAATCAAAGGTGTAGTCATGCCTTTTAGTACCTGTGGAAAAAGTTCCCTGATCAAAAATACTAGAAATTCAATGACTGAACACAGAATTCCTGTATAACAGGTATTAATCTCACGGGTAAGAAAGTAAATTCACTTTCCCCTCACATAACTCACTGGCAGGGGTGCAGGGGTGGGATTTTACAGCAATGACATGTTTTAAACATGTAAAACTAGAGGAAGTGGAGTGTTTGGAGAATAGTAGAATAAGAACTCTTTGGTGCAGCTGAGATCACTTGCTTTGTTGCCTTACTAGCATTGGATGGATAAATGTCAGGGGAAATGTGATACGTTTATGTATAATATAATCCTGGCTCCTCTCCGTGTGAAGCAATGCAAATCTTTATTTAAAAGGGGTGTGTGTGTGTCGGGGAATGGGGGGAGATTCAAGGATTTGTGCAGCTTCTTTGTCTCAAATGCACTCGGTGCCTGATTTTTATCCTGCGTTGGTTTTACTTTGTTGTAATTAAATCCACTGCCTTCACTGGAGTTAGTCCTGATTTACACCAGCATAAGCAAAAAGGCCGACTGCAGCAGTACCACTGTCATCCAAACCCATCAAGGACCTTGTGAAATCAAATCAAATCCCTAAGCTCTCCTCCTTTCCCATGTGTCCAAGAGGGCAGCTCCATGACTTGCCCTCCAAGTGTCAATGAGGAAAATCTCTTTGGAAGTTTCTGCCTTGCTTATCCCACTAACTGAAACCAAATTTCAAGAAGCTAATCGGGCAGAGAGTGCAAAGGAGGAAAACATTAGAAATGAAGTTAATGAAGCTGAATCACCCATTTCTGACCTACAAAACTATTAGGAATGGTCAGAATTAATTAACTCACCTTGGCAGAGCTTTGGAGAAAGCCACTGGTCCAGGAACAGGGGCACAAAGGACATCAATGGACTCTGACTACCTGGAGCCCTGTAAGAGATGAGCTGCTGCAATTATTCTGGTTCCTGCACCAAGATCAAATTTCCATACAAAATTTGGATTGGTAGCAGCAGAAGCTTCAGGGAGAGCTGCCAAGTATCCTCATCCTGTCCTGATCTTTCATGGTCATTGAGGACCAAGTGAATGAAGTTCTTGTGTGCTGTTCAGAAAGAACAGCCAAGTACAACAGGGCCTGTCATGTCCCATTACAGATTCATTGTCGTATTGCTGGGACTTGGAACCTTTTTAGAAAATATTTAAATACAAATCTGACCATACTTACCCTCCTTTGTGTTTTTCATTGTCTAGACTCTGTCTGGGTTCCTCTGCTCCTTCCTCCTTCTGGCAATAACTTGAACCAAGACCCCAACATCAATACACAGAATTTGCTTTCCTGGGTGGTTTCTATTGTTCTGGTCACTCTCCAGGCTTGAATAGAACCCAGGCACCCTGGGTGAGGTTGGGAGTTGGAGAGTAGCAACAGGGAATTTGCAGCACATTCCTTACATAGGTTAAAGGGAAGTAAACAGCAGAATTAAAAATATAACATTAGTCCAGGTGAAGCAGTAATTTTTTAACTAGATTATTTAACCCTATGGACCTGGTGCTCTTCTTTATATTCCTTTTGCCGCTCAGGCATGTAGAACAGAAAAGCCTTTGGCATGGATGTATTCTAATTCCTGTCCTCTGCAGTCCCCATGTAGACCGGATCTGGTGTTCACTGAAGTCAGGGGAGCCTGCTCATTGATTTCAAGGGGCATTGCTGAGGCCCCCAGGTGCTGGCCTCCCCTTGAATCCAGTGGGAGGTCATTGTGGGGGAAAAGGGTGTGGAATTTGGGGGCTAACTAGTTTTCAGATCCTCGTGTGTCTTGGTGCTTCTGCAGTGATCTACCAGGTACAAAGACTTTCTTTGTAGTTGGGGACACCTGCCCTGTGTAAAAGACTCATTTGTAGGCACCAGGTGGAGACCCACAGCCCATGAAGTGGTGGACTCGACCTCAGACTTTCATCTGAGACATCTCCATAGGCTCTCACATCCATCAGAGCTACAAAACCATCTGTCTTCACTGAGGGCAGAGCTGCAGGGTCGGGAGGGCGGGGGGAATAGTTTGCCCCAACTCTCCACATCCAGGTTTGATGGGGTTCCAAAACCAAGTAGCACTGTGACTTGATGAGCCAGGTCATAGCACCTGGGACTGGGAGTTGGGCTCAGCCCCATGGGACAGGAGCCAAGCTATGGGGTAAGCATGGGACAGGCTGGCTTTTCTCCATCCTTTCCTTGCCCCTGCTCTCAGCTGAGAGCAGGTCCCCCCAAATGTCTCTGTAACCCCAACTGGAAAAGCACAATAAATGTACCAAATTGCCATCTATCATCTTCCAAGGGGCAAAGGTCAGGTATTTGAACAGCTCTGGCTCATTGTTACAGAACTAAACCAATCATCCAAAGTTACTTTGTAATAGCAGTGATCTTGCCAACACCTTTGCAGTTAAAATGAAAGTTAATGTCACTTGAATAACTCAGAATTTTGAAGGAAAAAACTAATATTTATTCCATGCTTTTTAAGGGGAGCAGGAGGAAATGGGGAGATGGGTCAATATCATTATTTTCACTAACTGTAACTGCAGTGTTTCTTCTTGGCTTCATAAGCTCTTTTACGTTGAACAGCCCTAGAAAGGGGGCACTGGGAGGAAGAGGGAGAAAGCTTGGTAAAAGGGTTCATTTTCTTGAATAATGCCTCATTTAGTCATCTGACTGCCTGATTGGTAAATAGCCCACTGTATGTGCTCAGCATGAATGTAACTGCTAGCTGGACAACTTCTAGAGGAGCAGCTCAGAATTAATTTGATTCTGAAAACGTCTTGGTTCCTTTGCTGAAGGCTAAACAAACACAATTAAAATATTCTTACTTTTTCAATATGCTTTGTTCTCTTCATTAAGTGTAACTAGAGCTTCCAGTTATCTGCATTTAGTTTTCAAAAAATTTGAGGGTATTTTCAGAGTAGTGCAAAGCTTATTGCTAATTACACCTGGGAGGGAAATCTCATTAGATATTCATTTGCTTTGAATTTAAAACTATTCTAATGAGCTGCGTTAGTTGTGATAACATTGACTGACTCTGTCTAGTCCACTTCTCTGATTGTTTGAAACAAACACAGTCTCTCTTGATGCTTGTGACTCAGTAGCTGTGACTTTGGGTATTTTTGGGGGTAGGGGCATGGAGGCAAGAGAAGGGAATTTGCCAGAAGCAAGTAGCTGGAAAAAGCCCTTCTGCACCAGGAGGATTGGATGGTCTGATGGTTATGATGCAGGGCTGGCAGCCCCTGGCTGTGCCATAGACTACCTCAAGATAAGTCAGTTTATCTCTGTTTTCGCTATTTGCGGCATAGCATTTAGTGCATCAAGGTCTGTATGACACAATGAGCTATCCAAACAGCAAGCGCCCCACTTAGTACACAGCCTGAGCTACTTTCAGCAAGCAAGGATTTAAGCCCCATTGAGACCCCTTGAAAATGTACAGTGCAGAGCTGGGGTTGCAGGGCCAAGGGGGCTTTCCAGGGGAATGCAGGGAGACACCCATGGAGAATTGCTCTGGAAACAGCTTTTGAAATGGGAGAACTCTGTGGTGTTGCTTTACACATTGGGCTGTGCTCTCATGCCGCCTCCTACTGGTTAGGACAAAGCCATGTTTTGTTTCCTGTAGCTTTAAAACCTGGGGGATGCAGAGCTCTGTAGGACTTTATCTGCAGCTGCTCCTCTCCGCCAGCCAGCGTTTGAGCTGTCCTTGTTCTGTCTCCATCCAAAAGATAGGAAAGGCTCGTGGCCAGGAATTAGCACTGCAGTGAATGGACTGAAACCAAAACAGAGAAAGTGCTGGAGTCAAAGTGAAGGGCTGGTTTAAGAACCCCAAACAGCACTGGGGCTGGAGTGGGCTGAGTGCAACAATTTTCATTTACTCCCCTGTTCTGTAAATCTTAGGTCCCTCCATATGTGCTTGACAGTTAGCAAAAGATTTTCTCCCTACACAGCCTATTCTGGGCTGATCATTCTCTCTCTTCCTGCTCAGCCCCATCACTGACACAAAACTGACCAAGAAAGTTAATTTCTTCCCCCTACAGTTTAAAAGGGGCAGTTCTCTTGACAGAAGGGACTACAGATACGTAGAGGATAAAGGAATTACAGCCACCCTGCATAGTGTATTGTAGCTAGCCCATTTGAATGTGTTTGTCAGCTATTTCTAATAATGCAAAGCAACTCACTGGCCTGAGAAAATGCCTCTTTATGTGGCTCTGGATGCAATAGGAGGTTGGTACGCCATCCCCTTATCAAGCATGCAAGGAATGAAGCTGTTGTATATGTGTACACATCTGTATGAATGACACAAGGCAACAGAGACAGTGAAGTTGAGGTTTCCGATTGGCTCTCTGGAGACCAGGGAGAGTCAATGGGGGTGTAAAGTGGTCTGTTCAGACAGGTTTATGGCCTTCCCTAGGTAGAGGCGATGAATTGAGTACCAAGATAATGGTGTAGGGTTGTTCACACAGAGCAGGATATATGGACTTCTTTGATAATTGGGGACATTTTAGCAATGGAGCTGAGTTAGAAAAGAGAGCTGGTGGAGTCTGTATTTCAGCAGGAAGGAGAGCGCTAGCTGCAAAGATGGACGCGCGCTCTCTCTCTCTCTCTCTCTCTCTCACTATATATATATATATATATGTATTTTAATCTAGTGGACGTAGAGGAGACAAATGTGGAAAAGACAAATGGGACTCTCAGACTGAGCTATCAGCAGGAAGAATACCTCTGAACTTAAGAAGAGCCACCTCAACCAAAGTTGTGAGTAGAAAAGTAGAAACGAGAATTCGAGAATTTAGTCCTCAAAGGGAGAAAGAGAACATAGAAAATGAAGCTTGCAGGGACCAGAGCTAGAAAGCATGAATTGTATGGTTGGGACCAATCCGTCCTACCCTATGGCTCTGTTATTAAAAAGGTTAAAGGAACTATGGCTGTAAATTGGAAAGGTTTTTTTCAGGCACTTCACAAAGCGGGAGTGATTTTTTCAGGACAGTCCTCAAAGATGGAAGGCATCCAGCCTCCCCCGCCGTTATTTAAAGAATGACCTAGACATGCACAAGGGTCTTGCAGACAAGTTCATCTCCCTTCAGGTGAAGGGAAGTCTTAGAAAACGTTTTTATAGATGAAAGGGGGCATGTTGAGAAGAGCCCAGTGTGACCAAAGATAGCCAGTGTGGTTCTGGAAAGGACCTTTTCTGCCTCACTAACTTTTGGAAACATCCTTTTTGCAACGAACAATCCTGCCAGTGTAGACGAGAGGCAAAGCAGCAGCTGGGAGAGGCTTGGATCTTCAGACAGTGTTTGACAGGGTCCCACGTCAGAGGTTAATGTCTAAAGGTGAAGAGTTGGGAAGGGGCAGAATTGGCTGGCTGATTGAAAATTGGCAGAGGACAGAAGTGGAGTGGGGAAAAGAGGTATAAATAGAACCCTTTCAAAATGAAAGGCAATTTAATACAGGAGTGTGGGCTCTAGGAGATTGCACTGGCTGGTCCTGGTCTTTCTGATTGTTATGCTATATGAAAGACTTGGCTGAGAACATAGCAAGCAGCATGTCATAGTTTGCAGATCTCGCTAGATTTGGGAAGAACTGCGAATAATGAGGCTCAAGGCATTCAGATTCAGAGGAACTGGGGATCATTTCAAGGCTGCACTAAGATCACTTGGCTTGATCCAGACAGACCAATAAATTTTACAGCAACGTGTTTGGTTATTGGTATCTTACTTCTCTTTAAACTGTCTGGGTCTGTCATTGCTTTTAATGCATCCCTACTGGCTCTATATCTTGTCGAGCTGCTGGAAGAGGTCATACAGTATATATGATTCATTTATACTTGTTGTTTTTATCCCTCACTGGAGGGGACAAGACCAGGACAAGTTTAAAAATGGCAAAAGCTTTTTTTTTTTTTAAAGTAGGGAATGCATGAATTTTGTATGGATGGAAATCAAAATCATCATGAACATTCTCTCAGAACAGTGACCTTAAAGGTTCAAAATAGTTCAGCCAACTTGGAGAACAAGCTCAAATGCAAGAACACATCATAAAACCCAGCCTCTGCACCTGCACTTCTGCCTCAAAATCAAAGGTTTCATGTGCTGGTGAATAGCAGCACTGGCCAAGATGAGGCCATTGTAGGAGATGGGAGATTACTTTAATGGTCATACATGGCAGCTTGGGAGGAAAACCCTTGTAGTTTTATGCACCTAGAAGAAGCCTGGGTAACAACCTTAGAGTTTATAGACCTTCAGCTGTGGTAAATTACAACTTCATGGAGCGAGGATAATTCACACCAGCTGAGGTTCAGCCCTATAGATGTGTGGATAGTGAACCATTGCCAAACTGCTGTCTGTCTCTTCTGCTCACATGGTCAGAATGTGCCCTCAAGTGCAGAGGAAAGACTTAGCAGTCCAGTACACCTGTAAAGGCTCCACATTTGATTTAAAAGAGAGGCTGTTCTTGAGAATTTTCGAGCAAAGTCTCCCCTAAAATGTCTCTCCTATTTGAGAGAGTGTTGAAACCTTCTCAGGCTGGTGAATCACTGGAAATTCTCAGACCAGGACAGTTTTGCTAAGGATTGCAAAACTATCTCAGCTATCTATTTCTTGCCCTGCATATGTGTTTGGAGTTCTGTGCAGCATGAATTCCTTCCATTATTTTTGGCACCCTAATTAACAGTGCAGTGGAAATTATATTATACAACTGGTAATGAGCAAGAACTCGGATTCAACTGTACACCAGCTGAAACGTGGCAAATTGCAATTAGCTCAGCATTTGATATTTTCTTATTCTGAACTTGATACTTTTTTTCCTGTCTGGGAAAAAAAAATCTAAATAATGAGCTCTTTGAACCTAAATCAAACAACATTTTTAGTGGGGATAGGTAATGAAATATTAGTCAGGCCCATTGCAATGGGCAGATCAATCGCTGCCTTTTAAGATCTTAAGAGAAGCTGTGAGATAATGGTGGCGGAATGACGTGAAACTAGTTTCCTAAACCAGACCTTCTGGGTTGCACCAAGGTGTGTAAGAGAGCTTGTCCTTCCAATCCAGTGCACCCAGCAGATGCTCTGAAGAATGAGTTGCCATTTTGCTGCAAGTAATGGGACTGCGATATGAGAAGCTGCATTTGCTGCCTGCACCAAACTGATGAATTCTCCATGCCAAGAGAATCTGAAAGGGGTATTTAGTCCAGCAGCAATGGTGAGGGCACTGGGTAGGTGTGTTAGGCCTTGTGATGATGATAAGGGAGCTTACAAAGCAACAGTGGTGAGCTGCCAAGCTTGGTTGTTCACTAGGGAGATGAACTGTTTGCTGGAGCTCTAGTTTCCATATTAGCATCACGTAATGGCTTTGTTGGTTAGAACAGTGCACTCACCTGTCTAAGCACAACAGTGCTTTCTCCCAAGACATTAGCTCTTTAGTTTCTCAGCTACCGAACTGACCAGAATTTATGCTCTCAAGGAAATTATCACATTTTGAAATTTGTTTTGGGCCCAAATTATGTCAAAAGAATTAAAACTTGAAATATTTTACAGACTAAAACAGCTTGAAATGACCTTGTTAAGGCATTTCACACTGATAATGTCAAAAACTATACTAAATGTGCATATCTTATCTAAATGATAAATTAATATGCATAAAATGACCCCGTATGAAATGAGTCTAAATGAATTGATTCAGAACTTTTCCATTTGAAGTTTTGTTGAAATCGGTATGTTCACATGTCAACTTTACGTTCTGAGGATACAGCAATTTCTGGCAGAAAACTGTCCCGCTGGTAATGTTTCAGCCAGCTCTGCTCTGCAAGAGGCTTGGTGCCATGAAAGTGGGCATGCCTAAACACATCCTGCTCAAAGCTAGCTTTTGGTTTTGTTTGTGGTACAAGTCCTTGGGGTCTCCAGCACTTGCTGTCCAAGTGCTGACTGATTTTTTTTTCTTTTTACCCTCCTACCCTTACCACTTTCCAGTTCAATGTTATTACCTAGTGATTTTGAAACAGAGCCCCATCTAGGCCCTTCAAGTGTGCAATTTGTTGAGGGCCTGTTTTGATGGAGACATTGTCACTTTGTTTGGCAGAGCCAGAGCTTCTGAATGGTTCTGCATTTCTCATGGTCACTATACTTACATTTCTGCACCAATGCACTATGATTCTTGTCTGACTCTAGTTTTTCTTTTGAGACTTTTACCCTGTTTGAGTCCTGACAGATGGATCTGTGGGGAGAGTTAACAGCCATGTTTCGTACTGTCATGCAGCTGTGAGTCTTGTTCTCCATGATGGGAGTACATTCAGGGCCAGGTACTCTTCGCCAGTAGGAGAATGCTGAGTACCTTGCCTCACCTGCAGTAGCCATGATCCTGCCTGCTGATAAAAAAGCATGGTTTGCAGGCTCTGTGGATTTGTACTGCAATCACTTCAAGCTGGACTCTGTCCTACAAGCAGATATGGAAACACTTTTTCCACTGTAGTATGATTCTGACTTTTCTCCAGTGTTACGTAAAATATTAACCCCTTGAGTTTCTTCCATTCGGAAGAGCAATGGGTTGGATGTTGGGCTCTGCCTGGGAACAGGAGAGCCGACAGCCTCTGTGGACTCCTGGTAATGGTGGGGAATGGGCACTGTGCTCCCAGCAGGTGCACAGCCTTGGGCAGAAGGGGCAGCCAGCTTAGCCCTCTGTGCGCCCTGCAGCCCTCAGAGCCACACGGAGTGCTGGTGGTGATTTAAAGTGCCCAGGGTTCCTGGCCACTGCTTCACTACCAGCAGTTGGGAGCCTCAGGCCCCTGTGAATCACCAGGTCCTGGGGCAACAGTTCCTTCTGCCCCACCCCTAATCAGCGCCTGGGAAGAGCTGGAGTTCTGTCTGATGCTGTTGCTACTTCAGTGGCAGAGGGATTTCCAGGCCTCTTTGAAACGCCACCACAGTGCCGCTCTACACGGCTCTGAAGGGGTGGGGGAAAGCCTCAGTACCATGGTCTGAGGCCTCACCCTTTCCACCGTTGGCTCCACTGCTTCCAGGGGCTCAAAGCCAGGTCCCCCCTTCCCACCTTGCCCCGTGACTTGTGGTGGCTAGTGGCCCTGCTGACCTCATCCACCCTCTGGAGCAATGGAGGACCAGGGTCATCACCCCCAGACTTTCTCTGTGGAGACTGCAAATCACTACTCTGCCTCCGCTGGCAGAAGGAGCTCTCAGAGGAGGTTAACCCTGGCATTAGGCAGGGTCTGTATTTTATTTTTTGATGCCCATTTTGTGAGCTGAGCTGATTAGCGCTCACCTCAGCAAGCACCTTGGTTGCCTGGTCTCTACAGTAAGGTGCACACTCACATACAGGCAGCCTTCAGGGCCCTTGCTGTCTTTCTCAACACTTTCCTTCTCTCCTGTAGAGCTGCCTTATAGCAGCAATAAAAATAACAAGGTCCCTGCAGATCTCTTTATAAAGAACAATTTAGAGGCAGGCGTAAGTGTGGGAATCAGGATGAAAATAGGCTATCAGTGCTAATGTGATATACAAGTGTGATTTGTGCGTTATGTTGGTGGAGAGGAGGAGTGTTTCTCTGGAGAGCAGAGGCTCGCTGCGGTTCTGGTTGGAATGGCCACAGAAGTCAGGCATAGTCCTGGCTTGAGACTAGCAGCAGGGAAGGTTGATTGTGCACTCTTCCCCCATCTCTGACTGGATTGAAATGGGTCTAGCAGGCAAAGTGTTATGCTGCCATACTCAGCACACACTGAAAAAATCCATCCAAAGCCAACTGTAGGGTGCACTCCCCCCCCATATTTATACATGCCACACTGGAATAATGCGTAGGAAATGGCTCCATGGATTCTGCATGGCCGGTTCACACTGGCTGATGGATTCAGATCCTCCTTATGAGTTTGATCAGCGACTGTCCAGTGGGGAAAAAAGCAGTGAAATAGCACTTTCAAGACTAAAAAAATAACTTATTAGGTGATGAGCTTCTGTGGGACAGACCCACTTCTTCAGAAGTTCTGAAGAAGAGGGTCTGTCCCACAGAAGCTCATCACCTAATAAGTTATTTCGCTAGTCTTTAAAGTGCTACTTACCTGGTTTTTTTTTTTGATAGAATATATACTAACACGGCTATCTTTCTCTCACTGTCTAGTGGGGATTCGCTACAAAATAAAGGACAAAAACAAAAAAACTCAAACCCACCCCCATTCCCTCACCCCCCCCTTCTCTCTTCCCATTTTGCCATGAGTCTGCACTGCTGATCTACTTGAATGATCTGTATGAAGCCCCCAACCCTGCAGTGCCACTCGGGAGCCCCTGAAGTGAGCCTCCAGGAGCCTCTTGATGTTGTAAACTACTGGTCATTAGCTTCCTTACAATCCCTGTAAAAACACTGAGGGCAAATGAGTCACTGGACCAGTCTGAGGGTGAGCAGATGGTTAAAACCAAAAGACTCTTAAGGGTTATGGGGAGGAGCAGCAAGAAGAGCCCTTTCTCAGGGAGGCAGGGAGGGAAGAAGGGCTGCTGAGGGACGTCCTCCAGCTGAGAAATAGTTTCAATTCCTGTATCTATTTGGTGCTTTTCCAAAGTCCAAAAAAACAAAATAAGATCTGCCCCCACCCCATGTGGCAGGGGGCAGATAGGAAAATAGGAGTCCAGTCCTGATCTCTTCGAAGGTTTGTGGGTATGTACATTGCATTTGGTTACACTGAGACAGATACATATGGAATGCAGGAGAAGACCTTTCTGCCCTTAATATGAACACTTAGGGGTTCTCCTCCCAAGCCAACTTTTAAAGCCAGGCACTCTACATGACAAACTGATGCCCAACACTTCCTGATGTCAGCAAAGCTGAAGCCGCTGGATCTAGAAAAGGTTACTAATAAAGGGTGAAATATTAATGGTAGCTGCATTGCTTTCCCCTGGCAATCCTTGTACTAGTTTAAAAAAAAAATCACAGGCAAAGTAGGGATTCCTGTAGCACATCCAGTGCATGGTAATTTCAGTCTCTGACCCGTTTCTCCAGGGTGGTTGCTTTTTCCTAAAATCCATGCTGAAAAGTTATCCATGCTCTGGCTGACAGCTAGAGCAGTTGCTATACCACCCAGGAGAGCTTTGATACTGGGGCTCTTCTGCTGTCTTCCACTGAGGTGTGCTAGATTCCAGGATTTGCTTCTGTGCTACTCAACAGAACAGTGGCTTTATTGCTGGCAGAGAGCTGTGCAGGAACATGAGTTACCCAGCACTGAGGTTTCCTGTGTGAAGTCTGCTCAGCTAGCATTTTTAAGAACAGCAAGACCTGGAAGATGATAAAGAGAGAAAACCCAATTGCTGTGCGTTTTTCACTTGGAAATAATGTCTGCTCTAACTGCGATGTGTTACAACTGTGCCAGGGTAGACCATCAACCTGCTTGGGGCTGAGCTCTGTGAATGCTGCGTATGTATCCTAGTGTCTGCACTAGTAAACAAGCAGAGTTTGGATTTAGGTAACATCTTTAATGTATCAATTTGCTTTCTAAAGCTTTTCAGCAGTGGAGTTAAAGTTGCATATGCCTATAAAGTGTGTAAGTACATAATAGCTCCCTGAATACCAGCATGTGCAAAACACACCCAAAACTTGAGGGGCTGGAAATATAGACTTAAAACTGTGCTTCTCACACATGGCACTGGCTCCTGCTTAACAACAATCTCTATCTTAACTCTTCCCTAGTACAGCTGCAATCAGGCAACTTTCTCCAGCTGGAGCATGGCTCAGTTTTATCTTCTGTTAACTATCTGGGCTTTAAGGAAGACCATTTGTTTCTCTAGCTGTTGTGCAGGGACAGTAGTCAATTAGCCATTGCTAGCTACCCTTGTTGACTGGATCTAGGGATCAGCTGTATGACTCTCTTTCATGAATGTCTGGTCTTGACTTTTTCGTGTAAATATGTGCTTGAAGCCCGAGACTATGACTGTAGACACCTTTTAATTTTGCAAATGTACTGAGAAAATGAATGGCAATATAATCCACCTTTTATTTTTTGTGTGTGACATCGGCATTTATGAGCATACATCCTGTGGTTGGAAAATAGCTTTAAAAAAGAATAATGCCTTTAATAAAAATTATACTTTAACTCCTACTGGGAATTGCATATGGACTAATTCCTGTGATCTGACCAGTGTATTCCTGTTCCTGAGAAACCTCTATTTATTTGTAAAGATCCCGGCAGCCATGTAACTGTACGGCACTGCTTTTTGTAGCTTTATAGGCTGAAATAACTTGGGGTTGAGCTAGAGCATCTCCTTCAGAAAGATACCCAACGTCTGTGTGGTGATTTCAAGTGGTGGCGTGTTTCCTTTTACAAGTACTCCAGAAGATTTTCTCCATTGCTAGCAAGGCTCAGGGTATCCCGAATGGGGAGAGACCATGGCCATAGGACTTTACCTTCTATAGGACTCCAAAACCCTGCACTATGGCACTGGATCTCGGCACTGGCCTGTGTTTATTAGAAGTGCTTGTTACCATTGGGACAGTTCCTCCTGCTGTTCTTGCACCTTCCAGTCACCCAGCTGCCTGAACTAGGTATAAAGAAAAGTAGAGCTCTCATTGCGGTACATGCACATTCCACCCGGGTCCTGGATTGAGGCCTCTCTGGGACCTGACTAACTGTGGATATGAAAGGTGTTGCTTGATCTGCTGTTGGCTTTGTACAACAGTTCTTTTTTCCACCATCCTGTTACGATACACACTTGTTCCTTGACTTCACTGAAACTGGTCTAAAAGGAGCCAGGACACCCTCTGTGTACAGATGGAAGCCTGATGCTCACACTAGAGCTTGATTACCTGAGCTGTAATTACCACTAATAAGACAGTGCTCCACTTGCATTGCCTAGTGGGAAGAAGATTAGAGAGCTGGCTGTTTGTCTTTGGGCAGGGAGTCTTCCCACGTCTTGTGTACCAGGTAGATCTCAGACACTGTCCACCCAAATAGCCCAGCATACCTCTCTGAAATCTGGTCTGCTCCCTGGCGACTCATGGGCCAACTTGGGAAATAATTGTTACTAGACAACAGGTCTTCCCCTTGATAGCCCCAGCAAATCTTGCTCTTTTGGAGTGCCCATGTTGCTAATGCAGACGAATGGGAGTATTGTGCCTGTCACTCGTACCTGCGGATTGTTTTCCCCGCACCCTCTTGCTGCCTGGAGACTTTAGGCAGCCCCTTGTTTTTGGATTGTTCTGAGCCACCACTGAGCCTCGTTCACTACTTGCCAGGAGGAGTGTTGGGGGCTGGTGGCTGCTGCTGGCCCTGCTGGCATCCTCCTGGTAGAGTTGTATGAAGCACACAAGCATGAGACTGCTATAATATTGAGCAAGGCTTTCCAACACATGCCTTCCCCTGGCAAATCGCCACCTCCAGTGCAGCGTGCCAACGTAACACTTTGACTTAAAGAAGGAAAGCTGCCAGATCAATGTTTGAGTTGCAGACCTGTTTCATTGTTGAATTCTAAAATCTTGGCTAACACCTCTGCCAGCGGATGGGGAGGCAGCCTGGTTGTGGCGGCTGGTGAATAGGGATCAGATTGGATTTGTTAACAGGGCTTAGTAGACAATACCTACTAGTTAATTATGTTACTGCCTGGACCTTTCTGCATCAAAGCAGGGTACATCCTGCTGTCACGCAGCTCGCTCATGGCAGCATTGGGTCTTCATCAGCCATCAGATTTACTGTTGCGGGTGGGTTGGGTTAGGTGTGATGGTTTGCAGTCACCTTGAAATTAAATCCAATGATATCATGTGGTTTGTCAGGGTGAGAAACTGCCTGTTGTTGTTTCCACTTTACACCCCTTAGCCTGGAACCGGGCAGCAGGTCCATCTTGCCCTTCTCTCTGGGCATGGCCACGCTAAAGTCCAGGGTGTGATCATAGTGGGTGTGAGCTTCGCTTCAGCTAACTCCCAAACCAATAGCAGCAAGGCAGAGGCGGCACAGGAAGCTGGGGAAGGGGGCCAGTACAACCCCTTGTGAGACCCTGGGTCTTCACTGGAGAAGCTAGCCCACATGCCGTCCTGCAGCTTCCCAGCTGTTTTTGTTCAAGCTAACTAGCTCAGTGGTCACTGTGGTACATCCGGACATGCTGCAGAGTAGACCGATCCTCAGTGCGAATCTGCAGCCAGAAAAAGCCTCACAGGAGTTTACAGATATGTGCACGTTGCCACAAATGCACTGTCACCTGCAGAGACTGCTGCTAGAATGCCACAGAGAAGCTGTGGCTGCATTTGATAGGTAGGGTTGGGAGGTGACAAGGACAGATGCTGACCTCTGTGATCTGTGCATGTGCTCCCTAGAGGAACCAGTGTGCAGGAGCGTGGCCATTGTTCACTCTTTCGTATTGAGAGACTCTGCAAAAGTCACATGCGTTCTCTGTTCCAGCAGGGGCTGTTCCCCTTTTGCAGAGGGTCAGCCCAAAGCCTAGGCCCCCTTCAGATCTCTCTGAGGAGGAATAGGACGCAGCCTTCCTCTCTGCCAGTTCTGTGCCCTCACCACTTGGCAACGCTCCTTCACAAGCTTCTGTGTTAGCTGGGTGCAAGCCATGTGCTGAAATGAAGCAGGTGGGTGGAACAGGGACTGGTGCCACCACATCCTTCTGAAATGACTTGGGTTAAATCCCACTCTCCTCTCATGGACTTCTTTGACATGTTTCTTTGTGCTCCTGTTCTAGACGGACACTTTAACAGCGGGAAGGGATGACAAGGAAGCACAGCTGTCAGGCAGGAGGACTGAAAAGGCTGAGCTTCCCTGGGAAGGTCTGACTCATAACAAACTGAATATTTTGATTATTATGGGCTTTTCTCCCTAAAATGCCTCGCTCGTGTGTCCTATATTTTCTGAGGTAGCCACCTGCGCAGCTTCTCATCATCAAGGATCATTTAATTTGTTCTCAGCTCGTTGTCTACATTAATTGTTTTAAACAAGCCTAACTTCATTTCACTTTCTCCCTTAGTGGCCTCAATAGGTTTTAATTACCTTTGGGTGGTTCCCTGTATAATCACACATCAGCTTCATTAAGATTGCAATATGTTCATCTAATAGGTTTCCCATTAAAATCCAATGGGTTCCCATCAAAATGAGTTATGGGAACTGACAAAAAACCCACTAAAAACCCAATATCTTTAATTAAAGTAAATTGAACATTATCTGTGTCTATTAAGAGGACTCAAAACAAATGCCAAGAATTAAAAAAATCATCTCACAAATCAATAAATTAGGGCAGCGCCTTCACGTAGTCCTCTGTGTCTACCCCTTTTGTCCCATTAGCTACACAGGTCCAGCTGTCTCAACCTCAAGGAATGAATTCTGAGACAGTAGCTGAATTCCTTGGATCATGAAGTCCACCAGGGGACTGTGCAAGAAGGAATCAATAAAGGTGGAATTCACCTCATTGCAAGAGGCCTAGGCACAGGCAGGTCTCACTTTAGCCCTCGTCAGGCTGTAGATGTTAATACACTCAGTCTGGCTGACTCTCTGCTGCCCTGCCCCTTAGCTCATCATATCTGCTGCATGCACAGTGTCCTGTGCAGGGGAGGTGCAAGATTCTGCCCAGTCAGAATGGTCACATTGTGCACTGAGCTTGCACGAGGTCAAGCATGCCATGCGGGTCAGCTGAGAAACAGAGGTGCTACCCTGACTACTGTCTTTGTCGTGAGGACATTCAGAGGTGAGCATGGAATGCCAGAGTCCTGCTGGACAAAGCTGCAGGAGGGCCTGTACTCTGGTGATAGACTGGAAAAGGCTGGAGGAGCTAGTGTAGACATTGGGCTCCAGGAAGAGCAGATGCAGCTGTGCCCTTAGCCTTGTGCAAACAGAAGCTAGCTCTGTGAGCCTGCCAACACTGAAGGGCAGGAAAGAAGAAAGGGAAGAGAGCCCAGCTTTTATTCAAATCAAGCCTTGCTCTGTTCCTCAGCTGCAATCCACTTCCCTCCTTGCTCGCTGCTGAGTCAGACTCCTCCCTTGCTTCCTTCCTGTTACCCCTTCAGAGCATGCATTTCCCCTGTCGGGCAGGCTGGGGAGCTCTTATTTACCCTGGTCCTCAGAAAGGATCTAACAGCCTGGTTTGCAAGTGCCCTGTGCACGCCCTGAGGTAACTGGCTCACACAGACCCCGATGACAAGGAACATGGCAACCACCCATATCTCCCACTACCTAACCTGGAAGGGATGCATGGTTGTGCAGGGAAGCAGACCCGTTCTCCTTGCAGCAGAGGCCCCAAGACATGCAGCTGACCATTTTCTGGTGTTCAGCACACTGCAGCTGTGATGCTGAAATAGCCCCAACCAGGAGGCCAGAAGCTCTGCTTATGAGGCAGAGGGATATACATGGCCATTAGGTGCACCCCTTCTCTTCCAGCTCACTTCACTTCTCAGAGATGGGAGTGAACTGGGGGAGCTGGGACTACAGATATTTCTGTGCTTTGGGAGAGAGGGAAGGGGAAGGATCTGGGACTGACACCTGCTCCTGAGCCAGTATCTGCTGTGGTCTGTCTCACACCCTTTGAGAGCTAGCGCCAAGCCTGCACCAGGAGTGAGGCTAGTGTAGTACTGCTTTGCTCCTTCTCCCTGCAACTGGCTCCCCAGATAGGGATGGATCAGACCTGGGTTCCATTTTATCCAAACTGCCAGCATTTTGGAGGACGGAGGATAGACGGTTCCTAGAAGGTGGACAGAGGGATAGAATGTCCTGTCCCTGCTACATTTTGACAATCACATTGCTTTTGTGGTCAGAAGCGGAATGAGCAGGTTGGTGTGTCTCCCCAGTATCTCAGCCCCATTGCCAAGTATCTCACTGAGGTCCCTTTTATCTACCTCCAAAATATAGCTGAGGTCCAGATCTCACCATTCTCTCTTCCAGACTATTTCTTCCAATTCCATGTTTGCACAGGTGATTCCAAAATCTTCTGGCTGCAGCTTGAGTTAGGATAATGTGCCTCACATGCATGCATTAGTCTGATTCCACTGCCTGTTGTAGGCTGGGCAGCTAGTTTTTATGATGTCTATAAATTGGTCAGTGTAAACATGCACAGTCTATTCAGTGAAAGCACTGAATAAGAAACCGCAGGCCAGGGCTGGTAGCAGAGGTGGATTAAGAACAGATGGGGCCCTGGGACAACACAGTCACAAGGGCTCTCCCCCGCAGTATATTAAAATATTAGTGTAATGTTATTTATACTTTAAAATCTATTTATGCTTATTGTTACTCATTATGAATAATAAAATTACTCAAATTAATTTTAAAATAAGAATGACACGGCACATTTCTTTTGTTCCATTAAAATGAATTGTTTAAACAAAATGGAGTTACAGAGCTGTGGGTCCCCTCACACCTGGGGGCTCTGGGACAACTGCCCTTTTTGCTCTTATATTAATCCATCACTGGCTGGTAGGAGGGGCCATAGGTCATGTCTGAGGTGTCAAAGCAGGACTGGAATAGAGAAGAGATGGAGGCCCATGAAATGGAAACGTGTCTTATGAGGGGGCAGAAAGCTGTTGAACCAAACTGTAAATGCTGTGTACAATGGGAGCGGTGCATTTGGTGGCTGCTATAACTTCAAGCCGTAGTTAGGAGAGACTAAGACGCGTTATCAGAGCTGAAGGGGACAGAAACTCTGGGCTATTCCTCACTTCCTTCTCCCCTTATGCTGAAAGGACCCACCTCTTTTGCCTTGTCCTTCCCTCCCTTTCTCATTCACACAGCAATCTCCAGAGTGCCCACTGAGGTTTCAAAAACAGCCATTCATAATGCCTCTCTTCTTCTGAGCCTTTTCTGGGGCATGGTCACCTCATGCAACATTATCCTGCCACAGCTTCAGGAGAGCAAGGTCCATAGATCTCCTTTATGATGGGAATGAGACTTGTTCCTAGAGAGAGTCTGCCTCACTTCACTGCACAGCATGGGCTCCTTCCTGGGTGCCTTGTTTCATGGCTCCCTCACTTCCATCTCTGTTGCTCCCACCTCTGTCTTCCTTGATACTTCCTACTGCATTGAATCTTGAGTCATTCATCTGGGCTGTTCTCATGTCCCCCGAGGTAGGCGACTGCCCAGTCCACCCTCGCACCCTTTGGTGATTTGAAAAGCCCCTTCTGTACAAGGAAGGCTCTGAGTTGTAATGTGATGTTCCCAGGTGCTATAAACAGCCTTCAGGTTCCAGAGGCCAGTGAAGCCAGATCGGAGGGATGAAGTGTAACTTTGATTTGAGCCTGAGGAAGGAAAGTCCTCTGAAACCTTTTAGGAAGCCATGCTCAGTTGCGTACCAATAGCCCTGCTCTGTTTGCTCCCCTTGACTGACTTTGCTGCTCCTGCTACAACAATCAGGACCTTGGGGGTGGAGGGGGTGTGTGAATCAAACTTCTCTAAACTCCAGTAAGTGAAACTGTGACTCTTCATGGCAACTCCACATTATTCCAAGCTTGTTTGCTATTTTCTTTGTTCTTCCTTTCCTAGGATTCCTGCCACCTTCATTACTGAGCTGAATATCACTAGGGTAGCATGACAAGAATCCAGAGAGGCCCATTATCAGGACAGCCTTTTCCCTACTGCTGGAAGTTAGTGTTCGTTAGCATTTCTGGGCTGAAAGGGGTGGCAAAAACTTGCTTTTTAAAGTTATGAGGAAGGTTTTTAATTGTGTGTAATGTGTAATACACATTGTAATACACATTACAATCACAAATTGTTGCCATTCAGACCCCTTACCATTGTCACTGTGCTACACAATGTGTCCTATTGGAACTTATGGTCACAGCAGACATGGTAACCGGATCCTCATGCCCCAAATGGACAGGTCTTTACCCCACCAGCTACAGCTGAATTTCCATTATCTGAGAGCAGTGTAGTTTCCAGGGTACATGCTTATTCAGTTCTGATTACAGTTGGTAGAAGATGGTGGCAACCCTAAAATAAACACAGAAAAGATGGATAGCTGGTGTTCCAGTTCTAATGTTGCTAAAGGGCTTTTGCAAACGCAACATTTCTGCATCAAACAGGTGGGAGGGGGATCCTCAAAATTAGGGTGAATTCATACTCAACAGATCAACTCACTGTGTGGCAGGGCTGTTCTGCTGGTTAAGGCATTGACTTGGGTTGCAGAAGGTCCTGGCTTGATCAAAATGTTTTTCTCACTTTACACAAGGGACTTCAGGCCATATTTTCTAAAATAGCTCAGCTCCCATTTAGATGCTCTAAGTTGAAAATCAGGTCATTAAGCTCTCTGTGTCTCAGTTCCCCATGCTGGTCTGAGTTGAGTTTTCATGCCCTTCAGGGCAGGCACTTTTTCTTTCTTGTCTCTGTGAAGTGCCAGGCAGGCTTTTAGGGCTCACAAATATGGATAGTACAGGGAATAATATGGCTGGCACATTATAACGCTGGGATTTACTGCCCACTAACGCTTCAGGCAACTTTTTAAAGATCCCTCCATAACAAGGGGAGATGAAGAAACTAAGGAAGTATTTCAGGGCAGAAAACTGTTGTTAGTAGCTCGCAAATACACCAACACTCAGAAAAGCAGCAAATCTTCAGGGCCCCATTTGTGTCTCCAGAAATGCAGTAACTTTTAAACAAAATTCTCACCAGTATTTAAATTACAGTTGGTTTTCTTTTTAGCTGCTGGTGGTAATTTAACATTTTACTTGGCTTAGTGTTGCAAGTGTGTGTCTGATTTTTAAAGAAACATAAAATTTAATTCTGGTCTCTGGCTCTTTAAACTAAAATACAAGAATCGACTTTCCCCTCTCCCTACTAACTTTTATTTAGTGCTCTTGAAAGGTGCCAGATGGTCAACTCTGGAGACCAGCTATGGTCTGGTTGAGGACAGACCAAACTTCCCCGCCCATCTCAGCCAGTTCATCTCAGACCTGTTGGGGAGACCATGTCTAGGGCCAGGTCCTTTCCTAGTCTGCTGCTGTCTACAGTGACTACACTCAGACAAAATAGACTAACTGCTCCTAAGGCTATTCCAAAGTCCACTGAAGTCCAAAAGGAAGGTTAAAAAGGGTTTGGATCAGTTCATCTCTCATCCTATGACAACCCCTACTTATTATTGTTAGCCTGTGTATGACTCTAGTACCCTGAACGCACCAAACACAATCTTGGCCTTTGTGCTAAGCCCTGCATGTACACAAACTGTGATACAGGCCCTGCTCCAGAAAACTTACAGTCTAACAGGACACATTAATGACAGAGCAAGAGCTGTGTTAGTCTGTATTCTATCAAAACAAAAGAAGTCATATAGCACTTTAAAAACTAACAAAATAATTTATTAGGTGATGAGCTTTTGTGGGGCAGACCCACTTCTTCAGACCATAGCCTTACCAGAACAGACTTAATATGTAAAGCACAGAGGTCCAAAAATTGTTGTCAAGGTTGGCAAATCAGAAAATTTGTTATTAAAGCTGGCAAATCAGAAGAGTGGGGGTGGGGGGGAGTTAAGAGTTAGGCAAAATGTCAAAGTGTGTAAAAGAGTCCTTATAATAGGTCAGGTAATTGCTGTCCCTGTTCAAACCATGTGCTGATGTGTCCAGTTTGAATACAGATGTTAGTTCCAAACATTCTCTCTGTAGATGGTTGTTAAAGTCTCTTTTCTGAAGAACAGAGATTTTTGATGTCTGTTCTGTGTCCAGTCATTCTTTGGCAAAGAGTGTTTGCAGTTTGTCCGATATACATGGTGTGTGGTCATTGTTGGCACATGATGGAGATTCCATCACTGGACCTAACCATGCTAATTACAGAATCACAGGAACATTCTCCTGTTCCTCAATTAACATCATATATGCCATCACACAGACATCAAAAACCTCCAGATACACAAACCTGTCAGCCAGCACTTTAACGGAGTGGGCCATTCTGTTAAAGACCTGAGAGTTTGTTCAGCAGGAAACAGACTTTAAGAACAGTCTACAGACAGAATGTTCAGAACTAACATTCATATTCAAATTGGACACATTAGCACCTGGTTTGAACAGGGACAGCAATTACCTGACCCATTATAAGGACACTTTCACATACTTTGATGACTGACCTTACTCTTAACGTTTCTCAACACACACGCACCCCTCCCTGCTCTTCTGATTTGCCGACCTTGATAACAATTTTTGGACCTCTGTGCTTTATATAGGGAGTCTGTTCTGGTCTGGCTGTGGTCTGAAGAAGTGGGTCTGTCCCACAAAAGCTTATCACCTAATAAATTGTTTTGTTAGTCTTTAAAGTGCTACGTGACTGCTCTTTTGTTTTGATAGGACAGATTAAATGAAAGGAGGGTGGGGAGCTGGGGTTCAGCAACTTGAGGGCATAGCTACGCGTGGAGCTCGTGGGTTAATATGCCAGCACAAGGAGTCATCCCCATGCTCCCTGCCCAGAGGGGTAGAATGGGCTGACTGCCCTCAAGAGCATGCCTAGCAGCTCAAATGTGTTCCTCCAGAGTGCAGCCAGCCCTTCAGCTGCTTCACTGTATTTTTAGTGCACTGGCTTAGACAAAGGGTCCCAAGCCTCTTTCTTTAAAATAAAAATGGGTTTATTTACCTGTGGGGTCTGTGTACATGGCTATTCCTGCGAGCACTGAGGTTAATTGTCAGGGCACCCGTAACTAATGGGAGTTATTTAAATCTAAATAAATGTACAAGTGGGTCAGGCCTATGGGGTGGGAGGGTTTCAGAGTTGGGGCTGCAACCTGAGCAAGAACGTCTACACTGCAATTAAACAGCCCCTAGCCCGATTCCCATCAGCCGGAGCAGCTGGTGTAGAGGTACCCTAGGAAATGGCAGCTGTTAGAAGGAACAAGAGGTGACTTTTGAATTCAACAAGCTGAGCCCTCCTTTTGCCCTAGCTGCCACCTCAACCTCTTGCACTGTCCTCTCCACCCATCCCCACGCCGCAGACATTTCAGACTCATTTCTGTTGCTTTGTCCTCCATTGGTTCAAATTTTTGTTGACTGGCCACTCTTTCTTTTCATGAGTGCACCGGCTTTGCTTTCCGTCCAATTCTGCCGCTTTTTATTAATGCTCACAGAATGTTAGCCAAACTAACACCCTCTTTGAAAATACTTTGGGTAACTTAATATGATACTGTCTGAGAAATTCTGAAAACTTTCCAGGGCTTTGAGCAGAGCACAGACCATGGGTTGTGTCAAAGAGAATTTTACAGTCAAACAGCTGGGGTCTGCAGCTCCCATTACAGAGTCTGTCAGAGCAAAGCCATTCACAGCCCTGTTTTGCTCTTTCTCATGGGCTGTTCATAAGGATACTTGAATAGAAACAAGGGGAGAAACGGCAGCTGCTAAACTTCAGGATGTGGGACAATGCGCTGACCTCATGCAACTGCTTGCATCCCATCGGTCTGTCTTGCTGCTGATCTCCTTATTCAAGCAAAACACGTGGTGTTCTGCCTGCATTATTTTTTGTGCTTTGCTTTGAGATGCTGGAAGTTAAGTAGCTACCAGTCATAAAAGCTTGTCGCTGGCAAAGGGAGGCAAAGATCCTTAGTTGCTGTAAACCTTTGTCACTTTGTTGACTTGAGTGGAACAATACTGTTTTACCAGCTGTGGTATTAAACCCAGGTCTGACATAGACCAGAAAAGTGACTCAGAATGACCAGCTTCTGCCCTGCCTGGACTGCTCCCTTTGCACTGACTGCTGCAGAGGACTAGGTTGATTATGTTTGTAACTCAGGTTAGCCTGCTGGGCTGCTGCTGGCTTCCATTCTGCCTCAAGTGACAGAAGCACCAGCTAAGATCCTTGGTGACTCTATGGTTATAGTGTCTAAGGCAGAAATGGTCCAGCTTTGTTTGACAAATCTCACCAGAACTGGCAGAAGGAAAGAAACCATGGCTGCCTGTAAAAAAGGTGATGTTGGGCATCGAGTCAGTAAGAGGAAACAAAACTGAAATCCACAATGTCCTTCTTACAGGGCCGCTTTTCAGAGTAGAGCTCCTCGTTAGAGGTTGTGCACTCTTCACCATTCAGGGCAGGCAGGTGTGTGCAGCTTGTTAGAGAGGCAAGCACCAGCTGTTCCATTGATGCTAAGCGGAGCTGTGAGTGCTCAGCATTTTTGAAAATCAGGCCCTAATGTCCAGAGTAACACACAACCCTACAGCGCTGTGTCCTGCTCTGTGGGGAACTGCGTGCACTCCAACACAGCTGAAACAAACCATTTTTACAGGAGGAGGAAAACTGCATTGCCAGGAGAGAACAAAGAAACAAAAATCTACAGTGCTGCAAAGCACCAAATAGTAGGGAGCTGAGGGCAGCCGAGACTCAGAACAGCTAGTTCGGACATTTGAGAGACTAATTTGCCTGGGTGAGGTAAACTGGAAAATTGTGGGTGAGAGGCTGAAAACAGCACAGTTTATTATTTAAACAAAAATAAGGGGAGAAACCCAATACATTAAACTACAATTGGTATAGTACAATTACACTGATGTAATACAATACCTACTGCTCAGGGAGAATGGAGAAAAGTGGCCCATAAACCTGGAATTCTGAGCTGCCTTGCATGCCACGAGAACATGCTGGAAGCCCATGTGTTGCTCAAGATAAGGAGTAAAAATCCTTTGGTGGGAGAATAGATGAGTGTGGGTCTGCAAAACAGTAAATGAAAGAAGAAAATTTCATCTTTATCAATTTCTGGCAAGTTCCAAATTCTTCAGCTTTTCATAATAATTCAGTAAACAAGTGCAGAACATACATTGGTAACGCATTCAGAATGTACAGTGTGGAGTTCCTCCGATGGACCCAGCCTGGGCAGGAAAGATAGTCAGACTTTGGGGGGAGAAAAGAGTGTTTTCTATATTTTAAAGGGACAAGGGGCCCACGTAATGTGACGAATATGAGGCCAAGTTGGTGAGATCTGTTTTAAGTTATGTATAAAATATGCATGGGTGCAGCTATGAAATATAATTCAACATAATTTGTGCTTTAGAAAGCAGCTCACAACTTTCTGTCTGGTCTGAGACCTGCATGCAAAACACACAGTGGAAAACCAGCTGGTTTTTTGAAGTATGGATAAAATACAAATAGTCTGTCTTAAAGACTAAGACTGAAATCTCGGGGAAATAATCTGATGTATGTGAATCCTGTCTTAGCTGAACATTCATCTTAAGCCTAAAGAACCAGATGCAAAGGAAGGCTGTGAACTTCTTAGGTACTGGTAGCATCCTATTTAACACTTCAGTAATTAGGTACAGCCAGTCCACCCACCAAAGCCCCAACATCGTTGGAAGCTGCTATGTTGAAAGATAACAAATTTAACCCTAAGAAAAGGATTTTTGTTTTCATGTGGCTCTCAGTAAGTCTCTGGAACTGCTTGTCACAAGGTATCAGTGGGGGCCAAAAGTTTAGCAGGATTCATAAAAGACTGATACATTTATATGAATAATGGGACAGTCCAAAATTATAATAGTAAGGTTGTTTTTAAAGCCAAATAGTTTTGGAAGGGACTGAACCCCCTTTGTGCTGAAGTCTAATCAAACTTCCAGCTAGTGGAGTGTGGGAAGAAATTTTCACTCTGGGAAGTTGATTGTACAGGTACGTGGTTTGTTGCACCTTCCTCTGAAACAGCTGCTCCTGGGGTCTGTGGGAGGCCGGCTGCTACAATAGACAAATTCTTGTCTGACCTAGTACTGCAATTTCTGTGTTTCTGGATACCACATCTCTTGTGAGCCTGCTTGTTTCTCAGGCTTGGTGCTTCTGCCCCTGCCACTTGGCATTTTAATGCATATGTTTCTGGGAAGAAAGTATTCAGGAACCCCCAGCCCCACTACGTGCAAATACACAGAGCACCATCCCCAAAGGAAAACAAGATTCATGTGTTACTTATTATATATATTGCCTTAGGTAGAGCTTTGAAAAGTGAAACTCATCAGGTCACGTTACAGTCTTGAAACTTACCCCAGGTTCATTGAAAGGTTCCCAAATGTTCTGTGTAAGCCTGAGGTCAACTGGAGTGATGTTGCTCAGAAATTAATAGCACAGCACATCTTCAAAGTGCTGCACCTGTGTTAACCCATTAAAACCGAACAGAACTTCTGGGAGACTGGTCAGAGTTCTCTGCATTTCAATTGGGCAAACAAGGCAGAGAGGTTAGTGAGCTTTCAGAGGTAGAAAGTTTATGGGAATAGAGGGCGTAAAGCAGGAGCTATCAGGGCTCAGCACCTTTTGAATTAGACCCTAAGTGGATTGCTCAAGGCAGTACTATGAACTCATTGTGGAGGTGGGACAGGCAGAGAGGAAGAGGGGAAGACCAGATGTTCCTATTCTGAAGTAACCCCTGTGACCCCTACATGTGTCTGTCTTCATGAAGTTCTCTTACCTCAGTGTATTCCTGTGGGGCTAAGAGATTTTACTCCCAAGTACCCTTATGTGTAGCTCTTCAGTGGTACTAATGGCTTTGTCCTTCCTATTGCTTTAGGCTGAGCAGGTACTTTGTGTGGTCTCTGAACAACGCTTCTCCACTCTTTTGCTGCTTTTCAGTAGTTCACCAAGTCATTTTTACACACAAAATCACATTCAAAAAGCCTTTTGTCAGTCACAAACTCTCTTTGAATGGATTGAGTTTCTGCATCTTTGTGAGAGAGCTGCCGCAGACAGAGAGCTTCAAGTAGTATTGTGAAGAACACGTCAAACTTGAGTGAAGGAAGCAGAGTCCTTGAAGCACTTCAATTCTGAAAGCCTCTCTTACCCAGTGGTAAGTGCTGCTGGGAGTAATTAGCAAGGCTAATAGAGTGTGCTTAGAGCAGGGTCTTTTGCATGACTTCCCAGCCACCATATGCCTATGTAAATCCAGATCCAGCTGAAGGACAACTGAAGGACTAATACTTAGTAAGAGAATAAATTCTCAGGTACAGAATGGTACAATGCACCCAAGACCTCTTTGCAAAAATTACCTTCGGGGTAAACAAACGTGCTTAGGGTTTACTATCTGCAACTAAACCTAGGTTTCAACTGCTCACAAGACAGTGACTGGACTTGACTTTGCTGTTCAGCCCAGGTATGCAACCCTTGGGGAGAAAATTGGTGCCCCACTGTGAGTTCTCCAGCTCCTGCAGTGAAGTACCACTCGGTGCCCTGGTGCGTGGGGAGGAGTAACAGATGGCATGGGTCACACTCTGTGGTAGGGTTCCATTTAGGAATAATTCATAAAAGGTGAATAAAATATTAGTACCTGTTTTAATAAGTGGTTAATCATTTATTATAGAGCCATATAACCACGGCTTATAGCAATCTATAAAAACTTCTGCTGGTATGTTTATGGTCATCTAGAACACAGTCTATTAAGGTATGTAATAGGCGTATTACTATTGGTCAATTATTAGTCCTTCATAGGCCATGCATAATGGAACCATAATCAAAAGTGTGCCCATGGCAGGTATGTGAAGTGCTTGTCATGCTGCACCCGTGATGGGGAGCACTTATAGGAAAACCTCAACTCAGCAGCAGTTTATACAACTGACTGTGAGCTAAATCCCTAAGCATCCAGTATGGCTGCATGTTCCAAGGCTGAGACAGAGGGAGTTGTAGGGGCTTACGGGAAGGTGCAGTTCTGTCTTGTTCATGTACTTGGCATGGTGTCCTTCATGACGTAACAATGGCAGGGGCCTCTCTCCCATCAACTCCAACTACTCTTCTCATCCTGGTGGAATACCAGAGTTGACAGAAGAGCACTCAGAGGTTGATTTATCGTGTCAGCTTAGACACGATAAATCAACCACCAGTGGATCAATTGCTGCAGCATTGATCCCCCCCCCCCTAGTGTAGACAACCCCTAATGTACTATTTTTACACAGTGGTATAGAATTGTACTACAGTTTCTGAGCCCGCACTGATGTATGCAATAAGCGTCAAGTTAGCAAGCCCATCTGCATCACAGACAAGTCTATCTATGCCTCCGCTCCATTGGGCCACATTGCCAGACATTTGTTATTCATGTGAGCACGGGTGAAGTGAGTCTCCGTGTTGGAAGAATACCCAAGGGGCTCTCCTCTGCATCATTCTGCCACCACGGGCATTCTCCCCATGCAGAGCCCCCACCTCATTGCTTTCAAGGGGTCCTCAGTGCCTTACACTGCCTGAACAGACTGTTCTGTTTTTTTAAAGTGTAGTCTGATTCACCCTAACCACAGCCCACAACTCTGTGCTGCTGTCTGAGGTTTGCTCAGCCCCACATCCAGAAGCTTGAAAAGTCTGCACTCAGAGAGATTCAGGCTTACCTCACTGTTGATAATGGTTGAACAAAAGCAGCTAAATAAACCTCTGAGCATGACTCACTCTTTCTCGCTCTCTGAATCTTGAAGACACTTCTTAGAATTTGAAGATAGGCAGATACCATCACATCCCCACGATAATCTGCTGCAAATAGGGTGACATGAGTCATGTGCTAATTCCGTCCTGTGGTTTGAAGAGACATCAGGGCTAGTTGCAGTTCTGTCATTTGTGCATGGCAGGCAGGAATAGCTGGTGCAATCCCTGCCAGAGCTGGTGGAAGGTAGAAAATGGAACATGAAGGGAAAGGCCAGCCTCAAAGGGCTCCCAGTTTGGCTGTTAAATGCTGGTATACAGAAGTTGCCAGAGAGTTGATTTAATCAGTGTTTCCAGGGTACCTAGTCATACAGTGATCTCTGTACTCAGCTACAAAGATGCCAGACTGTAATGAGTAAACAAAATTGTCCAGTTGCACTTAAACTCCCACCCCCCAGCCCTCCAGTGGTACATTAGACTGAGGAGGGGATTTTGAACTGAACGGTAACATTTAATCATAGACAATGGGGGAAAAGGATTTCTTTTCTCAAATCAACTTGTTTCAGCTTTGGCTCAGGAGCACTGCCGAGGGCAGGGCACAGCTCAGAGCTATCCCAGGTTTGACATTGGGATATCACGGACTTTGGGGGAGTCACTCCTGACTCATGCTGGTAAGGATAGTGTGGAATTTGCCCCACAGCTTTGAACAGCCAGTGTGGAGTGCAAGTTTCCTGCCAAGGCCATCTCTGAGGAAGGCTTTCTTGTCGGGCCTCGTGCTTCCCTGAAAGGTGAGCTGTTTGCCCTGTCAGTGCATCCTGGTCTGTCTGTTTCCGCCAGGCATCGAAGACTGGTGAAAGGTGCCAGAGTGAGAGCGAATGGCAGATGGTGCCAGCTTGCCCCAGACCACCCCACTAATGGCCCCTGGCCCCTCATCTCACATGCTACAGGACACTAAAAGTCACAATTTGTATCTTTGCTGCTCTGGAGAAGGCTGGTGTGAGGCTACTGTAAGGCAGAGGTGGTCTTATGCCACTAAGGGGCCTGTCCACCATGGTTTAACCACATCAAACAGGCCAGATGGTGCAAAGCAGGGCTTGCCCTGGGTGCCCCAAATGCTGGGAACTCCCTGGAGTAAGCTGCGTAGATCCAAACCCTGTGCCCCACATCTGCATTGAGCATTTGCACTGGTGTGGCTGCAGTGGGGCAAATTCCTGTAATCCCACTCCCATCTGTCACCAAAACATGGCAGATCAGGGCTAATGATGGAGTGGTATGGAGAGGGGACAGTGAAAGCCATGGAGAAAGGAGTCACCAGAGCTCTGGAGCATGTGCAAAATCTGAAGCACCTTTTGCTGAACCCAAAGCAAACAAGCCCCTTCCTTTGGGGCTGGGGCTGTCTGGTGAATTACTTATTAAATAAGCCCGTTGTGGCTGGGTCCCTTCTGTTGCTCAGGAGCTAATTGCCTTTTCAGGAGCTAGCAATGTTAACAAAGTGTGCACAGCCTTATGTTGCAGAACACCAGGAAGAAGTACTTGTTTTGTCACAGCTGCCGAGGAGCAAGCGGCTCAGACGCGATACGGAAAAGGAATCTTCTTCCTTTCCAGAAAGGGTGGGGGAGGAGTGTATGAATAAATCTTGTGTGTCCCAGGACAACTCCGGCTCTGAGGCCTGGGGCCTGCAAGACCGTCTTGCTGATGCCTCCAGAAGCCATCCAGCAAGAAGCCTTTCCCTGGTTCTCCAAGTGTTTGCATTAGCTAAATGGTTCATTAGGGGAGCTAGAAAGTGCATTGTCTGTGCCTTGGGATGTGCCACATGGAGGAAAAACTGGAAACATAAGCAGAAATATGACCCCTTAATTTCATACCCTCAGCTTTTCCTAGCCAGTGCCCAAGGAGTTAGGTGGAAGAAGAAGCGCTGAGTTCCCTGCTATCCTCTCAGAGTAACATTAAGTATCAATAATGGAAGTGCTCACTGATAGCCTGTACAGTTCAACCCTTATCTTTTATTTATAGCTGACAAAGCTTAGAGAAGGAAAAAATATCATCATACTTTAAATAATGGAAAGGAGAGGTATTAAAACTACCCAGGCAGTTACAGTAGTTGCAAAAATGTCTCCCAGCAGACCTGAGTGTGCATACACTGACTGCATTTTTAATTTTTAAAACATATTTCTTTCAAAATTATCCGGCAGTGCAAGAGAGCCACTTTTATGGGGTGATAAATTACTGTAATAAAGTGCCTTTTGTCCAAACGTATGGGAAGGAAGCCACTGCAAGCAGCACAGACAGGAGCTGGCCCCTGGAGACGTGAGACCTGTAAGTACAGGAGCATGTTGATTTCTTTCACATCACTTTAATTATTTTCAGAGCATCCTCACCAGTTTTTAATAGTGTTTTTGCTTTAGGTTAAGAATTCTGTTTGGCTTTGATTTCGCTGCGTGCTCTGAATGCAGCCTCAGCCCTTTTACACTGGTCCCACAGAAGGCAAATGCCCCTCCCTGCAAGCCCAGGCTGATGACATACCTTTCACCAGTGCACAATTAAAAGGCACTGATGAGAGAGGTTTTTTTGCCCTTTGAAACATTAGACAGTTCTTGGATGGATGGACTGAGTAAGAACTCATGGGTGGTAATTAAGGGCCTGATTCTGTTCCTCCAGAGTCAATGACGTTTTTGTCATAGCTGCAAGCATTTCTTCAACTGAAAGTTGAAGTATTGAGCACACAAATGAAACCAACAGTATGGAACCACATAGCTGTTCCTGGAACTCTGGCCCTAGCATTATTAGAAACAGGACTGAAAAGGTGCCTGAATTTATGGCTGGCCCTCTGCATGGAGATGAATTCCACACAAACATACACCATGCAGCTTTTACCCTTTGACTCTCCATTGTTTGTTTGTTTTGTTGTTCTGTAAGTGAAAGCGGATTATCTTTAACCCCTGATCTTGTATAAATTCATAGTCCAGCTCCACATAGGATTCTTGTCCCCAAAGCTGTGGTGTTTGAACTTCACAGAATAAATAAAATACACTTAACTGAGCCTCTTATGTCCCTGCGATGGTGAAACCTTTCTGATCAGGCTTCAGCATAGCAGTGCCAATGAAAATACACGTGCCTAATTATCTCCATTTTTCAAAGAACCTCAAAGGCGGCTGATGAAAGGAGCCTTTTTGCAAAAGCATATGGCAAGTAGAGTGAAGTCACCTAATGTGCCGTGAGAGTGAGTGCTGATCTTCTCCTATATGCACGGGGTGTGGTGATGCCACGAGTCAGCCTGAAAAGGGAAGTTCTGTTGCTGACTCAGATAAGGAGATTGCTGGGAAATGGCCGAGTTAATATTTGCAATGGACTTTCAAGTCCTCAGGTAGAGAGGACGGTCTGAAGTCACCTGGGATGTCAAAACATTCTGAGTTTTCTTCCTGCCAGAATCACAGGTTTGTAGAAGCGACAGACTGCTACCCGGCATCTTAATTGTCTCTTCCTCGCCTTGGTTTCTGCAACGTGCTTTTCTATGCTGGAGAATTTTATTATTATTGTTATTTTGTTTATTAATTGCATTTATCATGGTAGTGCTGAGGGACTAGCAGAGAACAGAACCCAGGAGTGCTAAGCATGGTACCACCCCAGGGTTATAGACAGTCTTTGTCCTGAAGAGTGTTCACTGTAAATGAAGAGTTCCATTTATCATGAGGATGGGATCAGTCTGGGTGGTAGCACTGTAAGGTTCCTCCCTCCATGCCCCACCCCACCCCACCCTGCCAAGCACACTCAGTAGTGAAAATAATTTTGACGTAACATAAGAACTGGATCGGACCAAAATCTGACTAGCCCAGTATCTTGTCTGACAGTGGGTGGTCTCATTCTTCAGAGAGAATAAATTGGATACAGGAAGTTTGAGTGACCCATCTCTTGCCTTCCAGTTCCAGGTTCTGGTAGCTTGAGGGTTAGGGATGTCTGGAGCATGGGGTTGCACCCTGGGCCATCTTGGCTTATAGCAATCAACAGGCCTGTCTTCCACGAATTTATCTCATTCTTTTTGAACCCCGTTGTATTATTGCCTTCATGGAATCCCATGGCAATGGTTTTCACAAGTTGACCGTGCCTTGTGGGAAGAAATGCTTCCTTTTATTTAGTTTTAAACCCACTGCTTTTTAATCTTCTCGCTTGACCTCAAGCTCTTATACTCTGTGTAGGGATAAATAACAATCTTTTTTCCAGACCTTTTATGACTTTTATACACTGCTATCATATCCCCCATTTCTTGTTTCTTTTCAAAGCTGGACAGTCACAGTCTTTTAAATCACTCCTTATAGGGAAGCTGCACTATGCATACCCCTAATATTTTTTGTTACCTTTCCCTGCACCTACTCTAGGCCTAAAATATCTTTTTGACATGAGAGAACCAGAACTGCACACAGTGTTCAAGGTGTGGGCAGGTTTGTGTAGTGGCATTGTGATATTTTTCTGTCTTTATGATCTATCCCTTTCCTAACAGTTCCTAACATTTGGTTAGCTTTTTTGACTGACATTGCTCAGCGTACAGATGTTTTCAAAGAACTATCCACAATGACTCCACGATCTTTTTGGGTACATAACAGCTTATTTTAGACTCTTTCATTTTGCATTTATAGCTGGGATTATTTTTTCCAATTTGCATTATTTTGTACTTATCAACATGGAATTTCATTTGTGGTTTTGGTGCTCAGCCACACTGTTTTGTGAGATCCATTTGTAACTTTGCAGTCAGCTTTGGACTTGACTGTCATGAGTAACTTTGTCTGCAAATTTTGCCACCTCACTTCTTTTTTTTTTAACCAGATCATTCATGAATATGTTCAACCACTACAGAGCCTTGAGGGACCCCTCTCTTTACCTCTCTCCATTGTGAAAACAGGCCATTTATTTATATTTGTTTCCTTTCTACTGATCCATGTGAGAACCATCCCTCTTATTCATGACTGTTTAGTTTACTTAAAATCTTTGGTGATGGATCTTGTCAAAGGTTTTCTGAAAGTCCAAGTCCACTATATCTACTGGGTCTTTGCCCACAAAAGCTTATGCTCCAAAATATCTGTTAGTCTATCAGGCACCACAGATAATTTCACGTTTTTGATATTGTTTCAGCTAATGTGCCTGTTACTGAAATTAAGTTTACTGGTGTGTGATTGTTTCCAGAGCCTTTTTACCTTAGCTACCCCAACCCCATGGTACAGAGGCTGATTTAAGGGTACATCTATAATTACGGGGGTGGGAGGGCAGTCAGCATACCACGATTGATCTTCTGGGGATCAATTTTATGTGAAGACACAGCAAAATTGATCTTTGTGGGCTTGGCCATTGACCCTGGTACTCCACACTGATGCATGGAGTAAGGAATGTTGGCGTGAGCCCAAAGAGCCCCATTTAACACCGGGAACAGAGTCTCTCCTGATATGTTGATTCTAGCTATGCTAATGGCGTAGCTAGAACTGCCTATGTGGGATCGACGTTGATCCCTAGTGTAGCCCAGACCTAAGTAATAGGTTATATCTACCATAGTTCTGCAGTTTCATAT
This sequence comes from Carettochelys insculpta, assembly GCF_033958435.1. Lineage (NCBI taxonomy): Eukaryota > Metazoa > Chordata > Testudines > Carettochelyidae > Carettochelys > Carettochelys insculpta. The sequence goes on from NC_134157.1 coordinate 22,771,771, forward strand.
TTGAGTTCCTTTGGAACACTTAGGCTAATAGCATCTGATCCTGGTGACTTATTGTTTAATTTACCAATTTGTCTCAAACCCTCCACTGCTGACATGTCATCTGGGACAGTTCCGTGAGCATGTTACCTAAAAAGAATTGCTCAGATGTTGAGATATCCCCATAGCCTACCGGGCCCACTTTGAGGGAGAGAAGGTGGGTTATTTTGGGTATTCAGTCAGACCTTAGACTCGGGTAGTTTTGCTTATGGGGTTTGTGATGTGGACACCGAGCTGAGATTCATTTGTTTATAACTCTTGTTTTCACCCTGTTTCATGACAGATGTTGTTACTGGAAGGAAAGAAGTGAAGAACTGATTTTCACCAGTTAATAGCAGTGTGAAAATGAGTCCCCTGTTTTTATTGTAGTCAGTTTTACCATCTTTGTGTTTCCTGCATCCAGAAATATTGTTCTTCATTCCATGCTGTCACTTATTGGCAATGACTTTCCCAAAGACAAAATCCCTTTGGATCATTACAAGCTAAGGAAAGGTGTGTGTGTGTGCGCACGCACACACACACACGCATGCCCCCCTCCAGAGATGGAGATGGATAAACAAACCTAGAGTGAGTCATGGATTCATTGACTTGATGGCCTGTAACAGCACTGTCACTGATCACTGAGCTGAGAAATCTGTTAGCATTCTGACGTGACACTGTAGATTCTCTAAGGGACTCACCACAATCTGTCAGGTCAAGACACTCTCTATAAAGTAGCCCCAGCTACCTGAGTATCAGAAACCATAACTTAAAACTGCCATCTGCAAAGGAAGCAGGATGCATTCACCAGAGCTCTGAAGCGGAGGGAAACCATGCCAAGGGCCTGGGGCTGTCACAACCATTTCAGCCACTCAGACGGACCAGTTCTTTTAATTCGGTGGTTCCCAAACTTTTTGGCATCATGCCTCCCTTTTGATTTTTGAAAAACCTTCACACCCCCAATCCCTTCTTTACCATCTTCCAACCCCCCTTTAAAAATTAAATTCAAAACCACAAAACTTGATATAAAAATGTTATTTAAAATTAAAAATAAGCACAAATAGTTTTTGTTGCCCCTTGTGTAGCCCCAGCTGGCCAGCTGCCTGAGTCCTGGGCCAGCTGCCTGAGTCCTGGGCCAGCTGCCTGAGTCCTGGGCCAGCCACCCACCTGCCTGGGACCTGCTCTGCCAGAGCTGCCTGCCCGAGCCCTGCACCACTAGGCTCAGCCACCCGTCCACCCGCCCACCGGACACCCGAGCCCTGCGCTGCTGGGACCAGCCACCCGCCCACCAGCCACCCACCCTAGCTGTGAGCCAGCCACCTGAGCCGCCTGCCCAAGCTCCACACTGCCAGGGCCAGCCACCCACCTTCCAGTCCGAGCTAACCAAGCCCTGCGCTGCCACGGCCAGCTGCCTGCCTGCCTGCCTGCCCAAGCTGACTGAGCCTTTGATGCTGGGGCCAGCCACCAAAGCCCCATGAATCCCACAAGCTGGCCAGCTGCCTGAGCCCTGCAAGCCCTGCAAGTTGCCTGCCTGAGCACCTCCCCTCCCACAAAGCCAGGCATCACCAGTCCCCTGCACTTATCACATCCCCATCCCCATCCCCCTCACTGGAGCCAGGCACCCCTAGCCCCCCATCTAGCCCCATTCTTTTCCTCCTCCCCCACCCCAACCCATACTCACTCACCTTTGCACATGGGTCTTTGCTGGCTGCCTGCTTTTTATAGGTGCTGCACTGGGTCACCCACTTACAATGGCAGGGGCTGAAAGCAGAAGCAAAGGCCAGCTCTTTCTTCAGGTAGGAGGAATGATGCAGGGGGGCTGGGTTGCCTTGTGCCCCCCTGGAATTTCTTCACACCCCCCAGTTTGGGAAACCATGTTTTAATTGAACCACAACCCACAGCTTTGCATTGCAGGTTTTTTATGTTTGCGAACATTTCTCTAACATTTTACAAAGGGACTGTGTTTCATTCTAATACATTTGACCTTCCTGGTTTGGTCCTAACTGGAAATCTAATGAGATTCCTAGACCAGTTTTACTGGTCCAACAAGGCTGGGTTATGTAGGTGAACATCAGTATCTAATTAGACCAAAGAGACACCAAATGTAGTCCTCAGTTCTAGCAGGTGCTTCACTTTTCTTCAGTCGGACTTAAGTATGTGCCTAAGTGCTTTGCTGAGTAGACTTAAATGCCAGCTTAGCGCTGAGCATGAGCTTTGCTGAATCAGGGCTTTAGACCAGTTTTTTAGAGGTATTTTGCAGTGAGTGCATTTTTGTTTATGACTGTAAACTAAAACTGTAATGCTAATATGGTTTTAAAATTCCATATTTATTTTCATTCTACATGGACATGGTGATGGCTTCTTTTGTACCTGCAATTTACATGCAGTTCCATATTTTAGCAGTGACACATAATTTACATGTTATTAGATCAAAGAATTTATTTCCACAAGTTTTTAAACAACAAAATCTCATACCAAATCTGCCTATTTTCTCCACTTCTAAGTGGATACAGAATATAAATATTAGCTTGGAGCAGCAGAAATTTCAAGAGATCTGAGTTTAAATGAGAGAGACATTTCTCTGCCATATCTTTTCAAATAGTACTCTTGTGGCTGGGGAGTGAAGGTGGTAATGTATTTAGAAGTGTTTCATAAAATATTTTATAAGAACAGTTCAAAATTCTTTTTCAAGTTAGGTAATCTGTCGTGCCTTTGAATTGTTAACAGAGGAGGGAAATTGCTTCAAATTTTTGACTGGCGCTAGCAAGAGATTGGAAGGGGATTCCTGCCATGAATTCACTGTGCTTCACACAGAGAATTTATACCAGAGTGTCTTAGCCATGTCATGAATCATTCCTAACTGGAGAACATGAGCACGTGCTCTGAATTGTGTGGGGTAGTGGTATGGTATCAGAAACTTCTCTCTCTCATGCAAATTACTAAATTCTTTGACCAAAAACCAATGCCTCTGTGACCGTCCCTCACATGCGCTGGAAAATCTCCATTCTGCAAGATGTGAGATTAGACACACTCGAACATTTTGTCCAATATTATTTTCTGAATGAATATAAAAATTTATTTAACTTTTTTCCCTGCGGTGGGAAGAAGGATGGTTTTGTTTTCTAACCATCTTGGCTTGGGAATGCAATTTTGGAACAACGGCAACAGAGTCTCTGACAAATCCATTATAAGTTTTTATGCAAGGGAGGGACAGGACGCTTTTGGAGTATTTGCCGAGTACACTGGGTACATACAACATGCATGCCATAATACAGCTACTAAGCCCTAGTACAATAGTTAACTCCCACTTCTAAAAAGTATATTTTCTTTTAAAAATGAACTTACATGCACAGAACAAAATATAAATACATCTCTTAGGCTTGGTCCACACTCGGAGTTAGGTCGAATTTAAGTGACAGTTTAAATTTCTAAGGAATTGGTTCGTACTACAGGGTCCATACCCTCGACTTTAAGGGCTCTTGCTTTTCACAAGGATTAACACTAAATTTGACCTTGCATGGTTGACCTAAGGGTAGTGCCTATGGAGCACTGTGAAATTCGACGTTCTTTGCCTCCTGGAGATGTCTTACAGTGCCCCAATGTGACCATCACTTTCAGCTCCCCTGCTCTCTGGGTGTGCAGGAAGCAACCTGGGAAATTTTTAATTTTATTTCCTGTTTGGCCAGTCTGGCAAGTGACGCAGGCAGCACACCTCAGCGGCACATCTGGCTGTGAATTCCCAGGGTTGCAGATGAGCTCCAGCACAAAGTGTCCTGGAGATCCAGAACCTCATCGCTGTGTGGGATGATGAATTTGAGCAGGGAAAACTAAAAAGCAGGAAAAGAAATGCAGATATATGTGCCAAGATCTCACAGACCATGAAGGAAAAAGGCTACACTAGGGATGCCCAGCAGTGCTGCATGAAAATAAAGGTGCTCAGGCAGGTGTACCATAAAACAAAGGAAGCAAATGGACATTCTGGGTCATCACCACAAACATACTGCTTCTATGAGAAGCGGCGTGGGATCATAGGGAGAGACCCAACCACTCTCCCCAGAAAGTCTCTGGATACCTCTGAGGGGGTTCTTCAGGAAGCTTCTGACAACAGTAAAGAGGACATGGTGGGTGAGGAGGAGGAGAACAATGGTCAGCAGGAGAATGGAGCAGCTGATCTCACTGACAGCCAGGAACTTTTTGTGATGCTGGATCTCATCCCCTCCTCCTAGGATGTTTCACAGCCTGACCCAGATGATGGGGAGGGCGCCTCTGGTGAGGTCTCATTTGTAATCATGCTACAAGTGGACTAATGCAGGTGAGTATGATCTCTAGCGACTGCTGTGCCTGCACAGCCCAGGGCCCCTGGAACAACTTGTTAATGGGTCTGGGGACAGAACATTGATCCTTCTTGCACAGCTCCATCAAGCTCTCAGGCAGGTCATCTTTAATTCTTCTTACAAGGATTTTGGGGGGTGACTTATTTTGACTTCCTCGATAGGACACCTGTCCATGGCAAGCCACCAGCAAGTAATCTGGCACCATGGCACCACAGAGCAATGCAGCATAATGTCCGACCTTGTACCCGCACTCACTAGGCGTCCATGCCTTATCAATGTTTGTTAGCCTAAGGCAGGAGTCAGCAACCCTGGGCATGGGTGCCAATAGTGGCATATGAGCTGATTTTCTTTGGCATGTGAGGCAGGAGCTCTGCCCTGCTCCTCCTCCCCCATGCAACTGAAAGCTTGCTTAAAGCCATGCTGCCTGTGGATCAACAAAAGACCAGCCAATGTGACCAACCACCACCTAAATGTTAAAGCTCTGCCTCTTAATTTATTTATTAATGAAGCTGTAGAAAGTGGGACTATTAGTGACTTTAAAAAGTATCACCGGCACTCGGACTGTACATAGAGGTCAAAAGGTCAAATTTCAGCTCTCTTTAATATCTCTTTTTGCAACCTAGAGGAAGCAGGGGGAGGAGCATTAAGCTACTATATGACAGCACAAGCTGCTTCGCCATGCCTGGACCACCCCCACTACTCTCCCTGGGTTGCTGGGGGAAGGAAAATTTTCACTGTCCCAGCCAAGAGGGTGAGGAAGAGGAACCACATGGTGACCAGCTACAGGGAGGAAAGTGCAAACACCCTTGAGACGTGCCTCCCACGGTCTATGTATTCTATACAAGGTTGTCCAAGCTAAGGAAATGCGTTCCATATAACATCCTGCCACTGTTAGGGAATCCCATCATGACAAAACCATCCACTATGTGCTGCCCATTTCCCAGAGTCACTGTCTGTCTTTCAGAGCAGCAGGGTGTTGATTGCCTTGGCTACTTGGATCAAAGCAGCCCCCACTGTAGATTTGCCCACTCTCAATTGACTACCTGCTAACCAGCAGCTATCTGGCATTACATGCTTCCACAGAGCTATTGCCACACACTTCTGAACTGTCAGAGCAGGTCTCATTTTGGTACTGCAGCACTTCAGGGCAGAGGAAAGCAATTCAAAGTTCCGTAAAAATGGCCTTATGCATGCAGAAGTTTTGTAGCCACTGCAGATCATCCCACATGTCAGAACAATGTGGTCCCACCAATCTGAGCTCGTTTCATGGCACCAGAACTGGCTCATCAGCATACAAAGCATTGAGTACAGCCGGCATCTCTCCATTCCTCCTGTCCAGTGTCCCACATTCTTACCTGTCTGTATCCTCTTTGGAGTCTTCATCGCTGTCACGGCTGCTTAGACTCTGCACGTACCGCAGCACAATGCTTTAGGTGCTCACTGTACTTGCCACAACAGTTTTAAGATGCACAGGTTCCATGCTAGCCTTGCAATGTTGTCTGTACAGATGTGAAAAAAGGGCATGCAAACACTTTTAGCCATTGCTTTCTAAAGGGAGGGGGAGAAGTGCACTATGGGATGCTGATGGTACACACCCAGAACCAGCCATGGCACATTTTTGTCCCGTCAGACACTGGGACAGAAACCCACATGCAAGGGGGCACCAGAAAACTGTGGGATAGGTACACACAGTGCATTGCTGGTAAAGTTGAAGCTGGCAATGCTAATGGGGAGACACTCCGTCAATTTTATGTACCAATGTGGACTTTCACCTTTGACTTTATAAAATCGGGTGCTAGAAAATCAATCTTAAGAAATTCAACCTAATTTCGCAATATTGATATACCCTCTGTGATCAAATTAACAGCTAGTCTATGATCTCCCTTACTGCTGCGAGTGACCGTGAGAAGTTACTCACATGAGAGAGCTCCCTGAAGTTCTCTGTGAGTAAGTACTCATCTGTATGAGTACAAGGTTCGTAGTCTAGCCCACAGTTCTGTACTTTTCATCCTTTCACTTCACTGAGAGCATCATCCTGATGGTTGTTTTGGGGTCTTGTATAGGTTCTTTGTGTTTTTTCTCCTATATTCTCTGTAATGCTTTCACTTTAAGAATAAATGCACTTGCTTAGAAAGAGCTGTATGGTAATTTAACTATAAACAATTATGCTGTGCGTAGCCTCCAAGAGAAAAGCAAAACAGGCCAGACTCACTGGGGAATTCACAGTGCAGGCAGAGAACTGTGCAGCCTGAAGATCTGCCAGTCAGCAGGGAATAGGGAACTAGAAGCCTGAGAGGGTGCCCTGGCTAGACCACAGAGGGGGTATACAGAAGTAGTTATCCTGAACAACACTGTGTGTGCACACAAGTATGTGTGCGCATGTGTTTGTACAAACTAGGCTGTATAGCTCACGTGGAGATTGAAGCTAGGTTGCAATTGAATTTAAACATCGAGAGAGTCAGTCTCTCTCCCAGAACATCCACCTTAATACAAAGACATCAGATCTTCCACTTTCTGCTGGAACACAGAGAGAAGATAATTAATTCTCCAGGGTAGGGATCAGGGTTTGAGGAGGTCTCAAAGGAAGGAACTGTACCTGTGGAGGCATAAACAGCTGCCCTAGCCCTGCTGGTAGGGGGATTCTCTTCCACTCACCCAGCTAATGAGAGCTTTCCTCCTCTTAACCTTTTATCTAGAGTGCAATTAGAAGTGAACAGAGCTCGCTGTGCTGCAAAAAAGTTTGTCTTTAACCTGGCAAGAGCAACTTCTTAATTATTAAGACAATGGTGGGGAGGGTGGTCTGTGTCTCAGCCAGGTGAGCAGAAGGGTCTCCTATGCGCACCTGGCTCAGCCCGGATTCCACTCAGTTCTCTGCTGGGAATCAACGCCCCAGGTAACACGACATCTAAGAAAATCAGTTGCCTCTCCATTGGTCTAGAGTACTGGGGCAGCATCGCAGACTGTAAGTCAGCCAGTCGCAGGTGCCTGTCTGGTACCACAGCCTTATTTAAGTGGTGCACTTACTCCACATGGACTCCAGCAATGTGTGTCCATCCATCTGTCCATGCCAGACCCCCTGGGGCAAGGAGCTAGAAGAGTCAGGAGCCACCCTTCATTCTTTGTTTTCAGTGTTACACACAATTGTGTTTGCTCAGTCTCTACTGTAGGGTTGTCTGGAATCACTTGCGCTCTGTAGCCATTGTATTTTTTTCTCTGGATGCCTCTTATCAGTAGCTATCCCAATTGGCTGGAAAAATTCCAGGGGGCGGTGGGGTTGGGTCAAGTAACATGGACCCTGATTAGAGCTGTCACAGATGAACCCACCCTGCTTCTGAGGCAGCTATTGGGGCAGCAGTCAGCAGACCTGAAGCAGGTGCTGGAATATGGTCTCTTCAGCAAAGGCAGGGTCTAAAGGCCTTTGTCTGCATCACTGTGCTGTGCTTTCCTTTCTCCACAGGCAAATAGCAGATGTGGCAGGTGCAGATGAGAATGATATTAATGGGAGTCAAGTCTGTGTATCTTGCTTATTTTCTTGCAAAAATACTATCAAATGCAGGATGGTTTTAATACATCTTATTCTTAGCCCTGGAAACCAACCACCTCGTTGAGACTAGATCTGCTTCTATCATCCTAGAAGGGAAGCAAAGGCGATAGCAACTAAGAGAAAATCAGAGGCAGCCCCTGTTAGATGTGCATTGAGTCTCTGGTAGCCATAGCTATGGAAGAAAAATGGCAGTCACCACTCAGTTTTGTGCCAAGGTTTCTATTGCTATAATAGCTGCTTTCTCAGCACCCTTTAAAATCCATGATACTGCTGCCTTGTAAGTCAGGAGAGAATAGAATTTTTCCAGGAAAGAAATGTCATTTTCTTGTAGATTAGTCTGTAAAGCATATGGCTGATAAGACAGCATTAGACAATTTCCACTTTCATGCTGTTCCCCGCCCACCTCATGCAGTGCAGTGGAAGCTATGAGGACAGGCAGTGTATGTGCAGAGACAGAAACAAATACCCCTTTGTTCGGGTTACATTTGAAGTACACAGAGTGGCTCAGACTGAATTCTGTGTAACAAAAGGGCCATGAGAAGTCTCCTCAGTCTTGTGATCTGGGCTGTGGAGAGTCATGGTGCAGAAGCATTTTACTGGACATTAACACTGGCACAAAGAGTTACGACTGAGGCCCACTAATGTAATCTTCGATTGTACTGTGTCTTTTTTCCCTGCCAGAAGAGTTGACATGTCCCAGTTACAGTGCAATAAACCCCAGTGTGTGTGTTGGGGTTTAACAGCACGTCTGCCTGTTCGTACTGAACTGCTCGGTGACCTTGGTGCAACCTGAATTGATGCCCTCCTTGTGAGGGCTCATTCAGCCACTGTCCTTAAATGTAGAGCCCTGTGGCCTGCAGGGCTCCACGTCTCTTTGCAGGGGATTGGACTGGGAGGTGCTTTGCCTCTGGTCCTACCACTGGGACCTGAGACGAGCAGGCAGGCCTTGTGTTGCATTCCTAACCCTGTGGTGAGCTGCAGCAGGGTAAAGAGGAGGAAGGCCCTAAGCTGTCACTCACATTGCATATGCTTAAAAAACAACAAGAAGTCCTGTGGCACCTTGTAGACTAACAGGTATTTTGGAGCATAAGCTTTTGTGGGCAAAGACGCGCTTCATCAGATGTGGGTCTTTGCCCACGAAAGCTGATGCTCCAAAGTATCTGTTAGTCTATAAGGTGCCACAGGACTTCTTGTTGTTTTTGAAGATACACACTACCTCGACTACCTCTCCAGTGCTTGTCATGTGCTTAAAGGGACACAAGCAGGTTAAAAATCCCATTTCTGGCTTCAAGATGACTGTGTTCTTTAAGGCTAAAGTTTGGACATTAATTAGTACGTATGGTTTATTCTACAAACCTGCCACTTTCTCTGTTCTCAGTCCAATCACAGGTAATTAATTTGAGGTGAAGTGATTCACACAGTAATGAAGAGTTCTCTGTGTGTAGGTTGTTGGCAGGCAGCACACAGGGAGTATTTACATCCAAAGTTCAGGCTAGTTTGGCTTGACAAATAGGGCACTTGATCTTGCTCCTTTTCCCTGAGTGGACAAGCATAACTTTCGGCACCAAATGCAAAAAGTGGCCTTTACGCCTCTGAATATTCTCCCAGGGTGTCTTAGGATTTGCTGATTTGTTACTATTCTTGCTAGTAAATGCAAATGTTGGGATAATCAGTGAAGGTCAATGCAAAAGAGGTGTGAAGCAGAAGGAGCAATGTTAGTTATTATCCCTTCTCCAGCTCTGATCTCCCCAGCCGAGGCACAGACTTGGGGTATCCTCCCCTTCAGCAAACCTGAGCAGAGTAACACAGACACAGCACAGTCCCCTGCACTCCAGCCATTTGACCGTACCAGTGAAGTGGAGAAAATGAATGGTTGCTGCTATGCTTCGACACTGAGTCCATAAAGACCAGCAGCAGCAACAAGAAACAACCCAGAGATTTCTTTAAAGAACTATTTACTTTACGGTAGCCTAAATGACGTGTCTGTAAGCCCATAGTAACTTGCTTTAGTTTGGTGTGCAAAGAGAGGAGAGGAGTAGAAGACATATGTGAGTATTGCAATGGGAGTACTTTATGTGAGTATTGCAATGGGAGTACTTTATCTGGTTTTTGACCCCGACAATAGCAAATGAATTTTAAAATGTGAACTCCCGAGTAGTGATCAGGGCCGATTGTGTTACTTCACCACCACCCTGTGTGAAGAAACAACGGATAGATAATAATTACTTTCTCTGAGGTACATCAGTGATCATGGTGGCACTGTATAGATTTCAAAGATTTTTCTGAACTGAAAAGAAAACTGACATTAGTAAAACTTTTCTGAACTGAAAAGAAAACTCCCACATTAGTAAAATACTTTCAAGTCAATGGGTTTAGAGCACTCCAGTTTAAGTGACTCTGAAAAGGCAAGGGTTGCCAACCTGGGGCCTTTGTTTACTTTGAACAATGGGAACAGGTAACTGGTTTCTGGGCCTCCTCTGGTCAATTTCTCTTTTACCTGCAGCACCGAAATCATGGAGAGGTCTATGTGTTCTCCCTGAGACCATTCCTCAGTGCTTCAAATACTTCGTTTGCAGGGTCCTCAGGAGGCACAGGGTGTCCGTTCAGTTACTAACAGCTATATTTGGCTTTATCTCAAGGTCTTAAAGCACCTTAGTGCACACATTGCTATTGCTCCAGTGGGCACCCTACTGAAGCGGTATTATAACCATTTCATAGGGGGTTGTATTGATGCACAGAAAGATTTATACATCACTTACTCAAGCTTAGACAGGAACTCATTCATAGAACTGGGACTAGATCCCAGGGATCATTATTACTGGCTAATCTGCCCTGGTTACTTAATTATGCTCTCTTCCTTACTGTGAATCCGTACCCACACTTCCCTGGATGTATTTAGAAGTGGGGCTGAAAATGTTGCCAGTTCACCAGATGTTTTTCACACATTTTAGTGTTTTCACTTCCAGTCCTGGCTGAAATCAGAAAGAGTAAGGGTGAAAAGATTTTTTTTTATGTAAAAAGAAAAGAGCTGATGTAACCCTGCATAGTTGTTGGTCTGATGTTGAATTGAGTTGGGGCCAGCATGCAGATCATTCTGACCCACTCTTCCTTTTCCTGAAATTGAACCTGTGCAAAACCGTAACCAGCCAACTCAAACCTCGAAGCACTTGGCTCATGTCAGGTCAGTTTTTAAGTTTAAACAAGGTGGGTTCTTGTGTTCTGTCTCTCACTTCTCATGGAAAAAATATTTTCCAGTAAACTTTTGTATTAAATTGACTTTCTGGAATCAGATTCCTTGCCTTCCCTGATGTAGCCTCTCGGGTTCTGTATTCCGTTGCTAAACTGAAGAAAATATGATAAAAATAGCAAGCTTGTTATTATCTCTACTGACAGTCCTATGTCCTCTGTAGCTGTGCAGGGCCAAAGTTTTCTCTCCACTGTTCTTAGTTTGCTCTCTTTATCCCTTGGACGACCCATTTGAAGTTCTGTGTTATTTTCGTTTTAGTAACTAGTCTGGAAATCGAACAGTTATCAGTTGAATCCAGCTAGATATTAGTACAATTTTTCTTACAGGCAACTAAGACTTCACGGGGAGCTTTACAGTAAACTGCCTGCTTTCAAGCTAATATTTTCAGCCACAAAAATTCAAAAGGCCACTTCCTCACCTGGTGTAAACCAGTGCGACTCATTTGGCCTCAAGGGTCTGATGATGTTTTACTCATTCTGCAGCTCTGACCCTGAAAGTTGAACTTTGTCCCAGTCTCCCATGCATCAAACACAGGCAAAGCCAAGCAAGTTCTGTGCGGAGGGATTCTGCAGTGTGTCTATCCCAACAGCTGAGAATGACAAAGACTTCTCAGCCACCCAGGGTGAGGTTGGAAGCCTCTCATCAGCACCGCAACTGGCCTTAAACATTCTTGGGGCAATCTGCAGCCAACACAGTTAGAGTCCTCTTTCCCCCCAGGAAGCACCATTCAGGACTCTCGCAGAGATTCCGTTCATTAATAATGCAGGTAGTAGTCACCACACTTTACCTACTCAAAGAGTCCAACATGACCTCCCTTATAAGTCTGGGAAACCACAGAGTAGGGTTACTCTGTACTAAGACCGTTGCAGATGAGAGCTGGCTCTGACAAACTGACCCCCACGTTAGGAAATATTACCATCCCATTTCTTGATGGGGAAGCTCAGGCAGAGTGGGGAGGGGACTTGTCCAGAAGGAGCTAGTGGTAGACGTTGAACTGGAGCTCCTGATTTCTACTGCACTCAGCCCTCGCCTCTCGTTCTCGCTTTTCCTATCGTTGCTTGTTTTTGCACACAACCACCCTACTGGGTTCTGACTTGTAGCATGAGTGTCAATGCACTGCAGTGAGAGGAGCACCCAAAGGATTTCTGGCTTCATTAGATGTAGACCAGGTGGGCGAGGGAATATCTTTTTATTGAATCAACTTCTGTTCCTGGGTGGGACAAGCTTTTGAGTGGATCTGGAGAGGGTAACTGGAGTGTCCAAGCTAAATACAAGGTGGGACAGATTGTTATCCATTGTTTTGTTAGTCTTTGAAGTGCTACATGACTGCTTTTTTGTTTTTAGGCAATTCAAGGTTAGCTGGCAGTGCATACATTACACGTTGTTATCTCTACTGACAATCCTATGTCCGACACATAAAACCAGTGTATCAGTTAAATCCCTGGTTCTTGGAGTCCAGCAGAGTTGTGAATTTAAGGGCCCAGGCCTGTATTTTGAAGGTATCATGTATGTTTTCTTGGAGAACAAGGTCTGAGAGGTGAACTATGGAGTGATCCCTTTGTGAGAAGTGCCCATAGTTGACATGTATCAGAGGTAGCCATGTTAGTCTGTAGCTTTGAGAACAAGAAGTCTTGTGGCACCTTACAGACTAACAGGTATTTTGGAGCATAAGCTTTTGTGGGCAAAGACACGCTTCATCAGATGCATGGGGGGGGCGCGTTTCAGAGGGGTATTTAATGAATGGGGTCCCAGAAAAAGGAGGGCCAGCGCTGACAAGGTCTATTCAGCAATGTGGGAATGGCCCATTATCAATAGTAGATTTCAAAAGAGGAAAAACCAAGTCAGATCAGATGGGGATATAAGCCATTGCCAGAGTCTAATGGGGAGATCTTAATACCCAAGACAAAGAAGCTGCCTTTGTAAGATGCGAGCCACTCCCAGTCCCTGTTTAATCCTTGGTTAATGGAGTCAAATTTGCAAATACGTTGCAGCTGAGATTTCTCTCTCCATTTGATTTTTGAAATGTCTTTGTTTCAGGACTGTCACCCTTAAATCTGCTACTGAGTGTCCAGGGAGATAGAAGAGTTCCCCTGCAGGCTTCTGTACTTTACCGTTCCTGATGTCTGATTTATGTCCACTTATTCTTTTATGGAGAGACCGTCCAGTTTGGCCAATGTAAATTGCAGTGGGGCATTGCTGGTACATGGTGGCATATATTATATTAGCAGATGTGCAGGTAAAGGAGCCTCTGATGGTATGGTTGATGTTAGGTCCTGTGATGATGTCACTGGTGTAGATATGTGAGCAGAGTTGGCAGCGAGGACCATTGCAGGGGCTGGTTCCAGGCCTAGAGTCACTGGTTTGTGATTTGTAGTGGCTGGTGAGGATTTGTTTAAGGCTGGCGGCTGTCTGTAGGTGAGGACACACCTGCCTCCCAAGGTCTGTGAGAGTGAAAGATCATTGTTCAGGATGGGTTGCAGATCACTGATGATGCGCTGGAGAGGCCTTAGGTGGGGACTGTATGTGATGGTCAGAGGTGTTCTCTTGTTTTCCTTGCGAGGCCTGTCTTGTAGCAGGTGGCTTCTGGGTACCCGTCTGGCTCTGTCAGTCTGTTTCCTCACTTCCTTAGGTGGGTATTGTAGTTTGAGGAAAGCTTGGTAAAGGTCTTGTAGATGTTTGTCTCTGGGTGATGGATCAGAGCAAATATGGTTGTACCTTAGTGCCTGGCTGTAAACAATGGATCATGTAATATAATATAATATAATTATAACTAATAGTAGGTATCAAAACTACTATTGATAATGGGCCATTCCCACCTTGCTGAATAGACCTTGTCAGCTCTGGCCCTCCCTTTTTCTGGGACCCCATTCTTTAAATACCCCTCTGAAACCACCACCCCCACACTCATGCATCTGATGAAGCAGGTCTTTGCCCATGAAAGCTGATGCTCCAAAATATCCGTTAGTCTATAAGGTGCCACAAGACTTCTTGTTGTTCTCATAGTTGACGTGGTACATTCTGTCTTTTGTCATATCTCTGTTTGAGTTCATTTGAGCCCATAGTGATTGTCTGGTTTCACCTGCATAGTTGTTGTGGGATGTTTGATGCACTGGGTGAGGTACACCACGTGTTGTGATTGACATGTCTAGGACCCATAGCTCTGTAAAAGTGTTGCGTGTGGAGCTATGTTTGCAGGTCTAGGGCCACTTGGAAGTGATGTGTCCTGGCCTGTGCAGAGCTTGCTTCTGATGATAATAAGTAGGAAGTCTTTATAATCTCCTGAATGATCTTGTTCTTACGAGCTTGCCTGACTAGGTCTGCAGATGTAGGCAGTTCAGATAGTTTTGGTTCAGAGCAGTGCTTTCCCGAAACCTTTGGGAATTTTCCAATCACTCAATTAGATGTTCCCTTTCCTCTGTCAAGGTCCCCTTCCCTGGCTCTGCCAACCTGATGGCTACTTTTGAGATTCTTTTTTATGATCACATCACAGTGTTCCCAGATTAGAAAGCTTAGAGACACTGAGCACAACAGGGTAGCGCTAGTCTGGGGCTTCCAGAGCATCCCATGAACAAGTGACAGACAGAAAGAGAGGAGCGGTGGCAAGAGTTGTGTTATTTATAGGGCCCTTTTACTGAGCTGTCACTGTGTAGCACTATCACTCTAATAGATAACTGCAGGCCTCACACTCATCTCAGCCTCCTGCAGGCTTAGGAGTGCATTGTTACCTTTACAACATGGAGTCCTGGGGGGACCACTGCAAGAGGGGCAGCTGGCTTCATAGATGCCAGCAATAAAGGCAAGGGAAGAACTCACTCCAGGGCCCTATAACAGGTTTCAGGCACACAGTGAGCATGGCTCCAATTTGACAAGTTTAGTGAGTGATTAATTAGTCAAGAGAAAGAGGGTGACGCATATGAGTATTGAAGATCTAGAGAGGAAAATCTGGAGGATCACACCCACCTCTGTCGCTAGAATATTTCAATTACTGAGGGAGACAAGAAGGGAAGAGTGATGCTCCTTGACTTCCCAGACAGCCTCTAATGATAGTTTGCATCAATCCAGATTAGGCTTCACGCTGACACAGGCAGCTCTTAACTAGGCTCTCCTCCAATGGAGTTGCATGTTGGCCTTTGTTCAGCTCCACAGCTGGGCAGCCTGTCTGCCACAGAGTATCTGAAAGTCTCTTTGTTTGGCCTATCCTGCTTGTTCTGATCACTCTGCCAGATGAAGCTTTCTTTTCACTGCAATGGGGGCTTGCTGCAGTGCCGAGGGTAGATCCATGTTGTGGGTTTGTTACTGGAGTTGTTCCAGGCATCAGTGTCTGGAGAAAGTGAACTAGCTCGGAGAAAGTTGCTTCCGTTTAGGAGGAGAAAATAGTAAAGAAAAACTAAACAACCCTCCCCACCCCCAGGTGCAGGTGGACAGTGGCAGAGAGATTCTCTAAAAAGCCAAATGCAGCATGGTACAATGAGCAGGGACTCTAGAGGGCAGAGGGGAGTTCAGCCTTATGCGTCCTTTCACTTACCTTCCGAGACCATCTGCAAGGAACTGATTTAATGCTAGCTGACTGGGTGTGATGGGGCACCTGTTGGCTAGGCCTGTGAGCCTGCAATTAGCTGCATTAACTGTTGCAGGCTCAGGGACTAGACCTAAAGAGGCAATCTCAGCACACTTCCAACAGACCTGGAAATACAGCTGAAAGATGCGGCAACCTTTGGTGAAGGATGGATTTGAACTTGCACCCTGCACGTGGAGGAATCCAGCTCCCCTACGTCAATGTCTGCAATGCTTGTTGCTCTGGGATTAAAGTGTTCTCAGAATGTGCACCCAAAAAGAGTCTGAATCTCCCCAGATGGTGTCCCCCACTTTTTTTTTGCATTGATCATACCCATATTTCCTCCTTCCACTCCCCTCTCTGCTTGTTTGAATTCTCTGATAAGTTGACTCAGAGGTTCATTGGTTTCAAAATTCACAGCTTTGATTAACACACATGCTGCAAATCAACCCTCCAAACAGGTATTGAGTCTACCTGCCTCTTCATTCCTACCTGGACTTTCAATGGAGAATCCCACATATTATTCCCTGTGTGTTTGGGACAACTGAAGAGAAGATTACCACTGAAAAATGTCTTCTAGCTTTTACACAAGACTGGCATCATGCATGCACACAAACCTGCACAGTTGTCATTCAGAAATCATATGGAAATGGAAAGCTGCACTGCTGTTCTGCAATACGTGTGTTTGAGGAATGGCCCGCCATTACTTTTGGGTTTTAGGAGATATTCGGTGTTGCCTGTAATAACTAAGGTATTGTTAACATACACCTCTTTCCTTAAGCGCAAGCTCACCCAGTGCACTGGAGCACCTGGCCTTCCGGAGCATTGCCCCGTGTAAAAAGCCAGCTGCTGCCAAGAGCTAACTTGTCTGAGTAGCTCTGAGTCATCGCAAAGGGGTAAATATTTAGGATGGGATTTTTAAAGCTGCTTTAGGTGTCCAGTTCCTTAAAGAGGCTTTAGAAATCTCAGCCGCCGTGTCAGTTGAATGAGTAAGATCTCAGGGGGCCACTTGAACCTGAGCAAGAGTTTGCTGCCATCAACACTAGATGCATTTTTATTAACTTTGGACATGCTTCTGCAACCCCCATGCTAGCACCTAATCCCATGGGCTTCAGTGGGCCCCCTTATAGAAGGAAACACTGCAAAATCAGCTCCTAAAAGTGGCTTGGTAAAAGGCAAATAATGATCTAAGGGCAAGTGTCAGAAGGCATAACATGATCGAAGATGTCATGTGTCAGTCATGGTTTCCGGTGTCGTTAGTGAATGGCGAAGCAGGGTAATTGACTTTTCCAGGTTGTGATTGGCTGAAACCCTTCTCCCAGCTTACATGGGGTCTACACGGCAGTGAAAAGGTGGTTGGTAATTGCGATCGCTGTGATGTACACGTTGATGGGGTGAAGGCTGATACTTGTCGAGAAGGCTCCAGCTTTTGAAGGATTCTGGGTTTGATTGTCATTCCGGACAAGTGTACCCTGACAGTCTTCCCCTTTTACAATAAATCAGAAGCAAAATGAATAAATTAGGTATTGAAGTTCCTTGAGGGCTTCATTGATGCGATTGCAGGTGGAAAAGACAGGTAACATAACCAGAGGGAATTGGTGTCAGGCCTGCTCCTCGCAGCCCCAGATTATGTTACCAATCAGCTGGTGAAATAGAGAGATTTCCCATGGACATTTAGTAAATCAACATGACAATGTCATATACAATCAGAGTTAATTAGGCAAACCCTCTTTCTGTGTGTACTGTACCTTATGCCTTAAAGGTAAAGAGGCTTGTCATTACTGCTGCTTTATAAATGCCCCTGGAAGCAGACTGGTTCTAGCCTAGTGGAGAAAGGCACATAAGCCAACCTCCAGGGGCTGGGGCTCAGAAGAGAGTTCGGGAAAGTGAGGAGAATCGGGCTTGTACACAGGCAGAGCACAAGGGTGCATTCATACCCCCAATGGGCAGACCTGTCCCTCCCCAACTCCACCCCCACCCGGACCCCTGGTCCCCTCCCCAGGGTGCACGGCAGCCAGGATCCTGGTTTGCAGAGCAGGTAGGAGGAGTGAGAGGGGCTGAAGAGGGGATGGATGCTCCGGGCCCTTTACATCACTGCAGAGCCCCTGATGGGGTGCACCCTGCAGCTCCAGTGGCGCTGAAGGGCTTGCTGGGGAGGCTACCCCAGCCCTGCCTCTTCTACCCAAGGCCCTGCCCCTCCCAGGGGAGCCCAGAGCCAGCGTCCCACAGGGGCCTGGCAAAGACTCCAGTTAGTCTTGTCCTTGAATGCCTCTGTGTGCCTCACTGTAGGAGACAAGGCATGAAGGCCCTACCTCCATCCTACCACACCCGTTGGCAGGGCCAGTGAGGTACTTACAGGGGAGCCTACAGTGGAATGGTGAGCCCTGCCTGTGCAGTGGGCTGCTGGGGAAGGGTTTATGCCTCCCTGAAGTCCTGTGGTCCCCCACAGTGCCTCTGGGGTGGCACAGCCAGCTTCACACCACCCTCTCACCACAGGAAGAGGTTTTGGGGTTGTAGCTGACGGATCTGCTGTAATTGTATACGAGGGTGGATGGTATTTGCTGGAAGCCTCATGTTCCTAGTGATCAGTGCTCTCTCCACCTATCACTGTCCTAGGTGGGTATGGCCAGCTTTATTGCCACAGACCTGCCATATTGAGCCTATGTCAGCCCAGTGCACTGAGGTCATGAGTAGAGGGATCTATCCCCTTTTCCCACTGAGGGACCATTTTTGCTTCTTGGGTCACAGACAGAGGCAACAATGACAATAATGCCTCTGGCTTATACAGCACAGCCCATCTGCCACGAGTTTCACCAGCATAACCGGTTGGCTAGTGGAAGACCATATTAACCCCACTTCACAGGCAGGGGAAGGTGAGTCCCAGAAGAGCTGAGGGATTTGCCCGAAGTAATGCAGGAGCTCAATGGTAGAGCTGAGAGTAGGTCCTAGGGGGGTCCTGAATCCAGTCCCTTGCCCTAACCTGGAAGCTGTAATCTGCTAGGACTCAGTTGTCATGCCTGGAGCCAACAGCGTCTGTAACAAAAGGCTTCTTTGACTATAATCCCATGGAACAGAGGAATCCTATTGGGTCTCCAAGTAAGAGGGACTGAGACTGGCAGCGCCTGCGGGTGGGGAAGAAGTGTCATTCTAGGACTGTCAGGTGACCTCACTGCCAGACTGGTCTTGGGCCCCTGGGCAGCATGGATTAAACCTCGCCAGGTGTTTTTAAACCGAGCAGTACGCTGGAGGCGTAATATGCAGCCTGGCCCAGGAAAGGAGGCCAGCGCCAAGTCCCAGGCAGGAGGATTAGTCTGGCCATGACAATAGCATCAGCAACTCTCTAAGGGGCAGAGCCTGACCAGGCAGCTGAGGGCTGGGGCTCCTGTGCCCCAGCAGCAACAGGGGCTGTGAGGCTGCCAGTGTTCAAATGTCTGACAAGCATCACACTGCAGCTTCTGTATTCCCAGCCCATGTGTCCCTGGTCCCCAGCAGAGCCCCGTTAAGACCTAATTAATGGCGCTTTTCTAATGAACTAAGCCCCAGCTGCCAACTACCCTCCCCTTTAATCTCTCTCCTACTCTGAATGAGAGAGCTTGCCAGGTGTCCCTGCAGTCCCTGTGCCACAGGGCAGCACTGGTGACCTGGCATGTCTCTCCCTCCTAGACTGACCTGGCTCTTGCTGCCTCCCACTGCTGTTGCACCATTGCAATTGCAATTCTTTGGAGTTAAAGGGCCAGGCTCCCAACTGGCAGTAGGGCAAGGACAGACTCTCTGCAAACCTGCCCAGCAATCCCAGCTCCGAGCATTAGGCGTGAGATGCTAAAAGCATCATTTAAACCAGCTTCCCCGCATGCTGCAGCACTGTCCCCAGCCACTCTGTGTGCTCTGTGCCACACATGCCTGGAGTGGCTGACTAATATGACTGGGATGCAAGAACAGCTGGCCCATCCTATGACTGAAGCTAGACATTTCTTGTGGCTGGGCAGGCTAACTGCAGAGAGATTCCAGGTTGGAAGGAGCCCACACCCTCCTAGCACTCCCCAAATGGAGACAGGAGCTCAAGTATCTTTGTATGCAGAAAACTCCAGTTGCTTCCTGGCACCTATTGTTTCTGTGCTTCACGCAGGCCCCCCGCCACTGCACCCCCTGAAGCTGGCCTCTCACCCACTTGGTGCTTGCCAGCTGCCCGCATCCTCAGATTTGGAGTGTTGAAGTAGAATCTGGGATTTAACTTAATTTGCTTCTTTTACTGGTCTTACTAGTTAGGGCGACAATATCTCCCTGTCCCGATATGGGGCAGCGAGATATGAGGGGCAGCTCCTCCAGGCTGCACCAAGACCCAGGGAGCTTCCTCCCCAGCCTTTCCTGGGAAAGCAGCAGCCACCAGCCCTACCTCCGGCAACCCTGGAGAAGCAGCGGCCACAAGCACCCCCCACCCAGACCCCTGTGAAAGCCGTGGCTGTGGGGCCTCCAAGACCATTCCCCCCAGCCCCCGAAGGCCAAAATACGGGACAATTCATCCCTTTAAAAAAATAAGTAGGGTTGCCTTTTTGGCATCCCAAATATGGGACTGTCCCATCCAATACAGGACGGATAGTCACACTATTAATAGTGAAAGATAACCCCCACCTTTTTTTAACTCCTTTCCTCCCTTTCCCCTACTATATAAACCCTGCATTCTAATTGCCTACTCCAAATATGAGGAAGTGGGTCTTACCTTCAAAAGCTCATCACTTAATAAATAAATGAGTTAGTATTTAAGGTGCTGCAGGCTCCTCATTCTTTGTCAAGCTACAGACTAACGTGCCCCCTACCCCATTTCAATTAGCAAATGTCAGCTATATGTAACACATGTGTCCAGCAACCATGGCTGGAGATTGTGGCATATTGTGAGACCTACAGAATTTGGTTTCCGAGATTAGAGAGGCAGTGGGGAGACAGGGTTTAGAATGGGAGCAGTTTGGTTGTTGCTGAGGTTCCCCACCAACAGCCAAACTTTCTATCATCCTTGCGGCCTCTGTGGCTGCAGGAAAAGAGAATTGCAGACCACAGGGCGCGTGCTGAAACCAGCTGTAACCTGATCCACCTGGCCCGACATAAGCACTTCTTGTTCTATGTTTGCATGCTGGAGAGTACTGCTTCTGCGGGAGCGTATCATTGTTTGGTGGCTTTGGAATGGCTGAACAGGGGCCGCCCAAATCAATCCCTGGAACAGGATTCCTCTTTCCACTGTGCAAAGTGTGTACATATTGGCTGCTTACTGGTCTGTCTCCAGCTGCACACAGCGGATGAACACCCCTGTAAAGCTGCTCAGATTCAACAGCTGCACTTCCCACCTTTACTGAAAACGCCATCATATTGTAAGAATAGCAGAGCTCCTTTATGAGTGTTAAGTGCCCTAGTACTGGATGTAATATAAGAACATAGGTCAGACCATTGATCTATCACCTTCTTGATATCCTCTCTCTTGCAGCCATGGCCAGTGCCTAGTTCTGCAGCAGTAGACAGAGAAACAGAACCACAAAACCCGGCCAGCTGCTCTATGTGGTAGAGGAGCAACCTCCACCACCCATTAGTTTGAAGCTGGTCACCCCTACGTCATAGCTAAAAACCAGGAACAAACAAATTGGCATTAGAGCATTTATTTGAAAACAGCTGAAAAAGGAACCAAGTCAGCTAGAAGGTAGAGATCAGACAAGTAGCCCTGTTCCTCTGTCCTACAGCTAAATCTTAGCCCTTCAGAATTCTTTAGTTGTAACTAGTCTCATTCTATCAGTAGCCTTTGATAGCTGATGGTGTGTGACATAGTAGAGAGAACACAGTGCTGGGGGAGAGAGAACAGATTCTGAGTCTAATCTTGGCTCTGACATTTAGGAACCAGCTGACAAAGGGGGTGCTGTTGTCATCATGAATGTCAGATCATGAACAGGAGGCAGCCAGACAACTCTCCAACACCACATTTTACAGACCTCTCTCCTCTGATCCCACTTGGGAATTCCAAAAGAAATTACAACAGCTACTTAAGGAACTCCCTGCTGCTATTCGGGACCTTATTCACTCAGACACACCATCTGAGCCGCATCCTGGATTATTCTGTTTACTTCCCAAAATCCACAAACCTGGGAACCCTGGATGCCCTATCATTTCATGTATCGGCACCCTTACCACCAGACTATCCAGTTATGTAGACTCCCTCCTCAAACCCTATGCCACCAACACTCCCAGCTATCTCTGAGACACCACTGACTTCCTGAGGAAATTACAAAACATCAGAAAAGTTCCTGACAACACCTTCCTTGCCACCATGGATGTAGAGGATCTGTACACTAATATTCCACACGAAAACGAATTACAAGCAATCAGGAATACCATCCCTGATGTCACCACAGCCAGTCTGGTGTCTGACCTCTGCAACTTTGTACTCACCCACAATTATTTCCAATTTGGGGACAGCATATACCTCCAGATTAGTGGAACTGTTATGGGCACCCACAATATGCTAATATATTTATGGCTGACCTGGAACAATGATTCCTCAGCTCCCGTCCCCTATCACCCCTCCTCTACTTAAGATACATTGATGACATATTTATGATTTGGACCCATGGTATAGGGACTCTAGAAGATTTCCACAGAGACTTTAACAATCTGCTCCCCACCATCAACTTATGCCTCAACTACTCCACAAAAGAGACACATTTCCTGGACACTACAGTACAAATCAAGTATGGCCTGATCAGTACCACACTCTACCGGAAACCCACTGATCGCTATACTTACCTACACACTTCTAGCTGCACACACACCTAGATCCATTGTTTATAGTCAAGCCCTTAGGTACATTCGCATTTGCTCTGATCCTACTGACAGACACCAAAAACTACAAGATATTTTCCAAATATTCATAACTTGAATTACCCACCAGGAGAAATAAAAAAACAAATCAACAGGGCCAGACGAATACCCAGAGACCAGCTACTCCAAGATAGGCCCAAAAAAGCCAAGAACAGAACACCACTGATCATCGTTACCTACAGTCCCCAACTCAAACCACTGCAATGCATTATTAAAGACCTACAACCTATCCTTAATCAGGATGCCACATTCCAGAAGGCCCTAGGTGACAGACCTGTTCTCTCCTACAGACAACCTCCCAACCTTATGAGGGTTCTCACCAACGACCACAGTCTATACCTCAGGAACACCAATCCTGGAACTTTTCCTTGCAACAAAGCCTATTGCCAGTTGTGTCCACATATCTAGTCTGAGATACCATCACTGGACCTAACCAGGTTATTCACAGAATCATGGGCATATTCTCATGTTCCTCAACTAACATCATATATGCCATCATGTGCCAACAATGCCCACATGCTTTGTATATTGGACAGATTTCAACATCTCTTAGACAAAGAATTAATGGACGTAAAAATAGACGTAAAAACACTCCTGATTCACAAACCTGTCAGCCAGTATTTTAATGGAGTGGGCCATTCTGTTAATGACCTGAAAGTCTGTGTTTTACTGAAGAGGACTTTTCACAGCCATTTGGAAAGCGAGGCTGCTGAACTCTCTTTTATATTCAAATTTGACATATTAACATGTGGTTTGAACTGGGATAGGAATTTTGCTAGCTCATTATAGGGGCTCTTTTGTATACTTTTGTTTTATCTTATTCTTGCCTGCCCCACACCTTCTGCCCCTCTGCTCTCTGATTTGCTCACCTTGATAACATTTTTCTGATTTGTCAACCTGGATTACTATTTTTGGTTCTCTGTGCCTTAAATATTGTCTCTGTTCTGGTATGGCTATGGTCTGAAGAAGTGGGTCTGTCCCACGAAAGCTCATCACCTAATAAATTATTTAGTTAGTCTTTAAAGTGCTACTGGACTGCTTTTTTGCTTTGATAGTATATATACTAGCACTGCTATCTCTCTGTTACTTTTTTAAAACCTGTTTCTCATCTTGCTCCTGCAGTTCTGTACCCGCAAACAACCAGAAATGCAAATGCTAGAATTGAGATGTGTTGTGATACTTTCTTAGTCTGCAAAAGTCACATGAGCAGAGACTTCTTCTTCCTTTAGGTAGAAGCAGTACCCAGCCCACTGTATCTGGTACCATCCTACTCGTTTACAATTATCAGTCATCAGCCCATACCTGGTGCACTTTGTGTTGGCAAAGAGCTAACTGTTCCAGCTCCCACCTACCCACCTCCTCCAGCTCCCACTTCCCCATCAGAAAGGAGGCAAAAAAGTGTACCATATAGACAATTGGTATCCAGGTCTGCGGAGGGAATTGTTCCCCTTGTCCCATAGTACGTAGTGCTCCTGCAACCAACGTCCCTGGTGCCAAAGGGGACCCATCTATGGGGCTTGAAGGAATGTTCAGCAGCATGGCCCGTTCAGGGCTTTGCCTCTGCTCTAGCTGCCAGCCAAGGGCCCAAAGAAATCACCACATGGTAAGAGAGTGTCTTCTTCTAGGAATGTTTGTGCTGTAGAATTAGAGAATTAATTCAGATGCCTTTGCCCGTGTGGCAGGAACACACACATTTGCATGCTTTGCTCTCTTAATAACGTGGTCTCTGATGACAGTTCTTTGCCTCTCGTGCAGTTATAATGTGGATGTTCCTGACTTTCCCCTTAGCATTCAGACTGCTTAGGCAGCATTTCTGGGGCTGCCAGGAGCTGGCAAGTGGATAATGCATAGCAAGTATCTAAGGAGGAGGATGTAAGTGTATTATCCTGTGCAATGGAGAAGTATGTCGTACAATAGTAATACTTCACTTTCCCACATCTCCTTTCAGCTGAGGAACTCAAAGAGCTTGACAGCCACTTGTTAAGCCTAACACCACCCTGAAAGGGGCTAAGGTTATTAACCCCAGTTTTCAGACCACGGAATTAAGAAACAAGCTGTGTCTACACGTGCACACTACTTCGAAGTAGCGGCACTAACTTCGAAATAGCGCCCGTCGCAGCTACACGCGCCGGGCGCTATTTCGAAGTTAACTTCGACGTTAGGCAGCGAGACGTCGAAGTCGCTAACCTCATGAGGGGATCGGAATAGCGCCCTACTTCGACGTTCAACGTTGAAGTAGGGACCGTGTAGACGATCCGCGTCCCGCAACGTCGAAATTGTGGGGTCCTCCATGGCAGCCATCAGCTGGGGGGTTGAGAGACGCTGTCTCTCCAGCCCGTGCGGGGCTCTATGGTCACCGTGTGCAGCAGCCCTTAGCCCAGGGCTTCTGGCTGCTGCTGCTGCAGTGGGGGATTCATGCTGCATGCACAGGGTCTGCAACTCGTTGTCGGCTCTGTGTATCTTGTGCTGTTTAGTGCAAGTGTGTCTGGGAGGGGCCCTTTAAGGGAGCGGCTGGCTGTTGAGTCCGCCCTGTGACCCTGTCTGCAGCTGTGCCTGGCACCCTTATTTCGATGTGTGCTACTGTGGCGTGTAGACGTTCCCTCGCTGCACCTATTTTGATGTGGTGCTGCACAACATCGAAGTTGAACATCGACGTTGCCGGCCCTGGAGGACGTGTAGACGTTATTCATCGAAATAGACTATTTCGATGTTGGGTGCACGTGTAGACGTAGCCACAGAGAGATTAAAGGACTTGCCCAGGTCACATTCAATGCTGGAAAGAGAACCCAGGAATCCTACTGTCCTAACCACTGCACTCTATCCAGGAGATAGTTGAGCCTGCCCAGAGAGGAGAGGTACATTTTGCAGTTGAAGGAAGTATTATATCACTCTGGGCTTGGTTTCTCTCTCTCTCTGGGCCGCTTTGTATGAAATTTGCTTGCAAAGTGCTGTTATATGAACAATGAGGGAGCCATCTAGATTTACAATGACTCCAGGCCCCTCCTGACAATCACCTGTGAGTTAGAAATCTGGTGGCTTTGAGGATCGCCTATGGGTTGATCCCTGTGCCCATTGCTTTGTCCCTACATGCAGCTCAGGGGCTTCTGCAATGTGATCTGCATTCTCCATTTGCTTAAGAGGTATCAGAGGAGTAGCCAAGTTAGTCTGTAACTTCAAAAACAACAAGAAGTGGGTCTTTGCCCATGAAAGCTTATGCTCCAAAACATCTGTTAATCTATAAGGTGCCACAGGACTTCTTGTTGGTTTTGTTGGTTAAAAAGGTGATGCATGCACGCCATTTAGCTGGCGTGTACCAGTATGCGCTATCTTCACTCTGAGCTGCCAGACAGAACCCTGGGGAATTCCTCAAGAGCAGGGTGTGGGTCCTGGGAGACTCAATAGGGATAAAGTGGATTCCAGCTCCCTGTGCCAGTCCCCGCCGTTTGCAGCTAACAGATTGTAACAAAACACCAAAGTGTGAAATATCTTCCCCGCTGTGCCTATTGGTAAGAGTGGGTGAGCACAGATCAAGGGAACAGCCTCAGGCCCCACCAGTGCATTTGCTCTGAGTGGTTTAGAGTAGGACAGAGGGGAGAGTCAAGGATTTGGCTGCAGACTGAGAAACAGGGCAGGGAGCAGAAAAACCAGTGTGAGTTCTTCTCTTAACTACAGGTCTGCCCATTGCTGTCAGCACTCACATCTGTCTCCTCCCCTATCATCAGAGGGTTCTGGGGAGAGGTGTGTGCACTGAGGCATTCTCTTGCCTCACCTTCCCTGTGCTAGCTACCTGGGAAGAAGATGGGGATTCACACTGCCCTAGTTTCCTTCCAAATGAGCATCTCCAGTGACACTAATTAAGCTTTCCCTTACACTTGGAAATGCGACTGGCCTGGGCATTGCTAAATTACCCCATGCACCAGATGGGCTTTGCCCATCTCTCAAACCTCTAATTATTGTGACCAGCCCCAAGAGAGGACAGACCCCTGGGGAGTGCAACTGAGCAGGGGCTATCAGGAGCTCTAGCCCATTTCTGGGTAGAATCCTGCAAAGTGGCTGTCACTGCACAAGCAGGGAGCTGGTGTGTGGCCCAGCTCTGCACAGTGCTCAGAAAAGCCAGACCCAGCATGGAAGTTGTACACAAGGGGGGAGCTGTGCTCTGCTCACTCCCCAGAGCAGCCATGAAGATGGCTCTCTGCTCAGTTCCCAAGCCACGCATCCAGGTGTCCAGCTCTCACTCAGTTCCGCTGCTGAAAACAATTAATGTCAGGAATGAGGAATTGTTGTGCTGTTTACAGAGAGTCATTCACATTAATGAACTCATCCCTCCAAGTGTTGTCTTCTCTGCAGGAATACATGTTTGTGTCTCTTGGTTTGGGTCTTGGTCACATGTTGTGTCCTGCATTTGTGGGTTGGAGAATTATCTCAGTAAGGTTGCCAGTTTTCTAACCACATGATACTAAACCCCCCTGTCCTGCCCAGGCCCTGCCCCTTAGCCAAGGCTCCACCCTGCTCCTACCATCCTGCCACACCTTCTGTTGCTCACTATTTCCTACTCTTGAGCACTCTTTCACTGAGCTGCCTCAGAGGGTTGGGGTGAAGGAGGGGGAGAAAGCTGACTGGACAAGAACGATGGAACTGTGTGTGGAGTGGGGGTGCTGAGAGCGAGTGAACCTAGCCGTAAACCCTGAAGATGATGGAAACCACTTCACGCAGAGCCTCCAGCACCCCTAGTTCCAGCACTGTGTGATTGGCTGGCTCTTCAGCGATCAGCTGTCAGTGAGATGTCAAGCACCTTTCCTGGGCAGGGCCACTGTTTGGCCTGCAATGCAATAGGCTGCCTTGGGAAAGCTTATAAGAATGGCTATATTAAGTCAAACTAATGGCCCATTCAACACAATACCACCTTATCTTCTAACAGTGGTCCATGCCAAAAGCTTCAACAGGAATGAACAGAAAAGGACAATTAATTACCCCATCATCTAGTTCCAGAAACTGGCAGTCGGAGGCTTGGGGACACCAGAGCATGGGGTTACATCCCTGACCATTTTGGCTTATAGTCACTGATGGATTTATCTCCCAGGAACTTATCTCATTCCTTTTTAACCCAGTTATCCTTTGATCTTCACAACATCCTCTGACAAGGAGTTCCACAGGTTGACTGCGTTATGTGAAGAAGTACTTCCCTAGTGTTTGTATAAACTTCCTGCCTATCAATTTCATTGGGTGACCCCCTGGTTATTGAATTACATCAGGGGTAATTAATACTTCCCTACTCACTTTCCCTGCACCATTAATGTTTTTATAGACCTCCAGTATATGCCCCCATTAATAATTTCTTTTCAAAAGTAAACATTCCCAGGGATCTAGTTATGTGTGCAGGATGGAAGCTAGAAGCATGTAGGTAAGTATAGTGATCAGTGGGTTTCCAGTAGAGTGTGGTACTTATCCGGCCACCCTTGATTTGTACTGTAGTGTCCAGGAAATGTATCTCTCACATAGAGTAATCGAGGCATAAGTTGATGGTGGGGTGCAGATTGTTAAAGTCTCTGTGGAATTATTCTAGAGTCTCTATACCATGGGTCCAAATCTTAAAGATGTCATCGATGTATCGTAAGTCGAGGAGGCGTAGTAGGGGACAAAAGCTGAGGAATCGTTGTTCCAGGTCAGCCATAAATCTATCAGCATATTGTGGGGCCATGTGGGTGCCCATAGCCAAAGCCCATCACCTAATAAATTATTTTGTAAGTCTTTAAAGTGCTACTGGACTGCTTTTTTGTTTTTGTAGTATATAGACTAGCACGGCTTTATAGTACTGTTACTATACCCTGGGAATAGTAATAGTAATAGTGTCTGACCTCTCTAACCGCGTTCTCACCCACAATTATTTCCGATTTGGGGACAATTTATACCTTCAGATTATTGGAACCGCTATGGGCACCCGCAGGGCCCCACAATATGCTAATATATTTATGGCTGACCTGGAACAACGATTCCTCAGCTCTCGTCCCCTATTACCCCTCCTCTACTTACGATACATTGATGACATATTTATGATTTGGACCCATGGTATAGAGACTCTAGAAGATTTCCACAGAGACTTTAACAATCTGCACCCCACCATCAACTTATGCCTCGATTACGCCACACGAGAGATACATTTCCTGGACACTACAGTACTAATCAAGGATGGCCTGATTGGTACCACGATCTACCAGAAACCCACTGATCGCTATACTTATCTACACCCTTCTAGCTTCCATCCTGCACACATAACTAGATCCATTGTTTACAGTCAAGCCCTTAGATACAATCGCATTTGCTCAGATCCTACTGACAGAGACTAAAAACTACAAGATCTTTACCAAATATTTATAAACCTGAATTACCCACCAGGAGAAATAAAAAAGCAAATCGACAGGGCCAGACAAATACCCAGAAACCAGCTACTCCAAGATAGACCCCAAAAAGCCAAGAACAGAACACCACTAGTCATCACCTACAGCTCCCAACTCAAACCACTGCAACGCATTATTAAAGACCTACAACCTATCCTTAATCAGGATGCCACATTCCAGAAGGCCCTAGGTGACAGACCTGTTCTCTCCTACAGATAACCTCCCAACCTTATGAGGATTCTCACCAACAACCACAGACTATACCGCAGGAACACCAGTCCGAGAACTTTTCCTTGCAACAAAGTCCATTGCCAGCTTTCTCCACATATCTATTCTGGAGATACCATCACTGGACCTAACCAGGTTTTTCACAGAATCACAGGCACATTCTCATGTTCCTCAACTAATATCATATATGCCATCATGTGCCAACAATGCCCAGATGCTTTGTATATTGGACAGACTTCAAACTCTGTCAGATAAAGAATTAATGGGCACACAACAGACATAAGAAGACTCCTGATTCACAAACCAGTCAGTCAACATTTTAATGGAGTGGGCCATTCTGTTAATGACTTAAAAGTCTGCATTTTAATGAAGAGGAATTTTCACAACAGTCTGCAAAGAGAGGCTTCTGAACTCTTTTATATTCAAATTTGACACATTAACACATGGTTTGAACCGAGATGTGAATTTTCTGGGTCGTTATAGGGGCTCTTTTGCGTACTTAGCTTAATCTAATTCTTCACACACACACACACACACACACACTCTGCTTCTGCCCCTCTACTCTCTGATTTGCTCACCTTGATAATTTTTTTCTGATTTGTCAACCTTGATTACTTTTTTGGTTCTCTGTGCCTTAAATATTGAGTCTGTTCTGGTATGGCTATGGTCTGAAGAAGTGGGTCTGTCCCATAAACGCTCACCACCTAGTAAAGTATTTTGTTAGTCTTTAAAGTGTTACTTGACCGCTTTTTTGTTTTGATATTCCCAAGGTATATCTATATTTATGGGGGGGTTAGAAGTTCCGTGATTTACCTTCTGGAGATCAGTTTTTCCCTGTGTGTGAAAACACAGCAAAATCAAACTCTCTGGGCTTGGCCGTTGAGCCCAAAGAGCCCCAGTCTACACCAGGGAACAGAGTCAATCCTGATACATCAATTCTAGCTACAGTAATGGCAGAATTGCATATCTGGAATTGACTTTGTTCCCTGGTGTAGACGAGGCCCTAGTCATTTTAATCAAGCCTCCTGTGAGACCTATTGCATATACTCTTTATCATTTTTCTTGCCTTTCTGTGTACCTTTCCAGTTTTAATATATTATATACCTATGTTCAGTACACAGAACAAGGAGGAGTTCATCATTCCATACAGACACATTCTATTTTGTCACAGTCTCTGCTCCCCGACATGCAGTGAGTGGCCACTGCAGAAACTTTCATTCTTTGTGTTAGTTCAGAGGAAACATCTGAGGGTGAGACCTTTCCTGGTTTTCTTACTTGCTTAAAAAGTCAAGAACTCATGTAACATGTGGGGTGTGCCAACAGTAGGAATGGCAATGCCTGTGGAAACTGTAGACCCACTAATGATGTCTGGGAAGACCAAAGGGGGATGTGAACCCATGTATCTTCCTACCAGGAAGCCATGGGGTATCTAGAGAGTGACATGGGGGAGATAATGCATCCAGCTGTGCATATCAAGGGTGCATTGTCTGGAGGAACAGGGTTGCACCCCAAGTCCTTTGCCCCCTTCTTCCAAGCCATGGCAGCCCCTACTAAATCACTATTTATGCAAAGACTGAAGGAAAAAAATGCACCTCCCTGAGCTGACTGATTTGTGAAAGTCGTGAATGATTTTCTGTCACTAGATATCAAACTGTGGTTGAAAGGATTTCCAGTTGACATTTAGCAGTATTAAATTACAAAATAACCACAAGTCAGTCACTCAGTATGATGTAAACAGTGGGATTTGACAGAGCTATTTCTGGCCTTGGGGACCAATTTACTCATTTTTACAGTCCCAATTCCAGTCAACCGCGAGTAGCACACAGTGCCTTTTGGACACTGTCTATTCAGAATTAGAGACACATATGGCAGAGTGTAATTACCTATTTATTCTGTTGCTGAATCAGCAAACTGAGGCTAGTTAACATTGCAGCTCACAAACGCCTTTCATAAACACTGGTCACTGTAGGATCAGTGCAAAATTAATGCAAATGAATAAAAGAATTCCAATCAGCGGGAGCCAAGAAGACTGCATGATTTAATGGTGGAGAAAAGGAAGTCTCAGAGCTCTTTGTGAGTATGAAATGTGAGCCCTGGTCTACATTCAAATTTAGATCATCCCAGCCACATTGCTCAGGGGTATGCAAAGTCACATATTTGAGCACAAGAATTAAGCTGATATAACCCAATGTGGATACAGCTCAGTGGGTAGAATTCTTTGGTCAGCCTAGTTAATGCTGCTCAGAGGGGCGGACTACCTACACAGATGGAAAGACCATCTATACTATGGTGCTGTAGGCACAGCTGCAACATTGTAGGAGCAGGTTCTTGCCTCTTGGGTAAATCAGCTAATGGGAGTTTGTCTTGGTGATATAATGCTTGTGTAACTTCATCTCCTGCCAGCGGAGCTGGGAGTGGGGGAAGAGAAACCGGAGAGAACTGTTTTCCTCCCCTTCCCCTTGAGGTTGGTATAATGATCTCTTACCCTAACACTTGTTTTTTGCCACCCCAAAAAGAGAGCCACTGGCCAGTACCAGTTACTAACTCGAGCTAAATAAGTGGGCGCTATCATGACAAACATTCATAAATAGATGCCTGAGGTACAACCTTCACATCAAATGGCAAGACTTGGTCACAAATGAGGAGCTTTGGAACAGAGCAGGACAAGAACCACTTGATGTTCAAATCAAGAGAAGAAATTGAGGAGGGCTAGGCCACACTGCTAGAAAACCATTATCCACATAGTCCATCAAGCTCTCACCTGGAACCTGCAGGGAAAATGCAACATAGGAAGACCTGGAAAATGTGGAGAAGATCTACTGAGACTAAAAGACAACAACTGGGGTACTCATGGAGTCAGCTAGAAGTTTTGTCCTGAGACAGAGTGAAGTGGAAGAGATTTGTAGATGATTTATCTCCACCTCGCTGCCTCAGGCGCATCCTTGGAATATCATGGAAGGACAGAGTGACCAACACCGCCGTCCTCGAGCAAGCTGGAATCCCAACCATGCACACCCTCCTCAGGCAGCGTCGGCTCCGCTGGCTTGGCCACATCCACAGGATGAATGATGGAAGGATTCCAAAAGACATC
The DNA here is from genome assembly GCF_033958435.1 of Carettochelys insculpta. NCBI lineage: Eukaryota > Metazoa > Chordata > Testudines > Carettochelyidae > Carettochelys > Carettochelys insculpta. The sequence continues at coordinate 22,804,035 of NC_134157.1, forward strand.
CTGTATGGTGAGCTAGCCTCTGGCAAAAGACCTCCCGGACACCCCCAGCTGAGCTACAAAGATGTCTGCAAGAGAGACCTCAGAGACGTAGACATCGAGCTGGACAACTGGGAAGAACTAGCAGAGGACTGCAGAAGATGGAGGCAGGGGTTACACAAGGGCCTTCAGAAGGGCGAGTTGAAGATCAGACAGCTAGCAGAGGAGAAGCGAGCGCACAGAAAGCACAATAAGGACTTGCCAGACACCCACCACATCTGCAAGAGATGCGGCAAGGACTGTCACTCTCGTGTGGGTCTTCATAGTCACAGTAGACGCTGTAAATGAAGCCCTCAATTGAAACTATAAAGGGCGTGATCCATAGTCTATGCAGACTGAAGGATGCCTACTACTACTACTACTACTTATCTCCACCTGGAGTACAAGGGTTTAAGTCAAGTAAGTCATCATACCAAAGGAAAATCCCATCATGGGTGGGAGGGAACTCCAGCTGACATCTGATGGTTCCACTCAGGAAAGAGAACAAGACTTGACTCCATAACCCAGGGATCCCCCATGAACTGTATGGAGACCTGGTGACAATGGGTTCATCACCCTCTTCCAGCTCCTTGTCAATGCAGATCTGCCTCCCCATGCATGAAGGACAATTGCATGGCATGCTGGGAACTCTATGGGGTTGACAAATGATTCCCTGCAGAGTTGATGGGGGAATGGTATGTAAATCCAGCTCCATTTCTGACTTACCGTAGTCCACCCTCCTTTCTACGACCAAATCTCCACCCCAGCGGAGGTCTTTCAGTCAGTCTAGGGACAACTCTCCAAACAGAAAGAGGTCTCAAAGGGACAGATTTGCCCCTGGAGTTGCTATGCTGTGGGGAATTTCAGAGTTTATTTGCTCTCAACTTTAAGGTCTAAAGAGTCAGCTGATCTGTGGGAGCACAAGGCCAGGAAGGGGCAAGTGGTTAAAGGATCATGTGACTGCCTGTGGATTATGTCAGAACTGCTCTGGAGTTAGTCAGGCAGTGTTCAGTGACAAAGGAAAACTTGTGATGTGCTCTCTAGAGTGGTTAGGTAGGAGACCCAGGAAAGACCTTGGAGAGGTAGAAGGGATGTGCCTGTAGGGAATGGCCCAAGGCAGTGATGTTCTGTGAGATGTAAAATCAGGGGTACAGGGGCTGCATTTTGAGGCTCCCTGGGCTCCAGCAAAAGAAGGCAGATTCACTGACAGCATTGCCTGGAGGGACATTCAAAACACTGTGCTGAGGGGAAGAAGGGTGCTGATTTTCGTTAATGACTTTCCTCAAAAGTAGGAGGATTGAAATATTACTCAGGAAAAATGGGGGAACTTGAGGACTGCGATAATACAAATGGTTTGGACTTTAATAGTACAATGTACAAGGTCATGTATTTAGGGACTAATGAGAAGAATTTCTGCCAGAAGCTCCTCAGTTGAAAACAACAGAAAAGGAAAGAGATTCAGGTGTGTTTAGTCAATCACAGGGTGACTCTGCCACCAGTGTGATGTAGTGTTTAAAAGGCAAAATGTGAAACCCAGGTGTATCAGTTGAGGCATTTGCAGTAGCAATGGGAAGTTACTAGTGGCATTGCACATGGCTCTGGTAGGATCTTATCTGGAATACCTTGCGCAGTTCAAATCACCCATGTTCAAGAAAGATTAATTACTGGAACAGGTGCAGAGGAGGCTGCTAGGCTGATCAGGGGAATAGCGAGAGTATCTTATAAGAGGAAACTCAAAGAGCCTGGCTTGTTTAGTGTAGCAAAATGCAGGCTGAGCAGGACCTGCCATCTCCTTATAAATATATGGGGGCTGGGGGGCAAACAGCAGGAAGAAACAAGAGCTCTGTAAGCTATAGGACAAATGTGACACACGATCAAGTGAGTTTGAACTTGCTTGCCAGACTGAGAGTATCCTGGACAAACCTTATGGAATTTGTTGAGTTAAATTAAACCTGATTAAATGAGTTTTAATATATTTGTGGTCCATTGTATTGAGTACACAATTCGGGATGTGTTACTGCATATGTGACTCCTCTAGCAGGTGTGGGGGGAGGGGTAATGCAATTCCTCCAGTGATCAGCTCTTTGAAGAGGTGATTTTTGAATAAATAACCAGGCTCAGGGCCTTCTTCCTGGTCCAGCAAACAAACAAGACCTCTGGTCCATGAAGTGCCCCAGCTCTTAACAGGGAAGGATCAGAAGGGCCCCATAACAGGGTGCTTGTTCTGAGGGGGGCGCTGTGATCAACTTGAAACCCCAAGGAAACTGCTTGGGTGGGGTGCTGAAGAACTGCTCCTTTCAGAGCCCAGGTTTGGTTGGGGTGAACTTGGGTAAGCATAGGCTCTTTTGCTGATTTTACTGTGTTTTCTAAGCAGTGCTTTTGCCTGAAGACTAAAACAAGCTTGCACAGGAAGTGCTGTGTGGTAACAGTACCTGGGGCAGTCACACTGTTGACGTCTCGGAATAAAAGGCAAGCAGACTCACGTTAGCAGCCTGTCTCTGCTGGGAATAATGCAGTGAAGGCAGGGAACTGTTCAGCCTGGAGACCTCCATTCCCCCCGGTCAGAAAGGAGTAAAATGTGGGTCTCAACCTAAGAGAGGCGACAGCTGTGGGAGCTGGATGCCCGAGAGTGGGTGCCCTGGATGGACCATGAAAAAGTGAGAAGTGAGCAGCTGCCCTGAAACTTGACTCTGGCTGTGAATTGGATCAGACTGGAGATTAATAGGGGTCTCACCCTCAAACTGGAGAGGTTCGGAAACAGCCTCTCAGTGGGAGCTGGGGTAGGGCACTTGCCCACTCTAGCCAGTTTCAGATGGAGCCTGGTAAGTTTTTGAATGCAGCAAGGTAATGGGTTCCCTGTTAAAACAAGGGACTAGACTGATGAATGAAGATATCCCAACTCATCCCAAGGCTCATAGGATTATGGAGCCCCAGAGCCCACGAAGGACTGTGATGATGGTTGAGCCTGGCCTAAGGCTACGTCTCAACAGGAGGCTAGAGTGGAAGGTTGTTTTCTGTTGTATATTTCCTTCTCATCAGTCACTTCTCTCCACGCGATCTGCTGCAGGTTCCTGCCAAAAGAAAATGGCCAGTCAGAGAAGGAAACTCAGCCAATGACCGCATCTCCTCCCTAGGGAGAGGCCTGCTGCTGTGATGGCCACTCTAAGGCAGCCTGGCAGCAGACTGCTTCCAGGGGAAACAAGGGACCAGCATTATCTTTTCCTCCCGCCCCTGCCCCATGTAGTGAACATCTTCAGAAAGCAGTGGAATGTGCTCCTGTCCAAAGTCAGAAGCATAAAGAATCCAGATAAAATCTTGAGGGGATGCTAGAGAGTATTACAAATAACCAAGACAGGATGAGCAGCTCTGTAGACATCTGGACACACTAAACACGTGGCAACGAAGGGTCCTGTGGCACCTTATAGACTAACAGAAAAGTTTAGAGCATGAGCTTTCGTGAGTTAACTCACTTCTTCAGATGCTGGTCCTGGAAATCTGCAAGGCCAGGTATAAATAGGCCAGAGCAAGGCTGGGGATAACGAGGTTAGCTCAGTCAGGCAGGCTGAGTTGTATTGTCATCAGTAGATCTGGAGGTGTGAACTCCAAGAGAGGGGAAGCTGCTTTTGTATTTAGCCAGCATTCACAGTCTTTGTTTAATCCTGAGCTGAGGGTATTGAATTTGCAGATGAATTGTAGCTCAGCAATTTCTCTTTGGAGTCTGTTCTTGAAATTTCTTTGCTGCAGGATAGCTACTTTTAAACACGTGGCAGTGGCCTTCCCACCAACTTTAGAGGTATAGTAGCTGCCCATGACCTGCTTTATTTCTGAGGATCCTTAAATACTTAAACAGAGTAGAGGCATGAGGCTACAACAATACAAATAGTAAATACAATTCTTATCATTACTGAGCAGTTCAGTGGGAAGGCCAGGAAACGTCCCGTCTCTCTGTTGGCATATAGCCATTGCGTGCTCTCTCTTTGTTTTGATGAGAGGGTTGTGGGTTTTGGTTTGGAAAGTACCTATAAACTGAGCAATGCAATGAGTAGGTGGTGGACATGTTGCAACTTCTGGGCCCTGATCTAGTTCAGAGCTTTTGCCCTGTTGCACATCTGACCTGACCCCCTGCACATTTAACATTCTGTGTACACTGGGGGGGAAAGAGCATTTTTCCTCTCTCAAACTCTATTTTAAGTTTCCAGCTGTGGACACTCCCTGCAGAGGCACCTCACAAAAATGAAATAAAACTTCTGCCTGGAAGCTGAAGGCTCCTAAGTTTAAGCCTTTCTGGATTGGAGTATGGGCTGGAAGTCAGAGCACAAGCCTAGGGGACTGGACCTCTGGGTTGTTCTCTCATCTCTGAGCCTTATTCAGCACGACACCTGGGTCAAATGCCTTCCCCTTCCAAGAACTTCACACAAGGGTAGTGTCTGACTCTGAAATTAATGCAGCATCCTGCAGTGACTGAGACAGCCCCACTGGCAGGCCCCACCAGGCCAAATGTGGGGAGGAGAGCCCTTCTGGGTGCCAAAGACTGCCTCTCTGTCTCTGTCTCTGTCTCTCTCTCTCTCTCTCTTCAAAGCATGGGACATCTTGTTTCAGGGGTGTTCAGGGAGCTGGGATTTGACACTCATTAGCGCAGTGCAGGCTGCACCTGTATCTCACAGCTGTCTGCAGCCTATGGGGGAAACAGTAAAGGAGATTTCAGAGGGCGTGAGAGAAAAAAGGTCCAAGGAATGTGACTGAAATGCCTGTGCCATTTGTCCTACCAAGTCCCTATCTCATGTTCTGAGATGTTTTCAGAGAAGGGAGTGAAATTTTGACAGTCTGTCAGCCACAGATCTGAGACACTGGTCAGATTTCATCACTGGCCTAATGTACCTTCACTCAGCCTGCATTTCCTGATAACAAACCTCCATCTGCCTTGTAAAACAAATGCCATCTTCTCTTAATCTGCCTCTACCTGCAACTCCCACTCCTCCAAGCATGAGCCCTTTTCTTTTAACCTCTGCTTTCTGGCTACAGATAACAATTCAGCAAATTTTATCCCTAGCCAACAAATTACGATTGGTTCTTAGAAATCAAATCACTCCCTGTGGCACAATGGTGGCTGCTGCATGAGATGGCTCGGCCCTTGGTGTGTGCTCTCTTGAGTTGTAGCGGAGTACTGCAGAGGAATTGTCAGGTCCTTGAGAGTAAGTATGGATTAGCCTTTCCACCCTACAGCCTGTTTTTAGGAGGTATGTGTGGGGTTATGACTTAGTCATTTACAATCCAATTCAAAACAACCTAAATCTGTTTTACACCCAAAGTTGTTGGGCCTCATTAAAAGCTTTGGGAAGTTGAGTGCAAGAAATCTTATTTTCCTATCTACTTACTTCCTTTGAAACGCATTTTTAAACTAAGCATATTGTTTAGAGTAATAGCTTGGCCCCTGAGCGTGCTAATTAATGATTAGAACCTACTCTACTGGTAGCAGAGGTAGGTATGTTACTGCGGGTCAAAAGAACCAACTGTTTTGCCAAATGGCCTTATTTTTACTTCTGTTTTTCTCATGCAAATGTTCTCGATACACAGTTTAACTACAGCACTTGGCAGCTTCTCAGAACTTTACAAAATGTACCTAATAAAATTTAGAGAAAGAAACAAACAGGAAGTTGTTATAAAAGGAACAAAAATTATTTTAGCCATAGAAGATTTTTCTGGGCCACAACTCAACCTGCAGGAAACATGTATATTATTACTATAATGGTGCCAACAGTGTCTTTAGGGGGACAGATCTTTGCTTCAAACCTTGCAACTAGAATGAAGGGAAATGTATTTTCTGATTGAGTCTAAGCTGGTGGGAGATGGGATCAAGGCAGTAAGAACATGGTGATTATGAATTTAGTAACAATTGTGGCACTGTGTTCAATGAGTCATTTTAAACTCAACCTTCATCAATTGTTCCTTTCTAAAGCACAGCTTTCCTCTCTCTCTACTCTGCACCAGTGACGTGTACTTTTATGGTGCAAACATCACCTTATCTCCCATTGCAGATGAACAGCTGTAGTTTGTTTTGCAATTTTCTCATCAGGGAAATCCAAGGTCATGCACTACACAAGTTATAACACCAAACAGAGAAGGAAGTTACAAATCCTGCATCCAGACACTAGTGTGAGGGGGCTGCTCTCACAGCAGATGGGCATGTTGTCAGAGGTGGCATGAACACACAGGCAGGCAGGCAGTTGCAGGCTGGTGGATTACATGTGAGACTGTGAGTCAAGAAGCCTAGGTTTTATTCTTGACTCTGCCACTGACTGGCTTGTGACTGGGACAGCTCTTCAGTGCTAGTGTCCTCATTTGTAAAATAGGGATAATGATACTTTTTAAAGGGCTGTTGATGACAAGCACTGAAGAATAGAACTTTAACAAAGCCATGTTACTCTCAGTGGGCTATTTACCAAATAAGATCATAGTTTGATTTCTTACATAACTTTTTAATGTAGTTTCTGTAACAAAATACCTAGACGAGCTACAGTAAATATTCAAAATATACGTGCAACTGAAAGTAAGTTCTGAGATTCACAAAACAACCAACTAACACAATCAATCAACTTGTCTTGCTTCGCATGAGTATTTTTTCTGTGTCTAGGCATAGATGTTATATCCATGACCCAAGTATTCCCAGCTTGGATCTAATGGTTGGTCAGTCTTCAATAAAGATATTTAAAATTAAAATTCCATATTCAAAAGAAATTCTTTCTTTTATCCCTTTTGATACACAAAGACAACTCTAAAGAGCAATGAATGTACTCTCCATCATATAAACCTATTTGTTTCTGGTTTGCAGTTAACTTGGTAGGTGTAAATAGGCCTGCTCAATTTCACCTTCTGATTCTTGTCAGATTGTTTTTCTGCATCTGATCTGGGAACAGCTTTGGGGTTTTCAAACTGTAAGGGAAAGTTTTCTGTGGTTTTATTTGATTTAATAACAATTTCTATTGACAAGAAGTTTTGAAAAACACTGTTTTAAAAACATACAACCTTGGGGCTGAGTTGTGCAGTGCCTCTTGGTGGTTAAACAGATGATACTTTTCTGATGTTTTGGGGCTTTAAGCTCTCAGGTGAGACTGACATCAATGGCCTTCTAGAACTCTGCATTTTCAAAACCAACTTACATGTAGCCCTGTCTTTCCTTTGATGGGATAAATGGCAGAAAACAAGCTCTTATTTGGCTAATGCACTATCCTGCTGTCATTTATAAAATGCACTTTTGTGAGTAAATGTAGTCATGAACAAGGGACATTTGTGATAGGTCCTGACAGAGCCTCACATCAAAAACACTCCAAATTCCTGGCAGAGTTTGCCTGTCTTGTATGCACTGTATAAGTAGATGCAATCAGGCATAAGCCGCCACACACGCTGAATTTTGGTATTTTTATTGAATGTGTATTTCTTTTGAACTTAATGGGAAACATGTGATTTGTACTACTTCATTCAAAGGATGACTAGAAGAGGCTTCATTAAAGCATATGTAGTACCCAGAAGCACTGAGACCTCATCTGGGGTGAGTGAAATCTCTGCTCTCCAACCTCAGCTGAGAGCCAGCTGGTCTTTAACTCATATGGTAGAGTGCAAGGCTTTAGACCCTATACTTGCAGGTTCCATCCTTGGTGCTGGCAACCCCAGGTCTGTAAGCCTTACAACTGGTGCTTTGGCCGGGAAGAACTGCTGGAAGGTCTCAGAAGCTTAGGACGTGCTTCTTCAGCCAAGGAAGCATGTAGTATTGAGAGCTCATCTGGGGTGAGTGAAGTCTCTGCTCTACAGCCTGGGCTGAGACCCAGCTAGACTTTAGCTCATCTGGTAGAGTACAGGGCTTCAGACCATATGCTCACCAGTTCTATCCCTGGGGCCGGCAACCTGGGTGCATGAGTGTTACACCTACTACATAATATCTGCTGTCAAAACAAAAAAGTAGTCCAGTAGCACTGTAAAGACTAACAAAATAATTTGTTAGGTGATGAGCTTTCATGGTACAGCCCCACTTCTTCAGATCATAGCCATACACGAACAGACTCAATATTTAAGGCACAGAGAACCAAAAAGAGTAATCAAGGTTGACAAATCAGAAAAATAGTATCAAGGTGAGCAAAGCAGAGTAGAGGGGCAGAAGGTGGTGGTGGGGGTGTCAAGAATTAGAGTAAGCCAAGTATGCAAAAGAGTCCCATAACAACCTAAAAAATTCCCATCCTAGTTCAAACTGTGTGTTAATGTGTCAAATTTGAATATAAAAGAGTGTTCAGCAGCCTCTCAGAGAGTTCAGAGGCTGCTGAACTCTTTTATATTCAAATTCTACACGTTAAACACGTGGTCTGAACTGGGATGGGAATTTTTAAGGTTGTTATAAGGGCTCATTTGCATACTTAGCTTAATCTAATTCTTGACACCCCCACCACCTTCTGCCCCTCTACTGTCCAATTTGCTCACCTTGATAATATTTTTCTGATTTGTCAACCTTGATTACTCTTTTTGGTTCTCTGTGCCTTTATGGCTATGGTCTGAAGAAGTGGGTCTGTCACATGAAAGCTCATCACCTAATAAATTATTTTGTTACTCTTTAAAGTGCTACTGGACTGCTTTTTGGTTTTGATAGTATATAGACTAGCACAACTTTCTCTCTGTTAATATTTACTGTACACTGTTGGCACGTAGCTCTAGATGCTGAAAAGTAACTCAAAGCCAGTCTTTGTCACCATCAAAACCTGAAGACTGGGTGGTCTTGGTGGTATGCTAGATGAGCTCTGAGAACATGGAATGTACTGAAAATAACAGAGCAGAAGAGCTATAATATAAATCAAACGTTTTCCCAGGTTGCTAACACAGTATCTAACTCTGGTTCTGTTTTCCTTCCTGACACTTGGGCTCTTTGAAAACAAAACAGTGAAGTGGCACTTTAAAGAGGAACAGAATAATTTATTAGGTGATGAGCTTTTGTGGGACAGATCAACTTCTTCAGACCATAGCCATACCAGAACAAACTCAATATTGATTTTATTCAGTATTGAATCTGTTCTGGTATCGCTATGATCTGAAGAAGTGGGTATGTCCCACGAAAGCTTATCAACTAAAAATTATTTTGTTAGTCTTTAAAGTGCTATTTGATTGCTTTTTTGCTTTGACAGAATACAGACTAACACAGCTGTCTCTCTGTCACTTGGTCTCTTTGGTTGTTTTTGCTCTTAGTTCTGACAACTAAGAACATAAGAACAGCCATACTGACTCAGACAAAAGGTTCATCTAGCCTGGCATGCTGTCTTCTAACAGTGGCCAATACCAGGTGCCCCAGAAGGAGTGGATAGAACAGGTAGCCATTGAGTGATCCCTCTATAGTCATCCATTTCCAGCCTCTGACAAACAGAAGCAAAGGACACCATTCTTAACAGCCATTGATGGACCTAACCTCCATGAATGTATCTGGTTCTTTTTGAACACTGTTGATGTCCTGGTCTTTACAAAAGCCTCTGGCAAGGATTTCCACAGGTCTACCATAAAGAAAAACTTTCTTTTGTTAGTTCAAAACCTACTGCCCCTTAATTTCATTTCTTATGTTATGGGAACAAATAAATAACTTTTCCTTATTCACTTTTTCCATACCTGTCATGATTTTATAGACCTGTCATATCCCTGATTAGTAATCCTGTTTTCCAAGCTGAAAAGTTCTGTTTTTTTTAATCTTACTTCATATGGCACTTGTGTCAAACCCCTAATAATTTTTGTTGTCCTTTTCTAAACCTTTTCCAATGTGAGATGACCACTTCTGTACACAGTATTCAACATGTGGGTGTACCATGGATTTATATATAGAAGGAATAAGATATTCGCTGTCTTATTCACTACCCTTTTTTGGCAACGAAGGGTCCTGTGGCACCTTATAGACTAACATAAAAGTTTTGAGCATGAGCTTTCATGAGCACAGACTCACTTCATCAGATGCTCACAGAGCATCTGATGAAGTGAGTCTGTGTTCAAGAAAGCTCATGCTCAAAACTTTTATGTTAGTCTATAAGGTGCCACAGGACCCTTCGTTGCTGTTACAGATCCAGACTAACACGGCTACCCCTCCGATACTATCCTTTTTTAATGATCCCTAACATTCGGTTCGCTTTTTTGACTGCTGCTGCACATTGAGTGAATGGTTTAGAGAACTATCCACAGTTACTCCAAGATATAACTTCAGTGGTTATAGCTAAATTAGTCCCCATCTTTGTAAGTATAGTTGAGGTTATTTTTTCCAAGGTACATTACTTTACATTTGTCAACATTAAATTTCATTTTCCATTTTGTAGCCCAGTTGCTTAGTTTTGTGAGATCTTTTTGAAGCTCTTCACAGTCTGCTTTGTTCTTAATTATGTTAAGCAGTTTAGTATCATTGACAAATTTTGCCACCTCACTATTTATTCCCTTTTCCAGATCATTTATAAATAGGTTGAATAGGATTGGTCCATAACAGACCTATGAGGGATACCACTAGTTACCACTCCCTATACTGAAAATTTACAATTTATTCCTACGATTAGTTACTTTTAACCAGTTATCAATCCATAAGAGGACCTTCCCTCTTCTCCCATGACAACTTACTTTGCTTAAGAACCTTTGTTGAGGGACTTTGTCAAAGGCTTTCTGGAAATCTAAGTATGCTATATCCACTGCATCCCTCTTGTCCACATGCTTATTGACCCCCTCAAAGAACTCTAGGGCTATGTCTACACTTGCCCCCTTCTTCAAAGAAGAATATGCAGCACTTCATTAGGCTAATTCTCCCCTGCAGCAACTTCAAAGTGTCAGACTTTTAAGTGCCAGCATACCATGTAGCTGTGGGCACTTCAAAGTGCCTGTGCTACTTCAAAGTGCCTTTAGTCCCCAAAAGTAGCAGCCTGATTACCATGCCCCCTTCAAAGTTCGGGGCAAGTGTAGACATAGCCTAGTAGTTTAGTAAGACATGATTTCCCTTTGCAGAAACCATGCTGACTTTTTCCCAACAAATTATGTGATCTATGTGTCAGAAAATTTTATTCTTACTATAATTTTGCCTAATTTGCCTGGTACTGACTTTAGACTTACTGGTCTGTAATTGCCAGGATCACCTTTAGAGCCCTTTATACGTATTGGCATTGCATTAACTATCTTCCAGTCATTAGGTATGGACCATTTCACATTTGAGTTCTTTCAGAACTTTTGGCTGAATGACATCTGGTCACAGAGACTTGTTACTATTAAGTTTATCAATTTGTTCTAAAAGCTCCTCTAATGATGCCTCAATCTGGGACACTTCCTCAGATTTGTCCCCTAAAAAGAATGGCTCAGGTTTGGGACTCTTCCTAACATCCTCAGCTGTGAAGACCAAAACAAAGAATTCATTTAGCTGCTCCACAATGGCGTCATCATCTTAAAGTACGCCCTTAGCATCTGGGTCATCCAGTGACCCCATTGGTTGCTTAGCAGGCTTCCTGCTTCTTGATGGGCTTAAAAAATGTTCTTATGTTCTCAATTGTTGCACCTTCGTGGTAACTCCTGTTTCCTTCCTGTTTAAAAGAGTCTTGTAGCCTTTGAACCAGTGACACTAAATCAGTTCTATTTTGTGGTTATTTGTAATCATACATGTGAAGACAAAGAAGTTGTACAGCATCTTGTGAATGCTTAGACTGCACCTGGAACTTTCTGCTACTGCTCGAGAGGACAGCTAGTGTCAGTGTTTATTGCAGAATCAGGGCTATACGTCTGAGTCATGGGAATAAAGATTTCCCAAGAAATGTAAGACTGAATTAGATTGGTAAGTGCCATTGAAACACACAGGGCAAAATCTTTCTTAATGAATGTTAATCTTCTAACTATCCTTTGGATGTCTGCCAGCTTCAAGTGAACCTGCCACTTTTCCCTTGATAAATATCTTTGAAACTAACAGTCTTAGAGACTATCAACTTTATTTATTAGGTAATAATGCTGGAAAAAAGTGGGATGGGGAGTCACCATTCATGACCAGTGTTGATAGGTGACTCCCTGCCTTTTTTTTCTCTTCCTGATCCACCTCCTTCCTTCACCCCCACCCCACTATATAAACCCTGGATTCTTTTATCTGCTCCAATCTGAGGCAGTGGCTCTTACCCATGAAAGCCCGTTACCTAATAAATAAACTTATTAGTCTTTAAGGTGCTACAGGACTGCTTAGTATTTGCGAAGCTACAGAATGACATGACTAAGCCTCTGAGACTATCTTTGAAGCTGTTATTACAGCATCCCTTTTTCTCTCTGGGAATCCGAACAATTATGGGCCTTTAAAATAAGCTCATTGCTTGTTCAAGGCAAAAGGGAGAAAGTAGGTATAAACGATAAATTGTCCTGTATTGTTTTTTGTGAGCTGATCAGTGTTATTGTTTTGCTGCACCTGACAGGTATATGACTTACAAAAGCTACCTCCATGGCAATGACAAAACCTGGAAATGGGCTCCCTCTAAGCGTTCCGATGATAAAGTGAGGAACAGCTGAAAGGACCAGTGGCTGGTATGTAGTGCAGTAAACATGCATGTTCCAATTTTAGAAAACTACAACAGGGGAAGACTTGTTCATGTGCCAGCCTTACTTGCTACTTCCTGTCTACATAGTATGTCTAAGGAAGGTTTGGGCAAAAGATAAATTTATCACCTTCTGACATGTGTAATGGCCTCTGTTGTAGTTAATTAATTTATACATTCACAGTGAGGCGGTATCACATATAACTAGCAAATATCAAATCTTTGGGACAGTCACAGTAAACATCTAGGCAATCCAAAGTCTATAGAGGGTAAGCAGCTCTGCCATGCCTCATTGGAAAGCTACAGTCTTCCTGGTTTTCTCCTTGAAGCTCCTGCCACAATCACACCTTTCTCCTACTGCTTATTTAAAAGTGTGCAAATACCATCCATAGCCCCAGTGGTTTGATTTTGACCATGTTCCCCAAAGCCAACCTCTGCTTCCTGCCTAGCCTCTGCCCTACCTATAATCACCTTTCTTATCTCTGCATCGGTGTGCTTTCAGCTAAACAAAAATACCCTCCCTTTAACCCAGATGCTCAAAGCTGCTCTGAAACAACGAAGCTACAAAGTTTGGCAGGGTTGCAAACTGCCTCCCTCCCCTCTTCCCCAGCCATAGGTTGACAGGAGGGACACTGAGGGATTTGTTAATCAGTCCTGAGGAGTGCTTGCTGTTTATTTCTTGGTAAGCAGAATTGTAAACTGATGCTGAAATACGCAGCATTCCAGCTCTTCCCTTCTCGGCCTTCTCAATTGCTCTGGGCAGATTAAGGCTCTTGTGCTATTTTACCATGGTCAGTGATCTGGCCTCTTGAATTCGTTATACTTTTCTCAATTAGTTGAGGGCATTTAACATGGATTTTTCATGTTTGCATCACAAATTCTTAATAAGCCATGAAAAGCAGCTGTTCAAAAACTCCTGAATTCATTATTGCCAGTGTTTGGAGTGAAGGAACTTTGCCAGCCACTTGACTGGGGACCAGGCACAGCCAGTTTGATGGGAGCAACTGTTCGTATTGAAAAATAACATGCATGTGGATCTGCTATTTCATTTTTACTTTCCATGCTACCTCTTCCATACTCAACTTTAAATTTGCTGATAGCTGCAACACCTGGTCAGGAGCAAAATGGCATCCAGGAGATGTCCATGGTTTGAGCTCAATCTCCTGTCTCCCCTTTTACTGGACTTTCAATCTGGGTTAGTCTTTTGCTCTGGTCAGGAAGGATGCCCGATGGTTAGACCTAGAATCCAGCTTTTTTGTTCCATTCATGTTTTGCCACTGTGTTGTTGAGTGACCTCGGCCAAACAACTTCCCTTCTCTCTGCCTCCATTTCCTTTTATGAAAAATTGGGATAACAAGAGGAGGGGGATCCCTTTTAACTTCCCACAGGCAATTAACATCTGACCTATTAAACAGAGCAAGTCAGAGCTATAGCCATGATAATCCTGCATTTGAGGAGAGAGGGGTCAAATATTAGCTCTTGTGTTTTGTTTGGGTGTAGTCTAGTGCACTGAACACAGAACTGGGTGAACGCTCCTTAATTTTATAGCCATCTGTGGCACTAAAGCCATGAATAAAATGGAGTAATAATAATATTACTTACTGTAGGGTTGTTGAGAGGGTTAAATAGTAATATTTGCATAAATGCTCCATAAATGCTAAGTGTTACTGTTGCAGGACATGCATTCTAAGAAGAGAAAGAATTGCAAGAGTTCAGGAGCCAAATGAAGAATTAAAACGTGAATCACCAAACTCTCCTTTCTGTACTAATCTGCATTAGTTATTCAGGCATGGCCTTTAATTCATATGGGGACTCACTTTCTAGATGGTTCAGTACAAGACAAAGGTTTCCAGTAACTAGCTAAAGACAAGAGAGAAGCTCTTCTGATTTAAAAACAAGTCCTGTGGCACCTTATAGACTAACAGATACTTTGGAGCATAAACTTTCATGGACAAAGAGCCACTTCATCTGACTTGTTGTTTTTGAAGATACAGACTAACTCAGCTACCCCTCTGATACGTGTCTTCTGATTTAGCTTGTATTCCTATTCCTTTCCTTCCCTGAGCCATGATGATTCACTGCAGAAGTGCATTCAGGGCTCAGACTCAAATATTACAAGGTTAGTCGTGGTGCTATGCCAGGGTGCTATGAACATCTTTATCTATCTCCTGGTTGTTTTTCCTTGAACTCAGAATCATCTTTATTTTGTCCCTTTCTAAGAATGTCATGTGCTGAATGAATTTTGCACCAGACGATAGTGCTGGAGTTCATGCTATCTGATGCCATCTTGTATGCTATATGATCTCACCTTCCTGTTTAAAGAGCAGTGGATTTTCTTAATTACTTCCTGCTTACCAGCATGTATGCACACTCTGTGCACATGCCATGTTCCTATCCACACAGATCCCACGTGTCCCTTTGCAGCTGGGTGAGTTCTTGCCACACACATATACTAAACACAGAAGCCTCCCCATAGACTATTTACTTATCTACACAGTTTACACACCACATACCCTTCCATTCACCCACATTCACAGCATGCTCACTCTCCCATTCCCTTACACAACACAGGCACTTGACTATATGGCACATTCACACCCCACAACTCACACACTAGTGTACTCAAACACAGTCGCACTCTCAACCTCCTGCCCAAGCCTTTCTAGGCTTTCTGTGCAGAGAGTTTTCTGGGTGACTGTTAGAGCCACTCTTACCCTCATGAGGTTGAGGGCCAGCAACTGGTCTTGTTCTCTCCTTTCCTTCCTGCCTTCTGCTCTGTGCAGGTGCCAGTCCAGACACAGTTGCTTATTGCTTTTGTTTCCACCTACTCAGCTCTATCTTCCTTAATGTTATGCAGCTTGGCACAAGCACTCCAGGTAGGCTGAATCAAGTTCAGCGCCCTGCTCATACCCTGGGTTGCTCCTTTTCGCTAATGAACTGCAAACAATTGTGTTCCTCGTGTTCAACCTTCACCCTGCCTGATGCATCCATAATCTAAATATAGGCCATCATTATTCCACTAGCATCTCTAGACCCATTGAGAGGGCTGACAGTGGTAGAGGTCAGGAGACCCTCTGCAACTGTAATATATTCCCTTAGCCACTTCTCTGCCATAGGTGGTTACAATAACTGCAACTACTAAGGAATACCAGAGATTTGTCCTTTACTGTTCAAAATCTACGTGCTCCTTAGTCTTTTAGAGGGACCATTATTCCTTACATCACCTGGAACATTCTATTTGTATGTTTGGCTGAACAATCAAATTACAAGCACAGAAGAGCTTTTTGTCAAGACAGAGATCTGTATCTCCATCTTCACTGGATGATAATGCTATTGCTTGAGTCAAAGCTTCCAGGAACCAAATTTTTGGGCCTGTGGCTTTTCCCAAGATGAATGTCTGGAAAGCAGGAGTTCAATGTTCCGTGTTCTAACATGGCTTTCTGGAACAAAGAGTTGAATGTGGGTATCTTGACTTGTGACTGCATAAATGAATAGTATGTATGTGTTGTGGGGGTGTCACTAATTTGCACTTTAAATACTGTGATGCGAAATCATTTAGAGAATGTAAACTGAAGCTGAAATATGACACTCATGGCCAGAGGTCATCCATGTCACCAGCCAGATGTTCCCCAGAGATGTTCACAAAAATATCTTTGTAGGACTATTAATAAATAAGTCTCATTTCTCTGCACTTCCACCGTACCTTCCATCTGAGGCACTCAGAGCACTTTAAGGCAAAACTGACTGTTGATTTGAAGGGATCATAAAATGGCCCTGGTTAAGCCTCCTGACATCGCCTGGATGTGAGGTTTATCTCTGTTTTACATATCAATAAGTGAAGGCACAGAGAATTTCAGTGACAAGCAATAGCTGAACTGTTATCTTGTTGGTATTTGTATTGCAAGTAGCTTCCATTGATCCCAACCATGCTTAGGACCCCATTATGCTGGGTGAGCACAGAAGATGAGCTTACAAATTATTTAAGATAAAACACACTATATGAGATTAACAAACAATAAGAAAAATAAGAAAAGCTAGAGAAAGGCAGATAATTAGTGGAATCTTTTGACTGTTTAATCCACCTATGTGCATAATTTGGTGGTCCCATATAATATATGATAGCTAAGTGATTGCATTATCAGTCAATGAGTATAATGACTTATTTATACATTTCCTAGAGCACAGGAAGGTCCCACAGTCAAATCCCGAAGCTGTAAAGTGCAGTAAAAAATGTATTGCAATAAGTTACCAACCCACATGAATATTTAAAGGGAGAGGAGCAAAATGCAAGAGTAGATCCTGTCCCACAGAAGTCAGTGGCAAAATTCACATCACTCTCCCTACCTGGGAAGTTATTGAATGCAGAGTTTAGAAGTGGGTGGGAGCAGCTCTGTGGTTCCCTGTATGTATATTGACCTGTGATAAGGCTAACCTCACTCCTGGGCTCCAGGCCTCTATTCAGTCCACTGGCCCCACAGCAAGGACACTGTTGCCTTTCTTGGGATGGGAAGGGATGTAGGTCTGGGGGGAATCCAGGCCATGCCCACTCATTCCGGGTTCTTCCCAGGGACCCTGTGTGGTTGCTACTGGTGAGGAAGGGCTCCCCCACACCGGACACTACAGCTCTTCGCCCGCGCCACTTCCCCAAATGATGTCCCCCACCCCCCCGTACCTCCTCCAGGTAGTGGCAGCAGCACATTCTCCCTCCTGGATTGGGTCCCCTCGTGTGATCAGTTCTTTCTGGCCTCATGTTGAATCTCAGGGCCACCTAGACAGGGGCCCTAGCCCCTCGCTGCTGAGAATTCCTCCCCTCCTCTGCTGTCCTTAGAAAAACTCCTCTTGTTTCTCTTCACTTGCCTCCTATGCTCTCCTCAATCACCTCCCCATCCCACTGGGCAATGGGTTTTAAAGGCAGTCTTAAGTGGGACCAGCTGGCCCCAATTGACCCGGGGCCACTTCCTCCCCAGCTGCTCCCACTCCATTTGTTTGCTAGTTCACCACAGCCCTGCTTTTCCCTCTTGCACTCACTCCCCTGGCCTACCCTGTCACATACCCCCTCCCCAGCTGAACACCATGGGGTTGGGCTACTTGGGATGGCATGCAGTTGACCTGGGACAAACCATTGGCATTTC
Organism: Carettochelys insculpta; assembly: GCF_033958435.1. Classification (NCBI taxonomy): domain Eukaryota; kingdom Metazoa; phylum Chordata; order Testudines; family Carettochelyidae; genus Carettochelys; species Carettochelys insculpta. The sequence goes on from NC_134157.1 coordinate 22,821,730, forward strand.
CGTGCTGGGTGCTGGCCCTGTGCTGCACTCTGAAGTGGGATGGCTGAAAGGACAGGAACCAGCGGGTTATTCTTGTGTTCCTGTCCTTGTTTCTGTGCATCCACTGTAGGAGCACATGGTCTGTGATGAGAGTGAACTTCCGTCCGAGGAGGTAGTATCTTAAGCTTTCCACTGCCCATTTCACTGCAAGACCCTCTTTTGATCATGGCGTAATTTCGCTGTCTCGGAAGAAGCTTGCAGCTCAGATATAGGATGGGATGTTCTTCCTCCCCAGTCATTTGAAACAGCACAGCCCACAAGCCCACTTCAGAGGCATCAGTCTGTAGTAAGAAGTCCTTCTCAAAATCTGGGGCAATGAGGACAGGGTGACTACATCAGGCTGTCTCTAGATCCAGAAATGCCTCCTGTGCCACTGGGGTCCAGTTCACCATGTCAGTGCCACAGGCTCTCGTGAGGTCTGTCAGGGGGCACGCTCCAGATTGAAAGTGGGGAATGAATCTCCAATAGTACCCCATGAATTCCAGGAACACCTGGACCTGTTTCTCTGGGAGCAGCTGAGGCCACTTTTGTATTGCTGCTACCTTGTTTAGTTGGGGTTTCACTACGCCCCTTCCCACAATGTACCCCAAATATCTTGCTTCCATAAGCCCCATAGCACATTTTGTGGGATTTGTGATGAGTCTGGCTTCCCTCAGGGTGTTTGACACTGCATCCACCTTCTTCAGGTGGGTGTCCCAGTCTGGGCTATGGATAACGACGTCATCGAGATAACCTGCAGCATAGGTGTGGTGTGGCCATAATAACTTATCCATTAGCCATTGGAATGTTGTGGGGGTTCCATGGAACCCGAATGGGAGGTCCGTGCACTGATAAAAGCCCTCCAGGTTGGAAAAGGCTGTCTTTTCTCTGTCTTCCCTGGCCAAGGAAAGAGCTGGGAAAGAGAAGGTGCTTTTGGCAGGGTCACATTTGTAACATCTGGCTGTGAAAGACAGAAAACTCAGCCAATTCGTTCTGAGTAACAGGCCCTGCTCACAAAGCCTGAGAGTAACTGTGAATTCCAATGAAACTCCCCCAGAACACTTGGAAGTGATCACAGGAAGAAGAATGTTGGGGTGTGGGGGAAGGCGGGAGAGGAATGGGAAGAGTTTAAGATGGTTAAAAGCCAGAAATTGTCAGTCTGGCTTCAATTGAAATTTAAAAAAGAAATACACACATAGACCTGCTGGAAATCAAACCACTGCTTAGAAAATGAATGCTCCAGCTTAGCTAGGCAAGGGGAGGCATTCAAGCTTCATTGGCACAACAGAGAGACAAATAAACAAACAGGGCCCACATGAAGACAGTTCATTAGCAAAATATAATAGACTTTGGCAGGTCTTTACAAATGGCTATAATCAGCCAATGGGAATCAATTGAATGGGATTAAGTGACAGGGTTTGAATTGTGGATCTGTTCATCAACCATTTGCAGCACAATTTGTAAAGAGCCCTGGACAAACCTGACCAATTTCCATTCTTTAGCAAAATCACATAAAAGAGGAATCCTGAGCTGTTGTGAAGACATTAATGGTGGATGTCACATAAGCCAGAGCTCTAGCACAGGAGGGTAGCCGTCTTAGTCCATAGCTTCACAAATAACAAGCAGTCACATAGCATCTTAAAGACTAACACATTCATTTACTAGTTAATGAGCTTATATGGGTGAGACCCACTTCCTCAGATCTGAGAAAGCAGCTCTAGCACAATAATTCACACTGTTTTCAAGAGCTGGTTCTGTGATGTGCAGGGTCCAATTTATCCCAAAGCTTTGGGAAGGGGATTTGGGCCTCATCTCCATTTATTGAGGACAAGTCAGTGGAATCACATAATGCCTATGCTGAATAGTGACAAAGAGACAGCCATGTTAGTCTGTATTCTATCAAAACAAAAAAGCAGTCATGTAATACTTTAAAGACTAACAAAATAATTTATTAGGTGAGCTTTCGTGGGACAGACCCACTTCTTCAGACCATAGCCAGACCAGAACAGACTCAATATTTAAGGCACAGAGAACCAAAAACAGGAATCAAAGTTGACAAATCAGAAAAAAATTATGAAGGTGAGCAAATCAGAGAGCAAAGGGGCTGGGGGGTGGGCAGTCAAGAATTAGATTACGCCAAGTATGCCAAAGAGCCCTTATAATGTCCCAGAAAATTTGTATCCCGGTTCAAACCACATGTTAATGTGTTGTATTTGAATATGAAAGAGAGTTCAGCAGTTTACTAACTTTTTTGTTAGTAAGTGCTACGACTGCTATTTTGTTTTGATATAATGCCTATGCGTTAGACTTTGCACCTGTTTATTCTGTTTGAACAGTTTCCTTTCCATGCATGTTCCTTAGGTGCAATTTGGTACTTACAAATTCTGGGTATAATTTGTGTCTACTCAAAAACTTCCTATTATGCCAAAACTAAGATGGAAGGGTGACTGGATGGTTGAATTGATCAGTGACAGGACACATCATCACCAGTTCAGATCACTAGGGACAAGGCCAGTTAGGCACAGCCCACAGAAAGGGGCAATATGGAGGGCCTCTGGGGAGCAGTCTATCTGACTGAGGGGAGATAGGGAAGCAGCCTTTTTGGGTGATATTATCCATCAAACACACAGCACTCTTGTGAGAAAGTTAATGCTGGCCCTTTTGGAGTCTTCCTCTGCAGTGCAACCTTCCTGATGGAGGGCTCTGGAAGAAGCAGCCATGAAGGGGTTGCTAGCAGTGTAGCATGTGCAAGAGTTGTCCCACACACAAATTGAACTGGACCATTGACAGAGTTCAATATGAAGGTATATGGCAGAGCTAGTCACTATGTGAATTGTGGCCAAATCTGCACCCTCAGACGCTCTTGAATGGACCATAACTTCTTTTCATGTACTACCATTATTGTCGTTGGGGTGGTGTACCTGTGCTTTGCATGTTGAATCATCCACAGCTTCTGATTAGGTGAAAACACCTATCCCTCTGCGTCTGATGGAAGAAGTTCTCACAATTTCCAACCACTTTGGGTAGGTAGAAAGAAGGCTCTTGGTATTTATTAATTTTCCCTCCTAGTTTTTTTTTCTGACCAAAAGGAAGGAATGAATAAGAATGGTTCGTTAGGTTACTGAATCATTTAAAAGATACAGTTAAGAAAGTGGAGGAAACAGTGTTACATCATTTGTATGTCTCTGAAAAAATCCTTCTGTTTCTTTCTCTAGACACCTTCCCTAACCTCCTTTCTAGCATCTTTTCTTCTTTAGAAGAAAACGTGTCTGTCTTCTAAGCAATTAAATATTTTAAAACACGCCATTTTTCTCCATCATATTTTCCCATCTCCAGTTTCCTGGACAGCAATCATTGTACTCCAGGTCCCATGCTGTGAAGGATATTCTGCCACTGGTCACATCTGGTTCCCTGATGAGATCCACAGGCAGATGGTCTGGAGCTGTTTTCTGGGTCATATGACATGTCTAGGTTGCCCTATCTTTCTGATCACCAACTCTTTCTGACTCCCTTTTCTCTCTAAGAATTTTCCATTTTCTCAGTATTTTTATCCATTTAAGAATAAACTTCTGCACAAATGCTCGTGAGATCAACCCACAGATCTTTATGTGGTAGAAAAGAGTTATTTCTCTGGGCAATTTGGTGGAGATTTTTGTACTCACTTTTAGGCTAGTCACATTCTGCTATGCATTCCTTTAGCATTAATGTTTCCTCTGGGACTCAAACCTTACAGAAATATGAGAATGGAGCATGCATGCAGGAGACATAGTATGAAAGCTCCCTGCATGTACCGTGTGCAGAGAGGACATGCTGCAGCTTTATAACTAGAAGAAAGGAGAATGTGCAGCCTTCTTTGTCTACTTCGACCGACATATTTCTCCAAACATTGTCTATTATTGTCATTAGGTTTGAAAAAGCTTTTGTTGAAAATAGCTCTTAGCAGGAAGCTTTCATAGTAAGAAAACTAACAAGTAAGACAGTATGCTTATGTGTCATGAATACGTATGATGAAATCCAGGGCCTATTTCAGTCAACGAAGCCAAGATTTCACGAGTCATAGAGTGAGGATGAAGAAAACTGAGGCAATAACTTTCAGCATTCAGAGTAAACTTTATAAATCAATCCTTCAGACTGTATGTTGATTTGAAATTCTTAAGGATGATTGCCAGCAAAAAGCCCTGGTTTTTTTTGTTTGTTTGTTTGTTTTTTTTAACTCCCTTGCCTGCATCATTTGAAACAAAGAAAAAAAATCAGGTTTAATCTGTGCTCCACCATTTACGCTCTGTGTTTACTTTTTGCATTTTGCTCAGTTTGGACAATAAAAATAGGCTAACTACTTTCACTTCCTGGTTTACATGTGCTAGGACTGTGTTGCAATATTTGGGTTGCAAACACTGTTTGCACTGCTGCCATATTTCCAGTCCTGCTGATGGGCAGGGGTGTGGAGGTGGTGAGCAAAAGGTGCAGTTGTTCCTTTTGAAATGTCATGGCACTGTTGTCCCAGTTGTGTGCGGCTGAAGGGGGTGGGAGGGCGTGTGTGATCCAGCACCATGGTCTGGGTGGCACTGAGAGCTGACTACCCTTGGCCCCTCTCCTTCCACTCTTGGCCATCCCAAGAAACCGGTAGAATATGGCAATCTTGCAGATGGGCCGTGGTAAGCAAAATGTCTTGTGGACTACATATAGAAACTCAAAGGGCCACATATGGCTTCCCCCAGGCCACAGATTGCCCACAACTGCCCTCGATCAACACTTCATTGCTCTGTGTACCATAATTAATCTGATTAAATCAAAATAGTTAATGAGATGGGTGTATGTTAAAATGGATAGTCACAAAATATTTGTTGATCTGTAGACTTTAAGGACTAATACTGCAATCCTTGGGCAATCGGCACTTATACTAAGTTAAAAGGAAGCCTTGGGTGTTCAGGCACAGGGTTTTTGACGTTGCCAGAATCAGACAGCAGGACACATTAATAGCTTTGTTTTAAAAGTGATTACATCTGACACAAAAAACTTCCAAAAAAAAACTTGTTAAAATTTTCTTTTCATATTGGGATTCCTCAGAAAGGAATTTCACATGGAACAATAATGCACTATATTAAACCAAGCACATCTCCATCCAGACTTTTTGAGGAAATTAAATTTTCTTTTTTAATTGAATTCTGTTGGCAGTCTAAAGAAATTCTGTCTGGTCTGTCTAATTCACCAATAAAAGATTCTGGATGTTGGAGCTATGTGCAAGAATGTAGTCCATGTTTAAAGAGTCCTTTACTGCTTAGAAGAATAGTAACTGAAAGCAGAATAAATAAAAAATATTACATGCTTAGCCAGTCCTTACACTTCTGTCCATATTAAAAAGACTGTGCTCCACTGATCATGGGAAAATTTGAGTTTGGGTAAAAAAATGAATTCATTGTTGCACTTTAATCACTTCCCTTATGTTTCAGATTTTGTACTGATGGACTGATGATATAATTTGCTCTAAAACCAGGTGGCCTCTTAGTTTCCATCTGGTGTGTCTATTATCTGTCTCTAGTGAGAAGTATAGCTGTACAAGCATCTGTACCCAAGAGAGAAAACCCTTTACATTATCAAAATGTTCACGGAGATAATATATACTGTTGAAACATTTTAAATATCGGACATATTAAACTTGGACCTCTGAAAGATTCTTGTTTGCAGATACTCAGATAGGTCCCACTGATTTAATTGCCTTCAATATTTTAAAACTTGCCATTTTCTCCATCATATTTTCCCATCTCCCTTTCCTGGACGGCAATTGTTGTACTCCAGGTATTCCTTTTTGTTTAACTTCTTGTCTCTAGATTCTAGAGTGGCATTGCTTTGTCAAAAAGTTTGCCAGAAGCTAGGAATTTCATTTGATAAATTCAGAAGTTTAATCTAAGACACGTTATGAACTTTCAGGTTAGCACAAAATAGAAACTTAACTTGGAGTTAATGAAATTGCACAAATCAAACCTATTGGGGAAAAAAATCACTTATTCCAACCAAAATGTCTCTGTTAACAGGTTCCACACACACTGGCTACGTCTACATGTGAACGCTACATCGAAATAGCTTATTTTGATGTAGCGACATCAAAATAAGCTATTTCGATGAATAACGTCTACACGTCCTCCAGGGCTGGTGCTGTTGACATTCAGCGTCGACATTGGGCAGCACCACATCGAAGTAGGCGCTGCAGGGGAACGTCTACACGCCAAAGTAGCACACATCGAAATAAGGGTGCCAGGAACAGCTGCAGACAGGGTCACAGGGCGGACTAGCACTTCCGGGGCAACAGCTAGCCACTCCCTTAAAGGACCCCTCCCAGACACACGCAGCCTGCACAGCACACGGTCTGCAGAGCCATAGGCACGCACACCTCGGGCGACGCAGTCATGGACCCCCAGCAGCAGCAGCAGCAGCAGCCAGAGGTCCACCCAGCCGCCCCTGTAGGAGCAGTGCGCGCCCTGCTCGATGCCATGCAGGAGGCAGCTGATCACATCCTAGCCACAGAGGAGGAGCTGCCCGCAGGGGAGGAGGAAGAAACCCCAAACCCTGCAGCCCCCCGCGCCCCCCCCACCGCACACACCACCGGCTGTGGAGCTACCCCACGAGCACCGACTGGTGGGAGCGGCTGGTGCTTGGAGAGTGGGACGATGACTTCCGGCTCCAGAACTTTCGGATGAGCCGGCAGACATTTCTGGAGCTATGCCAGTGGCTCACCCCCACATTGAGGCACCAGGACACCACCATGTGGCGTGCCCTCAGTGTGGAGAAATGGGTCGGCATCGCTGTCTGGAAGCTGGCCACTCCAGACAGCTACTGATCCATGGGCCAGCAGTTTGGCGTCGGCAAGGCCACCGTCGGGGCTGTCCTCATGGAGGTAAGAGGACCCACGGGGGGAGGGGGAGGCAGCCCTGGCAGGGGAAGGGAGCCCTGGCAGGGCAGGGCCACACACACCCTGCACGCCCCTCATTGGTGGTCTCCCATGTGCTTCCCCTGCAGGTCGTCCGTGCCATCAATGCCCTGCTCCTCCACAGGCTCATGCGGCTTGGGGACCCGGATGCCGCCATCGCGGGGTTTGCCACCCTGGGCTTCCCCAATTGCTTCGGGGCTCTGGATGGGACCCACATCGCCATCCGTGCCCCGGAACACAGTGGAGGACGCTACTTAAACAGGAAGGGCTACCACTCAGTGGTCCTCCAGGCCTTGGTGGACAGCCGGGGCCGCTTCCTGGACATATATGTGGGCTGGCCTGGCAGCACCCACGACACCCGGGTATTCCGGAATTTGGGCCTGTGCTGCCAGCTGGAGGCAGGGACCCACATTCCCCAGTGGGAGATCCCTGTGGGGGACACCACCATGCCCCTCTGCGTCATCGCAGACACGGCATACCCCCCCCGGCCCTGGCTCATGCACCCTTACACGGGCCACCTGTCAGCCAGCCAGGAGCGCTTCAACATGCGCCTGAACCACGCGTGCCAGGTGGTGGAGCGCACATTTGGCCGCCTCAAACGGTGCTGGAGGTGTCTCCTCACCCACCTTGATGCGGGCCCCACCAACATCCCCCAGATTGTGGGCGCATGCAGCGCCCTCCACAACCTTGTCGAGAGCAAGGGGGGGGCATTCTTTCAGGGCTGGGCTGTGGAGGCCAGCAGGGCCGATGTGCAGCCACCTGCTGCCCCCAGTCGCCAGGTGGACCCCGAAGGGACCCGGGTCCAGGAGGCCCTGCAGGCCCAGTTCGACAAGGCCGCAGGGTGAACGCTGGCAGGCCCCCCACTGCACCCCCCATCCTCCACAACACTCCCTGCCCCTACGCCCACACCACAGAGCACCCGAGAGCCCCCCCCCAACTTTTCTTGTAAATAAAAACAGACGTTGTTCGTCAAACCAGAATATATGTTGAACTCTTATTATCATAACTAACTATTTACAGGCAAAATAAATATATATATATGTATTATAAATAAGATAAGATGACAGGAAAAAAGGGGAAGACAAGGAAGGGGAGAACTATTTACATGGGGGGGCAGGTATCATCATAACAACATAACAGGGGTCTAATACAAACTATTTACAAAAGATGATAAGTGAGGGGGATATATACAAATGGGGGGGCCACGTCCTGGGCCCCACACCCCCTAATGTCCAGCGCTGGGGGTGGGCGGCCGCGACCCACGCCTCGGCCTCAGCCCTGGCCGGGGCTGGCTGGGGGCCGGGTGGACCAGGAGATAAGGCCGGCGGGTGTCAGCTGGCCCCAGGTCCCCCTCGGCGGAGGAGCCCTCGGTGGCGGTTGGCGGTGCGACGGCGGGTGGAGCAGCAGATGGAGCGGCGGGTGGAGCAGGCAGGGCGGGCAGAGCGGCGGCCGGCGTGGCATGGGGGGCCAGGTAGTCCGCAACATGTTAGAACGTGCGCATAAAGGCCCCCCATGCCTCCTGGCGCCAGGCCAGAGCCCGCTCCTGTAAGTCGAGGCGCCACTCCTCCACCTGCAGGCGCTGCTCGGAGACCTCCAGCTGCCGACGGAGGATCACCAGCAGCTGGGGGTCTGTCGCCGTCCGTGGGTGGTGCTGGCTCCACCATCGTCCCCGCCCTGGGGCTGGTCGGTGCTCCGCCGAGGGGCTGGCCTGGACTGATGGCCCCGGTGGGCTCTCCGGGACCACTGACACCTTGCCGGTGCTCTCCGGTCCTTCCGATGGTGCAGCTGCGGAACACGGGGGGGAAGAAGAGTGGAGACAGCCGTTAGTGTGGGCCCCGAGCCATGGCCCTTGTCCACCCACCCCTCTGCTGCTGGTTCCCCATCCCCGTCCCCAGGAGATGCTGCTAATGATGATGGGTGTCCCACCCCCTCCCCCCGGGGGACCCTAGGTTCCGCCCCCCACATCCCCAGGGATGGGGCATGGCACTGTCGTGCTGGGGGAGCAGGGGCTCATGCACTCCTGTGAGGGACATGCCACTGCTGTCCTTGGGGCCATGGTCATCTGGGCATGTGGCGGGCCCTGGTCATGTCTGTTACCCCCGCCCCTCAACCCCGGGGGTGTGCACCGGGGGTGGGTACATACCTGATGGTCTGCTCCCACGGTCGGGGTACACCCGGTGGGCGGATGCCCTGCTGGACCTCCGGGACGGCAGCGCGATCCGGAGCCCACCGTCGCTGGAGGAGGACTCCCCCTCCTCCGGTGCCCCAGGGGTGGGCTCCTGGGGGGGCCCCTGGGGTGCGGGGCTTACCTCCGGGGCAGACTCGCCTCCGGGGCCTGCTGGGTCTCGTCGGCTGAGGTATCAAGAGTGGCCGGAGGGGAGGAGGTGTGCCGGGGGCCCAGGATGGCCCTGAGCTCCCTGTAAAAGAGGCAAGTGATGGGGGCGGCCCCAGATTGGCCAGCCGCATCCCAGGCCCAGGCGTAACCCTGCTGCAGCTCCTTCACCTTACTCCTGATGTGGTCAGGAGTGCGGGCAGGGTGACCCCGGGCGGCCAGGCCCTCGGCCAGCCGAGTGAACGCATCCGCGTTCCTCCTCTTGCTCCCCATTACCTGGAGCACCTCCTCCTCACTCCAGAGCCCCAGCAGGTCCCGAAGCTCGGCCTCCATCCAGGAGAAGCCCCGCTGCCGCTTCCCCACCTGGCTGCCGGGCTGGGAGCCCTGGCTCCCCTTGGGGGGGTGCCCTGGGGGCGCTTGGGGGGCTGAGGGGTGGCCATTGCAGCGGTTGAGGGTTTCTGTGGCTGCAGAGGGGCGTGCAGGCTGGCTGCCACCTGCACGCTTTCTCAGCTTCCTGCACAGGAAGGCAGGGGGCAGGGACCTTTAAGGGGCTACTGCACGCGGTGACCATTGAGCTCAGGGGCTGGAGACAGCGTCTCTCAACTGCTCAGCTGATGGCCGCCATGGTGGACCCTGCTATTTCGATGTTGCGGGATGCGCAACGGCTACACGTTCCCTACTTTGACGTTCAACGTTGAAGTAGGGCACTATTCCCATCTCCTGATGGGGATAGCGACTTCAACGTCTTGCCGCCTTACATCGATGTCAACTTCGAAGTAGCTGGCACGTGTAGACGTGGCTACTGAGTTATATGTGAAGAAAGGTGGCTCATATGCAAATTTTAAATGCTATTCTGCTTAGATTGTGGTTTCTTTATGTAAGAGAATAGGGGTTTAGGAAGGAGGGCAAGGGTGTCTCTGTGTGTGGGTATACAGTGCCTAGGGTAGTGGTGCCTCAGTCCCAGAGGTAGGCCTCCAGATACTACTTCAGTGCAAATAATAACAAACACAAGATGTTATTTGTAAGGTATCTTTTCATTGGGACTATTGTTCATTGGGGACTACCCTCTGAAGCCAACTGCCATCCAGTTGCAGGCCATCTGAAATAATTCTTTAGCATCAGAGGTTTAAGGAACAGAAAAGGTGAGATATTACTGATCATTTTGTTCAAAGTGTGGGAGCTGGCTGTGTGCTGAATGTTCTGCCCCAGTTGCCTGTCATTCTATGTTAATAAACCAATCTGGTGTGACTGGCCATATCGTCTAGTATGTCAAATCAGACACAGGGTAACAACAACATCTGATGAAAAATCCCCCATTTTAGGATAAAATACAAATAGAACCATTGGGGAATGGAAGTCAAAGATGAGACATCAAGAACATTAAAATTGCCGCTTTGTTATGCCCACGATCCAAACAGTACTCCTTTGTGGGCACTCCTTGAGGATCAAAGAGCTGCTTCAAAGTTACCCTTTGCGTGAATTCCACCATTAGAAATACATGTTAGGAAGATGTGTTGAAATCACACAGGAGTGGGTATTGTGAGAAAGCCTGAAAACCCAAGCTGATACATACATATATCTGTCAATAGTGTTAAAAAGCATAATGTCACTTGTGATGGTTCTTGAAGTGAGCACCTTGCTTTGTGGCAACTTGGTGTTAGCTCCCTGATGCTGCCAGCTAGTTAGTCACACAAGCATTTGCCTGTGGACTACATCAGCCTTGTCTTTGTCTTGCAGGTTAATAGGTGAACCTCAATCCCCAAGCCTCTTTGAATTGTTCTTCTGTGATACCCAGACCTTGCCACAGTTTACTCACAGATATCCCAAACCTTCTCCTTCCCAAAGAAACAATGTGAGCCAACTTAGTAGTTTTATGTTTAATCACTGCCCTGTGTAACTGTGAGCACTTATAAATCAATGTACTTTTGTTTTATGAAGAGAATGTGGAGCTAACTAGAAGCAAGAAATAGTGTGGTAGAAACAGATTTACAGTACAATATAAAATGATTAAATGCAAACTTGGGTTTACACTTACTAAGTTACCTTTCCTTCCTAATAAAGTAGCTTTGCCCCAAAGTTCAGTCTACTGCACAGCTGGCTGGCTGGAAGTGGGATCCAGTTTTTCCAGGACATATCCCCAGTGAAAGGTTGCAGAGAGGTTTTTTTTTTCCCCCCTCCTCATTTATACTGAAATAGTCTTTTATCTTTATTTATAGACAGGGCAAATTGTTGTGCTGTAATGTTCTTTTTTTTTTCCCACCTCCAAGTGGTTTTGATTGTGTGCAGTTGTTACTGATGGTTTTCCATTGATAGTCTTGGGAAGAAATAACGCTAGAGAACTGAGCATTGCATTATGTCACTGGCTAAACATGGCAGGGTGACAGCTCCCTCCTTTCCAAATCAGCCATCACCAAGACTTACTATCCTCTGGTGACAAACTTCTACTCAAAATCCATAAACATACCTTCCTTATGGTAACATTATTCCTTAGTATTACTGGTATATACATCTTACAATGATTATATCTTTATAGTTATAAGCTATATGCAGATGCCTTACATATTACGTTTTACAGGTAAATATAATGCAAGGCATTTTGATGTAATAAATCTGTTGGGTCTTACAGTTGTTTTGAAAAATATGGGACCATTTAACACCTAAGACAATGTTTATTACTAGAAACTTTTGCGGGTGTAACGATGTTGGTTAGGGGTATTACACCATTTCTGTACCTACAAAACCCCTAATGTAGAGGTAGTTATGCTCTTTTGCCTGCATAAGCTGTAGTTAAGCATCCTAAGAAAGTATTAATAAGAATATACCTGTGTACCTATACCAGCAAACCTTTTTGAGTGTGGACTACATCTTAACTTGTAAAAAACATAATTTTACAAATTATTTGTATTTTTTGCCATATAAACTATTTATGCTTTTCACCCAGCTTTGGTAATGAAATCCGAGTAGTTTACTTCCCATCTATTTCTAGTTAATTTCACCTTTGGGTTATATTTCACTAGTAAAAAACACTAGCACATTTTAAAATATAGCAGAGAGCTGTTTAAATCTACGCTTCTCTATAAAATAGTTTTATATTTTAAAAATTATGGTAATATTTCTATCCCTTTTATGTTTTGAAAAACCATATTGAATTCTAGCAAATCCCGAATCTTAGACTTGGTCTAAGGCCCAAATTCTACGTGCACTTATTCAAAGGCTTACCTTTATTAAACTAGTCTGACTGACGTCAATGGAATTAGTCACCTTGTCCATAATGTTTAGTGCACATGTGCGTGTATGCCCAGACACCTCATTTTCCCTTGAATGCACATAATGTACATACATCAGTAAAAAAAGAAAAATGTTGGGGGAAAGAAAATCTAAATCTATGACTTTGTCCTTATTGCAACTAATTTCTAACTCTGACACTGTCACCACTGATTTCCTGTTAACCACCCTGGTGGAGGAGAATTTTATCTGGATCACAAGGGGAAACCAAACGGCATAATTTACCAAAATGAGTAGGTGCATATGTGCATCCTCTCACAGTTTGGGGGAAGACATGAGCATGTTCTCCTGACATATAAACCATTGGAAACAGTAATTTTCTGTGGGAGTAAAGGTGATGAGCCTGCCAGGATGGTGGGAGGGCATATCTAATTCTGTTTTCCACAGTACAGTTTTGCTGCTGCACTGACTCATCTTAGGATGCGGAAAAACCCACAAGTTAAAAACAGAAGTTAAACAAATGCAGGTAGATGTCTCTTTATTATGTACCTCAGGCCCCCTCGGGCAGGATTTGTTGGGTTACCATTTAAAAAAGGCATGTATCCTCACCTACCGACCCCGGCTGTGCTAATGTGTTGTAGCATGTATCCTACATTAATACACCCGGCGTTGGCAGATACCGATGCACGCCCTCTCAGGGGTGTGCCCCTTTTTGAAAGGTCAAATCTGGTACCCCTAACTGAGTCCCCCTTGAGGAATACAAGAGCAAAGGCCCAGCGGAGTCAGGCGCTGTACAAACGCAGCTAGCTGCGGGGAGTCCCCGCGAGTGGGCATGGCCCACGCGAGCCCACGGCAGCCTCCTGCCCCTCAGCCGAGCACGGGCGGCGGGCTCGGAGCGCCCGTCATCGCTCCCCGGACCTTGAGCTCGGGGCCAGCCCTGCCGGGCCCCGCGCCCGCGGGCCGAGTCGCGTGAGGGGGGAGCGCGCCCCCGCCCTGCCCCCACTCCCGGCGCTGGGCCCGGCCAGGCCGGCGCGCGCTCTCGGGCGGCAGGGCCTGCGTGGCAGCCGGAGGTGCGCGCGCCCGCGTAGGGGGAGGGCGCCGAGCAACAGGCGCGGGCCCGGGTGGGGGCGTCGGGAGCGCGCGGCGAAGTTGTGTCCGGGACTCGCTGCGGCGGACGCCGAGTGGGGCTGTGGGAGTCGCCGGCCGCACCGGGACTCGCCCGCCGCAGGTAAGTGGCCGCCTGGGTCTGGGCTGGGCTCCCTCCGCCGCGCCCGCGGGTCACCCTGAGCCCGCTGCGGAGCCGCCCAGGGCAGCAAGTGGGGGGGCACTCAGCGCAGAGCCCCGTGGATAGCCGCTGGGCTGCGGGGGCCGGGCACGGCCTGTGGTACCCGGGGGGGGGGCGGGACGGGAGCGTGGTCCGGGCACGGCCTGTGGTACCCGGGGGGGGGGGGCGGGAGCGTGGTCCGGGCACGGCCTGTGGTACCCGGGGGGGGGGCGGGACGGGAGCGTGGTTCGGGCACGGCCTGTGGTACCCGGGGGGGGGCGGGAGCGTGGTCCGGGCACGGCCTGTGGTACCCGGGGGGGGGGCGGGACGGGAGCGTGGTCCGGGCACGGCCTGTGGTACCCGGGGAGGGGGGCAGGAGCGTGGTCTGGGTACGGCCTGTGGTACCCGGGGAGGGGGGCAGGAACGTGGTCCGGGCACGGCCTGTGGTACCCGGGGAGGGGGGCAGGAGCGTGGTCCGGGCACGGCCTGTGGTACCCGGGGAGGGGGGCAGGAGCGTGGTCCGGGCACGGCCTGTGGTACCCGGGGAGGGGGGTTGGGAACGTGGTCTGGGCACGGCCTGTGGTACCCGGGGGGGGGGGGAAATGTGGTCCGGGCACGGCCTGTGGTACCCGGGGGGGGGCGGGAGCGTGGTCCGGGCACGGCCTGTGGTACCCGGGGAGGGGGGTTGGGAACGTGGTCTGGGCACGGCCTGTGGTACCCGGGGGGGGGGCAGGAGTGTGGTTCGGGTACGGCCTGTGGTACCGGGGGGGGGTTGGGAACGTGGTCTGGGCACGGCCTGTGGTACCCGGGGGCGGGGGGCAGGAGCGTGGTTCGGGCACGGGCTGTGGTACCGGGGAGGGGGGGCAGGAGCGTGGTCCGGGCACGGCCTGTGGTACCTGGGGAGGGGGGCGGGAGCGTGGTCCGGGCACGGCCTGTGGTACCGGGGGGGGGGGCAGGAACATGGTCCAGGCACGGCCTGTGGTACCGGGGGGGGGGGGGCAGGAACATGGTCCAGGCACGGCCTGTGGTACCCGGGGAGGGGGGCGGGAGCGTGGTCCGGGCACGGCCTGTGGTACCCGGGGAGGGGGAAAGTGGTCCGAGCATGGCCTTTGGTACCCCCTATGGCGGGAACGTGGTCCGGGCACGGCCTGTGGTACCTCGGCGGCGAGGGGTGGAACGTGGTCCGGGCACGGCCTGTGGTACCTGGGCGGGTGGGGCAGGAACGTGGTCCGTGCACGGCCTGTGGTACCATGGGGGGTGGGAACGTGGTCCGAGCATGGCCTTTGGTACCCTCTATGGCGGGAACGTGGTCCGGGCATGGCCTGTGGTACCCGGAGGGGGGGGGGTTGGGAGCGTGGTCCGGGCACAGCCTGCGGTACCCGGGGGGGAGGTGTGGGAGTGTGGTCCGGGCATGGCCTGTGGTACCAGGGGGGGGTGGAATGTGGTCCGGGCACGGCCTGTGGTACCCCGGGGGGTGGGGGGGGCGGAATATGGTCCGGGCACGGCCTGTGGTACCCGAGGGGGTGGGGCGGAATATGGTCCGGGCACAGCCTGTGGTACCTGGGGGGGGTGGAATGTGGTCTGGGCACGGCCTGTGGTACCAAGGGGCAATGTAGCCACAGATGGTCTGGCCACTGATTTGCAGGGGCTGGGTAAGGCCTGTTGTACTGGGGGATGTCTGCATGGACTGGCCATGGCCCATGGTACTGGGGCATCTGGACTGCCTCTGACCTGCACAGGCTTTGAGGAAGGTCCATGAAACAGTTGCTCTTGGGTTTGGTGCTGTTGTTCAGGAGCAAGGGAGAAGGTCCACGTCACAGAAGTACTGGGTTTGTTGCTCTTTCATTCTGTCACTTTTTGAATGTATGTAATGGCCAGGTAGCGATTGGTTTGAATGGAATGCTCAGGAATGGTGTTCTGGAGTCTTTCTCACTGTCTAAACTTGCATTCCTTAGTCCACTTACATGGTGGCTTTGTGTAATATCCAAAGAGGGGTTTGTGTGTTATTAGGATAAAATGACTTTCCACATCATTTTTGTAGAGTCATTTGAGTGAGAGATGGAAAAGTCCTATGAGCGCCTATTACTTCTTCCCACCCTCTGCAGAGCTAATGCAGGGTTACTTCCTAATGTACATATTTGTGCTTTGTTCATTCAAGATGTTCCAGGCAAATGAGGCCTCCATCAGTTTCTCTGGGAAACTATCAAAACAAAAAGCAGTCAAGTAGCACTTTAAAGATGAGCAAAATAGTTTATTAGGTGAGCTTTTGTGGGACAGACCCACCTCTTCAGACCATAGCCAGACCAGAACAGACTTAAACAGTCTGTTCTGGTCTGGCTATGGTCTGAAGAAGTGGGTCTGTCCCACAAAAGCTCACCTAATAAACTATTTTGCTCGTCTTTAAAGTGCTATTTGACTGCTTTTTGTTTTGATAGTGTATAGACTAGTACGGCTTCCTCTCTGTTACTACTCTGGGAAACTAGTCCTTAACCCAGTGGAACTCACTGTCAGGAATAACAGAGCATGAGGCCTGGTCTACACTAGAGATCAGTCAGTCCCAGATATGCAATTCACACACATGGCAAAATCAATCCCCAGAAGATCACTCACAGTGCATCAACCCCCTCTGTAAGTACAGACAGACACTGGAGAGTAATGTGCTGGTGGACTGGGAACATGTGGACAACAGCCTTAATGTAGGGGGGGGAAAACTAATGTAAATATGAGAAGAAGAGAGAGGAGGAGGAGGAAGAGATACATCATTAAAAGGATTTGAGAAGTGTTGAATGACAGTATCAGCTCCCTGTGGTCATATGATTTTTCCCAATTTTACTGCAACTCTTGGTTTTGGAACTAACACGCATCTAGACAAATCTGAGAAAAGAGTTGATACGACACCAAAAATGCAGTAGTTCTCTTTCTTTGATGGAGGTTCAATTTATTAGTGCTGCTAGGAAAGATGTTAGCCAGCTACATTTCTGGAGTTAAGCAAAGTTAAAATTACTCTAAAAATAGGACTATTTGAGTGGTTTTGTGTGGGTTGGTGTCAGGTTGCATTTTTTTTCTCTTTTAACAGAGAGGGTGGTGCTGCCAGACATATATGCTTTGGCCACTAGTTGTTCCCCATATATTTTTGTTCTGCTCTGGAAAAGAGGAATCACCTCATGGAATAGGTCCTCTGCTTTCCTCTAAAACATTGCTTTTTCAACCAAGAGTACATGTACTCCTGCAGGTAGTCAGAGGTCTTCCCAAGGTAGATCTTCATATTGGCTAACAGACTACATTACAAGCACTAGTGAAGTCTGTGCAAACTAAAAATTCATAGACAATAATTTGTTTATACTGCTCTGTATACTGTACAATGAAATATAAGTACAATATTTATATTTAAATTGATTTATTTTATAACAGTAGAACAGTAATGAGGAAGTAAGCAATTTTTCAGTAAGTGTTCTGTGTCATGTTTCTATTTTTATGTCTGATTTTGTAAGTTTTGAAGTGAAATGAAATGGGATACACAACACAAATCAGACTCTTGAAAGGGGTACAGTAGTCTGGAAAGTTTGAAAGCTACTGCTCTCAAATCCTTTCTCTACCGTAGTCTCATCTGTGGTCTTGTGTGCTGTGAATAGAGCTCTGCAATCACTTGCTAGTATATGGACTACTCTGAGAACCTCTCTGCTTCCAGACATTTTCCATTTGAAGATTTTTGTTTATTGTTATTTAACATTCTGCTGAACATTTTAAGGGAGAGGAGCCTAACTAGGCTTAGAGTACTTTATTTTATTTCTATAGGGTATAACATGTCTAGAGTAAAATCAGTGCATTTGGAGATACACAAGCTCTCTTTTGGAATATTTAGTTTGAGCTGAACAGTGAAATGCCATTTTGTTTAACATGTTCTCCAATCAAAAGTGTGATTTATACTATATAATGAACATTTTTCTAAACAACCTCATCTGTCTGTGTTTTTATCAAAGAGATTTCTATGGTATTTCACAGAGGGTCTCTGTCTACACTAGGAACTAACTTCGATGTTAACTTCAAAGTGGGTCTACTTCGAAGTAACCTGCAGAGTGTCTACACACATTTTCCCTTACTTCAAAGTTACCTTTGAAGTCCTTACTCGATTCCCGGGAATGGAATAGTACTCTACTTCGAAGTTTAACTTTGAAGTAGGGTGTGTGTAGACGCTCAACTTCAGAGTCTGTTGGTAAGCGACTTTGAAGTTATTTTGTAGTGTAACCATACCCAGAATAAATAATCTGATCAGAGATACTATGACAATTGAAAATTCGGTGATGCAAATTCCTTACATGAACTTCTTCCTATCCTCCTACTGCCTTACTTAATCTCTTATGGAGCAATGTAAAAAAACATTTAACATATGTGACCTTTACACAGTATTGATATTTTGACATGTTTCTTTCTTAATGCTGAGTTGAACTTTTGTCAGAATACTCTTTTTCCTTGTAGGCTTTCTGTCTGTGAACAAAGTTCTTTTTTGTCTGTTTAAAAAGAACTTGTTTTAGGCTAGGGCTGCTGTAGTATCTCCCGAGGCTTAGATTTTTTTAAAATAATGGGGGATGGGAAGAGAAATAGGGAGAAATGAGTTTTCTAAACAAAATGCAAGTAATTTTTTCAATGCAAGGAGGAACATATATTAATATGAAATTCATATTTTCTCCTCTTTTAATAATCTCAATTGTGAGTACTAATATGCAAAACATTGTCATCCTTGTCCTTAACCTCCATGAAAGAAAATGAAAGAAATATAATGTAACTAATAACTCTGCTTGGTTGGTACTTGCCCGCTTCTCAGGAGAAGAATGGAACAGTAACTTGACAGAGTTTTGTTCTGTTTTTAGTGTTCTAAACTGTTCATTTCTTCATTAAAGCTCATAACAATTCTGTTTTGTTTAGTTCTGTGAAAAGTGTGCAAATTTAATAACAATTGAACCCACGTGTGCCCATGTCTGCACTGGAAATTGAGTTTACGCTTTCCTCCTCCTGGCTGACAGTCACTGTTTAGGTACATGACATGCATTTGTACTTTGTTCTGAATACTTTTGGCCTAATTTGTCTTTTCTAATCATACCCCATAAAGGAGGAAGAGCAGCAGCAAATGGTCTGAAAATTGTTTGTTATTTATCTAACAGAGTGCTTTTTGGTTTTGTTCAGAGATGACTGATGTCCTGAAAGGCTTTAAATGGAAGATATTCCTTGCACTGTGTACGTTATTTGCATAATACTCTGAGCCAGAACCTCTCGATTCCAACTTTTCTTTCGATGTGTCCACCTCAGTTTTCCTCATCTGCAAAATAGGAATATTTCAGCTCCAAGATGTGCTGTGAAGATTAATTGGTTGTTATGTGTACAGAACTTTGAAAAGGGAAGAAGTCATAAATGCTAAATATGTTTAATGTCAAGGCTCTGAAAAATTGACTTCAGTAAGCAAACATTAAAAACTCAGACAATGCAAAAATGACCAAACAGCAGAGTAAATAGGTTGTGAAGCAAAAAATACAAACATCTTCATTTTATTTTTAAAGAAAGAAAAATTGTCAGTGTACATGTTGGAAGAAATGAAAGCATAGCAGTACACAAAGTAGACAAGCAAAAGCTGAACAATCAATCATAGAACTGTAGACATCAGTGTAAGGTCTAATACTGAGCAACAGTCTTCAATGAAACAGGCTTTGGTTGTGGCATACAGCATCAGAAACTAGACTAGTCATATATATGTATGATTTAAAAATTTTCTAAATTTACTGATGTTAGATTTGCATGATGTGGAAGAGGTACTTTCATGGCTATGACATCTGTGAAACTTGGTTTAATCGCTAATTCATCAGAAATCAATGAAAGTTCATTACAGGAAACAGGTTGACTTTTAATTCTTAAATCTTTCTTTATGAGAAGCTACGAAGTTTCTCAGTGTTAAGGCCAAAATAAAAATAATGTATTAACCTTAATATTGTGAGACTTTACATTGAGTTGATTTGTACTTCATAGAGGGAGAGACATGATGGTGTGATGTGAGCAGAGAACTAGGATTCGCTAACTATCTCTGACACAAACTTCCCCCTTTGTCTTGAAAAATCATTTAACTGTCCTGTGTCAGTTTTCCCCATGTATAAATTAAAGGATAATTCAATACTTGCTTACTTACCTAACACAGCTTTTTGTTTGAAAAAGAAAAAGTGCTTGCCCAATTTTTTGAAAATAAAGTTCTGTGTTTCCCTTCAGAACACAAGAGGTATGTTTAATAGTAATGAATTCTATTGTATTTAAGTATTTCGTTCCCATATAAAATTCTCAAGTGGGATGGATGTTTAAATTTGCAATTGGTTGGGAGCAGAAATATTAGCTGTACAGTGGATGTCCCTAGCAGCTTTCCGCTTACAGCCAGTGACCTGGGCTCCAGGTGTCTGCTGTGAAACACTTTCAACTAATTCTGATAGCAAGTAACTTTGCTCTGCTGCTTGAGCTCTTAAAGACGAGGACCTCTGAAAAACTCACCTGTCAGCTGCATAAACCACATGCTACATAAACTACAGGTTCTTATGGGACTAGTTTATTTAAAGACAGTAGCAAGGAATCTTAAAGAGAAATGTTTGGGAATGTCCAGGGTGTCTGTCCACCACTATCTACATTTGACGACATAAATGAACTCCAAATATTTAGATTTGTCAGAATCAAGTATCACTCTCTCTGCTAGATTATCTGAATTAATTTTTAAGATTCAGTCAACCATTAGCTTAACTTCCTGAGATTGTATTTAGAGAGAAGTACTCTGGGAGTGATCTGGTGAGCCAATGTCTTTTAATAAGATTGTTAATTTAAACAAAATGTCAGCATGGCGTAAACATTCGATTTCCTTTCTGCCTGTATGGGAAGCAAAGTTAACAATACACGTTTGTTTGTTTGTTTATCCAAATAACATCCAAATAATTTTCTTTGGCATGAAAATCAATCTTTTTCTTTTCAAGGTTTCAAAAGGTTTTGTGTTAAACTGTGTGCAAAGCTCAGTTAATATATAAATTGCATGCGTTATTTGGCTTTGTCCACACTACAGCTTACCTTGGCATGGCTTGCATTGGTCAGGGGTGTGAATAAACCACTCTAGAGTGACATAAGTTACTCTGACATAAGCATTAGTCTGGGCAGCACTCTGAGAGTGAGAGAGTTTATCCTGTTTTCATCGAGCATCTTCATCAGACGTGCTGCAGCAGTTCAGCATGTGTAGACAAGCCCTTTAATATCTACATGGAACATAAAAGTTTTTAACATCTCACCTGACAGCTACATTGGAGGGTATGTTAAGAAGTTGTCCTTAAAATATTTAGATACTCTTTGCTTCTGTAACTAGTCCTATTAAACTTTAACACTCTCTCTTCAACCATTTTTCCCCCCCAGTTTATAGTAAAAATGCACAATAATGCTTAATACACACCTACTGCTATTCTTCGGTAGATCTTAAAAGTGCGTGAGAAGGCTGGGTAAGCACCCCAACATAAAGCTGAGAAACAACAGCAAAGAGAGGTGGGGACCTTTTCAAGTCATACATTCCGAGCTGTGGCAGAAGTACAGAACTCAGTGTTGTCTTCTGGTGTAGGATCTTTGTCTCTAGATCACACTGCTCATATGAGTTCTAGAACAAGTACTCAAAGATCCAATTACAAACCCTTGTTATGAAAACAAATTAAGAAATAGTGAGATGAAGATGCAATACATTTTGTAAATGCTCAGATATCGCTTGTGTTTGAAAGCCACAGACTGTGTTAAGGAAAAATCCAGGCTATGGAAACTCTATGATTCCACCAAAGATATGGTGGAATCTCCATCCGTAGAGGCTTTTAAATCCCAGCTTGACATAATCATGGCTAGGATGATTTGGTTGTGGGTGATCCTGCTTTAGGCAGGGGGCTGGACTAGATGACCTCTAGAGGTCCCTTCCAGCACCAAGAATTCTATGATTCTATGACTTTTTTATTATGCCTCATATGTGTTCAGCCAGAACTGCGTTGAAAAGTTTTTCTCTCCTTAGTCATTGAGCAGTAATGAACCACTAGGATGATGAGTAGAGGAATAACCAACATGGGAATATTTAGCTTGGACAACATCAAGGAATTACTACGAGTACATTGTGGTAGTTTGTGATGTGGTCCCTTCAAGGAAGATGTGAGCTCATGCTTTCAGGATTAAGAATCATAGAATGCTAGGACTGGAAGGGACCTTGAGAGGTCATTGTGTCCAGCCCCCTGCCCTCATGACAGGACCAAGTACTGTCTATACCATCCCTGATAGACACTTATCGAATCTGTTCTTAAATATCTCTAGAGATGGAGATTCCACAACCTCCCTGGGCAATTTATTCCAGTGTTTGACCACCCTGACAGTTAGGAACTTTTTCCTAATGTCCAACCTAAACCTCCCTTGCTGCAGTTTAAGCCCATTGTTTCTGGTTCTCTCCTCAGGGGCCAAGAAGAACAAATTTTCTCTCTCCTCCTTATGACACCCTTTTAGATACCTGAAAACTGCTATCATGTCCCCCCTCAATCTTCTTTTTTTCAAACTAAACAAGCTCAATTCTTTCAGCCTTTCTTCATAAGTCATATTCTCTAGACCTTAGATCATTCTTGTTGCTATTTCTGGACCTTTCCAATTTCTCCACATCTTTCTTGAAATGGGGCACCCAGAACTGGACACAGTACTCCAACTGGGGCCTAACCAGTGCAGAGTAGAATGGAAGAATGACTTCTTGTATCTTGTTCACAACACAGCTGTTAATGTATCCCAGAATCATGTTTGCTTTTTTTTGCAACAGCAGCACGCTGTTGACTCATATTTAGCTTGTGGTCCACTATAACCCCTAGATTCCTTTCCGCCGCACTCCTTCCGAGACGGTTGCTTCCCATTCTGTATGTATGAAACTGATTGTTCCTTCCTAAGTGGAGCACTGTGCATTTGTCTTTATTAAACTTCATCCTGTTTACTTCAGACCATTTCTCCAATTTGTCCAGATCATTTTGAATTTTGACCCCATCCTCCAAAGCAGTTGCAACCCCTCCTAGCTTGGTATCATCTGCAAACTTAATAAGCATAAGGGAGAAGTGGTGGATGTGATATACCTAGACTTCAGTAAAGCATTTGACATGGTCTCAAATAATATACTTATAAATAAACTACTCAAATACAACTTAGATGGGGCTACTATAAGGTGGGTGAACAACTGGCTGGATAACCGTACCCAGAGAGTAGTTATTAATGGTTTTCAATCCTGCTGGAAAAGTATAACTAGTGGGGTTCTGCAGGGGTCTGTTTTAGGACCGGTTCTGTTCAATATCTTCATTAACGATTTAGATATTGACATAGAAAGTACACTTATTAAGTTTGCAGATGATACCAAGCTGGGAGGGGTTGCAACTTCTTTGGAGGATAGGGTCATAATTCAAAAGGATCTGGATAAACTGGAGAAATGGGCTGAGGTAAACAGGATGAAGTTTAATAAGGACAAATGCAAAGTGCTCCACTTAGGAAGGACCAATCAGTGTCACACATACAGAATGGGAAAGGACTGCCTAGGAATGAGTACAGCAGGAAGGGATTTGGGGGTTATAGTGGACCACAAGCTAAATAAGAGTCAACAGTGTGGTGCTGTTGCAAAAAAAAGCAAACATGATTCTAGGATGCATTAACAGGTGTGTTGTGAACACAACACGAGAAGTCATTCTCCCTCTCTACTCTGTGCTGGTTAGGCCTCGGCTGGAGTATTGTGTCCAGTTCTAGGCACCGCAGTTCAGGAAGGATGTGGAGAAATTGGAGAGGGTCCAGAGGAGAGCAACGAGAATGATCAAAGGTCTAGAGAACATGACCTATGAAGATAGGCTGAAAGAACTGGGCTTGTTTAGTTTGGAAAAGAGAAGATTGAGGGGGGACATGATAGCAGTTTTCAGGTATCTAAAAGGGTGTCATAAGGCAGAGGGAGGGAACTTGTTCTTCCTTGCCTCTGAGGATAGAACAAGAGGCAATGGACTTAAATTGCAGCAGGGGAGGTTCAGGTTGGACATTAGGAAAAAGTTCGTGACTGTCAGGGTGATCAAACACTGGAACGAATTGCCAAGGGAAGTGGTAGAATCTCCATCACTGGAGATATTTAAGAAGAGGTTAGATAGATGGCTTTCAGGGATTGTCTAGAAGGTGCTTGGTCCTGCCATGAGGTCAGGGGGCTGGACTCGATGGCTTCTCGAGGTCCCTTCCAGTCCTACTCTTCTATGATTCTATGATACTGTCTATGCCAATATTTAAATCATTGATGAAGATTTTGAACAGAACCGGTCCCAGTACAGACCCCTGCAGAACCCCACTTGTTGTACCTTTCCAGCAGGATTGAGACCCATTAATAACGACTCTCTGAGTACGGTTATCCAGCCAGTTTTGCACCCACCTTATAGTAGCCCCATCTAAGTTGTATTTGCCTAGTTTTTTGGTAAGAATATTATGTGAGCCCATACCAAATGCCTTACTAAAATCCAGGTAAACCACATCCACTGCTTCTCCCTTATCCACAAGGCTCGTTACTCGTTATCCTATCAGAGAAAGCTGTCAGATGGGTTTGACATGATTTGTTCTTTGCAAATCCATGCTGGCTGTTCCCTATCAGCTTGCCACTTTCCAAGTGTTTGAAGGTGATTTCCTTAATTACTTGTTCCATTATCTTTCCTGGCACAGAAGTTAAACTGACTGGTCTGTAGTTTCCTGCGCTATTCTTATTCCCCTTTTTATAGATGGGCACTATATTTGCCTTTTTTCCAGTCTTTTGGAATGTCTCCTGTCTCCCATGATTTTCCAAAGACGATAGCCAATAGCTCAGATATCTCCTCCATCAGGTCCTTGAGTATTCTAGGATACATTTCATCAGGCCCTGGTGACTTGCAGACATCTAACTTTCCTAAGTGATTTTTAACTTGTTCTTTTTTTGTCTTCTAAACCTACCCCTTTCCCTCTAGCATACACTATGTTAGGCATTCCTTCCTCAGACGTCTCAGTGAAGACCGAAACAAAGAAGTCATTAAGCATCTCTGCCATTTTCAAGCTTCCCTTTACCGTTTCTCCTTCCTCGCTCAGCAATGGTCCTACCCTACCCTTAGTCTTCCTCTTGCTTTTAATGTATTTATAAAAAGCCTTCTTGTTTCCCTTTTTGCCTGTAGCTAATTTGAGCTCATTTTGTGCCTTTGCCTTTCTTATCTTGCCCCTGCATTCCTGTGTTGTTTGCCTATATTCACCCTTTGTAATTTGTCCTAGTTTCCATTTTTATATGATTCCTTTTTTATTTTGAGATCACCCATGAGCTCCAGGTTAAGCCAAGGCAGTATTTTGCCATATTTTCTATCTTTCCTACACAGAGGAATAGCTTGCTTTTGGGCCCCTAATAATATCCCTTTGAAAAACTGCCAACTCTCCTCCTAGGGCTTAACCTAGACAAGACATTGGAGGTGCTTCTTTGGGCTAAGGGATGGCCTGGTAATTATCCAAATAGGTCTTTTTCATTTCTAGATTCTGTGACTCAGGTTCTGTTTTTGTACTTTTAAGAGTGGAGATAGGAAGAATAAGGTATTTTATTGGTGGTAGTAAAAGGGTAGGTATTGAAATAGAACGGTGGATATGGTGGACAAAATGATAAAGTTCCAGAAAATTTGTTAGTAATACATAAGGTTTTGAAATCTTTAATATAAACAAATTAAAAATGGCTTTTAAAGCAAAACTCTATTGCAGCAGATTCTAATTCCTATACATTTAAATAATAAGAGTAAATCAATATTTGTTTTAAAATGCCTTAAATAAAACATTTAAAATAATTGAGCTCCCTTACTCCTTGCCTCTCATGAGAAGTACGGGAGTTGACTGCAACTCCTGAGAGGTTGATTTTGTGTGTCTATACTAGATGTGCAAAATCGAACCCTGGAAGATCAACCCTGATCGGGTTCATCTTCTGAAGTAGTATAGATGTAGCCTCATTCTTAAAGTCTCTTATTTCTTTTAGTACAAATCAGTCTCCAGTAGTTCAGTAAATTAGTTATATCACATGTAAAATATTGCATAACACCTTTAAAATTTGTAAATTTGTTGCCTTATAAGTGGAAGTAAAAAGTTCCTACCATGCAGTACAGGATGCATTACTTAATACATCTTTGTTAAGAAAGTAGATTTAGAAATAGAGATGACTTTATTTAATATTTATTTTGACATGTTGACACATTGCCCAGAGCTGTTTAGAAGAAATAATTCTTACTTGAAATATAATTTGTCTCTACTGTGACATTATTACTGCATGTGTTTAATTTTTTTTCTTTTCAAGCTTCTGCAGCACTTTATTCAATTGTATATTGCGATTTTGCTGTGTTCTGTCCAAATTAAAATGACATTGTGTTTTGTTTTCCTGTCTTATTTTACACCACAAGGTCAGATAGCCTGGAGATTTCTCAGGGAAATGTGTAGCAAATCCTTCTTTATTAACAATGACCTGTGCAAGTAGCAAATAGAATGCAGACTCAAGAAGAACAGATATGAAAACGGAGTATGTTCATGATTTTTTAATCGAATCTCTTGCTCTGTTCAAGCATTTTGAGGTTGAATGTGAAAGCTCTTGATCAAAAATGGATAAATTATTTTATATCGGCATTTTGAAAATTTAGTTGATGTACAGAGCTACATTAATTGAGTCTTAAATCATATGTTATAGTAATTTGATATTTTAGTATTTGTGAATTAATACCATCTACAATAGAAAATGTGTGAAAATAGTTAGCAGATACTTAAACTAAACAAATTCATTAGTGTCATAAAATGCAGAAAATTGTAGCATTTATTTTTTAAAAGTTTAAATAATACTTGGCATACATATCTACTTTCATTCATGTATCTCAAATAGTTCACAGATGTTAACTTATCCTCACTATACCCTACCAAAGCAATTCATCATTGTTATGCTCACTTTGAAGATGGCTGCTGAAGTGAACCTTGAAGAAGTTGTGCTTTGTTCTGTGTTATGCTGAGGATTTTTAGAGTTAGGAATATTATTTCATTGCACTAGCTCATTTTATTTGGTTCTGTACAAATGTGCATGAAGACAGTCTCTGTCTTGAAGAGTTTATAGCTTTTATCTGGCAATGACTTATGCCTTCTTCATTTCAATCATGTCAGTAGTTGTATTGGTTTCAGCCAAAATTGGAGCCTAAATGACTTACCCAAAGTAGAACAGGAAGTCTGTGGTAGATCTTAGAACCGCACTGGACTGGCAGTCAGGAGAACTGAGTTTCTAGGGATCAAGACTCTTTCTTTCTTTCTTTCTTTCTTTCTTTGTGTATTGGCTAATTATACAGCTGGATAGTTGGAATTACAGTAAACTCTTGTTTAACCAGTATTTGAATAACTGGCAAACTCAGATAACTGGCATAACTCGCGGTCGAGTAGTTCTGGTCAGAGGACACTGTGGAGAGAGCACAGGATCCTGTGGGCTGCACTCTCACACAGCCCGGGGGGATGCATGGCGACGTTGAGCAGGCTGGCTCCCCTGAGGGATGAAGCGTTACTCTTGCACTCTGCTCACAAGCCCCAGCCCTGGTGCCCCTTCTGCACCTTCCCACTTCATTTCTGCTGAGCAGAGGAGAAGTGGAGTCAGGGCTAGGGTTTGTGTATAGAGTGCAAGAGCAATGCCCTGCCCCTTGAGAGAGCCAGCCTGCTCAGCACTGCCCTACTTCCCTCTGTGCTGCGTGTGATACAGCTGGCAGGCTTCTCTGCTCTCCCACCTAGTGAGAGCTACTTGCTATTATCCGCAATATTTGATTATCTGGCAACCTTCCGGTACCATGGATGCTAGATATCAGAGAGTTTACTGTATTTTCTTGGGGAGTTGTGTGCAAATGTATGGACTGGAACCCAAGCAAGTTCACCCATAGCTGCTGCCTGTCAGTGCCTGCTTCTGAGTCAGCAGCCTGCTGATGGCTCAAATGGCATAGGATGACTCACGTTCCAGTTTTCCCTCTTTCCATAGGGCCAACTGTCCTCTCTTGCATCCTCCTTGTGACCTCTGTTCATTGCATTTCAAGCCATAATGGAAAATTAAAACTGGAACATCTATCTAGACTTTGCAACTGGGGATTCCATTTTTAGTTTAAATGCTTGAAAAAAGTATTATCACAGCAAATTGGCATGGCTTGTCAATGAGGAATGTTGTCCTGGAGAAGGTTTATAGAAAATTGGTTTTGTGCCCTCTTTTAGCTTCTGAGGTTTTTTTTACTACTTCTTCCTCCCATCCCAAAATAATACTAAATACAATTTATTTTTATACAGAATTATCAGCAATATCACATGCCTGGTTTCGCTGACGACCTCTGGGAATTGCAGGATGTGTATATTTTGTGAACTCTTAAAGAGATGGCATTATAGTTTTTTGACATTTTCTCCCATGTGTTTATCAGGAATTGGACTAAAATGGTGTCTAAAAACATACATCAAAAAGCTTTTCAGTGGTCTAACTATATATTCCTTCCACTCTCAGTAGCTCTGCTTTCATCCTCTTGAGTTTTGATAATGTCACTAGTTCTTTAGCCACCATAGAGTCTTCAAAGGGAAGTGAGGCTTATGTTTCTGTAACCATCTTTATTTACAGCCCTTTTTAAAAATACAGCATCTAAAATCTAAAAAGGCACAGCTTTACATCTTTTTCTTTACAGGTAAGCTTTAATCAACTTGGAAAATCTAAAGGTGGCTTTGAGCTAGTAGTGTATTAAGAACTAGTGCTGTTTTGTGTGGCAGGCTGTATAAACTAAAATTGGTGCTCTAATAAATATTTTCTCTGTTTTCGTAATGATTGTACTTAGATTAAGTGCTTTGTGGGTGGATATTACAAATCTGTTAATCTTTATGGTATTTATAGGAAATGTTTAACTTGAACTTCCTACTTTCGTCACAGGTCAGGTATTCAATTTATAATGTCTTTCAGTTGTAAGAGCATTACTGTCCAAGAGTAAACAGTTGGTGGAGTGCTCTACCTGTGTTTGCTTTAGTTCTTGAAATAGTAGGGAAAGCTATTGGTTATTCTGTAGCTTCATGAGCGAGGTTTTTTTTTTAGTCTCCGCTTTGTTCTGTGAGCAGAAATTTTTTATGATGATTTTTATCAACTATTTTTCCTCTCACAAAAGAAGGAAAAGGGGAAAGGATAGGGCAAAAAACGCCCCAAAGCAATTATATGAACAATCTCTGGAAAATACCATTAATCATGTCACAACTGCTGGAGTCAGCCTTAAAATGAACACTTTCAACTTTTGTCACGTGTGCATTGAATACAAAGCTTAAAAAGAGAAAATGTGTAAGTTCAGTATTTATTAAGGGAAATGATTCGCCTCACCTCTGTCATCAGGATAAATCTTTAATGCTTCTATATCCTTTTTAGCTACAATTAAAATAAATTTTGTCAGAATTCTTAAGATTATCTTGTGGACACATGGTCTGTGGCCACGCCTGGCCATAACTTCGAAATGGCCATGCTAATAGCCAAATCGAAGAATGCTAATGAGGGGCTTAGAAACGGTGCCCAGATGGAACTTTTAGTTAATATTTCCAACCATTGCTGTTCACCAGTGTTAGTGCTACAGTGGGAGTCCTAGTGGTAGGCAAGCTGTGGGCTGGTGTTTTTACTGCTGTCACCTTATCCTTCCCAGAGTTACCTGGAGAGAAGGACAAGCTATAAAGGTATTAAACACCAGTGGTTGCTTGCATCCTGTACACACTGGGGCACCCCCTGGAGCTCTACTGGAAGTACAGTAAAAGCTTGATTGTCTGGCATCCCGGTGGAATGGGGATTGCCTGATAATCAAATCTTCCGGTTATTTGAACGCTGCCCCTGGTGTGACTGGCAGGCAGCCATCCTGCAGGCACCAACCAAGTAGCCCCTGGGCTTTGGTGCTAGATAACAGAACTTGCCAGTTATTCAAGTGCTGGATAATGCAGCCTTTACTGTAGAATGGTAGGAAATTTTCAGAAAAGTATAGTGTAGACAAGGCTAAGAGGCTAAATACTTCTATCGAACTGTATTTCTTCAGTTATTGGGGAATGCTGAAGTGTAATCTTCTGGGTTTTTCTCTTTTATGCTTTTCTGTTATATATTTGTAAGATGAAACTGCTTCTGGCAAAAGCAGGTTTCAGCAACTGCAACGACTCTTTGAGGATCTAATAAGTCCCCTAAGGAGCAGATGTTCTAGTTAGACTTTCCTTCCCTCCCTGAGGAAAACCATGATCTTTCTCATGGAGAAAAGCAACTCTTTCATAATATTTTAGGTACAACTACTGTAAATCTTGGTTGCTAATGGAATTATTGTGTAACTTTTGTAAAGACAAAATCAGCCCTTTGGAATTGGCAGTGTTGAAAGCAACTTGCACTGTAGTGTTGCCTTTAGTTTAATTCTGTCTCCACAAAAACTTGTTTGCTTAGTCATTAAAAACCATCAAAGTGGCCATAAAGGAAGT
The DNA here is from genome assembly GCF_033958435.1 of Carettochelys insculpta. Classification (NCBI taxonomy): domain Eukaryota; kingdom Metazoa; phylum Chordata; order Testudines; family Carettochelyidae; genus Carettochelys; species Carettochelys insculpta. Next base: position 22,852,024 of record NC_134157.1, read on the forward strand.
AAGGACTTTGTTTCTTCAGTCAGGTATTTCAGAATTACTGTATTCGCTGCTTTAGCATCAATTGCTCCATCAGTAACAGGAGCCAGTGAAAAATAAGGAGCTAATCTCCCCCTGCTTTCGTCTGATATCCAGGCAAATCTGTCATGGTATCTACAGTTTTGTAGAATTTCACATTTTTTAAAACAATGATGCTGTCTCATATGAATTTGTGCTGGTGACAAATGCTTTGTTGGCAGTCCTTCATTCTGGAGTCCCCTGTCCCCAGGAATAGCATATGTGGCATAAGCAGAAGTGCAGATTTCCCATAATGCATCCTGCTAGCATGTCTCAGTCTTATGAGGGCGCCAGGAGAATTCATTGTCAGTATCACTTTCATCTTTGACTTTTGTGAGAAATTGGCAGACTGCTTAAGAATAGTTGAAGTGAAGTTGGGTATAGCTTGTTTGCCTTTAATAAAAGAATTCCTCTGCACCCTCTTGAAAAAACAAAACCCATGCTCTCTGTGTATGTGTATTGCTGTAAAGTACACTCACCCCTCATTAAACAAGTACTTTATTTATGAGTACGCGCTTAAACGAGGGACACATTTACTTACCTTAGTTCACTCCAGGAGTGAACTCCCCACCACTAATAGAAGCCCCCTCCCTGTGGCTCCAACCCCCTAGTCTGACACTCCCCCCGCCAGCCCTGCAGCCCCAACGCACTGCAGCCAGACCCCCTGCTGGCCCCACAGCGTGACTACTACCCCCTGTGGCCCCGCGACAGTCAGATGCCCCTGCGGCCAAACCCCCCCAATGCTTGACACACGCCCACCTGCAGCCCTGAACAGTGGCAGCCAGACCCCCTTACTGGCCCATCGCCTGACCCCTGCCCCATGGATCCGCAGCTCCAAACAGCGGCAGACAGACCCCCAACTGGCCCGCAGACAGACCCCTTGCTGCCTGACTCCCCCGGCCCTGCAGCATGACCACCCCCACGCTGACCCCAAACTGCGACAGCCTGAGGCCCCCCCCCATCTGTCACCGGATTTCAAGCCTCCCTCCCACTCACAGCCCCAAGTTACCCCCAGCCTTTAACCCTCCCCAAACCAAGGTTCACTCACCTTTCAAAAGCAGTGCCACCTGCTGCCACTCCTTCTCTGAGTTAGGAGACCCAGGCACCTATCAGAGACTTTTACATCAAAACAAAAAGGCAGTCCAGTAGCACTTTAAAGAATAACAAAATAATTTATTAGGTGATGAGCTTTCATGAGACAGACCTACTTCTTCAGACCATAGCCATACCTGAACAGACAGCACCTGTCAGCCTCGTGGCCAGATCCCCCAACACTATCTGTTCTGGTATGGCTAAGGTCTGAAGAAGTGGGTCTGTCCCACGAAAGCTCATCACCTAATAAATTGTTTGTTAGTCTTTAAAGTGCTAATGGACTGCTTTTTTGTTTTGATAGTATATAGACTAGCATGGCTATCTCTGAGACTTTTACATGTAATTTAATGGGAATTAAGTGTCCCTCTTACGAGTTTCTGCCTACGAGCAGAAAGATGTGAACCAGTTGTGCTTGTATAGTGAGGGCTGAGAGTATATAAAAAATTTCAGCAGGTTGGTTCAGTATACTGATGACACTAATCTCCTCTGACCTAGGCAAAGCAGCTACTTGCCTGTCCTTGGTGGTTTTTAGGCATTGGGGCACAATTGAGGGTTAGCTGGCTGATATGCCAAATGGATGTGAGCGAGCTGGTGTCATTTGGGGGAAGCAACAGTAGGTTGTGGTAAGGATAATATCTGCCACCTATAGTGCGTGTGTGTTCATTGTTTGTTCGTTTGTATCTGTTTGGCTAGGTTGGTGCTCCTAGATCACCAAACAGGAGAAATGGCCTTGACAGCCTGTCTTTCTGTATTTGTTGCAAAGAGGTTGCATTTGTTTCTTTATAACATAAACCTTGTTGTTGTCATCTCTGTTTTTTCACCTTGACACTGTTGCCAGAGATGGGGGGGCGATCCGTTTTTTTTAAGCGAAGCTGGTATGGAATTGCTGTGAGCATATTACAGACACAGGCTACCGTTTGGTTTCTTTCTTAATTTTCAACTTGGCTTCCAGTTGAGGCATGGGTCATTTCTTTGTTGTAAGTTTTTACAGGGCCTAACACAGTGGGGCTGGAATCTCTGTGCTGTCACAGTGCAAATAAATACACTCACTCCTCTTTAGACGAGTATTTTATTTACAAGTACTCACTTAAACAAGGGACAAGTATACCTTCCTTTTGTTCACTGGATGAGTGAACTCCCCCTGCTAATACGAGCCTTACCCATTCTCCGCAGCTCCAATCTGCTGCAGCCTGACCTGCCCCCACTGGTAAACTGCTGCAACCCTAAACCCCTCCGCCAGCCCCTCACACCTCAACTGTCTCAACCTAAAACCCCCCACTGGCTGCTCACACCTAAACTGGCTCAACCTAAACCCTTCCGCCCACCAGCCTCACACCTAAACTGCCTCAACCTAAACCCCCCTGCTGGCCACTCACACGTAAACCGCCTCAACCTAACCCTGCCGCCCCCCGCCAGTCCCTCAAATCTAAATTGCTTCACCCTAACCCCCGCCCCCAGCCTCTCACACCTAAACATTTGTAACTTAGTCCCCCCGCCCCCCGCTGGCCTCTCACACCTAAACCGTCGCAATCTAAACACCCCTGCCAGCTTCTTACACCTAAACCGTCGCAACCTAACCCCCCCACCAGCCTCTCATACCTAAACCATCGCAACCTAAAGCACCCCCGCAGACCCCAAACCATCTCAACCTAACCCCACTGCCAGCCTCGTACACCTAAAGCACTGCAACCTAACCCCCCCCCCCGCCAGCCCCAGGCACCTAAACCACCACCACCTACATCCCCCCCCAGCTGGCCCTGCACACCTAAACCACTGCAACCTAACCCCCCCCCCCCCCCCCCGCCAGCCCCAGGCACCTAAACCACCGCCACCTACACCCCCCACCGGCCCTGCACACCTAAGCCACTGCAACCTAACCCCCTCCCCCGCAGACCCCAAACTGCTACAACCTACACCCCCCGCCCCCGCAGACCCCAACCCATCTCAACCTAACCCCCGCTCCAGCCCCGCATACCTAAACCGCCACAGCCTAACTCCCCTGCTGGCCCTGCACACCTAAACTGCCACAACCTAGACCCCCCCCCCGCCCCCATTGGCTCCGCAGAGCTAAACTGTTGCAGCCTTAACCCCCCACCGCCAGCCCCACAGACCCAACCTGCAGCAGCCTGAGCCCCCCGACCCAACCTGCCACCATGTTTTAAAACTCTCTCCCACTCATGTCCCTAAACTGCCCCCAGCCTTTAACCCTCCTCAACCCCGCCCCCAACCAAAGGTTCACTCAGCTTTCAAAAGCAAGCGCCACCTCCTGCCACTCTTTCTCCAAGTTAGGAGCACTTGGAACCAATCAGACTTTTACGTGTAATTTACTGGTAATTTACTGTCCCTCTTATGAGTTTTCATCTACAAGCAGAAAGTTGGGAACCAATTGTGCTTGTATTGCAAGGGATGAGTGTAAATTTAAAGCCTGAGATTCTGGTCTGTACTGTCTCCCCATGCTGAGCTGTCACATTTGAGATCAGCGGTGGTCCTCAAACTGGAATGGCCACTGTTTAAAAATAAGGAAGATGCTGGCAGAGTGTTCTCTTTGAGGTCCCCTTGACTTTACAACTCACTTCCCCTTTTCCTGAGTTGGTCTGAAATAAACTGAATCTGTTGAGTCATGTCTGTGAGCATCAGAAACTATGGGGTTATGTAAAATTTTTCCCTACCTTTTCCCAGTTAGTCATTTCTTTCCTAACGTTATCAGTTACCTTACTTTTTTTAAAAGGACTGTAAATACATCATTTTAAACCTTGCAGATCAGTGAATTGAATTCTTTTGGAAAATACTGTACATGTTGATCTTCTCTAGTCTATCATCCTCAGGACCTGACTAGTGCCACATGAGAATTTTCTGGACCATGCAAATAACAGCACAGAACACTGAGAGCCAGGACTGGTGACTGTAAAATAATTTCATGGGACCCTCGGGAACTTGGCCACACCTATGATAAGTGGTCACCCAGCTAACTAAAATCATGCTGGATTATAATTGTTGCTGGCTGAGAGAATGCAGGACTACAGGCATTCAACCTGTACTGTGAGGGATTGGGAATTGCTTCATATATAAAGATGTATTGAGTTTCTGCCTGATACATTGTATTTTGTTTTCTTTTAAAAAAAACAAACAAACCAACCCGCCACCTATTAGGTGACACATCGGTGAGATTCTCAGCTACTTAGTATGAAGTGTTTTTATTTTTTTTTAATGGAACACTTCACGAATGCATGGGTCATCCTTGCGCAGGGGCCATGCTAATCTTCTCTGTATCATTCCAATTTTAACATACGTGCTGCGTGTAGCAGGGAGTTAGGATTTCAGTTTTCAGTTAAGAACTATTGTTTTAGTGAAGTTTCTCATGATAAATTTTTTTGTGGGAAAGGATTTTATAATATCTGTTTTTCAGATTTATTACAACACAGTGTTCCATACGGTAAAGCTATAACTTGTAAGATTATTAACTCAGTCATTTGATTTGTGCCTCTCAGCCATCAAAGCCCAAAGCAGCTGTGATTAATTGCATGACTACGTATTGGCCACATGTATACTCTGTAGTATGGCATTTTAACCATTAGTAGAGTTACTCCTCTGTTTTTTAAAAATAACTGCATTGAGCTTCTAATTGAAAGAAGCAATTATAAAAAGCACACTAAAATGGAATATTTTGCTATTGTTCTCCACACACCTTCTCTGCTTCACTTTGCCTACATCTACACTAACCAAAAACTTTGAAATGGCCATGTAAATACCTACATCTCATTAGCATGCGGGCGGCTGTAGCACTTCGAAATTGATGCGGCTCGCCACCGCGTGCCTCATTCAGATGAGGCTCCTTTTTGAAAGGACGCCGCCTACTTCGAAGTCCCCTTATTCCCATCTGCTCATAGGAGACACCCACAGTCGAAACACTGGCATCAACTAGACGTGGTCATCGCTAGATGTGATAACCTCAGAAATGTCCTTCTGACACGCAGCTATCATAGTGCCGACTGCGATACAGATCACTCTCTAGTTTGCTCCAAACTCAAGGTGATTCCCAAGAAGCTGTACCACTCTAAACCAACTGGAAGGCCCCACATTGATGCCAAAAAGTCAGCAAACTCAGAGAGAGCTGAAAAGTTGAGAGAGACCCTCGAGGAGAATCTGCGCAGCAGCCCTGGGGGTGCCGAGGTGACATCCAGATGGCAGCATCTGAGGGATACAATTTACAACATGGCCTTGTCGGTGTTTGGAAGAAGAGCTAGAAACACAAATGACTGGTTCAACGCTAACTCCGATGAGATGATTCCAGCCATCGAAAAGAAGCACGCTGCACTCCTGGAGTACAAACGCTCGCTGAGCCAGAGTACCCTGCAAGCACTCAAAGCAGCCAGAAAAACAGTACAGCAGATGGCCAGGCGCTGTGCCAACAACTACTGGCTTAAGCTGTGCAGCAGCATCCAGACCAGTGCTGACTTTGGTAATCTCAGGGGAATGTACGAGGGCATCAAGAAGGCATTAGGACCCACCCAGAACAAGATGACACCTCTGAAATTCAAATCTGGTGAAGTCATCGCTGACAAAGCCAAAGAGATGGAGCGCTGGGTCGAGCACTACTCTGAGCTGTACTCACGCGAGAACATTGTGGTTGATACAGCCCTCGATGTCATTGAGCTCCTACCAGTAGTGGGCAAACTGGACCAGGAACCAACTGTGGATGAACTGAAGACAGCCATCGACAGCATTGCAGTAGGAAAGGCCCCGGGCCAGGATGGTATACCACCTGAGGTAATCAGGTGTGCCACAGACACTCTCCTGGAACCCCTACATGAGCTACTGTGCCTGTGCTGGAGAGAGGGAGAGGTTCGACAGGATATGTACCACACTAACATCGTAACCTTGTATAAGAACAAAGGAGACAGAAGCGGCTGCAACAATTACCGTGGAATCTCCCTCCTAAGCGTCACTGGTAAACTGTTCGCTCGCGTCATCCTTGGCAGACTCCAGAAGATTGCTGAGAGGGTGTATCCCGAATCACAGTGAGGATTCCGTGCAGAGAGATCTACCGTTGACATGGTCTTCTCTCTGAGACAGCTGCAGGAGAAATGCAGGGAGCAGAGGAAGCCACTCTATATTGCCTTCATCGACCTGACCGAGGCCTTCGACTTGGTCAGCAGGGATGGACTGTTCAAACTGCTCCACAAGATAGACTGTCCGCCATGGTTACTCAAGATGATCCAGTCTTTCCACAAAGACATGAGAGGAACCATCCAATATGACAGCACATTATCGGATGTTTTCAGCATCAGGAGCAGCATCAAACAAGGATGTGTCCTTACTCTGACATTGTTCGGGATCTTCTTTGCGCTCCTCCTGAAGCATGCCTTTGGATCTTCAACAGAGGGCATCCTTTTGCACACAAGATCTGATGGGAAACTGTTTAATCGTGCAAGGCTGAAGGCTAAATCTAAGGTGCGGAAAGTCCTCATCAGAGATATGCTGTTTGCAGATGACGCTGCTGTTGTGTCACACACAGAAGACCAGCTTCAGAAACTGCTGGATCGGTTCTCCAAAGCATGCAAGGACTTCGGGCTTTCCATTAGCCTAAAGAAGACAAATGTACTTGCTCAGGACGTTGCTGAACCTCCGTCAATCAGCATTGACAACTATACGTTAGAGGTCGTCCACGAGTTCGTTTACCTTGGGCCACCATCACTGACACCCTGTCATTGGAGTCTGAGCTAAACAGGAGGATCGGAAAAGCAGCCACAACTCTGTCCAGACTCAGCGAGAGAGTGTGGAATAACATCAAGTTGTACACCCACACCAAAATGCAAGTCTACAGAGCCTGCATCCTCAGCACCCTCCTTTATGGCAGTGAGTCTTGGACCCTGTATGCCCGCCAGGAAAAGAGGCTGAACGTCTTCCACTTGCGCTGCCTCAGGCGCATCCTTGAAATATCATGGAAGGACAGAGTATCTAACACTGCTGTCCTTGAGCAAGCTGGAATCCCAACCATGCACACCCTCCTCAGGCAGCGGCGGCTCCGCTGGCTTGGCCACATCCACAGCATGAATGATGGAAGGATCCCAAAAGACATCCTGTATGGCAAGCTAGCCTCTGGCAAAAGACCTCCCAGATGCCCCCAGTTGCTCTACAAAGATGTTTGCAAGAGAGACCTCAGGGAGGTAGACATCAAGCCGGACAGCTGGGAGGAGCTGGCAGACGATCGCAGCAGATGGAGGCAGGAACTACACAAGTGCCTTCAGAAGGGTGAGATGAGGATCAGACAGCTAGCAGAGGAGAAGCGAGCCCACAGTAAGGACCTGCCAGACACCCATTACACATGCAACAGATGCACCAAGGACTGTCACTCTCATGTGGGCCTTCACAGTCACAGTCAACGCTGCAAATGATGATCCCAAATGGAACTACGAAGGGCGCGATCCATAGTCTACATAGACTGAAGGATGCTGATGCTGCTACTACTAGCTTTCATCTTCCCCACTCCCACTGTCATTTTTATGTAGAGCTGACTCCAGGTTACCAAAACACCTAAGATTCACTGCGCTTAAGTACCCTTAAGCTGCTGCTCGGGACCTCATTCACTCAGACACACTATCTGAGCCCCATCCTGGATTATTCTATTTACTTCCCAAAATCCGCAAACCTGGGAGCCCCAGACGACCTATCATTTCAGGTATTGGCACCCTTACCACTGGACTATCCAGTTATGTGAACTCTGTCCTCAAACCCTATGCCACAACATTCCCAGCTATGTCTGAGACACCACTGACTTCCTGAGGAAATTACAAAACATTGGAAAAGTTCCTGACAACACCATCCTTGCCACCATGGATGAAGAGGCTCTGTACACTAATATTCCACATGAAGGCTGATTACAAGCAATCAGGAATACCATTCCTGATGTCACCACAGCCAGTCTGGTGTCTGACCTCTGTAACTTTGTTCTCACCCACAATTATTTCCGATTTGGGAGACAATTTATACCTCAAGTTTAGTGAAACTGCTATGGGCACCTGCATGGCCCCACAATATGCTAATATATTTATGGCTGACCTGGAACAACGATTCCTCAGCTCTCATCCCCTATTACCCCATCACTACTTAAGATACACTGATGACATCTTTATGATTTGGACCCATGGTATAGAGACTCTAGAAGAATTCCACAGAGACTTTTAACAATCTGCACCCCACCGTCAACTTGTGCCTACCTTACTCCATGCGAGAGAGAGATTTCCTGGACACTACAGTAAAAATCAGGTATGGCCTGATCAGTACCATGATCTACCAGAAACCCACTGATTGCTTTACTTACCTGCATGCTTCTAGCTTCCATCCTGCACACATAACTAGATCCATTGTTCACAGTCAGGCCCTTAGGTACATTCGCATTTGCTCTGATCCTACTGACAGAGACCAAAAACTACAAGATCTTTACCAAATATTCATAAACCTGAATTACCCACCAGGAGAAATAAAAAAGCAAATTGACAGGGCCAGACGAATACCCAGAGACCAGCTACTCCAAGATCGGCCCAAAAAAGCCAAGAACAGAAAACCACTGGTCATTACCTACAGCCCCCAACTCAAACCACTGCAATGCATTATTAAAGACCTACAACCTATCATTAATCAGGATGCCACACTCCAGAAGGCCCTAGGTGACAGGCCCGTTCTCTCCAACAGACAACCTCCCAATCTTTTGAGGATTCTCACCAACAGCCACAGTCTATACCCCAGGAACACCAGTCCTGGGACTTTTCCTTGCAACAAAGCCCGCTGCCAACTTTCTTCATCTATCTATTCTGGGGATACTATTACTGGACCTAACCAGGTTAGTCACAGAATCACGGGCACATTCTCATGTTCCTCAACTAACATCATATATGCCATTATGTCCCAACAATGCCCGGATGCTTTGGATATTGGACAGACTTCAAACTCTCTCAGATAAAGAATTAATGGGCACAAAACAGACACAAAAAAAACTCCTGATCCACAAACCGGTCAACTGACATTTTAATGGAGTGGACCATTCTGTTAATGACTTAAGAGTTTGCGTCTTACTGAAGAGGAATTCTTACACTACTTTGGAAAGAGTGGCTGCTGAACTGTCTTGTATATTAAAATTCAACACATTAACATGTGGGTTGAACCAGGATGCAAATTATCTGGGTCATTATAGTGGCTCTTTTGCATACTTGGCTTAATCTAATTCTTGACCCTCCCCCCCGCCCCTCTACTCTCTGATTTGCTCAGCTTGATAATTTTTTTTCTGATTTGTCAACCTTGATTACTATTTTTGGCTCTCTATGCCTTAAATATTGAGTCTGTTCTGGTATGGCCCGAAGAAGTGGGTCTGTCCCATGAAAGCTCACCTAATAAATTATTTTGTTAGTCTTTAAAGTGCTACTTTACTGCTTTTTTGTGTTGATAACAAGTATAGGATGAAGTTCTTTTGGAAAAAGCTGAGTTATGCAGAAGTAAAATAGGGAATATTATGGCATCACCGTTGTGGTCTGTGGCCATGATGTTCCAAAATAAGAGGCATGCACAGTAAAATTCCTTTAATCCAGCATGTCCGGGACTTGATAGGTGCTAGATTACCAATTTTCCAAACTGTTGGATGTCACCATAACCCCCATACCTAAGTTCAAACGCACATGTCATGGCTCACCGCTACCGCTCCTCAGTGTTTCCAGCTTCTTCACAACCCCACGCTCCTGCAGCTTCTTTACCACCCTGTGCTCCCCGTCTCAACTCCATCCCCCTGGCTCCCCTGCAGCCCTAATCCACTCCAGGGTTAAGCCCCCAAGCTCCCCTCCCACAGCCCCAGCCCACCACTCAAACCCCCCCCAACTTATGTGAATTCTGAGGTGTGCATATCTCGGGGGATGCTGAACCATCAGGATTTCTGGACCATCAGAGGCTGGATTAAAGGCATTTTACTGTATTGTGTAATAGAAAATCAGAAAATGACATTCAGTGGCAACTGGCAGCTCTGGATTTCTCTTAGCGCACCTTTTTGTACCATGTATGTGGGCGATAGATTCTAAACCTAGTTAACTTATTAAACAGGCCATAAGGATTAAGTAAATTAACTATTTTTGTTGTCAAGCAAAATCCAACATGGCAAACAGCCTGGGAATTTATGGCATAAAGAGAGTCTTGAAAAATGATGCATTGCAAATTTGATCAATATTTTTCTTCCAACAAGCAGTTTTCCTTATGATGTTTCATTCTTGCAGCTAGGCCCTGCATCATCGTCTTGCATTGCTTACACTTAACATGTTTTCCTTTTTTACCCAAGGAATGAATTTCTTCATAATATTACCAGACAGCATCACTTTTGCCCCCAAAAGCTATAATATTTTTTCGGTGGTGAAAGCATAGAGGAATATAGAAAGTCGTGTGTGTGTGTGCGCACATGCGCTGAATGTCTTTTTTTTCTTTCCAGTCTACTCCACTGTTTCTTTTTATGCTGCCTCTGTCTTTTCCTATATATTGTCTCTGTCTTTAGACAGTGTCTTAACTAACTCTGCTGTACTTGGCCCATGTCCATCATTGTGTAAGCACGGCCCGCCTGCCCCCCCCACCCCCCCAAAAAAAATACTATTCAGCCTGTGTGTGTCTTTGTATATGTTAGTCTGCTGAGAAACAGAAATTGAAAGCCCAGGACTTTCAAGAAGCAAGAGCTGATTATTGGGCTGGACAAACTAGAGCTATAAATTCATTTTTATGAGACTGTAAGTGTAGGTGTAGTATGATTTTGATAAAATATTATTGTAGTTTATTTTTAGGTGAGAAATTTATTATTGATTTTAAAAAATCAGATTTGATTTAATAAAAAATATCCAGTTGACTTGATTTAAAAAATAAACCAGGTAGATAAAGAGCAATTATTACTTATTTTGGCTTAGTAACTTACTTTGATCTGTCTGTTTTCACTTACAATCAATTAAATCCTACTCTTAAATATTTAATAAAAACACTTTTGTTTATTATCACACCTAGTTTAAGTAACTGTTATCTGAGTAGAGCAACTACTGTATATCTCTTTTATTGATAAACTTATGAGCTTTCTGTGTGTAAAACTTTTATACAGAGTAAGGTGGGTTTATCTGGGTTTTGGTTGACATTGAGGCAACGTCTACACTAGCACACTATGTCAAAGTAGCCTATTTCGATGTAAGGACATTGAAATAGGCTACTTCGATGCATATCGTCCCCATGTCCTCCAGGGCTGGTGCTGTTGATGTTCAACATCAAAGTAGCGACAGAGAACGTTGAAAGGGGCCACCCCGGAAGGAAGTGCGGAGCATCCACACACAAGTGCTCCCCGTCGAAATAGGGGGCCAGCAAAGCCCCAAGCTGCTCCCTTAAAGGGCCCCTCCCAGATACACAGAGCCGACAACCACTTGCAGACCCTGTGCACACAGCATGGACCCCCAGCTGCAGCAGCAGCAGCCAGAAACCCTTGGGCTAAGGGCTGCTGCATGCGGTGACCATAGAGCCCTGCAGGGGCTGGACAGAGTGTCTCTCAACCTCTCAGCTGATGGCCACCGTGGAGGACCCCCCTGTTTTGAAATAGCGGGATGTGGATCATCTACACGCCCTACTTCAACGTTGAACGTCGAAGGAGGTTGCTATTCCCATCTTCAGATAGGAATAGCGATTTTGATGTCTCGCCACCTAACGTCGATTTCAACGTCAAAATAGCACACAGCGCGTGTGGACATGACGCGTGTTATTTCGACATTGTGCCGGCTGCTTCGAAGTAGCCGGCTAGTGTAGATGCACCCTGAGACTTGTGTATCTGTGTGCTGACAATTTGCTGTAGCTGAGCTGGTTCTTCATCTGTGGTGCTCTCCCAGGAGAGTGGGGGACTGTTACTTCAATTCTGTGCCTTGGCTGGGGAGAGAAGAGTTTCTGGCCCAGCAGGACAGGATGGTGTGGGGCCCCAAAGAGCAGGTAGATGGACTAAGTGGCCTGATCAGTACACTGGATGACAGCCCCAAGGTGACCTCTGTGATTCAACCTATCACAGTATCTACATATACATTTCACTTCAATATAGTTAGGGCCAATGATTAGTTTGTATGATGAGAAGAATAAGTAGGTAGGGTCCCACCAAGTTCACAGTCCATTTTGGTCAGTTTACAGTCGTAGGATTTTAAAAACCATAAATTTCATGACTTCAGCTATTTAAATCTGAAATACTTCAGTGTTGTAATTGCAGTAGTCCTGACCCAAAAAGGAGTTGGATGAGGTGCAAGTTAATTGTAGGAGGGTTGTGCTACTGCTACTCTAACTTCTGCACAGCTGCTGGCAGTGGCCATGGCTGGAGAGGTGGGCAAACAGAAAGCCTCAGCTGCTGGTCAGGAGCCCAGCTCTTAAGGTGGACCTGCTGTCATCAGTAGCACAGAAGTAAGGGTGGCATGATAAAGTGTTGCCACCCTTTATTTCTAGGAGGCTGCCTACAGAGCTGGGCCTCAACATGACGCCCTCTGACCACCCAGCTCGGAAGGCAGCAGTGCAGAATAACCAAAGAATAGTATGCCATTGCCACCTGAACTTCTGCAGTGCTGCCTTCAGAGCTGGATGCCTGGCCTACAGCTGCCATTCTTCAGCAGACCAGCTCTGAAGGCAGTGCAGAAGTAAGGGTGGGAATACTGTAAACCCCCCCCACATTTGAGAAATGCAAACTTTTCCTGTGAAATGTACACAGTAGACGGCAAAAGCAGACAAAGGACCAGATTTCACAGTTTGTGATGTGTTTTTTCATGGCTGTAAATTAGGTAGGGCCCTAGGTGTAAGGGTTGATTTTAGTGCTCCTGAAGATTTGAACAGCTCCATGTAGGGCTCATAATTTTTTTGTACTTGATACTGTAAACATGGGATTTTAATAGTTTAAAACTGAATAATCTTAACCTGCAGAAAAGATGGAATGAGGGTCTCTGATAAGTTGTGGAAAGACTCGATGGGTTCAAGTGGCACTGATTATTTGAAAGGTGAAGTCAGAGGATAAATAGATGCAGCCTCCACTTGGTTAGGATTCAGTTTCTGAAATGCCAACACATCTGAGTTTTGTGTGCCCCATGGTAATCCTTGTGCTCTGAGTCTAGAGCAGGAGTCCACAAAGCAGGGAGTGCACCTGCCCCCACAGAGGGCATGTAATTACTTATGAGGAGGTGCAGCAAAGTCCGACTCCCTGCAGCCTCAATGTCATTGATGGGGGACAAAGCCAGCTCGGCGGGAGGGAGTGCACATAAGGCACATAACCTGTCCATTTTCCCTCGCAATAACCGCTGCTGCCTCCTCCCGCCTGGCACCTGACTCCACTCCATGCACAGACAAAGCCCAGCGTGTCTCCCGCCCCCGTGAGTCCTGCTGCCTTTACACTCTATTTTGCTGGGCAGTGAAGCTGTCTCCTCGGCTCCCTCGCCCTGCCCCACCTGACCACAATCAGGTAACTGGTGGTGCACCAGTGGAACTGCTCCTGTCCCAGCCCATACTGCTGCTGCTGTTCTAGGGAGTTGGCGGGAGCTGCCTTCAGAGTGGGGAGGGAAGCAGTCCCTTAAACCTGGCTCTCCAGCATTGGACTCATGTTTTTCAGAGTCTTTTGAAATCGCACCCCAGACTAATGTTCCCTCTAATCTTTTCCATTCCCTCCTCCCCTGTGGCCTCTGCAGGCTGGTGAGTGCAGTGGGTCACTTCCAGGGCCATCTGAGGGGTCCTGCTAATTGCAGGCATGAAAAGGGGGGCCAAGTATAAAAAGTTTGCTCACTGCAATCTAGAGTGTGGAAAAGACTAGGCCCAGATAATTCTCTGTATGAGACCCCTTCCTTTTCATGCTTTTGGTAGTAACAGAGAGGTAACAGTGTTAGCATGTAGTCTAATAAAACAAACTAGCAATCATGTAGCTCTTTAAAGACTAACAAAACAATTTGTTAGGTGATGAGTTTTTTTTGTTAGTCTTTAAAGAGCTACATGGCTGCTGGTATGCTTGTGGATGATTGTCACTGCGGTGGCTTGCTTTCTGTTTTGACTGACAAATTGTATTTTAATCCAAAATTAGTGCAGAATAGAATGTGTTTTCACGGGTAGTTTGAGCTTCTGCCGATCTTGTATAAGTGCGGCAATATTTTATGCAGCAGTCCAACTAAGTATTCTGACTTCATTACTAAACTTTTTCTATTTATCTTAATATCTCATTCTTTAGTCTGTGTACTCCCCCTTTACCACATATTAATGTTGCTTTCTTGAAAAAGATTTTAAGGCCATGGCTGTAGTGTGGCAAGTGTTTCATTTTGTGAGAATTTGAACTAACAGAATGTCACTGCTATTTTTATAGATGCCCTGCACACCTACCCCTGGTCACTTCAAAACATCTATAAATCACTGCAGTAATCCACATATTTATTTTGTGACTCTGTCTGGTGATGAGAGCAAGGCATGGAGTCAGGATGGATCTGTTCTGTTCCCAGCTCTGACTTTTCTTTATGACCTTAAGCAGTGTCATTTACTTGTTCTGTGCCTCACAGCTATGTGTTTAATAATAACTACCACACAAGAATGTTAAAAAGTATGTCCGTAAAACACTTTCAGATCCTACAATATGTTGTATTGTGCATACAAAGGTTTACTAATGTTTACTAAAGTCGCTCCCTTGAGGGGTAATCCAAGAATCTCATTGGATGTCCAAACTTGAACCAAGCAAGACATCTGATGTGTAATTATTTCGTATAAGCATAAAAGGTTCAGTTTAAAACTTTCTTGCAGAAGAATACAGCTGGCTACTTTGTTCAGTCATTTCTACCATTTACTGCTATTAGTCAAAAGTAGATTTAAAAAAGAAATCTTTCCAAATAATTTATTAAAGTCTCAGATTCACATTTGCTTTGGCATTCTCATACCCACTATCAAATTAATTTCATTTCTGGAAATTAAATTGAAAAATATTAATACAGCTTCCAGATTAAACCATTTTAGCACAAAGCTAGAGTTGCATCTACAATGTAAAGTATCTGTATATGGCTTTGTGATCCATCAGCTTTGTTCAGATTAAAGTATATGAACATACATAGAACTAAACTCAGTAAACTTATAAAATGTGGGCGAGATTTTCTAATAATTGCTGACCGGTTATTGGCTAGTTTGATAGTGACCAGTAAACATTTGGAGACCAGATAAGTTGATTTTAACTTGGTTTGACTTGTTCCTCGGCTGTCACCACTCTTTATCTGTTATCTGAGCACTTGATTTTTGCTTAGTACTTAAGCTATGTCTGACCTAGAGATTTTAAGATGGGCTTATGTTTGTGACATGTGAATGGGTCAGTTTTTCATTAATTTCTGAGGTAGCTGTTCATACTTCTCTGTTGTTAGTGGGGGAATAAATCCTTAATATCTTCTTGTTTCAGTGGAAAGAATAAAGATTGTCAATGGTAGAATCAGTCTCTATATAAAATTTTCTCTTGATGAGCATTGTTGCTTTATTTGGTCATTCCCCAGCTGTTAGCATGGTTTGCATTGAGTGCAGATAGTTTTAAAATAAGGTAAATATTTAGGATCTCTTTTGAAACAAATTGGCTGTTGCATTTATGCAAGTATGTAATAGCATGCAGCTGCCTGAAAATGATGAGGGATTGGTCCATGGTGTAAATTTTCAGATGTGTTGAAGAGTATCACTGGCAGAGATTGATAGTATTGAAGAAGGTTATTGGAAAATTAACTTTCACTTAGTCGTCAGTTGAGAAAGTAGCTTGGTTTGAGGTAATATTGTCATGGAAGTAGTTGTGACAAACAAGTGGCTGAAAAGTAGGTCACCTTGTATCTATAAGACCTGCAGTGTTTTTAAGAACTGGGATGGATGGCCGAGGGAAAGTATAGCTAGTGCCTGGCTGAGTAAAGCCTCATTTTTCTGGCTCTCTAAAATAATAAATATTACGCACATCCTCCTAGAACTGGAAGGGACCCTGGGAGGTCATCTAGTCCAGTCCCTGCCTCCTCAAGGATTGAGCTCACAACCCTGGGTTTAGCAGGCCAATGTTCAAATCACTGAGCTATCCCTCCCCTGAATATGCACCTCCTGCTACATAAAATAGCAGTCATCTGAGATCAGTTCTATATCTAGGCATAAATGTCTTGGCAGTCCAAAGGAGTTTGGGAAGGAAATGCAGGGAGTAGAGTAGATAGTCAAATCTTTTTGTTTGCCAATAAATAAATAAATCAGCTTAAGGACATTACTGACTGACACCACTGGTACTACTTAGCCATACTCAGAACATTTGTAGTAGAATAATTCAAAATTGTTGAACAGAGGGCAGAATATAAAACAATATGCTGTTTATCTGTTCCGCATGTACATTTATTTACAATTTTCTTAAAAGGATGATTCTCAGTTTCTTTGTAGAACATTATGTGCCTTTTTGTAGAAAAATTGGACTTGATTACAAAAAGACACTTCTGTGAATCCTGAAGGAATATGGGCAATTAGCCCAGGAGGGAAACAGTCTATGAAAATTCTTAAAGAACTTAAAGAACGTAAAGTTAACCCTGTTCAGCAGAAGTAGTGAATGAAAGCCACAGTGCAATTTGCATAAGGTTCACCTCAGTCGTCTTCTAAAAACTATCTGTGTGTGACCTTATTCTTGGAGACTAACTTGTCCATATGGGCAAGGAATTGCATTTATTTTAAAGCAACCTATTGTTCAAGGTGAAACACAACAATTAATATAAATATTGCGAGAACAGTACTTTAAAAACTGGTGCTGCCTGTTCCAAATGAGGTGTGATGCTTTTGTAGAACATATAAGAATATCAGCAGTGATTTTACTTATTATATTAGAGTCTTTACCCCACACATACAGGGTGTGTTTCACTGTCCCATTTAGTGGTACTTAGAATGTTTACAGAAAGAATGAGTCTCCTCTATAGCCTTAGCTGAGAAGCAGCTGGCTTTTAGCTCAAGCTGTAGAGCAGGGGTAGGGAGCCCATGGTCCAGATCCAGACCCTGAGGATTGGGGCTCCTCTCCATAGTATCCAGCCTGTGGCAGGGTTGGAGGTGCGGAACACCGAGCTTTGCGGGCCAGATCAGGCAAGCCAGAGCTTCATCCAGAATATGGCCTCCGCTGAGGGCCAGGAGAACAGGAAGCAGCTCTGGGCTTGACTGCCACTCACTGCTGTTCCCCAGCTAAGGGAAGGGGAGGAGGAGCAGCAGCAGCCTCAGCCGGATGGCCACTGCTGGAATTCTGGCCAATCAGAGCACCAGAGGGCAGTGCCTGGGAACAAGGAGCGGGGGCTCAAAGCCATACACGTCCGGAGGTGAGCAGGTAAGTGCATCCCCATTGCCCAGGCTCCTTGACTGCTCCCCTCCCATCCAGACCCCCACTCCTTCCCCCTTCCTCACACCCTGGTTCCCCACCTGCCCTCTGCTCCTGACCTGTCCCTTCCAGAAGTCTCATCTCCCCACTTAGCCAGCTTCACACAGACCCTTCACCCCCTCCCAGCCAGACTCCCCACCTGTATTCTGCTCCTGCCCCCTGCCTTCGTTTCCCTTCATCTCTACACTGACCCCTCCCTTCCAGAACCCACAACTCAAACTCTCCTGTACTCTTTCTCCCACCTGGACCGACACCCCCAGCTTGCTCCTGCAATTTCTCCCACCCTCAGCCTGCTCCTGCACCCAACTCCTGCTGAGACCCAGTCGCCTTACCATCGTGAAGCACATCAATGAGGGTGCTTTGTTGCTTCTCACTTGTGGGGCCTCTGACTGATTTGTCTATGGATTGTTGTCCCTGGGCCCAATGAAAGTTCTACATGGCTGCTGTAGAGGTTCATGTACTAAGCTTCAGAGGTCCCAGGTTCAAGTCCACCTGTCTGCTGATTCTTACTGACATATTTGCAGGAAAAAAAATCTTTCTCTTTCTCTCTTTTTTTTTTTTTTTTGAATTTAGGGCAAAAGAGACGTTTAATCTTTTCACAAAGATGAAAAAATTTCTGCTTCTGTTCAGCTAGTAGTTGAAGGATCTAGATGCTGCAAAAACTGTTCGGGCAATATTCATATATCTGGCTGCTTTGCATGTTTTGCACACTCTTTTGAGTTGGTTTTGAAGTTGCCTTTAGATTTAAATCACGTGATTCTTCAGGCTGATTTGACTTGCATAATTCTCAACATCGTTTCCTCTTTCCTTTGATTCTGAGAAGTGTAAATCAAGCTGTTCTAGGTTAATTGCAAATATGTTTTCTATTCCTGATCTTAGCCTTTGACAGGTTCCCTCTGCAGCAGGACAAGTATACTTGTCTCCTGGTTTTTCATCCCTTAGAATACAGTAATCCCTGAAATGCATAATTCTGAGTTACGATTTAACTCGCATTTAAGCGCAACTCAAAATCCTGCTCCCCATGCAGCTCCAGCTTAAACCCCCCTGGCCCTGGCTCACTGCCCCCCGCCCCGCCCCGCCCCCGTGCCCGGCCCCAGTTCACCTCCACCCCATGTGGCTCCAGCTCACCACTCCCTGCCACACTGCAGCCCTAACTCACCCCAGGCTTAACCCCCCTGCCTCTCTCCCACAGTCCAAACACACCGCCAGGCTTAACCCTCCCCAGCTGCCCCCCTCCCCCAGCTCCAGGACTTACCTTTCAAGAAGAGCTCCAGGTGCACCTGCTGCTTCCCCAGCTGCAGAATATGCATTCCACCAGGGAAAAAGCTGCCCCCTGACTTAGTGAAATTCAAGGTGTATGAAGGTGCGTGGGAATGCAGCCCTTGTGGGACTACCATATTCTGTTATGGGGTCTCAAACTGAGTCCAAAGGCATAGTGATTAGATTATGGAATTAAGATGTCAGTACTTCTGAGCTATCTGCTCACTTGTGACATTGACTCACTGCCTGAGCTCTGGTACCTTTTAATACCAAAACACATCTGAGAAATAACAACGGCTAGGACTTCAGAGGTATACTATAAGGATTGCTTAAAGCTTGAAAGTGCTCTGAAATGCTTCAATTAAAGGGAGTTACACTGGGCAAAATGGTAGCGATTATTATCAATAGATTTTTATTTTTAGGAAGCTGTCTTAAGGTTTAATAGTAATAATATTAACAGAGAGGTAGCCGTGTTAGTCTGTACTCCAACAAAACAAAGCAGGAGAAATGTAGCACTTTAAAGACTAACAAAATGATTTATTCAGTGATGAGCTTTCATGGGACAGATCCACTTCTTCAGATTCTTCTTTGGCTCTAAAGAAGTGGATCTGTCCTACGAAAGCTCATCACAGAATAAATCATTTTGTAAGTCTTTAAAGTGCTACATTTCTGCTGCTTTGTTTGGTAGTAATAATATTGTTATTTAGCATTTATTAAAAACACTTGAGACATTTTACCTTAACAATTCAGAGATTAAAGTTTTGGGAGAGCTGGGATAAAGATCGATGGAAGGTGCTATACAGTGGAACTGAGTTCTTTTGTAATTCTGTAAAGTAGGGATGGACAATAATTTTTGATGGAGGCCACTCCAAGATTTTGGTAAGTGGTCAAGGGCTGCACTTTCGTATGGAGGGGTTTGGGGTCTGGGATGGAAGATGAGTAGAGAGGGGAGCTCAGGGTAGAGAATAGGGGTGTAGGAGAGGGTGTGGGGCCTGAGTGAGTTTGGGTAAAGAAGGGGGTTGTGACATGGGACAGAGGATTGATGTGCAGGGTTGGGGAAGGGGTATGGGTGTGGGAGAGGATTCTGATCTGGGGGAGGGTGTAGGCAAGGGTGCAGGGTCTGGGAAAGAGTTGTGACTTGGGGCGGAGGGGAAAGGAGGGTGCAAGGGCATGGGTGTTGACCTGAGACTTGAAGGGGTGGTGGCTTGTGGCATAGAGCAGGGAAGTGGGAGGGACTGGGGTGCTAAGAGACAGGCTGTGGATGGGAGGTACATATCTTTGTGGCTCCTGGCCAGCAGCCCAATGAGACCCCAAGGCAATCTGTTTGCCTGCTGCATCCTGAGGCTGCTCAAAATGACTGGTGTCTCCCTATAGGTGCTGTGTACCTTCGGGGTGGGGGGAACTTTGTGTGATGCCACTAGCCCAATCATCAGTTTCTGGCCAATGGGAACTGCGAAGACTGGACTGGGGGCAGGAACAGTTTGTAGCACCTACTTCTCCCTCTCTTCACCTCCCTTCCCATGCCGCAAAGGGTGCACAGCGCCTAGAGGGAATTACCAGCTATTTTGAATAGCCTCAAGTTTCCAGCAGGCTGGGCCATGGGCCCTGATCAAAAGGCTTGATGGGATGTATCTGGCTGGCATCTTGCCTGCTCCTGCTCTAGAGTCTGCTGTGTTTGACCTAGGGAATGGTGTGTAAGGCCTATATTTTTGCTGAGGCTTTTGCTTAACAGTGCTAGTTGTATTTGCTTAATAGAAGTGGGTTAGGTAAATGGTTAGGTATTTTAGTTGTCCACATTGTGATGGCAAACTGTAATTCTTGGGATTGGTAGAGATATTGCAGCTTTCATAACAGTACATGGCTAATATTGGTATCAGTATTCCATATTATTAATGTGTCTACCAGCCTATGCAATAAGGTCATGTTATATAAAGAATTTAGAGCCAATATTTAATTCTTCTGTTAATTAGAAATGCACAAATTCTGAGAGTGGTATCAGTAATGTGTTTTATATAACTTGGCTTCAAGCTTGAAATCTTGATTCCATTATAAATTAAAAGGTAAGCATGTTGTTGCTTGCTTGGTAACCAAAACAGTAAAATCCCAGGTAGTTTTAGTATAGGTGTGTATTAGTTACGGTTGTAGCACGGGGTGTCTGCTGCTGTTTCAAAGAATGGGCATATTTTTTAAATGGTATCTGTATGGAGTTCAAGGTTGCACAGAAAAGCACTTGCAAGGCCATACTAACTCAATTTATGCTATCGTACACTAAAATCATATCCAGCATTCTATTATCCAGAACTCTCAGATAACCAGCATTTTAACCATAAGTAAATTTTAGTTACATTTTCTATAAGTACAGTGTAGTGAAAGTAAATACAAATAAATACAGCAAATACAGTGTAAGTTTACAATACTATTATTGTTGATAAATAAAGTACTTACTCTACATACATTTTTGTTTGTTTCTTAATATCTAATCTTGTTTTTATTTTAATGCTATGCACTGCTAGGTATACCTCTCTATTATCCAGAATATTTGAATATCCGGCAACCTCCTGGTCCCATGGCTGCCAAATATGAAAGAATTTACTATATATAGGCCCTTTAATTAAAATAATAAAAAAAAAAGAAAAGAAAAAGAAAAAGCAGAACAAGCTGTTTTGTAAAGATGGCTATGTCTGATATTAAATCTTTCAGAGGAACTTATGTCATTTTAAATGCACTTGATGCATATCCATGCTCACTGAATTTTAAATGTGCATATGTATATGTATCTACATGTCTTAAATAGACATATACCCATTTGGGTGTATGTATTCGAGAACAGAAATAAGAGGTAAGAATAGTATATTTAGCCTGATGCGAAGGCATACTTATCTCTTGTCACATTGATTATGCAGTCATAATTAGAAATTGCCAAATCCTCTTGGCACTGATCCTAGGATTCTTTAATGAGAGCCACGTGAAAAATCTTGTCATGAATGGTGTGAGCTACATTTAAAATGATATTCAGAAGACTCTTTAAAAACAATTATATCTTATTTCAATTTGGGCCCAAGTTCCAAGGAACTCATTTTGCAAATTTTTCAGTTTTTTTTAAGAAGCGTAAATGCTTCCAAATTGAAACCTTCCTGCATATCCATATTGCAAATGGCAATGGAGTAAGTGACCTACAAGAAAATATTATATGTCTTCCATGGAATAACAAGGGGAGCAAAAAGAAAGTGGTGTAAGATAAAATACAGGCCACTCTGCCTGAAGAATAGACTAAATTAGTTAGAGTTAAACCTTTCACAGGTGGTAAAGGGCATGTCTTTGGAAATACATATTAGTAGAAACAGTAGGTCCATTAATAAGTATTAAGTCCATTTAAAGAAATAAGTATTGGATAAATGAACTCTAAGTTGGACAGAAAGCTGGTTAGATTGTTGGGGTCAGTGGGTTGCAATCAACATCTTGAAATGTGGTTGTCAATCGGTATCAAGCAGAGTCTCCCAAGGGTCAGGGCCATGCCAATCGGTGTCAGGCAGAGTCTCCCAAGGGCCAGTTTTGTTCAGCATCTTCATTAATGACCTGGACAGGGAGATGGGTTTCAGTCTCAGCAAGTTTGTAGATGACACTAAGCTAGCGGGAGGGAGAGAGATGCTGTAGCGTAGGAATAGGGTCCAGAGTGACTAGATAAATTGGAGGATTGGGTCAAGAGAAATCGGATGAGGTTTAACAAGGAGAAGTGCTAAGTCCTATACTTAGGACATAAAAAACCCAAATACTGCTATAGGTTGGGGACCAATTGGCTAAGCAACAGGTCTACAGGAAAGGACCTGAACATTACTGTGTATGAAAAGCTGGATATGAGTCAACAGTATGCCCATCTAGCTAAGAAGGCTAACAGCGTATTGGGCTGCATTAGTAAGAGCATTGCCAGCAGATCTATGGTAGTGATTATTCCCTTTTATTTGACACTGATGAGGCCACACCTGCAATATTTTTTTCCAATTCTGCCCCCCACATCACAAAAAGGATGTGGACATATTGGAAAGAGTCCAGTGGAGAGCAGCAAAAATGATTAGGGGGCTGGAACACATGGCTTATGAAGAGAGGCTGAGGAATTTAGGCTTATTTAGTCTAGAGAAGAGAAGGGTGGTGGTGAGGAATTCGATAGCAGCCTTCAACAACGTGAAGGGGGATTACAAAGAGGATAGAGACAGGCTGTTCTTAGTGGTGACAGATGACAAAATGAGGATTAATGGTCTCAAGTTGCAGTGGGAAGGGTCTAGGTTGGATATTAGGAAAAACTGTATGAACTGGACAGCTGGGTCTTGGGTGCTGTTGGGCCAAGAAGAGGAGAAAAAAATACAGAGCTGAGGTCTGTACAGTGCCTATATCCTGCCAACAGTTCCGTATTTTTAAATCTGGGGACTTTCAGTAAGTGTTTGCAAGCTGACTCATTCTGTTATTGTGGCATATATTGTAAGGAATGGGATGGCCTTTTGGGTAGGAAAGATTAAAATTTACAAAGCATTAAGAAAGATAAGTGTACATAGTTTTATAGGCATAAGTTTTTACAAATATTTGAATGATGTAATGGGGTGCTAGCTTGTAATTGCATTATTTTCTTAATAGGCAAAATGAATTATGATCATTATGTAACTACTACACGGGAGAGTCATAAGGACTGGCTACTTAAACTTTGGAAAATATTTTGCTTGCGAAGTATTTTTATTATTTAAAATGTGGTACTTTGTTATTTCCATAGTTCAAACAAGGTGACAAATAATGGAAAAATCTATGAGAAGCCATGCTATTTTTTTAGAGATAACTTGGATATCTTGGGGAATTTTCCCGTTTGCTAGAATGTGAAATTTTGATAGTATTTTTGTTGAAAAGATTAATCTCACTGGCTAATGTAAATCTTGAGCTGGGGCGAAGAAGGATTTGAAACAAAGTAATTTGCCACAGATATTTAAATATTGGCAAACAGCATTAGTTACATTGACCTCTGTAGTGAGTGGCTCTGTATGGAAAAGTGAATTAGAATAGCTTGTATATTTGTTGACATACCAATATGAAAAAATACTGTAGGGTTTTCAGTTCTTTAAAGTGTTCTCAATTAATAAATCTTGATATCTTCAAGGAAACAATGCTTAGCATGCTAACTGTTGCAACAAGTATAAATTACACAGTCTTACCACAACCTCATCTGCACCTGCTTTCAGGAAAAAATATTCTAACACTCATAAAATGGAATGTTTGTGACTAAAATATTAAAATAACTTCAGTTCTTTGCTTCCAGTTAAGGGTTTGTCAGCTTTTGCCTTATAAATGTTCTGTCCTTTTTTTAGGGGTTTATACCTTGCGTGCAAAAATACTAAGTGAGGGCTAAGGTTTGATTTTTGCATTTCAGCCTCGCAGGTTGCATTTACATATTCATTACTTTTCAGGTACAAGAAAAATAAAGAAATACTTCTTTGCATGTAAATACATCACCTTGTGATATACATACTTCTCTTGGAACAGTAAAAACTTTAAAAATCTTGACTAAGATACCTTTCTGTGCTTGTATAGATCTAAAGAAAGATTACATTTAAAAAATTGCATTGGATTAGTTGATTTTTAATAGGGTCAAGACATTTTTTAAAAGAAACTGTTGCTGTAAGTCAGGAACTGTTTCCTAAGGGATTTTGCTATCAAACAATTATATGTTTTAAAGACTAAATGAATGCCTTGTTACTCTGGAGCAGTGGTTCTTGAGCCCTCTGGGGTGCTGTAAGGTTTCAAGATGTCTGCTAAGCAGGGCCAGTATTGGACTTGCAAGGCCCCAGGGCAGAAATCTGAAGCCCCACCCCATGAAGAGCCTGGAGCACCAAGCCCTGCTACCTGGAGCTAAGTATATGTATATATCTCGTGGAGCTGGACGAGATCTTGGGAGGACATCTAGTCCACTCCCCTACACTCTTGGCAGGACCAAGCACCATCCCTGACATCTGTTTGCCCCCATCCCTAAGTGGGCTCTTCAAGGATTGAGCTCATAACCCTGGGTCTAGTAGGCCAATGCTCAAACCACTGAGCTATCCATCACCTACAGACAGCCTGCCAATCTGAAACTAAAAAGACCAAACAACTTAGATTCACAGACCTCCCGTGGCATGGGGCCTAGGACAGCTGATTTACTTGCATTCCCTAATACTGGTCCTGGCTTTTATATGCAGAAAAACACTCTCACAGACCTTGGTAGTTGCTGCTCTGAAGTGCTTGTATTCTTTCTAATCAGTTTCTCATCAGTGTGATATAAAAGCCACCTTTATGTATATGGTCTGATCTTAATCTCTTTAAGCAAAATAGTTTCCAAATTGTATTGTCTCAATCAATTCTTGCAGACTTCTCTGTGGTGTAATGTATTTTAGTGGCATGTCTCAGGGTTTTTTCTTCAGTGTCCCTGTTAATAGTTTTTTAGTTGTGGCTGGTGTGTATTAACTGTTAACACTCTTCTTTGAATGTTAAACTGCTATTACTTATGGTAATTTCTAGTCATTTGAAGGCAACTGTCAAGAGAGACCAACTGAGAAGGGAAAATTTGTCAAGGATTTACAGTAAATACTCTCTGCTTTTGGAAATGCTGTCAGAAGTTTGTTAGGTTCAAGTGAGTTTGGCGTGTGCCAGACAGAATCTGTCTGTTATGATGAACTGGTCATGTACCCTACTAACAAAAAGGGAGGGTGAGAAAGCCTCCTCAGGATTTCCTGTCTCCTTGTAATAACACTAGGGTGGAGGGGTGTGCTATTTAACCTAGCCTGTAATTAGGTTCTGCATGGAAGCATATATTACCCTGCTTGCTTTGCCAAAGCTCTTCAATATGATAGATGAGATTTAAAGGTTGATCCGACTAAATTGCAATGAGAATACTAACAGCAAAGATATTTATGTTGTGAAATATTCCTACCAGACATCATGGCTGTGACATAAATGCTGTAAGATAATGGGCAACAAAAATAATACTGAGAATAATATTCTCCTAGGTTTGGACTGCCTTCTGCTCCGCTTGTACTCTGAACCAGGGAGATAATGTAATCATAATCCTAGATCATCATTTAAAAATATAGATAATCTCATATAGTATCTTGACAGATTTATTTTATGAGCAAGCCAGAGGGAAAACATTATGGGCAGCAGAAAGGAAGAAAGTATTATCATTGTGTGATAGTGGTTACTTTATAAAAATAGCTTACATAACTTCTCTTTTTCAGGAAGATACTGTAAATGACATGCCACTCATTAAAGATTAGGGAACCCTGGGTCCTGGGTGTAAAATATTTGATTTGTATGTCAGGTATTGACCAAAGATCCTGCTCATCAGATGCACAGCGTTACAGCTTTTCTCCACAGTTAACTAACTGTATGTGCCACAAGGTGACTGGGCAGGTTGGTTGAGAAGACGTGCGCATGAATGCAGTCAAATCGTGCACAGATCTGAAAGTGTGTGAATCTTTTTTGCTTAGTTTGTTGCACTAGCTATTTTCATCCAATCCCAACATAGTTCTTCCCCCACTCAGCCCCCTAGGATTTGAGAGAGAGGAAGAACACAGGAGCATATAGTGATTATAGGAAATAATGCATATGCAGGTGTGTAGTCTATACACAGCATTAATAATATTTTGCAGTGCTATACCACTCTTTATTTGATGATCTCAAAGCACATGGCAGATGCACAAGGTCACTTGGCCAGGCACTGTTGCCCTTGTTTTACAGCTAGGAATACTGAGACTCATAATGGCCTTGTGGAAGTCAGTCAGCTTCTGGACTTCCCTTTTTGCATCCCCTCCAGGAAGGTACTGTAAGAGTACAAAGCCTTATTATGTGTGGCAATGATGTTAATAGTTAACATGGATATACACATCTCATAGAGCTAGAAGGGACCTTGGGAGGTCATCAAGTCCAGTCCCCTGTCCTCTTGGCAGGACCAAGTACCCCACCACACTTTAAAAAAAAAATCTATTTGTTCCAGATCCCCTTGAGGATTGAACTCACAATTCTGGGTTTAGCAGGCTAGTGCTCCAGCCACTGAGCTATGTGTCCCACCCTGTGTTACTGAGGAAAGCAGTAATCTGTGCATGGCTCATTTCAGATTCATAGGAACATCTGCCTTAGCAGCCTCAATGGATTGTGAAAAGGTTTGTTATACAGAGCCTGATGGGGACAATTTCTTTCTGTAAGGCAAGGGGACTCTACTACTCTGTATAGTGCAATTATTTATTTTCTGTTAGGTCAGTGAACAATGGTTCGTCTGTGGACATTGGCGTTTGCTCACAGTGTTGCAAGCAGCAAAAAGGGACTGAATGCCAGCCATATGGAAAGCAGCTGGGTATGCTTGCCCCATTAATAAGATGGAGGTGTGCTGGCACAGGAAACAGATATGTGCTCGGCACAACTACTGCTGCTTCACTAGCTATTTGGGAGGTTTATTGTGCTACTCATACTGATTATTCATCTGGGAGAGAATAATTTGGCCTCTGGTTGAGTTTTAGGCATCCAAAGGCACATGCTAATACCTGATTAAGCTCCAGCCACAGCTGTTGCCAAGGCAGGTTTGGAGAGGAGCTGCACCTTGGGCATTAGGTGCATAAGAATCTGAACATTGATGAGATTCTGTTCCATAATGTACATCTTCTAACTAATGATCTTGGGCCTGAATACCAAGAAGTGCCCTGGGCTCTTCTCCCCTATGAAAGACACCTGTCAGATATTTGCAGGGGATCGTGGAAGCTTTTGTTGTTTTGTTTTTGGTTGAGTGGAACATGTGAATCAAAGGAGAAGAGCAAGAGGCGGATCTCTTTGTTAGTTATGGTCCTTTAGGGCAGTTCCTGTAGGTCCTGTAGGGAAGAATGTGAGCATATTATAGTCCTGTAAGGAAGAATGTGAATGTGTTGTACATCTGTGGAATGTGAAACCCCTTTAGGTTTGGGCATTCATTTGGGATCTTGATTGACACATTGGTGTGGCTTGGGCAGATATTGGTGGAGTTGACTGAAGACTAAGTTTTAGGACTGGTATGACTGCCTGGGATGCAGTTCAGGGCAGAATTTGATTCTAGATCTATGTACTTCTACCTATAAAACTTCTGGGTTTGTGTGGTTACAGTGCCTTATGCTGATCTTTAATTATGCTATATACTTTGTTCATTTTATAAGTGTTAGTAAGGATGCAGCTGAAGTATCAGATGTTTTTATTTCCAATCTAAAAGTCAACGCCTTTTTTTGTTCTCGTTTGTGCTTCTTATGTTGTTTCTAGCTTTGTAAAAATTCCATTATGTGTGTGAATAATGCTACCATATATAAATTAATATATTGTACCAGTAATAACTGTACTTGAATAACAGTGAGTGCAAGGATGTTTAGAGACTAAGATAGCAGTCATTTTCATAATTACTTGATAGGGAAATTTCCTTTGTGGGTGAGCATGTTTGGAGTGTGCACTGGCATACATTTTCTTTTCATGCCATGCCTTCAAATACAGGGGCAAATATTAGACAAACTTCTAATTTGTGGGATGAGAGAGTACAAGATTCCACATAATTTGAGGGTTGGTTAGTCTCTCTTCTGCACTGTCAGAATCTTTATTCTTTTCTGGTGGATAACTGTGTTTGGAATATATTCCTAAGTATTTTTGACATGTGTGCATGTGCACATATATCAAAAGACAGCTACTTGGAAGTTGGGTATCCTATATGTTTTCAAGGTGCTGTCTGCCTAGCATTTAAGTTTATAATTTAAGAAGAGTTGTTGATGGAAGAAAGACCACATTATACTGAGTAAGCTGTTCTTTTCTGAAAACCTTTGTTTTAACTTGGGTTCAGCTCTTATTAACCGTATTTTATTTCCTTTCTTTGTTTTCAGTAAACTGTTTTCCCTACTGGTTTGGATACAGGCAAACAATCCTGCACTAGTTACTCCGCTGCAAATATTTAGGTAAGCTGCATATTCAGTCACACAACAACTGCCAGTTTTTGTATGGTTGTATGCTGTCCGATGTAAGTCTTTATTTTTACCAAACTAAGTGCTTAATTGAGACTGTGTTGCTTCATTTATTTATAATGCGATGATAAGTGCCAGCATTTTAATAACTGAAGCATGTTGCTGGCTTCTTTGTTCATATCAGTTCTCTTTGTTTTCAGTGACAGAGAGATAGCCATGTTAGTCTGTATTCTGTCAGAACAAAAAAAGCAGTCAAGTAGCACTTTAAAGACTAATAAAATAATATCATTTTGTTAGTCTTAAAGTGCTACTTGAGTGCTTTTTTCTTTGCTTTCAGTGAGAGAAATTTATTCCTTAATTTTGTAGATTTGGTAGTGATGCAAAGAGTGAGTCCCGTTTACCAGCCTACAACCATTCTTGTGACATACTATACATTGCATATAAATATCACAGCCAGTTTTATTAATGTTGCATAACTGTAATTTGCAAGTTTTCTTCTTGTGTGCCAAAGAGGCTAGGTTATGCGTCTTTGCTAAATCTTGTATGTCATAAACAGGTGGAACTTGCTGCTAGAGGATATTGCTAAGACAAATGATTGTAAATTTCAAAACTGATTAACCATATATGCAAATGAGACAAGCACCTGCAATTACACCACTCTGGGACAAAAACTGAGCCATCAGTTGTGCTTCAGACCATATGAGACCACTGGTTGTGGTGAAGAAGGAACTTCCTTTTGTGACATAGTAGCATACAATTGGTTTAGCATAGGATTAGTTTTCTTCCTCTGACACTACTTCTTGCATAAACTACTGACTGAGCCACTGGCATGGATAGGTAGTTTGGTCTATTCTGGAATGGCAGGAGAAGGAATTCCTGACTGAACTTGCCACATATTCTTTTTTTGTATGATTGTTCTTACATTCCTGAACCCTTCAAAAGAAGCATTCCCATAATTTTTCACGTATAGGTAAAGTATGATCACTAATTAATGGCATCTTTATGCTTTAATGATACATAAAACTAGGGAAGTTAAAATGGTTAAGAATACCAGTAACACTAATATAGTATTGCTAGATTTATTAGGTTGGTTGGCTATCAACATCATTCAGAGCTTACATGATCACTTAGAATTTACCCCTAACTACTGCAAGAACCATAGCATGCCTGTAATAATTTATAACAACAACTTAAGTGCCATGTTTGAAACTCCACATTTCACTTTCTGGAAGATGAGAGGATTAATATGCACTCTACAGTTTCTTTGTGCTGCTTACAGGGAATGAAACCCCAGTGACAAAAATGCTTAACCCCCAGTAAAAAGGAACCAACTGTTAAAGTTTAGGAATTCTGAGAATAAATACTTATCCAGAAACAAAAATATGAATTTAAACATTTATTTTAAAAAATAAGATTGATAGCCAGATTTCAGCAGTTGGCTAATACAGGCTACAAATAATTCCATGAGTAAAATGCATGCTTTTGGAGAAAGACTTGGCGTCTGCATATATTGATATTTATAGCATAAGAAGCACTTAGATCTTGAGCATTTGTAA
This sequence comes from Carettochelys insculpta, assembly GCF_033958435.1. Lineage (NCBI taxonomy): Eukaryota > Metazoa > Chordata > Testudines > Carettochelyidae > Carettochelys > Carettochelys insculpta. Next base: position 22,882,347 of record NC_134157.1, read on the forward strand.
TATTTAAAATGAGCATTTGGAAGGGCCTCAAACAGAAAATCAGAGTTGGTTCCTTTTTGTAACTTACTCCTTTCATGGGTGTGATTTTGATCATTTCCCTTTTTCATCCAGTTGGGGAATATGTGTCACACCTCTGTGCTGTTTTAAAAATGTCTGTTTACACTTCCCCAGCTGCAAGGCCTAGGTCAGAACAGTCTGAGTTACCTAACTACCTTGAAAATAACAATAGGAGAGGGCTCATCTCTTGAAAAATGAATGTGCAGGGCTAGGACAAAGCAGAGTGGAACCCTGCCAATGTGTAAAGTGAGCTCATTCCAAGGCCTCTAGACTTGTTTCCTGCTGTTGTCTTTGACTGCTATACCAATGCAGAATTCTTCAAATATTCTTCTGGAACTATGTTTTTATTACCAAATGGGAAAAGGAAGTGAGAAGGAATCGGGAGTCTGATTAAATGTTTTTGAATTTGTGTACTTTCAGTCCCATAATTTGCTTAACTGGGACACGACTCATTTTCTTCTCTGACTATTCTGGTGGTGTATTGTGCCAAAGTTAATATATTAAAAGTGGACTAAAAAGCACTAAATAAGCTGAGTTTGTTGCTCTCTCTCCATTTGTTCTTGGAATCACATTTTCAAACCCACCATCACAGTGCACTAACTTTTGCAGTCTTGTGTGCCTCAATAGAGGTCAAGGTCTGAATATGTCATAGAGATGAAATGCCCCTTTTATTACTGGTTATTGCTCTTGTGGGTTAGAATTGAGTCACACTGGAATTTACAAATTTGGAAGTTTAGATTGCTTCTGTAAAGGTGTGGATAAACAGAATAATTTTAGAGAACAGCAAGAAGTCTTGTGTGCCGCAAGACTTCTTGTTGTTCTCAAAGCAACAGACTAACACGGCTACCTCTCTGAGAATAATTTTAGTTTGCAGGTCTGTTAATTTTGTGTACCTTTCCTTTGTGGTTCAGTTAGAAACTGCTGTACAGCTTTGAATACAGGTGTGAGAGCCGGAACAGTTTTGTCTCAGTTTTTTATCTCTGCAGAGATTAATTTAAAACTCTCATTTTGGCAGAAGCAGCACATTTGCTATAGAAATGTGAAAACTTAAGGGTGTATTTTATATTTAGGATGTCAGTGACTTAAGTATCCCTTTTAAGAAAGCTATGTAAAATATGTGATGGAAGACATGGTGCATGCTCCATAAAATCAACATACTTATTCCTTCAGATTGATTTTAGCCATATTTCAGAATGCTGTGCATCTAGTGTGAGAGTGCGGTGGCTATATATTTTATGTATTGTGGGAAGAGCATCGAAGTTTGTCTATACTGTAGATGGTGTGATTTGCAGCTCAGGTAGGCACACTTGTACTAGCTTTAATCCAAGCTAGCATGCTAAAAATAGCAATGAAAATGAGGTGACACGAGTTTCAGCATGAGCTAGCACATGACTTTGTACTCTGTGGGGGTAGGCTTGTATGTTTTGCACTGAAGCCCATGCTTCTGTATCATCACTGATTTTTATTGTGCCAGCAAAATTAAAGCTAGTGGTTGTATACCTACCTGAGGTGAGATCATTCAACTTCAATTTTAGCTTCCATCTGTCAAGTGTTTCCTTATTGTTAATAAGCTCTGTAGTTTGGATCTTGGAGCCGATATTGGATCCAAGATCTGGGAGAATTCTACTGCTCAGTAAATATCTTGGATTTCTTTTAATTACCTTTATTGGAGCAATTTCTTTGGGAAGAGATGGTGCAAAAATCCTCTTGATTTTTTTGCTTCCAATCTCAGTCAAACTTTACATTTTAAAATCGAACACCTTGAAAAGAGAAGAGCCACTGAAGTTACACTGTGTTAATTAGGAATTGTGTACTAAGATTTTTGTGACTCTGGAGGTGTAAAATGGTTAAGATCAGGTGAAGTCTTTGCTTTTGTCTGTAATACGCAGCTTTTAGTGACGTTGCTGTGTTGACGCAGGCATGTTGCTAAAAGTCTGGCAGTGTATGAGCGGGGGTTTGCATTGTGGACAGGAAAGCGCTTCTGCCAACAGTGAGCCATTCACGCTGCCACTTGATGGGGCAAAACTTTTCCCTAGGGGAGAGAGGCTGTTTTAAGCACCTGCGAAGGACTAAAATTTTGTCATTCAAGTGGCAGCATAGACAAAGCCTTAAGATGCACCGCAGTCATTTCCTGTATATAGTCACAGAGAAGCAGGCATGTTAGGTTGTATTTTCATAAAACAAAAGAGTAGTCCTGTAGCACTTTAAATACTAATAAAATTATTTATTCATGGGACAGACCCACTTTTTCAGATCTGGATATCTGTGTAGCATAGGAAGAGTGCTGCTTGCAGAAAATTACAGGTCCCAGCATCCAGGCTCCCCTACCCCCAATAATGCATTCAACCAAAATACAAAGTCCAAATCTTTCTTGGCCCATGGGCTCAAGTAATTCTGAAAAGAACAGTTGAAACTGAGAGGCACAATTTTGAAGTGCTCCCTTTCAGTCAATCCTAGAAAATGGTTATCCTAGTGAGGTTAAGTTTTTGTGGTAATTACCTCTTCAGAGTAGGTGGGTTGGTCTGCCCTATGTTGTAACATAGTCCAAATAGTTGTAAGTTTAAATAGCAAAGTTTTAAAATACATGTTAAACCTCTCTAGTGCAGCATTGTCTGGCCTGGCAACATCTGTATTCTGACATGATTTTAGTTAGTGGGATGTCCGCTTGTCATAGGTCTAGCCAAGTTTCCCAGGGTCCCAAAAGTTTGTCTACAGCTACCAGTCCTGGCTCTCAGAGTTTTGTGCTGTTATTTAGCTGTAATTTACCCCTAAATGTCTTCTTAGAGCCCAGTGAACAGTGAAAGTGTTGGTAATGTGCTAGACAATACTGGCCTCCTGTGGTCCTATAAATTTACTGGTTCTGCATCAGTCAGGTCCCAAGGGTGCCAGACTAGAGAGCTTCAACCTGTATATTAATTATGTAAACAAAGAAGTTAGAATGGCTGAGATATTGATTAGTAATTCAGTCTTCAGTATATTCATTAGTTATGAATTAGCCTTTACACTTGTTGCTTTCTTCAATTCATATATTTCACCTTAAAGGGATCAGGCAGGGAAACTTCAGCCTAGAAATGTGAGTGTTCTAAAGAATCTTTTCTACTTGTTTGTTGGAAAACTATAAGCATCTGGAAATGGGTGTGGGAAGGTGGGAGGTTGTCAATATTTTTGTAGCTTTTAACTATAGCAGGCATTCCCAGTGTTTTCTACTATATTGTGTTAGACGTTTAAAAGTGCAACTGGAATACTGTCTTTAGTTACCTTTTTGCCTATTTTTATTTAAAGTGTTGTAAAACTTCTTCATTGTTAACAGTAATTTGAAAGCCATCTATCAGACTTTTTGCTGAGGATAAACTTGCCAGTCTACCTATAGTCTGAGTATATACCAGTAAGAGCCTGGAATACGAGAGTTGCCAGTTTCAAGCTGGACACTGTCCCTTAGATGTCAGCAGGGATCATAGCAGGTGTCTTGTGAGTTGAGCCATATCTCTTTTCAAAGATGACTTCATTCTTACTCTTTTCTTTGCTTGAAGCTACAGTACTCTTAGCAAACACTGGCCAAACCCTAATGCTTTGCCTAACACACTCTTCTACATGCTTATGACAGCTGTGGTATTCTGAGCTGTTAATTACTTTTCTATCATCTAATCTCTCCTGGTCCCTGAACATACCTTGTGTTTCCTACAGTACCTGTAGGGAGATGGTTCTCTGAGAAACACCTGAGGTTTCATCTGATCCGCTGACTGTGTAGGGTTCTCAGATTTGCAATTAACTTTTATTTCTTTTTGGACTTTACTCTGTCCCTAAGACAGATTATGGTAGATGTGATGTAAGATCAGTGCTAGGCTATGGATATGAATGTATTAGAGTATGGCAACTGGGACCTGACATTTAAATACATTCCAGTGTCTCCAGTGTTTAAGTATGAAACTTAATTATCTTCGGTGGTAAAAGGCAAAAAGGGAATCCATCAATAAACTGTAGGCCTTATCGGTATGTTCTTCTTGTATGTAGTGTTTTTTTTTATTATGCTCTCTTTTAAAATAAGAAATACTTATAAATCATAGTTATATTACATTACATTTTTCAAAATTGTAAATTTAATGGCTTTGACAACAACATATAATGCACAAATTACTTGGAGGTGTGCATAAGAAGGATTCCGTATGTCTAGTGGGTAGAATCCTGGACCATGATTCAGATCATCAGGATTCTGTTCCCAATTTGGCCATTGGCCCATTGGGTGATGTTGAGCATGTCCTTTTTCCCCTCTCAGTGCCTTGATTTCCCCATCTGTAAAATGGAAATAATGACACTGACCTTTATAAAGGACTTTCAGATGTATTTATGAAAATCTCTATGTAAGAGAACTATTAATATTAAAGGGATTAAAAAAGAAAAAAAAACAACCACGATCTGTCACTAATACACCTGCAGATTATTAAAAGTGCAAAAATGTTAACATCAGATATTACTTTTTCTTACTCGTGCTGATTCTTTGTCCGTCTCTCCCCTTCAACAATGAAAACTATCTCAAGTTCATGTTGTGGCTTTTTAAACATTCTTATATTTAAACCCAGAAATGTTCAGCACTGTGCTTTTGGCAGGTACTGTACTGTAAGGTTCTTGTGATTCTGTTTGTTCCATGATCTAGGGGCAGTTTGAACCAAAATGATTGTATGGTTGTGTGTTTGGGTGAATGTTTGTGGCTTTAACAGCTTTCCTGGTTGGTAGATCAGTATAGCAGAAGCCTTTATGTTTTCCTCATGGAAGCCTTAACCTCTTCTCATAATCAAATAGCCAGCACTGAAAAACAGGGAGAATGATATCAGGTGGTAAAATGAATTGGTATCTTGTTCTGCTGCAATGCTGGGAATTCAGTGTGTTCGTGTATTTTATATGACCACTGAGTGGAAGTAGCATGATGTAATCTTTGAGGGGTTGCATTGTTCAAATGATTATAAATGCAGTACTGGTTCCAGGCCTTGGAACTGGAATTTTGAAGCATTTGCTTAATTCTCAAATCATATCTGTAAAAAGAAAGTGGACATTTTGAAAACCTCTCCATACATCCATGCATTATGGTAGATTATGTTATACCCAACCAGCAAATTTCTGTCTGATTTTAATGCACTTTAATTAAGAGTACTAACAGAACAAAATACAACCTCCAGTGCTAAAATTCCTCTGATTTGAGCTGTAGATGGTCCCCTTCTTTTCCTAATTGTTGTAGTTTAAAGTAAAAAGAGGTCAGTGCTCAGATGCCATGGGAGCATTATTAATACAAAGCAAAGTACTGTTCTTGCCAGGACTGCTGGAACAAAGATTTTTTGACAGCATTTGCTTTGGCCATTAAATGTTAACTTGTCACATTTGTTATACTCTTGAAACACTTATCAGACCAGCAACAAAGAGGTTCAACCCAAACTGAGGCATGGTACCTGAAACACAGATGAATGAATAACTAGGCATGTTCTTAGTCAAAAAACCTCTGTTCAGAATCTTCCTGCATTATTTGTATCATTTAATATGTAAATTGTGAAAAAATACTCTTCAAAAGAAAACTTGCTTTGAAGGCCAGAATCTAATACCTTTACTTATATGGTAGACAGGTTGAACCTTCTCAGTCCGGCACCCTTGGGACCTGACCAGTGCTGAATGAGAGAATTTGTTAAACCATGGGAGCTCAATATTGTTTAGCAGGGTTACCAACATTTCCATTGCTTACTGGACTGTTAGAAGACATTTTGGGTAAATTAGAGATAGATAACAGCACAGAACACTGAGAGCCAGGACTGATGGCTATAAACAAACTTTATGGGACTATGGGAAACTTGGCTACACCCATGATAAGAGGTTGTCCAACTAACTAAAATCATGCCAGACTACAAATGTTGCTGGACAAGGGAGTGCTGAATTAGAGAGTTTCAACCTGTAATATCTCAGTCTACACATACTTTTAACTGTTCATGGGACTTCTTGCATAAAGGATTGGAATCTAGTCCACATTTACCTTGAATCTCTAAATACGATTTATTGTGACAAAATACATTTTCACTGGCAATGGTGTATACTCATTTTTGTGTGTAAAGAAAGATAAACTGGATCAAATATTCCTTTGCTTAAAGACCTTTAATTTCTTTCAGCCCTTATTTCATTTAGTAAGATGCTATGCAAGATATGCATGTGACATGGTGCAAAAATATGATACCATATCAGTTATCTTCGATGGACACCTGAAACAATAAAGATTAGGGAGTAAAAGGGGAGTTATGCCTGTGGCTTCTGTTGACATTGGACCTAGATGGTGCTTTCATATATACCATTTGGGAGGCCCGCGAAGAGAGTGGGAGAAGGGGCAAGTGCGTCAGGGCCTGTGAACTTAAGGAAGCCTGGGGCTGGCCACTATTGCTGCTGCAGCCCTGTCCTGGTCCGAGGTCTTTTTAAATAGTGCTGCTGTAGCATCGGCTACAGGAAGCCTGGAGGTTGTAACCATGTGAGTGAGTGGGGAGGGGAGAGCTGGGCTGGGAAAATTAGGATAAGTGCAAGCTAGAAAGAGAAGGAGGCACTGTGCTGAGAGCAGGACTGAGGGGAGTGACGGCCAAGGAGGATGGAGGAACCACGCTGGGAAGGGGAAAGAGTGGAGGGGTGGGGACAGAGATAGGCAGGAACTGCTGGGAGAAAGGAGCTGAGATGGGAGGAGGAGGCCACAGAACTACTGGGGTGCAGAGCTGGGCAAGGGATTGCTGGGGCAGGCATAGAGAGGAAGGGGCTGAGACAGACACAGAAGAACTGAAGAGGTAGAGCTGGGCTGGCAGGGAGGGGTGGCAGAAGGGGAAGGAGTGGAACTGGGTACAGGACTGCTGGGAGGCAGAGCTGTGGTGGGGGTGGCTGAGAGGGGAAGGAAAGTGGGAGAGAGACACTTCTAGGCAGATGGGGGTGGAGTTGCAGCCAACCAGGGAGTCCTCTTATTGAAGGGTGACACTTTGGGGCTGACATGTAGCTCTGTCCAAGGGAGGGACATGGGGAGCCCATTGACTGTGCTGCCCTGGGGCCTGGAAATCCTGTCAGTGGGCCTGCACTTGGGTAGGAAGAAGGCTCACTATATTCAAATAAAGTAGCAAACTTCTTCATGCTGTTCAACCAACAGAATTACTCGTTTCCAGGCTGACTTAGTGTGCTCAAACAGTTATTACACAAAGATTGAATTCCCATCAGCTTGCTTGCAAATTTGGCTTGTGTGTAACATTTTCAGGGCCCTTTCATTCATGTCTTTTCAGTCTTTTCCTTCCCAACCCCCACAAACTTTTCAGTCTTACTTTGTTGTAGAGGTATTCCAGTCATACTTGAAACCACTTGATAATCCTCCACCCTTCTCTACAGGTTTTAGTTAAACCCAGATGTGGTATGTCACGGTGCTGGAATCTGAGTTGTGGTATGGGTACTGGATTTCAGTACTGCTTTCAGCAACCACATTACTGGCAACTTAAATTCAAGTTGGATTTCCTTTTGTGTTTTGACTCAACAATTCATGTTTATAACGCTTCATTTTCAGTGCTAAAGAATGGGACATAATTTGTGTGGGACGAAGGGAAATTTTAGACTGAAAACGAGGGATTAGTATTAAAGTAAGAATGAAATAAAAGATTGTAGGTTATTGGTTACTGACAGCTTTCCCTCTCCCCTCCAGTTCCGTATTGGAAAAATGGAACAAATTTATCTGCATTACCATTTTTTTTAACTTTCTTTCTATATCAGTGTATTGATGTCACTGTTTTTCTGATAGCCTTCCAACAATTGCTTTCTCTAACACATGAACTTGAATAAAAAGAACATTTGTCGGGCTGATATTGAATCTCAACTTTTCAGATGACTCTGGGTCATGGTGTAATGTCAACTTTGATACTTTGGGTTACTAACAAATGATGATCTTGAAGTTTTCCCTCAGCCTACATAATGTTATAAATGGTGTCCATCCTGCAATCAGTATCACTGAGGATGCAGAGTACAGAATCTGCATGCGTAATAGTTACTGACCTTTTCACTAATTCAAATGGCTTACAAAACTACAGGTTTTGTTCATGGAGTGTGATCATAACAGGCATCATCTGGCTGTTGAGAATTCAGATTTTATTTGCTTCTCTGCAAATGAGTTAGGCGACTCACTGGCATGTTTACTGAAGGGGATCATACCTAACTAACTGTCTTTTAAACAGTTGAAAGTGTTAATAGATGTTGTTAGCAATTGGTAAAATAAATTGTTCCACCAAACCCAAGATTTTGGTTATTCTGACTTTAACAAGCACATTGGAGTCCTTTTGAACAAAAGTTTAACATTTCAGTTGTACTTCTGTTCTTGTATTATTTATTAATCTTTGAGGGAGAATCCAAGGAAGGTGAGTCAACTTTCTTGGTAGAAGTATTTTGGAAATTGGAAGATGACTAGAATTTAAGAAAAGCAAGTATGATTTAAAATAAAAACTAATAACTCACCATTTCTTGTGCTTCATCACATGGGTCTCAACTTTTATTTTCAGTGTTCTGCTGATCAAAATAAGGTTGGACAATTTTAAAAATTCTTCTGGGCCCATGAGTAATATTAATTACTGGTTAGATCAGTTGTTCCCAGCCTTTTCAGTAATATGGCACACTTCAATGAGATAGACAGTTCCATGGCATACCCACTTTTTTCAGCAGTAAATTGCTCACAAGAATCACATTTACTTACTTTTTACAATTGTTACAGTTTGCAACATAGTAATAGGTAGAACAAGCTACACAAGAATAAAATGCATTAATGTTTCAAATTCACCACAGAATACACAGTCAGAGAGCACAGATACATTTTCAAAATCTGCTCAGTGTCATGCTAGGGATGTTGAATAAACAAGTAACCACTGAAAATTTCAGCAGCTGCTCAATTACTTGCAGGTGGGGGAGGTACTCCAGAAAGCAGGCTCCCGTCCCTGCCACACTGTTGGAGCCAGAACACGACATTCAAACTGCATCCCTGCTCCAACAGGCTCTCACCCACCCCTTTGCCACAGCAGGGAGTGTGGGTGGGCTCCCTGCCAGCTTGTTCAGGCCTGGAAGCAGTATTTCAGCTGCCTCCCAGCACAAAGGGGGTCCTGCGGGGTCAGCATTTCCCCTCATGGGTCTGCAAAAAGCTACCGCTGGGAGGGGCAAGGGCTGGGAATTGATGAACCCTGTGCCACCTAGGACTCAATCAGCCTTGCTGCTTCAGCCCCAGCTGGCTCAGAGTCATCAATCCACCCCCTACCCCCTGAGCCACAGTGAGGGGAAATTAATGAAATTTCATGGTACACTTGGACTAGATGAGGGGGCTGGACTAGATGACCTCCTGAGGTCCCTTCCAGCCCTGTGATTCTGTGACAGTTCTCACAGCACACCAGTGTGCCGCAGCACACTAGTTGAAAACCTCTGCGTTTGATCGTGACCTAGATATTATTTCCTCTTTCTCAACCTGATTCCATTTTGATTTTCAGGTAATTACGGAGTTCCTGATAGAGTCATATTGGCCTCTTATTTTTCTTATCTCTCTTTGCATCACTTTGGTTCGCAGTTGTGCCTTTAATATTGTATCCATGAGAAATGGCTAGGTCCTCAAAAATCCTTTTTCCTGTACATTTTCTTTTTCTGGGACCTTATGTTGTTAAAGAATGCTCTTTGAAAACTTTCTCTTTATTCTGGGACTCTCCATTTGTTTTGAATGGAATGGAGAATGCTTTTTTTTTTTTTTAACTGGGGCCTCTGAAAAAATCAATTGTGGTTCTTACGCAATCTGCAGATGTGTGCGTGAAGGCATCTGCTATTACCAGGTCTTATATTTTGAATATTTCTATTACTTGTTCTAGAACTACTTCGTCTACCTCCACTTCCAGATTTAGTGGTCTATAATAGACCACTAAAACAATAACAATAACAACAACAACAACCCTATTTTTTGCCCATAAACTTTCTACTAGTCTGCCTCTCATCCTTCTGGACCTCAGAGTAAGTGTATATGTTCTCACTGTACAGTACAACACCTTCTTCCTTTTTATTCTGTCTGTCTGTTCTAAGCAAGCTGTCCCCCTCCATACCAATATTCCAGGCATGAGGTTTATTGCAGCAAGTTTCATGCCAATTAAATCATGCCTGGGAAATGTACTCGGTCTCGAAGAAGAGTTCTATGTAAGATTGAAAGCTTGTGTGTCTCATCAACAGAATATGGTTCAATAAAAGAAAATACCTCACCCACCAAGTCACTTTACTATCTTGAGACCTATACTGCTACAACAGCATTGCTAATTAATGGGAATCTTTGTGGTGAAATCAGGATGACAGTGGAAAAAAATTCTTGGGATTCATTGACACTTACAGACTATTAGTAGAAGTTATAAATTATCTTCCTGATCTGCTTGGGAAATAATTTTACTCCAAATTCAGCAGAAGCTTTAAAGCCTAAAAGGTATTCATTTTCAGCTGAATCAAATTATTCTTCTGTTAGATTGAACTTCTGTGAAGAAGTTAATGAAGCTACTTGGAGCTGACACATAGGTGATTTTTTTCCCTTTTAATTTTCCCTCCTCTCCATTCAGAAAATCTCTGGCCTTGCAGCCTCTCTTGTTTGAGATTAACCCAAATACTTGCATTTATCAGACTGCCAAAGATAAAATAAATAAAAACAGTTAGTTGGCTTGTTCCTGCTTCCCACCATCAGAAAAGGTGCTGAAGTTATAGTCTCTAAGAAGAGTAAAGAGGGATGATTTGAAACAGGAACTGTCTGGTCAGTAAAGGGGAAATATGGCTCAGAAAATATAAGGTCACTTAGACCACATATCTGCTAACTCTTGTTAAGGGCACCTGTAGGTGTATACAGGCCATCATCAGAGTAATACATACCTCTAGACAAAAAGCCCATTACTACATGCTAATACACAGAGCGAAAGATGATAATGAGGCACAGATGCAAATTTCCTGCACCTCATTAGCATAATATCACATGATTTGGAGTCCAGAAGATCGTTCTTCCGGACTCCAAAACACTGTGCAGAAGCGCAGCCCTGGGGGGGCTTCCGGAAGGAAGTCCTTCTTTCTGGAGGCCCCTTCTTCCTGAAAATTTTTGGGAAGAAGGGGCCTCCGGAAGTGTGAAAGCATTCATGGAAATCAAGGATGCTTATGGTATCATGACTAAGGCCCTACTAAATTCACACCCATGAAATTTCCTTCATAGACTATGAAATCTGGTCTCCCTCCTGTGAAATCTGGTCTTTTGTGTGCTTTTATCCTATACTACACAGATGTCACATGGACACCAGTCTTTCTCACATTGGGGTTCTGACCTAAAAAGAGGTTACATGGTTATTTTAGAGGGATCACTATGTTGCAATCCTTACTTCTGAACTGCCTTCAGAGCTGGGTGGCCAGAGAGTGGCAGCTGTTGGCTGGGCATTCAACTCTGAAGGCAGTGCAGCAGCAGCAGCAGTGCAGAAGTCAAGGTGGCAATACTTTTTCTTACCAACCTTACTTCTGTGCTGCTGCCTTCAGAGCTGGGTAGTCAGTCAATAGTGGCTGCTTACTGAGGGCTTTTTCAGGTGGCAGCATAGAAGTTAGGATGGCAATACCATACCATGCCATCCTTATTTCTACACAGCTGCTTATGGTGTCTCAGCCTTCAGATCTGGGCTCACATCCAGCAGCTGATACTCCAGCTGCTCAACTAGAAGTCCGCACCAGCAGCAGGAGCAATGCAGAGGTAAGGGTAGCAGAATCACACCCCCATCTGAAAAACCTTGCGATCCCCAGCACCTTCTCTTTTGGTCAGGATCCTCTATAATTACAACACCATGATGTTCCAGATTTAAATAGGTTACATTTATTTATTTTTTTTAAATTATAACGATGAAATTGACCAAAATGTATTGTGAATTTGTCAGGGTCCTGATCATGAGGGTTTTTCCCTTACTGTTGTCTGTGGAGACTCAGAATGTGCTTGACTCATGGCTTTCTGCATACACAAGCTGAAAGAACTCCAAGTAGTGTATTCATGACATGCTTAGAGACTGTGATTGAAGATGAAGGATTCTTGTTTCAAGAGTTCTGTGCATTGGAAAATGCACTAGAATGGAGAGGAAATGACTATCCTCTTTGTCCTGTTTTATGTACAAACGTGTGTGCATATCCAGACAGACTATTGCACATTCTTTCTACCTTTTAATATGTTGTCTTTTTAAGTGATATGGTTTTCTTTATTTCAACAGAATTATAGGGCAAAGATTGGCATGTTACCATGGAAGGACAGCATAACCATCCACATCATCTAAGTGAGCAGAACAACCCACTCTGCAAAGTGCCAGGGCAGGAATATCAGCATGATCCTCAAGTAAGCACCATTATCTCTTTAATCCCCCTTTTCTCTCCTTAAAGGCCCACTGGTATCCTTTTTTATAATTGTTTTTAAACCTTAAAATTATTCCAGTCTTCTGGGCCTAAACAGCCGAACAGTGTTGCTTCAAACCTATTTTTGGTGATCACAGGAGGAATGGAAAACATTTTCAGTGGACCTATAGCAAATGCTTTGAAATTGGCTTTCGAAAAAGCTTATACTGGTAGAATGCTGACTTTCTATGTGGCTGTGATTCCTTAAAGGAAGGACAAAGAAAATAAGCTGTTTGAATATTAATAATAAATACATTCCTTATTTATCTACTTGCATATTGTTATAATGAATAATGATAATTACCAAATACAAAAAACAGTTCAGTTGAAATGAAATTGTTTGCTCTCATTCTGTCTTGTAAGCTTCTAAGTATCATTTCTTGATATTTTTTTGTCTGCACAAATAATTTCCTTGTATGAGGCTCTGCCACTTGTAACTGGCCCTTTACTAAGGGGGTGGGGAATCAATTAGGTCTTATTTCCAGACTAATTGAAGATTTCCAGTTTAATCAAGAGATTATTTTTGTTGGTATATCTTGGAACTATCACCCTCTTTGGAGGTTGTTTAAAGGTGCAGATATTATTAGAACAGTTAGTTTCACCTGTACAGTGCCTACTGCTGTTAACAGAAAAAGCCATAAAGGTAAAGACAAGTGCTAGATGTCTTGCTGGGAAATGTGGATGTTAATTTGCCACTTTAAATGTTGGATCCAGTGGTGTTTTGAGGTTGCTTGGACAGGAGTGATTCATAAGGAGAGCTGTAGCAAAACATAAGGTACAAAATTCCAAAAACAATGGGTTGTCTACATACACAGTACGATGAGTGTGTTTTGTGCAGTACTGCTTTGAAAATACATTCTGTGGTGCACAGCCCAACTTTCCTAATGCAGCAATTTGTCATATTAAGTCATTTAATAACAATTGAATCCCCTTGATTAATCTCCTAGAATTAGCCAGTTGTATTTTCAGCAATTAGGGTTAATTACTGCCTCATTTGGCAGGCTAGAACCCCTGTAATTATTTCATGAACAAGATTAGGAAGTGTTCTTAAGCAGCAGATACATTCATGGCATCGTGGCGCACATGTTAGAATTTGTAATGACATAGTTAAGTGTAATTAGTAGGTAATACTCTTATGTTCTGCAGTTACCCTTATGCTGAGCAACCTCGTTTACTGGAATGGTCATTGTTCAGTGAAGATTCCTCCCTCTCCTGTTAGACACCTCCACTGATATAATTTTAGATACTGAGTATGTCAGCTGTTCTGAAGGAGATCGGGTTGAAATTTGGGGGAATAAGGAAAAGAGCATTTGCATTTTTGCTTCTCTTTTTTAAATCTCTGATGCTGAATAAACCATAGAAATCGTGTTGCAGAGAAGATAAAATATTGATTTTAAAATATAGTTTATTGTAAAAAGAAGCACAACATAGTAACTTCCTAAGCAAGGGTTATCACAATTTCCTTGTGTGTCATGAGGATGATGGTGGTTTTATTGCACTATACCTGGCTTTTTTGGGGAGCATACATGTAACATGAGAACTTCTTAATTTTGTTGTGCTTTTTATGTGAAAGGTTCCCAAACAACATAATTTCTGTACCTTGAAATGCAGTGATCCTTGTTGTTGAGTGAATTAATAATGTTAGCATCTGTGTTGTAGTTTAGGGCTGCAAGGGAGGAAAATGATGGTTAGACAGCTCTTATGAAAAGCGTCATGCATGGAGTCTTCAGTGTTTATGCAGATCAGGCAGTGTATTGGCTTTTAGAGTCTCTGCAAAACTAATGGAATGGTGGGGAGGACAGGAAAGGGAATTGAGAGAATAAACTAAGTGGAGTGGTTTCTTCAGCCAAGTTTATGCCCTCAAATGCAGAAGTACGAGCACAGGGGAATTCTCCTGTCCCAGAGGCCTTTCCCAACTGTAGTTTTCACTCTTTGAAGTGCTTTTAGCACTTTTCATGGTATACTTATAAATACTTCACAAAAGGGTATTATCTCCATTATATGGGTGGCAAAGTGGAGGCAATGGCTGACTTAATGTAGCATAAGACATCAAATCAGTGGTAGAGATGGAAAAATAGAATCCCCACCCCCTTCTCTAACTCCTAGACAACACTTGCATAGTAAGATTGTATGCTTTTATGCAGTGACCTTCTACAACTAGTGTCACTCTTAAAGCACTTCTGCATAGGTGAGGAAGTGGTATTTGCTTTTCCTAATACTGCATGAGTTGCTAATATCAGCACAGTTTTCCAGCCTGATCTTTACTGCTGCCTATTCCTTTCATAATTCAAATTTTGGAGTATTTTTCTGCTAAATAAAAATTTGGAATATAGTAGCTGTACTCTGGTGGCATGATATTTATTTTTTATAAGTTGCAGATACAATAAAGGGTATATAATTTCAAGTTTAAGAGAGATAAATTGACTACATTGCACGATTTGTTGCAAACTTGCCCCAGAAGATTTGCAGTGCTAGTTCAGAGCCATCCCTAGCTGCTCATCTGCAGTATTTATATTTAGTGTTTTAGTTAACCTTTTTCTTATGACTCACAATAGAGTAAGTGAATATATAGACCGAGGACCTTCTAAAAATCACAGAAAAGATGTCAGCCCAGGATTGTTCCTATGAACTTTGTGTCTAAAAAAAAAACAAAACAAAACATTTTCCTAGTAATGTTCCTGACTGCAGGTTGGCAATCTGAGAAATACCCAGAATGTTTGTTTGCTCTGGATAGCAGTAGGAGTAAGATTATGCAAAGTCAGTAGAATACAGTTCTAAAAATGTTCCTTTTTCATCATTTTTATTGACTGAAAATTAATCTCATAAAAAAAAATAACACAGCCCAATGTCTGTTACCTGACATTTGTTTTTACAATTCTAAATTACTAGAATTGGTTATAATAACAGTTTTGATCACCACTTATTTAGGTCGGATTCAGATTCAGAATAGCCAAGATTATCATACTGGTTTCTGAAGTTATGAAGTCAAAAAGAGGAAGGTTATACGTCAGTCATGAGCTGCAGTCATTGCCAAAATAGCTGTTTGATATTTGAACAATAATTCACGTTTACAAACCCAGTATTTTCCTATTCTAGTAGGTGGAGTTTGGAAATCATATATAAAATCAACTCATTCTTCTATTTTTAAATCCACCCAGAAAACAATTTCAGTCTCAAAATGAATAGAATTTTTTCAGCAAGATTTTATATTATGGATATGGATGTACAGTCTGACAGATCATAAAGAGATCTGAATGATTGATGATCGTAAATCAGTCCTTTGAATACATATACATTATACTCCGTATGCTAAGGCTTTCCCAAGTACCACCACAGATGTTTTTCAAAGGTGGAATTAATTTATGGTAACCTGTCGTTTATCTGAATTGTGCACTTTAAAAACATGGAAATGGTTGCCTTAAAATTAATGATGCATTGCAAATATTAGAAAAAAAAAACTTTTATCCAGCATGAAGATAATTAAAATTCAGGTCGGAAGTCTATGACTTAGTCAGGCTAAATTTTTTAATGAGATTTCAGAAAATTAATTGGGTGAATGCTTATTTTGTTCTATTATAAAAATATTTAATTTCATGCTCCTACAGGGGAAAAATATTTTTTATTGGTAGCCAAATATTGTGATAGCTAACTTTTATTAACCATTTGTTAACCAATTTTTAAGACTCTTTAGGGTAGGTCTGAAATATTTTGAGCATCCTGATTGCCACTAGTGCAGACTTATGGTAAGTACTGCCCTCCTTTCATGCCAGTTAGACTGGAATCAATCAACTGAATTTATTTGTTATTAACATTAGCTTTTATTGTTTGCACACAGGGCAATTATCATAGGACATGTCCATCCTCTGGCCACACCCAGCATGAAATTTCTCCATATCTCTGAGAAGTAGTCACACAGACACAGATTTGAATTCATGTCTTGTTATTGTGCTAAGATTTTGTTGTCTAGTCTCACATCCTCCAGTGACCAGTGTCTTCTCTCCTGAGCTCTCGAAGTATTATACACTAAGTCTCAACAGTTAAGCTGTGTCTACGCTAGCCCCTTCCTTTCCGAAGGGGCATGGTAATGAGTGAGATCGGAAGATGCTAATGAGGTGTGTCCATGAATATGCAGCACCTATTAGCTTATTGGCGGCCGTGGCGATTTGAAAGTGCAGCTTTCAAATCGCGCTGCCTGTGTACCTTGGGGCCTTTATAAATGGCCCCCCAGACTTTGAAAGCCCCTTCTTCCTAACACCAGATAGGAAGAAGGGACTTTCGAAAGACCTCCTGTCTACACAGGTGGCGTGCAATTTGAAAACAGCTCTTTTGAATCGCCTCAGCTGCCATTATGCTAATAAGGTGCTGCATATTCATGGACAAACCTCATTAGCATCTTCCAACCTCGCTCATTACCATGCCCCTTCCAAAAGGAAGGGCTAGTATAGACACAGCTTTAGTGTTTTCAGTAATATTAGTGTGAATTTAATATTGGCAAAATGCATTTTCTCCATCTCTCCAGAGACTGTGGAAAGTGTGTGCAGAATAGTTCTCTCTCTCTCTCTCTCTCCCATGCCTTAACATACTCCTTTAAATTCTGAAGTAAAACTTTGTTTGAGTGCTCATTTCAAAATTCTTCACAGGCATTTGGACTCTTTACTTCTGCTTACTGATAGCTGCTGTCTTTCAGGGGAGGGCAAACAATTTTAATGCTGGATAGAAGCACTGAAAGACCTCTGCACCTGTGCATTCTAAGATGTGTGTACACATGCATATACAGGAAGAAAACTTTATTTACCACTGGCACCTTCCACTTCAGTATTTGTTAAGACTTCCCATCTCTGCAGGAGTCTGTGGAGAAAGGCACTGGTGGCTTGGTTAGGAATAAGATCCGTGTGCTGTACCCAATAGTTGGGAAATGTGATCATACAGAAAAAAGAACATATTTGTAAGAGCTCTGATGCCTGACTGTTCTGTCTTGCACTGTATTTCGTAGAGTAGCTTAAGATAGCTTCTAAACATGAGTATATTAGAAAATGGGCTTTGTCTTGAGGAACTGAGGAACCTTTTAAGTCTAGTTCCTTTTGTTGGTAGAATGCAGCCTTCATTGCTTAAACTGCTGATACATCAGAACATACCAAACTCTGCTACAAAGGGGTAAATATATCAGCAGGAATCTTTTGTTAACTGTCCATCTGCTGTCACCCTATCCATCTGAAGTTTTTGCATTCTGACGTATATAGTCTGAAATTCCTTAATAATTAAGGTTCAGATCGCTGCAGCTGATAGAAATATTGCATAGGTTTCTGGGGAGTTTGTTTATATCCAGTGCTAAAGGTGGCTTCTGTCAGTGTGTAATTCTTCTGGTTCTTTGATTGTTTTGGTTGTTTGATTTAGAATATAAAACCTCATTAATTCTCTTATTTGGCAAGAAATCCCATTAACCACTAAAATTTGGTGCTGAAAGAGTTAGTTAATTCCATGTAAATGTGTTAGGCAGTGATATGCTTTTTTTTTTTCTGTACTTTTCTACCTTGACTTTGAGATTTGTTGTTTGTGTCAGCTGTTATAGTTTACAAGGAATGCATGCTACAGAGATATTGTCCAGTCTGATTCTTGGAATAATCTCTGGCTTTCTCCTTAAAAATGAAAATGTGTTTTATTTGAATGGAATTACAATTAACTTTAATTTTTGTCTTGTTCTTTTCAGAACAATAGAAAAAATTATACTTTATTGTGTAGCTAAGGACAGAGCAGCCTTTGGATCAAAATTATTTCTCCTAAGTTTAAATCCAGTCGCACAGCTGCTCTGGAGATTACTGAATTTCATACATACTCTGAACATTCAAAAAATAATTAAGTACAAATCTTCCCTTTCAGTGTATCTCAGCCATGCGTTGAAGGGTCCACTGTTAGGTTCTGTCTCATATTCTTTCAAACGTTAGCACCTTCACTAAGACTGAAACAGTCATGGAAATTGGGAAGTCCCCTAGGAGTAGGATAGATGTGTCTGAAGCTGGTGGAAGGGTTAACTGAATTTACCTTTTCATTTTATAAAACTGTACATTTGCAAATGTGTCTGCTTGTAATACATGATTACAAAAATGGCAAACATGGGGCAAATGTACACTTACCAGGTGATCAGCACTGTGACAGTTGGTACCCATGGGGTTATTCTTGTGTGTCTAATATAGACCCACTAAATTGACTGCCAATCATGCTCTTGTTCACTCCAGTACTTGACAGGAACAAGTAGTGTAAGGGAAGTCAGTGACAGAGTTTCTCCTGTTAACCCCCCTCATTCCTCCACACACAATGGAGACTGCAGCAATTCAACATAAGGTACATGAATTCCAGCTATGCTATTTATGTAGCTGCAGTTGCATACCTTAGGACTACATTGCCCATAGTGTCAACCTGCCTATAGTGACTATCTATAAAAAGGGAAATAAGGGCAAACTGGGGAGTTAGACTAGTTGGCTAAATGTGTGTACCTGGAAAGATAATGGAACAAATAATTAAGCGATCACTTATATAGAAGATAATGTGATAAGTAACAGTCAGCATGGATTTCTCAAGCACAAATCATTTCAAACCAACCTGATAGCTTTCCTTCACAGTGTAATAAGCCTTGTGGATAGGAAGGAGAAGGCAGTAGACATGATATATCTTGACTTGAAACAAGTTGTTGGTGCTGTCTTGCATGACCATCTCTTAAATAAAGTAGAGCAGTCTAAATGGAGCTACTATATGGTTGGTGCAGAGCTGGTTAGAACAGCATTCCAGGGCTGTGTTTATCTGTGATTCACAGTCTAGCTGAAAGGACATAATGAGTGGATTCCAGTAGGGATTAGTTTTAGGTCCAGTTCTGTTCAGTGCCTTCACTGGTAGTTTAGACAATGGCATGGAGTACGTCTGTAAAGTCTGTGGGCCATGCCAAGCTGGGAGGGATTGCAAGAGCTTTGGAGGATAGGGTTAAGATTCAAAATGATTTGGACAAACTGGGGAAATAGTATAAAGTAAATAGGCTAAAATTCAATAAATGCAAATGTTCCATTTATGAAGAAACAATCAGTTTCACACATACAAAATGGAAATTGACTGCCTAGGAAGAAATACTGCAGAAAAGGGTCATAGTGGACCACAAGCTAAATATGCATCAACAGTGTAACACCGGCCAAAAAAAATAATCATTCTGATATGTATTAGCAAGAGTGTTGTAAGCAAGACATGAGAAATAATTCTTTCAACCTACTCTGAACAGATTAGGCCTCAGCTAGAGAATTGTGTCCATTTCTGGGCACCACATTTCAGGAAAAATGGGACAAATGGGAGACAGTCCAGAGAAGAGCAACAAAAATGATTAAAGGTCTAGAGAAATGACCTTTAATAGAAGATTGAAAGAATTGAGTTTGTTAGTCTGGAAAAGAGAAGACTCAGAGGGGCCATAAGAGCTTTCAAATACAAAAAGATTTCTACAAGTAGAAGGGGTAGAAATTATTATTCTTAACCTCAGAGTATAGAATAAGAAGCAGTGGGCTTAAATTGCAGCAAAGGAGGTTTAGTTTGGACATTAGGAAAAATTTTCTAACTGTCATGGTATTTAAGCATCGGAATAAAATGCCTAGGGAGGTTTTGGCCTCTCCATCATTGGAGAGTTTTAAGAGCAGTTTGACAAGTACCTGTCAGGAATAATACTTAGTCCTGCCGTGAGTGCAGGGGTCTGAACTATATGATCTCCCAAGGTCCCTTCCAGTTCTGTGGTTCTATAATTCTGTGACTTGTATTTCTGCACTTTTATTCTCTTTTAGATAGCCTTGCAGAACAGTATTGTTGGGGATTGAACTGAGAAGGACGTAGGAATTCATAGTTCCCGGTAAATGACTAAATTAGTTAAATATATTTGTATAAGTGTCAGAATAGGAAATTTTCCTAGTCAGATATTTATTTACCAGTTGAGTGTACCTTTCATTTGTATCAATAGTGAGAAGAAAGACACGGTGACAGCAGTCAGCTTTAATATTAGATATGAGAACACGTAAGTGGTTAATTTTTAAATAAGCATATGGAAAAATACAGTCAGCGTGGAATTTCTTTGTATGGTTTGATCTGACCTGAGCATGCTCTTTGGTTCATGCTATAATCTAACATCCTCTCCTATTTTATATGAAAACTACATTACTTTAATTAGGTCTGATAGGTTGTGATAGCAAATGCAAATCTAGGTCATTGCATATGTAAATGTGCAGCTGCACTCTTGGAGGATGCCAGAACATATCAGCTGAGGTGTCCAACCATCACCCAGTGTTAACTCCAGCTTGGCAAGCAGACTTTCTCTGCTAATCATGTTGCAAGTGGTGGAGGCAGGAAGGAGGGAGGAACACCACCCTTAACCGTGTCACTCTATTAGCATTATTTATTTTTCAGATTAAAAAGTTGCTAGATATATTTCTAGATAAGGAATATTTTATATATACATTTGATTTTAAATGCATATTTAAGGCTTGAGAGTTTATGAAAAGCAAATGGCTGCTATTCATGTAAAACATGGATCTCTTTCTTGCAGTCAGATGTTTGTCATTTACAAAGCTAGGTATTAGCACACAATTATTTAAAGGTTAATGGGACATAAATTTGTTTTTGATCACAGTTTCATCATCTGTGTAAATTTCAAACAGTCGGTTTGGGCAAACATATGCCAATGCCTTGTAAGCACTGTATGCCCTATGGTAAGGTTAAAATTCGTTGGAAATGCTGCCATTTCTTGTCTTACAATGAAACCTAAATAGCAGACCAGCAGGCATGTTTCTAGCTTTACTTGTTAGATTTTATTATTAAGATAAGCAAAGGCCATGATTTTTGACTGGGCTTGTACCTTTCTTTTAAATGTTTCTTGAAATAACTTTTTTGAGATGGTAACATCTGAGCAGATTAGTTGTACAAGTAGGCACATGGCCACACAACTGCAACCCTTCTGGGTCATTCTGGTGCTTCAAAATACAGACCTCCCAATTATAAAAGTTCTTGTACAAACATCCGGTTCTTACTCCATAAATGCTCTGTGTAGCTTCTGATTGTTTTTTTTTTTCAAGTAAGTACATCTTGCCTGTGTCTACACTAGCACCCCCTTTCGAAAGGGGGATGCTAATCGGGCACTTCAAGATATGCTAATGAGGCAAATAACCAAATAGGAATAAGAGGATTTCAAAGTGAGCGGGGTCCTTTTGAAAAGAAACCCGTGTAGACGAGCTGCGCACGATCAAAAGCGGCACTTTCACAGTGCCACAGCCACCATTATGTTAATGAGGCTCTGAATACTCAATAGTGAGAGACCTTGTTTAGATTAATGTTGTGGCATTCAGTTAGTACAATGATTTGACAATATAAGAAAGAAAATTAGATTTAATCCACCCTCATTGGTGTATATTTGTATAGGCACAGAAGAGAATGGAAGCTTCCATAGTTAGGTATTTACTAACCAAGGGGTACAGATATTTGTGGTGAAATCTCTGTATTCTCTTCTTATTTTTAATTTGCCTGTGAAGAACTTATCTACCCAGAATCTGATTGTAATTCTATTGGTTACCAATGCCAAGCACAGCAAAACTCTGGTTAACCCTGTTCATGTTACCGAAAAACAAACATTTTGAGCGTAGCTCAGATGAATGTGGTGGGAAAGCATGCAGGATTCCATATAAGTAAACATATTTGGGAAGGAAAAGAAATTAAGCTCAAAAATATAATGGTTAAAAGAAAATGCTCCCTGTACTTAGCTTCAAATTTCCACATGACTGACCTTTCAGATAAATGCTAGTTGTTAATTAACCTAATTGTTTGTCTAAATTATTGCACTAAAGTTAAAATTCTAATTGTGGTTCTTCAGCCCAGAGTGATAACATCATTTTCAGATAGTTTTAAGAGTTGTAGGGGGTGGGAAAAATTCACCTTCGGCTTTGCTGTTTCAAAAACAATTACTTTGTGTGTCACTTTATGGGAAGATGAGTGTGTTACTCTTTTAGGGCACTTAAACTGGGAAAGTTGACAAAGATGACCCAGAGTTAAATTCACTGCCATGTGCCTACTTTTGTTATTAAACTTTGATTGAACCTTATAGTATTGATATTTTCATGCTCGCTGGAATTGTTTATAATATGTATATATCTATAGCTCTCTTTGTGTGTGTGTATATATATATATATATATATGTAGATAGGTAGATAGATATAGCGGGAGATATAGATATAATTAAAATTATTAGTTTCACCAGTGGTATAGTCTTTTGAGAATTACTCTATATTGTAATGCTCATTTAGCAATCCCTGAAACAACTGTGATAGGAAAGTAGTTTATGTATTAGAAGGTACAGTAGCAACAAAACAAGTCACCAGCTACAAATGATGTGGGGAAGAGTAGGCAAAGGATATGACATTTGTTTAATTGCCAGTTTATTACACAGCATTATATTTTGTATACCATAATTATTAATACAACCAGCCCTTTCATCTTACCTATATCTCCAGTGGCATAGCAGTCCATTGTTACTGGTCTCTGTTTATCATGTTGAAGGTAATAGTAGTTCTTAGCAAAGTCAGACTGTTTTTTTGAGCATTGCAATCTTTTAGCTCCATGTAACTCTCAAATTCCAGCTGAGAAACTTGGAGTTTTAGAGTGTTTAATGTAAGGTCTTGGTCCAAAGCTTCTGCCAGTGAGATGTTTTCCTTATTTTTTATTATAATTCAAAAATGGGCAAACAGCTATAAACCTCAAAGGTTTTCTTACAAACACTTTGTATTGTTGTTTAGATTTTAATATTTTTTATTTTTGCCAATGTAGCAAAGAAGGAAGTATAATCTGACTTGTCAACGCATACAAAGTCCAAAGAGATTTTCTACTGCTTTGTGCTTAGTGCTAGTGAGAGGTACTGGCCAGATGAATCTTCAGTCCTGAAATTCACGTTACACACAGAAGAGGTTAGGCAGTGGCTTCTTACGTCAAAATGTACAGTCTCCATATCCTGTTCAGTCCTGGACACTTTTGCTGGGATTGTCAGAGGTTCAAATTGCAAATAATTTATATTCAAAGAATGAAAATTTACAGAGGATTGATTTACAAACAGTTGTAATTTTTTTTAATTCAAAATACTTCAAGACATCAATATTTGAAAATAGTCTATTTGGCATGCACAGCAACTTTTAGTCATGAGTTTCTTTCTTAAATATTGGTTAGTGCTCATGTTAATTACAGAAGAATGGCTCTAGAGAGTACTGCCTGGTCTGTGAAGTACATAAATGCTTTTTATACTGTGTATACCTACCTAACTGCATATTTACCTGAGAATGCTTGAAAGTAGCTACAGTCTATCCCAGGTGAAAACAATATGCAAAGTTGACTTGAGGGTACATAACTGGGAAGGCAGCAGTTTGGGTGTTGTTTGTTATTTACATGGGAGACCAGCATATTCTCTTTATTTCCTTTTTTCTTATTTTAACTAAGCAAACTAGACACACTAGTAACATCAGTGGAATTAGACTAAAAATGAGTATATTTACAGATAATTGAGTCAATAGATCAATTAGTCTAGGTTCAGGTCTTGCACATCAGTAATAAGAGGATAACTATTAGTATGTTTAGTTTTAAACTTATTTTTGTGCAAATATTTCATAACTGTTAGTGTTACTATGTGTTCAGATCGGTTTGAATTTTCTATAGGTGGTAATTTAAAGTAGGTAAAGCAGAAATGTGTAGGAAATTAGAGTTTGCCAGTGTTTTAGTCTTAGTCTTTAAAGTACTACATTTCGGCTGCTTTGGTTTGTTGGAGTACGGACTAACACAGCTATCTCTTTGTTACTATTTGCCAGTGTTGTCATGTAATGCAAATTTTGCTGCTATGTTTATTCTTGTGACTCCAAATGAAGCATTAGATAAGTTGACTGTTTTTTTGTTTAAATTTGTTTATGTTGCTTACAACCATTGGACCTTAAAAAAATCTTTTGAACTGTTTGGGGGTTTGTTTGCTTTAATATGTAGTTGATTTATTTGTTTAATCTAATAGTTTATTTTTGTAGACCGATGTATTTTGTGGGCTATGATGGATCTGTACTGCATTTCTTTTAATGGCACAAAATATTCATTGTTGTCAGTACTCTAGTACCAAGGTGGTTTTGAAATGGAAGTGGTCTGAAGCAGAAAGGTTGAGTTGTAATTAAAGAGAGAAATCCAGCCAATTTCCATAAAGTGTACTTTTCTTTGGTCTCCGGGCTTTTCATCCTTCCCTTTACAGAGGCACACTGCTTACTGTGATTATCGTAAGTCACAGAAGGTGCTGTCTGTGAGTGAGTAAAGGAGGGGGTGGAGAAATACCTATTCAAGTTTTCTTTGGACTTTTCTAGTTCACTGGCTGTTTTCATTTCTTTTGAATAAGCAGAGGCATTTGACGTCATACCCATATCACTGCACCTTGGCGGATTTTCAGATAGAGAAAAAGATTGGCCGTGGACAATTCAGTGAAGTCTACAAAGCTACGTGCCTTCTGGACAGAAAAACTGTGGCATTAAAGAAAGTTCAGGTGAGCAATTGTATTGCAGGTAAAGGAAATAATTCTGATATGTCTAGTAGGGATGTTAGCTCATTAATCCCAGGGATGGATGAGAGACTGGCAGCCCACCCCTCGCCATGGACCAGGGCTGCTCTGGCTAGGCTGGAGTGTCCCTGCTCACAGAGAGCCCTGCAGGGCTGGAGGAGCCCTCTCCTGCAGCAGATGTGGGGAGGAGACCTTAGTGGTTAACAAGTTAACCATTAACATCCAGAATGTCTACTACTTAGTGGCTTCCACTTGAGAATTCTCTCACGAGTGAAAGTAAACCAGAGGAACAGAAAGCTCTATTAGAAGTCCTTTTCTCCTTAATTGCTGTTGTCAACATTAGTGGGTTTTGGCTGCCATACAGAACCACACTTTTAAAAGGCTGAAACCAGTTTCATAAAAACTTATTAAGAAGGTGAGTATTATCATAACCATTTTACAGATGGATACACAAAGACAGAGATTAACTATTTTAGGTAGTGTCAAAAAGTGAGTCAGTGACATTAATTGGGAGTAAAACCCAAGGGCTTACTCTTGGGTTTCTCCTCTGAATCCCCTTCCTCAGTTATTCCACACAGGGCAGACAAATCCAGTTTCTACTGTGACAGACTGAACTTAAAAAACAACAAGTAGTCCTGTGTTACCTTATTGACTAACAGATATTTTGGAGCTGTCGTGAACAAAGACCTTCTTCATCAGATGCATGAGTGGCGGGGTGGTGGGGTCAGAGGAGGGTTTAAAGGGGAGGGCCAAAGGTGACAAGGTCTATTCAGTCAGGGTGGACGTGGCCATTATGTACTTGTTGCCACCTAAGCTTGATCACTGGTGACCCTTACATTTAGAAATGGCTAGACAAGTCCAATATCAGTGTAAAAAGGAAGGTCATTTCATACGACTTTTTTAATTTTCCTTTATTTTTATGAGAATATGTCCATTTAGTTTGAAATTATAGATAAAAGCAAAGGCTTTAATAGGTACAGCCATAAGATTAGGAATCTGTCATCTTAATATGTGCTATCAGACAAGAATACTGAGTGTGAGGAAAGGCAGGATGACTGAAAAAAAGGCAGATGGTTGAGGAGATATAGCTAGGGATGGAAACACTAGCTCACTGCTCTTCTCATGTAAGTCATTAGTTTTTGGAAGCAGAGGAGCAGATGATATGATGAATTCTGTGGCCAGACTTTTGTTAGTGGAAGACAAATAAAAATAAATTTGTTTTCTTTCTACTATCATGAGTTACATTGTTTAAAAAAATTCTGAAGATATGTTGCACAAATACATTATGAACTGGTAATTTGGATTAAAGTATTGTACAGTGTTTTCTTGAAGAAATTTGACTTTAATCCTTCAACAGATCTTTAAATTCCCATTACCAGTGACTTGCTCTCAGATTATTAGAGAATGAATATTAACACTAATTACTCTTAATTAATGGAGGGGAATCTGTGAAAGGAAGTAGAGCTCTGAATTGTTTAAAGAGAGAATAGAAATATGTTTCACGCACAATGTGAAAAGTGTTAAATTATACTGTTTCATTTTTAAGGTCACCAAATAGGCAACATCTACACACTGAAATCTCATTTTCCCCACCATTTAGCATGTTGCCAATAGTTGCTAATGTTAATTTTGCTACTTCTAATTTGTAGTGGTTTTAAAACAAAGAATGTCAACTAAATGGAAATCTGGTTATTGCAGTAGGACACTTACATCCATTAAGTTAAGGCAAAGCAGGGAGAAACAATACTGCTTTGAAATCAGTAGAGCTATCTGCTTGCTTGCCTTTTATTAATATTTCACTTATCTTGCATTGAAGATATTCGAAATGATGGATGCCAAGGCCAGACAGGACTGCATTAAAGAAATTGACCTTCTGAAGGTAAGAATTTCTACAGAGTCTTAATATTTAGTTTTTCCTATTTGGAAAATTTTGTTTTATGTCCATGCAAGCAGATTGTGATTTGTCTTGTGTGACAGATGAAATCAGATGAGACACATTTACAATTCCTGTCTGGAGTTTGCTTTGGATTCCTCTTTGGTTTCATGGCAATTTACCTAAATAATTTCCATAGCTGTTTTTGTGCAATACGTTCTCTGGGGCACACCTCTTGGTGGCTGTTTTTAGTTTTCTGCCCTTTAGAACCGTGGGCCAGGGTATCCATGCTGATCTCTTTTTTGCCTTATGTACTACTATATCTTTTCTCCTTCAAAGATCTTGCATACAGCATAGCAGATGCCTTGGCTGGGAGGTATTTTTTCTTAAAAGAGATTGTGTCACCTGCTGGCCAGGTTTTGGCCAGAGGGCATTGTGTATTTCTATGAATTTGAGTTGATGTGTGAACTGTGGTCATTTAAGTCCTGATGTAAGAGGTTCCCCTCCACCCCACAGTACACACATCCTTTTTCTCTAGAGTAATAGTGACTAGAACAACTTTAAATATGCCACAGACACTTCGTGCCATTTTGGTGCAAGGAGACAGGCTCTGCCAATAGGTGATGAACAAAATAAAATTTAGAGGTTAGTGTCAAGAGAGTGTTAGTGCAACTTGCCTTTTCCGGCACTCCTGACATTGGATTGTGGTCCATTAATCAGATGGTTTATAATCAATGGACTTTGCATATGACCTTTGGTAAGAAGAATCCAGCTTCAGCTTCAGCAGTTGGATCATTATTGCTCTTTCATGACAAACATGAGTTTTAAAGCTTCAAATGTGAGTTAATATATAAGGGTCTGTCCTTCTAAAGCAGCTGCTATCAGGGATGGATGACAGCTCTCCATGTGAGTTTATGTATACATAAATTGACAGCATGAGGAGAATATCCCCCATTTGCTTCATGGTGGTAGCTGGAATTTATACCAGAACGTACCCAACTGGAAGCCATCTTGTTTTATCTCTATTTAGATTTGCAGAATAGTATGTCAGGCTGTGTCTACACTTGCATTCCTCTTTGGAAAGAGGCATGCAAATGAGGGTAATTGAAAATGCAAATAAGGTGCAGGTTTATAGTTGATGCTCATTTGCATATTATTCTTTCAAAAGAGCTCCTTTTGAATGAAGAATATGGAAATGATGTACCATATATGTAAATCTGCATCTAATTTGCATTTTATTTCCCTCATTTGCATTCACCTTTCCAAAGAGGAATGCAAGTGTAGACACAGCCTCAATGTACCAATTGGAATTAGCTGTTCCTGGCTGTGGCCACACTTGGCCAAACCTTAATGGCCATGTTAATGGCTGAATTGAAGAATACTAATGAGGTGCTGAATTGAATGTTCAGTGCCTCATCAGCATTTGCATGCTGCCAGCCGCAGCACTTTGACAGTGCCGCTCGTCGTGGCTACACAGGGGTCCTTTTCCAATGGACCCCGCACATTTTGAAATCCCCTTATTCCCCTCAGCTGAATTGAATATTCAGCACCTCATTAGTATTCTTCGATATGGCCATTTCGAAGTTTTGGCCAAGTGTGGCCACAGCCCCTCTGAGTATCAGATATCATAATAAGACTTTAGATGAAAGCCTGGTCAGTCTGAAGTAGTTATATTGATAGGGGCATGTAATTAAAATTCTATGGGAGCTCTTTGTGTGCTGCTAAAGAGTTTCTGATGAAAAAGAAAATTAATGCCAGTTACTTGTTCACCAGGAGAACAGGGAATCCTGGGAATTCAGGTGTTCAGTGTTACACAAGCAGTGTTTGGTTGTGGACAGTGTCATATGTTCGCACTGTACTTATTCAGGATAGTATGTGCAAATTTATCAGACTCAGAGGTGAGTGAAGATAAAATATCAAAGATGACAAGGGAGCATAGATGGTCAATTATCATCCTACTGTATGAGATGACCAGAGGCAACTCCAGATCTTTCTGTGTAAAGCTCACCAAGTAGCCAGATGTCAAGCTGTGAATACTATATTGCCTGTGTTGTGAAAAGATCAGTGAGAGATGATACGATATGGTGGGCTAATTAGCACTTTCTGTCCACTATATTGCTGTTTAAAATATATTTATATTTCCTCCATTCTTAGCTCTTTGACTCTTCTTATTCTCCCAGTATCTCCTGCTATACATTGTCTCAGGCGACATCTACTCTACTAGGAAGATTGACACTACCATGATCAATCTTCTGAAGTTCGAGTTAGTGCATCTGGTTGGGATGTGTTAAATTGAACTCACAAGGTACCTACATCAATGCTGGTACTTCTGCCCCTCATTAGCATTTGCTCCTGTCGACCTGCCAAAGTGGAGATGGTGCAGAAGCTTCAAATAAGGTGTATCGACTCCAGGTGCTAATTAACATAGCTGGAGTTGCATCTCTTAGTTTGACTTCTGCTTTCATGTAGACCTGCCCTCAACTGGCAGAATTGAGGGCCTGATCCAAATCTCTTTGAAGTCAATGGCACTGGGATCAGGCTGTAACTCAGCCAGCATGTGTAAGTTGGGCATACTGACTGCTTCAGGATCAAGCAAATAGTGGTGTGTCCTGAAAAATGTGACAGCTGCATTCCGAAGGGCGGAAAATATAGCACTGACGTGCATCATAGGACACAGATACTTAATCTGATTCTTATTCTATGGTTAGAGCTTCATCTCCCTAACAAATTGGCTCCTGTTATAGAAGTAGACTAGGTTCCTTTAATAGTTTTGCCTGTTTTTTAAATTGAATTGATTTATTTGAAAATATTGCCAGCTAATACATTATAAATGCATACACTGCCTGTGGTAGATATGTTTATGAAGAAAAGGCCATTATACTTTGAGGTCTTTAGTAACTTATGCTAACGTCACTTATCTTTGTGGAAAACTTTAACTGAATATTTTTTTCTGTTTTTTTTTATATTGTTATATTTTAGTTTAAGTATTTGTGGAATTTGAATAGTCCTGCCAGTATAACTTCATATGTCATTGCTCACACTAAGCTATCTAGGAGTGAGGTGTTTGTTTGTTTTTTTAACGTGAAAATCAGTAGTATGATGCCTCTGTTGTAGAGGGGTTGTCAGCTTACTTAAACCCAATATATACCTGTTCATTTTCTTAGATTGTTTTTTTTTTACCAGTTCAATCTAGTTCAATTAATTGTTTGTCTGAACTGAGTTCTCTGTTTTGTATTGAAACTTGTATGAGCAATGGGTAGATATTCCCTGCTTTATGTGCAAGTGCACTGATAGAGCTCAGTGACTATATTTTTGAAAAGCGTAATAAGACCTGGTAATATTTTCAAATTAAACCTCTTTTTTTTTTTAATTCTTTAATATCAACCATTCCACAGGACCCTTCGTTGCTGTTACAGATCCAGACTAACACGGCTACCCCTCCGATACTTGCAACCATTCTCACTGGTTTGAGCATTGGCCTGCTAAACCCAGGGTTGTGAGTTCCATCCTTGAGGGGGCCATTTAGGGACCTGGAGCAAATAGAGGAAAAAAACAAAACAAACAAACAAAAGGGATGGTGCTTGGTCCTGCCAAGAGAGCAGGGGACTGGACTCGATGACCTCCAGAGGTCCCTTCCAGTTCTATGAGATGTGTATCTCCATATATTATATTTATATTAACATTTGCAACTCAAGCATTTCAGCATCATACTTGGGTGTGAAAAACAGAAGTGGAGCTGATTAGCAAAAAGTGAAGGTGGATATTTGGTAATCACTTCTGTGTGTGTGTACGTTCTGTATTTCCTTCAAAATGCTTAAGTGGTGACAAATAAGAGACTTAAAATTATTTCATTTTAAAAATCACAAACTTAATGAAGGGAATTCCTTCTAATTTTTTTTTCTTTTCAGGGGGTGCTGCAGTCTCCCAAGGTTTCTGCATTTTGATCCTTATTACTCTATGACAACATACTTTGAGTCGTCTTTTTAGTTTACTTGCTACATAAAGTGATTTGTGAATTGGGGAATTGTAAACGTTACAGTCACAGGTCTCTCTCCCCTCTTGACAATATAAAATCCTGTTTGAAAAATGCAGTAAAGAATAATCGTGTTGTGCTGTAAATAATTGTTACTGGTTGAATACTTACGTAGCTCCCTCAAATAAAATGGAGCTCAAAGTATGGTTTAGAAAGTCAGTTTGAGAAATCACATTGTATTGGAAATCCACAAAGGATATATTAGTTGATATTGCCGATAGGGCACATCTTTCAAATGTATATTAGTGTTCAAATGAAAGATCCAAGAAAATATGGTGGATTTTACCCAAGATGTGTATGTCAGTTTCTGAGAAACTGGAGAAATCACAACTAAGAGTAATCAAAGTTCTAAATATCAAGTCGAGAAGCATTGTTAATGACATTGTACAGGTCAGCATTTTTGGTAATTTGATACAGAGGAAAGTTCTATTCCCAAAAGACTGTTAGGCAGAGTTATTCAAGGTTTTGTTTAGAGACTAGGGAGGATTTTAAGAGGCTAGCTTCTGTATGTCTGTCAGTGTCAGCAATTGGAATACACTTCACTCAGTGCTGTAAAGTTAATAACTTGTCAAATCAATATTTGCAACTCATCTCTTGTTAATTGATAGCTCCCATGCTGGCTGTTCTTACAGCTACATATGAATAACTGAAGGCCATTTTACAGAGTTGGTTTTTAAGAAAAAGTTGTATTTCACATGTCAAGACTTGACATAGGTATAATGTGCTTTGCAGTACAAATTTAGGACCAGGATATGGATGTTCCTACACATAAAGCACGAGGTAGAGTGAGTCCATGCTCTGAGAAAGGAGCAAGGTTCTAACAGCATGACTCCAGTTTGTACTGCAGAAGGCATGGGATCTCCCGTGGCATGATATGAAGAATTTCCTTGGATTTTCTTTTTCTTTTAAGCTCCCCACCCCTCTGATTTTAGACAGAAGCTGGCTATAATTGTTTTCATTAGATATAAATCTGCCATTAATTTCAAAGTCAGTGCTATTTTTTCAAATGAATAACATGCAATTTTCATGTGAATACTCCAGCACCTAATGTAACAAAATTACATAAAAACACATAAATTCTGTCGTTTAACTATTATACTGCTTTTGATAAAGGAAGTTTTTTGTCTTAAATAAAAAGTTAAAAGTGTCTAATTAAGGGTACTGGATTCAGCAAACTTCTTAAACATGTACTAAGTCTCATTTAAATCAGTGTACTACTAATGGGTCTATCAACAGACAGTAAATGTCTAATTGTGATATTTTGTCTGGAGCCTAGCCAAATAATCATGTTCGGTACTTAGATTTGTTAATTTTGTTCCATGACATGTACTATTGTACACTGTTACCATCTCATTTCATAGCTGGATCTGCACGTGCAAGTAATTTTGAAATTTCCAACTCTCTTTCGAAAGAACGCGAGGAGCATCTACATGTACAATGTGTTCTTTTGAAAGGAAATTGTGCAAAATTCAAAATCTCTACCCCAATCCCATGTTAGGAAGAGAGTCTCCTTTTGAAATTCTTTTTCGAAAGATGACACACACAGGTGCTTCATGGTCTGCTCTTTCGAAAGATGATTTCTCCATGGCACTGGCTAGCTAGAGCATTGAGATGCCCTGGTCTGCAGTAGTGGGGCTCTATGATCTCTGCATCTGGCCAACCCTTAAAGCTGTATGGACTCTGAAAACCCATGGGAGGAAGCTGAGAATGTGCTAGCACCACAGCTACGAGCTCAGTGCAGCACACCCTCTTATCCATGCCAAAACCTGAAAAAAAATAATTGGCCCTCTCAGGGCTCTCAGGAGCCTGCATTTGAGAAAAACTACAGGGCTCCCTCTTGGAAACAGGCAGAATTAAGAGACCTTCTCAGACTGTGGAAGGAAGAGAGGGAGTTGAAGGAGATGGGGGTGAAGCACCACAATGCTTCAGCCTTTGCCCACCTGGCCTATGAACCCAGCACCCAGGGACACCCCGAGCACACTCTGGACCAAGTCAGGAGTAAGGTCAGAGAGCTCTGGCAGGGCCTCACCTGGGACCAGGAAGAGGCCAGATGCTCAGGGGGAAGTCCCTCCACCTGTCCCTACCACTGGGAGCTCCAGTCCACCCTGAGACCCCGGGACGGTTCCCCACCACCTACTGTCCTGGATGCAGCTGTGGACAGCCCGCAGCTGGAGGCATATCAGAAGCCAGGAGCAGGAAGCCAGGAGCCAGACCCCACCCTGGAGTGGTCAAGTGACAAGGGGTACCTCATGATCCATGTGCCCTCCCAGTTGTCCAGCAAGGCTACCAGGAGTTGGATGTTGGTGGACTTCAGTGACGGATACTCTGGTAAGCCCCTGGGGGTGTGTGTGTGCACCCTGACTTGCTAGGTGGGGGCAACACAATTGCCAGCAGGCCATGCACATGCCCATTGGTCCCAGCATGGACACATACCAGCTGGCTGTGGCTCCCAGCACCCCATAATGGCTGCTGGCAATAGCCAACACCCACACTTGTGGACAGCACTATGAGCTGCACATGCGGCAAGAGGTAGTGGGGCTGGATCACTCCTGGAGACTGTCCCACATGGGCAGGGAACCTCTGTGTGCCTGTGATACCTCGTGGCCTCCATGCCTTTGGGTAGGGGGTGGGGTGTTGCCGCCAAGGAGTTGAGGTGTTGCCCCCCCAGTATGATGGTCATGAGGGCAGTGATAAGGGACTGAAATGCCATCCTTCCCTCCGCACAGCTATGCCATCCAAGGACTGGGAGATTCCCATGCCCTCCGTTGTCCCAGAGAGCATCTAGCAACCCTCCCAGCAGCACCAAGTTGGGCCCACAGCTGGAGACCTCAGTGGCTGTTGGGGGATGTCATTGCCAGCTGCCACCAGGCTGAAGTAGTGGAGCAACACCTTTGGCTGGAAGAGGTCAACATGGCCTGGAGGAGGGTGGCCTGGCACAGGCTAATGTCCAAGCTGGAGGACATTAACGGCATCCTGAGGGAGCACGTGGCCAACATGTTCCCACCAAGCCTGACCCTGCCAAAGCCCTCCCACAGCCCTACCTGCCCATGCTTCCTGCTGCAAACCCCAAACCTGGGGAGGAGAGGGGTCCTGGGGCCGACAGGGATTCTCAACATTCCACCTCTGCCCCTGAGTGATCCCTCAGCCCCTCCTCCAGATTCAGGTTCTGCCCAGACCTCCAGTGTGCATATGTTGCCTCCCTCCCCATTGTATATAGTTTTTGAGTAAAATGTTTAATAGTTGTAAAATAATAATTTAAAGTGAGTTTTTATTTTTCAAGAATCCCCGTGTCCTATGTTCTTGGTGGTGGGATGATGGGGGTTGATGTGTTGGGGAGGTGGGAATGGTACAGGATGGATGTGTGTGGGGGATGGTGAGGAGTGGCTGTGGATGGGGGTCAGTGGGACCCATGAGTGAAGCTCTCATGGAGGGCCTCTCTGATGTAGACCCCATCCTGTTAGGCCTGGCAAGTGGGGGCAGCAGCCAGCTTCTTATAGCTGGGGCTGGACTCAATTACTCACCCCTGCACAAAAGTATCTCCTTTGCCCTACACAATATTGTGGAGGGTGCAGCAGGCACCCACCACCTATGGGACATTATGCGCCCCAACCTCCAGGCATGAGAGGAGGCACTGCCATTTCACCTGCCCCTTCTGGCACTCAAAGGCTCTCTCCACAATGTTGTGGGCATGGTTGAGGCAGGTGTTAAATGCTTCCTGGGTTGGGTCAAGATGGCCAGTTTATGGCTGCAGGGGGTAGGTGGCATCCATCACCATGTCGAGTAGCAAGGTGACATCCCCAACTTGGAGTGCACACTGAGGGATGAAGGTTCTACCCTCCATGTGCCAGCAGAGGTCTGAATTCCAGAACACGTGTCGTGTGTCTGGCCTGCCCAGCCCACATAGATGTCCAGGAACTGGCCTTTGGGATCCAACAGAGCCTGGAGGACTATGGAGTGGTCGCCCTTTCTGTTGATGTAGTGACTGGTGCTGTGTGCCAGGGCACAGGTGGGCATGTGCATCCCATCCAGGGAGTTGGAGCAGTTCAGGAAGCCGAGTGCAACGAACTCCCCGACAGCTGCTTCCAGATCTCTTATGTAAACAACTCTGTGGAGCAGCATCGCATTGATCATGTGGACGACCTGCATGGGATGGAGGGTGTGTGCTCTTGTGAAGGTGTGGTGGGGAGTTCCTGGCCCCTGCACCCCCTGCCCCCTCCTGGCCCTCTTCCGCCAAAGGTCCCCCTTGCCTGGGAGACCCCACCCCGTGGCAGGTGTGTGACCCAGGCCTGGCCCTAATGGTGGTCTTGCCCACCCTGAACTAGTGCCCCACAGAGCGGCAGCTGTCCAGAATGACCCACTTCTTGAGGGGGAGAGCAGGCCTCATGCAGTTGCGCTGGTGCCTGAGTGCAGGAACAAGACAGTGGCAGCTCGTGCAGAAGTTCTGCAGCTATCTGGCATCGTCCCATTGCCCCAACACCAGTTGTTCCCACCAGTCCAAGCTGCTGGGGTGGCTTCAGTGATGCCGGGCCAGCCAGGGAGGGCCTTGGAGGGGGATACAGGCTGGGGGAACTCCTCTTCCCTGGTGGGGAGGCAGGTTGGCCCCCTGAGGAGGTGGAGGTGTGGACACGAGAACTGTGCACAACGTCTGGAGCACAGCGTCCAAGACATCGGCATCCAACACCAGGAGCAGGTGCTGGGACTCCAGTCAGCTGCGCACTGGGCTCTGCGTGGCTTATGGCAGCTAAGCAGGCCTCAGCTCGTGCAGCCTGGGGTTGTTGGAAGGGGTCCTTTAAGAAGGCATCTGGCTGTGGGCCCCAGAAGGGCTTGCCAGCCAAGAGATCCCAGCCATGACATGTCCTGCTCCGGTCTTTCGAAAGAGCTACTGGAACTGTGTGTATGATCTCTTTCGAATGAAGGTTCAGTCTGTTTTTTTATATGTAGCTATGCTCTTTCGAAAGGCTAGAATTTGAATGTTATCACTTGATTTTTAGCCTTTCAAAAGAGTGCTGTCATGTAGACCCAGCTCATATGTCTGCATAAACTGCAAATTAAAACAGCTTACCCTGGTTTTTAATAAACTAAGTTGAACTCCATAGGGTTTGTTTTTTTTTTTTGTGGAAGGAATTGGACAGGCTTGCTGTAGTGAATCTGACTCCAAATGATGCTTTGCCTCTGATTTCTTTTGATCAAAAATTCCTGTGTAGTCACAGAATTGTTTTTTTCATCCTTAGTAGGTTAATGGTTTAAAAAAAAACACAAAAGACAAAAAACAAAATAAGAAAAACGCTAGCTTTTGCATTGTAAGTAATAAAAATTTCCCTGGAACTGAAAAAACTAAAATAAATAAATAAATAAAAAACCCACATAAAAAAACAGCCTAATAAAAAGAGGGAGGTAAAACAGCTCAGTAATATGGCTATAATCAGCAGCAGGGAGCCAACATACTTACTCATTTGGAGAAGGCTTGCTCTTCCGCATGCCTCTTGCTGACAACATTGCTGTGCATACACATCAGGCATTAACTGCCATCAAACTTTTAGGTTGCATTAAAGAAATGAGAAAATGTCACCAACCCAGGCTAGAGCATTTTGTGATGCTTTGTGCATTTAAAGTTTTGTGAGAATTAAGGTTATGCAGTTTCCTTCTGTCAGAAGATTAGAAATTTCAAGTAATGGCCTGCATCACTTTCCTGCCAAGTGCATGCACAGGCATTTGTAGAGGGAGGGGAAGAGGATCTCCTCTTCAGTCAACTCTTATAAAACCAGTGGGGCTTCTCTGAATATTCTGAGCTGGTGGGGTTCAAGGTGTGGGGAATAAGATGCAAAGGTTTTGGTTTTTTAATTCCTTTGTAGACTCTCCAAAATATGTTGGTGAGTGGGCTTGCTTGATATGCTGGGTGGTAGTGTCGAGATCATCTCCAGTTGACTTTCTGAGAGCAGCCTTAATAGATTCCACAGGTACTGGTTTCTAGCTCCTTCCGGTAACAGAGGTTAAAAGGTGGAATTGAGGGAGACCAACCCACAAAGGTAGTTAATCTCAATGTTATGTAATTTTTATATAAACAAAAATTTTAAGGTGTTAATCAAAGACTTGGGACAAGTCTGCACTGGAGGGAATAAAAGTTGATCCAGGCTATACAATTTGAGTAAATTTATAGCGTAAATCAAGTCGATGTAGTTCAGATCTATTTACTGCCGAGTCAACACTTTGCTGAGTCAAGAGGAGGAACTGTGCCATTGATTCACCTTTCTCCTCTCATTCCGGTGGGGTACTGGAGATGGCATTCGAGCAATTGGTGGTTGATTTAGCAGTCTTCATTATACACGCTAAATAGACTCCCCCAGTGGATCAATTGCTGCAGGTTCTATCTTGGCTGTAGTAGAGACAAGCCCTAGGAGGACATGGATTGCATGGAGAGAGGACATGAACCAAGTTTCCTGAACCATCATTGATTACTGCGAGGCAAGTTCACAGGCAAGCCTGGCTAAACCTGGAAAGCTCACAGAGAATACACCTAACTCCAGTATTGGGTAGAGAGCGATGTCATATTGATTAGTTCCACAGGGAACATCTGACTGTCTTTGACTAGAAGGGCAATGGATCAACATACCTGAAAGAAGGCTGAAAAAATACTCTGCTGAAAATTCTTAACTGTTTTTTATTTTTTTTAAAGTTCAGCCTTGTGGGAATATTCTTTTCTTGATGCCTACACATGAATCTCATTAACACTAATGTGAGCTAGTGTCCAGGCATTGCAAAGGAGAATGTCTTCTATTATGCATGCAGAGCAGAGTGATTAACAGCGTGGCTTACAACAGTGTTTCTGTCGTCTCAGTAACCCATGAAATAGACAAACAGGTGTCACTGCAGTCTGCTAGATAAAATTCCCGTTTTTGTCCCCCAATTCCTTTTTATTGGACTTTAAGCTTACAAAATAGAGAAATGCACTTCAGAAAGAAGCAAACAGAGAATACAAAACTCAAGATACGTCCAGAATATTGCTAGTAATTGCTGTTGGTAGTTTTAAGAGAATCAGGCATTAAAATGTTAAAACAAAATGTTTGGTATGTTTTATTTCTTAATTTAGACCTGGGAATAATGCATAGTAAGGCCAAAAAACAGGATAAATGTTATAGTCTATATTAGTGTACAAGTCCTCTTATGCTGCACTTTCTTTAAAAAAACAAAACAAAACAAAAAAAAGCTGTTGAAAGAAATGAAATCTGAGTTAAAAATTATAGCACAAGCCAAAGCACATAGCTATATAGAATGGATAGTGAGCTAGCTTACAATAAAGTGACAAATGATGGGAATACCCCTGAAATTCAGTATTGTCCTGCAGTAGAATTGGAATTCAGACAAGTGATATGTCTTCTTTCAAGATATATAAGATGTGTCTACACCTGAGTGCCCTTTTGAAAGGGAAAAAATTGAAGTTTGGCAGCTGAAATAGCGGCCGTTGAAAGGGCGCACCTGCCGCCATTTTTCAGATCAGTGCTTCAATCCATTCTTTCGAAGTGCTATTGAGGTCTTTTGAAAGAAAGCATCCACACAGCTCCAAGCCCTCTTCCGAAGCAGGGAGACAGGAAACGCCATAGATGGGGTCCCATGGCCGACAAGCCCTTCCAGCGCCACAGCCAGCCGCCTCCTTTAAAGGGCCCTTCCCTCCGCCTTCCTCTCTGCACGAGCCAAGTGCTGCCCAGCCTTTCCCAGCCTGGCAGAGCCCACTCGTGCCCACCATGGAGGCGCAACAACAGTTTCTGCAGGAGGACGCCCTCATCATGGACGTCCTGCTGGCAGTGCTGTGCACCATCACCGCAGCTGCACTCGATCTCATTGGGTGTCTGGGCGGTCCCCTGGGGCTTTGGGCGGCGCCACCGGGTGCCCTGACGCTTCTAGACCCACTCCAGCAGCAGCAGCAGCAGCAGCAGCAGCTGGTGGGAGTGCATGGTGCTAGGGGAGTGGGGCGAGGAAAGGCGGCTGCGAAACTTCCGCATGTCGAGGCAGACCTTTGAGGAGATCTGCCACTGGCTTGCCCCCGCACTCTGGCACCACAACACGTGCATGCGGCCAGCCCTCACACTGGAGAAACGGGTTGCGATCGCCATATGAAAGCTGGCCACCCCGGACTCCTATCGCTCGGTGGGGCAGCAGTTCAGGGTTGGCAAGGCCACCGTTGAAGCTGTACTTATGGAGGTAAGATGGGGCCGGGTGCGTGGTGGGGGCTGGAGCAAGGGGAATCCTCCACTGCAAGGGGCTGGATGGGGCAGGGGCTGGAAAGGTGGGGGGGTAGGGGGCTGGACAGGGCAGGGGCTGAATGGGAGAGGGGCAGAATGGGCCTGAGGCAGGGGGAGATGGCCGCCACACCCGCACTAGGGCACATGTCCCCCTTCCCTCTCTGCAGGTCGTCAGGGCCTTCAATGCAATGCTGCTCCATAGGGTCATCTGCCTGGGGGATCTGAACAACACGGTCACCAGCTTCCAGGACCTGGGGCTTTCCGAACTTCAGCGGCGCTTTGGATGGCACACACATCCCCATCCGCGCCCCGCCACACAGCGCCGGCCAGTACATCAACCTAAAGGACTACCATTCGTTTGTGCTCCAGGCACTGGTGGACACGAGGAGCCAGTTCACCGACCTCTACGTGGGCTGGGCTGGCTGCACCCACGATGTCCGGGTCTTCCGGAACTCCGGCCTCTGCCGGCGCATGGGGGCCGGCACCTTCGTCCCCCAGCAGGAGATCCCCGTGGCGGAGGATGTCACCATGCCGCTCTGCATGGTGGCAGATAGTGGCGTACCCCCTGCAGCCGTGTTCATGAGGCCATATATGAGACACCTCGACCCCACTTATGAGGCATTCAATGAGCGCCTCAACCACGCCTGCAGCGTGGTGGAGCGGGCCTTCGGGCACCTAAAGGGGTGGTGGAGGTGCCTCATCACGTGGCTGGAGGTCGGGGTCCTCAGTGTGCCCCAGGTGGTGGGCACCTGTTGCGTCGTCCACAACATCGTGGAGGGAAGGGGGGATGCCTGTATCCCTGTGGGGGGGCCCCTCCAGCCGGCGCCATCTATGAGCAGATGGGCGCCGACCACATCCACCAGGCCCACCGGGATGGCCACCGCATCCAGGAGGCCCTCAGGCAGGCCTTTGCTGATGGCCACCTCTGACCCGCATGCACACCCATATCCCACACACATCAGGCACCCACACATCCACCACCCACCATCCCCCTGAGGAGCACAGCATGGAGTGGTGAGCAATAAAGAAACGTTTATATAACTGGTTGTGTTGTAACTATGTACGGGGTGAACCTAAGTGGGAGGGATCAGGGGGAACCTAAGTTGGAGGGGGGCGAGGCGCTCATTCTGGGGCAGGGGTGGTGGGCTGTGAGCCCCGTTGGCCCCTGGATCCCCTGCCTCCCCAGGTGCGGGGTCCCCAGTGAGGAGGGGAGGGTGCGGGTAGCACTGGCAAGTATCGCCAGTGAGTGTGCCTGGTGAGGGCGGAGGGTGCGCACTCAGAGGGGGCAGAACCAGCAGGGGGAGCCGTTGGGGGCGGGGGCAGGAGGCCGGCAGGCGTGGCCAATGCCTTCTAGGGTGGTGAGGAGCCTATCTCAGGCTGTCCTCTGCCACTCCATGTCAGCTTGGGCAAGCTGCAGGTGGTGTTCAGCCACCTCAGCCTGGCGCTGGCTGGCTGGGTCCTCCTCGGCCTGGCAGGGTGCCTTCTGGCCATGGCCCTGACGGCGCGCTGCCTGGGGTGGTGTCCAGACACCTCCGAGGGCTGCGGGTGGGTTCTCGGGGACGAGGGGTGGCATGGGGCTCTCCAGCCCACTGATGGTGCGGCTGTGTGGAGAGGAGGAGAGCATGTCAGTAACGTGCCCTGGACAGAGGGGACTCAGCTGTGGCCCACTCCCTGGGGCCCCTGCCCCCCCAAAAGGACGCTGACTCCCAGGGAGCACCGACCCACCCCCCGTGGGCTGGGCCTCCCAGCCTGGGTGGTGCATCTGTGGGTCTGTCCTGCAGGTGGCCCTTCCCAGCCTGCGGTTTGTGGGCCCCAGGCTCTGTTCAGCATTGACTGGCTGTCACCCCCGTCCGGCTTGCAGCGCTGTCCACTGAGGGCAGGTGCTGGGTGTCACTGGTGTGCCACCTACTGTGGAGTAGGTGTGCGCCCCTCCCTGTACGTACCGGAGGGTTCCGCACCTTCTTCTGTAGTGATCATAGCAAACCTTTAACTAATTCTAGTGAAGTTAATACAGGTTGAACCTCTCTAATCTGGTATCCTCGGAACCTGACTGGTGCCAGATGAGAGAATTTGCTGAACTACAGCAGGTCAATATTGTCTAGCAGCATTACCAATACTACCACTGCTTACTGGTCTCTTAGGAGAGATTTAGGGGTAAATTACGGCTAAATAACAGCACAGAACACTGAGAGCCAGGAGTGGTGGCTGTAGATAAACTTTTGGGACCATGGGAAACTTGATCATACCTATGATAATTGAACATCCCACCAACTAAAATCGTGCCAGATTATGAATGTTGCCAGACCAGAAAATGCTGGACTAAAGAGTTCAACATTTATTTCCCTAGGAAC
This sequence comes from Carettochelys insculpta, assembly GCF_033958435.1. Lineage (NCBI taxonomy): Eukaryota > Metazoa > Chordata > Testudines > Carettochelyidae > Carettochelys > Carettochelys insculpta. Next base: position 22,923,913 of record NC_134157.1, read on the forward strand.
AGAGAGATAGCCGTGTTAGTCTATATTCTATCAGAACGAAAATGCAGTCTAGTAGCACTTTAAAGACTACCAAAATAATTTATTAGATGTGTCTGTTGTGGTATGGCTATGGTCTGAAGAAGTGGGTCTGTCCCATGAAAGCTCATCAGCTAATAAATTATTTTCTTAGTTTTTAAAGTGCTATTGGACTGTTTTTTTATTTCAAGACCCAAGAGAGGCAAAAAAGGTCTGAAATAAGATCCGATTTGCTCTTTTTGCCCCTCCTGAACTAAATAATAATTGTTTACGTCTTCAGTTGTTTTATTATTGTTTCTGTTAAAGAACTGTACATTAAGAAAATAAACGTTAAAACAGTTATTAAATAGAAATGCATCTGTATGTATATATGAGTTAAATACACTAAAATTATAGGCAAGAGTTAAATATTTTTTTAAACAAATAGAATAAAGCAGGGGTAAAATGAAATACAACAAACATTAGAAAAAGGCAAGTTTTCTAGTATTTGTAATATTAATTGTAAATCAATAGCAAAAAGCTGCAATGAAATGCAAAAATATTGACCTGATGAAGGCATCGTTCAGGTTTTGCTTTTTATATTAACCAGGATTTAACCTTAAGTACAGCTTTTAAAGAAGAAGTCAGACCAACCAAACAGTATGCACTCTGTATGTTGTAGTTCTTCCCTTGCCCTTTTTATTTTGAAGGGAGGTGGGGAGTAGCTCACAGTCTGCCTGTATGTTTGTAAAGCATCTGGTGAGATTGTACACTGATCCTGAATGGGGTCTTGAAGTTCTACTATAACAAATATATTAGTAGGTGGTCAGACTTGGTATTAATTTTTAAAAAATGTGAAAGCCCATTAATTGCAGCTCAGCCCAAGACCATGATGTTTATTTGAACCTACAACAAAAAAAGAGCATTTAACCTCAACTGTGGGATTAATTGTTCCTTACAAAAGACTGCTTGGCTTTCTCATTTGCCTGGTACATATGTGAGATATAAATTGAATTGTTTTATACTATCCATCCTCCTTTGTATATGGACATGCAGCAAATACTATAGCCTTGTGTTTTTGTTAAGGACACTTCTGTCAAACAATTAGGGGAATGAATGCTGATGGGCAGTGTATTTTTGAGTCGTTAAGCACCTTTCATGTAATATATATTCACTTTGCACTGTCTTTTGCTCTTTCTTTTTGCAGCAACTGAACCACCCCAATATAATTAAGTATTTGGATTCTTTTATTGAAGACAATGAACTGAATATTGTCCTGGAACTGGCAGACGCAGGTGATCTCTCTCAGATGATTAAGGTAAGAGCAGACCAGTTCTTGAGGCAAGATACAATGTCACGTTATTCTGAAAGTTCAGGGGGCAGATGCAAGGAGATCCATACTAGAAACTTGAGGTCTGATTCTCCTTTTGCTTACATACTGAACATCATTTCAATGAAAACTTAAACACACTTAAAAACAGAACTGTTTCCTACTTGAAAACTAAATAAAACCAAAGAATAACCCCGATAAACTTGCACAAAATAAGGAAACCTAGAAATACTATAAAAATGCATTGTAAATAAGTGGTGGTGTTTGGAATGGATGTTCATTAAAATTTTAGAGAATAAGTGAAAGTGATTATATCCAATGCTGTTTAAAGAATGCAAGGAATCATTTTAAGCCTGAAAACATATGGATACTTGTAATGTGGTTTGTTCATTTGATAGTTGCTTAAATGAAAACATGACCAAAAGGAAAGGGAGAAAGGAATCTTGGACGGTTTATCTTGTGTTTTTTGTTTTTGTTTTTTAAATTAGGAACATGAAGATTGATTATATTTGTAATGTTTATTCTAGTTGATGTAACTTCAGAGATATATTATGGAGAACACCAAACAAACAAACGTTATGATGCATGTCCTTCCAGTCTGCAGTGTTACTAGAGCCTCTCTTACATATCTCATAGAATTGGATGGGACCTTCCAGTCATCAAGTCCTCACAGCAGCACCTGTTACTGTCCCTGAGAGGGTGTTTTTTTTTGTTTTGCTTGTTTGTTTTAAATCTAACCTGCCTCAGAACCTTGAAAGGCCCCCTCAAGGATTAAACTCTCAACCCTAGGTTTAAAAGGCCAGGGCCCTAACCACTGAATTATGTCTCCCCCACCCCCCCAGCTTCTTTATTTTCTGAAACTTGTGAACATGAGAAATGATGCTTTCTCTGAGTCTAGCACGTCTTCAGAATTTAGTCTTGGAACACCAGAATTATCACCAGCCTTTACTAGCTGTTGAACAAAATGCAAATCTATCATATCTGATGTAGTCTTTCTCTCTTTACCCCTATTTACAGACAAGCACAAAAAGAAAGGGAAAGAGAAGGAGAGAAGACCCTAGTATTTTTGGCAAGGGGGAAAAATAAGATTTTTAAGAGGGGAAATGCCTTTTGGGCTTTGTACATGTTTCCCTAAAGTCTTCCTACTTGGAAGTTTTATACAGATTCCCAGGACCCCACCCAATTTTTTTCAGGGATATAACAGGTTAGTTCATTAGTCGTTTACTATGATTTACTCCGTCATTGTCTTGGCCTTTTAATTAGAGCATGGTGTATGAAAACTGCTTGAGAATTTATAGGTTCTTATTAGTGTGTCTGAAGTTTGGCCTTTCTGAATAGACATCTTTCTTCTGAGAATGTTTATAATCCTTTGCTTCTCTGACTGATAAGTCTTCCAGCTTGTTTTATCCTGCATTTCTCCTCCTCCCCCATCTGAATTTTAGTGTATTGGTGCCCTTCTGGGGATTGCTCATACTCTAGTCCCATGAACTTGAGTATTTTTTTTTGTTTCTTTTTTCACCCCCTCTCAAATCAGCTTTCTTTCTAACTATTTGTCTCTTCTATTTTTCTTTATTTGGGCATAAGCTTTCATAGGCTGGAACCCACTGATGAAGTCAGTTCCAGCCTGTGATGTTAATGGGTTTTTAAAATAATTTATGAAACTATTTGTGATGATTGTACTAGGTTCGCACCAAATCATGTGCCAGATGGGCCAAGTGAGGTGTCTAATGAAAACTTATAATGTCCTGAATCTGTTTATGCTACTTGTGTGTCTGTGCCATGTTTGTATGTCAAGTTCTAGATATTGGCTGTATATCTATATTATAAATGCTTTAGAGCTAAGGATTCACAATGGGAGGTGTGGTCTCCTCCCAGCCAGGATGGACAAAGTCTCAGATGTCAAATACACATCTCAGGAATTCGGGACTTGTCATCTGGGATGCAGCCAATGACAGAGTGCCACAGCAGGCCACCTGGTCAGGTGACCCTCCATTGCCTATGGAAGAAGAAGGGAATTTTTCCCTCCACATGGCAAGCTATAAAGATAGCCCTGGCAGTGACGGTCTTTGGTCTTCAGTCCTCATGAACTAAACCTATTTGAACTGGGGTCCCATCCCTCATGAGGTATACTCATGGAGACTTTCAAGAAATCAGCATATAACGCTGCTGGCCTGTGTCAATAGCTTTAACTGATGTGCATAATGTACCACTTTAACAATTTTTCTCTCTCACCCTGTTCTTTCTTTCTTTGTTAATAAACCTTTGCATTTAAGATTGTAATAGATTGGCACAGCGTGGTGTTTTGAATAAGATCTAAGTATATCTTGACCTGAGGATGTGGCTGGTCCCTTTGGGGGCTGGAAGAATCTGTTGCATTAACCTGAGATTTGCGCATCTTGAGTGTGCGTATTGTGGGGTTCTTTGTATGTAACTCTTCTGCATTACCTAACCGGGGGGGGGGGCGGGGTTGTAAAAGGGTGTGTGTAACTCTGAGCAGTTCTCTGTACCTAACCACCATTGCTGTGGCCAAGGGGAAAGTTTCTCTGTGTGTGAGAATCCTGCATGTGAGTCTGCTGTGTCAGAAGGGAGTCTGGAATTAGACTAGGACAGGAAGATCTCAGTAACCAGGAAAAGGTCACTTTGAAGCAGATTGAAGTTGAGAATCAGGTTAAAATCCTAACTGAGGAAAAGGGTAAGGTTTTTGTTAGCCAGGAATTGTTGGCTAGTGAAGCTTTTGAAAGTATTCCTAAAGGAGAGGAGAGTGATTTGTTTAAAAAAACACAGCCTCGTCAGCCATTGTTTGGAAAGATTAGTAGTTTGTCTGCTGGGAGTGGCAAGGTGTGGGTGAGAAAAGATTGGTGTTCACACCTCCAGATCAACTGCTGGTGGTAAGCCTCACCCTTGCTGACTGAGCTAACCTTGTTATCCCGACCCTTGCTCTGGCTTATTTATACCTGGCCCTGCAGATTTCCAAGACCAGCATCTGATGAAGTGAGTCTGTGCTCACGAAAGCTCATGCTCAAAACTTTTCTGTTAGTCTATAAGGTGCCACAGGACCCTTCGTTGCTGTTACAAATCCAGACTAACACGGCTACCCCTCCGATACTTCACATTCCAGGTGTGTTTCTGAATCCAGCCATGAGTGCTGGGACAGAGAGAATGTGTGTGATTGTCTGTCAGTGTTGGGCAGCAGCACGCTGGTAGAGGAAGCAGGTCCTTTGTCCATACTTACGATACATCGATGACATCTTTTATCATTTGGACCCATCGTAAAGAGACTCTAGAAGAATTCCACAGAGACTTTAACAATCTACACCCCACCATCAACTTATGCCTTGACCACTCCACATGAGAGAGACATTTCCGGGACATTACAGTACAAATCAGTGATGGCCTGATCAGTACCACACTCTACCAAAAACCCACTGACTGTTATACTTACCTACATGCTTCTAGCTTCGATCCTGCACATACAACACAATCCATCATCTACAGTCAAGCCCTAAGGTACAGTCGTATCTGCTCTGATCCTACTGACAGAGACCAAAAACTACAAGATCTCTGCCAAACATTCATAAACCTGAATTACCCACCAGGAGAAGTAAAAACCAAAATTGATGGGGCCAGATGAATACCCAGAAGCCAACTACTTCATGACAGGCCCTAAAAAGCCAGTAACAGAACACCACTGGTCATTACCTACAGCCCCCAACTCAAAACCCTGCAACGCATCATTAAAGACCTACCACCTATCCTAAATCAGGATGCTGCACTCCAAAAGGCCCTAGGTAACAGGTCTGTTCTCTCCTATAGACAACCTCACAACCTTTTTGAGAGAGCCAGCCCGGCCACCCGCTTCTCTGACTGGGAACCTTATGAGGATTCTCACTAGCAACCACAGGCTATAGCACCATAAATACTAACCCTGGAACTTTTCCTTGCAACAAGCCCCATTGCCAACTTTGTCCACATACCTATTCTGGAGATACCATCACTGGACCTAACCATTTTATTCACAGAATCATGGTGACATTCTCCTGTTCCTTAACTAACATCATATATGTCATCATGTGCCAGCAATGCCCACACACCATGTATATGGGACAGACTGCAAACACTCTTTGACAAAGAATGAATGGACACAAAACAGACATCAAAAAACCCCTAACACAAACCTGTCAGCCAGCACTTTAATGGAGTGGGCCATTCTGTTAATGACCTGAAACTTTGTGTTCCGCTGAAAAGGGACGTCAACAACTGTTTACAGAGGGAATGCTCAGAACTGTTATTTATCTTCAAATTCAGCACATTAACACGTGGGTTGAACCAGGACAGCAATTACCTGGCCCATTATAAGGACTCTTTTCATACTTTGATGTTTGTTTTATCTAACTCTTAATTTCCTATCCCACACTTCCCTCCTGTTGCCCCTCTGCTCTTCTGATTTGCCAACCTTGATATCAAGGTTGACAAATCAGATAAATTGTTAACAATTTTTGGACCTCTGTGCTTTATATATTGAGTCTGTTCTGGTATGGCTATGATCTGAAGAAGTGGGTCTGTCCCCTGAAAGCTCATCACCTAATACCTTTTTCTGTTAGTCTTTAAAGTGCTACATGACTGCTTTTTTGTTTTGTCTAAGGAAAGTACCTCTCAGCATATAGTGACTAGGGATAGTGCAGTTGTCCCAGAGTTGGATCTGGATGTAGCTGAAGCCCAGAAAGAGAAGGGTCCTAGCTTTGTACCTCCTAGAGGGAGTGATGGAGGGCCTAACCACGTCAGCCACACCATCAGGGACTCATTCACCTGCACATCTACTAATATATACGATCATGTGCCAGCAATCCCCCACTGCAATATACACTGGCCAAACTTAACGGTCTCTACATAAAAGAATAAATGGACACAAATCAAGTATCAGGAATGGTAACATACAAAAACCTGTAGGAGAACACTTTCAAGGTCTCTGGACACTCAGTGACACTTCAAAAGTAGCCATCCTGCAACAAAAAAGCTTCAAAAACAGACTCCAAAGAGAAACTGCAGAACTGCAATTCATTTGCAGATTTGATACCATCAACCAAGGATTTGAACAGAGACTGGGAGTGGCTGGCCAAGTACAAAAGCAGTTTCTCCTCTCTTGATGTTCACACCTCCACATTAGCTACAGATAATGGGCCAAATCCTCCTTGTCTGAATTGATCTGGTTTCTCCCCTCTTGGTATTCACAACTCCACATTAGCTGCTGGTAATTGGACACATCCTCTGTGACTCAGCTGATCTTGCCAACTCTGGCACCGCTCTTGACTGGGACTCCCTCCATTTCATGAACTCCTATATTCAGACCCCCCTCTGAACCCACACATGCATCTGATGAAGCAGGTCTTTGCCCATGAAAGCTTATGCTCCAAAATATCAGTAAGTTTATAAGGTGCTACAGGACTCCTTGTTGTTTTTGAAGATACAGACTAAGTTGACTACCCCTCTGATACCTGTAATAACCAAGTGGCTGTGTGTAACCAGCTTGCTGGGAACTCGGTGCTGTTGGGACCAAAATGGCTCTAGGCTAATTTTTTTTTAAGTGGACAGATTGTGTCTCAGCTTCGGAGGGAAAATTGTGTGGCTAAGTATGTGGAGCGGAACAGCTGTGCTTCATCTCTCTAGAATGCGGAGGATGGAAGGCAGTCTCCAACACTTTGAACACTTGTATTCTCTTACTGGACTCCACCTCTGATTCCACATGGAAACAGAAATTGGAGGTGGAAGGACAGAGGAACTGTGAGCCTGCTAGGCCAGTAGAAATGGATCCTATCTCTTTAAGACAGAAACAAGTTAATGTTTGTGTGAATGCAAATTTCCAGACTGAGCAGAGCCTCACTAGCAATCAGGGATCACATAGCTCAGGGATCTGCAACCGAAATAGCAACAAGCCATTTTTTCAAATTCAGTTACAAAATAAATACTTGCATAGCCGCAATGCACATGAATACTAGACAGTCCTTAATAAATATCTTAAAATAATAAAGTCAATCTGTACTTTTTGTAGCCTCTATTTTAAGAACAGTGCACACACACTGATTTTTTTTACCAGTTAGAAAGTTGTTACCCCATCTACCAGCTTTACCCCCTGTCCCGCAAACCCACTGCCCATCCTCAGGCTTAATCCCTCTTGGCCCTAAACCGCCCCCCCATCTACAGTTTAACCCCTCTGAGCCCTAAACCCCCACCCCCATTCCAGGTTTAACCCCTTCAGCCCCAAGCCCCCCCATCTGACAGGGCAGGCTCAGATGCCGCTCCCCCCAGTTCTCCTGCAGGCTAACTTCCTCCACGTGGAGCCCTGCTGGTTTTGTCTTCCAGGGCTCCCTGCCCTGCCGTCTTCCCCTCACCACTGTTCATTGCTCAGCAGCTCCAGAGGCTACCACAGCTTAAACAAAAATGAAGCAGCAGCAGCCTCCAGAGCCACATGTGGCGTCAGTGGCAGCAGCACTCGGAGCTGCAAGTGGCTCCTTAAAGAGCCACGTGCAATTCTGGAGCTGCAGGTTGCGTACCCCAGACATAGCCATTGTTATAAAAGAGGACACACCCAGCCAGCAAGGAGAGGGCTAGTGTAGACGAGCCCTATAGGAAACATTTATATCTACATTTACTGGATAATTCCAAACATTTGGCAGAGCTTGTATACATAAGTATCAGAGAGGTAGCCTTGTTAGTCTGTATCTTTGAGAACAACAAAACTCATGCATCTGATGAAGTGGGTCTTTGCCCATGAAAGCTTATGCTTCAAAATACCTGTTAGTCTATAAGGTGCCACAGGACTTGTTGTTGTTCTTGTATAAGTTCACTATTTTGTTTTGCTCTTGGCATAAGCACATAAGATACGAAGAAGTGAGTTTGTCCCATGAAAGCGCTTAGAATCATAGAATCATAAGGCTGGAAGGGACCTCAGGAGGTCATCTAGTCCAGCCCCCTGCTTCAAGCAGGATCAACCCCTACTAAGTCATCCCAGCCAGGACCTTGTCCAGCTGGGACTTAAAAACCTCAAGGGATGGAGAATCCACCACCTCTCTAGGCAACGTATTCCAATGCTTCACCACCCGCCTGGTGAAGAAGTTTTTCCTAATATCTAACCTACACCTTTCCCTCTTCAACTTCTGACCACTACTCCTTGTTCTGCCATCTGACACCACTGAGAACAGTTTCTCACCCTCCTCTTTAGAGCTCCCCTTCAGGAAGTTGAAGGCTGCTATTAAATCACCTCTAAGTCTTCTCTTCTGTAAACTAAACAAGCCCAAATCCCTCAGCCTATCCTCATAGGTCTTGTGCTCCAGACCCTTAATCATTTTTGTTGCCCTTCGCTGAACCTGCTCTAGCAAATCCACATCCTTTTTATACTGGGGGGCCCAAAACTGGACACAACATTCCAGATGTGGCCTCACCAGTGCCGAATAAAGAGGAATAACTACTTCCCTAGATCTGCTCGAAATGCTCCTCCTAATGCACCCCAGTATGCCGTTAGCTTTCTTGGCTACAAGGGCACACTGTTTACTCATATACAGCCTTTCATCCCCTATAATCCCTAGGTCCCTTTCCATCGTACTGCTGCTGAGCCAGTCGGTCCCCAGCCTGTAACAATGTTTGGGATTCTTCTGCTCCATGTGCAGGACTCTACACTTCTCCTTATTGAACCGCATCAGATATCTTTTGGCCCAGTCCTCCAATTTATCCAGGTCCCTCTGGATTCTCTCTCTACCCTCCAACGTATCTACCTCTCCCCCTAGTTTTGTGTCATCTGCAAACTTGCTGAGGGTGCAACCCAGTCCCTCATCCAGGTCATTAATAAAGATGTTGAATAACACCGGCCCCAGAACTGAGCCTTGCAGCACTCCGCTTGAAACAGGCCACCATCCAGCTGTTGAGCCATTGACCACTACCCGTTGGGCCCGACCATCAAGCCAGCTTTCTATCCATCTTATAGTCCAAGGATCCAATCCATATTTCCTTAACTTATGGACAAGAATGTTGTGGGAGATGGTATCAGAAGCCTTGCTGAAGTCAAGGTATATCACATCCACTGACTTCCTGATGTCCACAGAGCTTGTTACGTTGTCATAGAAGCTGATCAGATTGGTGAGGCAGGACTTGCCCCTGGTGAATCCATGTTGGCTACTTTTCATCACTTTCCCCTCTTCCAAGTGCTTCAAAATGGATTCCTTGAGGATTCCCTCCATTATTTTCCCAGGGATTGAGGTAAGGCTGACAGGTCTATAGTTCCCTGGATTGTCCTTCTTTCCTTTTTTAAAGATGGGCACTACGTTTGCCTTCTTCCAGTCATCCGGTATTTCCCCCGATTTCTAAGAGTCTTCAAGGATAATGGCCAAAGGTTCAGCAATGACCTCTGCCAATTCCCTCAGTACCCTGGGGTGCATTAAAACCAGACCCATGGACTTGTGCACATCTAGGTTTTCTAGATAGCTCAGAACTTGTTCCCTCCACCTTTCCGTACTGCATCATCTAGGACCATCATTGGGAAGTTGACTTTGACTGTGAAGACTGAGGCAAAAAAAGCATTGAGTACTTCAGCTTTTCCCGCATCATCTGTCGCTAGGTTACCTCCCTCATCCAGTAATGGCCCCACACCTTCTCTGATAACCCGTTTATCATTCACATGCCTGTAGAAACCCTTCTTGTTACTCTTCACATCCCTTGCCAGCTGCCGTTCCAATTGTCCTTTCGCTTTCCTGATTACTGCCTGGCATTCTCCAGCCATATGTTTATACTCCTTCTTAGTCAACTGTCCTCATTTCCATTTCTTATATGCATCCTGTCTGAATTTAAGCTGACTAAGGATTTCCCTGTTAAGCCAAGCTGGTTGCCTACCATGTTTGCATTTCTTACTACGCAGCGGGATTGTTTGTTCCTGTGCCTTCAGTAAGACTTCTTTAAAATTGGTTCCAGTTCTCCAACTCTTTTCCCCTTCACCTTTGTTTCCCAAGGGATCCTGCTCATCCAGTCTCTTAGGGAGTCGAAGTCTGCTCTTCTGAAATCAAGGGTCTGTATGTTACTGCTCACCCTTCTTCCTTTCGTCCAGATCCTGAAATCTACGATCTCATGGTCGCTGCAGCCCAGGTTCGCCCCCACTTCTATTTCTTCTACTAGTTCTTCCCTGTTTGTGAGCAACAGGTCAAGTTGCGCACAGTCCCTGGTCAGTTCCTTCAGCATTTGTACCAAGAAGTTATCCCCAATAGTTTCCAAAAACTTCCTGGATTGTCTGTGTGCTACTGTATTGGTCTCCCAACAAATGTCTGGATGATTAAAGTCTCCCATGGGAACCGGGGCCTGTGATTTGGAAGCTTCACTAAGCTGTCTGAAGAAAGCCTCATCTATCTCCTCTTCCTGATCTGGCGGCCTGTAACAGACACCAACTACAACATCACCTCTGTTACTTCCACCTCTAAGCTTAACCCAAAGACATTCAACTGGATTTTCTCCTTCTCATACTGGAGCTCTGAGCAATCATACCGCTCCCTCATGTAGAGCGCAACTCCTCCTCCTTTTCTCCCCTGTCTGTCCTTCCTAAACAATTTATAACCGTCCATGACCGTGCTCCAGTTATGCAAATCATCCCACAAAGTCTCCGTTTTTCCAGCCACCTCATATTTGTGTGACTGTGCCAGGGCCTCTAATTCTTCCTGTTTGTTCCCTGGGCTTCTGGCATTAGTGTACAAGCATCTTAGAGAAGGGGCCGATTGGCCCACTTTTTCCTCTTCACCCAGGAAACCCACTTGATTGTTCCCTCCTCCTTCCCCACTTACCTCTGGGCTTGTGTCACCTTTCCCCAACAAACCTAGTTTAAAGCCCTCCTCACTAGGTTTGCAAGCCTGCCCTCAAAGATGCTCTTTCCTCTTTTAGTGAGGGAGGATCCTGTCTCTTCTCAGCAATCCCTGTTCACAAAACAGAATCCCATGGTCAAAAAAACCAAATCCTTCCCTGCTACACCACCTACGCAACCACGCATTTACCTCTGTGATTTGACGATCCCTCTGCGGACCCCTTCCTTCCACAGGGAGGATAGACGAGAAGACCACCTGTGCTCCGTATTCCTTGATCTTTCTCCCAAGGGTTACGTAGTCTGCCTTGATCTCATCAAAGTTGTTCTTGGCTGTATCGTTGGTTCCTACATGAAGTAGGAGGAAGGGGTAATAGTCTACCGGTTGAAGAATTTTTGGCAGTGCCTCTGTAATATCCTGAATTCTAGCTCCAGGCAAGCAGCAAACTTGCCAGGATTCTAGGTCCGGGTGGCAGATGGATGCCTCCGTCCCTCTTAGGAGGGAGTCCCCGACCACCACCACTCTTCTTTTTCTCTTAGGGGTGGTGGTCATAGAACTCCCATCCCTAGGACTGCGCATCCCATGCCTTCTAAACCGTGAGGACTCTCTTTCAGATGCAATCCCTGGGAGGTATCAGCCCCAATTATCTCTGCTGTATCACCTGTGGAGAGAGGCTCAAAACGGTTACTTAACTCCATTGGAATTGGAGCGACTGGAACTGGTTTTCTCCTCCTGGAGGTAACATGCTTCCAGTTCTCCTCCTTGTTTTGGGTAGCCTGCTGTTCCTGCAGTATCATCTCTTGCCTTCTATCCAGAAAGTCTTCACCCTCTCTGATGGACGTGAGGGTTGGTATTTGTGCCTCAAGTCCTTTCACCTTCTCTTCTAAAATTGTTACCAGCTTACACTTAGTACAGAGAAAATCCTCCTTTCTATCGTTTGGGAGAAAGACAAACATGGCACATGACATGCAGGTCACAACAACAGACCTCTCAACAGCCATATCACTCTCCATTTTTTTCCTTTTTCAGGAGATCCCTTATTTGTTTCTAGTGCTGCCTTGAAGGGCACAAGAGAAACACCGTATAAGAAGGGTGAAAACAGGTATGGGGCTCCTTCCAAAGGTGAACTCCCAGGCAAACTCCCTGTTAGCTGCTCCTGTTCACTGCTCACAGGGTTCGCTGGGGCTGCCTTCTTATAGAGCTGCTAGCTGGTTAGGCCGGGCTCAGAGCTTTTGCCTCCGATCTAATCAGCCTTGGAAGGCCCACCTGGAAGGAAGCTCTCCCAATTCACACAAACTGCCAAACATGCTTTCCAACTGCCCCTCTCTGCAAAACAGATGCTTGGGCACACAGGCAGCTATGCAAACTGCCCCTCACTGCAAAATGAAACAAATGCACAGACACCACAGACAGAAATTCAACCCACCAGCTCACAACGCAGCCCCCCAAAGGCCACACTCACCTGAGCTCCTCTAGGATGCTTTCCCAGGCAAACTCCCTGTTAGCTGCTCCTGTTGTTAATCTTTAAAGTGCTAAATGACTGCTGTTTTGTTATGCTGCAAAAGCAGATCAAATCCAATGGAGTTCGTGACTGAACATTGCTTTGGACTATTAACAGGATACATTGATATGCGACTGCATTGATGAAGCCCAAGGTAAAAATAAAAAAGGGCAATATTAAGAGATAAAACTAGGATTAGATATTATTTATTACACTCTCCTCCCCTCATCTGTATTTTATTGCATTGGCGCCATACTGGGGATTGCTCATACTCAAGTCCCATGAACTTGAATATTTTTATGGTTTCTTTTTTCACCCCTCTCAAATTAGCTTTCTTTCTAACTATTTGTCTTTTCTATTTTTCTTTATTTGGGCACAAGCTTTCATGGGCTGGAACCCACAGAAGAAAGCTTATGCCCGAATAAAATTTTGCCTTTGAGGTGCCACAGGACTACTTCTTGTTTTTGCTGAAACAGGCCACGTGGCTGCTCCTCTGAAATTTGCTTTTTTTTACTTGTTTGCTTCCTCAGCAAGTTGGGGTGCCCCCCCGCTTCCTGGGCCATCTCTCTGTGACCTTTGTTTCCATAATTGTTTTATGAAGTCTAGAATGCCCTAAGTGAACTGTGGTTCACACATTGTAGCCTGGCATACATCTTTCCTGGTCCATTTTAATTCTCAGCAACATTAGCATGGACCTAGATTCTGCTCTAAGACTGCCAGCCTTGCAAAATTGACTTAAAAATGTACTAGCCCATTCACAAAACATGCCCTTTACCATGGTGATGGACAATGGAAAAAGAAAAAAATGTTCTGTCCAAAAATATTAGTCATTCATAGCAAGTGGGTATGTATAATTTTACAAGGCTGGCTTACCCTGCCTGTGATTGATAGGCATGTTTAATTATTGTAGGGTAACTAGCCACAGTATCTGCTTTGTTGAAGACATCTCAAAAATATATTGACTTTCCTTCACAACAGGGTTTTAAGATTGAGAAAATTTTGAAGCGTTTCTCTTTTCTGATGTTGCTCTTAGGAATACTTGTATTGTTGGAACCAGCTTTAGTTAAGCTGTTATCACCTGCTTTTGTATTTTCTTTGACATGTTAATCTTTAGACATTCATCCCCTTTGAGAACAGATGTAGTATATCATGTTTGTTAGCACTCTTAACCTTTTCTCCATATTTTACCTGTTTTTGTCGTCATTATTCTGTAATTATCATAAATGAACATTTTGGAAAGTTCACCTCTTCCTTGTTGTCACAGCTAAAGTACCTGATTAACAGATTTGTTTTCTCTGTCAGCTCAGCTATGAGGCACCAGGCCAAAGGCTGTCAAACAAGCTAGCCATTTAGCCCATAGTTAGTGGCTAAATTTACAGTGTCAGTGAAAATCAGCATTTCAGAGAAGGAATTTTCTTCATCAAGAAGAGTCAGAGCTGGCAACAGATATGTATGGTAGAGAGCTTAGGGTGGGGTAGGGGTTGGGGGGGAGGGGGGCAGCCTAAAGTTTTCAGCCACTGCTTTTATCTGTGAACATTTAATAATGTTAACATCCAATAACATGAATTTGAGGCTGGTGGTTACTCAAAGTGTATGACGATCCTAACACTAGTATAGCTCTTAATGTGCTGTACACTTGTGCTGAAGATAGCGTCATGCAATGGCCTGTGTAAAGGTAATGCTACTTCCTGAATATGGTAACTTACATAGATCTGGGAGAAAGCCAGGTCCTTGAGGGGAGCTCACAAGTACTGTTTCATCTTGCATGTACTTTCAACATTGCCATTGTTGCTGTTTACTGCATGTTGCTCCTTCTCCGAAGACACTTCAGAAAGGCTTTATCAGAGGCATTTCAGACTTTCATTTAAAAATATGGAGAAGGAAAGCCAGTTTGAAAACAATAGTCAGAAACAGTGACAATCCTGCTGTGCAAGTTTTTGAGTGGAGTCTTAATTTTAAAAAGTGATGTTTACAGAATTTTTAAATACTACTGTATCTGCAGACACCTTTTTGTCATGTCTAGGTACTGGCTTAAATGATAACAGAGAGGAAGCCCTGCTAGTCTATACACTATCAAAACAAAAAGCAGTCAAGTAGCACTTTAAAGACTAGCAAAGTAGTTTATTAGGCGAGCTTTCGTGGGACAGACCCACTTCTTCAGACCATAGCCAGACCAGAACAGACTCAATATTTAAGGCACAGAGAACCAAAAACAGTAAGCAAGGAGGACAAATTAGAAAAAGATAATCAAGGTGAGCAAATCAGTGTGGAGGGGTGGGGGGGAAGATCAAGAATTAGATTGAGTTAGGTATGCAGACGAGCCCCTATAGTGACTCAGAAAGTTCACATCACGATTTAAACCATGTGTTCCGAATTCGAATATAAATGTCAGTTCGTCCACTTCCCTTTCTACAAAGGAGCGATAATTTATTTTCAGTAACACACATACCTTGAGGTCATTGACAGAATGCCCCATTCCATTAAAATGTTGACTAACTGGTTTGTGGATCTGGAGTGTTTTGATGTCTGTTTTGTGCCCGTTGACCCTTTGTCTAAGGGAGTTAGAAGTCTGTCCAATATACAAAGCATCTGGGCATTGTTGGCACATGATGGCATATATGATGTTAATAGAGGAGCATGAGAAAGTGCCCATGATTCTGTGAGTAACCTAGTTAGGTCCGGTGATGGTATTTCTAGAGAAGATATGTGGACAAAGCTGGCAGCAGGCTTTGTTGCAGGGAAAGGTTCCAGGACTGGTGTTCCTGGGGTATAAACTGTGGCTGTTAGTAAGGATCCTCATGAGGTTGGGAGGTTGTCTGTAGGAGAGAACAGGCATGTCACCCAGGGCCTTTTGGAGTGTAGCATCCTGATTAAGAATAGGTTGTAGGTCTTTAATAATTCGTTGCAGTGGTCTGAGTTGGGGGCTGTAAGTGATGACCAGTGGTGTTCCGTTCTTGGCTTTTTTGGGCTGATCTTGGAGTAGCTGGTTTCTGGGTATGCGTCTGGCCCTGTCGATTTGTTTTTTTTACTTCTCCTGGTGGGTAATTCAGGTTTATGAATATTTGGTAAAGTTCTTGTAGTTTTTGGTCTCTGTCAGTTGGATCAGAACAAATGCGATTATACCTAAGAGCTTGACTGTAAACAATGGATCGAGTCACGTGTGCAGGATGGAAACTAGAAGGGTGTAGATAAGTATAGCGATCAGTAGGTTTTCGGTACAGTGTGGTACTGATCAGGCCATCCTTGATTAGTACTGTAGTGTCCAGGAAACGTATCTCTTGCATGTTGTAATCGAGGCATAAGTTGGTGGTGGGGTGTAGATTGTTAAAGTCTCTGTGGAATTCTTCTAGAGCCTCTGTACCATGGGTCCAAATCATAGAGATGTCATCAATGTATCTTAAGTAGAGGAGTGGTAATAGGGGACGAGAGCTGAGGAATCATTGTTCCAGGTCAGCCATAAATATATTAGCATATTGTGGGGCCATGCAGGTGCCCATAGCAGTTCCACTAATCTGGAGGTATAAAATTGTCCCCAAAACGGAAATGATTGTGTGTGAGAACTAAGTAACAGAGGTCAGACACCAGATTGGCTGTGGTGGCGTCAGGGATGGTGTTCCTGATTGCTTGTAATCCGCCTTTATGTGGAATATTAGTGTACAGAGCCTCTGCATCTATTGTGGCAAGTATGGCGTTATCAGGAACTTTTCCGACGTTTTGTAATTTCCTCAGGAAGTCGGTGGTAATGAAAATGGACATTATACCCAAGGGACTGGCAGTGAAAACCCCATTACAATCAACATACTACACTGACTACAGTGAACATCTATGCAACACGCTTTCTAAGAAACTGCGGAACCACTTGATCAAAATCCTTTACAATAAACAAAAGATGATCAAAAATGAACTCTCTGAACTTGAAATTATCCTTAACGAACAGGCATCCACACAAGACCCCACAGTACGAAACTTTACCAGTGCCAGGCAAGATATTTATAAAACACACTTCCTCTTTCTACAAAAAAGAAAAGAGAATACCACACTGTACCGAAAACCTACTGATCGCTATACTTATCTACACCCTTCTAGTTTCCATCCTGCACACGTGACTCGATCCATTGTTTACAGTCAAGCTCTTAGGTATAATCGCATTTGTTCTGATCCAACTGACAGAGACCAAAAACTACAAGAACTTTACCAAATATTCATAAACCTGAATTACCCACCAGGAAAAGTAAAAAAAACAAATCGACAGGGCCAGACGCATACCCAGAAACCAGCTACTCCAAGATCAGCCCAAAAAAGCCAAGAACGGAACACCACTGGTCATCACTTACAGCCCCCAACTCAGACCACTGCAACAAATTATTAAAGACCTACAACCTATTCTTAATCAGGATGCTACACTCCAGAAGGCCCTGGGTGACATGCCTGTTCTCTCCTACAGACAACCTCCCAACCTCATGAGGATCCTTACTAACAGCCACAGTTTATACCCCAGGAACACCAGTCCTGGAACCTTTCCCTGCAACAAAGCCTGCTGCCAGCTTTGTCCACATATCTTCTCTAGAAATACCATCACCGGACCTAACTAGGTTACTCACAGAATCATGGGCACTTTCTCATGCTCCTCTATTAACATCATATATGCCATCATGTGCCAACAATGCCCAGATGCTTTGTATATTGGACAGACTTCTAACTCCCTTAGACAAAGGGTCAACGGGCACAAAACAGACATCAAAACACTCCAGATCCACAAACCAGTTAGTCAACATTTTAATGGAATGGGGCATTCTGTCAATGACCTCAAGGTATGTGTGTTACTGAAAATAAATTATCGCTCCTTTGTAGAAAGGGAAGTGGACGAACTGACATTTATATTCGAATTCGGAACACATGGTTTAAATCGTGATGTGAACTTTCTGAGTCACTATAGGGGCTCGTCTGCATACCTAACTCAATCTAATTCTTGATCTTCCCCCTCACCCCTCCACACTCTGATTTGCTCACCTTGATTATCTTTTTCTAATTTGTCCTCCTTGCTTACTGTGTTTGGTTCTCTTTGTCTTAAATATTGAGTCTGTTCTGGTCTGGCTATGGTCTGAAGAAGTGGGTCTGTCCCACGAAAGCTCGCCTAATAAACTACTTTGCTAGTCTTTAAAGTGCTACTTGACTGCTTTTTGTTTTGATTGTGTATAGACTAGCACGGCTTACTCTCTGTTACTGAATGAAGTAAGTTAGATCAAACTGAGAGAGTGCAGATCTGTCCTAAGTTTGATAACTTGGACAAGACTGTGATGCTATAAGTAGTAAATATTTTATGAACTTGCCTTTTTGCCAAAATAATTGTACAAGGAAAATGGCATTGATTTCTCCTACCCCTCCTCCAAGGTACCAACAGTGTGTTTTCATTTGTCACAAACCTGTGGATAGAATTTTGTTGTATAAAGAAATGTTTTTTAAATTAAATACAAGATAGGATGAACAAGAATCTATTTGCATTTTGCATTATAGTGTATTTGGTATTAGAATTGTCATGATTACCAGCATGCACTATAGTAGACTAGGTGAAGAATTGTGGTTATCTCTTTCATGGGGCAGCAAATGCCAGTCAAGAGCACAATGCTAGAACCAGCTCTGCTTAGTGATCCTGTTGAAACATTGCTCAGTCCAGAATGCTGTATCTCAATCAGGTCAGGTACTGAATCACAAGGAACTGAGCTTTGTTGTGCTGAAACAGAATCAAAATATTAATGGATAAAGTTGTTTGAGTCTCCTTCTGCTCCCCCCTCTGTTGTTTAGGCGTATGTTAGTCTTATGCTTCAGGGAGGTGGTAGGAACAGCAATAACAACACTCTGAAGGTGTGAGAGTGATAAAAACAGGGATGTCTTTGTCATGTCCCTGTCGCCTGCATTATTTATGAGCTATTATAAAGCTGATGTAACAGTGTGTTGCTGTATAACCCACTGGAGAATTTTGGCTTTCTAGTAAATGTCAGGCAAATCTTATTGGACATGACATTTAGAAAATTACCACATATCTTCACTTAAATACTTTAATGAGAATTAAGCTAATATTATGGTGTAAATAACACTTTATCCATCACCTCTGCAGTTCTGCTGTACTCCACTCTTAGGTTTTGGTTTCAAACTGCTGCAAGCTGTCAGGTTTGCCTTTTGGCGAATTGCAGTTACAGTCTTTCACAGCTGAGAATTTCTTGCCATTATTTGATTGAGATGGCTTTCATATAAAATGCTAAATGTCACAACAGGCACCAGCTGCCTGTATCAAGAGGGGCAAATACAAGATGTGCATCTTACAATCAATCAAGCACCTCCTTTAAAGGTGTTTAGTGAAAATTCTCTCAGTTGTATGGTGTAAAACAAATATAATGGTCGTGTACCAACAGGGTACACAAAACCTTATTAAAAAATCACAGTTCCCTGTCCAGAGGAGATCACTATGTTCATAATTATACCAAACAGGGCAAAGGATGACCATAATAAATATTAAAGACAGGTTCTTGTGGCTCTTACTTGTTCTATAGTTATAAATGTATAAATGAAGAATTGGTTTAGTATCTAGAATGAGAGTTACCAAAGAGAAGTCAGGTACTGGGCAGTAAGGGAAAGGTAATCAACCAATGCGAGTTTTGAGAAGAGATTTAGAGGATGAGATGCATGGTTAGAATATATTCTAGCAAGGCCCACCATGGGTATACTAGTAATAACTCGAAGCTTTGCTTTGTGTAAATCTTGGGGAATACTATGTAAAACTCCTCTAGATAACTATAGACAATTTATGGCTGTTATATGCGGTGGTGGTGGTGATGATGATGATGATGAATTTGTTTTCTAGCAATGCTCAGAGGCCCAAGAATGAGGGCCCCATTGTACTACATGCATAGCCATGATAGGACAGTCTTTGCCCCAAAGTGCTTACAGTCCCAATTATTGCTTCCCTGTAGTCTGTTTCCATTTCTGTTGTGGCACAGTTTGGCTTTGCCTATGTGTGAAATCTTAGGGGAATATATTATAACATCAGAATTGGGCATATACTGTTGATGCCATGGTAGCTCTTTTTGGAAGAGAGGGGCTGAAGGAGAAATTGATTTTCTTTGTTAAAAGACTGTACATTAATGAAGAACATCTACAAGATGATGTTTTTTTTTTTAAAAAAAACCTTTGTTACTTAAGGCAAAATACTCCAGACATTTGTTGTTTTGAGGCATAAAATATGTTTTGCAAGGTAATTAAGGAGATTAATGCTAATTATAATTGGTGTCCATTCAAAAATGTCAAACCTATTTAAGCATATTTTTCATAATGGTTGTTAATTAGTGAATTGCATTGAAGTTTACATACACAGAGAAGGAATAAATGCTAATCAGAAGGCAAGCCATGCTGCTGATGATCTGGTGGACATGAGTAGTCATCAGCACACTAGTGTGAGTCCAGGAGTGAGATGGTTCTGTTGCTGTTTCACTGATATTTTGTTTATTTCCTTCCACAGTATTTTAAAAAGCAGAAACGGTTAATCCCGGAAAGGACGGTGTGGAAATATTTTGTGCAGTTGTGCAGTGCAGTCGAACACATGCACTCCCGCAGGGTGATGCACAGAGGTAACATTAATTCTGTCTCTTTTCACTGAATACTAATATAATGTTCCAATTAGTAAGCGCCCACATTCAAAAACAATTATGCTGATGTTCAGCCAATGCATGTTTAGAGATAGACTGGTACTTGCAAGATGGATTTCTCCTTGTGTCTTCTGCCTCGTTGTTAGACGATTCAGTCAGAAGTGAGTATAGTATTATGAAGATGAGCTGCTTTCTATTCCAGACACTGATATTAACTAGAAGTGTCAAAACTGCCATTACAGATGTGTCAGAAATAAAATGCTGAAACTGGTGACTTTAGGGAACTCTAAGAAATTAGTCTTCATTATATTTTTTGAGACCAAAGAGTCTTGGGCAATTTTTCTGTCTCATAAGCTGGTTTGGGAATATAAATATAAATATTTCAAATTTTTTTACCACATTTGCAGTGTTCATTAATTATTTTTCTAGCTCTTGTCTTAGAACTTTTCATGACTTTGGGCTCTATCCAAAAATTACATTTCTCCTTGTAGTACAAATGAAATGTTTTGTGAAGGACTTGAACCCAGGAAGTACAAATGCACCACAAAGGAGCAAATACTAGTCTCTACTGCTCATCAATTCCATTTCCCTTACAAGTGGCAAATGTTTCACTCCATTAGAGAACTAAAATTCCATTCTTACATAGTCACCTCTCGCAGACTTCCAGGTATTCCTGATGTAGATTGTAAAATTATAGTAGTCTGTCATGTACACAGTTTACTATAATTCAGAGGAAAGAGGATTCACTAGTGTATGCAATGATGTTGGGGAAACTGAATTTGTTACTTGATCCTATAAGGAAAAATATTTGGTATAATGCCCCCTGTGGTGTCCTGTTGGGCAGAGTGAGAGCTTAGCTGTGAGAGAGATGCATACTCTGTTGGGTAGGCTAGTTATATTATATTCCAAGTTTTTAGTTGCTTTTCTGAAGAGGGCCACTTCCTCTTTCTCTGTTAACATTTGGTGCTCTCCCCCAGCTATTCATTTTTATTGTAAGAATGAGGGAAGGTTTTAGTGAAGTGAAGGCAATTCAGAGCTTTCCTGTGTTGGTTTTAGGTTATTAGACTTGTGTCAAACTAGATTGGGAAAAGGAGATGAGGGTAAGCTATCTGAGATGTCCTTAAAAAAGGAAAACCCAGAGCCCCCCACTGTGTTCTTGGTTAGAAGCTGAGGTTCTAGTTTAGAATGAACTTTGCTCCAGATGTTGGACTTAAATAATCATGTGTCAGACATTTCCAATTATAAATGCATTGAGCTAACACAATGTTGATTTATGCTTTCTTCAGTTTCCTGAAAATAGTTGCCTCTTACAAAACTCTGCAGGGAGAGTGTCATCTTCACATCCTACGATGTTAGGATGTTGAAGGGAATGTAATCCACATGGCAG
This sequence comes from Carettochelys insculpta, assembly GCF_033958435.1. NCBI lineage: Eukaryota > Metazoa > Chordata > Testudines > Carettochelyidae > Carettochelys > Carettochelys insculpta. The sequence continues at coordinate 22,945,592 of NC_134157.1, forward strand.
ATGGGTTCTCCATCCAAATCATGATATATGTTTGATTGTATGAGAGCCTCACTGGGAACCAATGTGCCTAATGTCTACACCAAGCCCTGTTTGCGTCAGAAGAAAAGAGTCCCATGGATTTTTGTTGGCTCTGGATCAGTCTCCAGTCCAGATCCATACATAGTGATGTAATGAACATTCCATATGTTAGACTGTGAAGATCAGTTCATGACCAGAAATTTTTAAATCAAGGTTAGATGTTTTTCTAAAATTATGCTCCTCTTTACTGCAGCTATTGGACTTCTAGCAGCAATTATATGTATTGAAATCCCCTGGCCTGCATCATGCAGGAGGGCAGACTAACTGGTCACAATGGTTTCTTCTGTCCTTAAAAATCCTATTAAACAGCATTTAAAATCATTTTTTAAAATCAGGTAAAATTATTAAAGTAAAGTCCTAAAGTGAATCTTTGCTTGGAATGTTCCAAGCATGTTGTATTCACAAGCTAGTTACAGCTTGAAACACACAAAAAATGTCAATCCCTTTTACGAACACATTTGTTGCTTACCGGGGATATTTAGTGAACAAGTGGATTAGAAAAGGGAATGAGTGGTAGAATGAACTATGTACAAAACCCATCCTTATTAGGTGACTTCTCTCATATCCTGAAAATGTACTGAAAGTAATATGGTTCCCCCTTCATTAGGAGGGGCTTATCTCTATTAAGCAACCACTATTGTTGGGCCATTTATGACAGAACTAAAAACTTAAAATAGAATCCAAGTCCCCCCATAACTAACTTAAGCATAAGACCATCCTTCCAACAGAACAAATGAGTTGCTAACATACAGTTTGCGCCTATGCATCTAAAGCCTGATACCAGAAATACATAAATTACCGTCTCTTTCACACAAATGTGAATCAGTTTTGAACATGTGGATCAGCCTTTGATATAAGGGAAAGTCAACTATAATAAGTAGTTCTCTGTGTAAATGTGATATTTCCAAAGGGAAGCTGGACTTAAATATTTCTTTGATTTCCATGAGTGAGAGAGGTTACTGCTTTTGTTATGGTGTTTTCTTCTAACTTTTCCCTTGCTAATATATCTGCCGCACTGAGAAGTATACTCAGTTTTTTAATGTAACTTGAAGTCTTAGAAGATTCAGCCTATTAAAGCTATATAGAAACATGGTTCTGACTGAGTCTCTCTTTTGTGCAGAGGAGGCTCCAGGCTATGATTTCATTGCACTATTAGTACCAGATAACCTTTTGTGGCTTTGACCTTCTCCTTGTCCCCTATTGCAGACATAAAACCCGCCAATGTGTTTATAACGGCTACAGGAGTGGTGAAGCTGGGAGATCTTGGATTAGGCCGCTTTTTTAGTTCTAAAACCACTGCAGCACATTCCTTAGGTAAGATGGCATTTCTAGCGATTAAGCACACCTTTATGCAATGTAGAATTAACTGTGAAGTTCAAAGAAAGTGATACCCGTCCTCTTAATGCAACAAAGGGGACTGGGTCACTGGTTACCTTTGATGTGTTTTCTGTGATATAAGTATGAATTCCTGTTGACAGATATTGAATTTCTTTATACAAACTTTAAATATATTTATTAAAATGCTCCATAATGTTTTTTCTGCAACTTTGTTCACCATGGTAAGTATAACGGCTTCTGATAGGTGATTAGGTTGTCATAGACATCTTTATCTAAATAGCACATTTAAGGGTGTGATGCACTGTATTTAGAGGATTAATAAACAATAAGATCCAAGGTACTTTCTCCCTTGCCTAGATTCCTTTTGTGTACTGATGTCAGCTGTTTCACCAACAATTTCTTTTGGTACTCTTGAGCAGCTCAGTCCCTGCAAGATGACACTACGGTTACTCTTCGACAATAGGGAAGTTTTATAAAAGCACGTTTTCAGAGAAGCCTTGACAATCCACCAGTTCTCAAACAACCAGCATAGCATCTCAAAACAACATAAAGCTTTTAGTCCCAAGCTGTGGTTGAGGTGAAGGTGTGCATTTTCTAAAAGTGTCTTATGAACCAGCTCAATAATTTCATAATAGGCTGGTTAAAATAATGCAATAAGGCTTTGAAGTTTTCTGCTGTGTAATTGCATGTCTTTCAAAATCATCCCCTGCCATAGAGTGGTGATTTGTTTCATTATAGTCCTAGTGGCATCTGCAGAAGTACCTTTGACCTTTTTGTCCTTAGGAGAGAGAACACAATAAGCCTTCATGCCCAGCAATGAGGATTTGGGGCGTGGTTCCTAATTAGATACATTTACTGGACAGATTTGTAACAGCACTGTTGACACTCTAGTGCTCAGACAGTGGTAAAGGAGAGCAAAGTGGAAGACCTCAGTGTATGTCAATGGCATTTTTTTAATCTCTTAGGACATAAATATGCATTATGTCTCCAGGGTTACCTTCATTAGACTAAACTTTAGTTAATGAACAAAGTTTACTTCTTAGGGAAATTATCTGGAGGCTCCTGACCTTCCCCCACATGGTTTGGTGCTGCAGTTGGGGATATAACTGTATTTATACATTATACTGCCATAAGATTTCTCAATTTAGGATACAGTTGCAATAGTGTCAGTATCCCTACTGTTTGTTGTTTCCGTCAGTACTTACAATGTGCTAGGTACTTACTATGTGTAAGACAACCCTGTTCCTGGCCCAATCTTGTTCCTGTTTCCCTAGTTTGAGTGAGCGATTCAAATGTTTTCAAACAATTTCTGTGTTTGAATAACACACCTTTCTAGGTTATGCAAGATGATAAACAGCTTGAATATTTTTCTCTTAATATAAAGGGACTGTATATAAAATCTGATTTTGCATGTAAACTTTGCTACTGTGCATTTATAAAGCCTAGCTGAATATGTTTTTCATCATACTGATACAAGATTTTAGTTTTTGAGAGCAAGAAGTGTCTACTATTGGATTATTGCGTACCTTTTTAACCCTGTTACCTCTTTTTAAGTAAAAAATGTGATCACCTAAGAGAGTTTGCTTCTTTTCCTAGTGAGCTGTATGTATATACTGTATTAATGAGTTCAAAAGTACTCAAGTCTTACCTTACTAAAGGGCAAATGAGTCTATTTAAATTCTTTCCCTTTAGTTACCAAAGTCAGTTTTGGCCCGCACAAGGTGTTTATTTCATTCTGTATTTGTGCCATTTCTCACATACAACTGGAGAGTCTAGCTTAAATTGCCACTACCTCCTGCACTGAATCAACATTTATTTGGTAATCATGTCACATACACCAGCAAGGTTTTTAAGCTTCCAGAAAAACAGAAAAGACGCACATCTTTTGCTATTAAAACATGTAATAGCAAGCAAGGCACTTCTAAAATGTATGTATTCAAAAATATTAGGACAGTTTTATGTTACTGTCAGATTTCGGTCTATAAAAAGAGGGGGAAAATCCCGATCAAAGCAAGTTAAAATCACGTAATCAGGAATGGGCAAAAATATGATCTTGTCCAGTAATTTGATTTTATCTAGTTTGACTGCTGTGCTTATTATATTAATAAGAATAAATTGGGGGTTGGAAACTGACTGAACATATAAACCAGGCTTCTGACCTTTATCGGATCTCCTCTCTCTTAATTGAGAAAGTGTATGTAGTAAGAGTTAGAGCTCTTCTCTGTGCATCCTCCCTCCCTCCCTCCAAGGAAATAGCATCCCGAAAGCAAAATTCAAGCCACTTAGAAAAGGTAAAGAAATCCAGCTTTCCAAGGCAGGAAAGAGCTGTTTATGGTCATCCTTGTTTCCAAATAAAAAACACGTCCTTACATTCAAAAGACACTCTGGAAAAAATAATATTTGGACAAATAGCTGTTTTTACATAATTGGCTAGATTTGTGGTTTTGTAGCAGCAAGACAGTTTGATTTAGAAAGGGTTGTTTGTGTGTGTGTGGGAATTTAAATTGTAGCAAGTGTGAATGAAATTTTGTATAGATAGATAGATAGGTATAGGTAGGATAGATATAGACAGATAGTTTATACATGCCTAGTCTGTGGTATATGATACTTCCTGTAGCCATGTTGCCCTAGCAACCACCCTGAATCATAATTTCTAAGGCTGCTGACCCATGAATTGAACACAGGGCTTATGCAAATATATTCATCTAATTTTTTTTTCTTTCTTTGTATTTCCTAACATCAGACTGGCATAAAAGGGCATTAGGCAATACCACAACCCGTCTGACAGGTGTACTATCTGGCTGTGGCAGTGCAGCCGCCTCAGTGTCAGAAATGGAAGCCATAATTAGAGCAAGGAACAGAATGAATGTCAAATGAATTACCAGGCAGCAGATCATATTTGTCAGGAAGGATTGCATACATAAAAATTAAGTGACAGTACACGCCGGGGTAATGAAAGAAAAATGAAAGATTTGCCCATACACAGCTCACAAGACAGAAGCGAGTGCCTTGCTTGGAGCAACAGCAGGCTGCACAACAAATTGTGTGGCTGGATTTCGAGGCTCCTATTTCACCACTGTAGTCTGCATTCATAAAACAAGACAAAGTGAGGCCCACTTAAACACCTTATAGACAGAACATGCAAAAAACAAAACAAAACTTGGGATGCATGCTGGTCTCACTTGGTTCTTCCTGCAGTAAAACCAGCAACCTATATGAATACCGAAGGGAATCAATGGGAAACCCCACAAATAAAATGGTGAAATTGACTCTTCCTGGATGGGTGGAGGAATAACCTGGGGAAACCTTTAGGATACCACATGTTTTCCTGCTGCTTGTTTCCTTTGCTCTAGAGGTCTGTGATTTCACAGGCAGCACTCTTCCATTGCTCAGTGCTTTGCCTGAAGTCTTGCACATTTTGAAGCTAATGCATGCATATGAATTACTCACTAAAGTATATTTTATTAGCTGCCATTTCCATTTAGCGGTGCTGCCCTTCTATCCTGCCCCCAGTTAAAGAAGTTGTTCCCTCCCTGGATAGATCGCAGATTTTAGCAGTAATGTGTATCATTAAAACTTCCATTTATTAAAATTCCACCCCCACCAAAACAAAAACAAAACTAGAAACAGTCTCTGGTGAGTGGGATTGTTTAAAAATGAACTTCTTTGAAGACAGTATTGTTTAATCTTTGTCATGGGGAAACAAAAAATGCACATTCCAGTTACTTGTCTATTGCAGAGCATACATAATTACATTTAAAATCTTCCTTTTTGCTTTGGTGCTTCTCCTTTTCCTCTTATATGGACACCGCTTGACTTTCCATGTCACAGCTAGGCATAAAAAGTAACAGAGAGTAAGCCGTGCTAGTCTATACACTATCAAAACAAAAAACAGTCAAGTAGCACTTTAAAGACGAGCAAAATAGTTTATTAGGTGAGCTTTCGTGGGACAGACCCACTTCGTCTGGCTATGGTCTGAAGAAGTGGGTCTGTCCCACGAAAGCTCACCTAATAAACTATTTTGCTCGTCTTTAAAGTGCTACTTGACTGCTTTTTGTTCTGCTAGGCATAAAAAGTTATTCAGTTTAACATAATGCTTCCTTTCCAGTAACAAAATTGAAATAAGATGGAAAAAGTGGATTTGTGGTGTTTCCCACCCACAGTGCACAGCAGAGATACAGTGGCTTTCTTCCAGCAAGTTACAGGAGTGGGCAGAGTTACAGTTTTCCCTGTACTGTCTTCTCCATATGTTGCTCTTTAAACTTGTTTTAAACCCCCATTGTAAAGACCATGTTATACATGTTATCATTCATTTTGTGTACTTTTCCATGAGATCAGCAGAAGGAGGAATAGATCAGCTGGGCATGATATTCCATTGTATTTTATTTAAAGCTGTTAAATGGGTCCCCTAGCGTAAGTTAGGAAACTTTTCAGAGAAAATTGTAAACAGCAGAACATGATCAAGTATTGACTAAAAATTGAACATGGGTAGTGACTTAGGTTTGGTTTCTCCTTAAATGCACTAAAACATTACCTGGTACAACAGTTAAATAGCTAATAGATATTTTCCATCAATGGTAAAATTAACAGCTTTTTATTAAATTGATTGCCATATTTTTATTAATGAAAATCCTGTGTGTTGTGTTATAAACCAAAATTGCTCATTTGCATAAAATTTGGGGAAAAATATTTTGATATTTGTTTTGCCAACTAGACTAAATTTTCCTTGTTTCAGAGCAGCTTTTCCACCATACATGTCAGACCCTGTGAAAATGGAACACAAAATAGCCGTTGATCAGACTGTGCATGGGTTGCTGAAGACACATTCCGTCTGTGTTTTCGGTGCTGGTAGAGAACAGCCAGCAAGTTCCCCTTTTGTCTTGGGATGATCTAGTGTAAAAATACACTGTTCCCCATTGTTCTGCTTGCCAAACCAGTGTGCCATTCCAAGCAGATGAATGTTTAGAACTGCAGTGACTAAAAAGGCCTCATTGAGAAACAAAGAATGAAGGAAACCTGCATGTAATATTGTAATTGCCCATCTTTTCTGCGTTATGAGAATGTTTTATCTTTTGGTACATGCTGTAGATATAGCATTTGCAGGATAAAATGCAAACTTCTAATCAAAGAATTGTTGGTTAACTTATTTTTGTGGTGAAGAGTACATACAGATAAAAGATATGGTTTTTTTTTTTAATTATTTGCACTAGGTGAATTGTTCCTAATGGAATACTGTCTGGGTGCGTCTACACTAGCTGGCTACTTCGAAGTAGCTGGCACAATGTTGAAATAGTACGTGTCATGTCTACGTGTGCCGTGGGCTATTTCGCTGTTGAAATCAACGTTAGGCAGTGAGATGTCGAAATCGCTATTCCTATCTGAAGATGGGAATAGCGCCCTACTTCGACGTTCAACGTCGAAGTAGGGCATTTGTAGACGATCTGCGTCCCGCTATGTTGAAATAGCGGGGTCCTCCAATAGCTGAGGGGTTGAGACACACTCTGTATAGCCCCTGTGGGGCTCTATGGTCGCCACGTGCTGCAGCCCTTAGCCCAGGGCTTCTGGCTGCTGCTGCAGCTGGCGGTCCATGCTGCGTGCACGGGGTGCAGCCAGTTGTTGGCTCTGTGGATCTCGTGCTGAGCAGGGTGTGTGTGTCTGGGAGGGGCCCTTTAAGGGACTGGCTTGGGGCTTTGCTGGCCCCTTATTTTGACGGGGAGCACTTGTGTGTGTGGACACTCCACATTTCCTTCTGGGGTGGCTCCTTTCAATGTTCTCCGTCGCTACTTCGACGTTGAACGTTGATGGCACCAGCCCTGGAGGATGTGTAGACGATACCCATTGAAGTAGTCTATTTTGATGTTCCTACATTGAAACAGGCTACTTCAACGTAGTGTGCTAGTGTAGACGTAGCCTCTGTGTCACAACACTTTCTCATCTGCTTGTTGTATTAATCTTTCATAATTCCTTTTCTTGTTTGCGTGTAATCTTCTTGCTGTATGAGTAAGTGGATTTCAATCTAATCTTTCTTTAAGTTATTGGAGTGGAATTTGTACTTCAGCATGATACCCAGGGGAATTCAGAGTAGACTTGGTTCATTATTTTGACCATTCCTTCACCATTATCTTGGTTGTAAGAATCTGCATAGACTCTGCTATGGAGACAGCATGCTCATCTCCTGTCAGGAACTCTGCAAATCCTGCACTATTACTTCAGCTAATGAATGTATAAAATAAAACCAACATAAAGTACAATGCCATCTCAATTTGACTTGAGTGAGTCTCTCAAATTGTTGTTGGATTTTTCTTTTCTTGTAACTAGATACTCTGCAGCTTCTCCTATCTCATTTGAACACTTTCATTATTGCAAACAAGACTTATCCTGGATGATTGAAAATAGAGGAAGATTGCTGAGTGATCTTAATTTCTTAAGGTTTTAATACATTAAAAAAGACTAGAATAGGTGAACTGTCTTAAAAATCTTAAATATACCTTGCAGTAGTAAGAGTTCAATGCCTTTCAATGGGAAGATTAAGATTATTTCTAGTAAATATGCACCAAAGTGTGGAAACTTAATTTTAACATTTAGACCTTCATGAAGCAATGTGATGATTAGACTCCTCAGAACTGCTATTAATTCTCGTAAGAAAAAATTTACAGACTTAGTTAAAGAAATGATGAGTCACTTGAGAGTTGTGCTTGCTGATTTTCTCTTTGAATTAGGGCCTTTGATTGTATTTGTACTAAACAGATATTATGCTTGAACCATATTAAAAAGTGGTTTTCTGATTCCGTAGTTCAATATGTGTCCTGCAAATCTGTGGCAAGCTAACAATCCTCAACCTTTTCAATTATTCATTTGAAAAATTTCTTAACTAAGTTAGACCTATGTGGTGTCTGAGTTTTCTGAGGCATAGTCTTCGCCATTTCAAATGTAATGAGCATGTTTCAAAAACCACATGTATTTCAAAACATTGCAAAGTTTGTTTTGACAGAAGTGGGAACATCTCTGGAATGAAGGAATGCTTTCATCAGCTTTACCCCTTGGAGACCCATGTTGTGCTCTGATATTTCTTGGTTTGAAACTGGGAATACTCTGTAAAGGCACAATAAAGGTCAGAATTTGTTAGGTTTGTCTTTTATATTCAGAACTCTATTCCCTGCTGGAAGAAAGCGAAGTGATAGATTCAGAAACACAGTTCAGTTCAGTATTAAAGATTAGACAGCACCTTCCAGTTAATGTGAGACAGTAACTGCTTTCCTTGTCAAATTACCTTATAGTTCATATCACAGCGAGTTATGACTCTGGGATTTGATTGACCAGTTTCAAGCAGATACTTTAATTTTCTATATTTTTTTAAAATGACACAAGCCCTCTAAAATATTTTCAAATCCTCTGCATCTTTTTCAGTCTGACAATCCACCTAAAGGCAACAGGAGGGCTGTCTGAGGGAACCTAACCCCAGGAAAGAGTCGAATACTTTAGTTTTGAACCATAGAAGAATAGAAGGAGAACCCTAAGTTTAAATTAAATGTTGCCCTTGTTTCAGATTTTGAAGAGCCAGGAAACTCTGATACCTAACTAGATTGTATTTGAAAAGAAAAGAATTTTGCTGTAACCCAGTGCATGAAACGTTAAAACAAACAAAAAAACACTGTGTTAAAACCAAGAAGCCAGAAGTGGTGATTTTATTGATGCCACAGAAAGGGCCATTGTCTGTCTAAAAACTCTTTATAGGGATGGGAGCATTGTTATCCCCAGGTTACACAAGGGGAAACCAAAGCATTAAAGCAGCATAGGCATTTGTCCTGAAACGATTCAGTGGCAGATTTGGGAAAAGAAGCTAAATCTTTCTACTCCCAGTTAGGTTCCATAATCTCTCACTCCATTTGCCTTAGAGGATATTTCAGAAGGAAAGAATTTGAATCTTAAATTTAGTGTAACATGGTTACTTTTGCATATGTTTTTGAGATGTGAGAGAGAAATACCCTTCTTCGCTTGGATGTCACAAATAACCCAGTGATGTTCTGGTATCCTTGGGAGGCTTAGCTGTAGCAAATACCATACCTCTGATAGAAGGAATAAGTGTTGGTTTGATATCACTAAAGTATGGCTATGTTCAAGAGAATTGTTTAGACTTTTAGAGGTAAAATGGCTAAATGCCAGTGTTAGTTACAATACTCTCCACTATTCTGTGACTTTTATAACTTAAGAGGCATTACTCTATCAGCTGGTGATTAATATTGAATCTGAACAATATTTGGTATTTTCAGCAGGGCAAATGCCAAAGAAAGTTTCTGATTAATAGTCTCCGATTAGACTGTTCTTGTCAAATTGACTAATGTAATGCATTGGTGAGCCCTGGCTGATTAAATTGGAAGTCTTGTGCAGTTTTCTAGAAGATGCTCATTACAGGAGATTCCCACATAATGTTGGACAGGCCATAAAGAGAATTAGGCTTGTCAGTCTTTTATCATGACACTTATTTAAAAATTAGTTTATCATTTTTGAAATGATTGTTTGTATATTTGCTGACAGTACTACAGTAATGATAGGTAAATGTGCAAGGTAGACTTTACAGAATCAGCTCAGGCGTGGGCTGCCCCACAAACCTATTTAAAATAATAGAACAGTCTAATGCACAAAAATCAAATAAGGAATATGACGCATTCATCCGTATGATAAACACTGTCATTCTGCCTTGATCGAAGGTTGCTTTCAGGCATTATTCAAAAGGACAGTTTTAAATTGAACAAAGCTTACCAAACAGACCCATGCTAACATGGAAGGCAAGGCCATAACTTTCAAGTCCACACACAGTTATTTACTGTGAGCTTGTCATGCAGTGACCCAGAAGAACCAATTTCAAGAACACTTAAGGCTGGAGGCCACCAGTGGCACCAGAGTATTCTGACACACTGAGACTTCTGGGAATAGGAGTATAAGTGTTCTCCATATTTATTCCTGTCACATGCATGTTCTGGAATTTACTCAGTTAATTATAGACAGTAATGGGTGGAACACTCTCTGTTTCCTTCCAGTACTTGTAACTTTCTTGGCAGATCTGAAAAGAGAAGAAGATAGAGGCAGGAAGTGTCTTACACATCAGTGTTTAGATGAGAATTGTGAAAACTCTTCACAGTGGTCTTCAGAGAGTGAATAACTTTGAGTTTCTGCTGTAGTTGCATGTTTTTAAATGGGAAAAATGTATAAATTATTTTCAACCAATGCAATTTTTACAGAAAACAGCGAAGTGTACAGAAATTATGTAAAGAGCTTAACTGGCGCACACTATGCATTTTACATGCAAATAGGAGGAGATCCATAGGAGGTCTGAGCTCTGTCTGCTTTCACAGTATTCTTTTGTCTCCCGTAATGTCACTCCATGCAGTTCATTAAAAGATTTAGTAACTAATGAGAGGACTCCAGTCTATCCCATGTGCAGCAGCCTTTTACAGGAAGCTAAATCAGGCCAAAGCTGGGTCAAGGTCTCTGTTGGAATATTCCTGTACTGGATATTAGGTACTGAGTTAGTAAATGATGCTGTAATGGGGAGAGACTTGCAGACAGGCATGTATATGTAATAATTTCTGAAAGTCACTTTTCCTCTCACAGAATATGTACTTATGATGAATTTGTGCAAGTTAAATTTTCAGCCAGAGATACATACCTCTAATTCATGTCATGTCTTATTTGAATTAACTATAAATACAAGCTAAAATTATGATATACGGGTAACCAGTTATTGGCCACTGCCAGAGGCGCAGGATGCTGAGCTGGATGACCAAATACGTGATCCAGTCAAGTACAGCAGTCCTCCTTCCTATGTTGCACAGTATATATTCTGACTATCAGAACCATAATGAATTAATTCAGTAACCTCATACATTTCACATTTGTGCTGTAAATTTTATTTCATTTTACTATTTTTATGTCACTCACACAGATCTGGTGGCTCCTGCTTTAACAATATTCTTCCCTTGTGAACAGACCAGTATTAAAATAGCTAGGGTTTGGCACTGGTGTACTTTCAGATTTGCCACATGTTGTGGGGAAGACTTAGGTTCAAGTCTAACCCCCGTGAATCTTAGAAGCAGCTGGGAGTAGGGTTGGGTGCATGCTGCATTATTCTCAAATGCTTTCTAGGAGGTGACCATCTCAGGGATGATCGAAACCTTAGGGATGTAGGAGTCCAAGTTGCAGTCATAGTCCCGAGAGGAGGGTGGGAATCCATGTGTATGGCAGAGGGGAAGGTAAGATGTGGAGGTATGGGATGGAAATGTAGTGACTGTAGATATCTGTATGCATACCTAGCTATGTTGTCAGCAAAATAAAACAGCAGAAATGTAGCCCTTTGAAGACTAACAAAATGATTTATTTGGGGATGAGCTTTCATGGGACAAACCCACTTCATCAGATCAATCTCATTTCCAATACAGACTGACATTTATAAATACAGAGGTCCAAAAAAAAATCCAAATTTGACACTTTAACTCATGGTATGAACAGTGACACCAATTACCTCATGCATTACAAGGGCTGCTTCCCTTCTTTTGATGCTCGTAATTATCTCAGGCAGGACACTTAACATCTCCCACCCCTCTGATCCCTCCTTCAGTCCTATGTACTTGATTTTTGTCAGTTTTTATTGCAATTTTTTTTGGACCTTTGTACTGAATAAATGTCAGTCTGTATTGGAAATGAGATTGATCTGATGAGGTGGGTCTGGCCCAAGAAAGCTCATCACCGAATAAATCATTTTGTTAGTCATTAAAGTGCTACATTTCTGCTGCTTTGTTGGAGTACAGACTAATACAGCTACCTCTCTGTTACATTGTTGTCAGCAGGGATTCACTCTGGAGCCTGTAGCATCAAGGTATCAGACATCTCCCATTTGTGCTTTAGCAGTTCACCGTAGATGACCATGCCGGGCAGCTTAGTGAAGGACTGATACACATTTGGATTGCCCCGTGTTTCTTTGCACAGGATTCAGGGTGAATAATGGGTTCTCTTTTTGCCCATGTGACAGGAGATCACCCATTCATGTGATAGGACCTTCAAGTCTTACAAAATCAGATTGTTTGCAAACTTATTATTTGTATGTTGGATTAAGTCTGTCTTTATAGGCCGAAATTGAAGGCTGTAAAATTAATCAGGTATGAATTTGGCCTCAAAGAAGGCTTTTACAAATTCAGAACATAAGTAGATATGAATACCTAATTAGAAAGATGTTATTTCTTGGGAACCAGGAGAGTTACAACAGTAGGAGATATGAGCTAGAGTTTATAGGCTTGTCAAATGCATTGGCTAGTTCAATAACTGAAAATATAGGAGAGATTGTAATTGGTGGGAATAACTACTTACCACATGTCCCAGCTTCTTAAAGTAATGCCTCAAGATTGAGGAGAAATCTCAATCCTCGGGTCCACCATCACTGACACCCTGTCGTTGGACACTGAGCTAAATAGGAGGATCGGAAAAGCGGCCACAACTCTGTCCAGACTCAGCAAGAGAGTGTGGAATAACAACAAGCTGTACACTCACACCAAAATGCAAGTCTACAGAGCCTGCATCCTCAGCACCCTCCTTTATGGCAGTGAGACTTGGACCCTGTATGCCCGCCAGGAGAAGAGGCTGAACATCTTCCACTTACGCTGCCTCAGGCGCATCCTTGGAATATCATGGAAGGACAGAGTGACCAACACCGCCGTCCTCGAGCAAGCTGGAATCCCAACTATGCACACCCTCCTCAGGCAGCATCGACTCCGCTAAAATCTGTACAAAGAGAATCCAGGATTGTTTTTTCAGCCTTGCATGTCTGATGAGTCAGTGCAAACTGAGGAAATCAGCTATAGGAATAGTTGAAATCACTTGTTGTTCCACAAGTTTCAATCATCGGTGAAATATGTAGTGTGTTACTACTCATTTTAAAAAATTATTAGTCATTTTGACTTTATGAATTATACCCATGAGACAGAAGCTTTAAGATACACTAATGCATTTATGTATCAAGAGTCCTAGATTATTCAGATATCAGATGTAACTCAGTCGACCACTACCCTTACTCTACAGCTAATTTGCTTGCAACCATTTCATTGGTTGTATGAGGGAGACTATTGAAAGCATGTATTAGTCAGCCTACATGTGACAGCATAGACTTTGAGCTATTAATACTTGTTGTAATTGGCTTCTTCCCCCTTGATTTCCAGCCTTTATGCTCACTTATATACATTGTTTTTATGAAATTTTGCATGATCTAGGATGTTTTCTAGCACCTGAAAGACCTATTGATTTAGATTTGCTCAAAAGCCTACAGTTTATTTGCAGATAGAATTTTGAATGAAGAAAATGTGGACTTAACAAGCAGCAGTTTAACATTTGTCACTTTACAGTCACTAGTAGAAAGTTAGAAATGCTAAAATCAGAAAAAGGACAATTAATAAAGGGTATAACAGAGAAAGAAAAAAGACAGTAAATGAACCCTGGATATTTTAATCTAAATTTAGTATCCAAGGATTATTGGATGTAATCGAGACTATCAGGTTATCTTGTATTTTCAGTCCCACTAAGTGATTTATGATAATTAGTTTTGCTGGTACAAGAGATTTATTGTTAATATTTTTAAACTCCTGTCCAAAGATGCCATGGCAAATTTACCTTTAGAAAATGCAGACTTTAGAAACGGAGTTGAAAGCTCATATTAGGTCATATGATTGAAACCTACTAAGGGGTTTTAATTCTGGAATTTCATAGCTTATCCTGTCTGTTTCAGAAAAAAAAATTAATGCCTTGTTTATTATTACTCTTTCTGTAGTGCAGTAGATAGTCTCTTGAGATCTCAAAGAGCTCGTTAGAGGAAGGGTACTATATTTGGAGCTGATCTGTCATTCAGTTAGTTCAGTGTGTGAGGTGAACATATTCAATTGATACACTGTCACTGAACTCCTGTTTTAGTAGTGAATGTTCATGACATCTGACTTGTGGCTTCTTGTGTCATTGAACGAACCCAGTGCAGAGTGATCATTTACCAGTAGTAGGCATCCTTCAGTCTGCATAGACTATGGATCGCGCCCTTTAAAGTTTCAATTGAGGACTTCATTTACAGCTTCTATTGTGACTATGAAGACCCACACGAGAGTGACAGTCCTTGCTGCATCTCTTGCAGATGTAGTGGGTGTCTGGCAAGTCCTTATTGTGCTTTCTGTGCGCTCGCTTCTCCTCTGCTAGCTGTCTGATCTTCATCTCGCCCTTCTGAAGGCCCTTGTGTAACCCCTGCCTCCATCTGCTGTGGTCGTCTGCTAGTTCTTCCCAGTTGTCCAGCTCGATGTCTACCTCTCTGAGGTCTCTCTTGCAGACATCTTTGTAGCACAACTGGGGACGTCCGGGAGGTCTTTTGCCAGAGGTTAGCTCACCATACAGGATGTCTTTTGGAATCCTTCCATCACTCATCCTGTGGACGTGGCCAAGCCAGTGGAGTCGACGCTGCCTGAGGAGGGTGTGCATAGTTGGGATTCCAGCTTGCTCGAGGACGGCGGTGTTGGTCACTCTGTCCTTGCATGATATTCCAAGGATGCGCATGAGGCAGCGCAAGTGGAAGATGTTCAGCCTCTTTTCCTGGCGGTCATACAGGGTCCAAGTCTCACTGCCATAAAGGAGGGTGCTGAGGATGCAGGCTCTGTAGACTTGCATTTTGGTGTACGATCATTTACCATTGTTCTGTATAAGCAACACATTCCAAAAGTGCCCAGAAAGGTGGAAAAGCCTGTTTTCCCTCAAAGTTCAGAAACATAAATGATCACAGTCATGCCTGTCTGTTCATTGTCTGATTTTTTTTAACCTTGTTGTGGTTCTAAAAAAGAATTGTTTTTCCATAGTCTTTTGAAACCATAGCTTATCTCCAAATTGTACGGACCATCTCCAGTATGTAGTTTGCCAGCTTTGCTAGAGCCATTGCTCTTCTCAGAGATAAACATCTGTACTTCATATAGGTCAAACTTCTGTTGCTTTTTAGAAAGATAATTCCTGTTTTTTTTGCTTACTCTGTTACAGTGGGAACGCCATACTATATGTCCCCAGAAAGAATACATGAAAATGGCTATAACTTTAAATCTGATATCTGGTCTTTGGGCTGTTTATTGTATGAGGTAAGCATCTCTAACTTTTTCATCTTTGCATAAACAAGCACATAACAAAAGAAAACAGGAATGAATTTGGAGAGAACAGTTAACTCAAACCTGTTTACATCTGATTCCAGTGGAACCCTATAAAATGTTAGCAATCTTGAATTCACTTTGGTTACTTTAAAAAAAGAAGATATTAAACAGATTTTATTCAAAGATGATTTTGTGAATCACAGCAAATGTTGGAGATACGAACAGCAGCAAGCCAATTGTCTCATTCTTTTTACTCCTGTAAGATGGGCAGTTATTAGAAGCATGTATTTAGGACTTTTTCATACATGCTAGGTTTGTTATAAGACAGAACATGACATTTTAATATAATATAGTGTAAAGAGCAGTGAGTTCTGAAGAGTTGAAATACTTCAACTTTCTAGAGTTCTTGATTAAATACTCTGATTTTCTGAATGAATTTACTTTTCCCATTGAGAGGATTTAGTTAGGTTTTTAAAAAGTGTGTTTTAAAGCCATACAGCACCATGCAAGAATAGTTTTTAAAGCAGAAATCCCACGTGAACAACATGCAGTTTTACTTATTTGTACTAGAGCTACACTACAGTGGGAGGTCAACCCACGCAGGATCAGTCTTCCGGGGTTTCGTTTCATGCATGTGAAATGATGCTCCCAGGGGTTGACATTGACCCTTGTACTGCTCACAAGAGGTGAGGAATAAGGAAGGTTGAAGGCAGAAGCGTTCCCGTCAACTGTCTGCTAGTGGGCAGACAGGGACATCAACCATGGATATATTGATTTTAGCTATTCAATTTGTGTAGCTAAAATTGCAAATCGGTAGTCAACGTCTATGTCTGCTGTAGACATAGTCTTAGTGTTTACTATATACTAGCTATAAAGTGTGAGAAGAAAGTTACTTTTAACATTGCAGTACTATAATTTTGTAACAACACTATGTCATTAGGTTTTTTAAGTGTTCATAAAAATAAAGATTCATAAAGATTTTACATCTATAACAATTATATATTAAACAAATAAGATTAGAAATATTTGAAACAGGTTTGGGCTTATTTGAAGCCAACATTATAATGAGTATGGTAAGACTTTTTTCTTTCAAACAATTTCAGTAAAGAGCCCGCCATAATTTTAACATTTAATTGAGTGTAATCTGGAGCCACCTCAGAGCTTTGGATGCTTAAATGTTTTGGATGTGTTTTCCTGGTTGGTTAATGAGTTTTTAAAATGAAACAGTGCTTGCTATTGCAATGGTTCACAATCACCAAAAATCTTGAAATACAAATACCTGGCATAAACTGATAAGGTACAGCATCAGCTTTAGCTAGGTTTCTGCATAAACTGGACAATGAAACAAACCCTTTACAACTATTTCTTCTTAAAGATAATGCTATTTTTAAAGCAAACTGGGCAATTCTCTTCCCAACAAGAGTTAAAAGTGTTTGTTACTATTTACTGCTCAAATGAATATACTCCTCTACTGTAGCTAAATGCTTGTTTAACAAGGTAATGTACTCTTGTTAGTATGTTGCCAAGCCTGAGTCATACAGTTCAATAGGTGCTGATTTATTTGTTGGCAGAGTGTGAAAGTGGTATGTGGTGTGCCTCTAGAGAGAAATATCAGTGCTGGGAAGCCAATGAAATAAATCGATAAAATCCTGTTAGAGGGATTAAGCATCCTTCGGGAGTAGCGTAGCACTGCTTGAGTCTAACAGCACTGTGCTTCTCACTTGTGAGAACACTAGCACTGTCAGCTTACATGCAATTATGGCTTTGGTATTTAGTCCTAAAAATATTGTTGGCCAAATTTATCTACATATCATTTTTAGATGCCTGTCATGTTGATATGTAAACACTGACCCGTGACCATCAGTGATGTTCTTTTCCCTACAGTAAAGAAAAAGCAGAGGCTCCTTAGATAGCTAATGCATATTTACCTGCTGTCCTGGGCAGCAGGCGTGCCACTGAGTTTAGTTGATGGCAAAACAACCAGACTGGATTTAGTACAAATACAATGAGTGGTTGCAGTGAACGTAAAAGCCAAGGACAGATCTTGGTGGTCTCAAAGAAAAGAGCGGCTGAACCTGCTGAGAAGCAGATTTGTTTGAACGGAGACGGTACAGTGCTAAATCACACCAATGACTTGTGTATGAAATTCCACTGGGGATTACAGGGGCGGGCTAAGGATACACAAACCTCTGGTTTTGTATACCCTGGTCAATGGGGAATTGCCAGACCTTTGCCAAATAAAGTAAACAAGAGACATAAACATTCTGGCTGGGTGGTTGTTGATGACACAGAGCCAGGAAGCAGATAATGTAGAAGGGAATTTCCTAGGCGGCTGGTCTCTCACAAATTGTCCCTGACACTTTGTGGTCCCTTTCTGTGCCTTCTCATGCAGGGTCTGCTGCAGGACAACCATGTAAGGGAAGCATGTGGGGCTGAGGGAGGCTGGTTAGAGAGGTAGATGCTGCTGCGAGAAAGGAGGAAGCAAATCAGATGGAGTCATTTGTCCTCTGAAATCCTAGTGATGGTGCCTTTCGACTGGGGTTATTTTCTCACACACATGCATGCATGCAAGTAATTTTCCAGATCTGAAGAAGTGGGTCTTTCCCATGAAAACTCATAAGCTAATAAATATTGTTAGTCCTGTAGCACCTTACAGACTGTTCCTTTGTTTTGGGGTTTTACGGTGCAGACTTAAGGTCCAAAAGGAGATCTTCCCTCTGAATCTGAGACAGCCATACAAGAAAAGCAAAACTAATATTCGTAGAGAGGGAAAAGTGTTCTGCAGTCATTCAGTCAGTCAGTCAACTGGAGCTTTAAAACAGCACAAGCTCATTAAAAGAAAATGGAAAGTGCTGCAGGTTGACTAACTGTATCATTTCAGTATGGAAAACGGGCACACGTTAGCATTTGTTTAAGAAATGTTAAGATGTTCCAAAAGCTGTCCTGACCATGCTGTGCACTCTGGCCATGGCAGCCAGGTGGGGAAGAGGCTTTCAGCCTAATAAAAAAAGCTGTACTTACACCAGGGCATGATAGCCTTGTACAGTAACGGGGAAAGCAGCAACCTGATACAGGGTTCTTGTTATACCCAGTTGTGGAAAGGTACTCCAGCTGAGTCAAGTGTTCCTGGGCCCATGTTTCAAATTCATGTGACCCCTAGGAAAGGAAGATAAAGGACTTGGAATTAAAAGTCCTAAAGAAACAGCAGCAACAACAAATTCTGACTAGAATCAGGGCACACATTTTTAACAGAGGGTAACTAACTTTTGGAACAATTTAGCATAAGTTAGGGTGGATTTCAGTAGAATTTATGAAATCAAGATTAGATGTTTTCCTATAAGATGTGCCTTAGTTCAAACCAAAATTAATTTAGGGATATCGTATGGCCTATGTTGTGTGGAAGATTGGACTAGATGAACATAGTGGTCCCTTCTGGACTTACAACCAATGAATTTATAAACCAGTTTTAACAAGCTTGCTCCTTTACATGCATGGAACCTTGACATGAAACTATAAAGTGTAGCACTATCTAAAAGGTGTTTATAGTGTTTCTATCACACAAAATATATCTCAGAGACTATTCTTTATCGGGTTATTGGGAAGGAAACTTGGGCTGATAAGAATTTAATCATTGATTACATTAAATATATCTGGATTGTTCCGATTGGCCTGAAACAGCGATTTCCAGTAAAGCCTTTGCTCAGTTGAAGCTTCGATGCCTTTTCTTTGCACCATCAGCCCTACTGGTGGCAGAAGGAATATTCACAATAACCCAGGTTCAATGCTGCTGCCTCATCACTGCTCAGTCTTCGGCGTGTTCTTGATCAGGCTGCTTTATGGGTGTTCTGAGTTGTGCCGTAGAGAAGATCTCAGATTTTGTTCAGATAGAAGTATTTAAGCCTTATGTTAAGTAACAGTTTTGCTGCATAGCAGAGTCTCTCACCTGCTCGATTTTTATCTGAGCACCCTAGTATGCTGGTTTACTTGGTCAAATAAATATGCTCTCATGGTGGTAATACTATACTAATGCGTGTGCAAGGTGTGGCTTGGAAAATATTTTCATACTTGATGTCTACTATGAAACTTGCTTAGTTGTGACTATATTTTAACATTGCAAGAAATTATCATTTGTTTTAGTGGAAAAAAAGTGACCTGACATTTTAAACTTTTTTTTTTTTAAGATTATTTGTAAAATCAAACCTCTGTATCTCTTTGAAGGAGTTTTATTTTAATGATACCGGTTTCTTGTAATAAAAAATTCCATGGGCCTACAAAGTATGAAAATAAGAATGTTTGGCTAGTTATTAGTCACTTCTGATATCGCTTTCCAGACTTTATTGTGGGGATAAACTCAGGAAAGATGTAATGTACAAATTACTTTGAGACATGCACATCAATTGGAATTCACTTGAGTAATATTGAAGGAGGGTGGAGTTGTCATACAGTAACATCTTACTGTGACCTTTACAATTGCACATTGATTTTTATTAAATCTTACCAAAATACGGGGAGGTGTCTTTATTTCCCACTTCTCTTCGATATCTGTCATCAAGATAACTTCAAGGGAATAAAAATAAGTTCTCAAATTTCCAGAATGCAGCCGCAAGCTATGGCTTTATTCATTTTAACAAGATGATCAATTTAAACACTAACAGGATTTCATATTTTTTAAACCAGTCATGTAGTGTGGTGGTCTATTTTAAATGGCAATCTGGTTATTCTCCTGTAATTGTTGTAACCAGAATGTCAGAAGCAAACCCAGATGTGGCATCCCAAACTATTGTTAACAATACATGTGGAATGCCTGCAGCCACAACCCTCTAGCTGTCATTCTTAGCCATTGTAGACAGAATTTATGGAGCATCTTTTTCAGTTTTTCTGTTTGCCAGTCTGAAAAAAGAACAGGAGAATTGTCCTCATTTTTTGTTTGTTTGCTTTGTTTTACTTGGCTTATGACTGTTACTATCTATTAACAGGAATTTTAGTTGGAACTGAGAGCTCTTCCAGGAATTACTAACTCTTGATTGAAATCTAGGAAGTTTTATTTTGTGCACTTTTGGTTAACATTTTCTGACTCTGCTCAATATTTGGAATACATAGATCATCACCGGGTCTCAGATGACCATGGAACCTGTGCTCCCTGTATGTGTTTTAAATTACTAATACCAGTTTTCTTTTTGAAGATACTATTAGCCACTGGTGACATTCATTATACACTGTATAATCTTAAACTGTGAACCACAAAAAGATATAAAGTAGACACTGACTAAAGAGTCTTATTTATTTGCATCCTCTATGCTTCTTATGTTCTTCCAGTCTGTAGCTGCTGTCTGTTCTCTAGGTGTGTCTAGCTGACTGCTACAGGGGGACATGTTAGATTTCATTGGTACCCTGAAGTGCTGCTCTGCAAACGTTCCTAACTACATGTTATACAAAGCAGCTATTGCTGGAAAGCTATAGGAAAAGCAAAGATGGATTTTTGAAGGAGCCTGACAGAATCAGGCACCCAACTCTATTGAATTTCAGAGTAATTTTGAGTGCCCTGAAAATCCCAGCTGAGTTGCCATTTGGAAGCTTGCTTGGACATCTGAAATATATTTAAACTTCCTGAAATATATTTAAACTTGAAAATGCATCACTGTTTCTCTAACTTGACAATTGAACTCATTTTCCTAATATCTGGCAAATTAGTGAATGATGTACTAATAAAAATTGTGGGTACAGATCCAAAAAATGTACTTCAGTCCTTTTAACAGATATACTTTAATTTGAATGATTTATCCTGCTCTGCTAACACATTGGACATAGTTTGTATATTAGTGAACTCTTAGTAAAATGCACGGCAGAATCCTGCTGTTTTAAAAAAACAACTGGAAATGAGTCCACCAGTTTTGTTGCAAGCATGATCTGTTTGTGTATTGGTGAAGTTTGACTGAGCTAAAAACTAATAACTTTCTAATAACTTCACAGAGCAAGTCTGAATGCGATGTCTTCCAAATCTGACTTAATTCATAGCCTGCACTTCTGTCCTCAAATCACTACTAATCTGCCAATGTAGATATCTAAACTATAGAATTCCAGAGCAGAGAGTCTTGAGTTGTTGTTTTTTTTAAATATGGCTAGGTGCTTGCTGTTCATGTCAGCAACAAGATTATATTTGTTGGATAGCTTTCATGGTGCATGATAACGAGCAAAAGACTAACAAGTTATCAAATAACCCCCTTATTAAACCCATACCGAGAATCCTCAACTTCAGCCAGTGTTTGTATGAAAAACTTGCCAGTTTAATGCAGCTTGTAGCAAAGTAGTTTTAGAAAATCTAAACAGAATAGATAATATCAGCAGTTATCCAATAGCACTTCATTAGGTGGATGTATTACTTTGTGTGGTGTGGTGGTATTACTCTGTTGTGTGGTGTGACATGTGACAGTTAGTGACAGGGACAAGAAGCACTTGAACAATCTTAGGAACTAATAAGCAGATGGGGCACAGTGTGGGCTGCATGCTGAGATGACATGTCTCTTGCTTACTGAGCCTCTCTGCAACTCATGGCTTTGCCTTTGAAGACAGTTTTTACTAGTGCTATTTTTTCCCTAATATATGTAAATGGCAAATTTCATTTGTTACTGTTTCTGTAGACAGTTGTAATGGTGAACAGTCCTGGGTTTGCACCTGGATGTTTCCAGAATATAAGCTGGGTCATAGGTTTGTAGGTTTTGAATTGTGGTTGGAGAGAGAGAATAAAAAGGAACTTGACTTGCAATGTTTTCTTTAAATAGGCATTATTTCTTCATGCCCTATAACACAAACCGCATAGCTTCATGGCTGCTGTTCTGGGGCTCAGCATTTAAAATTCACTAAGAGCTCTTAGTTAAGCACTTGCAGCATTAGTGATTTCCTCCCATAAAGATGCAGTTTCCTTTTGGAGACGTAGTTACACACACACATGCATATATATATGTGAGGATGTAATTAGGTCTCCAAAAGGAAACTCTCTCTAAATATCGTGTGTGCATCTTGACTCCTCAAAATACCTCCATCATGTCATCCTGGCTGCTTGAATCTTCTATTTAGCACCACAGGGGAAAAGTATATTTGAACAAACTGAGATATAGGGCTCATGAACCAAAGAAAGTAAAATATTAAAAAATAAAAAGTGGGGGGAGAGCAGGGGAAGAAGAAACTGCTTAGGAAAAGATGCAGTAGCTTGGTTACAAAAGCTTTCTAGAATCCTCTTCCCTAAACAGCACATGGCTTTTCTTCATTACAAAAAAATCAAGAGGAACGTTCATATTTATAAGACTTTGAATTTTAGGTAGCAGCTTGTTGTCTGAAAAACGTCAATGTACTCTTTACATCACTCCACTCCAATTTTAGCAGGCGCAGAAAACAAATCAGCTGTGTGTTCTGAACATGATTGCAACTGAAGTAGATTGAAACTGTATCATGTATGAAAGGCAAAGAACGGGTTTTTCCTTTGAAAAGATTATAATTTTTAGGATAGGTTCATATTGCACTTCATGCAGTTGATTTGAAAAGCAGTTTTCCTGTAGCACTAAAATTCCATTTCCTTGGCTTAGGAAACATTGATATTTATAATTTTTTCTGTGTCTATTTAAAATTGCTGTCCATCTGTATCCAGAGTCCCACGTGTAAGCCATTTTAGGGAAAAATAATTACAGTGCTAAGGAAAAAGGTAGAAGCCTCTCCTGTATAATGAGGGCCAGGAAAGTGTAATGAGTGTTCATTGATCATTTGAAGGAAGTGGTGGGAATTGTTTGGTCCGTGACTCTATTCTTCTAGGAAAAGATGTTTTCTTTGGTTACAAGAATTATCACTTACCCTTTTGGGACACCAGGAATCCAGTTTAGCTGCATGAGACCTCTGTGCGTGCGTGCGTGCATGCGTGCGTGCGTGCCTGCGCGCAGCATGGTAAGCCAGAGTACAGCCGTCTGGGTAAGGGACAGGCAAAGGTCTGACCTCAAAATGCAAATACCAAATCTCCTGTCCTCTTCACGGGGACAGGGCTCTCTGTGACTCAGGGTGCTCTGTGCATCTGCTGCCGCCTGACACAGCTTTTGTCTGCGTGTGTCCATTTCATAGGGCTGAGGAGACAGTGGCTGGTATGCACATCCGGTAGTAAGTGCTTCGCAGTGTACAAGCTGCAGCAGTGTCTGTTTGTGTGCACTGTCAGAGGGCACCAGTGTGCGTCATGACATGGTCACAGAGCAAAACTTGCTACTGCAAATCAGCAGTCCTGGGAGATGCCAAATATTTCACAGTTTAAAATGATCTTCCATTTTTCTCTACAGATGGCAGCTCTACAGAGTCCTTTCTATGGAGATAAAATGAATCTGTTTTCTCTTTGCCAAAAGATAGAACAATGTGACTACCCTCCTCTTCCAGCTGAGCATTACTCTGAAAAGGTGAGTCCAGCATGTGATGCTCAGGTTGGAAAGTGGTGCCCTCTGGGGGTAAAATAAGTGACCCTCTGGAGGGGCAGTGTGAACGTGGGTTTTGGTCTTATTGGAAGTAGTCTCCCCCAACATCTGAAAAAATATTGGGGACTTCTAGATAGGATTCCCCAGATTATCTCATACCAGGCTAAGGTGCCTCTCAGCATGGCATGTGAGCACCAGCAAAGTCAATCCCCATGGGGACACAAGGAAATTTTCAGGAATAAGGAGCAGTCTGATGTGGAGCACTCCTGCATTAGCAAAACCTGGCGATGAAACCTGGAGGGAACCTGACACCCCTCCCTACAATAACATACCATAAAACAGTGTTTAAATTTAGTCTATAAAGTCCTCAGTTTGTTTAAATGCAGAACAAGGGGAAAATGATACTAAAAGGAGGAAATGAAGTGATTAGCCTAGTACAATAAGCATCCAAGCAGGAGCCATATGGGGGCTTTTTAACGTCTGGTTAATTTTACTGCTGTGAAAGCTGGAGATGGAAAGCAGTGGCTGGACCCAGCTGTATCATGGGTTTCTGCTTTGCACGCTGTCCTCACGTCTTTGCCATTGTGCTTAAATCCAGTTGCAGCTACCCCCTTCTTTGTAATTGACCTTTTATGACAATTGTTTGGCACTTTTTGCAATATGCCCAAATGTCTGCCAGACTGAAGCCCACCAAATCTCTTTCGTGTAGCTCTAAATCACACAGGACACTAAGTCTCCAGATAAGCTCATTAATCACCCTGAAACAATTCTTTTCCTCCACTTCTTTCAACAACTGTCTAGTGTTTAAGGTAATAAAGTCCAACTTACAGGTTTTCGGTTGAAGCAGTGGTTTGTACAGGGAGAGAGACTGTATATAGGAGAAATTAAAATGCAGGGCCGGTAGCAGACAGGTCAGCATGTGTTCCAGGGCCCTTTCCCAGAAGGACACTATGGCGATGCTCAAAACATCAATGTGATAGGGTTGCACAACAGCAGCTAAAGTGCCTGGTAGAGATGAGAGGCAACAAACTAAACAGACACAGCTAATACAAAGAACTCAACCTGTATGTGTCACTCTTGGGATTAGAGAAATACCCTCGCTCAGGTTTACGTACTCTAACTAGTACAGAATATTCAAAAACAAAAGGGGATGGAAATCAGTTTTGCGTATTCCAAAAAATGGAGCCCCCGTAGAGTGAGGAGCACTTGGTCTTCACTATTCCTGTGTTTGTGATACATGCCAATCTCCTTGTAAGTGTTGTAAGAAGCAGATACAACAAAATAAATGCAACTGAGTTGAGAGCACTTTAACTAGCAACCAGTTCACTTACAGATCCTCTTAAGCTGCTGACATTTGGCTCCCAGGGAAAGGTACTGTGCCAGATCTGTGCATTGGGATAGACTACTAGACAAAACTGAGCAGCTGGGCTCTGGTTCCGTTGCACACAGCAACTTCAGTGGAATGAAGTGTGCACTCTGGGAAAATCCAGTGTGTGCTGGTTGCAGTTATTGCTCCTCTGGATGGATGGAGATCACTCCCCTTAACATTAATGAGTCACAGGCCTGGAGGAAACAACCGCTAAACCGGTAGATTTCTCATATAGTGAAGACTTGACTTCGCTGCAGTCAAGCACTGTGAGAGGGACGGGCACATATGGTACGTGTCAGTCTCTTAGGGGCATCAGATAATTCCACATTACTTTCCTGAATGTGAGCTTTTGTGTTTACAGTGTGACATTTCTCACAGGACAGCCATCTCCAGCGGGGCTGGCCTGGTGCTGTCTCCTTGAGACTGTAAACAGAAGCCGTGTCTGTGCGAGAGGGCTGAGCCATTCCGAATTCATCCTGCTCCATAGCAGCGGGTTTGACCCAAAGAGCAGAGTGTCCATACCCAGAATTTCAATTTCAGTAACCCCTGGAGGCCTGTCCTGCTCCCAGAAGTGGTGGCTTCTAAAAGTGAATGCCCAGGAATGTTAAGATAAGAATGTGCAAAATGTGCAATCAGTTGTTCCCTTACCTCTTCAGGTGAGAGTAACACACACATGCATGGTTTTATGTCTGAGAGCATCTGTTCTCAGCATTAACTTCCTACCCTGAGTTCTGAGTCAGCAAGTTTGTCACAAATGACCAGTTTATTTCTCATTTGTCCTGCTGTGTGGGCAGGAATCACAGCCATAATTTCCTGACTGTAACAGACTCTAAATAGTATCTGTCTGGTGTGCACATACATAGTAGGGTCTTGGCTTGAAGGGGCACCAGAGCTTCTGGTTTTCACAGTTTGTATTCTTGCCAAGCAACCAACTTAAAAAAAATTGCAAAGTGTTCTAGAAAGTGCTGTTTTTCAAGACAGCCTTCGTAAAGAATCATTTCCATTTGCTATGCTATTGTAGCACGCACTTCATGATATGCCTGCTGGCAGTAGGAATTAGTGTAAGTTGACAGATGTGTTTCCTGTCTTTACAATTACTGTCTGTCTGCTTCCCTCTGGCACTGCTAAAGAGTGTGTGTAGGATCGTGATACAATCCGGGGTGAGAAGGCTGGTTTAAAGCTCAAAAGCACCAGGTCCCAGAGAACTAGACTGCAGATGGGGTTCACACACTTAACTGAATGCTTGAGAAGGGGCGAGGCCTTTGGGGCTCTAGGTTATTTCACCGTATTAGTTGTTGCTGCTACATGACACCGTGAGGAGTTTAATTTTTTTCATGATGGAGCATGACTGTAATATGAGCCATGTTTGCTTTTGTTTTTACAGTCTGAAATACCCAATAGGTAGCATTTTCAGAGTGATTGGCAAGGTGTGGAAGCACACTGACTCCCTGAACCAACTAAGTACAGCGTGGAGCTGGTTCAAGGAGCAGCCCACCACCATAATCTCTCCTGAAAATGCTGTAGCTGTGGGAGAGACAGACTGCCTAGTACAGAGCCCATTCTAGCAACACTCATAGGCTCAGAGGGGAGAGTGGGTGACTCATTGATTTTGTATTTGAATGCATGCACTCTCCTTCCAGAGTGAATGGCTGTTCTCACTTAGATTTAGTCTCCTTGATTCCTCTAATGCTAGCTAAGACAGTAAACCCTCGCAATGCACGATTTCGAGTTGCGCTTAACTGGCATTAGCGCAAATTAAGTGCAACTCAAAATCCCACTCCCCCTGGCTCTGACTCAATCCCCCCAGCCCCACGTGGCCCTGGTTCAATCCCCACACCCCCCCAGCCAACTCACCACTCTTGCATGGCTCTGGCTCACCCCACACCCTTGCACCTGGCTTTGGCTCCACCTCACCGCCCATCATGTGCAGCTCCAGTTCAAACACCCCACAGCCCAGCTCACCACCCACATGTGGCTCTAGCTTAAACCCCCCAACCCAGGTCAACTGCACCCTCCCCCACATGCAGCTCCAGCTCAACCCCCACACCCCAATTCAAACACCACCACCCCCCTGCACACACCCCTGGCTCACCAACCCCGCGCTCAGTCCCAGCTCAACTTCACTCCCCACCCTGCTGCCCCCACCAACCCCAGGACTTACTTTTCACAAGGAGCTCCAGGTGCTCCTGCTGCTTCCAGCTGCAGAACATGTGTTCCGCTGGGGGAAAAAAGCTGCCCCACTTACGCAAGTCAAGGTAGGCAGTGAAGTACAGTGGTGCCTCAATTTATGCTAGGGTTGCATTCCCATGCACCCTCGCCTGTTGGCCTATGAGCAGTGTGAAAAAGCAGCTCACCTAACCTCACGTGCTCAGGGTAGGAATCGAGATGTGGCTGACTGATATCAACTTTACTCATGTCATGAGGCTGAACGTTTCTCAATCATTGTTGAGAGACAATGGTAAATATCCCCTTTGCCTCCATAAGACTGTCTTGCAGCTAATGTATAAGCTCTGCTAGTGTGTTACACTGAAGCCTGGTACTTCAGTCCATGAATCTCTCTCAGCATGTGCTCAGCTCTACATAAAATGAATGAGCTAGAGTAGTTAAAGTGTCCTGCTTCTATAAAGCACCTTAAAATGAATTGTTCCTGTTCTGTTCTAGAGATGGGCTTACCCTGTGGCCATAGGGAAAAAGGTAGAAGTAAACCACCCCGCCTTTCCCCTCCCAGCTCCAGTCAGAGGTGGCAACGCTACATCAGGACCTGCAGTTTAATCTGTCTACTTTGGCAGTTTTCCTATGTGGTGTGTCTCACTCACGTAAACGTGATAATTGTTCAGCCTGTGCCACTGTGCTACCCTTCCTACATTTGTAATGTTTCAGGCCCAAAAACAATTGTCATTATACAGGACCTCATGCCATTCAGATGTGAAAATCTCAGTTGGGTAAATTTAGTAATACAGCTGAAACTGTGTGCTTGATAGCTCTACGGTCATACTTTTAATTACCATTAAAATAATTGGCACTGTGGCTACTGGGAGGATGAGAGAAGATCAGAGGCTCAAGGCTGTTTCTTCCCATGCCTCGGGGGTATGAGCAGCTTTCAGTATCTGTATAATTAAAAGCTACAATCTTTCATGTGCACAATAAAGAGGACGGGGAGGTAGAGACACTCTGGTCCTGCATTTTATTATTTACAGTCAGTGACCCATCTTTCGTCTCCACTGCAGTCCTAGAGTCAAGAATGTCACTGTCACACGACTGTCTGACGCAGCCAGTGCTCTGCTACCTCAAAGTGCTTTTCAAAGCTAAATTTGCTCTTGAACTGGCTGATGGCCACTGACTTGCTGCTAGGAGCCAATGCAGGATCCTTTGGTAGAAATGTGTCCTGACTAGAACTTAAATTGAACACCAGTTCCCTTCCATTTCTCCATCCTTGCTTCTAAACCATTTTCGCTGACAAGTCTTGGGTCATTCCAAATTTGCATTGAGTTCATTTTGTTTTTTCCTATGCCTTTCCCCTCACCTTCAAAGCCTGAGTCATTCTGTCATCATGCTCCCTTCCCCCAACCTGGCTTATATTTACATATCCAGTTCGAGTTCCTGGACCTCGCTAAAGCTCAGGTCTGTACCTCACCCTCACTGATGTTCACCTACTCTCGGTCTTACTGAATCTTTTGCCACCTCCCTCCTGTTCATAATTGTCTCACCTGCTGTACAGGAAAAACACACACAATCCTCTTTCATGCACCTGCTAACTGTTCGCTTCTGTCAGCCATCTGCCGCTGAATGGTCACCCTGTTCTGACTCATTAAACATAGCGTGTGCACGTGTGGCTTAAAATCCTTAACTAAATGCCAAATGTAACTGATTAACCACCATTTCTTACCTCCTGTGTCCTATGCAGTTATATAAATTGCAAGCTTTTAAGGTACAGAATGTGTCAACCCATTACTAAATGCACTAACTTGGTACAGAATACTAGACTTCAGTGCTGTAACAGTTAATTGGCTATATAGTGACAGGGAAATTGGACACACTATTCATGATTGGCCATAAACATGGAACTTGGGAACAGAATACATGTGTTTACAGCCTGATTGCAAAGATCCTTGGTTCAAACCATCCCTTCCTCTTCCCACTAAGGAAACAGGTTGGTACATTATATTTTTGTGTGATTATTTTCCCCACTTCCTTTTCAGCTACGGGAACTGGTCAGCATGTGCATATACCCTGACCCTGACCAGAGACCCGACATCGGTTATGTGCACCAAATAGCAAAACAGATGCATGTGTGGACCTCCAGCACTTGAACCATCTGACGTGCTCTCTAAGAAAAGCCATCCCAGCTCAGTCTTACTTGAATTTTTATTTCTCAGATGAAACCAACAGGTGCCTAGTCAAACTCAAGTGAGAGAGTTGAGCACTCGTAGCAAGATGCTCCATTATTTCTGCAGGTTATTTGACAAGGACTCTTAGCAGGTGGTCATACTTTAAAGTGAAGATTCTTGTGAGGTATTGCAAGCATTTTTTAAAAGCCAATAACATGTTACAGATGTAGATCATTTAAGGGTCCTTTCTTAAAACTGTTGTGTGTAATCTAGGCTAGATTATATTAACATGGGTGTCTGTCTCATTGAGCCTTTGATACACCCCTTTATCTTAACTGTAATGTGAAATATTGAAATAATTCCTTCAGTGAAATCACTTTATACTAATGTAAGAATTGCAGTAGATTTTTGTGTAATTTGTATAACTGCTACTTTGCCTCTTCTGCACATGGTTAATAGCAATTTCAGTTCATATATTTTAAAAGCATTCAGCTATGTGTTTAATCCCCTCCCTTTTAAAAATAGGGAGGGGAAAATACTTGCCTGAAGATTTTTATCTGAAAATTTAGAGTGAATATTTTGCCGATGCATTTATCAGTTAACGTGGCTATAAACAATGAGGTGAGTCTCGCATACTCCTGAAAAGCATTGCTTCTGTAAACAATTTATCTTTATAAATGTGTTTTCCCCCTTGGCATTAACCTTGTTAGGTTAAAAAGTCTTTATTATAAAACCAGTGTTACTCTAAGCCAGCTCTATTTTGGGGAAGATACTTTTATCAAATCCAATGGTACTTTAGCCAGTCATAAATAAAATGGAAGCAAAGCAGTGTTTTAAAGCCTTTTTCAAATGATATTTACATTTAGCATGAAATAAGACCAATGCTTTGTGTAATTTTAAATAAGGATCAGCCCATAGCTATTTAACTGTGAAAGCTATTTTTAAAAATGTGAATTTTTTTATAAGAAACTCAAGCTGATTTGAAGGAGACATTTTTTAAAGACCTAAAAGAATTCAGTGAACTAAATTCATTCATTGAATCAATGATTTGTTTCATTAGTGACAATGAAAAGTATTCACTGCTTTAAAAACGGAGCTCGTGGATTCACGTTCAAGTGTTTCCATTTCACCTAACTATTCAGAACTGTCCAGTTAACATTCTCAAAGGACAACATCCAGGGGAAATAAACTTGTACTGTTACAGTGTTTCTTCTGCCTGAGCTAGTGTCCATTGCTATGATGTATGTTTGTGACTGACAAGTCCTTAGTCTCTTAGAAACAAAATTAGGGGAAGAGGGTTAAATACATGTATATGCTTTGAATGGACTTTTAAAATTTAACTCTTACTATTTAAAGGAAAACTACAGTGCCAAGTTAAACGCCTTTTGACTGAATTTCAAAATATTTGGCTAAGGTGTTAAACCTAACGCTATTAATTGCTGTGAATGATGCTGGTATCACTTAAATGTAAGATGCCATTTTACTGATATTTCCTGCTAGGAAGGAAGTCTAGGCTGTTGCTCTCCTGCGGGAGCCAAGCTATTCGACTCAGCCTGACAGTACAGGAGGGAGGCCAAAATGCTTCTTTCATTCCCAATGCTAACATGGTCACAAATCACCAAGAAGCCAATTTTTTTATATTTATGTAAGAGTCATCTTAGTACTGCAGGTTTCCTTTAAACCATAGTGGCAACTACACAGTCATAGTACAGTTGTGGAAAGCCTCTGTTTGTGTAATGTAGAATAAGAGATCTTTGGCTGCCAAGAAGTTTCAAATTACTTGAGCATTTTGGTCAGCCTGATCACTTCCTTGCAACATAAGATCTATTAGTGCTTAAAAGTAAATGTATTTTGAAAAGTAAATTTTTGCAACTGTGCATTTTTAGATAAATAAAATGATGATTTACAAAATAAACAACTTCCTTTGTAAAAATATGACTCCAGCGTTTCAGGAACACTGTTGCTAAATGACTGAGTACAAGTCTGAAAGTGGTCGTACCCCAATGGACATTACACTTCCTGCACCAATCACAACATTTCATCAGTTCTGCTGACCAATTCTGCCTTTAACTGTTGTACAGGTCAGAGGCTAGCCTGACTTTTTGTATGTCCTAATTAAACTAGCCTGTACACTGATACCACATCTTTATAGAAGCTTTCCATGTTGAAATACAGACCAAACAACTCCTGAAATTAGGAATAGCTATTTTTCTACTAGTCCTCTATTCACTGCCCAAAGTATAAATTTTAGCAGTTGATTCATGACCATGGCATCCACTCAAGAGGGAATGGCTCAACTGTCTGAATACGTACTTCAGACCTCCACTACAGGAACTGAGATTCATTGGTATCTTACAACTAGTGCCATGACCTCTCCTAGAGGTCTGAGAATGGTAAGGTAGGTTTGTGGTTTTGTTTTTTTTTTTTTTTTTGCTGATTTACCTTTCTTTAACCAATTAACACTGAAAAGCCCACTCAACAAATTGGTCAGAACCTCTTTATTTGATGTAAATTCTGAAGTTTTTCCATGCAGGAAGGCTAATATAAACCAGAAATGACCAACAGGTAGTACATCTGTGTCACTAGAGTTCAGTATACTACTTCAGGAAGTGTCCATCGTTTGTACTGTTTCATCCACCACTTCAATGTCCAGCAGAGCCACATTTTCGGTGAGAACAGCGGTGGTTCCTTTTTCACACCGGTATCTACCATACCTGTTGAAGAAACAAAGTTAAGAAGAGCTCCCCCAACCTAGGAGAATTTCCTTTGGGTTGATGCCAGACAAAGTGGACATCAAAGAGGTTGTGTTTAAAAATGTTGTCTTAATCAACTTGAACTAAAATGTTACAAGAAGCTCCTTACAATGTACACAGAGAAAAGCCCTACACAAACCAGAAGCAAGTCATCTTAAAAGCATCATTTTAGAGGTAATTGCAATAGTGTAATTTTCCTGAATGTTACATTTGTAATGGATGAGTGTGCAGTTGCAGGTGTCCTTAATGCTGTCCCTGACCAGATCAGTTTAACTTTCACAATAAGTTGCAAAATGCACAGCTACATCTCATTCAACAAAAATGTTCAGTTTACTTTAGAAGGCTGAAGTTGTAGTCTGTCATTCTGGCTGGCTGAATTTTCTGTCAGTGACTGCATGTTACTCCCACCACCTCTGACCTTAGCGTGGAAGCCACACACCCATAGTATGATTATACGTCATTTGAATTACTCCACAATTCTAGAGCTCTCTCCTGAAAGAACTTACGTGAACAAGTTTTGGCACAGAGGGAATTCATAAAATGTCACACTCCATGCAGGTTTCTAATGGGAAGTCTAACACACTAGCCCTGTAATTCACAGTATGCAAATAGAGCTTCTGAAGGTTGGGCGGATTGGCCTAGCATCTCCTTTAAAAAGACAGGTGATTTTTTTTCTATTACCATTCCATTATTTCTGTAATGGGATGCAAGACTGTACAAACCACACTACACCTTGGGTAAATATATATGTTGCAAAATCCTTCGACTGCCTGTGGGGGCTGTGACTCACTGATTAGCCTAGAGTCACTGCTTCATGTTAGCAGTTAAGCTTTCAGCTTGAATCTTAACTGTGGTTATTTGTGAATTTCACTACCCTCTGCCTTGAGTATTCCCACAAGGTTCCATCACATTTGAGGTTAACTGTGACAACTGCACTGCACAGTCATACTTAGATCAGGTAGACTGGCTGTATTTAACTAATTTCTCAGATGCTGAAGCCCAGGGAATTCAAAATGCATCAACTTTGGCTTTGAAATAAGAAAGAGCAACAGCATAAAATGGTTTGTTGTCAGTATTTGTAGTTTTACACACTGTGCAGTGAGCATGCTATGGTAGGGTCTACCCCTTCTGTGGCCTGTCCAGTTTGGGAGCAAGAGAACATAAATAGCACAAAGTTCTAGGCGGTGAAAAGCTGGAGAGGGCTTTCTGAGGAAAGCATGCGCTGAAGACTTCTAAGTGGATTCTAGGTTTTAAAAGAAAAGCTAGTGATCCAGGGTGCATTTAACATCAGCAACCACATGCACAGCCTGTTCTCCAAACATGGGTGAGCCCTTACGCTATCTGAGGGCATGAGTTAGTGTCAGAAACTGAGAAAAAAGCAATATGAAAATGTATTTGGAAACATATAAACTGAATTACACGGCACGTTAGGAAAAGAGTGAACAACTGGCACCTTCGAGACTACTAACCTTTTGCCTTTTTTGTTGGCCACGTCATAAGGACGAAGAAAATCCAGCTTGCTTTTACTTATAACACAGAGATCTATGTTACTGCCAGAACCCAGATCATTGAATATACCAGCTGCGATGGCATCTCTCACAAGCTGTTTGGCTTCCTCTTCCTAGAAAGAAAAAAAAAAAAAAGGCTTATGTGCACGGACTCCTGTAAATGTGGGGCTCACATACCAGGATGTACTGAGAAAAGTCCTATGTCATTTTGTTGAAGTAAAAGGGAAAGGAATATAAGGCACAAAAGAAAAATGAGATGGCCAAATTAAGGGACTACCTCATAGAAGTTACAGAAGTGTGGTGGTTCAGCAGGATCACTCGGCCTGTTACTTGAAACAGTATTTCTCAGCTGGGGTACCCGTACCCTTGGGGTACACTGAGGTCTTCCCAGGGTGCATAGACTCAGCTAGCTATTTGCCTAGCTTTACAACAGGCTACATAAAACCACTAGTGAAGTCAGTACAATCTAAAGGTTCAGTCAGACAATGACTTTTCTATTGCTTCCTATGCCTTATACTGAAATGTAAGTACAATATTTCTATTCCAATTCATTTATTGGTTAAATGATAGAAAGTCAGCAAGTTTTCAGTCATGGTCTGCTGTGAGAGTTTTGCATGTTTTTGTCAGTAAGTGTGGTGTAACTTGGTGGTATGCAAAACCAATCTGACTCCTGAAAAGGGTAGAGGTAGCTGGAAGGGTTGAATGGCACTTATTTCAAGACCTCAGATTACCTGACCATGTTTCTCATATGGTGTCCCTAGTCTCTGGCAGAAGCTGGAAATGGATGACAGGAGAGAGACTGTTACCTGTTCTGTTCACTCTCTCTGGGGCACCTGGCACTGGCCATTGTCGGCAGACAGGATACTGGGCTAGATGGACCTCTGGTCTGACCCAGGCTGGCCATTCTTATGCTGTTGTGTTCTTAGGGGTATGTGAGAGAAGTCGTGCCTGTTTTTTTTTTTAAAGGGATACTTCATAAAAGAAAGTTTGAGAAACACTGACCTGAGACAATACTGTCATATGGCACTGTGTCTTTTTACAGTAAACTCTTTCATATCCAGCAACTCCGAGATCAGGGGGTTGCTAGCTGTGCAAGTATGCCAGATAATAGAAAGCAGCGGCAGGATCCCTGGGGTGGGGTGGGGTACCCCACCAGCACAAAGCCTGGAGTGCAGAGCCCCACCAGCAGCCCGAGCTGCTGGAACCATGGCCAGCTAACCTGCCGGCAACTCCAGCCCTGGGGAGCTGCCTGGGGGAAGTCTTCCGGCAGCCCTGGAGAACCCCGGCAGCCCCAAGGCTGAGAGCACCCTCCTTATAATACAGTTGAACAGTGGTCAGCACTATCCAAAGGGCATGAGCTCCATCAGGAGTACGTGTGTCAAACCTGTGTCATGGAAGATGTCAAGCTGTCACATTTAAAATACAAAAAAACTTAAAACTACAAAGGGAACAAAATGGACATTTGTAACAATTTAGCATCTCCCAGCACTTAAATATCAATATGTGCAGCAATCTATAAAGCACGTTACCCTGTCATGCCCTTTGTGAAACACTTGCATATAAATTAAAGACTTCTACTAGTTTAGTTACAAAATTTCCCTGGGATGAGACTGTTTAATCCCCTCTATGAGTAAAATGATTGGTATGTTTGTAATATGGCCATCTTGGATTGCAAAATTGATTCTGCTCATTTCAATAGCTGCATTACCAAGGAGCTTTGATCTGCCTTGCATCACAGCTGACCAATGTTTTCACGTCCCAGTGCAGGGGAGAAGAGTATTAAAAGGAACTTACTGAGCACTTACTCTACGCTTCCTCCTCAGCTGACTTCTACAGGTTGCACCTCTAAAATCTGTGACTCTCTAATACAGCAACATCCTTGGTCCATCATGACCACAGATGTTGCTGGACCAAAGAGGCCTGATGCCCTGGAGCGGGGGCCAGCTGAGAAATGGTGGCTGGGAGTCCCCACCCAGGTCCACCTGCGTTTGCAACAGGGAGGACAGCAGCTGGGGAGTCATAGGCAGGACGTGTAACAGGTGGCCCACAGGGTCAGGGAGCTGCAGCCATAGTGTGCTACCCAGGGCAGGGGTGGCAGCGCCCGCAGCAGGAGTCAGGGAGGCAGCAGCCCATGGTGGGGCCAGGAAAGGAATGCTGGGGAGCTGCAGGGTAGAGACTGGGAAGTGTGCAGTGTTGGTAGCCAGGAAGTGGGTGGTGGCTGGGAGGGGGATCACTGACCTCCCCTCGTCCGGCACCACCCAGGTCCCAGGGTTGCAGGACCAGGGATGTGCAACCTGTATGTGGTATTTTTACTAAGTTATTGATAAGCACAGATTTTGAAAATATACGTTTTTTAGAAGTATGGCCACTTCCATATAAATCCAAGTGTGTGATTGTAAATACCAACTGTTACTATTTTTCAATTTAAACAGATTAAAACTAATAAAAAAAATTAACCTGTAATACATTTATACCTTTGTCAGTAGTACAGACACTCTACTATGCAGTATCGGAGGGGTGGCCATGTTAGTCTGGATCTGTAACAGCAACGAAGGGTCCTGTGGCACCTTAAAGACTAAAAAAAGTTTTGAGCATGAGTTTTCGTGAGCACAGACTCACTTCATCAGATGCTGGTCTTGGAAATCTGCAGAGCCAGGTATAAATATGCTCTGGCTTATTTATACCTGGCTCTGCAGACTTCCAAGACCAGCATCTGATGAAGTGAGTCTGTGCTCACGAAAGCTCATGCTCAAAACTTTTCTGTTCTTCTTCGAGTGTCCCCATGGGTGCTCCATGTTAGGTGTCGGGCTCGCCCCGGCGCCACAGGTTGGATCTTCCAGACAGTTTCTGCTGGACCGCGCATGCGCCGGTGTGCACTGCTCCCTTGCGCGCTCCTGGCCACGTGCATGATCCGGTCCCCGCCAGTTCCTCTTTAACCGCCATCGGCTGCAGACTGAATCCGCTCAGCCTACGGCCAGAGTTAGCGTATTTAACGTTTTTAATTGTTTTAAAGTTTCTTCAGTCTTAGACTGTTAGTCGGTTGTTGTTTTCAAAACAAAAAAAAAAGAGAAAGGGAAGGAATTCAAACCTTCCAATCCTAGTAACAAGCAGAGCACCGGAGGCCAGGAGCCTAGGGCCATTAGCCCTCCTACCGCGGCAGGCTTTATCCGAGAGGGGAACAAGCACAGAGAAGGTGCTAAGTACCCTATTAACAACTCAAAGACTCACCACAATGTCCTCTTCAGGATTCAAGAAGTGAGAGTCGTGCCACAAGGCGATGCCAGTGTCTGATGGGCATAGTCAGTGTATAAGGTGCTTGGGGGAATCCCATGTCACTCAGAAATGTTCCTTCTGCGCCAAGTTAACAGCCAGAACAAGGAAGGACAGGGAAATGCGGCTGAAAATGCTGCTGTTCGACAAGGCCCTCCAGCCAGACGTGCTGGAGCGGCCACAGCAGGAGGCACCCTCCGGGGCCCATAAAAGGAAAGCCACGTCCCTAACCCCATCAGTGCAAAAACGGAGGAAAACCTCCCCAACCCGATCCCTGCCGGCAGCAACAGCAAGCGGGACGGGTGGAGCTGCGGCTGGGGGCTGTGCGCTACAGCTGATCGGCGGCGGCGCGGAGACGCACGTGGAGGAGGTTCGGCCTCCGATGATCAAACAGCCACCCCGCACCACGGGCAGGGCGCTGGCCAAGCAAGTGCCGGAACCAGCGGCTCCGCAAACAGCGGCACCGACCCCCAGGGAACCGGCGGCGCAGAGCGCGCAGGCATGTGGCCTGCAGGCAGTGGGGGAGACCGCCCGCGTGGCACTGCCAAGGAGCGTGCCAAGCGCAGTGCAGACTACGGGGCCGAGAGCCCCGACATGTCAGGGGGCGGAGCCACCCCCACAGGGGAGGGGAAAGGCAGCACAGAAAACACGGCACCGCAGTCCCTCTCCAGACAGGGCTGCAGAGCTGCTTTCTCTGAGCCCTCCGCTCGTGCTGCAGACTCCAACGAGAAGGCAGAGGTCACCCCTAGCCTATTCGGAGCCCCCATCTCCATTTCTACAGCCAGCCTCCCCATGGCTTGGACCACCTTCGCCCTTGTTGGGCTTCGAGCCACTTGAGTACTATCACAAATCGGTCTCTCCAGCGTCCCAGGTCTCCAGAAGATCTCGCTCCCCCAGACGAAGGGGGTATGCACCAAGGGAGTGGTCCAGGTCACCACCCCAGGAGCAGTGCCCGTGTTGCCATGGTCGCCCCTATCATGCGGGGCATAGACACCATAGGCATACTACCAGGGACAGATCCCCACAGACGGTTCCGTATCCCCGAGGGCAATCACGAACGGGGACAGAGACTCAGATATCTCAGGGGAAGTTGGTTCTGGAACCCCGGGATTTTCCCTCGCAAGCTTCTAGCGAGCGGATGTACCACCGTCAACAGGACCCGGAGGGGTCCAGAGAGGCGTACCCTAGCGGTTTCTCGCTGTCCTCCCCGGATGAGGCTACGGCCCTGGGGGACGTCCATCCTCCGGACGATCTCAAACAGTTCCAAGAGCTGTTTAAAAGGGTGGCCTTCACGCAAGGCATCCAGACAGCAGAGGTGCAAGAGAAGCACCATAAGCTCCTTAAAAATCTGAGACCTCCGGCCTCCTCTAAAATAGCCGTACCGCTTGACGAAGCAATCTTGGAGTCCACCACCACAATATGGCAGACCCCTGCGACTATCCACCTGTCCACAAGAGAGCGGACAAGAAATACCTCGTGCCGGCAAAGGGCATGGAGTTCCTATTCAGCCACCCGCAACCAAATTCTCTGGTGGTAGAATCGTCTCAACAGAGATCAAAAACGTCTCAGTTCAAAACAGGAGGAAAGGACAAAGATGCCAAGAAAATAGAGCTGTTCGGCAGAAAGGTCTACTCCTCCTCCACCCTACTGTTGAGAATGGCGAATTACGCAGCGCATCTAGCGAACCACAATTTCGACAACTACTCTAGGTTAACCTCCCTCATGGACTCGCTTCCAGAGGACAAGAAGCCGGTGCTCAAGGCTATCGTGCAAGAAGGCTACGCAGCCTCGAGGACGGGAGTTCAGATCGCCCTGGATGTTGCGGACACAGCAGTATGCTCAACAGCTACGGCAGTGGTAATGCGAAGGGAGTCCTGGCTCCAAACATCAGGTATACCGAGGGATCTGCAGGCGAAGATCATCGATCTCCCCTTCGACACACAGAAGCTGTTTGCTGAATCAACTGACTCGGTCCTTCATTCCAGTAAAGACTCAAGAGCCACTCTTAGGACCTTAGGGATCTACACCCCTCCATACAGAAAGAAAAAGTACTACCCTCAGCAAAGACGGTACCAGTATCAGCCACAGCGTCCCCAGGACCACAGGGGTTACGAGCAAGGGCGACATCAACAGCATCAAGAATATAGAACTCCCAGGTGACGTTCCCAACAGAGCTGTGCGTCCTCGGGGCAGGGCCAAAGGCCACAAGTTTGACACACAGATCCAGGGCTGCGCCATCACTACCATCGCACAATGTCATCCGAAGCTGTTCTTCCACCATCGCCTCCGACCATTCTACGACCAGTGGCAAAGGATCACCACAGACAAATGGGTGCTGGAGCTCATAGCCACGGGGTACACGATCCCCTTCCAGTCGCTCCCACCGCCACGACCTCCACCCAGGCCCCACATGCAGGATGCCTCCCACGAAGCGAGACTCAAGCAGGAGGTAGACCATCTTATGCTCATAGGGGCAGTGGAAAGAGTGCCGGAGCGACTGCAAGGGAAAGGGTTGTACTCCAGATACTTCCTCATGGAGAAAAAGACAGGAGGCTGGAGGCCCATCTTAGATCTTCGAGGACTCAACCGGTACCTGCGCAAGCAACGCTTTCGGATTACCACAATCGCCTCCATCCTTACGGCACTGGACGATGGAGATTGGTTCGCAGCCCTCGACTTACAAGACGCGTATTTTCACATAACTATCCATCCAGCTCACCGATGATTCCTCTGGTTCATGGTAGGCAAAGAACATTTTCAATACAAGGTCCTGCCGTTCGGCCTCTCCTCGGCCCCCAGAGTCTTCACCAAGACCTTGGCAGTGGTGTCAGCCTACCTGCACAGACAGGGGGTATTTATATTCCCGTATCTGGACGACTGCCTACTCAAAGGGGCCTCGAAAGAGGAGGTACTACGCATGATACGCGTCACAGCAGGCACGTTCTCTTCGCTCGGCCTGGTTATCAATCTAGCAAAATCAAAGATAGACCCCACACAGGACATAGAGTTCATAGGGGCACGCATAAATTCTATTACAGAGAGAGTGTATCTACCAGAGACACGCTTTCGGGCCATCGGCTCCCTCGTGCAAGTCATCACCTTCAGCCCTACAGTGCCAGTTCTGACGTGCTTACAGCTGCTGGGCCACATGGCAGCAGCGATGTTCGTAGTACAGAACACCAGGTTACACATGCGCAGCATGCAGCACTGGCTGGCGAGCGTATACAAACTGGCAGCACACACCGTTCACACGGTGGTGTCGCCCATGACAGAGGTGCGCAAATCCCTGCAATGGTGGGTAAACCCCAAGAACATGCTAACAGGGGTGCCCTTCCACCAACCACAAGTATCGGTTTTTCTTACTACAGATGCCTCCCACATAGGGTGGGGAGCACACATGGGTGAAGAGGTGATGCAAGGACTGTGGTCCTCCACGGAACAGTCACTGCACATAAATATACTGGAGCTCAGAGCGGTGTTCAACACCTGCAAACACTTTCGAGACCATATACAAGGCAAAGTCGTCGGGATCAGTACAGACAATACCTCCACCATGTTTTATATAAATCGGCAAGGAGGAGCTCGGTCCCGTGCCTTATGTGCGGAAGCAGTCCGGTTGTGGAACTGGTGCATCGCCAACAATATAACCTTGAAAGCCTCGTACTTACCAGGCGCTCACACTGTGAAGGCAGACCAGCTGAGCAGGCGTTTCGCACTCATGCACGAGTGGCAGATCCGTCCCGATCTGCTACGACCGATTTTTCACGCATGGGGTTTTCCCCAGATAGACCTGTTTGCCACTCAACACAACAAGAAGTGCCCACGATTCTGCTCCAGGGCAGGACTGGGACGGGGGTCCCTGGAGGACGCATTCACGATCTCCTGGAGGGGCCCCCTGCCTTACGCTTTTCCTCCCACAGTGCTTATCCACAAAGTCTTGCAGAAAGCCAGGAGAGAAGGAGCCTGAATGATCCTGATAGTCCCAACGTGGGATCGACAGCAATGGTTCCCCCTACTCCTGCGCATGTCGGACCGTCCACCGAGGCCCCTCCCGGTCGCGCCGGATCTGCTCACGCAAGCCCAGGGGTCCATAGTGCATCCGCACCCCCAAGGCCTGCGACTACAAGCGTGGTTAATCCATGGCTCAGCTCCCTAGAGCGCACATGTACGGAGGAAGTGCAACAAGTCCTAGAAAGTAGCAGGAGGACTTCCACCAGGAAGACCTACAAGCAGAAGTGGACTCGCTTCATGGCATGGTGTTCTACCAAACAGCTGGCCCCCCTTTCGGTGCCTATATCTGTAATATTAGAGTATTTACTGGACCTCAAGAGAGGAGGACTCTCACTATCCTCATTAAAGGTCCACCTTGCCGCCATTTCGGCGTTCAGACACGAAGAGGAAGGGCACACAGTGTTCGCCCATCCCATGGTTACCAGGTTCCTCAAAGGGTTGGTAAACCTATACCCCCCTCGGAAACCGCTTCCACCTTCGTGGAACTTGGACCTGGTGCTTAGTGCGCTAACGGGACCACCGTTCGAGCCTTTAGCCATGGTTTCCCTCTGCCTCCTTACGATAAAGACAACCTTCCTTCTCGCAATCACGTCAGCTCGCAGGGTGAGCGAGCTTGCGGCAGTTATGGCAATGCCACCCTGCACTGTTTTTCCAAGGAGGTGGTAACCATACGGCTGCATCCAGCCTTTGTTCCTAAAGTTTCTTCTGAGTTTCATATTAACGAACCTATTGTTTTACCCTCGTTTTATCCAAAGCCTCATAACTCTAACAAAGAGGCGCGCCTACACCTCCTGGACATGAGGAGGGCGCTAGCCTTCTATATAGACAGGACCAAGTCCTTCCAGAAAACAGATAGACTCCTAGTCTCTCTCGCTC
This sequence comes from Carettochelys insculpta, assembly GCF_033958435.1. Classification (NCBI taxonomy): domain Eukaryota; kingdom Metazoa; phylum Chordata; order Testudines; family Carettochelyidae; genus Carettochelys; species Carettochelys insculpta. The sequence continues at coordinate 22,987,714 of NC_134157.1, forward strand.
CCAAATCGAAAGGAGAAGGTCTCTCTTCACAGAGAATCTCGAAGCACATCGTATCCTGCATAAAAATGTGCTACGAACTCAAAGAGACTCCTTTACTGGCCACGCCCAGGGCTCACTCCACTAGGGCGGTGGCGGCATCAACAGCCTTTTTCAAGGGCGTTGCGCTAAAAGACATTTGCAGAGCGGTGACCTGGTCATCCTATGACACCTTCGCCAAGCACTATGCCCTTCACAGGGTATTCCAAGAGGATACCCAGCTCTTGACAGCGGTCCTCTCGGGGACAAGCTGCACATGATCCGATTACCCACCTCCTATTTTGGGTTACTGCTGGGTAGTCACCTAATGTGGAGCACCCACGGGGACACTCGAAGAAGAAAGAGAAGTTACTCACCGTAGTAACGGTGGTTCTTCGAGATGTGTCCCCGTGGGTGCTCCACCACCCGCCCATCCTCCCCGCTTCGGATCTCTGTTTAGTGTTTTGCAGGAGCATCCGAGGTGGTTGGTCAAAGAACTGGCGGGGAACGGATCGCGCACGTGGCCAGGAGCGCGCAAGGGAGCGGCGCGCACCAGCGCATGCGCGGTCTGACAGAAACTGCTTGGAAGATCCGACCTGCGGCTCCAGGGCAAGCCCGACACCTAACGTGGAGCACCCACGGGGACACATCTCGAAGAACCACCATTACTACGGTGAGTAACTTTTCTTTAGTCTATAAGGTGCCACAGGACCCTTCATTGCTGTCTACTATGCAGTTTAACTATTTCACAGAGTTAACAAAGCAGCAAGATTCTACTCATCTCTAGGCTTGGATAATCTAGGAAAGGTAAAATGTGCGTCTTGTTTCACCCAAGGGAAACGCACTCAAATCTGAAAATTCCTATTAAACAGTAGTGCATAAGTTTAGCCTTATGTCCAGCCCAAGTTTACAAAGGGGTATTTGAGCTAAGAACATTCCCGTTTGCACAGGATTTTTAACATTCAGTGAATGTTATTCTTTAAAGCTTGCGTGCACAGTTCTTGAAATGCACACTATCCTGACACCTGGCTTACATAGTTTCTCCGAGGAAGCTGGAATTGTTCAGTATTTAACAGAAATTATCTGAATTATCTTTCAAAGTGGATGCAATAAGTTCTATGCGCCAGACCAATACTTGCCCTGTGTTCAAAGCAAAAACCTCTCCCCCAAAGATAACATTACAATAACATCTAATTGTACATGCAACTCCCACAATACCCTTTATTGAATAACTGCGATATAAGTGGCTTCAAACTATGCATTATGTACTTCAAGTTACAGCTCAAAAAGATTCCCTTAATTGTAGCTTCTCCCAAGCCTGTAGCAGAAAGGGGAAGCCTATTACAACTACATTAGCTCCCTCTACAGACTCAGCAAGAGAAATAATACGCATATATACATTTCAAATGTAACTCGTTTAACTTACAAACCCTAACCAGATCTTGGGATGCTGCAAACAATTTTGAAAGCCATTAAATATTGTGAGACCAAGTAGAATCTGCAGCTTCACAATGTAACTGAACATACTGCATTAAAGTTAAAGGAAGGTTATGTTTCTAGTACAGTGGTTCATCAGCATGATTCACAAACATCCAGCCGGAGCAGGAAAAGGCTTGCAGTGGGAAAAGCACCAGTCCCCTGCTTAAACTTATCAGACGTCTCATGGCTCACCTTCTCTGCCATCCATGATTGCAAGGCCCACTTCCCTTGCCATTCAAGATCACAAAACATCCTGCAGCAACTGCAGCAGCAAAACGTAATAGCAGGAACGCTACATCTTACGTTTCCTTATTCCAAACTGTTAGATCACGCTTAACAAGAGCAAGCTCTCTTCAAATCACAACCATCCCCTCCTGCTTCAGGGGAAAAAAAAGTGCACTAAATATTCCCTTCCCAGATGCTCTCCCCACTCTAACACCAAAGGCAGATGTCCTATTAAAGCTCACTTATCACGTCACAAATCCATGAATTACAACTTGAGAAACCAAAGAGCAAGTAATTAGCTTTAAAGTCAAAGAGATTAAAAAGAACCTACAAAAAAGATTCAAGTAATATTCCAGATTGATAACGGTCTTTTGGCATGACAAACTGCTCAGAAATTAGAAACAAAACTAAACCACTACTAAAAGATGTCCCTGCATTTGTGCTGGCTAGGATTAGAGCTGGGACAAAAAGCGTGGCTTTAAAATGATTTATTGGCATTAATATTTTCATTACAGGACGTGTCCCAAACTTTGATTGGGATGAGAAATTTGGAGCCTGGATTTTCCCTTCCAAATACCAGAGACTGGCTTGTTAATTACAACTTGGAAAGCTGACCCTTGGAAAATGTTCACTCCCCCATCCTTAGCAGTGACACCAGTTTGCATGTATCACCTGGGCAGGAAAAAGTTATTTGATCACTGATGATCAGATGTTAAAGGATAGATTTTTTTGGCCCATACCAATTGTGAAGTAAATTCAATGCTGCTTGGTACAAAGGGGCAGGATATATCTGTGTGTGGAGTGGGGGGAGAGACCCAGATGGTTATTAAATGCCTACTTGTGCTGAAATGAGGCAAAATGTGACTTTTCGGTATTAAAATGCAAACTATTTAATCTTCTGCAGTAAAATATTAACCCTTTATGGAACAAATCTCACCTTCTGATGTTGCTATAATTATACACCCAAGCATACTGTTAACACTCCACCTTTATATTTTATTTCCAATGCAGATCATCAAGGAAATTTGAGCGATAATTCTCTGACATGAACAAACATAAGTTCATTCAGACTTAAACTGAATGAAACCAAACTAAACACCATTAGTCTAATATGCAGCTAGGAAGTTCCAAAAGAAAATCTTTAGCCTTAACTCACCACAGTGGTATTTAGTTGTTGCAGGTATGCCCAACACTAGGGTGCAGTTGAGTTAAACATAATATACAACCAATGCACAACAAAGTAACTCATCTTTGAGTCTACAAAGTTACCAGTTTTAGCCAAGCTCTTAATATTTCATGTAGCAATCTGGAGTAACTGAGTTGCTATCATTAGAAAACAAACCCCCACTGGCTCTCAAAGTCACTTTTGTAAATGCAGCTCTGTTCACTTCATGTGAAGCCTTCAAACTTGTTTTTAAAAATCATGCCACAGAAAATAGTGATCCATAATGTACCTGTTCTCGGCTGAGATGTTTTCAGATTCATGCAGCAGCTGCACAAGCACCAGCGGTCAAATGCAGCTGAAGAGGTTCCCAAAAGTAGATCAGCCACAATCATGTCTGCACCAAAGACATACTTTACATTCTCCAGTGACCTTCTATCCAAGTGTGTCTTATTAACAGTATTTGTATTCTCACAGCTTAATGACTTTGACCAAGAGGTCTGTGGTCAGGCACAGAAATAGTTCTGTTTCCTATTTCACTCCAGTTGTATCAGATGAAATTTTTAAAATATATACATATTCAACTGCAATTTGTGCAGAGTCACCCAAGGGAACAAAACAACAAAGCCGCTTAAAATATTTCTGCACATCACTTCAGTATTTTTCGTAGTGAATGAAGTTCTTTTTTTAAATATGGTAAAAGAATAATTAACATTTTAGTATTAAGTGTAGAAATGAACATACAAACCCACATAAAATTATCCTTTTTTGTTACCTGGAAGTTTTCTGGTATTTTAAGCTAATCTTTTTGTACAAGTATTAAACTCAAATATAATTTACATTAAGGAATAGGCTGTCCTTAGCCTGTGGCCTATAATGAATTTGATTTATGCCAATTTGATCATAAAAATTCCACTCTGCTGAATTTTAAATCTTCCTTCAAAGTCACCTCAGTATGATGGGTAAAGGAAGGGGTTTCTTTTTTTGCTTTTAAAATGTACCATGTGTGTTATTCTGTCAGCAAAATAGCCTTAAACCAAAGTAACTGACAGACCAAAATAGTCTGTATTTAGTATATGCCTCTTATAGTTAAGATCTTCCCAGAGAATTAAATACTACAGGACCGTAATTTAAATAGTTCAGCCTATTTAATTAACTGAAACATTTAAACAGCACCCATATATGTCAAACATTTTTCTTCAACTTTCATAGTTTAAAAAGTTGACCAAAATGGCCTTGTAAAAACTAGTTAAAAGAAAACTGTTCCTGTGCAGGGACCCTGCTTATAAAGGAGTTAGATTTTATAGTCAGAAAATAGGGGGTTATAAGGAAAGTGCTGACACAGCCTTAACTATGGTGGCATGAATGAGTCGCTGTAATAATTAATCTAAAAAACCCCTAAAAGTTCAGAGTATATAAAAGGAGCACTTCCTGCTTTATGGTTGGAAAGACCAAGCTAACCGGGAATATCATTCTCTTGGGTCTACACTGCTTCTTAAATGAGATTACAGTAAGAGTGATGTACTGTAATACAAGTCAGCTGTGACAAGCAGCACTTTATAGAGCTATCTGTTTGTCTCCATCACTACATCACACAATGTGTCCCAGGACTCCAATGTGCAACTCCATTTACCACTGCATGACAAATGGGCAACACTTGTAAAAGGCACAAAGAGGTCCAGATCAGCCATGTAATGGTCACCCCAGCTGTACCATAGTGCTTGAAGGGAACAAAACAGAGCCCCAAGTTCATTAAACTGACCAGTAATGGATCTTTCAAAACGTGCCTTAGGAATACTACAGTAAAGGCTAAAATAAATAACTCAGCATGGAAGGCTAATCTAAAATGGTGTTTGATAAATTATTTATAACGTAGACGATTGTCTGCATTTAATATTGGAGCTACTAGTAGCATCTTTAAAAGATGATTTATGTGTTGTAATGCCATTAAACTTTATATTGGCCCACTGCTAGCTATAAAGTCTGCTGAGATTTAGAGAATGAGTTTTAAACTGTCACTGCAACATCAGAGTAGATGGAGGCTGTATTAAATCTTTACTTTAAACCTGCTATCTGGAGAGTTGCATTTTGTAGACACTCAAAAACTGATAGATTACCTCTCTACATCTGCTATGATACAAGTCCCAAATAGCAAAGATAAGGAACTTTTCCATATTATTCTTTTTTATAGCTTGAATCGAATTTCTCTTCACACTTAAATGATTTCCAGGTTTTGAATACCACCTGAGTAAAAATACAGAAAACTTTTCCATGGAGCACGTTGGTTATGTCTACACCCAATTACTCTTAATTTTTTTGCTTAAAGCTTTTAAGAAATATTATATCACTTATGCCTACTGATGTCTCAAACAAATACAGCAGTTGCAGCTGTTTAGAGAATATTATTTCCCTGATGTTTTGGGAACATGACACGTAATTCATATAGGAGACATTTTTCCCCCCACCGATTCAAAGATTGCACAGATAATCTAAATAACTAATTAAATAAAACTATCTGCGAAATAGAATGAGTATCTAGTAGATTACTGGCAGTATCCTATTTTGATATTTAGTATGCACATAAATAAAATGCTCTAACAAGATTAGTCTTTCATCACAAGTCTGAAAAAGCAACCTACGGTATATTTATATTAGGTGAAAATATTTTGGCAAATATCATTGGGGGTACTTTTGCACCAGAGTGAAATTTGTTCTGTGTCCTTATCGTACTGAAAGAGTATAATATACACACTACTTTAGGTAAGACTCTGAAGATTGAGGGAAATATTGGGAGCCCAAGAAAGACAGAGTAAAAATCCATAAAGAAGGCCTGGCAGCTAGGGAAACAATACCTCTGGAAGGACATAAGCAGCTACAGAAGGCTAATCAGACTTTGGAAGTGTAATCAGACTGTTGTACGTGAAAGTGTAGCTATACTTGTCTGCTGGGAGTAATTGTGCTGGAGATCAATGTGTGACTGGAAGCAACACTAAAATCTTTTTGGAAAGTTCAAGGAGATGGTCAAACCAAGATGACAGCTCTTATGCAAAGCAAAGAACATTTGTTTGTTTAAAGAAGAGGGTGGCAGCCACCCATTTAGTGTGAAACAGGACTGTTTAGTTAGTTACATGTTTAACTTGAAGTGGGGCAGGAGATGCAGAGCTAAACAATCAGAATAGGCCAGACTGTTGTAAAGTCCCAATCATGGAGCTTCCCAGCCAATGGAGTTTAGGTGATGAACATTACCGAGAGGTGAATGCTCTACAGCACACAAATATTTTATGAAGTTTCTGTACTGGGTATCAGAATCAAGACTGTGCTTTGTTTTCATCACACTTTGTTTGGGCGAAGTGAGTGTTTGAGAGTGACCACTTGGGAATTGTTAAGTTTAATTGAACTGCACCTGGTGCTGACTATGGGGAGTTACTGACATAGCTTTCACATTGTTTTGTTGCCTTTTCTTTTCCCACCATCTTTTGTACATGCTCTAAAAGGTCACAAAGGAGCTGCAAGGAGGTGGGGTAGGGACACAGAGTGGAGAGAAATCCTGTAGTCTGAACAGTGCAAGAGGGGGTCTGGCTTAATAAGCAGATCTGGAGCACATGGTAGAGGGAAATAGTGTTTGCTGAACACCTTAAAAACAAACTCATCTTAGCATCCAGCTGATCACAGTAGGAAATATTTGAAGATGAGAGGTTCAAGAGGTGGATGTTTAAAGTAGCCTCATCAACTCTAGAGGGATTCTACAAATACTACTCTAGAAAGTTAACAGCCAGCTATGAAATTAACAAAAGTAAAAAGCAGAAGGCAAGAGGGTGTTAAATTTGTGACAGCGTTAGGATGCTAAAGGGAAGTGAGGCTGGACAGTGAAGTGATACAATATTCAATTACTCTGGAACTTTACTGTCAATGAAAGAGCTAAAGCAAGCACCTATCAAAACAAAACAGCAGTCATGTGGCACTTTAAAGACTAACAAAATAATTTATTAGGTGATGAGCTTTTTTGTTAAAGTGCTACATGACTGCTTTTTTGTTCTGACAGACTACAGACTAACATGGCTACCTCCCTGGTACTATTCAAAAAGCACCTAGTTAAGAAAGGGAAAGCAGCAGAGAAGAAAAGGTGGTCAGTGAAAATTACCATGAGAACTCTCACTACAAGTAACAGAGAGGGAGCTGTGATAATCTATATACTATCAAAACAAAAAAGCAGCCAAGTAGCACTTTAAAGACTAACAAAATAATTTATTGGGTGAGCTTTCGTGGGACAGACCCACTGCCTCAGACCATAGCCAGACCAGAACAGACTCAATATTTAAGGCACAGAGAACCAAAAACAGGAAATCAAGGTGGACAGATCAGAAAAAAAAAGATCAAGGTGAGCCAAATCAGAGAGTAGAGGGGCAGAAGGGAGGGGCGGGAAGCTAAGAATTAGATTAAGCCAAGTATGCAAACACACTCACTACAAGATTAGTTTGCTGACCTGGTGAAAAACAAACAATTAGTGTATCTTCTGCTTCTGTATTCAATATGGTGCTTAAATGGAGCAGACAAGCGCCCCAAGTAGTTTTCTACAATATATAAAAGAAAGACTGAAGGAAATTACGTAAGAAGAAGTGGGTCTGTCCCATGAAAGCTCATCACCTAATAAATTATTTTGGTAGTCTTTAAAGTGCCATGACTGCTTTTCTGTTGTGACAGAATACAGACTAACATGGCTATCTCTCTGTTACTAAATTAATGCAGGAACAGATGATCACGAAACTAGGACTTGTGAAAATATTCAGGGATTCAGCTACTATGTAATTCTGTGGTTGATAGACATGTTCCCTGTGACTGGATTAAGATTAACATTGCATCCAATAGATTTCTCTGGAAGCACACTATCATTCCCAGACCTGCCAGGCCCACCTGCACAGTGATAAAAATGGAGCCCTACAACCACAGCTGAATTTCTCCCATTCTTTAAGGTACTTTCAGGAATGTGTTTTTCTTAAGGTAAGAGTTCTTTGATTCAACGCCAGAGCTTTTACTTAACTGTAATAAATAGGTTCATTGTGGCCTCAGGTTTTAAAATCTCAGAGCACCACAGATAATGAAAGAATAATGATGAATGAAGAGATCAAAATAAGAAGTCTTGGCATAGTCCATATTTTGGATCAGAATAATGCTACTATTGCTTTACTTTCCAGTCCTGCTTGCAGCCTTTAATTAGGCACAAAACTGAAGAACTCCAAATTCTGAAGAATTGCCACTTATGCTGCAATGCCTTCAGACAAATCTGGGTATCCAATATATGTACTCCACTCATTTTTGTTCAAAGCTTTGAAGCTATCAGAAGTTCATATAGGGTTAATTATTAGACTTGGGTCCCTTACAAAATTTTTACATACCAGAACTCTGGGTCATACTGTATTTTTGGAGTGATTCCTTTGTTATAAAATAAAAGATAATTGATATCCACTTTCCTAGACCTTAGTTTTTCTGTGAATTTTTATTCATGTCATTTTTTGCGTTACTTGTTTTTTTAACACCATGTGTTGCAGCGTAGTCCTAGTGGACACTAACACATCTTGCTCTACTTAAGAAGATTAACACAATGATTGCTGCTGGTTGATGTGCCTACCACCATCTATCTTGTAAGTCACCAATAATCATTCTGCTCTCCACCACCTTTAAAAAGGAACACTGCCTTCTGGTTTTCTGGAGCTCACTCAGAAACCTCTTGGATCCAGTAAATTTATAGAATTTATGCTGCTGTCATGGTGGTGGTATATTAACACACACGTCACTTCACTCCCCAGTCCCCCCAAAAGTGTAACCTCTTCTGGAGTGACTAAAGCATCTATTTAAAAGGAACAGAAATGAGGAATGAAATTGCAGGGCAAATATGGAATTAGTAGACAGTAACTAATTACCCAAATTAGGTCTGACCAGGGCATTGAGGCTAGCAGTCCTGTAAACACATTTTGTTCATTTGAAAAAAGATAGTGTTTTAGGATGTATGTTTACACACACGCACACACACACACACACACTCTCTCTAAACAAAATGTAAATGTGTACTACTTTAAACTTAAAATTTTCTACTGAGATCTCTTCTTCAGTAAAATACACCAAAGCCCTTACTCTTTTGTGATCACAGCAGTTTCATGTTTCATTGGTACACATGCTTGCAAGCCCAGACTCATCACCATCTTCCTCCTCCCCCATCCGATATTGTACACCGCACAAGTGTAATAAACCATGTTAATATTTCATACCAGTGTGAAATATGCTGGAGTATCAATTCAACATCTGCTGTCTTTAGGGTACTGGAATCCCGCAGAGACACTTTCAATTTGTAATTAAGTTCTATACTGAATTAATCAGCAGTTTATCTTTTTTAGTAAAATAACGTCTTCCCCGCTAACCTGGATTTACATTAACGATTTATGCCAAATTACCTGCCAAGACAAAAAAACTTATCTGATTCTAAGATACTATTCAGAAACATTGGTTCCTATATTTCTCTTCTTACATGAGGAGTAGTACAATAGATTGTTTCAGTGGTATGAAATCTTAAATTACAAGCCTCATCTTGTATCTGTTAGATATCTGGCTGCTTCTGTACTCACAGTAACTATGAATTGACTTGAGAACATATTTAATCCATCACTTGATGTCCTACTATGCAGAGTTCTAGGGAACAGATTCTCAGAATTAAATGAACTTGTTCAGCAATGAAAGAAGTTGATAATTCTACAACACTAAAGATTTTGTTTGATAATGTGGAATCTTCAATCTTCTTAGTATTACACCATCACCAGTAGTGACCTTTTGGATCTTGGCTACAAGGGTGTAGCAAGAAAAGCAAACCAGGCAAAAGAGTCATTTTAAGTAACTGTATTCCATTATACATCATAAGACCAGAGTCCAGCAGTGATATCACTGCCTCAGGTGAAGCGGTCTATGCTCCTTTCACTATCACCAAGGCCGTTTCTACCCAGGCCACTTCCTTTGGAAGTGGTGTGCTAATACAGGGAGCGAAATATGCTAATAAGGCGTGGATGCAAATTCCCCATGCCTCATTAACATAACGTTACATGATTTGGAGTCCGGAACTCCCAAAAATTTTTGGGAAGAAGAGGCCTCCGGAAGGAGGACCTCCTTGTGGAAACCGACCCCTCCCCCACCCCCCCGGGGCTGTGTTTCCACACGGACTTCCAGACTCAAAATCATGTGATGTTATACTAATGAGGGGTGGGGAATTTGCATCCGCACCTCATTAGCATTTTTTGCTCCCTGTATTAGCATGCCACTTCCGAAGGTAGTGGCCTGTGTAGAAATGGCCCAAAAGTGTTGAACAATCAAGGTGCAGAAAGATCAGCATTTTAAAAAGGAAAACTCATAGGTCTTCTTGTAAACTCTTTCCTCGTATGTTTACAAAAAGGCTTTATAAACCTTATAAGCATTCACTCATTTGAAGGGCCTCCCTTTTCTCAGCCTAGTGCAAATTCCACTTGGACCTTATTCTAATTCAGAGTTCTTCACTAGTACAGCATTGACACGCTTCCGTCTTCCAACTCTTGGGCAGAAGTTAGGCATTGTGCAGTATTTCTCAGTATATTTTCCCTTTCCCACGATTACAGGAAAGGCACAAACTAAAAATTCAGACTGGAACATCTGCTCCTGAGAATGCATCAAAAAATAATTACGTGTCTTACATCTATCCTATGTGCTGTAAAATGTTCTCTGACATTCAGCAGTTTGTGAATAGCTTGTCTACATTATTGTGCACAAACCTTAAGTGTTAGCCCTGCATAGGTAAGGAAATTGTTTCATCCAATTTAAACTAAAGAATGGATGAACTTAGGCACAATTCCTGTATCTGGAGATAGTGTAGCGAATAAAGAAATGTTTTGGTTATCAGTAGTAACTCAGGAGGAAATCACCCTTAGGCAGTTTTATTATCTGACTTCCATTTGGAAATTGTGCTTTGATATCTGCAAAGAGCATATATTAAGAACTGCTCTCCAGTAATCCCAGGCATTTAAGAGCATATCTTGTTGCAAAGTAGCAGGATACATTTACAGTTAACTTAATAGTTCCAGTTTTTCATAAGTTCTATACTGGAAATAAATTTTCCTGTCAGTCAATGCATGGAGTTAAGAACCATACTTGTCCAATACATCAAAACAGGAATTGAGTTAACATATTTAAATAATTTTAGCTTAAAAAGAGGAAACAGTTTTACATAACTCCTAAAAATAAAGGTTTGTCTGCACTAATATCTGGCAGCGGTCTGTACAGAGATACGCAGCTCCAAACGCTGACGTAGTACAATCACATAAGAGAACATCAAATCTGTACTAACATGAACTCTGTGAAAAAGAAACAGTAAAATAGCAGAAATGTAGCACTTAAAAGACTAACAAAATTATTTAAAGTGCTACATTTGTGCTGTTTTGTTTTGTTTGAGTACAGACTAACAGGGCTACCTCTCTATTACTAAGAAACAGTAAAGACAGTCTACTAACAGCCTAGTCTATTGTCACTGAGTAATGAAATAAACAGGTACACAGAGCACAAGTTTTAAGCACTTTTTTGTGCATGGGGCCAGATGTTTAATTTTGTTCTGTTGTTTACTTAAGCTCTGTTTGAGGCCAACAGGAGTGCAAGTATCTCAGGCAGGCTCTTCAGCTTAACTCTAATAGTTCTGCTTGATCTCTATTGTCTGAAGTCTAAGTTCAGCCAAGAAACTTCCCAGCAAGCGGTCATCTTCCCATGGAGCCATTAAACCTCCGAATGTCAGCTGGTGGAATTACCCCACAGACTTCCACACCTGAGCCCTAAGGCAGGGACACAGACGTTTTGATCAACCATCACTAATGAATACAAAATTCATATGCAGCTTGTCATTGCTCATGAGCACTGAGTCATACAGATGCAGTCTAAATAAGACTGATGAGACAACCATTGATGAAGATGACAGAGTTTTGACAATCAAAAAAATCCAGTATTCTTGTCAGCCATTAGTAAAAACAAAGCCAGTGTGCTTAGCAACATATTGCTACACCCATGTTTTCCAATGGTCCCCCAAAATATTAATGATTGATGAAAGAAAGCAGCATGCTTTCACAGCATTGCAGGACTATGTCTTAAGTATTTTCACTTAAATAGAAAAAAAAGAGCAGTAATTTAGTAGTTACAGAGCAGCCCTCCATTTGGAATATCAGTGGCTTTACATAAACCTATTAACACTCATTTCCCTTTGAGGAAGACATCTCCTTTTTACAGATGGGGAAACTGACACACAGAGGCACGGACTTCCACATGTCTGTGATCAACACCAAAGCCAGAAATTGCACCAAGGTGTCCCATGGATTATCCAACAGACATGGTCTCCCCTGTCCTGTATGGTACCACTCTTTTAAAGAGAAATACATTTAGCAAAATGGAATTGAAGGGAAAAAAGGAGAAATCTCTTTCATGGGCTTCAGAAATCTCTCCTTCCTGCTAAGGTAAGTGTTTGTCTGCATTTACTATTCAGTTTAGACTGCATAATCAAAAATACTGCATGGCCTCACGTTTTCAGAACAATATATTTTGGATTCAATTTTTTAGATCCTGTGTTTCCTCCCAACACCTTCATTTTTCTATTTGTCTTCTGACCCTGAATGCTTTACAAATCTTTACTAAATTTTCCTATCATGGTTTTGTGTGACTTCTGTTGGTCATCTTACTAGTCTCCTTATTTTGGCTTATCTTTTTATGGGTTTGATGAAATATGGAAGGCAAAGCAGAAGTATGAGCAGTTTATATCTCTGCTGAGTCACACACGAAGCTCTCATCAGCTGATTGCAACATACAGGCGCACACAGCTGTATTTTATCAAATAATTTTCTTCCATAAATCTGAAGAAACTTCTTCATGAGAGGCAGGGTGAATCGCCAACATTTATATTAAAGCTCTTTTTCCCCACATAGCCTTACGAATACAATCACCACAAAGATACAGGCAATTCAAAAGCTCCAGCACTTAATATTGTAGACAATTTATCCCAGTTCAGGATCGTTACCATATCTCTTGATACTTTCTATTTTTAAAAAAGCACACACCATTAATGTACTTGACAAACTGAATGTGGTGTTTAACAGTGGTGAATGTGGTGTTTGCAGTCTACAAAATGGGAAAAAACTTTTTATACCGTAAGATCTAAGCTTACAATAGTGTATTAGCTGCGCTGTTCTACCACTTATACTATGTAAGGTAGATCTGTAGCTACCCACATGACAAATTAATGTTGTTCTACAGCGGTCAGGTGCTTGGCATCACATTTTGAAGCCTCCACAGGCCTTCAGGGCTGAAAGTGTGCACTTCTTCAGCAATCTATAACAGCTCCTCTAGAGGCCAGCACTTGGTTCACAATGAAACATGACTCCATAAATCAGACCGCAGAAGTAGCACTTGTGTATGTCACTATCCATCTTAGCAGTTTCTCTGAAGATGCTGGGTCAAGATCATCTCTCAGAATTGCAACCAGTGAAAGACCATCACAGCTGGCATTGACAAAGCATGTGCTACTCAAAACGGAAGACACATTAAGTCTATTGCGGAGGGGGAGGACTAAAACAACCCACACATCCTGCTGGTGTTAGCATGCCTCAGGCAGTGGGAGAAGCTTCAGCAACTCATCTTCAAACGGCGGAGAGCCAGGGCTCTAGAAACCTGTAAAAATTGGCTAAGCCTGCAGTCTTCATTTCTTTAAGTTGAGCATCTTCAAAGTCTACAAATCTAACTGTAGGGCACAGCAGCTGCCACTGCAGATTTGATCCTCTCAGCTTTTGGCAGCTCTCAACTTGAAATTCTAGTAAAAGAATTTTTCAAGTTCCTATTATTGCCTGTCATGGATTTATAAATATTGTGCACTATCTGCTGTGGCATGGTTCTCATGGGATGCCAGCACATGCCAAAAGCATAACAGAATGAAAAACAGTTCCTATTCTTCAAATAAATGCTAATTTTTAACTGTGCTCACACTATGTGTTTGGTGATCAGCTTCAATAGTACAGAATATATATCAGAGGAGAAAAAGGCTGATTGTCTTTTCCAGCAGCATTCAGCTGCTACTTTCATTAAGCTTGTTTAATTAGATTCCAGATGCTAATTTGCAAGTCGATACCAGAGGGTGCAGGACAGTTTGCCTTTGAATCATCTTCTGTGATGTGATGGTCTTACAACACACCACTACGTTTCAGTAGCCCTAGCAAGAGATTCTAACAATTAATGCAAAAAGGAACAGTACTGATCTTTACAGAAAAACATTAAATCTTCTACCCAGTTTTCATTAATCTCCAAGAATTTTAAATGTGATCTCTCCAATGTGTTTGAGCAAGTTGACAGTTATGTCCATACCATGTAATACAAAGACTGGCTGCATTTATGCCTGTTGTTTAGTCCTTTCACAATAACTATCGTTAAAATTTATTTGTTTTTAACCTTGCTGAACTTCCCAACGTGTCAAGTAACCTGATTTTCAGAATGCAAAGATGTAGAATTTACCGTTAGACTTGTCACCTCTTAGCCATACAAGAAGAATGGAGAAAAGTATAAAGGAAAGAAGTCCAACAGTCTTCTGAGTTAGCACTCAGCTATAATAGATTGTTCTGATATGGTGTTATATCCCAGAACACGTGATGAACACAAAACCAGTCTTAAATTGTATGATAGTCTCTAGACCTACATATCAATTCCAACAAATTGACAGATTACATTTCTACATGCTTGATAAAATAGTGAATTTCTCCTAATATTAAATTCCGTATATGAAGAAAAATGGTCAGCCTAATTAAATTTAAGTAGAAATGTTGTAAGTTTACATTTTTAAAATATTTTACTCAAAAGGGATTTAAAAACCAAGAACATTGGTAACTCTTTGAAAATAAGATACGAGGTTTTTCTTTCAAAATGGCAAAACAAAACAAAAAAAAGCAGCTATTGAATTTTAAAAGGGTTGTACAGCAGTATAGAAGTGATTGTTCCTAAGGATTTTAGCTCGTCACTTCAGGCCCCACATGTTAAAAATCCACAGTTACACAGGAAACTGGACAAGAGTCAAAACTGTGATGTTGCCACACTCAAAGGTTTGCATTACACAGTCACAGACTCAACCTTTATTTCATATTTAATGGATTTTTCTGTTAGTCGCTCAACCTTTGTTCTATTTAAATGAAGGCGTTTGAGAGCCTAATTAAAAATATTCCAAATTTTGACAACACTGCTTATGCATTCTAGACACTAAACAAAGTCTTGTCTCATTAGGTGCTCTGTGCAGCACAGCAGCTTTGCAATCTTGATCTTGTTTGTTATCAAAATTAAAAAAAAACCAACATTTTAACAGAACTATAATTATTTTATATGTAAAATTCTGGGAAGAGTCACTCTAGGAGTAATATGAAAAGCGATCCATTTATTGCCCATTTTGTAATCTTGTAACCAAGTTAACTGGAAAAAACACTTAATTCAAAATTTTTAGTCAATTGTTAACCCATGTAAAGTTATTCCATAAGAAAATTTAACAGAATGCAGCAATCCACTTAAAATTTAAATTTAAATATCGGATAGGAATTCAGTAGAATTATGGAATCACACTGCTGAGTACACATGCCAACTGAAATGGTCTGTAGCAGAGATGCAACAAAGATTAGTGACATTTGAAGACATTTATCACAGTTAATCATATTTCTTTTGTGACCATGAGAGTAAGTTAAACACAAAATATCTTAAAATGATGTTATAGCTATCTTTGATGTTACAATGACACTTATGAAATATAACTAAGCGTTAGACATTTTAAACTACTTCAAACTCTCAATTATGAGTTCAGTTCTCTTTTTCTTTAATACATGGAATTATTAATCAATTACAAGTAGAATCAGCAAGCATTGAAGGCAAGTTTGAAGAGATTAATTTGATTTAAAGGATAGCCTGACATTACTGATGCATTCTATCAGATACAGTCAAGTTTCTTAAATGTTTGTTTTATTTTCATCAATAGAGTATCTGCAAACAACTGTGGGATTTTGTTTTCTTTTTTTTTTTTTAACCTTTTTAGGTGAATAGTTATCGAACAGTAACTTTTTTAAAAATCGTAGTATGCCTCATTCTACACAGGTGTGCAGAACTGCTTAAATAGAAGCACAAGACACGTTCATAAACAGATATGGGAATGGACCACCTTATTCTGCCATGTTATGTATTCAAATCTATCATGGCACCACTACTTTTTTTTTTACTCTTGAATTATCACTGTTGCATAGTAGCATGCATTTGTGGATTATTCAAGTTTGATGATACAGACCATCAGCAGTGCAACCTATAAATAACCTCTTTTAGATAGATCCTGAAGATTGGAGTACGATTATTATTCCAACTGACACAACGAACTTGAAATCCAGTCAGTTTCAAAAAAATGAGTCAAAAGGCAGTTTCAAGTATTAGCTTCTGCCAATTTTTGTGGTTTAATCATCACTTTTTTTTTCTTTCTCTAAGGCTGTGAAAAACACACAAATGGGGGAGAATGAGAAAATAGTTATATGGGGAAGCTGTGTAACTGATTTTACAAGCACTCTCAGAGACCTAAAGTAAACTGCAAACAAAGAATTATTTACCCTCCAATCTTTTACCTATATCAATCAGAAGCTCTTGCAAAAGCTTTTAAAATCATTAGAGAGAGAAGCAGTGGGATTTGTAAGCTGGCTGCGTCCATTTGAATTTTTTGTCAGCTCTTCAATGAGCCAGCATATTACAGAGAGCGAGCGGGAGCAGGATGGCTATGTTTGACTAAAAAAAGTCGACCAACATTCAAGATTAGCATTAAACCCATATGATGTATACCTCAGTTTGAGAATTACTGAAAGAAGAAATACTAAATTAAAACACCCCAAAGGTTCCTTACCTCCATGTCTGGTTTGTATTTATCTTCAAATACTGCCATGGCTGCTAAGGATCCAGAACCTACAATGAATAAAGTTAGACATGTACTTCAATTCTGATGTATTTGTAACATAACTGCTGGCTTTCTAGAGTTATTTATTAAAGAAAATGAGTATCACTACAAGTGCAACACACCACAAACTTGACTTGAGCTCCTTAAAAAAACAGCCCTTATTTTAGCCATATACCATTTAAATGTCCATTCTCATGACATAGGACACTTACTAGAGTCCCAAATTTATCTCTAGTCCACACAGGGTTGGTGAGATCCTACTTTCTGTAAGTTATTTATAGTAAAATGCTGATGTATGAAAACAAGATTCTAGAAAGTGAGTTAAATGAATACCAGAGGTCACATTTCCTGTTCCACAGCCATACCCTGCCAGGTTACAGGGGTATAACACTAAATAACAAGACACTTAGAAAGAAGATATTGTTTTAATGAGCTGCCCTGGGATAGTCACCTTGACACAAAAAACAAGTTTATCAACAATGGCAAAAGCTACTGCCATCAAGTTATTTTCCACACCTACTTTAAAATAATTTATTATGCAGTATTTTGAGCCATTGTCTTTATGTCGTCTTTGGAACAGTAAGAGCAAATAGATACAATGACAAATATGGAGCTGAGAATATAGTATATCTCTGATCCATTCAAAGATTGTACTACAAGGGTACTGAGGAAACAGAACCCCTTTTTCCTGAAGCAATGTAATTGCAGGCTTTATAAATAAATAAGCACTTCCTGCACACAGGCAAAAAGCAGCTCAGCACTATTTGAAATTTTAGACTTGCTTTGTTCAGAAAAGAGTGGATCTTTAGGAAGACATCATTTTGTCTTCACGGGGCCCTGACAATATTTCAGGATGCTCTACTTTTGGAGAACGAATAAAGTTACTACCAATTTTTTACTCCAATTAAAGATTTTTTTGGCATTTATTACTTTTTAACTTGTTTTGCATACCACTATCTGTTTAGCTAGGTCACATAGAAAGCCATATTTTCTATTTAAAATGATTTGTGTACATCGCTTGACCACCTCAATGGTTTAGAGAAAGAAAAAGGCAGCGATTAAACAGTTTCAAATGAGGTGTCCTGCTGATTTTATCAAGTCTGCTGAATGTATAATGAAAAAAGAGAAGCTAACAGTGACACTGTTGAGGAAATACAGACTACCTTGTCTGAACCATTTAAGGAGGTCCAATTATAGATCAAATTTAAAGGGTAGAAACAGCAGATTTACAGACACAAATCAATGAACATGGTAATCCCAATGAATATGACAGATATTCCTGTTACAGAATATTGCTCTGGTTGAGGATCATTACCTTTACAGTACCAAATACATCACATCTAAAGCAGTAGGATGCTCTTACTGTGTACTTGTATTACAGGCAATGACTATTCATTTAGACTTTGGAGCAATATGTGATTCTACTTTTTAACAGCTAAAACTAGAAACAAAGAATTTTTAAGGAACTGGCAGCAGAAGAGAACCATATAAACAGATGCTATCAACAGACAAAATGTCAGACAAAAGAAATTTCACTGATTTTCTAACCAAGAGCAAAATAAATTGTTCCCTGGAATAGATATGGGACCTGTGTATAAATGACGTTGACAAAACAAAGCCAGTCTATGTGGAATTATATGGAAAAGCAATTCTAATTGGAGAGATAAAGAGCCACATAGGGGAATGGATCCCAAAACTATAATGCCTCCTTAATTCATCCAGAAAAGGCCCTCGATAAACAGAATGAGAAGTTTAATGAAAATACTAAAAACCAGTATTTTAGGACTGCTTATACTGAGAGCCTCATGACGTACACACAACAGTAAGATCGCTTCCAGAGCCTAACCGCAAAAGATATATTTCAAAGACAAGGCTGTTGCTCTTCAGGAGTAATCACTGATCTGTACATTTGAGAACATTTTATATTACATCTTCTAAAACTTCTGTTAACGTGAGCCCATTTTACATACCTTTCTATTTTACATGAACTTCCTATGCATACCAGTGGATGCTCTTAGAGAACAGGATGGATAGCTTTCTCAACCATCCACTTAAGTCTACACAGCACTTCTGTTGTTCTCTCTTCAAACAGAATGGTTTTTCCTTATAAAGCAATAATCTCAAACACCACAAAACTTGAACAGGTGCAGTCTTCTACCCCACCAGCTGCTTGGTGAAGAGATCCCAAAGATAAAATGTCCAAAAAGTTCAGAATCCCAGGACAAGAACAAAGCAAACTTTTAAAGGAAGGAAAGTCTCCTATTTATTAAAATTGTTATGTAACAATTAAAATAGTGTGCAATTTAAAAGCTTCTTGGAGTTGCCTCTTATTATTTATACTGGTCAAGGTAACTAATAAACAAGATTTCAAATTCAAATTAAAATATGAATCTAGTTTATCCCACATACAAAGAGGCTTTCAACATGGTGCCAAAAGCTATCCAATTCTGAGACCCATGTTTTTACATCTGTTACATTCATTAATCTACACACATCAAGAAACAATGGAAGTCTATGAAGGTCCTAACAAAACTAATAACAATAGAAAGCAGAGCCTGGAGAAGATGTCCACAAATTGCTACAAATTCTCAGTGGTCCATCCTGTGTCTGTAAATTCAGAGCGTTTTATGGTACAGCTTTTATTCCCTCACACAAAGAAAAGTGCACTGATTGTAGACTTACTGCTCAGTCCAAAAGTCTGTATGGGACCAGAGTTCAAGATTTCTGAGGAGATATGGATTTTTGAATGATGGAGTACAACAGGGACTTTGCGTAACAGCTGAATTTATTAATTGCATTTTTATGTTTTTTATACTTGCAATGCAAGAATAGGGATGCATTTTTAGAAAGCTAATTAGTTTTTTTTTATTCTGCATTCCTCTAAAAATTCAAATAGTCCACAACTTAACACTGATGTGAGATACTTTGGAGACTGAGCTGTACCTTGACTCATTCACACTAAAAAGAGTACCAACCACAAGCATTTAGCAAAAACTGCTCACATTCTTCTGTGCAAGATGAACTCCTCCATTACAGAAGGGTTTTTTTTCCACTGTTTATACAGCTGCAGAACTGGCAGAATGCCAGCTATGGACAGTTGCTTCCAAATACAGATGTAGAACTTCACTATCAACTGACATCAACTTCCCAATGGCTGTCAAATATATGATCCAAACAAACGCACAATGTTCCAGGTATTATGGACGCCTTGGGAAAGTTATATATTATGACTGGCAAGCAGGCAATAAAAATCCATAGAACTAAGTGAAAGCTGGACGTCTGATTTCTCTCATTGCAAGGGCCACTGAAACCACAAAAAAAACCAAAGCATGAAGGCACTGAAGATATCCTGTTTGTATGTGGGAACCAAGGCTGTTCTCTTATTTATACATTCTATATCTACCAAACATTAATTTCTAACAAGCATGGAGAAAGAAGTTAAATGTTTTCCAACGTTAATGTTTGAAGAGATGTGAAAATCTTTATTTTGCAAAATATAATCCATTACTGTCCATTAGTTAGGGAGAGAAACAATTACTAGAAAAGAGATCAGGTAGGACAAGTAGTATCATTACTGAACCAACTTTTGATAAAAGACACTACACCCCATCCCCCTTGTCTCGCTCATATCCTGGAAGAAGAAGGGCTACAACAATGCTGGAACTCACTAAAAGTTCATACAAGAACTTTAAGCAGAAATAGCATTCAGCCACTTCCCAGCAACACAGTGAACCAGTGCACTTCTCTGGTGGCCACCCTTGTGCTTGATAATCTAAGCGTTAACTTTTAAAAGAGTTTCTAGGCCTCATAATATTTGCAAAATAATATTCAAATGTGAAGCAAATGTAATTACTAGAGTGATGTCTACAAGTACCATTAACCAATAGCTCTCACAAAGGTCAAAATGGTACCTATTCAGCTCAGTGTTACATTAATGCTACAGACTCTCTTATTAAACAAGGCTAATCATTTATTAAAACATGAAATTATGAAACGATTGTATTATAAATATCAGAACAATCGACTGGTAAGTATCATTTCACTTTGGCATCAGAAGAGTACAGGGCAGGCATGTAACAGAAAACACCACTGTCTTTAAAGATGTAGACAGATTTTTCAAAGAAGTTCAACACTCAAGAGCTGGCACTGAGGAAAACTGCAAACTGCTGAGAGTTGAGTGCTTGAAAAGACTTCCTACTTCACACAGGTGCTCAAATGTGAGCACTGATGGGGTGTCCAACCAACACTCAGCCTGAAGGGGTTAATGAAGGCCAGATGGACAAAGTTAACCTATTAGGCTGAAGGCTGAGACTAGAGTCCTAATTAGGGGAAGCTCACCTGTCTGGGAACAGGTGGAGTTTCTATAAAGCCAGAGAGATAGGCTGTAGTTGCTCTCAGGGAGAGAGAAGGCATGTTTTTTTAAGGGCTACAGAGGCAAGTAGGCCATGGCCACTCTGTGGAAAAAGGGAATAGACAGGCTGGGAAACTTGAGACAGGCAGAGGAATGCTGGTTTGGGAAGCAGCCCAGGGTATAAGTAGCAGGGCTGGGGACTGAACAGGTCTTGGTAGCTTAATGTAGGTCCTTGGGCTGGAAACAAGAGTAGAGGGTGGATCCAGGTTCCTCTATCTACCACTGGAGAAATAGCACTGGTGGGGCAGAAAACTTGAAGACTGCTTGGGTCACTGTGGACCTGAGACTTTGAAGGACAATCCCCTGTAAGGGGAAAATGAACAGAAGGCTGAAGCACAAAGCAAGAGAGGCAGCTCTTGAAGCATGAGGGGGCTGTAGACAAGAACAGAGAAACCTTGTGCAAGCATGGAAAAGGGCATCTGTCTCTCAGAGCTAATCCCCAGAACAGCCAAGAAGAGATGCCATTCATATGGTGAGTAAAATGTACCATCACTGTAGGTATTGAACAACTACTTATGAAAATCTGGTGACAAAAATCTGAAAAGCACTAGGGACAAATTTTTAAAAATACATACATAGGACAATAAAGGCAAAACCAGCAGCAGTTATACATTTGACAACTGTAATAGCAGCTTGGCTATGGCCAATCATATGGCAACATGGTATTTTATGTTGAACGCAGCCTATATAAAATGGGAACAACAGTTGAGTTTCAACCTCACTGAATAATCAAAAGCTTAGCTGCTCAATTATAATTAATATCTCAAAGCCACTGAAAGTATTAATAAAGCATTGTCATGCTTGGTAACTCAATTAAGTGTTTCTTAATCTAACCATTCTCACATTCAAAATAATCATATTACAAATTTCTTTTAGCATAAGTGTTAATTATGGTCATGCCTGAATAGTCAATCTAGTATCTTAGTGGTATGTATAACTACAGCATCTCTCTTCTTGGCTCAACATAGACACAAACACCTCTTAAGTTGTATGAAATCTGCATAATTGCAATGCTTAATTAAAAGAACATTATTATAATGAAAAGCACGTTATTTAAAAGTACATAATCTGATTCGTTTAGAAGACCCAATAATTCCAAATGTAAACGTTAGAAGCACAGTGTCAGTCAGAAAGATGTTACATTATACTAAATTTTTATTTCTATGAATCAGTTTAAGAACTGTAAAAATGCAACAGACCTTTAAAAATATGCTGGTATAGGACTTCCAATAATCAGTCAGCCATAAAACAGTTAACTTTGCAAATGTTTTCTGTAAGCACCACTCTATGAAGATCTCTTAAAAAAATTAGGAATTGGCTTAGCCTCTAAACAAGTAACACTGTAAATTGCTACACATATTGAAACATACAAATAAAATTTTAAACTAAGATTTAAGAAGTTGAAGTCTTCAATAAATGCTTTTTAATCTGGTAGTTAATATGGATGTGACCTAAAAATGTATTTCCGAGGAAACAGGTTAACTTTTTTTTAAAACCGCTTTACTGAGTCTGGCATTCTATAAGTGTCTTCTTTTGGGTTAAGAAGTAACAACAAGTGTATGGATTCTGTTACGGAATTTCATGTTAGAATCATGCTTTGTCTTATGTGATACAGGAGTTATCAAATTCTCTTGGCAGCTTTCATTTTAAAATTTAAAAGAAACCCAGATGTCATAAGACATTCTCCCAGCCCTCAAGTTTCAGGATTAATTGCAATTTTTTTTTTTAAATCCACTTAACTGGATCATTTTCAACAGAACTTTCACTGCAGAGAACTTCCAACTGCTTATCAGCAGTCCATTTTCAGCACCCAAGGACCTGTTTGCTATCTCAGCCTGCCACTCTGGAGGAGGTATTCAGCGTTGGGAGACTAACATTTAGAACTTTCTAATCCATCAGTGTCAGGGCTTCCTGACAGGGCACTTATTCACACACACTCATTGTTATTCAATTTGCTACTCATTCTAGGTAAAAATTCAGTGCTCTCCACAGCCGCATCGATTGGGATCATTTTTCAATCTGGTTCCTGGCTCAGTGGCCTAGTCTCTTGGTGGTACTGCTTGCTCTGCAGGCTGACATTGCCAATGCATGAAGGGCTGATTTATGAATATAAAACAATGTTGGTACCATGGGACTAGGTTCAGCCACTAGAGACCACTGGAATATATCTTACTGCTTCCAAAAGCTGAACTACAGACTTCAAGCAGTTTAATTTCATGCATGCATTTCATTAAGTCTTGGCTAGAAGCTTTCCTAGACAAGACAAGCAATCAGACAATCTTGCACCGTTTGCTGAAATCCATATTTGTCCTTGTCAGCATAAACAGTTTAATTTGATGCTTTCACTCCTGAGTAAGCAGAGAGTATCTTTTGAGGCCCTTACGAAAAGAAAACCCTCTCTGTTTATCCACTAAAGTATTTCAACCACTCACTACAGAAAAATCCACTTTGCCCTTACAGCAAACTATCCATGGTGATAAAATATATATACCAATTTATTCACACTAATTTGTCACTTGAAAATATTACTTGGAGTTAAATACTTGTTAACAACAAAAAACCCTTGTTAAAAACTTGTTAAAAACAAAAATTCCGATGCATCTGGAAAGAGAAGGGAATAGCCATCTCCATTATGATTACTACACACTTCTGACTTGGGGAACCAACTCCTATAAAACAGAACCTATTTGGAAACCATATATACCTATTCTCAGTACTGAGCAACCAGCTCCTGCAGCGTAAGCTTGGTTTCAAACACACAGCATATGAAGACGGATTTACTCTGACATTTTTCAAATACTGAAAAGTGTCTTTGGTCTATAATGAGGCATCAAAGTTCCAGCCCATTATCCCCAGCTTTGCATCCAGCAGCCATATAGGTACCACTACTCTTTCCCTCCTGCTTAAAGGCAGCCCAATCCAAACCAGTCACCTCTACCATGAACCTTGTATCCCACCACTGCTTCTTCTGCAGGTCCCAAAAGCAACGCAATTTCTAAGATGATGTTTAAACATTGCTAGTATAGCAAGCTTTAACCAAATTATTTTAATTAAGCAGGAAATGTGTGCGCACAACGTACACTGAACAGGGTATAGAAACAGCATGTGTTGCTGAATATCGCTAGATGTTCTTTGGTAACCTGGAGATTATTTTTTAGGCTTTTAAGTAAAAGATTTGGTACAGCAGAAAATGAAAAGTTTAAAAAAAGTACTAAAACAGCTTGAACTGCAGTGCATCTTACATGAACTGTTCCTGCTAGCTGATTTTTAGTCAAAAATCTGTGAATTATGCCTAGAGACATATCAAACTTTTTTTAAAACAAAAGCTCCGAAAGAAACTATGTTGCTAAAAGCAGATTGTATTACTAACCACTGGTTCACTGATCAATCAATACCTATTTGCACTGTGAAGTGATTCAGGGTTTTCTATTTGGTAATGTATTGATTATAGAATACATCATAAAATACAAAATCCAAACTAATATTTATATTATTTTAGCTCTATCAATAGCCAGAGTGGATCACAACATCACATACAATAACTGTTTCATTAATTTTTTATGGCAAGTAAACAATTTACAGTACCAGTTTCTAAGGTAATGGTGCCATCTATTGGCCTAATACCATCTTTGCAGAAAATCTGTAAGTTATTCAGAATTCATATTACAAGCTGTGCTTTCTTGTTAATTTACTGTGTTTTTACTTCAGCCACCTAAAAGGCATTTAAAATCCTAACCACTAAAGGATGCGTGTTATAAACAGGGATATGTCAGATATTAGTTTTTTAAATGCATTATCACTTTTTAAAATACATTAAATCAGTTCTTAAAGGCCATAGACTTTCAAGCAATTACCTTGCAAATGGATGTGTATATCTCTCAGGCACTAATGAGAAACCCACTCTCAGGAACATTTGTGAGAGGTATCGGAAGGAAAGCTTTTGTTAGCTGGGTCTGAAATTAGCTTATACAAAGGAGTTTTAGAATGTATCTGTTTTTTACTCACATGGAAGAAAAAAACAAATTAAAATCACGCAGTAGTAATGATGAATTGTAGTGCTCATGATCTCATTGTGTCTCCAAATTCTTCTCAAAGACACTCTCAGCAGACACCAGAAATGTTTTTATAATATAGTCAATAAAAGAGAGACATTCTTCTACCTGTGTTCTTGAGTTCTGACAAATTAACTGGAATGCTACTATGGCAATAAAAATAACCCTATTATTCCTGTGAATTCTGTAGGGAATACCATGGAGGATAGAGGGAAGAAAAGAAAGGGGATGGCGTGAGGGTCAAATGGATTGGTAAAAAGGAGCTCAATTAACCACAACCCCTAGTAAACATTCATTTTATCAGCCCATCTATTCACTCACAATGTGACATTCTGGGCAAATTATACATGAGAAACTGCTAGATGCATATTAGGTCAGGGAGTAAGAGGCATGGGTAGGGTAAATATCTAGTGTTATAACACCCCCAGCTTGGAGAGTGATACCACCCCAAGACTCCAGGGAAATATAGGGATTCATTACTTTGGTTTTCAGTGTTTTAGAGATGCAGGTTTTTCGGCCATTGGAGTCTGAGGCAGCAGCAACAAAAAGTCATCCTGTTTGCCGCTGTCATAAAAGCCCATTTCAAGATATTCTAGATAAATGGAAACTTTTGCTGAAGATAGTCCCTCAAAACTTCGAAGAATTTACCATAAATAAAACACTCTGTGACTGATCTGAGGAGTCTGACAAGAAAAGCCTGTGTTGAGAGCAATGAGTAACCCAATCTTAATTTCAAAAACTACCACAGAATGACAGTAATTCTTAGGGATAAAAGCCATAAATTTAAATGCTGGAAACTGGGATGTTGAAACCCTGGCTAGCAGGACAGATCCAGCCTACTTGATCTATTTACATGGCCTTGCACATCACACTTAGATTCTGCAGAATCTACACTTTTGTTTAAATGCTGTGTCATCTTAACCTCCAAAATAAGGTTAAAAGTCAAACAATGCAAAATTGACTTCCTGAGTGTGCACACAGCCTGACATAATGGCTCTAGCAATGTCAACACCTCCTGCCACATTAATTTCAGGTGAGCATTAAGTCCAATCATGACTTTGGACAAATAACTTGCATTTCATTACTGACTATCAGACTGCAATTTAAATAAGGATGACTATACTTTTTGTTGCTGGCTAGAGGCAATAATGTCTATTAAAACTGTATGCAACCCTCCTATTAACATTACTCAGTGTCTGGTGTGCATACAGGGGGCTAAGTACTCCTAAATGCATTCCACAGACTATAATTCTAAACAGAATTCAGCCCTTTCCAATGAATGAGTCTGTGGAATTGTTTTGTTGGAGTACAGACTAACACAGCTACCTCTCTGTTACTATGCAAAGATTAGTTATTATGGCTCCCCTGCAAGTCACAGCGCTTGTTAAATATAACAGGATTCTGAACATAGGGATTCTCTGGACATCTCTGAATAATTAAAAAATTGATCAATTTACCCAGAGAAAAACATCTTACCTACATTACTTCAATAGTAACCACAGCTTCCCTGAGGGGGCATAATGTTTATTCTGTAAATTAGTATTCCGAGATTGTCTAATGTCCTAGTTTCAGGTAACCGTTTCTTTAAAAGTAATTCTAGTCCTATTAAAATCCTGTATAGCAGTGTCTCAAACTGTTCCACACAATACTGGTGGTCTGTGAATAGCTTGCAGGTGTGCCATGAGCATTTAGAAAATGCACTGACAGTATATATATTTTGTTAAAACTAGATAATGTTTCTGCTCCAGTGGTATGATGATACCCAATTAAATTACTTAATTTTGTTTTTGGTGTACATGTTGCTGTTTTGTTTTGGGGTTTGGGTTTGTTTTTGTTCTGACAATTTTTTGAAGAAAGTTTTCACAGGTATTCTGCATAAAAAATACTGTTTGGTGTCCTGTCGTCTCAAAGTTTAAGAATCACTGCTATAGAGGATGAAATGGCAAGTTCAGACTGATTCACTTGTACCAATGCTCCTATAAGAAATGTTACTAACCCAAGAGCTGGAGATAGCTCCCAAGAAGCTTTAAATGAATGCTTATGTCTACATAACAAAGAGTTAGAGAATTGAGAGAACACTGTCTGCAAGTAATTTAATACATTTTAAAATAATTCATATGATTAGCCAGGATGCAACTGGAGAGGCGATACCACGTAAATCACAGTAATTTAAAATGACCAAAAAAAAGTAACCATAGAAGAGTACCAAGGACAAAAGGTAAGTAATGTTCACTTTCTACCACCATGAAAAAACCCTAAGACACTGGAACTTCTGTACTCTGTGTCCCTAATCTAGGCACACCTGTGGCACAGAGAAGACTCCGTGTACTGCTCTTCCCCCTGCAGAGGAACAGCAGCACAGCAACATGCTTCCCCTGCTCCCACCGCTGGGGGGAGGGTAGTGCCTGGAAGCAGCAGGGAACACAGCCACGTTTCCCAGGGTTGCTGGATTAAAGAGGTTCATGTGTATTTCATTATACAATTCAGGTGGCAAGAATGCATCTCAGGACAAATCATTAATGTTATCAAGCAGCCCACACCCAAATTCACCTTCAGAAGAACTAAGTTCAAATATATCTTCAGTAGTCACACATTATGTGGGGAAACAAAGAGAACTCAAACTATACAGGATGAAGTAGAGCACTATCAAATGAATGTGACCTAACTGAAAAAGGGAGCTGTTCTCATGTTTCAAATGAAGCAATCTGAAGAACTGTAACCATAGTAGATACAGCATTTACAGTCTTAAGTGCGTAGTTTAAGTTGTCCCTTTAACATGGCTAGCAGAGATAACAGGTTCCCATGTAATATGCTCCATTTTAATCTTGTCAGCCAAAAAGGCATCTCTGAGCTGCATCAGTGCACAAAAGATAAGAGCGGAATACAGTTTCTATGCTCTTTGATAACACAGTGACACCCTATTATACTCTCTGAAGACACTTATATTTTGTTCAGCAACGTGATTTAAGGAGGTCTGAAAGTTAGAAGGAACTAAAGTTCCTTTTTATGGATAATTGGGGTTTTATGTACCCTGTTAAGGTTTTTTTAGAATGTCATCAACATTCACCATTAGAAAAGAATAAAACAGGGCTATGTCTACATCGTAATACAAACACCCATGGCTAGCCTGTGACAGCTGCTGCAAGCCTCAAGAAGTTTGGGCTACAGGGCTGTTTAACTGCAGTGTAGATATTCAAGCTCAGGCTGGACCCCAGGTTCTGGGAGTTCTAGGACAGCAGAGGATCTCAGTGCCCAGGCTCCGGCCAAAGCTCACTGCCTATATCCCAGTTAAAAAGCTATGAGGCCTTAATCAGCTGACACTGGTCAGCCCTGTGTGTGCATCTACCATGTAGACATAACCTAAAAACTAGAAGGATGTGCTGTAAAGGCAAGAGCTGTCAACAGGTGGCCCCAGAGGTCCCTCAATTCCAGTCATACCTGAGCTACTGCCTAGCACTGTAGTTGTAGGAAGTTCATTTGACTCCACTGTAGTAACCCTTCCCAAAAAAAGGGGGGGCAGCAACTTCTCTGATAACCAAGTGTTGCATCCAAGCAGGGCTTTTATAGGCTTTGTGAAAAAAGGATATAAGGATGGAATGTCAAAATGCCTATAAGATAAATACCTTGAATACGACTTATATTTGATCTCCAAAATGAAAGGGCACCTTCTAGGACAGGGGTCTGTAACCTGTGGCTCTGGAGCCACATGCAGCTCTTTAAGGTCATCTTTGTGACTCCTGATGCTATAATTGCAAAGTAAAAAAACTCTGATAGTTTTCAAAATTTCAGTGAACATCTACAAGCTGAACAATGAACAAACGCGTACCTAAAGAGCAAACTGTTATCTTGAGACAATGGATAACTCCACCTTTAATATGTGCAGTGCATTGGGGGGATATAAATAGGGGTTACAAAAAGTATGGCTTAACATTAAGGAACGTCTCGTATTCACGTGCATTGCAGCTCTTGAATTTTTTAGTGGAATTCAAAAAATTGTCTTATTGCTATTTTGTTGCCAACCCCTGTTCTGGGAGATGGAGTCTGAACTGTAGGCTGTTGCAATGTATGCTTTCTGTCAAGAGATAGTGAAGCAGCCCAGGAGAGGCTACAGACAACGGCCAGCACAAAGGCTGGGGAGCAGAGACAGTATGGGAAGGGGTAAAGCATGACATAACACAATAATAATGTGGGTAACAGACGTGCTGCTGGCACCTGTTCAGGGACTCAGACTGGGTCTTCCAGAAAGGATGTGAGGAAGTTCCCAGCTTCATTTCTTAAGATCAACAGAAGGGAAGTCATGGTCCTAGAAATGAACTGTTTACACTGAGTAAGATAGAAAGACTGTTATTTAATAATGGGGTAGAAGACAGCTTAGGGAGGGACAAGGGACAGCATTATATTGAATTTGGACTCTTCTGATTGCCCTAGAAGATGAGCACATTTGCTTGGTCAGAGGACTACACTACAAGAAAACCATACCAACTGAAAAAGCAAATCTCTGCACCAGCCAAAAGGATACTACTGACTCATGAAGGGAAATGGAAGCCTGGTGAGAGGTTGACAGACTAGGTAAGTGATCATCTTATGAGAGCCCATTGAGTCTGTAGAGCTCTGCTTTGCGTCCATGGATGCAGACACAAATTTTAATTTGCACAGGGCTCTATTTATTACATATACTTTCAGTGTAGGTATTACAAAAGTCTAAGTTTTTGCTTTCATGTGATCCTCAATGCTTCACAAGACTTGACCCATACTGGCACAAGGTAAAAGAAAAACAGCAGATAGCACAGGAATGGAAGACTGTTGGCAAAGTGGGTTTTCAAAGGGAAGGATATTAGTTGTGCACAAAGAGGGATTTTATTCTAGGTGCAGGAGTTTTATGAAAAAAAAAATGTTATGATGGCCAGGGTGTGAGAAGATGTATGACATTTGAATAAAGCTGCCTACACCAGCTTAATCGCTTTTCCCAGTAACTGAACAGCTTATAAAGAAATGAGGATTCATCTAAATTGCAATTAAATGTATATCATGCTCTTCACACTATAAAACAGTGACATACAACACAACTGAAAAGTCTCAATGACAACAGTTCAATGATTTGAGGTGGTAGTCTACAAGGTCAGTTACTGACACTAGAACCCAGAGTGAACACTAAGGGAGGGACTGTTTGAGAATGCATGCTCCTTATCACACTGAAACTCACGGTAAACCTCTACCATATCGAGACAGGCAGAAGGCTTCTCAGAAAACACTTTGTTCACCAGTGAAATGCAGCCACTTCTGTGGAGTGGAACACAATTGCTATTTAAGTGCAGAGAAATACTTCACCATCCATTTCTGACACAATGAAGCATGAAACCATGAGGGAAGCAAACATGAGACAGAATGTAGTTATCCAAGCTGGAATATGGGCAAGACAAAGGTTAATAAATCAGTTCTTACACATTATTTTCTTTAAAGGGCCAATGAACATGAGGAATAGTAGAGATTCTAGGTGTCAAGACTGCTCAGGAATCCATGCAGCACATTATCTAACACCAGCTCTTTCATAACTCTCCATGTTTTAGGAGGCATAAGAAGATACAGAAGGATTTCTTGGAATGTAAATAGCAGGAACAGAGCCATTTGTATTTTACAGATGCAGGTACGATTTTTTTCCCTCTTAAGTCTGAACTTCTGACACCATTATGAGCGACAGAATTTAAAATTGTAAGAAATACAACTATAAACATTTCGGTTAGCAGACTGCGTTGCTACATTCTTCTGAAGCAAAGCAAAGTTACTCACCCATGGTAACATAGGGCAATTTGTCAGTTGATCCATGTGGATAGATGCTGTAGAGATGGGGTCCAGAGATATCTACTCCCCCTAAAACCAGAGCAGCACCAATGTAACCTTGGTACCTGATGAACAAAGTGCAAACATGAATCCAGAGATTCATACTGAATTGATAAACCGCATTTTACTATAACACAATGCATGCATTCTGAAAACTAAAGTACTTTTTCATTATTATAACAGGTTATTTCTCTGTGTGTAATGTTACATTGCAGCATCCTATCGATGTAAGTCACTGTTGAAAGAGATTTCCCAATAAACCTTCTTGTTGACAAAGTGCAGCCACACACAAAATCCAATTGGAAGAGCACTCAGCTCTGTTGACCAAGCAATTGGACTGCCCAGCTGCTCTATCAACAAAACAGGTGCCTGGAAGCAAAGAAGACAGGGCTGCCCATTGTTCTGGATGCCCTGTCTCTCAGAAGCACCCCCACCACCTCCCACAGGTGTCCACACAGCTTTTTAGTCAGAGTATATTGACAGCAGTGTTATGCCTCACAGCCGAGAGGCAGAACACTGCTGGAGAAAGTGCTGAGTTTTGTCGACAAAACATATTACATGCGTGTGGACGTTCCACCCATTTTGTTGTCCAAACTCACTAGCATAACCGTAGCCTAAATGTGTATCTTTCCAAAATACGCCAGTGCTAACTATTAGCCAATATTAAATACAGGCACCATCTCTGATCTGCCCTTTTTATTTTATTATATAAAGGGAAAATAGCTGAACAACTACCTAGCAGTGGCACTCTGCAAATGTAAGCATGCAATTATTTAGTTTCAAGAAATTTAACTCTGGTGCATAGAAAAGTATTAAACTGCCATCCCATGAAACTGGAGATTAAAATGTTCACCTGCAACAAGTGTGCTGGAACTCCTGGATGGCACACTTGTGCAAAAGCACTACTATCCTGTGAACACCCTTCTTTCTTTACTGGAAAGATAAGCCATAAGGTTTAACTTTTTCAGGTCTTGCTCAAAGTGCTTTATTCTTGCATCTCAAAACAGATTTTTACTTTATTTGAAAGTTTAAAAAGCCATGCCTTCCCCCACTGCCAGTTTTAGTCTCATTGGTCCACATATCTGGATTGCTTTTAGTGACTCACATGACAGCCTGTTGGAACAGACAAGCTGATCAAGAGCAAGCTGCCAAGTTGATTAGCTGAAATAGTATAACTCATACTGACTCTGGTTCATTTGGTTTCATAGAAATTTTTTTGTAACTTCTTCATATCAGAGTTTAGTTTTCTGGGAACTTGCCTGATTGCTGGAAACATCTAATCACATGTACACATCATTTCCTCACCTTCCACCCAAACATAATTCACTTTATGCAAAACATTGTACTAAAATAATCTTAGCATAGTTTAAAAAAAGTGGTGACAACATGCCCTTAGTCTGTTTGGCCTGGAAATACTGGTAATGGGCATAAAACACTTGCATAAAACAATGTTTGACTTGATGACAACCCTATCAATTGAAACTACTTAAGGTGACTGCCCTACAATTTCCAAGTTAAAACATTGCATTTCCTTTGGTTATTATTTGGGGGAAGGGGAGGGAAGTGTGCAAAAGGTATATTTCTGTATTAAATGCAGTGGGCTTCAACTCAAACACAAAGCGACAAATACATTTTACAGACTTTGCAGCCAAGGAAGAGAGGCCCAAGTATTTTCACTAAGAAGTGAAGTCAAAGCTATCAGACTATGAATTTTACTAAAGCTGGAAATTTCATATTAATGCAAGAGCAGCAGGCCAGCTTTCTAGTTTTCAGTGAAATATCAATGTGCTCATTCTGTCTTCATAGTGCTACTAACAGTACTGCAGACACTGACAAAGCCAGAAAGTATATAAATATTTTATCTTAAAACTGCCTTGCACTTCATTTCTTTGCTTCTGACGCAACCAAACAAAACAAATTTGGGTTTCCTTTCCACTTCCTGCACTATATGCAGGGAATTTAAAAGGACAGTCTTGTACCAAATCACTGAAACCAAGTGATTACAATTTAATACCATGGTTTTATAAAGTCAGTAATACTGCATGGCACTTCAGAAGTGGCCTTCATCTATTGGTCCTTTGTCACAAAACTGCTCTTAAATTTTTACAAGAACTATTTAAACATCCTCCACCCATGAGGCACAGGGTAGCTAAGTGTTATTTCCAATTTTACAGATGGGGAAAAATAAGACAGAGGTTGAATAACTTGATCCAAGGTCACAGTCAGTGATAAAACTGGGAAAACAATTTGCATCCTGAAATACTAGCCTCTCCTTTTTACTGCTGGTCCAACACCGCCTCCATGTTTGGATCACTTATCCCAGCCAAATACCAAAGGAAGAAGCAGGTGGGGTGGAAAGAAAACATCTCTTACAGCCAATGTAAAAATGAATTAATTGAGTTACCTAAAAAGCATCTGTTTGAGCATTCGGTTAGCTGTGACAACTCTCGGAAGCCGTCCAGTAGACAAGGAATGTAGCTCTAGATTGGAAGAGATCAGCTGAGTTGTCATATCAGTGTCTGCAGCTGTCCCAGCTCCACAACAACTGGAAAACATTTTTGCAAGTTAGCAAGTTAAAAACTCACTCTGTTTTTAATCAACATCTCTGTTCTTTCGGTTACTAGAAGTGGAACTGGCTTTAACCTCCCATGAAGTGCAAAATAGTTATCAAGGTGAAAACCAGCTATTGAGACAGATAAAAATTATTACTTTAATGTGGTAGATTTCCATTGTCTCCTCTGAGAATTTGCTTTGTCTTAATCAAAGTCATAAGTATTATAGTGTGCTTCCCCTTTTTGTATACAAAGGCTGTTTGTGCGCATTTTTGCAAGAAGTCAGTGCTTCCTACTTAAACTTTATTTGCTGTGACACTGGCAATTTTTAGTACTTACTAGATATTAGGAGAAATGAAGTGTATCTTTGAACAGTTCTTGTCAGCAACAACCATCCCCTCAGTTGCTCTTGTATCTGCTCCAAGGACTATGCCATCCTACAGAAAAGGTGAGATACTTAAAACTTTGACAAGATCTAGCAAAAATATATTATTTTACTGCCCATTTACAGGTGTCTGTAACATGGAATGATGATAACCACTGCCATTGCCTACAATTCTCACAACAATGTACCCTCCAAGAGAGAAAATGGTAAAGACTTGACTGTAGAACTACATATTTGACACAAATTCACACAGCACCAAAAAGAGAGGCTACATCCCCATCAAATATACAGCAATGTAATAGGAAAGGGCAAGTGTACTGAAAAGCTTGTGAATGAAGAAATCTGAGAGTAAATCTGTAGTGAATTAAATGTACGAGTGAGAAGGTCACTTTTTTGCACTTTCCTGTGAAGCGACTGTAGACAGTGGACCTTAACTGAAGAGGTAAGATTTCATGTTACTTTCCACTTAGGTTTTATGTTGTGCATGTTATCACTGTATCTCATCAGCAAAAGGAACAACCATACCAGAGTACAGGTTACCTATAGCTTCAGAAAGAGACTAGAGTTTGGCTTTTAAAGCACAGGGACACAGACTAAAAATTATATTTAATTTCTGACTTCCAGATCAAATATGCTGTATTAAGAGTTTAATGCATAATTACTCTTTCAGCGTGGAAAAAATGTACAGGCCATTTAGGATGTTTTTTATTGTGTTTTTCTTCCTCATCATCTGAATCAAAGATTCTGCAATGGGAATTTAGCTGACTGTTCTGATAAACAGCAAGGGAATGTGAGATGCAGCTGTCGGTAGTATTCATACCCCACTCCTTCTAAGAACATCATATCTGGATCAGCAAATAAAAAGGGCAGAACCTCACAAAGCAGCAACATCCCTACCTTCAGAGAGACAAACCGCTGTTCTGCAACAGCTGCTAACCCTGGCAGAGATGAAAAGCTGAGTCTCTTATAAACATCTTGCTTTGAGTCCTAGGTGCTGCAGTAGGAGGTGTCCTCAGAGCATGTACGTTAGGCAGTGAAGTAGATGAGCAAATGTCATCTCACCTTGAACACAACTCCAGCGATGGTGGTGCCAGTCTTCCGGGCTGCAGGGAGCTGAGAACCCTTCCGAGCAAACTCTGCCTCCAGGAGCGCATTCCTGAAGCACGGGGCGGCGGGGGCGAAGAGGAATATTCATAAGGCAGGAAGAGCAGCATCCCCACAAGCCGGGCTGGCATCCTCTGCCTGGGCCTCCCCGCCGTGCGCTGAACGCCCCCCCCCCGTTCACCCAGCAGCCCCCCGCTTCCGTGCGTCCGGCCCCGCCCCCACACGCTACCCTCACGCCGAGCCCCGCCACCCGCCTGGCTCCCGGCCGAGCCGCCGGGCTGTGCCGCACCCCCGCGGCTCGACCCGGAGCTGCCACCGCCCAGGCTCCGCAGGCAGCACCCATGCGGCGTCCCCCGAGTCGCGGCGCCCGGCCCCGGCCCTCACCGCGCGCAGTTCTCGAAGCCGAAGCCGCCGCTCGGA
The DNA here is from genome assembly GCF_033958435.1 of Carettochelys insculpta. Taxonomy (NCBI): domain Eukaryota; kingdom Metazoa; phylum Chordata; order Testudines; family Carettochelyidae; genus Carettochelys; species Carettochelys insculpta. The sequence continues at coordinate 23,023,347 of NC_134157.1, forward strand.
GCCTGGAGCACCGACGCCGCCGCCATCTTCCCACCGGCTGGTGCTGCTGGGGCCCGCGTGACTCAGCGAGCGCTGGGCGCCGAACTGCTTCCGGGTCACCCCCCCCCCCCCCACTTCCTCCCAGGCGTGAGGCCGCCCCGCCCGCACGTGCCATTGAGGCCGGGTCTCAGGCGTGGCCCGCTCGGTGCTTGCGGCAGAATCGGGGCCGCAGAGACGCTGGTGGCGGGGCCCTCGCGGCTCAGGGGCTCCCGGCCATCAGGAGTGTAGCGACCAGTAACGGCTGGGGGAGGGGTCCGCCCGTGGCAGCTTCGTGCCCGCCGCCCCCGCAGGGCGAGGCTCCAGGGTGCCCCTGATTTTCCCATCCACTCACAAGGGAGGCTGCAGGGTTGATCCTGCCTGAAGCAGGGGGCTGGGCTGGATGACCTCCTGAGGTCCCTTCCAGCACCGTGATTCTGCTACACACTGGGGGGGGGTCTGCAGAAATCACAGCTGGCGCTGCAGAGCCCCTGCACTCCAGGGGCTGGGCCTGCAAAGGGAACAGCTAGGGTGAGCCTCGGGGCCGTACTGCCGTGCCAGGGCTAGATTCCGCCTCCTGTGCCCAGCGATGTGCACCTGGACGAGGCAGAGCGGCGTGACCCAGGACAGCTTTTCACCAGGAATGGTCCTGTGATTTGTAAACTGGTTGGTTAGTTTTCCTCCTCTTTAATATTTTTCACAAATATCCCAGTAAAGACGTGCAAGAATATACAGGAACAGTCATCTACTGCACAAGTACAAGTTTTGTTTTGTAATAATGTCTATCTCCACCTCCTCTGGATTCTAGGAATTATGTTAATCTACTAAGGAAACAATTGGCTCCTGAGGCTTCCAGTCAAAATGTCTTGGCTATGCCTACACTAGCACAAATCTTCAAAATGGCCATGCATCAGCAGATAGGAATAGGGGGATTTCAAAGATGGGGCTGTCTGGATGAGCCACGTGGCAGTGAAACACGGTAATTTCGAAGAGCTGCTGCTGGCAGCATGCTAATGATGTGCTGAATATGCATTTCAGCACCTCATTAGTGATCATTGAAATGGCCATTTGCATGGCCATTTTGAAGATTTGTGCTAGAGTAGACATGGCCCTTATGTTTTAAGGAGTAAATGGTCTTTATGAAATGTGCTTAGATGAGTCCAGATCGAGACCGACAAGTACATTTGAGAAAATCTCAGTCTGTTCGTGGAATATGGGAGAGGAGGGAGGAAAGGTGAAAATCATCAAATACATATTTCATCCTGAAATTCCCTAGCTCCAAAAACAAAACATCAAAACCCCACCATTACAGTAATAAGACATGATGTCAGCGGAGATATATGCCTGAAGATAGGTGTGGTATGCTATAGACTAGCCTCATTAAAATCAATGGAATTGGTTTAAGAAGTAATTAAGTACCTGCATATGTGTTGGTGGGATAGGGCCCTAACTTGCTGAAATTGCAAACCTTACCACAGAACCTAGCCCTTTTGAATTGGGAGCAGGAGGAGCTGTGAAAGATCATAGGTTATCTCTGAGTAGCCAGTGCATTCTGCTCTAAATAGCTGGAGAGCTGAAGGTTTCAGAATGAGATATATCCCAAAGCAAAGGGTTAGCCATCATCAGGTAAGTGGTGTTAATTGTGAGGAAACCAAAATAAAGAGACAAAAGGAGGATGGTTCTGGAGATACACCAACAAGAAAAGACAAAGTGTTTAGCAATCATGGGTGTGCATCGTTAATCTGGTTTATTTGACTCTACCTTCAAAACTGTTCAGTTTCATGCCTCATCCTGCTATCTCCTGCTTCTCATCTTCCACTGATCCTGTTTTTCATCCACTGTCACTGCCTCTTGCTTTCCTAAAGACTTAGGGTTGCCAGGATTCCCCACTACAAGTCCTGCATTTATGTAAAAATGTCCTGCTAGATATTTTTGCCTAAATGGGAGACATGGAAATTGTCATGAAAATTGCCCCCTGACTGGGGTTCCCACAGCTGAGGCCGCCGACAATGGTTGGTGCACAGCTGCTCCCAGATGCTGGGCTGCACTGCAGGGACCCCTGCCTCCCCAGCCGAGCTCAACACCAAGCTAGCTCCCAGCGACAGGGCTGCGAGGTTCCGCCTGCTTGCCAGCCGGGGATCCCACAGCTGATGCTGCCACCAGGGCTCGGTGCCACAGCTGACTCCCTGCTGTGGGGCTGCAGTTTCCCCCACACCTCCACCCTGTTTTTTGGCAATGTTACGCAGGACAGACAGCCCTGGCTGGATCCCGTGGGTGGAGCTGCCTGTCCCTCATGAGTTTTCCAAAAATGTGGCAACCCTATAAAGACTAAACAGCCGGAGCTCTGGCCTCAGCAGCCACCAGTTGCCATTCCCAGGGTCGGGAGGAAAACAACTGTGTCTGTGCTGTAAAATCTGATAAATTTATGAATGGGAGCAGTACTTTTTTCTAGAAAAAACGGTGCCAGAACTCAAGTCTGATTCCTCGTAGGGGTTAGGGTATTCAGTTTTATTAAAAATAATTCAAAATGATGGTCTTAAAACACTTCTTTGGTGGAAGGTGATCCAGTGGAACCATACATCCCACACTGACATGTAAAAAACACCTAAAATATTCGACTATTTAAAGTTAAAAGGGGAAAAAGGCAATGTCAGGGGGTTGAATCTCTGCCCCAGCACCTCCTGCTGAGCTGTCTGGGAATCAGCTCTAGTGACCGCCTGACTCAGGGATCCCTCTACTGGCAGCATCCCACCACTGTCACTTCTGTTCCTCTCCCTGTCCAGACCCACACTGGTCTCAATCCATGGCCCACCATAGTGGGTTGCGTGGAATAGAGGGGCAGGAGTAGTAGGTTCAAAACTAATAAAAGGAAATTTTTCTTCACGCAGCGCACAGTCAACCTGTGGAACTCCTTGCCCGAGGAGGCTGTGAAGGCCAGGACTCTATTAGGGTTTAAAAAAGAGCTTGATAAATTTTTGCAGGTTAGGTCCATAAATGGCTATTAGCCAGGGATAAAGTATGGTGCCCCAGCCTTCATAACAAGGGCAAGAGATGGATGGCAGGAGATAAATCACTTGATCATTGTCTTCTGTTCTCCTTCTCTGGGGCACCTGGCATTGGCCACCGTCGGCAGATGGGATGCTGGGCTTGATGGACCTTTGGTCTGACCCAGTATGGCCATTCTTATGTTCTTATGTTCTTATAGGAGTAGGGAGCAGATTGTTGTGGGAAAGGCAGGTCTGGGGTACCGGAGGCAGGCGCTGGCCAGGAGACTTACCTGGGCAACGCACAGCCAGCAGCCCAGCAGGTTTCCTAGGCAGGTTCCCTGACTGCCTGGCCATGGGAGGGGCCAAGTGCTCTCTGAATAGCCATAAGCTGGAGTCCTGAGCCATGGATGGAGGTGCCCTGTGGTGCTAAAATAACAATAAAAAGGTGTCCGAATGTCATTCTGCCAGAAAAAAAGCGCTGAATGAGAGTATATGACGGCGTTGCCAGCAATAGCAGAGGACTGGATGACCAAGTAGGTCCCTTCCAGCTCTATGTCCCAGCTCCCTATTTATACAGAAGGGCAGGTGGGATCTGTACAATCATAAAATCCTCTCCCATGTTAAAAAAAATCATGAAAAGGCACAGGTAAAGCCAAGAGAGAAAGCTGAAATTGTAAAGACAAACAAATGGTCAGAGGGGGCTATGGAGGTTTTTCTAGGGACAGTCAGTTTAACCTCTAAAATGAGAGCAAACAGCATAGGTACATGAAAACCACTGAGAAGAGTAAAATTGATTTGTGTTAGACCCTGATCCTCCAAATACTTGCATGCAGACTGGCAATAGTCTAATTGAAGTCAATGTAACTACTCAGTGCATTAATTTAAGCAAGTCTTTGCAAAATAAAGGCTTAAAACGTCTAGCAAATTAACTTGTATCCTCATGATTACTCACCTCATGCTGCTTCAACCAATCACCAGCTGTTGAATTTTTGATACTGTTGTTGGTTTGGGAGAGAGGAACTGGGGTTATTAATCCAGATGGAATATATCAAGCTAAATAGCCTCAAGAGGCCTTTTGAAGAGGAAAGACAGTAGAGCAGTGTGTGTGACTAGAGCAATGTATCTAAAATAATGTCCCTACTTGTTTAGTTTACGTAGTTGCTGTCGCTGTACTTTTTTTTTTCTTTTTCTTTTTCTTTTTTTTACTGAAGGTACTAGGTGTTAGCAGTAAGAGATGGGAAACAATGGAATGTTCAGAATGTTTAGTGGGTGTAGATTGACTGTGGATTTTTCCTGTTACAGTTTTTATTGTCTTGTCCTATAGCCTGCTAACATTTTTTAAAAATTCAATAAAATCAACTAAGTATTTGGGAGAAATACCACCTGGCAATGAGAACTGACTACAAGACTAAGGCCGTGTCTACATTTACCCAGAAGATTGACCCACTCAGGGTTGATCTTTTGGGGTTTGATTTTGCACGTCTAGTAGGGACACACAAAATCAACCTGTCAGGGGTCAGCAGTTGATCCTTGTACAGCTCCCTATTGTGAGAAGTAAGGGAGGTCAATGGGAAAAAACATCCCGTTGACCTTCCTCAGGGAGAATTGCATATCTGCCTCATAAAGGAGGAGGAGCAGCAGGAAATGGTCTGAAAATTGTGTTTGTGATTTACCTAACAGAGTGCTTTTCAGTTTTGTTCAGACATTACTGATGTCTTGAAAGGCTTTAAATGGAAGATATTCCTTATACTGTGTACATTATTTGCGTAATACTCTGAGCCAGAACCTCCTGATTCCAACTTTTCTTTCAATGTTTCCACCTCAGTTTTCCTCATCTGTGAAACAGGAATATTTCGGCTCCAAGATGTGCTGTGAAGATTAATTGGTTGTTATGTGTACAGAACTTTGAAGAAGGGAGAAGTCATAAATGCTAAATGTGTTTAATGTGAAGGCTCTGAAAAATTGACTTCAGTAAGCAAACATAAAAAATCAGACAATGCAAACTAGACCAAACAGCAGAGTAAATAGGCTATAAAGCAAAAAATAGCCTAAGTGCTATTTTGAAATGCATTCTTGTGTGTAGCTGTGTTATTTCAAAATATGCTATTTTGGAATACCTGTGTCAAAATACCTTATTTCAAAATAACTGTAGTGTAGCTGTAGCCTTAGAATCAAGGGTTTATATAGCAGGGAGGGGTCGAAGGAAGGAGGAAGAAAACACAAAGGGGTGGGGTGGCTATCAGTCACTAGTAGGACCAGCAGCACTACCTAATACGTTTGTTAGTCTTTAAGGTGCTACGGGAGTTTGTTAATAGTATAATGTGATTTAGGGGCATTTCTTTTCAATAATGGTCCGGAGCTTGTTTTTCCATCTGGTTATTGCCCTGCTGCATTGGGGCTGCGTAACAGAGCTGTTCTCTGCAGTTACTACACGTTGAACAGCATTCGCTGTTGATGGGCTTGGCATTGGTAGCTGCACTTGTACTTAAGACTAGCTGAAAATGTGTGCTGTAACCTCAACTGTTACTGTAAAACTCTACATTTGCAACAAATGCCCTCTCATACTTCCTATTCTTGCATCAATAGTTGCCAGCTTTTCTCCCTCCCTTCTGTCTTGCCCAAGAGGGTGAATTAAGAGTTTTTTGTTTAGCTTTCAACAACTATTACTCTTCTTTTGACTATACTTGGCATACTTACCAAATAAATGGCTTTTAAGCTAGGAAGTATTTAGAGCTCTGTACTGTTGAATGTTTACATATGAATCTCCATCTGAATGTAGCTGTGCAAGTGAGGCTCTTAACATTTAATGAGGCACTTTATGTTGTCTTACCTATTCAAAGTAGCAGCAGTATAGCTTCTGCAGACCACTGAAGAGAAAATGGTGCATCCTTCACAAATAATGACAGAGAGATAGCTGTGCTAGTCTGTATTCTACTAAAAAAAAACCAAAACCAAAAATTAAAAAGGCAGACATGTAGCACTTTAAAGACTAGCAAAATAGTTTATTAAGTGATAAGCTTTTGTGGGACAGACCCATACCAGAACAGACTCCATATATAAAGCACAGAGGTCCAAAAATTGTTATCAAGGTTGGGAAATCAGAAGAGCAGAGGGATGGCGGCAGGGTTGGGGGGGAAGTTAAGAGTTAATAAAACATCAGTGTAAAAGAGTCCTTATAATGGGTCAGGTAATTGCTGTCCCTGTTCAAACCACATGTTAATGTGTCAAATTTGAAGATAAATGACAGTTCTGAGCATTCATTCTGTAGGCGGTTGTTAAAAGTCCCTTTTTAGTACAACACAGACTTTCAGATCTTTAACAGAATGGCCCACTCCATTACAGTGCTGGCTGACAGCTTTGAGTATTTGGAGTTTTTTGATGTCTGTTCTATGTCCATTCATTCTTTGTTGAAGAGTGTTTGCAGTCTGTCCTAGGTACATGTTGTGTTGGCACACGACGGCATATATGATGTTAGTTGAGGAACAGGAGAATGTGACTGTGATTCTGTAATTAACGTGGTTAGGTCCATTGATAGTATCTCCAAAATAGTTATGTGGACAAAGTTGGCAATGGGGTTTGTTGCAAGGAAAAGTTCCAGTATTAGTATTACTGTGGGATAGCCTGTGGTTGCTAGTGAGAATCCTCATAAGGTTGGGAGGTTGTCTGTAGGAAAGAACAGGCCTGTCACCTAGGGCCTTCTGGAGTGTGGCATCCTGATTGAGGATAGGTTGTAGGTCTTTAATGATGTGTTGCAGTGGTTTGAGCTGGGGGCTGTAGGTAATGACCAGTGGTGTTCTGTTGTTGGCTTTTTTGGCCCTATCTTGGAGTAGTTGGTTTCTGGGTATTCATCTGGCCCTGTTGATTTGTTTTTTACTTCTCTCAGTAGGTAATACTTCACAAATATGGTAGTAGCCTTCTTGACGTCAGAGAGAATTGTCACTTTCTGGTACTCAGGACTTACTCTCCTGCACTCTTCCTGAAGTGGGAAGGTGGTTTGAGACCCACACGTTCCTTTCAAACAGATGAGAGTGGTGGATGAGAGAGAAGGAAAGGAAACGTAAGCTTGATCTGACTTTCCTAGAAAATGAGATCCATTCCACAAGGTTTGGATTGGGTGTGGTTTGAAGCTACTATAATAGATTTGATTAAAGGAAAACACTGTCTCTGTGTTGTTGAGAGAGAGGCTTGTTGAATGTGTGAACAGACACATTGAAGCCTATAATATCTCTAATGACTAGAGAGAAGTCTGGATCAAGAATGATTCACTAGAATTGTTTCATGAAATAAGTTTATTTACAAACCTATAGATGGGAGTGACAATTTCTCTCTTTTTAGTAGGAAATTTAAGTATAAATCTTGACTGTCAGTCCAGGCCATTACTGAAGTTTGCTTACTTGGTGTGTGTCCAGAGGAGGGGTTTCAAACGAATGGCCCTGGGCTTGACTGTGGCATGCAGAGTATAGCCTGTAATTGGATGAGCAGATTTTCACTGAGTGGGTACAAATAACCCAAGTATTTCCTCCAGCGACAGGCTTTGAGCACCTGCTGACTGACCTTCTAGTCCTGTAGGAATTTAACTTCTAATGTGAATCTGGAGTTCAGAACAAATCATTGATTCCCCAAGAAATCTATTAAAGGTGACAGAAGGACCAGCAAAAGGGATTGAAGAGGGAATGCATTAGTCTATGTTATGAAGCTAGAGGCACACTTGAACCCTAGGGGATACAGACCCTGGCATTGTTTTAATCTGAAACTATAGGAAATATCTGCATGACCTAACTAGTTAGGGGCAAGAGGATGTACAAAAGCTTATTCTGCCTCTCCTGCTAGATGAAGAAATGCAGAATCTGGATTCTAGTCAAGGTTCTGCCAGTGTCTGTGTGTTGCCTTACGACGACGGTGGGCAACCACCAATAGTGGGTGGGCTGCATGAGTGGCCCTCCTTTACCTCAGGGGGCCACAGTAGCACGCAGGTCACTTAGATTCCACCTGTGGCCTCATGGACTCTGCATTCCTCCACATGCCTCTCCTGCAGTGGGCAACAAAGTCCTGCACTCACCTGCCTCTCCCCCTCCCTCCCAGCACTTTCAGAGCACATGGATCACCTAATCTGTGGTAACAGAGAGGCAGCCGTGTTAGTCTGTGTCCCAGCAGAACAAAACAGCGGTCCTATAGCACGTGAAAGACTAACACAATGATTTATTAGGTGATGAGCTGTCGTGGGGCAGACCCACTTCTTCCAGTCTGGAGATAGTGCTGTCCTGGAAGTGCTTTGTACTGTCTCCAGATCTGAAGAAGTGGGTCTGCCCCACGAGAGCTCGTCACCTAGTAAATTAGTTAGTTAGTCTTTAAAATGCCACAGGACTGCTGATCTGTGGTGTTCCAACTTGGGGGGGATGGGGAGCAGCAGGGACAGAGTAGGAATCAGGTGGTTTACAAGCCTGAAGGTTCTGGGAAGGAGGAGAAGGAGGCGGAGGCGTGGAGCTCTGGTGTGCCGGAGGTGCTGGGGGTAGGAGTTTGTGGGCTGTGGGTAGAGCTCTAGGGAGGCTACGTACAGCCCACAGGCCTCAAGTTGTCCAGCACTGTCTTAGAATGTGTTGTTCGCCTTCCCTGCCTGAGTTCCTGCGTATTTAAAAAAGAGAGTAATGCAGTTTTATCTCACTTCAGGGTTGTGGGACACAACTGCCCTTGTGAAACACCTTGAGGGCTTTGAATGGTAGTAAAAGTCATACTTCAGTTAGACCAATACAAAAACCCTGTCAATGGCTCAGCATGGTTTTTGCCATAGTGAAAATGCAATCCTACTAATAGAGTAAAAATAATCATTCTCCTCCTCTTTCTCCTCTCCCAAAACCAGGAAAAAGGAGGGGGAAATCCATTTCAGCCATAGATCTTAACCCTTCGTGCATAAATCTCAGCTCTTGATTCACCTTCTCATGTCCCTAAACCCTGAAATTAAGAAAGTACTTTAGCAGAATGGTGAGAACAACAACATACTTCAGTATTTCAGCCCACTATCTCCAGGTCATTTTCATGGAGGAGCAAGATACAGTTGCAAATGATGTGCTTTTGAAAGCTCACTCAGATGAGAGTCAAAATGCTGCTCTTAGACACTTTTTGTCTGACTCTACCATAGTCGTCTTTTTTTAAAAAAAAAAAAAAAAGCCTAAATTCAGTAATGCTTTGTGAGTTTTTGAAAGGTTCATTTTATCTGAAAGGCTCATTCACTGCTTTTTGTGAAGAGTATTACAAAAGATCCCTGGGTTATAAATATTCTCCTAGGAGCTGAGTGTGTTATCTAGACAATGGTCTCCAGGCCATATTCTTGGAGGAGCAAATACACAGTTATAAGTGAAGTCTGCATGCCATGGCAGGGTAAAGGCTGGTCCATAAGGACTATAATGAATTCTCTAGTCTATCTACTCTTCCTACCCACTAGTTGATAAAAGGAATGAAGCTATCTGTGTAGGCTTTGGGAAAGGACTATGTGGAGATCTGGCATGTAAAGATTTTTCAGAACTGCCCAAGCATCTAAATCTCGTTGACACCAACAAGAATTTGAGAGCTCAAATCTCACTGAAGTACTTTCTAATACTTGCACACTGGAGCTTGTCAATAAACCTGTTTGTGAGGGGTGGTTATGGAGGGAGAACTTTTTTAGAGGAAAAAAAATGATTATTCACCTCCTGACGCTGTGCCTGTGATCAGTAGAAAATAGCTGCCATCTCATGGCTCTGAACTGGAAAACAAAAACTGCTCCTTCACCCCTAGTCAGTAGTCTTTGTTAAACTGCACAGCTGCCAGGGTCACAGATAGCTTCCTAGTGTGCTGTGACTCTTCCTCTCGTATGACAGAATTGAGAAAATGAGCAGCTTCTCAACTGAAGTGTAAAAGAGGTCTACTCCAGACTCTTTCCCCAACAGAACGTCATTCTACTCTAGTTCTGTCTCTAGAATGCAATAATGGTCCAGTAATTACAAATGCTGAAATGAGCAGCTTTGGTTCGAATCCTGAAGATATGATGCCTTTTACACCAGAAGTGAGCCAAACTTTTACGGACTCCCCTGAGCAATATTCAAATCACAGACTGCCCAAGAATGAATGCAACATCTCGTGTGTCTGAACGAAGCTGGCATATCTCTTAATCTCTCTCCTGTTTATCATGTTTTTCAAGAGAGAGCATCAGTGTGTTTTTAGATGAAAATGTGCATGCACAAATGGAGTGGGTGCACAAAGCTGTCACACAATTTCTGCTCTGCTCTCCTGACCAAGTAAACAGGAGAAAACTATTTCTATTAAAGTGCCTGTTTCAGAGAGGTGCAGCTTCCAAACCAGTATGTCTGATGAGCCTTCTCTGATGAAACCAGAAACTAGCAAACATATCAGGTGCTCTTCTGGTCAGATGTGCACACGCTGGCAAAGACTAATTTACCCCTCCGCTGGATTCTTGGTTCCTCTCCTGTCAACAGTGATTAAGTAATTGAGACATTAGGCAGCAAAACTGCGACATGTCCCAAATGCTCTGATGTTCCTAGAAAAGAAGTGGCTGACACTGCAAATGTAGAAAGCCCTGCATACTCCCATGGAACTCCTGTTAGGTAACTCCTGTGGATGGCCATGATGAGAACTTGGGGTTAACTGAGCTCTCTGCTGTGCATGCCATGCAGCTGCATTGCACTCACATCAATATGAAGCTTTCTTACTGGCCGTTTCTACGTATGCCACTTGTTCCAGGGGGGGATACCACATGCCCACTGCTGGAGGGGTTCCCCAGCAGGGTGGACCCAGTAAGGAGAGGGGGAGGATGGAGAAAGGGGCAGAGACACCCCTGTGCATGCCCATGAGTGTGCCTTTTCCCATTCCCCTGCAGGTCGTGAAGGCCGTCAACCACGTGCTGGTGCAGCGGCTGGTGCTCATCGAGGACCTGGACGCTCTTGTTGAGAACTTTGTGGAGCTCGGTTTCCCCCACTGCTTCAGGGCGATAGATGGGATACATATCCCCATAAGGGCCCCATACCACAGCAGTACCCAATACGTCAACTGCAAGGGGTACCACTCGATCGTGCTCCAGGTGGTGGTGGATGCCTGCGGGAGGTTCACGGACGTTTATGCTGGCTGGCTGAGCAGGGTGCTTGCTGCATGCACCCTGTGGAACTCCATCCTGTTTTGTGGGATGGAGGTCAGAACATTCGTGCCCCAGCAGGAGTGCATCGTTGGGGAGGTCGCCATGACCCTCTGCCTTGTGGGTGACCCAGTCTACACCCTCCAGCCCTGGTTGATGCGCCATATAGGGACCACCTCACACCCTCCAAGGAGCTGCTCAGTGCCCAGCTCACATGGGCCCAGTACCCGGTCAAGTGCTCATTCGGCCATCTGAAGGCGCGGTTCAGATGTCTCATCACATGCCTTGATGTGGAGGTGGAGGACATCCCTCAGGTCATGGCCACCTGCTGCACACTCCACAGCCTCGTTGAGGCATGTGAGGGGACCCTGCCCCAGGGCTGGATGGCAGAGCCAGCTCCCTGGTACCAGCAGCCTGCCACAGCCCCCGACAGGCGGCTCAACCACTATGGGGTCTGGATCTGCAAGGTGCTCCAGGAGGCATTCGCTCAGGAGGACTACTGACCCCCTCACCTACACACGCTGCCATGTGCTCACCCCATGCACCCTCACCGTCCCACCCTTCCCCACAATAATCAGGGACATGGGGGGGGCTGCAAAGTTTAAATATGTATTTAACTTACATCATGGAACAGTGGAAAACAATGTAAACAGCAACTAGGAAATAATAAAACTAACGTCTATTAACCTAAGACTGACAGACTATATACATGCGGGTAAGGGAGCAAGGGCATTTGAACTGGGACGGGGCCTGGGACAGGGATGTTGGGGGCCCAAGTCAAGGGACGAGGTGGAGGGCCACAAGCCCTGGTGCCCACGAGTGGCACTCCTGTACGCCCCAAGTGTGCGGTCCCCTGCAGGGTGCTGATGGGGCCGGGAGCACTGGCAGGTATGGCTGGTCCACAGCTGACTCGGACTCAGTGGAAGGGTAGAAGGGGATGGGTTGCAGGTCGGGGGACCCTCTGTGGTGTCCACCGTGGCCACCAGCCAAGCCACAAGATCCTTCAGGGCGGCCGTGGACAGGCCTGGGGGCAATAGGCCAGCCAGGGCCTTGGGGTCATAGGCTGGGAGGGCGTGAGCAGCAGGAGGGCATGGGGGCAGCAGGCGGGGCCTCAGAGGGGCTATGGGGGGAGCTGCAGGAGTAGCTGGGGGCTGGTGCACCAGGGCCCAACGCACCATGCAGCGCATCCCCACCACCTCCCTCCATGTGTCCCACCTCCAGTTCAGCTCGGCCTCACTGAGGGCTAGCCGCCTTTCTTCCAGGGCCTTCTGGTGGCAGACGGCTGCAGAATAGGCTGCGGCCTCATCCTCGCAGGCCCAGTACCTGGTCCAATGCACCCATGGCCACCGTGCCGTGGGGGCTGGGGCCAGCCCAGGCCCAGCTAGTGGGCTGCTAGGTCCTCCAGCCTGGATGGGGTTGGCAGGCCCCGGGTTCCTTGTCCAGCTCCCCCAGTCCTCAGATGGTGCCACTGTAAGAGAGAGGGTGGGGGTCAGTGCCACATCCAGACCCTGGGGATGGTGCCAGGGCGGGGGCGCTGTTCGGAGTGGCCCACCCCGGCAATGGGCTTGCAGGCTGGGAGGCTCAGCCTTGGGGTAGTCCCTGACTAGGGAGCCGGTTGGCTGGGCGCAGCTCTGCCGCTTGAGGGGCCTTCAGCACGCTTAAGGGGCTCTTCACGAGGGAGGGAGCCAGATGTCGCCCACAGGCGTGGGTGCGCCCTGGGCCCCGATGGGGCAGGCCATCAGGGATTGGAGCCTGGCACTTGGGCCTGGGTGTGCCCCACCCCCCTGGGGCTTTGCCATGGCACGCATTTGCCCGAGGTAGCCTTGAACAGGTCGGGTGATGCCCGAGTGGAGGGGGCCTAGCTGCTGGTGGCAGAGGGTAGCTCAATGACCAAGGAACCATCTGAGGACTCCCCACTGGACAGGGCGTCCACAGTGGCAGGGCCCTCCTCTCCCTCTAGTGCGGCAGGGGGCTTGGGTGCAGCCATCTCCGTGGTGATGCATTGTCCACTGCCAGGAGGTCCTGCAGCTCCCTGTGGAAGGGGCATTTGGCTTGGGCATGGCCAGATCTGTGGGTGCTCTCCTGGGCCCGCATGTACCCCCGCTGTGGCTCCTGCACCTTGCATCACACTTGCTTGGGGTATGGGAGGGGTGGCCATGGGCAGCCAGGCCCTGTGCAAGGAACGTGAAGGCAGGGGCATTCCTCCAGTGCCCACTGGTGTCGTGGAGGACCTCCTCATCACACCAGAGCCCCAGGAGGTCCTGGAGCTCTGGCTCAGTCCATGAGGGGGCCCTCCGGTTGGGAGCCTGGTTAGGGTCCTGGCTGCCCTCGTGTGTGTTCCCAGGGGTCCCCTGGGTGGTGCGGGGTGCTGGCCTGCTGGCCATCTCTCCAGGTCAGGGCTTGGTAGGCAATGCAGGTCTCAGGGGAATGTGTCTGGCAGCCCTGCACATGCTGTCTGTCTCACACTCCCAGCTTCCTGCCACGGGGTATCTGGGTCCTTGCAGCTTTAAAGTCTCAGGACCGGAAGACCACAGAGCCCCGCTGGGGTCACCTAGAGAGTCTCTGCTCTCTGGTAGGCCACCGCCATGGCAGTCCTCTTCTTCCAGAAGAAGCGGTCCATGAGCATCTACACACGCTTTCTTCCAGAAGAATCTTCCAGAAGCAGGTGCTCTTCCTGGTTCTGCAGCAGTGTATGGAAGGTGGAAGATGAGGCACCTCTTCCAGATTCCTTCTGGGAGAGCTCCTTCTATGTGCAAATGCTCCACAGATCTTCTGCAAGAAGGCGTCGGTCTTCTGCAAGGTCCTGCGTGTGTAGAAGCAGCCACTGAGTCTGCTGTTAAGGTCCTCTTGAAAAGAAACTTTCCAGTTAATTCTAAGTAAAACAGCTAACTGTAAGATAAGAATAATCTTTGATTACAAATAGCAAAACTGAGGCACCTTGGTGGTGTGATTTGACCAAGACCATGCAAGAAGTTGGTGGTACCTTTGAGACTAGAGTTCAAGAGGTCCAGGGCCATGATCTCTGGCTTAATCAGTAAACAATCCTGAAAAGACTTCTTGCAGCACAATTATTGCAGGTCCTGCTGGTGCGGGAGTATGTCGCCCTCAGAAAGCAGAGAAAGCAACCTCCTGTCTGGCCAGCTGTGCAGTGTTCAGCATGACTGTGTCCAGACAGCCTAGGACTGGCTTATTTAAATCAAGATATAACTCCTATACATGCCCTTCAGGAGAAGTGAAGGAAATGGCTTGCTTTAGGGAGTGGAAAACTTTGGGAAATATGCTGATGTTGCAAGGCAGCATGATTCTTATGGGGTGGTGGGGGATGAAAGGAAACCTGAGATTTAAGTTTGGTACAACCTAACCACTGAGTCTGCATCTCATAGCTGTTTTTCCAACCTTGCAGTCCTGGGTACCCAGTGTTTTCGTAGCTAAGGTCTGTTAGTCGGCTGGTAAAATCCAGCAGGCTGCACCTCACTGGGTCCTCCTTTTCTAATACAGGAGCTACTGCGTGTTTCTCATGTCTGGCTGATGCCTACTGGAAGCTGTGCTCTTTACAGGTTATGCCTCTGTATTCCAGATCAGGGCTACCCCGTTGTGGGAGTCTGAGCCTGCACTCTAACACCTGGTGTGTGTTGCTGTGTCATCTCATTCAGCTAATATCCTGGCCCATGCTGGTATGTAGTAGAGAAAGAACATCCTGCTGCCAGATGCTCTCTTTTAGTCTAACACAGTTGTTTTTCTCTTCTCTTGATAAAGTTAAAATAAACAGTCTCTGAGGTGAATTAGAGGCATCAAAATTGGATTGGCATCCAAACTCTGGAGCAGTTGGTGGTTGGGAGTCTGGGGAAAAGGAAACAGCAGACTTTAGCTAGAGGGGACAACAGTTTTATTTCCCTCATGGTCTTTGACAACGAAGCAGATGTCCTACAATTATTATTTTACCTTCTAGTAATATAGTGCCTCTTCCCTATCCTCCCAGGTATGTGGTTGGCTCTTTTGCAGATGTGCAGGTAGGTCTGCTCTAGTTCTAAACTCTGATGTATCACTAGCTCCATCTACTGCTTTCTTCTTCTCTGCGGCTTTACTTCTGCAAGTGGCTCATTGGCATCTAAACCACCAATTTCTACTTCTCTCAAATCACCTTTATAGCTGGAAATAAGTGTGTGGACACTAAATATGACAGGAATGAGCCTGCTGTCCTTAGTCAAACCTCCTTTTCCTTCTCACATTATTGTTCAGTGAACCCCATGCCAGCTGTCTCTCACATGTAAGAAGTGATGCCCATTGGAGATGGAAATCCAAAATACTAAGAGCTAATTCAGGCTGGAGAAATATGTGGGGGGTGGGCATTTGTTGCTTAATGGCAAGTCCTAAGATCAAATCTGTTTAAATGATAATAGAGTAGGTTTCTGCCTTGAAGAGCTTAGAACAGAACTACAACAAAGCAGATCGAGTGACTTGGGGGTGGGTAGGGAGGAACTGAGATATGGGGGGAGCAAACGAAGCACAAGGTGAACTGATTGTCTCAAGGCTATGAACCAGCTGTGTGCCAGACCTAAGCGTAGAACCTACATCTCCAGACCATCTAGTGTTCTGGACCATGCTATATCTGAGTGGAATGGGAACAGTTTTCCTCAGGGTAGTGGGAGAGGAAGTGGCGGATGGGCATATATAGGCAAAACGCGGGGGGGTATATTTCTAAAAAGGAGGTTGTGGTCATGCAGTATTTCTGAAGGTCACCGAACAAGTCTGATAAGACTAGATTAGCTAGGAAGTATTGCCAAATGCTCTTCAAGTGCTGGCTTGGAATGTGAGGCCAAGCACGGTCCATCAGTGTGGTGTGAACAGACATTGATGTACAGCAAAACTCAGCTGCCTTTCCACAATGCTCTCTGCTTTGCAAGGAGGCTGAAGTAGGACCAGTAAAAGGTATTCTCTCCTAGTCTGAATTTTATGGCATACTCAAGGCCTAATGGAATGAGCATGCTTGATCTTGTCTGCGTCTATTTCAGCTCTTGATTTTAAGCTGAATGATCTACACTTGTCTCTCCTCCTAATCCCAGAGATTCTGTTCTAATGTTCACCATGCTGTCTCTTGTGTGCTGGAAATGGACATTTGTTTTGGGCCAAATAGCCGATGCTCTGCAGTTGCCCCTATCTAACAACAGAGCCCTACCAGCTGAGCTCCTGCCTGGCTGAAGCTATAAAATAGACTATCACATGTTCTGTCAAGGCAGCATCAGTGTGCTGCAGTATAAACAATGCCCTAGATTCACCATCCATTTATTCCATCAACTGTGCTGGCAAACAAGACTTAAGACTTCTTTATTGGAAGAAAGAGATTCACTAATGAATTGTATTTCCAGGTCAACTATCTTCAAAGCCTGTAAGAAAAAAATGTCTAAGCCAAGCGTCTTGTTTCCCCTTTCCTTCACTGTTTCCACAGTTCATCTGATTAATACTCTTAACTGACCATGGAAATCAATTAACCTGCTCCACGCTGAGAGTGACATCCCCAAGAAAAGGAACAAAATTACCCCTTTCTCCAGTCCGGCTGCAAATGTGATGGGGGTGCAGGGCAGGGGGGAATTGAGGAGACTATAAAATAGTTAAGCTGATCAAAATTGAGAGAGCAAACTTTGTGAAAAACAAAGTCTGAGCCAAAGAACTGCACATGGCACTGCCAGGCCACCCAGCTCAGATGTGCAGGGCACATTAGGAGCTGTCTGAATGCAGAATTCTAGGGACAAGGGGATATCCTAGTTAAGCAGTGAGAGAGAAGCTTAGGGCCCAGCTATCCTGGAGAGCATTTGCATCAGAACTGACTTGCTGCCAAAGGTATGGAAGACCAGAGTTTGTAATGGGTATTTGAAAAGGCAGAGAAATAAGTGGCTCCCCTTATCTCATGCCTACCAAAGCAATCAGGTGTTATCTTGAACTGCTTACTAGACTAAAAAAGGCTGCAAACCCGCTACCCTGGAAGGGCACTTCAGCACTATTGGTTAATGTGTACAGTTACGAGTTTCTATCAGCAAGTGCAGTCTCTTAGTAATCTGGCACGGCCAGGCAAGGGAAGAGCATCACAGAACAGCAGACATGCAGTCTCGTTCCATGGACCTGCTGTGTGTCTCCCCGCTGTGGTGTCCCAGTGCCTATCCATAGTGCACAGAGCAGCTGACATCTGTCTTGTGGCTCATTCTTTCACTTGTCTTCTCTCTAATGGCACAACTGTGCACAGCATGGTGACATGCTCTAAGGTCTGTCTCTCAATCAGAGAAGGCAGGAAATGTGTGCACGCCATGGTTGAAAACAGAAGGTGTGGCCTGAGAAGATAGTAATCCCCCTTCACTTCTGGGGAAATCATTCCTTGCTACAGGACTGGCTTCTGGAAAAGCTGTCTCCTTCACAGATTAGCTTTACCCTTTCCCATTTGTCTGCAGAGCGTCAGCCATGGCCCTTGTGCAGGGGCTCAGGCCATTGAGCATGGTGGAGAGCAGTCAGGGAGGAGCTGTGAGCAGGACAGCCTGGAAACTAATTGCTGCTTCTTATTTAAACTTGACTGGAACTTGGAAACAAGCAGCAAGCCACAGCAGCCACTGATACGAATGAGAGAAGCCCTCACACTCATTCTGTGTTCAACCTGGTTGTTACTCAGACTAAGGCAAATATTTCTATTCCCTCTGTCTGGTGAGTCAGGCTGGGTCTGGGATTGTTCGGACACTGTCCCTTGAGTTTCCCTCTACTTGGATTTCATGCCTATGTGTTACTATTTGGAGCTATTAAAGTGACTGGTCCAACATAGAGACTGTGTTGCCTAGCCATGCAATGAAGTAGCCCTGTCCACTGTGATCTGAAGACTGGAGGCAGGGAAGATGCTGTATGTTCATACACTGCGTAAATCTAATCTCTTACGCAGCCTTGCCGAAGGAGCACCTGGAGGGAGAAGCACAAGACCACGTGGTGGTGAGTCACATGAATTTGGTAGACCTCTCAGGAAGTGAGTATTGCAATCTGCAGTGGGCTGAGGGTGTAGATTGGGTGATGCTTCTCACTTTGGGTTGGGAAAGGAGGGGCATTGTTTAAATCCAAATGCAAAACCTTCAACTGAGTGGGCCTGGAGTCTGACACTGGCACCGAGCAGTAGCAAGCTTGAAGGAACGATTTGACCTAGAATGGAGATCTGGCTCCGTGCTGGCACAGAGACCACGGGAGGGAGGTGGGGCGGGTGGCCAGGGGAAGCTTCTGTCCAGCTCTTGACTGCTCGTTGCTCCTCCAGAGTCTTCCAAGCAGAACTTGTGCTGCTCGCCCCCACTAGTGCCTCTTGCCTACTCCGCTGAGGCTGCAGGTGAGGCTTTCGTTCATGAGGATCTTTGTAAGTGGGACATTTGTAACTCAGGGGGTGTCTAACAACCTTGTAGCTTGATGGGCCTAATTTTAAAGGGATTGTTTGCACAGTTGTGGTTCAGAGTCTTGATGAACTTCTCTGGTCAAAGTAAGAGGTACAAAAGTTAATCCTAAACTTCTAGGCATTTTAACCTCAAAGGCTATTGCAGGAACTTGTATTCCGTATGGCACCATCCCTTTAATCAAGGGAGGGTTGGAGAGCATTGGAGAATGGGTGTATTTGCAAACTGGATCTGGTTGCCATTTACCTAGTGAATCCTGGTCACTCTGGTAATTTGTCTCGTAAATCTGTTTTGAGGCTTCTGAAGGAGAGCCTTGGTGGTAACGCTGAGACAGTCAGGAGAGCCACCATCAGCCCAAACACTTCACATGTTGAGGAAACCTTGAGCATGCTGTGCTATGCCAGTCAAGGCCACAGCATCATTAATGGGGCACGGCATTGAGGATTCCAGTGCAGTACTGACTAATGGTATGATTTTGAGATGCGTGTCTTGGCAGATTGTGGGTCTCAGATTGACACTGACAATGGAGCAAAATGAAAGGTGGCAAGTTACACCAGCACCTTGAGGTGCCAAGCCCTTAAGTTAGAGAGGAAAACTCCCTGAAGCTGAGAGTAGCTGTCTTGTACCTCTTCTGTAACGAAACTAAGACTAATACTGTGGCTAGCTGCTTTTTCTCTCATATGTAATATTTGCCTGAGGAATTTTCTATACAAGGGTATTTAAACATTGACCTAGTTCACCGGAGTAGATGCGGGGGGGGGGGGGGGGGAGTTTACTAAAGAAGATACAAGGTGATGTGCATTGTCCAAAAACAATGAATTTGCTGTGGTTGTCCCTGAACCTCTCAAGTGTCTGTACTATGAATACTCCAGCGAACACGCTCTCTGGAGGAGCATTCTGTTAGCTAGCCAGTAACTGCTGTAGAATGGTCCACAGTGAGTTTGTATTCGGACTGCAGCCAGGCAAAGAGATCAGCAGAGTAGGAGACTATATGGTGTAATTCTCTTCTATCCAAAACTGCTCTAATTTCAAAACTCTCACATTCCCCACAAACCGCTAATGAGCTGCAGGCAAAAACCTTAATCAGAATAACTCAGATAATTTTGTACATATTGGTTCCATATGTCCACAGATGGATACAGTCAAGAACAAATCAAGGCAAAAAACTAATCAAGTAAAGTCTTAGGGTTAGCCATGTTAGTCTGTACCTGTAAAAAGAACAAAGAGTCCTGTAGCAGGTTTATTAAGGCATACATTTTCATTGGTATAACTCAGTTTATCCGATGGACTGGAGTGGAAATTGAAAGGCAGGTAGATATGTAAGAACATTACTACAAAAGAAAGACATTACTATTAAATGTGGCCATTCAATGTAGCTGATAGGGAGAAGTGTTTTTTTTCTTTTCGAAGTAATTTTCTGATTATCTATCTGCCTTTGTATTTCTACCCCAGTCCCTCTGATGAAGTGAGTTTTACATACAAAAGATTATGTCTTAATACATCTGTCAGTGTCTAAGGTGCTACAGGACTCCTCGTTTTTAATCAAGTAAGTTTTCCTGGTTTTGAGATCTCCCTTTTCAGAGATGTTTCCTGTGTCCTAGCTGCCAAAGCTGTCATTTCAGAAATTTAACTAGTAGAGTTGACTTGAACTTTAAAAAAGTGTTTTCAGTCTCCTTAAGAGCTGGAAGCTGAGAGCTGCCCAGCAGTGCAGGCAAGGTGCTGATGTGCTGAGATATGAAGGTAGTCTCCAAGAAATCCAATACCTGACATAACAGCTTGCTGAACAGTAACAAGAACTGGCAGAATTGCAGAAGTGAGAAATCTCTCTCCCCACATGTAGGGAGCAAGGTTTTGGTGGGCCCAGTGGTTCTGCACCATTAAATCTTCTAGCATGCTAGAAATGCTTCAGAGCTTACTCTTCTGGTCTTCTACAATTGAAGCGCTCTGTTTTCTAATATTGCAATGCTCATATCTTTGGGGTATGATCCACATGTCATTCATCTAGGACTAAGGCCCAGATTTTTGGTTTCCTGTTCATTAATGTTGTCAACCTGTAGCGTACGAAAGTTAGTGATGAAGCTGTTGAATTGATACAATGGTAAGGACGAAGACCTGTCGTGGGTCGTGGCAGGAGAAGCTGGCTTTAGCAGAACAACATGAGATGGAAGAGGCGCAAGCACTGTAGATATGGGGACGGATGCATATATTCCACACAAGCAGAGTGAGGGGAGACTCTCCGAAGCAGCAGAAGCTGATGACCTCTGTATAAATGTGGGGAGAAGACTGATACAGGTGAGGCCAGAGCCAGCTTGCAGCAGCAGGAGAAGATCTTGGTGTGTAACTTGCACTGTGGGAAGCAAAGCAAGTCCTGAGAACTACCAGCAAGAGTGGATGGAGTGGGAATATCAAACTTGCAATACTGAACATGGTGTTCAGCTGGATGGTCTGACTGGGAAGGGTGGGTTTTCGTACCAGCCTATTGCAGAACAATTCCAGCAAGCGTTCTGGCAGCAGAAATGGCACAACATCTGGCAAGGCAACTTGTTGCCATAACATTAGCTTTCAACAGAGGCTGCTATTCCATTGGGTGTGTCTATGGCTAGGAGCACAACACAGTGTACACTTTAAAGACTAACAAAATAATTTATTAGGTGATGAGTTCGTCACCTAATAAATTATTTTGTTAGTCTTTAAAGTGCTCCTGGACTGCTTTTTGTTTTGATAGTATATAGGCTAGCAGGGCTAACTATCTCTCTGTTACTATTCAACACAGTATACAGCCTTCGACATTCAATGCACTTCTTTTGTACTGTGTTGGAGGGGTGGCCGTGTTAGTCTGGATCTGTAACAGCAACAAAGGGTCCTGTGGCACCTTATAGACTAACAGAAAAGTTTTGAGCATGAGCCATGCTCAAAACTTTTCTGTTAGTCTGTAAGGTGCCACAGGACCCTTGGTTGCTGTTTCTTTTGTACTGTATTTGAGAACAATGGTGCCATCTAGTGACCTGTCCAGTTTTTGACATCAGTCTACAGAAACTGTTGCCTGGTAGCAAGGACTGTCTGAAATTTAGGAGGACAGGAATTCCGTTTCTCAGGTCCCTTTTTCTAATTCAGACTGCCCTAACTGAGAGAAGGGAGCACTGAGTTCTTGTTTGTTAGCCATAATCCCCTAGCTGCTCACAACTGAAAAACTGCTGTATCTGCTGCCTCTAAGATAGAAAGCCAGAGTGTGCTTTAGAGTTGACAACCGTCTGCCAAACCTGGTACATCTGAACGAAGATCCACAGCTCTCAGGGATGCTTCTCCACATCCTCAAATGGGTCAACCTGGAGTGGGGAGATCGTCCAGAGGCTGAGCATGACAGCCAGCTGAGAGGCATGCTCTTTCGGAGCCTCATGGGTAAATCTTCATAGAATCTATACCCATTTAAAAATCTCCCAGAGGGGAGATCTCCCTGAGTGCCAAGCAGGGCCTCTAGCCAGAGTCTAAACTGCTAAATTCCCCCCCAAACTCCGGAACGTGGGCTCTCTTCCCAAAGGACGCTAGCATCTCAGTCGCATGCTGGCTGCTGGAGCCATGGCAGTGCTCTGTGCTTGTGGCAGACAAAAGCACTGGACTATAGCTGGGTTCTAGTTTGAAAAGTGAAGCTTTTACACTTGTCCTAACTCAGCAGGTCTTGCTCCTGTGGGTAGTCTGACCTTGCTGCTGATGCCAGGGACTATCGTTATTCACCTGGCAGAGCCATCACAGCTGTGAAAGAGATGGATCCTCTGAACTGGGCATCAGAGCAGCCTGTGGAGCTCCCCTGCCTCAGACCACGATTTGAAGTGGTTTGGGTGGTAGCTGTATAACTGTAATGGCTGAGTGTAGCTCTCAGAGCCCTTACTGAGGAGGAGAGATGCCCATTTGATGCTGTGGTCCCAGGCTGAGTTTCCAGTGACGACTGGTAGGAAAATGTTCCTTATTTGTAAACACTTGATGGAGGGACTGAGTCCATGGTGAGAGAATGCCGTGGTGCCACTTGCAGTAGCATTTCAGAACAGAGCTGCGTTTTTCCTTATGGATATGTCCACTTCCCTTTTCCTCTTGGGGTTGGTTTTGAAACCAGAGACAGACCTCTACCCTTATTGTATCCTCCCAAAGACTAGTGAGGTTTCTTCCAAGCTTACCTGCTGTGTTAATCTGAAGGACTCATGATCTTACTCTGCAAAAAGCTGCACTCTGGGTCATGTAGAACTTGGGCCTCACTCTGCTGCTTTTTCTGTTTTCTTCCTCTCAGTGTCATCAGCAGTGTGCGAGGAGTCCTCTCCCAGATGCCAAGACCTTTGTGAATGGAAAACTGGTTGAAGCAGTCACCCTGCACCAGGTATGGATCATAGCCTACTGTTCAGTGTTGATAAATGCAAAGTAAGGCACATTGGAAAACAATCCCACCTACCATACAAAATGATGTGGTCTAAAGTAGTTGTTTGAGATCTTTGAGTATTGAAGTGATTGTGGATAGTTCCTAAAAACATTGAGAAAATGTGCAGGGGTAGTCAAACAAGCTAATAATGGTAGGAACCATGTGGAAAGGGATAGATAAAACAGAATATATAATTCCTCTATCAATCTGATATACCCCCACCTTTAACATTATGTGCAATTCTGCTTGAGCCCATCTTGAAAAAGATTCTAGAATTCTCAAAGGTGCAGAGAAGAGGAATGAAAATGGTCAGAGGTATGGAACAGTAAGTGCATGAAGAGAGGTTTAAAAAAGGCTGGTCAGCTTAGAAAAGAGACAATTAAAGGGTTGGGGAGACCTTTAAATCATAAATAGGATGGGAAAGGCAAAAATGTAATTGAGTTAAAAAAATTAGATCAGTTCCTGGAGGCTAAGGTCCATCCATGGTTATCCAAGATAGGCAGGCAGGGTGGGTAGACAGCCTTCCCAGGCCTCTGGGGAAGGTGCACCCAGAGGGGATGGGGGCAGTTAGCCATCAGTGCTGCCTGGAGCATGCCACATCCCTTACTCTCCAGCCAGCCCTTAGTACTGCAGAGAACACCCTGTGTGGCACTCTGGCAGTGATTTAAAGGGCCTGGAGCTCTGGCCGCAGCAGCTGCAGCCGGGAGCC
The DNA here is from genome assembly GCF_033958435.1 of Carettochelys insculpta. Classification (NCBI taxonomy): domain Eukaryota; kingdom Metazoa; phylum Chordata; order Testudines; family Carettochelyidae; genus Carettochelys; species Carettochelys insculpta. The sequence goes on from NC_134157.1 coordinate 23,046,991, forward strand.
CTAGGCCCTTTGGAATCTCCAGGCCCTGGGGCAACTGCCCCCTCTGCGCCCCCCACCCCCCCCAGTTGTGTTGTGGTCAGGATTGCAACCGCATGCTCCTGGTGTCTCTAAACTGCCAGTTGCCAGAAGTGAAGATTGGATGACAGGACGGATCACTTGAAACTGATCTGTTCTTCTTGCTCTCCACGAAGCCTTTGGTACTGGCCACTATCAGAGACAAGACACTGGGCTAGCTGGACAGTGGCTCTGACGCAGTGTGGCCATCCTTGTGTTCCTATGTATAAAAAATAGCTAACATCCCATTCCCCATGATTTTGTGTAAAGTATATGTGAAGTAGACAGGGAGGTAACCTGCAGAATGACTCTTACCCTCTGAAAACCATAGCTGCTGGTGGTGATCTTCACAAGCCTTGAAAAGAGAGAGTGCTCAGACATATCTACATTGTATCTATAGGGTTTGTGTGCTAGGCCAACCCACTTTGACAGTGAATACCTGGCTGTGTGTGAATCTCTATTGTAAAATCATCTCTGTGACCCTGAAGTTCACTCCATCTTTTTTCAAGGACAGCCTTATTAAACAGGAGGAAAAAGCTTCTGAAAAGCAAAAACTGGTTAATTGTGATTTCTGACAAATTGTAATTTAGTCTCTTGTAGGTAGCAGTACTGTTGAAGGAGCAGTTCCCTTAAACAGGCTTGTTCTGGGACTTGGGGTTGGGGCTGGAAATGTCTCCTGTAACTTTAACTTCAAAATGTGAGGATAAAACCTGTTGTGATATTTAAGGCAGAACTTCAGTGTGTGAAGTTAATAACTCCAGTTCCTGGATAAACTGGAATGAGAGTGTGGGGATGGTGCTCCTCTTTGAGATCACTGCTTTGATACCTTGTGACTCTCCTATTTATCCTTGTTAGGGGGACAGAGTGATTCTTGGTGGGAACCACTATTTCAGAGTCAATCATCCAATGGAGGTCAAGAATGGGCGCTGTGTCTCTTTGATGCCAGCAGGGGGAGCTGATGGGCTGAAGGACTTTGAATGTGCTCAAAATGAGCTAGTTGAAGCTCAGAAGCAAAGGTGGATGTGTTCTGTGACCTTCCCTAATATCTGCTTTGAGCAGAAGTGTTTGATCTGCAATCATAGGAGCTCTGGAAACTGCAGCCATAGGCAGTTTGTTCAGTATATTAACTTGCCTGGCAGCCTTGGAAAATGCCCCAGGTGTTCTAGGGTTAAAACATTTTACAAGCAATTTAAACACTTCCAGATCTGTGTTTTAAAAGCTTTATCTGCAGAGGATACTGTGCTTGCTGTATAATTAAGGGGCAATGCTGGGCTTCACAGAACACTGCCCATAAACGTGAATGATCACGTTATCCAATGCGGTCTGCTAATTAGGCTTTGCGTGTTAATCTGTGCACGTCAGGGTAAGGCAATAAGGGAAACATCCCGCAGTTGGCGAGTGAGGAGGAGTGGTGTAAAATAGCTAAATGACTACTATAATCTGGTCGCTTTCACAAGCACAAGATTTGCTTCAAAATACAACTGCCGTTCATTGCGGCAGGTTCTGCCTTGACTGTCGCTCTTAGACTGTGTCAGACACCACTGCTCACTCATCAGTATGGAGGGCTAAATGAATATTTCAACATAGTAGTGTACCATAAGACTTAACTAGAAACTCTGCTTGAACTTCCTCTTCTGCTAGAGCAGGGTTACTGAAAATGCAGCCTGCATAGCCAAGTCAGGCTGAGCAATGGAAACTTGAAGACGTGTGAGACTCAGAAGAGCTTCTGGTCTCAGAGGAGCATAGAAAACTGGGCCATCACGCTATCAAGCGCATTTCTAGAGGTTAGTCCTTGTAGGTTGAGAACCACTGGTTTAGACTGAGCTACTGTTGTGGGCTGTGTCCAGTTCTATCTGGGTTGACCTGAGGATATTGTATGCACCACAGCTCCATGCTGATTGGGCTGCATGGAGAACGATGGATCTAAACTGAACCAGTAGCTATCAGTTCTTGGGACTACACCTGAACTCTCTCCTCCCCTCCCCTTCCTGACAGAGTGAGTGGAGAACTGTGAGGTATTGTGGGGCACATACAGGACATCTCTGGAGGCTATTGATTTTGATTTAAAGACATGGCACTTCCACGCTACCCTTCATTCAGAATTTTATATTCTACCTGAACGCCATACCCATCAGGTTATGACAATATTATATTGATATTATATTGATTTTAGTGCTCCATAAATTGAGCTAATGGAATTTACAGGGAAGACAGGCATTTGGTAAAATCAGAGGGAACCTATGGTCAACGCATGTTGATCCCAAGTGAGGACACACCAAATCCCATTATACACTGGATGTTGCATGTAACTTTTCCCCACCTTATTTTCACTGGATTTGACTAGGTCCTCTGAAGATGGACTTCCATGTCCCTGGTGCCGTGAAGTTAACCTGCTGTTCCCTCTGCAAAACACGTGGCTTTCTAGGTTCCCTTTGTGTGTAACTCTGCTCATGGGCAGAGTTTGGGGTCTTCTGTAATGATGGAAAGTCCCATTCCCTGACCTGAGGAAGCAGTAAGATAGTTACAGGCTGTGAGCACTTCTGCAGTCACTCTTACTCTGCTTCTAGAATTGAAATAGAGGTGGTGGAAACAGACTGCAGGCAAAAAAGAAAGTGATGGAAGTGCTTCAGACGGCCAAGGAGATGGCTCAGCAGGAGCTGTTGACTCAGAAGGATCACATCAAACAACTGGATGGAGAGCTGGTAGGTTGGTTGTTTTTGGGAGCACCTCAACGTTTCAAAACAACAGCAAGAAATCCACACGCACCCCCAGCTGTTCAAACTGCGTCAATGAGCAACAGCCCATGACATCAGGCACATTGTTAATTGTTGTGCCTGAAGCCAGTGTGTCACAGGAGTCACTTTTACTTCAGCCTACATTTATCCAAGGGAAGGAGACTCAGAATTAAATGTCTAATCTGACCTCAGCACCTCTGAAGTCAGACTTCCCTAGAGTTCAGATTTCTGACCCACCTGAAAACACGTAACAAGGGTCCCGCCCCGCCCTGCCCACCACCACCTACCCTCGCTTTTATTGCAGGAAGTTGAAGTTCCATCCTCTTTGCTCTAGGTAGGTTTGGGTAGGAAGCAAGGCATTAAAGAAGCAGCCTTGCAAGGTATACAGTGTACAGCCTAGCCACTTGCATGAACAGCACCATGGGAGCCCACGAGGCGAAGAGGCAATGTGCATTGGTGAGGTGGAGTGCCGTGCTCTATAGTGAGGACCAAACAGAGGATTGGCAGATATTTGGGGGGAGGGGATGGTTTTAGTTCACATGTTTCTCTGCCTCAGGAAGAAGACACAAACAAGAATCTCTAGAGTACAAGGAAGGCTGCTGCAGAAGCACTGTGGCCTGCCCTGTGTCAGGTCACTAAGTAAGAGGTGCTGCTTTCCCTGGTGCAATAGGACATGCCCTGAAGTAGTTCTGTAAGGCAGAGCGTGTCTTTGTCCATATGTCACTGTTCTTGGAGGTGTCCCAGATGCTGCTGCTACTGCAGGGCCAATGGCTTTGCTTAAAAAAAGACTTTAATTTAAAAACTCTGAAACAAAGTTCATCAGTGCTCCTTTTTGTGCACATAACTGTTGGCAGATGTGACTTCACAATGTCAGCAGGTGCTATGGAGTGAAATTACATTGAGGTAAATCTACAAACGTGTCATCCTACATGTCTTCCTACTCCTTTCCGTTGTCCTGCTTCATCCTCTAAATTAGCAGTTATTCCTGTCTAGACACCCCTTCATGTCACCTCTCACAGAGCCCTCTACGTGTCCAGGTTTTCCCTTAGTTTGGAGCACAAAGACCAATTACTAAAGCTTCCCTTCTGTAGCACTGCGAGAAAATAAAATTTTAGAATTAATTGGCTTTCAAAACATTCTCCGTTGATGTAACGCTACTCCTGCTCAGGTGCCAAAGGCCTCCAGACTAAGGCCTGGTCTACACTAGAGGTCAGAGTCAATCCCAGATACACAATTCTAGCCACATCATTTGCGTAGCTAGATCAACGTATCAGGATTGACTTTCTTCTCTGGTGTAGATAAGGGACATCGGCGCTAGCCCGAAGATCCCTAACTCTACATGTCAGTGTGAAGTACCTGGTCAACAGCTGAGCCCACAGAGATTGATTTTGCCGCGTCTTCACACATGCAGCAAAACTGATCCCCAGTGGATTCATCGCAGTGCACCGACCCGCCTGTAAGTATAGACAGACCCTCAGCCAAGAGTTCCCTCTGGTGCAGTGGTCACACACGGGGTAGGGTAGAAATCTCTCCCCCACAAAAAGGTTCCGAAAAATCTCATCTCTTCTTCTCCTCAGTCCTGATAGGTTGATCTAGCTATGCAAATGATGTGGCTAGAATTGCATATCTGGAATTGACTTTGATCCCTAGCGTAGACCAGGCCTCAGTCTGGAGACCTGCTTGCCTTTGGCACCTGCTCAGCCTGCAGCATATCCTGTGGTATATCCTGATAGGCCAGAAGGAATAAGCCGCAGAATCCACGGCTCCAGGGGCAGAAATGAGGACAGCATATGTGGGGCTGGAATCAAGGGCTAATACATAAAGTCTGCTGTAGCTAAACCAGCTTTTAGCATGGCATTGCCAGGGGTGGTCTGAAAACCACCCACTGATGGTAGTTGGTGGATAGGGCGGACCAGGTCTCAGTTACCCAACACCCCTCTGCCAAATACCTTGAGGCTAGTGGATGCTGCTTTCACAGCATCTCTTAAAGGGGCCCAAGCTGCAAAACTGGGGACAGGCTTGAAACCCTGTTAAGGTGCCAAGAGTTCTCAGCTCTGGGCTGTATCAGGGTCTGTCTAGATCTTGCACTGGGAGGCCTAGACTAGAAATGTGCGTGTTGACGTCCAGTTTAAGCAGCCGTTCCTAACTCTGCTAAACTCAACAGCCATCTAGACAGGGCTGTGGGCGACTGGCTAAGCCGGCTAACTCCTTTTAGTAAAAACTGCTGAGGGCACATGGGGGGAGAAGAGACAGGAGTGTGTGAGGGGGATTTGGTCTGCATGGCATGAACATGCCAGGAAGAGGGGCCTCTGCAGATAAAACCAAACGGCCCATCAGAGTGCTGGGCGGTTGGTAGACAGGAGTAGTCAGTAGCTTGAGAGCAATTGAATAAAGAGAATAATGGGCACAGTTCCTATTTTTTTCCACTAAAAGTTCCTAGGTTACTCCGATTTGTTGTATTCTATAGCACTCAATGGAAGCCTTGCCCAAGCTCCCTTGAAAAGCACTGTAATATTAGCAGCTGGTGTCCTACTGCGCAGCTACACAATTGAGTCTGTTCCCACAGACAATATGCCTGTCACTGGAAACCATAAAACTGGCAATTAATGGAAGAGTTTCTGTGTTGAGCTTTCAGTCCAGACAATGCGAAGGGTCTGGAAGAGCGAGATTAAGCCTGGCACGTCTACGGGAGCTTGTTAAACAGTCTCGGCAAGGTTTGTTTTAGGCAGTCCAAAAAAAAAAAAGGACAAAGTTGAGTCTTCAAATGAGCCAAGGATGTGAGATAGCGTTGGAATAGAACCAACAATATGGAGTCTGAACCTGGGCGGGGAAGGAACATCTCCCTCAAGTCAGCAGTACCAGAGCAGCCGGCTAGATGCAGCATGGCCTGTTCAAATATACATCAAGCAGGATTTACATCAAGCGTGCCTGTTGGCTACAGTTCCTCCGACTCCTACCCTCAGCCAGTGTCTTGATACAACCTGCATCAATGCTTAATGTAGAAAATGTTTCTTTCATGCTCCACAAGTATTAAGGGGTGACTGCTCTGCATTTAGAGTCTGTGTGTGTGTGTTTAATTACACAACACAACAGCTTTACACATGTAAATGCCTGGGGAAAAGTCGTGGAACGAGAAACACTCTGCAGATAGCACACGGAATTAGCATTTGCACAAGTTGTTGGTTTAAAATGTGCTGTGTGTGGATGGATGAACCTCAGCGTGGAGCAGCCCTGCTGCATTCCACCCCCTCCCTTCTGCCCAAAAGCACCAAACTTCCCATTGCCGCTTCTGGGCACTCAGTTCACCCCACTCCTAGGAAGAACTTCACAGAGCAAATAGCACTCAGAGTGTGACTTGACAGTTAACAAATGGCCGTTGGAGGGGGAGCACTTCCACTGTCAAGTGTCTCACTAAAGCAGCCTTCCTGACAGCCACACTGGGACATCATTAGCCTTAGTGGCATGTCTGAGGCAATGTCTATACTAGATGCAGAAAGGCAACTGCAGAGATGCAATTTCAGCTACCCCAGTTACATAGCTAAAATTGATCTATCTGTGCTCGGCTCACTTGTGTCTTTACAGGGCAAGGTCGACAGGAGAGCTTCTCCCTTCCACCATCCTTACTCCACATCTTGTGAGGGGCACAGGGGTTGACTGCAGCCCCCGAGAGCTCAATTTTGCACATCCAAACTGGATGTGAGAAATCAGACTCCAGAAGATCAACCCCGAGCTCCACTGCCCCAGGCTGAGGCTGGGTCTACGCTGGCCATGGAAGATGGAACATTTAGGTTTGATCTTCCCGGATGCCATTTCACGCATGTCAGTGTTGACCCCGGAACTCCTTGTGAGCCGCAAGGATCAAGGAATGCCGACAGCAGGAGCGCTATGCAGTGAGGACAGGGACAAACATGGACGGCTGCAAAATTGATGTGTGGTATGCAATTGGCGTACCTAAAATTGCGTAGCAGCTGTCGGTATTCAAGGTAAGTGTAGACCCAGCCTGAGTCAGTCTGAGGTCAGGGTGCTCAATTTAAAAACTGGGGGTGGCGGCCAGCTCTAGTTCCTGTTTCTGGGCTCACCCAGACCAATGGGATTCTGTCACCGCCTGCTTGTTACTGTGCTACCATGGTTCAACGCGCTGTGCTTGGGCCCAACTAGCCACTACCAACACTGCTACATGCAGCAGGTCCCACCCTGACTTCCATTCGCCTGATTGCTACTTACAGGGTGACCTCCAGATTCCTTCTGCTCCTGAAGCTCCCTCCCCACCCAGCTGTCTCCCTGTGCCCCTGGCTGACAGACTCTGGGACTGGGTTGCCATCACACAGGAGTGTCAGCCTGCTGTGGGGCATGCAATGTGTTCAGCAAAGAAACAGCTTAGTTAGTAGAAAAAGGGGAAGTGTGAGGAGAAGCAAACACAGAAACCAGACACTGAAAAATAGCAGGGAGATGAAAACGGGGGATTTCTGTTGGCTAAACTCCATTTCCTGCTCCTCTGAATACCTCTGGCACAGGCCCTCTGCCTGAGGGCAATGCAGTGCTTCAGATGGTGCCTGGCCTAGTGCTCGCCTTCAGTTGCTGCATAGCCATCCCTAAACCCCTTCCCTCTCAGCAGGCCTTGCTGGGGGTTTTGTTTGGTTGGCTTTTTACTCAGGTAATTTATGGTCCACAGGGCAGGAGGGGGGTTCTGAGAGTGGGGGTTTCTTTTCAATTGTTGCAGTATTTTCCCCATTAACTTTAATAAACCATTGTCTCTTCCTGGCTGGACACCACTAGGTGCTTGGAGGGGTTTCATGTAAACCCCTGGTTTGGAACATGCCCAGCTAGGTCCCTACCCAGACTGAGGCGATGCTGCAGTCTGCCTGTAGTTGAGTTACAATTTTCTGCCCATACCTATGTTCCCACGCTCAGCCCCGCAGCCGGTGTCCCTGTCTCCTGCGCAAAGTTCAGGACGCTTCAGGCTTCCATTAGAGCTGCCTTTGCCACACTGAGGCACAACACCATTGCTGGCCATCCGCTGCCTGGGTTGCCTCCTGCGTGTCTGTGGGTGAAGGGAGACCCTGCAGCTCTCCCCTGGGGGCAGTGCCCCTTAGAGGGCTGCCGGGGCTCAGGGCTACTAGCAGTTTGTCTCTAGCACCGCTGTGGGTACCTGTGGCCTGGGTCTCACTTACATCAGCCGCTGGTTGCCCAGGTCCAGGCCCAGCCCCCGGCTTTCCAGCGTACCCTTCCCAGGGCCTGAGGAGCGATGCACCCAGCCCCCGTGCAAAGGGTCAGCTGCGTCGGGCTCAGGGGCGCCGGGCCGGGGGCTCAGCTCTGGCTGCGGCTGGTGGCCGGCCGGAGGGGGAAGTTACGGAGCAGGAGGGACGCGCACCCCGGCAGCCCCCGGTTCGGCTGAGCTGCCCGCCCCGTTTGCGCCCTCCGGCCCCGCCGCCCCTTGCGGCCGAGGCGGGGGAAGCGGGCGAGACTCTAAGGCGGCAGCTGCTCCCGCCGCCCGCGAGAACCGCTCGGAGGAAGCCGGGCGCCCGGGGCGGTGGGATGGTGAGCTCCGGCCGCGGCTGCTCCCCGCGCACGGCGCGTTGCCGTTGTCCCGGGAGCGCCCGCGGTGAGGCCCCGCTGGCGGCGTGGAGCTGGGGCGGGGAACTCGCGGGAGCGGCCAGAAGCGCCGCTGCTGCGGGGTGAAGGGGGGCCGGTTGCGGGCCGCTGAGCTCCCCTGCCGCTCGCTGAGCCGCGTGGCGAGCCGGCGCCCTGCGCCGGGCCGGCCGGTTCTGTTCCGGCCGTGCCCGCGAGCGGCGGGAGCTCTGCGCAGGGCCCGGCGCCTCCCGAGGCTGACCCAGGAGCCGCTCCCCAAAGGGCCCCGTGTGCCCCGCCGAACCGGCCGCTTGGACGCGCCGCAGAGTCACTTGCGCCCGTCTGCGACGCCCCGCAACGGGCCTCGGCGTCCCCAGGCCCCCCGCGGGGGAGAGGAACTGCTCGTCTCCTCCGGCGGGCCCCGCCGCGCGCAGCCGGTTCTTGCGGGAGCTGCGGCCGAGGGCTCCGCTGTTCCGGTGCATCCCCGAAACGAGCACCGCCCAGAGACCCGCTTCCTCCGGTGCGTGCGTGGAGCCTCCGGGGGCAGCTCTGCCTACGCCGGCCCGGGAGCCGGAGCCGGGCAAGAGGAAGGCCAGAGCCGGGGAGGTCAATCCCGCCAGCCAGGATGCGCCCGAGCTGCGCCCCAGGGTCCACCCGCTGCCTGTCCCTCTGCCGCTGACCCAAGGGCTGGGAAGCCTCCCGCCGCAGGCTGGCCTGGCCCACTCAGCAGGAGACCTGCAGGTTTATCAGCCCAGAGGCAGCGCTGTACAGTCAGTGCAGCCGGCAGAGACAGCCAGTCCGATCCATGCTGGGGAGAGAAGGCCCCGAGGGGCGCCCCAGCTGGGGCCTTCCCCCTCCTTTGCCTCGCTCCCAGCCCAGCCCAACTGCTTCCCAACTCCCAGTTCCAGTTCAGACCCCTCAGGCTCCACCTCCCCCTTTGTCTGCAGCCCAGAGGTGTCGCCTGGTCACCTCGGTGACCCTCGGCAGGAGCCCCCCAGGTAGCCCCCACTCCCTCACACACCGGGAGGCTTCCCAGCCCTTGGGTCAGCGGCAGAGGGACAGGCAGGGGGTGGACCCTGGGGCGCAGCTCGGGCGCATCCTGCCTGGCTGGATTGACCTCCCCGGCTCTGGCCTTCCTCTTGCCCGGCTCCGGCTCCCGGGCCGGCGTAGGCAGAGCTGCCCTCGGAGGCTCCACGCACGCACCGGAGGAAGCGGGTCTCTGGGCGGTGCCCGTTTCGGGGATGCACCGGAACAGCGGAGCCCTCGGCCGCAGCTCCCGCAAGAGCCGGCTGCGCGCGGCAGGGGCCCGCCGGGAGGCGGCCGGGCTGGTGTGCCCGAGAGCCGCTGCAGGAGACCAGCAGGCCCCGCGGCCCCTCTCCCAACGGCCTTGGTCCTAACAGCCAACAGCTGCCGCGCAGCGTCCCAGGGACTCTTGTGACAGCGGCACGGAGCAGCAGCTGCCCTGGGACAAGGCTCCCCTTGGACTTAGCGCGACCTGACCGCTGTGTGCCCGGGGGTCCCCGGCTTGCGCCTCTTCCCAGGCCTGCCCGGCCGCGCGGGCGGGGGACGCCTGCTCCCAGCTGGTGCCTGGATCCCCGCGGGGCGGGCGCGCTCACAGGGCAGGGATGGGGCATCTCTGAGGACCCCCAATCGGGGCTGCCTGGAAGCCGAGCCACCCGGGAGCGATTCAAAGGGGCCCTGCTGGTGAGCGGAGCAGCCCGGTGCCCAAGGGCGGCAGCGCCTGTCCCCACTGGCTGGGCAGGAACGTGTATTCCGCGCGTGGGTGGGGGAGTTCTGGCCCCCGGCTCCCGTGGGCGGTGACTGGGCTGCAATAAGGGCGCTCTCCGCACTCCCCAGGCGAGGGGGCAGCCGGTGTGAACTGCCGCAGCCTGGCCCGTAGGGCCCCCCCCGCCCGCTCGCGTCACCCGTGCAATGGGGCCCGGGCCGGCAGCAGCGACGCGCCGGGCGCAGACACAGCAGAGGGCTCCCTACAGCCGCAGAGTCTTTCCAGCCCACCGGGGGCAGAGCAGCGCCGGGCGCCCGCCCTCAGCGCAGCCTGGCTGCCTCCGCCGCTGACAGTGGAGGGAGACGCTTCTGGCACCTGGAGCCCAGCCCCTGCCCGCTCGGCAGCTCCGGGCCCGTCCCTCTTTCAGCCCGTTTGCCCAGCCCCCGAAAGGGCCCCTCGGAGGACGGAGCTCACAGCCCCGGGTGCAGCAGGCCCCGACCCCAAGCACTGAGCGCCCCCCTGCTGCGCCTCCAGCTGCGGCCCCTGACTCAAAGCCGGCCGGGGTCGGAGGGGTTGCCCGCCAGCTCAGCCCCAGCCGGTGCGCTGCTCGGCCTGTCCCCCCCACTCCGTCCCGCGGGGCTTTGCCTCCCCAGCACAGCCCAAGGCCTCCCATCGCCCCCGCCGCCGCGGGGCGGGACGGGAAGCTCCGCAGCGCGCCGGGGAAAAGGGCCGGAGCTCCGCGCTTGCTCCGGGAATAGGCCCATTGCGCGGCTCGGGAAAGGGGAGGCTCGATCACTTGCCTCGGGCGTCCCACTTCCCCGGGCCGCGCTCCTCACCCAGCGCCTCCAGGAGGGGGCCAAGCCCGGCGGCGGGACCGAGCCCCTCGCACGCCCACGGCCGAGTTCCCCGCGCGGCTCCAGCTCGGCCCCGCGCTCTGGGCGCGCCTGCCGGGCCGGGGGTTGCCGGCTGCCCCGCCTCCCGCGGGCGCTGAGCGGCTCCGGGCAGCCCTCACTCGGGCTCGGGCCCCGGCCCCGGCCCGGCCGCTCCGCCTGGGGCAGGGAGCCCAGCGGGGGGCTGGCCGCGGCCCCGCGCTCCGGATGGAGACCGGCGGCCAAGCCCCTGGCCGGTGACTCAGCGGCCGCCCGGCTCCATTCTTTGGCGGGGGATTTATTGCGCGCCCGGAACAAAGGCGCTTGCCGGTGGCCGGGGCTGAGTCAAGCGCTCCCGCGCGGGAGGAGGCGAAGCGGCGCGGCCCATTAATCACGGGAGGGGAGGGGAGGGGACCCAGGCCCGCCGGCCTTAAAACCCGGCCCCTGGGCCGGGCCGCCCTGGGAACGTGGCCGCGGTCCTCGCGAGGGCCCTGCCCGGGAGCCGCCCCGGCGCTGCGCTCCCCGCTCCTCCTCGGCGGGCAGGTGGGTGCCGGCTCCCTCAGCGCGCCTGGCCCGGCGCGTCCGCCCCGCGCTAGTGGAGACGCTGCCCGGCGGCGAAGGGCGCGTGGGGCCCTGGGCGGGCGCCGGGCGGCTCCAGCGGGGTGGGAGGGGCGCGGACCGGCCGGGCTGCCGGGGGCGGCGAGGGCAGGGCCGCAGGGACGCGCGGGCTGCGCCGGGACTCGCCGCTCCGGAGCCTGCCGGGGCGCGGCTACCCTGGGGAGGCCGGAGCCGCTCTGGCCCAGGGGCTGTCGGCAGCGGGCCCCGCGTGGAAGCGCTGCCCGGGCCAGCGGGCTGCAGAGCTTCGTCCACCCCGGGCGGAGCCAGAGGCGCCAGCGCAGCGCAGCGCAGCGCAGCGGGGCCGGGCCGGGCCGGGCCGGGCCGGGGAGCGAGCAGCTCGGGTGAAGTGTCTCGGGGCGGGGGGCAGCGGCGTGGTTCCGCGAGCAGCCGGGCTCGGGCTCCGCACGCCGGCGCCACGGGCCCAGCCGGGCGGCCAAACCCGCCAGCGCCCCCGAGAGGCGGGCCTGCAAACCTCGGCCCCGCTGCGGGTTCAGGCCCGGGGCCGCCCCCCGACGCCGGTGCTGGGCCCCGGGGGAGACGGGCCTGCCGCCGCCGGCCCGGAGGAGCAGCGCGGGCGGGGAAATCAGAGGCCTTTGCCGCTTGTTTTGCGGGGGGGTGCGAAGCCCCTGCCCGCAGTGCGCTCCGGGTGAGTCTGAGGTCAGCCAGTGGCTGGCGGAGGGGTGCAGAGCCCAGCTGGCTTGTCCAACCTCCCGCAGCTCTTCTGCCGGCCTCTGTTCTCAGCCCTGTACCCGCTGCAGCCCCCGGGAGACCTTGCCGGGAGCTCAGTGTCTCAGCACCACCGCAGGGGCTAGGCCTTTGTGCCTTGTTGCGTGGCCGGCTCCTTGTGGGCCAGGTGGTACCTTCTCCCTGGGCCACGCTGTGAGGGGAGAGGTCGCAGGGCGCCAGCAGGCGCTGAGTGTGGCAGGGTGTGCAGGGACATGTTGAGCCCGGAGGGAGAAGGAGCCAGGCTGTGACTCTGGGGCAGGGCAGGCAGGGTAGAGGAGAACCGGTACTGCAGGGTGGAGAGAGAATAATTGGTCTTTCTTACAGCCTGGCGGAGAGAACAGATTCTGTAACCCTCCTGCTCCTCAAAGGGCGCGGGCTGGGAAGCACCAGGTTTCACGCTGCTTTGGGCCTGCAGCAGGAATTCCTCTGGGACCAGCCACGTTTTATCACAGGAGGGCGGTTTGAGAGGAGGCTAGTGCTCAGAGCTGGCAACCCACAGTCTGGGTTTCATTCCTGGCTCTGCCCTGTCTACCTGCCCATGGGGTTGGTTTTCGTTCCACCCATCACCACAGCAGCTGGGTGTCTGCCACAGGCATTTGCTGCACACCGGGAGGTCAGTCGCAGACTTGATGGAGTCTCTGGGGTAGGGAGGAATGTTTTCACTCTTTCCCTTCCAAAGGACAAGGAGCTTCCTCTTGAATCAGGTTTTTAAATGTTCCAATCTGTCTTTGCGGCTGATCCGAGTTCCACTGGAGCTCTGTTATCTGGCACCCAGTTACCAGAAAGCTTGATTCACCGGCATTTGGGATATCCCCCAAGGCAGGTCTGCAGGCTAGTGACTGGGGCAGATCTGCTGCCCAGCAGGTTATGCCCTTGCACATTCTGCTCTATACTTTTCTGCGAAAGCAGCAGAAGACAAGTAAGGGACCTGAAATAAGGGATTTACTCAAACAAGCAGCTTCCAGGCCCTGCCACAGGGTTGTCACAGATTCAGCCCAATCTCCGTCTACATCTGCAATGAGAATTGAGCTAGGTAATGATGCCTTGTGGCCCTGCAAGATCCTGAAGTGCTGTTGGAATCATCAAAGAAACATTAAATTCTGCTCAGTCTAATTTAGAGGTAAGGGTATATTTAGTGATCTGGCCACACACCATGTGCTGCTCATCATGTTATGTAGTGTGATAAAGTAACCTCCGGCATACAGTAGAAGTATCAGAGGGGTCATCCTGTTAGTTTGTACCAGCCAAAACAACGAGATGTCCTGTGGCACTTTATAGTCTAACAGAAGTCTTGGAGCATAAGCTTTCATGGGCAAAGAGTCACTTTATCGCATGCCTCAGATGAAGCAGATCTTTGCCCATGAAAGCTGATGCTCCAAAAATCTGTTAGTCTATAAGGTGCCACAGGGCTTCTTGTTTCTGCTGTATAGAAAATTTTACCTATATACATCTAATGCTTCAGGAGCTCAGCCACTCTGCAGTGCAGTGTTACTGGATCAGTGAGTGTCCACAGGCTACTTCATACTTCTTGTGATTGTACTCTGATTCTTTGAAAGTTGGCATTCGATTGGCAAGGTACCACTCTCTGTTCAGCAGAATATTCAGCTAACCAGCACCTCCACTCCTCCAACATGTGAAATAGCAGAGCTTTTACTGCACTATAAAACTAAAGCAAAGCTTCACTGGTCTAATGCTTAGATACTTAGATTTCCATTGTATCTGTTTGCTCTGCCATAGGAGACACAGGTGATATTTGCAAGCTGCTTGGATATCATGCTCATTATAGATGGTCCCATTGCTACATGGTCATCTCTGTTCCCTCTTCTGTGCAGTCCCATGACTCTCAATGTCTTTGGCCTTTCCCATTTGGGGCATGTTGAATGTGTTCCTTTGTTTGTCTTCCCATCATTTAGCCTTCAGTCAATGCTTTTTTCCTTCTTTTTTGGGGGCAGGAGGGGGCCTCCTCTGGCCAGCTAACACACATCTGTTTCCTTCACACCTGCCCCTGCTCTGTCAGCCCCACATAGTCACCAAAATGGTTTATTTTAAATTCTGACTGCCAAATGGATCAACATGTCCTCTTCGGGCAATCTCCTTCACTCGAGCTCACTGCTGTCGAAAATTCCACATGGTATGGTTTTCATAGGACCCTGAGTGCCAAGGATTGGCCAGGGAGAAATACATTGCACATGCAGGACTATCACACTGGTTAGGGATTAAAAGCAGTGGACAGGAAGGGCTCCTGGCTTCTCTCCTCCAAGCTGTAATGCTGATTTACTGTGTGTCTGTAAGCGAGTCCCTTAAGCTGCATCTCAGTTTATCCACCTGTAAAGTGTAAGGGTTGTATCAGTTTGCAAGGGTTAGTCCCTATGCTAGATCTTACCTGAAAGAGATGCCTTTGTCTAGCTAGCACTCCTAGATGGAAATGCTGTCAAAGAGCTTGTTTGACACTGATCAGAAACATATTTTTATGCATCTGACTTGATTAGGTTAAAAGTGTGTAAGGAGGGTTCACCCCCTGTCCACCTCCCCAACCCCCCGGCTGGTGAGCTAATGATACAACTTCTGCAGAGCTGTTGGCTTGCGGTATCTCATTTGCAACAGGCACAAAGTTACTTTGGCGAGGAGGCTATTTAGGATGGATATTTTCTGTTGCGCCTCTTCCCCACATCCCTTCACTTCTGCACTGCAAGACTTGCTGAAGCCCCGGTCACTCTGAAAGCTGCACAGCTGCAATACATCATTACCCAGCAGTGCTTTGTTCATTCTGGCAGAAAGGGAGCAATTTCCAACCCGGTGACATGGCCTGGCAACACTCAAGACCCAAGTATTGGTTCCTCAGCTTTGTGGTGAGTTTTACAAGGATTGTATTGCTTTGAGCAGCTGGCTAATTTGAATTTTAAAACAGCCAGGAATTGTCCAAGACATTTCCCTAGCAGCCACTGTGTTGGCACAAGAGGTCTGAGTCATAGGTGAGGTCATGCTTATTGACACTGGGATAACTCTCTCCTAAAATAAAAGGAATAAACCCTTGTGCATCTTTTCTGATCATCCAAAGTATTTAGTCATTGACTTGATAACAGCACAATCCAAAGGTGATGGTTGCTACTGGCTCGCTCTTGCAGGTTCCATCTTCTAGTCTTTCACCAAGAGGGAGGGACTTCAATAATAGTGCTTTGCTTCTAGAACCTCAGCAATGGATATTGGGATGTTTCTAGTTTACTGATCATCCCAGGCAGCTGTGCAGAGGGGAGTGTCTTACTATGGAACGTTTATTTTCAGAGGTTGTTTTTTTTTATACGTATGTAACAAGGAAAAGTTGCTAGTATAGTGTGGTGTGAGCAGAGTCACCAAACGCCCTGGGCTTAAGTGGGGAACTAAGCAGTAAACATGCCCTTTTCGTTCAGTACCTAAACCTGGTTCCCACAGTGCGGTGTTATATCTTGCAGATTGGTAGCCTGTCCAGAACACTCTTAGATTTTGCAGCCCTTGCTGAGAATCACACTGCAAAAGGTAAGAGTCCTAATCAGCACCCGAGTCTTTTTGTAAGAGCCGTGTTCAGCGCAGAGATTCTGTGAAGACTTGTTTGGGATTGTAAGAGCCAATGCCATTGCCACCATCATCTTATAGAGCTGTAAACTGCCACCAGCCTTTGCTGGACCCAGATGCAAAGCTGAGTCTTTGTCAGCTAGCTACCAGGATGGCAGGTGAAAGTCAGGTGAGGGCCGTCTGGCAGCTGATTCTCATGTCTGTGGGGCATTTGGCGGGGGGGGGACAATGGGGGAGCAACTTTGTGGGTGCAAATTGCCACTTGTAAATAGGGAAAGTGGGGTGAGCTGAAGAAAGGGGCCCACGCCCTGTCCTTACACTAGAGTGAATAAGTCTTTAAGGTACCGGCTGCAGGTGTGCAGCAGTGTGTTTGGTTTTGCCCCGATGTTGCCACGGTTTAGGGTGTTTCACGTGGCTCAGTACAGCTCTCAGCTGTGTCTTAGGCCCAAGGCAATTGGCTAGCGTCTGTCCGCGGTTGCTGACATCCCTTTACACTGTGCAGGGATGTGAGATTCAACTTCTGACTCTCTGAGGGCTGCATAAACCCTGTGCTTGTACATGAATGCCTGCTCCGCTGCAGGAGGCTGACCCCGGGTGGCACAAGTGGGTCTGTGCATATCGTTAACATGAATGAGGCTGTTTGTAAGATGTGAATGGGCAGGAAGTAAGGAAACCGCCCTGATGCTTTCTGCAAAGGGCAGCATCCTATTGGCTGGTGTGCTGCATGGGGAAGCACCCGATCCGATCCAGTGTGCACGTCTGCCTTTCAGATGTTGGTGCTGCCCCAGCCACCATCACAACCTCGGAAGATGTTTATGAGCTTGTGCCTGGCCCCTTGGACTGGTGGCGTGCGAACAGACACTGTGAGCAACGCTTTGCACAGCTGCCCTTGGAGGCCAGGGCACGTGAACTGGCTTCCACCAGCAGACTGCTGCGCACCCACCATGCGCAAAGCTTGGTCTGGTTAGGCGAGAGGGAGGCATTCCTGCGAAAACCCAAACAGAGACGTGAGTATCAGGCCGGTGTGGGGGCAGCCAGGCTGGCCAGCCAGGGCCAGAGAAACCCCTTAATGCCCAGAGCGGGAGGCGTTTACAAAGTGATGGGCCTGGCTATTGCGAGGGGACAGCTGGGAAAAGTATTTTTGTGATTTGTATCATGGTAGGGCTGAGACACCCTAGCATGGACCAGAACCGCGTTGCCTGAGGTGCTGTGCAGACATGGAGCTTACAATCAAAGGACAAGACAAGACACAACAGATGGGGTACAAGGAAGCAATGAGAGAGTATTGGTCACCCAGCCAGGCAATGGCACTGCCTCTAGAGATGCCTCACCAGTAGCTAGGTTTTTGTTGGTATCCTGGCAATGCAGAGTTTCAATGAGGGGTCTTACACGTGGGGGTGACATGCACTACTTCTCCACGTACCACTCCGGCATCAAGGCAGGATGGGTTTGCTGGATATCACCAGGAGCACATCTGCAGAAACAATCATATAAGTAGCACGACCAGGGCGCAGGTTGTAGCAATCCAGCATTGGGTAGTCACGTGACATGGCTGGGCTGAGCATAGGTTGGGTGTTCAGGGAGGTCTTCTCTAGGCTCTGCTTCGAGAAGACTAGCCATGGGCAGAGAGCAGTTTGTTATTTAACCCTCCTGGCTGCTGGAAATGTCACTATCCAGAAGCGGAAATTGCGGAAAAGCTCCGACACGTAATTCCCCTTCCCTCTCCAGGTATCACTGTTGCAAGACTCGTGCCCATAGAAGTAGCCGAGAACTCTCAAATGAGTATTTATGATATTGTTGTGTACTGGGATCCAGGGTGCCGATGGGTTGTGGGGATGAAATAAAAGAGATGGCTGTATCCCAGAGGGGTCCAGGGTCCGGCTCTGTCTTGGCTAAAGTTTTGAATGTTCCTTTTCCAGGAACCCACACGGCACCAATCCTGGTGTTTGGCAACAAAACAGACACTAAGTACGTGAAGGTGCTGGCTGACTTCCCCATGATGCCTGCTGTCACTGCCTGTGCCCGCGTCCAGTGGGACAACAAGACCCAGGAGATTTCCACCATCTTCTCCTATGCCGTCCCTGCATTCATTAACGAGTTCCAGCTGCGTGGCTTTGCTGGCGAGGAAGGGTTTGTGCGCTTTGCCATCATTGTGCACGGGCACCATTCCCCATACCTGCCAGCGTTCCGCAGCGACGGGCAGTGGCATCACCTCTGTGTCACCTGGCGGCAGCAGAACGGGACATGGGCCGTCTATGCTGACGGGAAGAAGAAGGCCTCGGCTGCTGGACTGTGTGCCACGGGGCCACAGCTTGTCTGCCAGGCTATCTACGATCACGGCACTTTTATTATTGGGCAGGACCAGGATTCCCTTGGAGGTACCTTCAAGGAGAAAGAGTCATTCAGCGGGAACATCACTGACCTGAATGTGTGGCGGAGAGAGCTTAGCTCAGAGCAGATTGAGAGAGTCCGGTCGTGCTATCCGATAGAACACGAGCTTATCTTCAGGTGGGACAGCTTCATCCTGCAGATTGAGCCCACTGTGCAAAAAGTGACAGCTCAGTTCCTCTGCCCAGGTAAGACCCAGTCACGGCACTGAGTCCCAGCTTCCCACTCAGCTTCTGAGCAGGAGGTCAGCAAAAGGCAGCACCTTTCTGCCCAGGCAGGTCTACCCACGTCAACAGGGCTACGGGGGGGTGTCAGCATCACCCCAGGAAGAGAGGCTGAATAGCGGGGAAGTATTTGGAGGGGGGTGTATCTTTGGGAGCGGGGGAGGATTTATTACGGTGAGGGTCACCATCCAGACAAGACTAAAGACGAGGTTCCTGTTCCTTTGTGACCGTTAAGGATTCCATGGCACTTTCTGCCATGAACTAGGGATGTGGGCAAATTCCCACCTCCCTCTCTCGGTTTCTGTCTAGTTTCTGCTGGAGAAGATAGTCTACATGTGCTCCATGGTTAGCAGTTGATTAGTGTTGTTGGACCCCATATATCATGTTCATAGTGCTTCTGGAACGTCCTGATGAAAAGCACTGCTGAGCACCACAATTTACCTCAGCTGGCTTGGCCATTCCTAGGCGAAACAGGAGCTCCAGCCCTGGCACTTTACTCCTTGCCATGTCTCGGGGCTGGGTGTGGAACGGTGCAGGTTATCCGAGAAACTATGCTAGGCAGCAGCACAAAGAGGGCATGCTCTGGGCGGTGCACGTGAGAACAGAGGGAGCAAGAGGTGATTTTCACCAAAGTTTGTGGATCATTTGTGACAATATCTGGTGAACAGCAAAGGTCTCATGGCCTTTTGGGCCTTCTGCTTGTGTCTGCCCAGGGCCTGTTGAGGAATGCAGAGTTCTCGAAGTTGGCAGCGGTGGAGTCGGTTACACTTCATGTTTGCGTTCCTTGCCTTTCGTCTGCCACTACAAAAAGGGTACAGCTAGTGTGGTTTGTTATTTCCACTGTAGTACCTCCCGGGGACCTGGCTGGGACTGGTGATTGGGCCCCACACAGATACCCAGGCAGACATGGTCTCTGCCCTGAAAAGTTTCCAGTCTAATCTGCAACAATCTCCTTAACATCTTCAAGTTTCTAAATTAAATAAATGTCCAAATGTGCTGTAGAGCCCTGCAGATCCCCTGATCTCCACTTTATAGCCGTGGTTATCCCGTTGGGTGGATGTGGGTGCAGATATTCGTGAACATTTTTGTGGATAAGGATGCAGATACAGACTTTGTATCTAGAACACTGCAACTGAAGGGCAGGGATGTGTGTTGAATCAGCTAGGTGAGTGCCTTGGTCTGGCCTAAGCCTTGGCCATATAGCTATGAGCCTGGTTTGACAAGCCCTGCCCACCTGTTAAAAGATAGAGCTCGATACAGGTGGTTTTTATGAGACTCCACGTTGGTAGCTATTAAGAACTGAAATCACAGGGTGGCAGCCAAGGCCCCTTTTTGGGGGGGAGGGGTAGCTCAGTGGTTTGAGCATTGGCCTGCTAAACCTGGGCTTGTGAGTTCAGTTGTTGAGGAGGCCATTTAGGGATGGGGGTAAACAGATGTCTGGGATGGTGCTTGGTCCTGCCAAGAAAGCAGGGGACTCAACTAGATGACCTCCTAAGGTGCCCTCCAGTTCTAGCAGACATGTATCTCCAATCATTACGTTGTTGTCGTCGTCGTCATCATCATCATCATCATCATCATCATCATCATCATCATCATCATAAATTTGTAGCAATCTGCTTTATAATCACAGATCATTTTTGCAGATGGAGATGTGAATGCCTCATTGCAGCCTGGGTGACTGCAAAGCAGAGCAGCTCCTGCCTGCTGCTCTTACAGATTGATTGATTGTTGTTCACACACTCCATTGCATGATTTATGCGTCTTGTCTCCTTACAGTGACAGCACAGTAGGCTGCTGCATCTCTGGCCCTGTTGGGTGGGGAGATGGGCTAAGCTGCTGAAATGTCGGCTCTTGGGGGTCTCCCCGTGGGTATCTTGTTCTAAAGGTAAAAGACACAAATTACCTCCTTGCTTTGTCCTGACTGGCCTCTCAGCACCTCAGTGAATGCCCAGGAGCTGCTGTCCAGGCACTCGAAAATGGAGCTTCACTGGGGACTGCGGCAGCTCTTGTGTCTTGGTCTCATTCGCAGACGTGTATTTGCTGCTGAAGAAAACCCAGTCAGCTTCCAGCTCGCCGCTGATCAGCCGGGTTAATGCCCTGGCCAACGCCACCGTGGTGAGTGAGCGAGAGCCCAGACCCCTAGGCCCTTTCGCTCTCTTTCCTCCCAGCCCAAAACTGTGGGTGCCGGGCCCCTCTACTACTGCGCTCCCACAGTGGCAGGAACCTCACAAATAGCCCCGCCCCCACCTCTCCATCTGTCTTAGAAAATATCTGCAGCAGCTGGCCGAACGCAGCCCATTTCACAGCCCCGGAGGTGGCTGATGTGGTGGCCTTGTTGCTGTGAGCTGGGGAGCCCTGTGCACAGGAGTGAGTCCTGCCCTCGCTTGTGTGCTGGGTTCAGCAAATGTCCAGATACGCCATGTGGGTGCTCAGGGGCAGCTCCCCCTTCCCACTGCACGTGGTGCATTTTGCTCTAGTCACCAATTGCAAGTTAATAGCTTATGAGGGTCTGGCCAGGCAGCCTCCTTGTGTAGTGCAAGGTGTGCCCAGAGCATCCCCCAGAGCCCTGCACAACTCCCCATGTGATCAAAGGTCTTTGGGCAGAGGAAGGGTCTGCTCCAGTGACAGGCTTTTCCTTGGCAGATTCCTGAGAATGTTTTCCTGGGTGACGTTAGAGACATGAGCATCCCTGTGGCTGCCAGTGTTCTCCAGGCTCTGGTGATGGCCCTGCCGGAGGTGGGGACCCCAGTGGAGCCAGCTGACCTGCTGGGCGTGGTCCAGTTTCTAAAGCAAGTTTCAGACATTGAAGTCCAGGATCAGGAGCAGCTGGAGATGCTGGAGCTGCTGAGCCGGTATTACATGGAAGTGACTGAACGGATCCTGGAGGAGCAAGATACTGACAAGTGGTTGGAAATCAGCCAGGTGAAATAGCCTTGTGATGTACAGGTGAACCCATCTGTCAGCAGCACCTTGCCCTGCTCTGTCGCTATGGCAGGGTTGGTTTGAGCCCCGGCTGACTACTGCCGTTCCTTGATTCCCTGGGTCACAGTGATCCAATGGCTAACAGGGGCAGTGTTTGGGCCTGGCTGGCCCGGGAAGAGTGGCTTTCTGTAGAGCTCGTGGGCACGCTTGGGCTCCTGCAAACAGCCTTCCTGGCAATGTCGCGGTGCTCACAGCCCAGGCCCGAGCTGGGGCCTGGGATGGCACAGACAGCGAAGAGGTGAGGCTGGTAGCGGCTGGGATGGAGCAGTCTCAGGGGGAATTAACTTTTGCCAGGACACTGTTTGGCTCCAGACCTACATGAACATTTTGGGGATCCTGTAATTTCCGAATCGTCTCGCTCTGCCCTAGAGTAGCACTAGATCAGGAATTGCTGGGCCTCCAGGAGCAACCGGCCAATCAACACAGTGGGTCTCTGCTCGCTCGAGTAACAACTCCCCCCCCCCGCTTGTCTGCTGCTGTCTGTTGTTAATTCTCCCAGCTGCCTCTCTCCCTGAAATCCCCCCTCAGCTTCTGTCCTGTTCAAGCCAGCTTCCCTGACACCCTGTCAGCCCTGTCAGGGGCCAGTTTCCTATGGAGCTAACCCCCCCCACGCCCCCAGCCCACATTACGCTGTGCCTGGCAGGGATCACGTGCAAGTGTTTAAAAAGTCCACTTGTAATGTTTACCGATGCGATGCCAAGAAAACATCTGTTTCCAGACCCCAGACTGTTCAACACACTGGAGAGGCTTGTGTGAGAATTTTTCTTCATGTCACCCCTAGCGGGGGCCTTCCCTGTAGGATGCTGGGATTGCTTTTATCTTCTCCTCACATGCTGGCCCTTTCTGGGTATTGTAATGACCTGACCCCTCCTGCATGTATGCAGAATAGCTACTGTTGTGGCCAGCCTGCTGCAGAGTGAACCAGCCACCTGCAGAAACGACAGCTTGAGTCTTTCAGCTTGAGCTCTGCGGCTGGGGTACCCGCGGTGACCAGGGTTCATATGTACAGCATTACTGGCTCCTGGCAAATTCTCAGCTGCATCCTAACCCCACAGCTTCTGCCGGCGATTCTGCTTTTGCTTGAGTGGCAGTGACCTCTGGGGGAGCTCTGATTTCAGGAGCACCCCCGGCCTGCAGCGCTGTCGCTCTTGTGATAAACACAGGATGGGCCAAGTGCTCAGCCGCTCTTGGGATCAGGCTGGGAATTTGTAACTCTCCATATAACGGCTCAGTTTCTTGCTGGCAGCTCTTTCCTTTTGGGTAGGTTTCAAGCAACAGGGATGTGTTCTGCAGCATTACCAGCCTCCAAGGTTCAAAAAGCAGGAGTCAAGCCCCCAGAGGTATGAGAGATAACCATCATGTTGCTTGCTTTTTGAGCGAGTAGGCTTCACGTTTTCAAGCTTTTCTCTGCTGCCAGTGGGGCAAGGGCCTGATTTTAGAAAAAGGGGAAAGAACAAAGAAAACTGACTCCTGACCCGGGGCTTTGAAAAAGAGTTGTCAGCACTGGTTTGGACATGCACTGACTGAGATAAGGCGAAGGGAAGACCAGGACTTTAACAGCGTTCAGAAAAGAGCTTGATGCATTCATGGAGGTTAGGTCCATCTGTGGCTCTTAGCCAGGACAGGTAGGAATGGTGTCACTGGCCTGTTTGTCAGAGGTGGGAAATAAGCGACAGGAGAGGGATCAGTCAATGACTGCCTGCTCTGTTCACTCCCTCTGAGGCAGCTGGCACTGGCCACTGTTGGAAGACAGGATGCTGGGCTAGATGGGCCTCTGGTCTGACCCAGTGTGGCTGTTTTTATGCTCTTAGATTATCAGGGGGCCTATGACCCTGGTGGAGAACCTGGACAGAATGGCTTCAAACCTAGACCAGCTTCTGAGTGCAGAGAGGACAAAGATAACAATCCAGCACAGGACCATTGGTGAGTGAGCAAGCGAGGCTCTGGGTGCTGTGAAAGTGGGAGCTCCTTGCACTTGACAGGGGCAAGGGCAGGGTGATATACAGATAATTGGAGATACCCATTTCCTAGAACTGGAAGGGACCTTGAGAGGTCATCTAGTCCAGTCCTCTGTCCCCTTGGCAGGACCAAGCACCATCCCTGGCATCTATTTGCCCCAATCCCTAAATGGCCTCCTCAAGGACTGAGCTCACAACCCTGGGTTTAGTAGGCTAATGCCCAAACCACTGAGCTATCCCTCCCCAAGTCTGCCCTAGGCTGGTGGTTGGGCAGGGCATGTGTGTGACTCCTGCTGGGGGCTGCTAACTAGCAAGTTCCTAGTCCAGCGCTTTGAAGACGAAAATGGTGCAACAGGGCTAGTGTCCTGGTGGGGGGATTGGGTGGTCTCTTCCCACCCACAAGCAGCACCCAAGGAGTGTGGCTGCTCTGGGGCAACGGGAGACGGGCTCAGGAAATAAGTGTGGAAAGAAGCCTTGCAAGCCTCTTTGTCCTGTGTCTGGGAGAAAAGGGAAACATGTATCAGCAGCTCCAGCAGTAGCGGGGAAACTTCCCTGTGTCCCTCTCCAGGTAGAAACTTGGGCCATGGAGGCCCTGCCTGCGCCATTACAGGGAACAGGCCTGCCTCTGCTGACTCCTGTGAGTTCTCAGGCCACTGCTATACGACAATGAATCATCATGGCCAATGATTGCAGCTGCGTCTGCTGATCTGGGGTGTTCTGCTTTGTGGGCACTAGGCAGGGTGGGCCGGCCTGTCAGAGGTGCGGGGAGCTCCTTGGACAGCCTGGCCCCGGCAGCTGACCCTGGGCACTTGGCAGCCTCTTTTGGAAGTTGGTGGTAGAGAGTTAATTTGCTGTTTTAAAGGCTGGGAGGGGGTGGCTGGAGCAAGGCTGTGGCTGTATTTCTTTCCTTCCCAATCCCTCAGTGTCACACTGTGATTTCACTTCAAACTGTGATCCAGGGCGCGACACGAGGAGAACCCTTTCCACGCAGCAGCACTGAGGGATGCTCCAGTCAGAGCAACTCTCCCCTAGGTCTCCACATGGGGGCGATGGGCCCACGTACATGGTGCCTCCCACCTGCAAGCTCAGTTCTCACAATAGCCGAACAAGACTTAGCCCAGGCCCCAGGACATGGGCACTGGCAGGAGAAGGCGAGGGGCGAGGCAGCACCTTTGTCTGGGCAAACAGATGGGTTGGGTGGGGCTTTGTTGGAGGCGGCATATGTGGCTCTGTAAAACACTCAAATGGTTTGGTGGGCTGGGGTGTCAGGGCAGGAGGGGACAGCAGAAGGAAGGGCTCACACAGACACTCCACTGCATCCTAGATGCAGGACACCTGTAGTAGGTCAGTTTGAGCTGTTCCTTCCACCCCCATGCTCAGACCCCCACAAAACAGAAGTGCACCAGCCCCTGCCCCCCAGCTATCTCTTGTCCTGGCCTTGGCTCAGTTTGCAGGTCTCAGCGCTCCTGCCCTTTCCTTTGGCCAGTGGTGTCCCTGAAGGACCTTACCTGGAGGCTGGCTCTGGGGGGAACTTCCCCAACAGGCTTTTATATGGTCCTCTCCTTGGCCCTCCGGGTACTGAGGGGGCAGAGTGCTGTGCTCCGATTGGCTAGAAGGGCCTCGGATGAAACTGAAAACACTCGGCTCTGTTGTGCTCCACACATGGATCTTGTAGGACACTAGTTCACATGGCCCAGTTGTGCTTCTGCTTTGACTTTGTTGGAAAGAAGTGCATGCGTGTGTGTGTGCATGCGTGTAAAACCCCATTGGAAAGAAGTGTGTGCGCATGTGTGCGTGCATGCGTGTAAAACCCCATTGAAAGAAGTGCATGTGTACATGCATGTGCGTAAAACCCCATTGGAAAGAAGTGTGTGTGTGCATGTGTGTAAAAAAAACCCCACTGGAAAGAAGTGTGTGCATGCATGTAAAACGCCATTGGAAAGAAGTGCGTGCATGTGTGCATGCGTGTAAAATGCCATTGGAAAGAAGTGCATGCATGCGTGTAAAACCCCATTGGAAAGAAGCGCATGTGTGCGTGCATGCATGTGTGCATGCGTGTAAAAACCCCATTGGAAAGAAGTGCGTGTGTGCATGCGTGCAAAACCCATTGGGAAAAAAGTGCATGTGTGTGTGCGTGCGTGTAAAACCCCATGCCATAGATATGCCTTTCTCAGCCTATCCCCTTGGCTCATTCTACGGAAGTGAAGGTGGGCAGCAGTGCATCGGATGAGCACTTGGGGGCCACTAAGCCTGCATGGGGCTGGCTGATTTCCGGGGGAATCGGGTGTCTCTCTCGATATTCAGCTCTCTGCATTTTGTGTAGCAGCTGTGGAGGAAACACTGACCTGGATTGTTTCCCACTGGCCCAGGAATTGAAGTCAGGAAGCTGGAGCTGAGCAGGCAGGAGTCCAGCAGCGATGTGTATCTCATCCAAAGCCAGGACGCAGCCGGGCCTGACCTCATAGAAATTCCCCCGGAAGAAGTAGAAAGACTGAAAGCCAAAGGTAGGGTCACGGCCGTGTCCTGCATCCCAGAGGGCCCCTCCCTGACTCTGCTCAGAGCAGGGAGCTTTGTGCAGCAAATAACAGGTGTGGGGGCGATGCTCAGACTGAGAGATTCAGTCCAAATTCTGTGTGGAAAGGGCCGTACAGAGGCTGTTCTTGGTGACTGAGAAATGGGTCTCCATGAACAGAGGCTGCAGCAGGGCCTGCACACACCCCGCCCGAGTTCCTCCACCCAGACCAGGAGAGACCAGCCTTGTCTCCTGGCCGTTTTACTGCTGGGCTTCTCACTGCTGCAATGGACAGCCTGGAGGCTTCCCGTTGCCTGGCATGGCTGTGTGACTGGGAGTACAGCAAACCCTCGCTCTAATGGACCTGTGATACCAGACATCAGTTATAGTGGACATCTGCTAGCGCCCCCCGGCCCTCAAGAAAGTAGAATACCGTACAGTGCTGAGGAAGACTCCCCAGAGCCACCACCAGGTCCTCCAGTGACTCAGACCACCACAGCCACAGGGTCCCTGGTTGGGGCTGGGACCGCCACAGCCTCAGGGTCCCTGGCCTCATTGCCACCTCCTAAGCCAGCCAGTCCCCCGACACATACTCGGCATTGAGTGCCGGAGATGGTGCTTCAGGCGCAGTTGTCTCTCATGCAGCAGTTGCTGATGGGAAATGGAGGCAGTGTTACCCGCTCAGACACTCTAGGGGCACCTCCACAGCTCCTGGGACTGGATCAAGGCAGGCCAGGGGCCAGCCCGTGGGCTGTAGATCCCCATCTCTGCTCTGGCTCTTAACAATTACCAAGCAGAAGAGAGATGCTGAGCGTACAGGGCTGTGCTCACCAGTCCTGGCCAGGCAGGCGAACTTTCCCTGTCGGCCAGGCAAAGGCAGTCTTGTCTGGATTCTGGTTGCGGCATGTTATGGAGGTGCAGGAGATTTTCAGCAGCTCTGATTGTAGGCTGTGTCTCTGAGCAAGTTCTTCTTCCAGGTCTTTCCTTCTTATTCTTTATGTTCATTCACTGCTGCACTCCTTCCCGGACCCCGGTTTATAGAGTGAAACTTGAGTCTTGCAGAGCTGTACCGTCCCCAACTATTTCACTAACATTTTACTAACCCATCTTAACAAAATTCTCCAGCCAATCCTACTCCAGAACTTCAGGTGATCAAACCCTAGCAAAATTCTGTCACACACCCATACAATTGAAAGACCGGACTGAGCACCTGCAAACAAACAGTAGGGAAGTGGGGACCATCCTGATAAAACAGTGAAGAAACAAGGACCCCACAACCACAGCTCTGGATAAGAGGTTTCTGGCCAGACAGAACACTGTCAAGCCAGGCTTACAGGAACCACATAAAGAGCTGTTTCCGTCTCTGCCGATGGTGGGGGCCATTAGGGCAGGGTCTCCTTAATAGTCGGACGTCATAGTGTTTTAATTCAATCTAGATGGCATGTGAGGATGGGATTTCCTACAGCTGAACTAACAGCTGCTGCTTTTTTAATCTGGCTGCCAGCAAAGGCTTTAGGCCTTCCCATATGGCTAGAGGGACAGGAGGACGGACCCTTACAGAAGCAGGGAGCCGTTCTGGGCAAGGGTTTCTCAGTGACATCACAAGGCAAGCTGAGGCATGGCCTGTTGTTGTGGGCACCCATCACAGTGGTGTCTGAGCTGCTCAGTCATTACCAGCTTCCTCCTTGCCTTAGCCCAGTGGGGGTGGGACGTGCTGTGTACAGATGAGGACTCAGTTACTGTTACTGAGCTGTAATTCAGCCAGTGCCTCAAAGTTCTAGGCTTGTTTGAAACTAGCCCTCAAAGAGCATCACCAGGGGGCGAACTAAGGGGGTGCAGCCTTGTTTGTCGGCTGAGGTCCCCCAGGCAATGAGCCAAGTGAGGTTCTGTGAGCTCTGACCCTGTGGGGAGGTCACACCACGCGAGAGTGCTGGTGCTTACAACAGCCAAGTGCCAGTGGTGGGGCCCCAGGGAACCTAGTGGGGGCCTTTTCGCATATCCCACTCCATTGTCTCTGTTCAGGTCTCCGCAGAGTCACTGCGATCAACACGTGGTACAGTTACTCCTCCCTGCCGCGCTCCCTCACAGGGGGCAGCACCGTGTTCCAGGACGTGGCCGCATCTGATGGTGGGCGGAAGTGAGTGCATGTTTGTCTGGGGGCTGCACGATCCCTCTGCTCACCCACAGGCAAAGAGGGATGAGCCTGGCAGACCTGGCCAGGCTCTGGGGCTCTGTGGCAGTGCACAGGGTCTTCTCTGACTGCCGCAGCGCCGTGCAGCCAGTGTCTCTGCACAGAAAATGCCTCCCACATCTAGGGATAGACTCTGGTCCCGGGCTACATGGCCTTGCACTGAAAAGGGGAGAGGGACAGCCCATGCTATGGTGGGTGGCAGCGACAACCCTGACGAGGGACCCTGGGGATGGCCTCTCCTGGGCAGAGCTGCCTGTGCACGAGGCCCACTGCAGGAAGATGTGGACGAGCCTGCAGAGAACTGCTCTCACAGGGTTGGTTTCCGGGCACCCAGGAAGAACTGGCCCAGCCTTCACCTCTGTTCGATGGCGGAGTGTTCAGGAGAGCTCCCCAGCAGTGCAGGTACAAGAGAGGCACCAGGCTGGAAAGCAGCTTAGGCAAAGCACCAGCAGTCTCGGGCTGTAGCCAGTGTGTGACCGGATGTTTTCCTGAGAGGGCTTGGAGCACTAGGTGGGGCCAGCAGCTTGTCACCTCCAACAGGGAAGCTGCTAGTGCTGCCTGCCTGCCTGGCACTGTTTAACCTGCACTGCTCCATCACGCAGGACGACTTAACCTGAAGCTCCATTTACATCAGCCACGGCTGCCTGGTTTTTACTGGCCTGCTAAGCAGGGTTCCTGCTAATTTTTAACACCTGTGGGCAGAATAAATTTTGTTATGTGCACTAAGTCATGTGCCAGCATGCACCACTAACAGAAACACAGGCTGTCCATTGTGGGTGCTCTGTTACCCAGCTTGGCAGCACCTGAATCTCTCCTGAGCCACTGCCCAAGTGCTCAGCTTACCGGGAACAGTGCTGCTAACCCCAGTATGTTCTGTCCTAATGATCCCCGTAGCTTGCATCTGAACAGCTGTGGCAGCAGCCAAGGGCACATGGCTCTGTCCCTCCAGCCCCTGACATGAGCCAGGAGGAGCCACTGCTTGATAGACAGAGACCTTGCCTGAGCTTCCCTTGCGGGCTGCCAGCCCAGCTGTCTCACATCACCTGGGTGTAAGTGACATATGGTACATGCTGGACTTGGTATCTTTGGGGTTAAGAGTTCAGAATGGTCTTATCCTAAGCAAGATGTAGCCTGGAGTTAGGATCCACTATTAATATGAGCAAGAGAAGCATCTCCAAGTACAGTGTCAGCAGCTGGGGCAAGTCATCTTCCCCCGGGACAGCATGTGTTTGGGTCCAGTATGGAGAGGTGATGCCTTCTTGTGAGCTTTGCCTGGGGCACAGTGGTGACAGGACACATGGGCTACATCTACACGTGAACCCTACATCGAAGTAGCCTATTTCGATGTGGCGACATCGAAATAGGCTATTTCAATGAATAACGTCTACACGTCCTCCAGGGCTGGCAACGTCGATGTTCAACATCAATGTTGCGCAGCACATCGAAATAGGCCCTGCGAGGGAACGTCTACACGCCAAAGTAGCACACATTGAAATAAGGGTGCCAGGCACAGCTGCAGACAGGGTCACAGGGCGGACTCAACAGCAAGTCGCTCCCTTAAAGGGCCCCTCCCAGACACACTTTCACTAAACAGCACAAGATACACAGAGCCGACAACTAGTTGCAGAC
This sequence comes from Carettochelys insculpta, assembly GCF_033958435.1. Classification (NCBI taxonomy): domain Eukaryota; kingdom Metazoa; phylum Chordata; order Testudines; family Carettochelyidae; genus Carettochelys; species Carettochelys insculpta. The sequence continues at coordinate 23,076,720 of NC_134157.1, forward strand.
CCTGTGCATGCAGCATGGATCCCCAGCTGCAGCAGCAGCAGCCAGAAGCCCTGGCCTACGGGCTGCTGCACACGGTGACCATAGAGCCCCGAAAGGGCTGGAGAGAGAGCGTCTCTCAACCCCCCAGCTGATGGCCGCCATGGAGGACCCCACTATTTCAATGTTGCGGGACGCGGATCGTCTACACGTTCGTATACACGTTGAACGTCGAAGTAGGGCGCTATTCCCATCCCTTCATGGGGTTAGCGACTTCGACGTCTCGCTGCCTAACGTCGATTTCAACTTTGAAATAGCACCCAACACGTGTAGCCGTGACGGGCGCTATTTTGAAGTTGGCGCCGCTACTTCGAAATAGCGTGCACGTGTAGACGTGGCTATGGCCAGCTAAGCCACTGGCTCCCGAGTTCCAGCAGCGAGGTCCCCTCTTGTTATTGGACTGCAGATACTTGTTTCCTCGTCAGGGTTCTCCACAAAGCTTTTATTCACCAGCTTAAGAAATGACCCTGTCGTACATGACGGTCTGCTGTCTGTCCCCAGGTACCTCAGCACACAGGTGGGCTCCTCCGTTATTTCATCGGCTCTCCGCAGCGACTACCAGGAGATCAGCATTTCCGTACGCTATCGCCTGAAGCACCACACCCAGGTACTCCGCCCAGGGCAGTGCGCCTCCTCTGCCGAGGATGGAGTAAAGGAGGGCAAACGAGCACAGTGCAGAGGCCTTGCCCAGAGACGGGCCTGCCCCGAGGCTGGAGAGACAGTGAAAGGCTGAGCCGAGACGACTGCCTCCCAGGACTCAAATTCCCTTTGAATTTAGTGTCGCAGGTTTGTCTCTGACTCAGCTCAGCTCCAAGTCAGCTTCTGAGACTGAGTACAGTGAGGAGTCCTGCGCAAGGGACAGGCCTGGGTTAGCACAGTGGCCAAGTTAAAGTGCAGCCTCAAGTGTCTGATCACCTCGTCTTATCTCCGCCTGCAGGGCTGGCCTGACAAGCTGGTGGAACCGATCTGCGCCTTCTGGAACTTCAGCATCAGGTGCCTTTGTACTTCAAACTTGCCGTTTCTGAGCATTGCGTTCCCTGCTCCAGATAACCCCGGGCCGCTCTGCGTCTCCCAAGAGAGCTGGATATAAGTGGGCAAAAGCTGTCCTGACTTGCAAAGAAACTATGCCGGCCCGGTGCTAGCACCACTTTTGGACGGCTGCTCTCTCCTCACTGCTTAGATGGGCTGTGAGAGCTCCCCCACATTTAGATGTGTTGGGATTCCCTCTGAACCCTTGGTCTTCACACTTTTCAGGGGTCTAGAACTGGAACTCTCCTGGGTCACATTGTCTGGTTTGGGTGTTTCCTAAACACTCAGCAACAAACCCTCCGAGCTCCTCCCCACTTACTCCTGCTGTCAGGATGTCAGTAACTGCTGTTGTGTCCCGTTTAAAGATGGAGAAGCTGAGGCGCAGCATCTAATTGGTTTGGGCCAAGGGCCATAGCTGGGTCTGGTTGTTCTTGGCTCCCCATCCCACTCATGGGTTAAGGGAGGGCCCAGGCTTCTCGAGTCATTTAGGGAGTGCTGGAATTGGTATCTTTGGGTTTAAGAGTTCAGGGTGGTCTGATCCTAAGCAAGATTCAAGCACACGTCTGGAGTCACCAAAAAATGCGGTCACTGGCTTTTATAACTAACCTCGATTTGAGAACATCCAGGGTTTGGTGCACCCAGCCTCCTCCACGCTCTAAAGCCAGAAGCTGTCTGGCTTGCTCAAGAAACCTCGCTAGCCCGCATGGTGCTTAGTCCTGTGAGCTGAGTGCGCTCCACACATTTCTCATCATCTGGTGCTGTACAGAACATGCTCCCCAGCATCTGGCCTAGCTCAGAAGAGCCCTCCAACCCCCTGCTGCCTTTGCAAGTCAGGGGTGCAGTGAAGATCAAGACATGACTCTGAGAGCAAATGCATGGGTGAAAGAAGCCTTAGCTAACTCCTCTGCCTCATCAGAAATCCCAGGTCCAAACCTGCTGCAGAGGCGCTCTCTCCTGGTATCATTTCCTTGGAAAAGTTATTCACAAGCAAGTGACCTTTCATGAAGCATGAGTGGCTGAAACATAAAACTCTGGTTAATTACAGCTCCTGCTTGTGACGAAGAATGACCAGGAGGAGAGTTATAGCCCAGCAGGAATGCAGAGTGCAGACACTTCATACATACTGTTTGGCAGGGGCACGTGTAATTTTACTGTATGTCACTGGGGTGAGAGCAGTGAGACAATGAAGTTTCATGGATCTGTGATTAGATCAGTTGAGTGCACAACACTGCTCCCCAAGGCACGTTCCCTTCCCAAGCACAACATGTTGCAGCTGATGCACAGAACTGATTCTGTTGATGTTGATGGGAGATTTGCCTTTGCCTTGGGAGCAGGGGCAGACCTTCAAAAATGTGATGCTACCTATGGAGGAGCACAAATCTGACAAGTTGTGGCTACAGCTCTCGAGTCTGTGGCTTCACTAGCCATACAGAGCATACAGGAGAGCTGTGTGGCTCAGGCCCCATCTGAAGCAGGGGCATAGGACTTGTCTAGGAAAATTGTGACTGAGATGGGTTAGTTTCTTAAGCAGAAACATGTCCTGGCTGTAAATGTGTCAGGGGGTTGAGGCTGCCCTCATCTCCTCTCAGTGACGTCCTGCTTAGATGCACACAACGTGCAAACGCTTCTATGTACTGTTTGGCAGGGGGTTGTGTATTTTACAGTGCATCACTGAGGTGGTGGCGGCACAAGGGCAATGAAGTGGTATGATCTGTAAGTAAGTCTCATGAATTCACAACACCACTCCCACACTTTCCCACTGCACATGAGATGCCAAGTCCTGTCTAAGATCAGGTTAGTTAATACATATTCAAACGCAGCCTATTTTTCTCATCTGAACACAGCCTGTCATCATCTCTGATGAATCTCAGCAGTATCCTGGCTGGTAGGGTCTTGTATTGTCAAAAAAACATGTCTTGAGACACCTTCTCAATGCCCCATCACTCCTCAACCCCATTCTTCTTTCTCTGGAAGTGTGAATTTCTCTTGTAAGCTTTGAATTTCCTTTGGGACAACTGATAATTTCCATGTACTTTTTATTCTCTCTCTTGCTCCATGTTAGCCCAGACACGGGGGGAATGTGGTCCACTCTAGGCTGCTCAATCATCATGTCTCACGTGGGATCCACATCCTGTTTCTGCAACCACACCACCAACTTTGCAGTGCTGTTGCAGGTGTATGAAGTGCAGGTAAATAAACAGTCTCACACCACACAGGCATTCATGTCTGAACATGGGGATGGTCCCAGAGCTACCAACAGGACCTATCTGAAATGTTTTGGAACAGAGGAGCTCGGGGGAGGAGCTGACTCTGAAGACCCTGACGTTTATTGGATGTGGAGTTTCTTTCTGTGCCCTGATGGTTACATTCATTTTATTCCTGGCAGTTGGGTAAGAAGAATCTACATATTTGTAGCATTTATTACAACTTGCATCTGTGTTGGGGGGAGGGATGATATTTAATGCCTTTAGTTGAGATGGTGCATCAGATACTGTTAGACAGCTGTAGCCATTTCATTCCAGTGCTTGGCTTGTTTGTTTGTTTGTTTTTTTTCAAATGGGGCTAGTCCGGAAGCACGGAGCCATCCACACAGGAGGGTGGCTCCCAAGAGCTGGGTGCACCTAATGTCTGCTTGTCGTGGTTGTCTCGGGGGGCTGAGGGCTGCGCACACAGGTGGTGTGAAGTGGCTCATGAATGCGAGGCTACTGAAGTCCATTGTTTAACATGTGACTGTAGAAAGATGATGGCTGCAATTGCTGGGAAAGGACAAACCATTTCCCTGGCCTGTCGTGGAGACAGATCGGTGAGATTTATATGAAATAAAACCTTGGTGGCCCTGACTGAGCCCCTCTCACTAACCTGGCCAGTGGGCACTAACGCCCTGAGTGGCAGAGTAGCAGGGGATTGCAAGGGCAGCAAGCATTTGCCTTCTTTTCACTAATGCTTTCCCCGCTCTGTGAGGAGCAGCAGGGGAGCCTAAGGGGACTCCACCTGGTCTCTGACAAGTGGATAGTAAGAAAAGTGTGCGCCACTCCCACCGCTTGCTGCCGTGCTCTGTAACGATCACGGGCTTCCCATTTCCCCTTCCTCAGTGTTCCGAAGAGTGAACGAACCACTGTGCACAAGAATCTGGTCTTTGCCTTAGCTGCAGCTGAAGCTCTGCTCATGTTTAGTGAACTGGCCAAAACCAACCAGGTAAGAGGGCTAGGAAGCAGCCTGTCACCGGGACAGATTCTGCCAGACTTCTTCTTTGCTGGGACATGGTGGCGAGACAAGAGTGCAGTCTAGCTCGTTAATGGTTGTATGTTCAGGAATAAACAGGATCGTGCTGCCCTGGGGAACCTGCTTTGCCCCATGTGTCCGAAGAGTTCCTTTCCCAGTCCTGGTGGTGTAGTTATTTTTAACCCAGAAAATCCTGCAGAAAGGGTCTGCCATGTCAAGTGGCATAAAATACCAGCCTTAGTGATCTCTCTCACACACACACACACACACACACACACACACACACACACACACACACACACACACACACACACACACACACACACACAGATTAGTCTTTAAAGTGCTACTTGACTGCTTTTTTGTTTTGATAGTATATAGACACACACACAGAGTGAACTCCTGGGGATTACAGTGGTATTTGCAGGAGAGATTTCCAAAGAGAATCCAGATGCTGTAAGAAGTGGTGCTGAGTCCCTCCCCGGAATGTGCTGGACCAATATTCTGGCACTGGGGAGTGCTGGGCTCACTCTAAGCTCCCTTGGCATCTTTTTCTTCATCTGGCTTCTTGGATCTAGTCTCCTGGGCAGTTACACCACGAAGAAACTTGGCCTGTCCTTGGTACCTAAATCGCCCCAGTACTGTCAGTGAGCTACAGCATTCTCCTTCCCTTCTGTTACACGGCGTTCCTGTGAGCTGCTCAGGAGCCCACCTTTGACCTAAGAGCTGGTCGCATTTCCATGGTGGGTGGAGTGGCCCTGGGGGGTATGTTTTATAACTCAGCTTGTCAGGCAACATGGGTGCAGGGTGCTCTGTCACTTTCATCTGGGGCAAAGCAAGTGCAAGTCACAGCCTGGGTGTCCTTGTTTTATCATTGTATGAAATCCTCATGGTATCATTGGTGTTTAACAGGCAAATATTCTGCAGCATGTTCAGGAATGTTCCTCACCCTGCACTCTGCAGAGGCTGCCTCTGCTGCACGGGCTGGCTAAACTCTCTCTTCCCTCAGGCGCTGTGCTTTGCTGTCACGGCTTTCCTCCACCTCTTCTTCATGGCAGCCTTTTCCTGGATGTTGGTAGAAGGGCTTCTTCTGTGGAGCAAAGTGGTTGCTGTCAACATGAGTGAAGACAGAAGAATGAAGTTTTACTACGTGACTGGCTGGGGTAAAAGGAAACCCATCTGTGGCTACCTCTCATGAGCACAGTGCAGCAATTTCGCTTTAATTAAAAGTCCTTGTGGAAAACGTTTCTGCATAATTGACAGCAAAGTCACACGTTTGACAAGAGCGTGCATTGACCTGAGAGGGAGCAGATTACTGAGGACATGCCTGAGCCACAGATTCTCTCTGACGTTTACATGTCAGCTCGTGGAAGCTGGAATTTTAGCTGCAAGTGGCTCGTATATTTTGTAACCCTTTGTTTTATTGACACAACATGTTTGCAGAGGAAGACTCTGCTAGCTCATTGCTGTCAGAGTGTGTCACAGTTTTGTGAACAGTGGGGATGGTTCCAGAAACCTGAAAACAGTTCTGGCTGGAAAGACATGCATTTATCTGAATGAATGGCTGGATCAGAGCCATGAGATTAGGGGACTCTCTTGGAGTTCAGGTAAAAGTGCCAAGGGTTCATGTGGCTATGCTGAGACTAAAGCCACGCTACCACTCAGTCAATCTTCCAAGGTTTTGTTTCACGCATGTGCAAAACGGTGCTTTGTGGGATCGCAGTCAGCCCCAGAACACCTCGTGAGCGGTGAGGAATAAGGAAGGTTCACGGGAGAAATGCTCCCATCATCCTTCTTCTACGTAGACAGCTGTTGCAGTTGACCACTGATAAGTCGATTTTAGCTATGCAATGGTGTAGCTAAAATTGCATATCAGTGGTCAACTGCTATGTCTAGTATAGCCATCGCCTGGGAGGCAGACACTGGTAGTGCACTGGATACTGGACAACTCAGTAAAATAGTTGGCTATGTTTGTTCCTGATTGCACTGCTTGTTAGGAGTAAGTTGCTCACGGGTCAAATTCCCAGCTAGTGTACCTGAGTGGAGTGTCACTGAGCATCAGTGTGATTACCCTGATTTAGGCCAGCTGGGGATCTGGCTCGCTATGCTTAAATCAGCTCAGCAACCAGTGGCAGATTTGATGTTTGCTGATGAGGGTTTTTCTGTTTTTCAGGCTTGCCAGTCATTATCGTTGCTGTGACTCTGGCAACTTCGTTTAACAAGTATGTGGCAGACAAGCACTGCTGGCTGAACGTTCAGACCGACATCATCTGGGCGTTTGTTGGGCCAGTTCTCTTTGTTCTGACGGTAAGTGCCAAACCCTTCTGGGTAATTCCAGACAGAAGCAAATTCTACATTTTGGTTTAGGAATGCAGCGTTGAGCGTTGTCAGCCAGAGCCAAAGGGATCAATGATCCTGTACAAAGAGCTTTTCTAATCCAGGAAAATGGTGGCCTGTACAGCATCTGAGATTTATTCCCATTGTGGTGCGAGTATTTCCATGGACATGGTGTGAATTTCTCCCCAGAGCTCTGCAAATGACTAAAGCAATGTTTGCAGTTGTGCGGGAAGTACCGTGCAGTTACATAGGCAGGCGCTCTATTGTATCTGGCGGAAGTCCTACCAGCTAATACCTCAGCAGAAGACACTAGTTACATTACAAAGAGAGCTTGAGAAGTAGAGGCCAGGATGCTGGACTTGATGGGCCAGAGGTTCAATTCAGCATGGCAGAACCTCTGTCCTTTTAACAGGCTGCTGAGGGTGTGGGAGGGAAAGGGGGCGGTTGTTCTAGCCCAGCATTTCAGAGGGACCTGGAGCACTAGTTGTCAGTGCCGCCACTTTGGCAGCAGTCAGAGCTCTGGGCCCCTTTGAAGTGCCAGAGCCCTGCTGTCCTGGCTGCATGCAGCTGGAGGGGGCTGGGCAGCACTGCAGTCTAACTGCCCTTGACCCTACCCTTTCCATGGCACTGTCCCAGGCCCACCTCACCCTGGGGCTCATGGTGGTTCTTGGTGCTGCTGCTTTGTAATGGCACCACGCTCGCAAAACGACAAAGCAACGGTAGCGGAAGATGAAAAGTTTGAAGACATCTGATAACAGACCTGTTGTGCTGGGCTCTGTGCAGAAGCCACTGCAGATATCACACTTGTGCCAATACATCCGAGCTGTTTCCTCAAGAATCTCCCAGGCTGGTTGTTCTGCGAGGAATCCCCAGCAGGGCCCCATGCCCCGACTTACTGCTCATTTACAATTCAGAAGCCTGTTCTGGGGCCCCCAGCCAGCAGCTCTGTTCTCACTCGCAGGTAAATACCTTTGTGCTGGTCCGGGTGGTGATGGTCACAGTGTCCAGTGCACGGCGGAGGTCAAAGATGCTGACCCCGAGCAGCAGCCTGGAGAAGCAGATTGCAATCCAGATCTGGTAAGTCGGGAGCGGCCCATGGCTGCATGGGGCTGTGTGAGGAGATCATTGGGCTTGGATAGAACCCTGTCCCTGAAGGGTCTGGTGCTGGGCCACATGCTGTGAGTAATGGTGACTTCTACAGGCGGGACTGCGAGTCAGGGTTTTCTCCTCCAGAGGGATTATGCCGTATTGACGAGGCAGCGCTCCTGCACTCAGCAATCCCTGCTCTGGTGAATGGGGTACAGGGAAGTCAGACCAAAACAGGTGCCTACACTTGACCTTCTAAAGCCACATTTAGGGTTCTAAATCAGTGACTCAGAGGTGGGGAGCACCTGCTGTTGCCATTGAAACCAAGAGGTAAGAACATAAGAGTGGCCATTTGGGACACAGCAAGAGTCCATCCAGCCCAGTATCCTGCCTACCAGTAGTGGCAGTGCCAGATGCTTCAGAGGGAATGAAAAGCACAGGACAATTATTGAGCTATCCATCCCCTGTTGTCCACTCCCAGCTTCTGGCAATCACAGGGACACCCACAACGTGGGACTGAGTCTGACTGTCTTGGGTAACAGCTGTTGACAGACCTACATATTCATCTAGATGTTTTTTAACTCACTTGTGCTTTTGATCTTCCCAACACCCCTGGGAATGAGCCCCAGAAGCTGGCTGCACAACGTGTGAAGAAGTACTCCCTGACGTTTGTTTTAACCGTGCTGTGTGTTGTGTGGCCCCTAGTCTCGTGTTACGAGAAGGTGTAAATAACACTTCCAAACTCGCTCTCCCCGTGTCCAGCGGGGCCAACAGTCTGGCCAGGCTCCAGGGCCAGGTCAGAGAGAGAGACTCCGCACTCCTGGAAGGGCCGGGGTTGGGGCAGCCAGCTCACCGTGCTACTTGGAGCACACCACGCTGCCCCCTCCAGCCAACCCTCAGAGCTGCCCCAGCGCACCATGCAGGGCTCCTGTGGCTCCTATGGCAATTTAAAGGGATGGGGCAACTGCCCCCGTGTCTCTGGTGTGGCAGGCCTTCCACACCATTCATTTTACTGTGCTTTATGGTTTGCCTGCTAGAATCACAGAGGACTCCTGCGCTGGATCATAAGTGGCTGATTTTAACAGTTCAATTCTAATGAATACCAGTGCTCGTGCTAGCAGAACTGAGCCCAGTGTTCCATAAGCCACTTCTTCTCCCCAGGCTGGCTCAGCTGATGGAACATAAAGCTGTCACCCAACCGTACACCAGGCAGTCGTGATGTCTCTGTCCAGGCTGTCCTGAGGACATCGGACATCCAATTTTATGGGATTCGGGCATCTTACTTGAGTACCTTTGACTGTCTCAGTGTGTCTATTTCTTTGGGGCTTAAAGATTTCTCATCCCTGAGGATTAGCAGCTGAAAATTTTCCCTGCCAGATTCTAGCCCTTTGGTTGGTCCAGTTTGGAGTCTTGAAGTCACGTCTCTCAGGCAGCATTTGAATTCACACCTGTGTAATGGAGTTAGGTTTGGAAAGAGCTGTTATTTTGCTGGCATTTACCCTGAAAACAAAGTCCCTTCCAGCTCTTTGAGACTTCATGGCTTTCAGCCAGATTTCTGTGATGTCTTGTTTAGCTGATGAATGAAACTCAAAAGCGTTAAGGTTCATTTTGGTACCCGAAAATGAGGAAGGAGTGAAACCAGCCTGTCTTTGCCCTTGCAAACTCCTCTGGGTTTTCTCCTGGGTACCCTGTCCTATATGTGTCAGCTCTCAGGAGTACAAAATGTCCCTGGGCACAGTTAGCAGCCACGGTAGTTCTGCTCTGAGGTGTGTGCACTGCACAAACCCTATGGAAGCAGTTTTTGAACAGCAGGGAAAATGGCGCTGCAGTTAGGAGAAAAATGGACTGAGCTTTGGGAGATCTGGGTTCTATTTAGCTCTTCCACAGTCCACCTGAGCAATCTTGGGCAAGATGGCTGTCTTGCTCTCTGCCTCAGCTTCCCCAGATGGTAAGTGGGGATAATACAAGGCATTGTTAAGGTAGAGTTGGAGCTTTTCAAAGGCTGTAGCAAAGGGTAGGCTTTGGTTTGGGTGACATGCCTGGGGAAGGATCTGGAACATGGATTTCAGTGATCAGTTAATCCAAAGAGCTTTTGAAAAGTGCTGTTCAGGCCAGGAGTTTATCGCTCCTTATGAATCATTGTTGTTGTTTGCTGGCGCCAGTCATCACTGAGAGACACACATTGTTCCTCCCATTGCATAAATAAATTTGACTACATTTACAGAAGCCCAGAGATAGGCTGGTGCTGGAGGGCAGGGTGACACACAAGCGAGTACAACAAACTCAGTGGGGGCAGGGGGAGCTTGGCTGCTTTCTCTCATCTCATGCTATCAGAGCTCCCCTACAGCTGACTTGTAACTATAAATAGGGAGCAGGCCTGGCTGAGGGGGTTGGGAGATAAAACATGCAGCATTTTTTCTTCTGGCTTCCTGGGGTGGCTGCATTCTGTTCCCTAAGGTAATGTATTTTGCAACCACCTCCACCTGGCACCTCCCTCAGTGAACTGGGAGAGTCTTGTCTAAACATCAGACCATCAGCCAAATGGCTCCCCACGTGAAGGGTCTATCCAGGGCTGATGTTTCTCGTGTTCCCTGTAACCTCACAAAGACCCAGCAGGACAAGGACAAGCCCCTCTAGCCATGCCCTGAACTGAAGGCAAGGAGAGGGTGAGGCTGGATGGTGCAAAGGGCTTTGCTCCCTTCTGTCTCCACTGGCAGGTTGCTCCTCCTGCCATGGACCTGAGAGCAGAGTGACCCCAGGGTGCAAAGTGGGATGGAGATGGCGGATGACTGCTGCTAACAGGGAGGGCAGGGACAGGACTGGCAGGGCCTCTGCCTCACCCACTCATCTACAGTTCCCCCCGTTAGGTTTGCTATGAGCCCAACTCACCTTCAGTTTCTTTTTCTAACAGGGCCACTGCCAAGCCCATCTTGGTGTTGCTACCAGTGCTAGGCCTGACCTGGGTGTGTGGGGTCCTGGTTCATCTCAGCATCATCTGGGCTCACATCTTCATTGTGCTGAACTCCCTCCAGGTAAGTCCTCATCCTGGTGGTTGGGAAACTTGGAGCACCAGAGTTTTCAGCAACAGCCCCTGTTCCCTTCCGCTGAAGCTGACTAGCATCTGTCAGACTCTAGTGCTAGTGACCAGCATCTGATGAAGTGAGTCTGTGCTCACAAAAGCTCATGCTCAAAACTTTTCTGTTAGCCTATAAGGTGCCACAGGACCCTTTGTTGCTAGTGCTAATGAGGTGCTGAATGAACTGTCTGACCTCCTGGGTCCCATCTGACTGGCACGCTGTGGGAGAGGGGGCGTGAGATAGCACCATGGGAAATGGACTCTCTCCACGCAGAAGAGCCTAAGGAACTTAGTCCCATGATAAGTAAGACTGAAACTCTCAGTAGGAACCCTTGGGCTGACGTCCCAGCGCAGCACACCACAGCACCCAGCTGCGAAGGAATCTCCCTTCCTGCGTGCAGACAGGAACACACCAATGTCCCGAGGTTCCTTGGCTCAGCGGATGGGGATTAAAACTAAAGGTGGTATTTGACATAAATTCCCTCTGCAGCACCTTTGCGCGAGGAATACCTGAATGGGATTCAGAGCTCTGGTGTGTGTGCGCGTCTGCTTCATGCTGCCGCAAATTCCGAACAGCTCTTAGGCTGTTGTCCTGTTCACAGGGGCATGGGGACTAGCAAGTGCAATGAGCAGCATATTTCCTGCAGCTGGCAGCACCACAACCAGCCTCCCAGCTGCCCACTGGCTGATGCAATGCCTTTTGCTTCCTACTAACTCACCTGTCTCACCCAGGTGTGAGAGATGGTCTCAGCCAAATAGGATGAAGTTCGATAAGACCAAATGCAAAGTGCTCCACTTAGGGAGGAACAATCAGTTTCACACATACAAAATGAGAAGGGACTCCCTAGGAAGGAGCACTGCGGAAAGGGGTCTAGGGGTCAGAGTGGACCGCCAGCTAAGTATGAGTCAACACTGTGACACTGTTGCATAAAAAGCAAACACGATTCTGGGATGCCTGAACAGGAGTGTTTAGTTTGGAAAAGAAAAGGCCGAGAGGGGACAGACAGCAGCTTTCAAGTACTTAAAAGGGTGTTACGAGGAAGGGGGAGAAAAATGATTCTCCTTAGCCTATGATAATAGGACAAGGAGCAATGGGCTTAAATTTCAGCAAGGGAGATTTAGGTTGGACATTAGGAAAAACTTCCTAGCGGTTAGGGTGGTCAAACACTGGACTAAATTGCCTGGGGTGGTTGTAGAATCTCTGTCGTTGGCGATATTTACGAACAGGTTGGACAAATAGGGATGATATAGGTGATGCTTGGTCCTGCTGTGAGGGCAGGGGACTGGACTTGATGACCTCTCGAGGTCCCTGCCAGTTCTAGTGTTCTATGATACTGCGGTGGTTGTTCATCAGCTATTTGATAGATCCATAAGCTTAAGACCATGCAAACAGTCCTGCTGAGTCAGGCCAGTGTTTTGTGTAGCCCAGTATCCTACAGCGTGAATTAAATGAAAGTATTTCGGATCCTCTATCCAGGTAATTTTGGGGCTTCCATTGCCATGGAATCAGAGCCTCTCACCCTATGAACTGTGCTGTCGTTCCCACTGGAAGTGTGAGTGACCAAGGCACAGAGAGACTTGTCATGACTGTCAGGCCGGGCGCTGCTAGGCATCTACTCTTCCAGCCAAAGTCTCCCATTGCCAGACTGGTTGGATTGCCATGCTAGAGAGACAGTGCACAGGGAATTCTTCAGCCTGGGGTAGCTAGCTAGTCTCCAGAATGGGCCCAGTGGGCTTTTACCCTGCATCGTTAAGTCGCATCTTGTTTGCAATAAGAAGTCCTGTGGCACCTTATAGACTAAGACTTTTTGGAGCATAAGCTTTCCTGGGCAAAGTCCTGCTTCGTCAGAGGCGTGAGTCACGCATCTGACAACGCGGATCTTTGCCCAGAAAAGCTTATGCTCCAAAAAATCTTAGTCTGTAAGGTGCCACAGGACTACTTCTTGTTTTTGAAGATACAGACTATCTCAGCTACCTCTCTGATACTTGCTTGTAATGTGACACTGTTCTAATGGCTGGAGGCATTTCTCACTCCTATAAAACCAATGGGCTTTTCAAAGCTACATTCAGCATCTGAGGAACCTAAGTAAATAGTAAGGAGGTGTGAAATACAGCCCTGGGCAGTGTGTTTATTTAGCACTCCCTGCAGCCTTCTCCCTGAATCTCTGGGCTGACTGACCAGTGTCATAGCTTTGCCATCTAAATCTTGTTTCTCATAATTAGGTTTCCTGCCATTAAATCATGGCTTTGGAATGATGCTTCTAAATTTATATCCTCATAAAATAGCTCATCTCAGCTTTGTTTTGGTCATTTGCCAGAGAATTTACTACTGGGTAACGTTCCACGTTAATGAAGCTTTGAGGCAGACATTCAAATTGCAGCTCTGCATCCATGAGACAAGGCGCACTCCTCCACACACACACACCAGCAGGGAGCTCTGAGCTCCAACCCTGCCAGCAAGAAAAGAGCTTGTCAGGGATGGTCCACATGCAGCCCTCTAAGATATCTGGCCTTGCACATCCCTGCCTGCTGTCTCGTAAACAGGCATTATGCCTGGGCAGCTCACATTCCGGGTTATGAACAATCAAGCACATTTCTGGACTAAAACTCTTCATCCTCCAAACCTGAATCGTGAAAGGCCCTGCAGGTGATCCTCCAGATTTCCTCACTTTGTCCAAGTGGAGCTGCCTTAGTAACTCCTGAGGAATACAAGGGCTGTGCCTGTTTTGCATAACATGGAGCAGCAGAGAGACATTGTGGTCTAGAGGCTGAGGTACTGTGCCAGGACTCAGGAGAGCTGGGATTCACTGTTTTCTTGCCTCGTGATCTTGTGTAAGTCACGTCTCCTGCATGTGCTGCCGCCTTCCCTCTCGCACACGTCTGTAGGCTCCGCAAGGCAGGGCCCATCTCCCGAGATGGGTTTTTACTCTGCCTCTGAACAATGGGCCTGCAACTTTGCCAGCAGCTCCGAGGTTCCACCCTAACTCAAATAGCCCATCTCAGCAGCCGCCCTCTGTAGTCTGGAAGTGCAGCTTGTGGCCCACAGGGTTTCCAGCTTTCCCAGCTGTATGGACAGCAATGGCAAAGGCCTGGATTCATAGCAATGGCATCCAGTCAATCTGGTTGGGAAAGTTGACAGCCCTACTTGTGGCAATGGCTGCTCTGAGTGAAGTGCTATATTGTGGAACCATAGTGTCTAAGGCATTAGGTGTGGGAGGCCCTGGGTCAAATGTGGTCTGGCGACCACAGGGACTGACTCTGTCCTGTGTTTGTACAGCAGTTAGGGAAATGGTGTCCTGGTACAAGACCAGAGCTTCCAGATGCTACCGCAGTACAGGTAACAAAAAACAATAGTCATTGTTATTTTAATATTATTATTATGCATCTGGGGAAGTGGGTCTTTGCCCACGAAAGTTTATGCTCCAAAATATCAGTTAGTCTAGAAGGTGCCACAGGACTTTTTGTTGTAAATAACAACAGTAATCGTCAACTCCTAGGAAAGCACACAACCACATCATAAGCTGTGTCTGAAAGCAATCTTTAACTTTTGGTTCTTGGGATCACAAGTTTGTTGGCTTCCTTAATGTAAGGCCACTCCTAGCCCCCTTTTGGGAAAGAGCATATACCAAGTCCTGTTAGAAATGTAACAGGCAGCAGCTTTCTGCTATCCTGGATGCCATCCAGCTGGGAAACAGCAATTCACACAAGCCCCGCATCAAAGCGGATCCCTAGATGGTGAGCAGAGTAAAGTCACAGAATACACAGCAAGCTTGCAGTGTGTCTCAAGGTGTCAGTCACAGTGTGCAAAAGCCTAACTCAGTCCGAAGAGAGAGGAGCTGTAGATGGAGCTAGAGAAGCACTGAAACAGCTGATGGAGGTACTGGCTGGGGAGAAGACTGTGTGGAAGGACAAAAGGTGGAATTCTTTATTAAGAGCCTGCAACTGTGAAGTGGTATTCAATGATGAGGCCCCTCCCCAAAGAGAAGACAGGATCTTTAGCCTGGGGAGCTTGCAAATTGAACTCCTAATACAAAACTCTCTAAAGTCACTGGACAATTCCCACTGATTTTAATGGGCTTTCCTCAGGCCCCAAGGCTTCTAGTTCTGGAAGATATTTGAGCAGGTGCCTAATTCTGCTGAGTACACTGGGCTGAAGTGCTGAGCAGAATAGTGATTCTTACTGAAATCTGAGCCAAAATCAAACTGGATGCAGGGGCAGATACAGAGCCCACTAAAATGGGTAAAAAGATTCCCATTGACTTCAGTGCATATTGAACCAGCTCTGTAATGGGTGCAGCAAGGAGGGGAAACAATAGTTACAAATAATTGAACATTTTTAGAATATGTTAGTGAATAAAAAAATCAGTAAAACCCCTCCTTTCAGGTTCCGTGACCTGAAATGAACCATTTGGTTCCAACTGTGAGTGGTTTAATGTTGACTCTTAATAAAAATAAAAGGAAATTTCTAAATGGAAAGTCAACTTGAATGAAAAAAATCACAATGTTGCATTCAGAAAATATCCAAACAAAAAGTTCTGATTTGTTTAAAAGGATTTGTCGAGGGGCAATTTTGCTGAAACAGTTCAGCAAAGTTGACACAAATGGGTGAAATGTTTTGGTTTCGGTTTCACAGAATCTGCCTTTTTCACCAAAACAAGCTTGGATGAAAAATGCCTTTCCCTGCCCCCACCAGCTCTGACAACAACAATGAGCTGGCCCCAGCTGTCAGTTCCCACTCTTCTGTGCTGTGCATTCATGCAGGCCCTTGGCACTCTCCACAAATGCTCTGTGATGACGCCAAAATCACAGCCGAGAGAGCAGCCTGGCTGACTCGGGTACTGGGCAGCCCAAATCTGGCTGACAGGGATTCATAGGCTTTTGGGGCCTGTTTTATTTTGCCTGCTTTGCAGTAGAAAACTATCCCCAGGGGATCTTTGCGCGTGGGGTGGGAGAGCCCCATGGCCCCGGACTCTGGCACGTTTGGCAAGTTTCCCTTTAATAAGGACTTTGCGTGCTCAATGGCTGAAATGAAGCCGTTAGTGCCACGTGCACAAGATGGATAGTTGCTTGAATGAATTTTCTGCCTGTTGTTGGAGCTTGCCCAGCTGTGAGGTGCTGCTGACGCACATCCGTTTGCTGTCAGATGGTGAAGGCCCAAGGCCAGCCAGAGGCCACTTCTCCATGTTTCTGCTATTAAGGATGTCAGAGGGTTGACAGGAGGCCTGCCGGCAGTAATTAAATGTAGTGTCAATGCTTCGTGCCTCCTTGCAGCCTCACTGCTGGAAGGACGTAGCTCAGAGAGGTGCACAGAGAACAGCACCGGTGCTCTTTAGATCCATGTGTTATTTAAGAATAAAACCAACCTATTTCCCAACTGG
The DNA here is from genome assembly GCF_033958435.1 of Carettochelys insculpta. NCBI lineage: Eukaryota > Metazoa > Chordata > Testudines > Carettochelyidae > Carettochelys > Carettochelys insculpta. The sequence goes on from NC_134157.1 coordinate 23,092,884, forward strand.
GACAAAGCCCTTTGGAATGGTGGGAATTAAAGGGCGTGGTCTCTGTGTAAACAAAGGCAGAGAGGCAGAGTCCCATGTCTGGTCCCATGCTGAGCCCCTGCATCGGGCTGTCTTTCCCAGCTGTGCGCACTTACTACTTCCAACGCCCTGCCCTTGGGCGGCACTATGGAAGACCTTGTGGTAATTTTCTGCTCATTCCTGGGTGCTAGCATGGAGAACTGGGGCTTATCGGGGAGTCTCGTGTTACCCAGCCTGCCTCCCCCAGCCTTGTTCTGTGGAGAGCCCTTCCACTCTGCTTTCTCCAGGTTCTCTGTGGCATCTCTGTGGCCCAGGGGGTGAGGGTTCCGTTCTCGGGTGCTCCATTGGCTCACATGGAAGTGGACTGGTCCAAGAGCCCTCAGGACTTCCCTCCTCTTTATCCCCAGGACCTGCAGTACCAGCTCCCTCTTTCTGTGCTGCTGATGTGCCTCAGCCCTGCCTGGAAGAGGTCACTTCTCCCACCGAAAGTGGAGTTTGCTTTCCACAGCCCATTGAACCGTCTTTCTCGGGTGATGCCAGAAAGAAGGCTGCCTCACCATGGCTGGTATGAGAAGGACCCCAAGAGCCAGCCTGCCATCCTCCACCCTCTTACCACACGAGCAGCTGTGCTGTAGTCCCTTCTTACGAGCCACAGTTCGGGCACCATTTTCATGTGGTGGCGGAGAGTTCAGGGATGAAAAGGCCAATCCCCAGCATTTTTAAATGCTGCCTTCACGATGACATGCTTCGTGAGAGTTGATCTATCGAGAATCCCATTAAACTCCACCACCAAGGTGAGATAGGATCTGAGTGCTGTACTGAATGGTGTTTGAAGGGGCAAGATTCCTATTAGTTCAGCACTATCTTTCTCTCTCCAGCCTCCATTCAAGCTGCTGTTTCTTTTTCTTTCTGTCTTTTGTCTTCTTAAAAATAAATCTTTGTAATCATTTTGTCGTAAATCACAGTAGAGGCGCCCTCACTCACAGTGCAGTCAACCAGTGGGGGTGGGGGAGTTTAGACCATGGATATATTGTCTTCATTTGCCTTTCTCCCCTTTGCCAAGTAAGGTCATTCTAATTAGAAGGCTACCCAGGAGGAGGAGTTGGGATCCTGACCAGAAGGCTCCACAGTAAAGGGAAAGCAGAGATAATAGCATCACTTTTTTCCATCTCTCTGCTGCTTGGCCTATTGAAAAAGATTTCTTCAGCAGCTCACCTTTGACTTGCATTTAAAGCAGGCTTGTTTATTCATGCAGCAGCGTGGTAGCAGACAACTTCTTGTTGCTGTTGACTTGTGTTCTGTTTGTCTGCGGAAATTCACATCTGTCTTCAAGGTTAGTCCTCATGTCAACGCCAAATTCAACTAAGCATTGTCCTAACCAGGCAGCAGCAGAAGAAAATGAGCTGCTGAAGAGCAGTAGTACATGCAGCTGCTAATTGCTGCCCCTTAGCTAGTTGCGGAGAAGATCAAAGGACTGTCAGAAAGGGCTTGCGTGCTCACTCTTGGTTTCCAAAATGGTAAGACAGTAGGTGCCTTGCTAGGTGCTGAACATTGGGTGAAAGTGACTCGCTGTCAGATAAGGTGGCATCTTTCCTTTTTATTGAGCCTTGGCGATAGAAAGGGTAGTCTTGTGGTTGGTCCAGGCCTGGGAGTCATGAGATGTGACTTCCATTGACATTACTATCCCAGACTCCCTGTGTGATGCAGAATAGTTTCTTTCCCTTTCTATGCCTCGTTTTTCCCATCTGTAAAGTAGGGTTAATCATAATACTTCCCTAGGGGTGGAGGGAGTGAGATTAACTTCACTGATGTTAACTACTTTTGAGATGCTTGATAATCTCTAAATGTGCTTGTAGTGGACTTCACACAGAGATGTCCCTGAACATAACCATAATTCACCTAGGCTGGAGAGCTCATGCTGCCAACATTAAAACACCCTTGGCATTTCCAAAAAGTAGAGATGACATATTTTGAGTTAGGAAATTGTTGCATCCAACAGTGGAGAATTCCACTCTGGCCCTCATCTTGACAGAAGAAGAGGAACTGATCACAGAACTAGAAATTAATAGTCACTTAGGTGCAAGTGATCCTGACTTGATCACATTTATAATGTTCAAAACGATTAAAGTCCAGACCAGTGACTGATATATTTGTTGCTTTAAAAAGCCAGTTTCACAAAGCTGAAAACAATTATGAGCTTTATTTATTGTTTACTCAGGAACCGAGGGGCTGCCTGGGTTCACACCATTACATACTCAGTAAATTAAAGTGTTTCATTTCACATGCTTGTGAATGAGAAGTGCTGCTTTGCTCCAGGTCTGATTCAGTTCCCAGTTCACCATTGACTTCAATGGGCCCCAGCTCCAGGCCTTATGGAATAAGCCAGAGGCTGCACCCTTGCAAACATATTTTAAATGTTGGTGATGTTCTTTTCAGACAGCGCTGGCAAGACATAGAGCGCAGACCAGACCCATTGTGTGCTCTGTCACAACTCGAGAGACTGAGAATTAACACAGCTCCTGCACCCTGGAGAGATGCAGGAGGCTGACATCTTGACAGGGAAGCCTTCCTGGCTATTTGGACAGAGTCCAATTCCTTTGGGGATATAAGGGACTCAGAGAGAGCTGTCTTCATTGGGAGACAAAGGAACCAATCCACTGAGCTGTGTGTTGAGTCTTAACCGAGGGTCTGGTCTGGGGAGCCAGGCTGGACAAAGAATGATTGGTGACAATCAGCCAGAGCAAAGTCTGTAGCTTGGCAAATTGGGCCCGAGCCCTTAGAAAGCATATTTATTTGTTTATAGCCCATTCTGCCTTTCGTCCCTTCCACTTGGGATCACTTAATCCAGGTCTTTTTGTTAATTAACCAATTTCACTTTTCATCAGAGAAGCCAGTGCTATATTTGAGCTGAAGGGATTGTTGACACCAGTAGAAGTGATAAGCAGTGTCTCTGTCCATCTAAAGTATATAACCCCATTATTTCTCTGCACTTTCCAGGGGAGCGCTGGGTGCTTCAGAGAAGCAGGTTTGGGGTAAATTCAGGCCTCAGCATGTGTGTTGATGTCATCTTGTGACTAGTAACCAAAAGTGGTGGAGACTGGGGTGGGGCTGTTTTGTTGTAGGTGGGCTGCTGGGGCCTGAATTCTGACTCCGGGCTGTGCCGTGTGCACATGCTTAGGGCTTGGCTGCTGGCTGTCAGTGTCCAGGGTGTGTATGTAACTCACCCCGGGTACAGGAGAGGTGGCGACACAGCCTTTCACTGGTCTGGGTTGCACCTCAGACCCTGTATTTCTCAGTGGGTCAATGATAGGATCCAGAGCCGTCTCCCTCTAGGGCTCTGGTTCCAGACTGAACTCGCACACAATGATGGGGACCAGTTACAGAGCCTTTCACCTCTAGCCAGGATCTCTCATGCCTCGGCGGGGGAGAGTGAGCAATAGAGCTTTGCACCCGTGGGTGACTCGCTGGTAGCTGGTGAGAGCAGCTGTCTGTCTGAAGACTGCTGCTGATGCTGGATCTGCTGACAGTAACTGGTGGACCCGGTAGGCCAGCAGCTCAGCCCGGGCGTTCATCTTCTATGCTTAGTGACATGGGATGATGAGAATTCATTCCAGGACAGAGGAGACGTGAGAGTCAATCACACTCTCGTGTTCTACAGGAAGTTCTAACTAGACAGGCAGATAGAGCAGTGGTGAGGGAAGAGGGTTGCTGGCAGCTAGAGGTAGAAACTAGAGCCAGGCAAAAAGTTTTATGCAAATCACTTTTTCACTTCAGACCGACCTGAAATTGTGTTTTTAAGATCTGGAGCAACATCCGTGAACTGTTTGGCCAAATATCCAGAGACAAAGTCTGAAATGCTGGAACGCTTCCTTTGGGTCTTTGCAAAACAAATTTGCATGTTGGAAAGAGGTTGAATTTAAGAATTTTGCTAAGTTTTATTTCTTTCTTTAAATTTAAAAAACCTCAGAAACTAAATGTTTGGCTCAGACTGCAGCTAACTTTTTTTCTTTTACTTTTTCATTCCTCTGGATTTTTTTAATTGGTTTGGGTCAACCTGAGGAAAACTTTTAAAAATGCTCTGGTCCAACTACCAAATAAGTATCAGATAAGTTATAGCTAAAATCTCCTGTAGCAAGCTGACTGCTCCCAATCTACCCTGGTTGTCTACCCAAGGGTCCTTGCTAAACAGTGTGTCTAGGCAAAGATGTGCAGAGTCTCTGGCCTCTCACGAATTACAGGCCACTTTCCGAACAGCCCACATTCTTAGCTCATCTCTTCCCTCTCCCCTTGCCCCACCCCCAATGTTCTGCAGAATTTATCGCTCAAGACTCACTCCTTTGCTCAGTGCCTCATAAGGCCGACCAAATTCAGGTGTGAGCTGGACTTGCTGTGGTCCTGGGAGGCTGTGCTGATGCTGGAGTCCCCTCTCTGTTCTGTGGAGGGAGGAGAGAGTCTCTGAAGCTAGTTCTTTGCTACAAGCCCCTCGTGGGAGGGATAGAGGGCAGTTCTCCTGCTTGTGCATCCTTTGCACTCACTCTCTAGCGGCTGCTTCCCCAGTAACATTAGAAATCCTCCCAGAGTCCCAGGGTGGCCAATCTAGTGGCCAAACTAATCCCATTTGTAAAGAAGCTGGGGGTGATCATCCTGCCCCCAGAAGAGGGAGCCTGGACTGAGGCTTGGCAGCATGTGCTGATGGAATTGGGCTTTCTGGCTGCACTGCTGTCACATCCTGCTTAGCTGGGTTACTGTGGGGACGCTGGTTCTGGGCCAAGACCCGCAGTGTCTAGTTTCTGGCTTTGCCTCTTTGGCCGCCTGGCCGGGCTGTCGAGCCAAGTGCTGTATTGCCTTTCTAGGCCAGAGAGACTGCCCCGTGGGATGCTGTTTTCCTCTTCATGAGTCTTGTGCGGAGACACCTAAATTCCGTGTTTCACCAATTTACTTTCTCTGCGTCCCACATGGTAGGCTGTCTTCTTGTCTAGCTCTGCTTTACACTTTGTGTTTTACAGACCCTGCCTTTTTAAAACAGTACAGTAGAGCTTTGGGATTCTGGTGCTTGATTGCCCGCTGTCTGTGGCTGTAACTTCCTGGCTAGCGCTGGGTGTGTTACCAGGCTTAACAATTACAAACCCGCATCCTGCGGGGGGTGGGGGCGGTGTTTGCTGTCATAATAATCCTCTGATTAGAGTAGCTGACTCTGAGCGACCCTATCCCCTCTCTTCCTGAGAAGGATAATCACACTTAGCACTTATAGGGGGACTTTTCAGAAGTGCTCACCTTGCTCCACCAATGCTCACCTGTGAGTCAATGGGACCATAGTTAGACAGGTGAAGAATGCTCTTGAAAGTCCCATTCATAGTAGGACGTGTGTCGCCTGTGAAGTTCTGGAGTGAAATCCTGGCTCAATCACAGTCTGTGCCATTGGTTTCACTGGGGCCAGGATTTCACCCAAGTGTTCTGCGAAGATGGGCAAGCATCACTATTCCCATTTTACATATGGAGAAACTGAGGCATAGAAAGTGGCGGCCATGGTCACATTCAGGTCAGTGGGCAAACTGGGAATAGAGGTCAGCTCCCCTAACTCTCATTGTCCTAACATGGCTCACTGTGACTCACTCTCCTCTGAAGCTTGAGACTTTAGTGACTGTTTTCTCACTAGTGAGTATTTCTGTTGCAGTTATGCATGGCAGGGGCAGGGGCAGAGCCCCATTATGCTAGGTGCTGCATACACCTATCATGAAAAGGCAGATCTGTTGGGACGTTGCTTTGAGTATCTGGTGTCCTCTTGGGCTGGATTTGTGATTTATTTTGTGCCAGTTTAACTCTGTTTCATTGTTGAGTCACATTCCATCTCTCTGCAGCTGGGCTGCCTTTATCCTGGGTTCGCCTCCCCCCCCCCGGCCGCCCAGTTCTGTACATGAGTGCTTCAAGGAAGACCTGCCTTGGCAGCCACACCAGAAATCTGCTCTGTAGGAGTGACCAGCTTCGCTGTTTGAAGGACAGGTCATGGCACCGTGCCAGGGTACTACTGCTGGGCTTGCCAAGAGTTTTCAGATGAAGAGGCAGACTCACTGAAGACAAGATGAATTACTTTTCTTGCTGCAGCTGATTTATCTAGCTGTGATAAGAAACACCCTGAAGATACAACATAAATCTGGTGGGCCAGATAGGACTGCCTCTAAGGGCAAACTTTTTTACTTAAAGCTGTAATTAGTCTGTGGCGCACAGCCCCGTTTTGACCCCTAGATGGTGCTTTTTCTAGGCCAGTCTTGTCACAGAGCTAGTTGTGCATTTCACAGGTGGCTGGGGATGAAGTTTCCGAAGGGCGCTCGCTCTGTATTTGGCTGGCTGGGCTTGTGACATCCGGCAGCGGGGATTCAGCCATGCACCTCTGACCCTTAATACCTCAGCTGCTAACGCAGCTGCGTTATGCGAAGCTGTGTACTCCTCACTGCCTGGTGAGCTGGGTCATGTCTAGAGGATAGCAGAGGCCACCCCTGAGCAGGCATAGCTTTTGAGGAAGTGGGATCAATGCATCTGATGAAGCGGGTCTTTGCCCACAAAAGTTTATGATCCAAAATATCTGTTAGTCTACAAGGTGCCACAGGACTTCTTGTTGTTTTTGAAGGTACAGACGAACTCAGCTCCCCCTCTGATACTTGCGTCTAAGCTGTGAGTGCTCAGTACCACTCAGCTGCCATGGCCCATCACAAACAGGTGCATCACACTGAAAAGGAAAAAGCCCTGCCACCTCACTGTCCTCTGCCCTTGCAAAGGCTGGGGAAAGGCTGCAGGCGTTGGTGCTAGCCTCATGCCAAATTGGAGGATCGGGCCAAAAGAAATCTGATGAGGTTCAACAAGGAGAAAAGTGCAAAGTCCTGCACTTGGGACGGAGGAATCCCAAGCACCACCATAGGCTGGGGAACAAACGGCTAAGCAGCTCTTCTGCAGCAAAGGACCGGGGGATTACAGTGGATGAGAAGATGGATATGAGTCAGTGCACCTTTGTTGCCAAGAAGGCTAATGACAAATTAGGTTGCATTAGTTGGTGCATTGCCAGCAGATGAAGGGGAGTATCGGAGGGGTAGCCGTGTTAGTCTGGATCTGTAACAGCAACGAAGGGTCCTGTGGCACCTTATAGACTAACAGAAAAGTTTTGAGCATGAGCTTTCGTGAGCACAGACTCACTTCATCAGATGCATCTGATGAAGTGAGTGTGTGCTCACGAAAGCTCATGCTCAAAACTTTTCTGTTAGTCTGTAAGGTGCCACAGGACCCTTCGTTGCTGTTACAGATCAAGGGAAGTGATTCTTCCCTCTCTTTGACACTGGTGAGTCTGGAGTATTGTGTCCAGATTTGGAGTCCCCGCTACAGAAAGGATTTGGATAAATTGGAGAGAGTCTAGCTGAGGCCAATGAAAATTTTTAGGGACCTGGGGCAAATGAGGAACAGCTGAGGAAACTGGGCTTATTTAGTCTGCAGAAGAGAAGAGTGAGGGGGGATTTGACTGCAGACTGCATCTGCCTGAAGGAGGGCTCTAAAGAGGATGGAGACAGGCTGTTTGCAGTGGTGGCAGATGACAAACAAGGAGAAATGGTCCCAAATTGCACTGGGAGAGGTCTAAGTTGGATATGAGGAAAAATTATTTCACTAGGAGGGTGGTTCACCTACCTGGGGAGTATTATGGGCAGAGACAGAGGAACAGACAAGGGTATCAATGCCAGGATAGGGAAAGCAACAGCTGCATCCAAGACTCTTCGGCCCATATGGAGTTCACAAATAATCTCTTCAACCCAAATGTGAAGAATGTGCTCTTGTATTGATGCAAGACCTGGAGTTCTAAGAAGTCTACAAATCACAAGCTACAGACATTTAAACACAGATTCCTGAGGTACATCCTTCACATCAAATGGCAAGACTTCCTCACAAACAAGGAGCTTTGGAACAGAGCAGGACAAGAGCCATTCGACATCCACATCAAGAGAAGAAAATGGGGCTGGTTAGGCCACACCCTCAGAAAATCATCATGCAGCATAGTCTGTCAAGCTCTCCAATTGAACCCAAAAGGAAAATGCAAAAGAGGAGGACCTCAGAGAACATGGAGAAGATCTATTGAGACTGAAGGACAACACCTGGGGTACTCCTGGAGTCAGCTAGAAGTTTTGTCCAGGGACAGAGTGAAGTGGAGGAGACTTGTAGATTACCTATGCTCCACCGGAAGTACAAGGGCTTAAGCCAAGTTCAGTCAAGGAGGGTGGTGAAGCCCTGGAATGAATTGTCTAAGGAGGGGGCTGAATCTCCATCCTTAGAAGGTTTTAAGACCAGGCTTGCCAAAGCCCTGACTGGAATGATTTAGTTGTGGTTGGGCCTGCTTTGGGCAGGGGGTTGGCCCCGATGACCTCCTGAGGTCTCTTCCAGCCCTAGGCTTCTATGATTCTATGGCTACTTGGGTTACCAGGAAGGGATGTGTAATTTCGAGAAGGTTTTTTCCATTCTCCACTGAATGAAGTGGGGGATCCCTGGTGGAGTTAGTGTGTCAAAGGGAGCCATTGCTCTTCAGCTGTATCCCAGAGCCACAGAAGAGCTGGTAGGCGCATAAGGTGCTAGGTGCACATTTGGTGACCTGCTAGAAGTTGTACCTACATCCCTGCAAAACTGAGTTTGGCTGGCTGCTGCAATAGCAGTGAAAAGAAGGGAAGGGGGAATTAAAAGTATTTTTCTCTATTTAAATGCTCGTGACTGAAGCCATCTGAGCTCTGTCTATTATTGCTATGGATCACATTTATTAACATAGTACTTAGGGGCCACCAAGAGCAGGCCCCCTTGTGCTAGGTAATATGCATAAACACAGAAGCAGCCAGTGTCCGTACAGCTTCGTTCCATATCGTGAGTCTGTGTCCATAGTTCTTGTGACATGTTAAAAGAAGTGGATTCCAGGGACACAGGGGGTCTGAAGCCTGAGAGAGGACCCGTGTCAAAACCAGAGCAGTGAATTTGGGCTGGAATCAGTTTGGAGCCCCAGTTGGCTGTGAGCAGAGCTCAGTATTAGCCTGGAGAGGAGCTCTAACAGAAAGTCTGAGCGCTGTGATTTCTCTGTCTCTCTGGTGCTCCTATGTTCCAGGGACATCGCAAGGAACAGTAAGAGGCATTGCACCTGTGCCAGGTGCCGTCCATGCACATGATAGCAGACAGTGTCCACAGGGCATTGCTCCACATTGTGAGTCTGTTTGGTAGCTTTTTTCCCCTTCTTGAGGATGATGCATTAGAAAGGAGATTCCGGAGCAAAGGGCAACGCTGCGCCTTTCTCCTGCAGCGCTGCGGTTGAACTGCAAACACTATTAATGGGGCTGTCTGCTGCGTGCTGCCCCGTGCAACTTGGCAGAGCCAGACAGCTGCAGGAGACCTAGTGGAGGTGCCAAAGCAGTGGCATCGGCATCAGCCAAAGATCAAGACCCTACTTACCTCGTCTCGCAAAATAGTAATGGTTAGGCAGCCTGTTGCAGGCAGATGACGTTTTGTGTTTTCTCTCCTTTTCAGGGCTTGTACATATTCCTGGTCTATGCAATCTATAACAGTGAGGTAAGAGGAAGCTCTCACTGGGTTTGGGTCCCTCTTCAGAACAGTCGTGTGTACTAGAAATGAAACTGGCCACCAAAATCTTAGCAGATACCAAAGTTAATATTCTTTCCCGGTCCTTTGCTTCCAGGACAGCTGTTGCTTTTGCCCCCTTGACTTGGTTGGAGGTTGCTCTTGTTCTGTCCGTGCCTCACGGGCTCTGTCTCATGACCTCGCTCCTCTTTCAGGTGAGGCATGCCATACAGAGGATGAAGGAGAAGAAGAAAGCTCTCTCGTTCACTGTAAGTCTGAAACAGAGATGCTGCTCTGGTTTCATTCAACACAAGTCACTTACAGATGCTGTTTTTCCTTTTGTTTTTTAGTACAATGGATTTCTGGAAAACCCAGTTTGTGCCCCTCCCCCAGACCTGCAGTACATAATCTAGTGAGCTTCTCTCACTATGGACAGTGATTGTCAACCCCTCTCTGCAAGCCTCATGTCCTCCGGGGCACGTTGGTTTCTTCTCAGCTGGCCAAACCTTCTCAGCCCTCCCCAGTCTCTCCAGGCAGTTCAGTCTGAATACCCTCAGACTCTAAAGAAGGGCCCGGGCACTGGTATTTCCAATCATGCTTCAACTGTAGAGTGTGGTTTGCTAAGGTGGGCGTGGAGCAATTTTTGATCCACAAAACAGAGCAGCTTGTGTGACATGACTGACTCTATGGCCAGGCAAGAGGCCTCTCTCCTTGCTCTGATTTATGAGACTTTGAGCTTTAAAACACAGGGTTATCACATCCCCTTGGTCCCCTTTAAACCCAGGTTTGTAGGCAAAATCTCTGTTCTGTGCTACGGACGGGCTCTCGCTGCTCTCCCAGACACACGTAGGAGGACAAAACTTGGCCCTGGGGATGTCCTTTGAATGGACCTGGCATCTTCAGGGACATGGAGTTGGGGGACATCATTTTCCTCCTGAACAGCACCAGGGAGGGTAGAGGAGACAGGCCCCTGGTTCAGCAGTGGGAGCAGTTGCTGTAGACCACTGGCCTGGAGAATCCTCACCGACGGAAGAGTACTCTGACTGGCAAGGAGGTGGTAGTTAAGGGAACAGCTTTGGCTGAAAGGAAGCATGATGTCAAAATCCTTGAAAGGCTGATGTGTTGCAGAGTCCTGAGAGTTCTGTCCAGCTTCTCTGTCATTGCAGAACTGTTCCCATCCAATCAACTATCTGTCCAGTCCAAGAAATACAGCCTCCTGGGAGACTGGGAAGCTGAGTCCCTCGGTGCCTGAGAATGCCATGTCCAGCCCTGGGCAGAAAGATCCCCCACTGAAGAACATCACCAACAAAGGTAAAGATCCCTCTCTGGGACCTTAGCTTCATATTCAAGTTGCCAGTTGACTTCAGTGGAATCAGTCCCTACAGTGTATGTGGCTCACCTGAGCATTCGGGGTGTGCAGCTATGGGGGTTCCTCAGTTCACAAGACATAGCACCTGAGCCATTTTGCCATCCAGGAAAGAAGAGGTCTTCATCCCAGTGCCCGAAGGGGAAAAAGGGTAAGAGTCACAGCAGCAAGTTGTTCCTGCAAGTAGGTGCCCAAAGCTTCTGCCCTGCTTATCTGCCCCTGCAGCTGGCAGAGAAGCATGTTGGTACTTTAAAATTGATTTACATGGTGGGGTTGGGAGGAAAAGAGCAGGAAATTGGTGTTAAAATACAGACAGAAATATTATTATGCTCAGACCAATGGGCAGCTCTGAAAACTAACTTGCAGTTCCTCAGACAGCCTGGCTGGGCCCTGTGCTCCCGTGGGGATTCTTTAGGGGGATAGCACCCTTTCACGGGGCGCACATTTCTCTTCTCCAGGCATATCCATGTTTACTGTCTCACTTCACACTTTAGGAAACTTTGGTGCCAGGATTCCTATGGGGATTTCATCAATGATGTCACCCGAGAGACCGGTATGTAAAGCCTTGAGTTACTGTCCACCTTTCACATGCGGAATAGGTCCACGGATGGGTTATAGCACAGGGCTAGGACTCGGGACTCCTGTGGTCTGTTCCCAGCTCTGTCACAGATGTTCTGTCATATCCTAGGTGAGTCCTTAGTTCTTGGTGGCTCTGCTGCCCCTTGGGTAAGTTGGGGTTCATCCTGGTCACCTCTCTCATGGGCCATCGCAGGGCAGTGCAGCAAGTGTGACAAGCAATAAAGGCCTGAAATTATGACATGACAATGCAGCCTGTTAGACTGAACGGTCTCTTGCCAGGAAGTTCGCCAGGGAAAGGAGAAGCCCCAGGGTTCAGGGCATCTAACCTGGGCTGGACAAAAGGCCCTACCAACAACCAGGATGGGTCAGAGCCACAGCAAACAGCCTGATGTCCTCATGCCAAGGGTTCCCAGCTCAGCCCTAGGAGGGCTCAGCAGGCCAGGGTGACCTGTGAACTCATATGTGGGGAAGGGAGGGGGGTCTCACTTCCTGCTGCAAACCGGCCCATGTAGCCCTTTTACAACTATCGCCCTCCGTCATGGAGAAATGCCAGCTCTACCCCCTTCATGCTGGTTTCTCTTGTGAGCAGTCCATGCCCCTGCTGCCTGTGCGAAGGGTACAGAGCCTCAGTCTGTCCCTGCCCTTGTAAGGTGATGAGTAGAAAAGAGAAGTAATTGTCTGTGTTTGGGGGGCTCTTGGCCAGAAAGGGCTCCTGTGCTGTTAGACCCCTTTGTGCTGACTTCTGTTCTGCAGACGGGAGGAAGGTTGGTTTGACCCACAGAGATGGAGGAGTCTCTCTCTGCTGCCTGTTGATGCCTAGTTTTGTTGGTAACATTTGCGGTCTCTCTTCTCCATGCTGTATCAGATGGGACTCCGCTCCCAGGCCTATTTATAACAAGGAGTCCTGTGGCACCTTAAAAACCAACACATTTATTTGGGCATAAACTTTTGTGAGCCAGAGCCCACTTCATCAGCTGCATCTGATATGTCCAAGCTCATGCCCAAATAAATGCACTAACTTTTAAGGTGCCACAGGACTCCTTGTTTTTGCTGAAACTGAGTAACACGGCCACACCTCTGAAATTTACAGCCAGAGTCTCCAAAAAAGCACAAATGGAACTGAGTGGCGGAAAGCCAGGGCAGACATGAGATCCGGGGTGTACAAGCCTACCAAACATGAAGCAAGTTAGGAAAAGGCTTGTTGTATACCTCAGTGTCACAGTTTGAGTCTCTACACACTGAGTATTGTTCCGCTGGCCCATTTCCTCCCACAAGCAGTGACTAATCTTCTGCAAAGTTCAGCAAGGCATGCTGTAAAGTGAAGGGAATTTAAATGTGACCACACTGACACCATTTCCATTCCTACCACTGACGTGATTGTGCAATGTTCCGGGTGTTTGACATAGAAAAAGTACACTGTATATTCCTTGGGAAGAAAACTAATGCTACTTACATGGGAGGAATTTACCAAAGGATCTTGATATACACCACAAATTCTCCTTCTCTGTCTCCTGTATTGCTTTGGAAGTGCTGCCTCCTTATCTTTCAGATAACATTCTGTTCTATTTCAAGGCAACTTAGTAAAATCAGTATTTATTGTCGCTCATGGTTTATTTTTGTTTAATGTGGCTATTCTTCCTGGTGATAAATACCTGGCAGGTTTTCCAATAGGCGCTTTTCTGACCTAGGCAGGTGCTGGCTCTGTAATTTAGAACCATTGCTAAGCTACTTGGCACAAAAGATGAAACATGGGCTAAAGAGATTAACCAGGAGGCTTGAGTTTTCTAATGCACTGGGCATTAAGCGAGAAGCCTGTAGATCTCCTAAATGCCAAGGCCACAGCACTTCCTAGCTGGTGGACTAGAAGCAAAGATCAAATTAGTTTGATTCCAGACTGAGGTCACCCAGAGCTTCTCCTTTTGTTTGTTACTTAAATATTTTTATTTCCAATGCTTTATCTTCCTTCTCTAAACAATGCAAATTCAAGAGCAATCCAAATGCAAAACTCACGGGGAACCAAGGAGCCATTGCAGGAGAGAACACGGCTGAGCCAGGTTTCTTTTAAAATTCGTTTGTCTTCACAAGTGAATTTTTGCAACTCTTCCATGTTCTCTGTGAACGTTGGAGTCCCACAAGTGAATGCTCAGAAAAAGTGAATTTGGAAGCTTCCTTATTTGTTTCAACTGAGTTCTAAATGTAAGCTTTGTGTGCCATAATATGGGCAGTCTGTGCCCTGCGTGTTACTGCAGCTTGCAAGGTAGCCAGAGCCTCCTGTGGTAGTGAGTTACATAAGTCGCTGGCATTGTTTCAGCTCCCTGCCTGAACCCCTTATGTAAGTCCTGGCCTGAGCAGTGAATTCAGAACTTTGTCATTGAATAGAGCTTCATGCTGGTCAAGAGGCCATTTTTTAACAGAAAACCTGACCGCACTGAAAATGGTGAAGTGCTGTGTTCTGTTGGGGAAAGGCACCAGAGAGCTCTTTGCTGCATGTCCTCGGCAGCTTATTTGTGACTTTTTTTTAAAAAAGTTCAGAGCAGGGGATTTGGCAGCACCCCGTGTGTTGAACCCCTCATGGCACTAGCTCTTTGTGCCCTGTTGCATGGGTTCTGCAAATGCGGCAGTTGAAAGGTGTTCACCACTGTCCACAGTGATGCAGCTGAATGGGGCTGCCTGCAGTGGTCCCCGCTGGAAGGAGAATTGATGGAGTTGTGCTGGGAGAACAGGAGAACCTAGCATGAGGCCAGAACTAAAAAGCAGTCCCAGTAGCTCTTTAAAGACGAACAAAATAATTTATTAGGTGATGAGCTTTCATGGGACAGACCCACTTCACCCCCTAATAAATTATTCTGTTCGTCTTTAAAGCGCTACTGGACTGCTTTTTGGTTTTGATAGTATATAGACTAGCATGGCTTTCTCTCTTACTATTCAAGAGACCAGAACTGTTTTCCTTCAGGTGAGACCTCGCTGGCCTCCTGTGTCAGACAAAAGTAGCAGGACATTAGAATGGAAATTCTTTGCACCCTGGCACCGTGGCTTAGGGGACAGAAACAGCTGTGCCATCCCATCTCCTCCTGGGCCACTTTTCGCATGCCTGGTATGATGTTGGGTCCCAGAAGCTTTCTGTCTCTGGGAACCATGTGTTGCAGGAATCCCAGCTCCCTTGCCATGTAACTGTAGATTAGCTTCACTTTTTGACGAGGATGGGTCATTGGCGTGGCCTTCAGCCCCACTTCCACCACTGGCTTCTGCCTACGTCCAGTCCTCGTCCTCTGACCTGTCCCGTGTGGGAGGCTCTAGGCTCCCAGCAGTAGAGCAGATGCTGGCAGGTCACTGGTGTGCACGGTGCTAGAGAGCAGTACAATATGACTCAGTCTACGACTCAGAGTGCGAGCGGAGCCTCATGGGCCGCCGCGCAGGAGGGTGGGTCGGAGTGTACGGCCAGGCAGCTAGTCTCACAACAGTGGGCTTTTCTCCGAAGGCCCAGCAGAGGGCAGCTCTCCTTACAAGGAGTGATGGGGGCCCCAGGCTCCGTTCAGGGAGGTGAAAGCTGGAACAGCTGTCTTAGGCCAGCCAGGAGCCCGTCGGACTGTTCTGTATACCAGCATGGTGCCCAGTCCAGTACGTTGGCCCAAGCCCCCTTTCAGCAGAGTGCCCTGCCAGGGCAGGACTTGCGCGCCACAGGCCCTCCTTTGGGGCGCTCCCCCTAAGAACGCACGCTGGGCTCTGGGGAGAACACCCAGTGGGTGAGTTCACCAAAGCTCTGTGACCACGAGGGCCAGGGCACACCCCCTAGTGTGGTGCTGCAGGGAGCTATGGAGGCGAGTGCACTTATCACAAAGCACCTCAGGGCTGCACTGGTGGCAGGTGGATGTGGGGGATGTGGCTCCTTTGGGCCTGAAGTTCCCTCCCTGAGCAAACCTCAATTAACAAGCGTTCTTCCCTCTTTCAGGCTGTGGAGCTGACAGCATTCAAATCCTCAGGTAACTTCTCCCTCCCTCATTTCCTCTTCTCTTTCTGTGCTGGGATACACTGGCCTGCTGAGCCTGTTACAAATCCCATTGCATCCCCGGCTTCTGTGCCAGTGCGGGCTGGCTGCAGACGGGGCATCGGGCTCCTAATTCTGGTTGTAATTTCAAAGTCCGACACTTTGTCTGGATGGCGACGTTCAAACAAGCTCAGCGCAGCTGTTTCTGGGGTGGGGAGGGGCAGGGCTTTTTTCTTTCATTTGAAGATCTTGTCCATGTGGTTTAAATTTGAAAAATGTCTGCTAGGGAGAGTCCTGCAGAGGCAGGTTTGGAGCCAGGTGCACCCAAGAACTTGCTCTCCCTCCCTTTCCTCCGTGCTCCCAAGAGCTTCAGGAGCAGTACGCTTTCATTCTGCCGATTTTTAGCCGTCTTCCTTCCTGTGAAGTGTTTCCACCCTCTAGGGGCTCCTGTTCCCTCCTCTGCCACTGACTCTCCTTGGTCTTAGTCACACCCTGCCTTGTTTCCCCTTCCATGTATCAGCCCCACCCTGCCCCACAGACATATTGTGAGGAGAAAGATGGTGGCTGAGGGTATGGAAGGAGCATTGACAGTGAGTGAATGCTTCCCTCTCCAGAGACCTGGCTCTCTAAAGAGAGGCATTGTGCCTGTCAGCAGAGCTCTGCTCCTCTGAGGTGCCTCCCGCTGGCCTGGGCAGCCCATCACTCACTGCAGGTTTGCAGGAGTGCCAGGGTACAGCCGAAGGAATCTGCTCACAGTCGCAGCTCCAAGCAGGCGGTGCGGCGTGTGTTCTGCCTGGTATGGGGCAGCCCTTCGCTGGGCAACTGCTGAAGGCAGAGGCCGTGCTTCGAAGTTCCTGTTGCTGTGCCTGGAAGCTGGCCCCGCAGTTCCCAGGCCGCCCACTCTCTGCGTGGTCAGAAATCAGGCAAGAGACTTGAACCAGTTTCCTGCAGTATCTTCAGGTGTCTGTGTCCCCAGACTGGGCAAGGCAAGGCAAGCCCCGCCTGCCTCCCGACTGCGTGGCTGACCTGGCTGCTGGTGCCAAAGCCCTTTGTCAGCTTGGTGAGAGGAGGGTCCGTCAAGTCACCGGCTGAGAGCAGCAGGAGCCAGATTCCTGCCTCGGGCTGGCAAGAGCCTGCGTGGCTTGAGCTCCCGAAGCCAGAACCAGGACTGTCGAAAGCAAGGAAGGCTGCAAAGCAGTGCAAGTTCTCTGCAGCTCAGCCCGGATGAGTGGGGAAAGCTTGGGGCGCCTCCCGAGCCAAAGGGGGTCTGTTCCCAGGAGGGAAGTGAGGTGCAGTGGGTGAAGAGGCACACGTGGGTCTAGGCTAGACACTGCAGGTGATTGACCCTGTGACCCAAATGTGCCTTATTCTCTCCTCAGCCTCAGGGTCTGCCTGGGGGCAGTGCCAGCTGCAGGCGACAAACAGCCGACATGCACGAGGTCATTGCGGAGGTTCCACCAGCCGCAAGGAAGTAGAGGGCAGACCAGGGAATTTGCTGGGCTGGAGGAGGGGGCTTAGGACCTGGGGGCTTCCTCCCAAGGCCCAGACAACTGGCACCCCGGAATCGCAAAGGCAGAGAGCATTTCCTCATCCGGCCTGTGCCTGCCCAGAAAGGCTGCGCTGCCCATTGAATGGCTGTTCTGCAGCTGAGAGGTGTGCTGCTGGGATCGAATCAGCAACGCACCGAGCACGAGTGCCATGTCGTTCTCGTCACTGGTGACCACACAGGAGGAGCCTGGCCTGATTGGGGGGCCTGGTGCTGCCCTCCAGGAGCAGAAGCCCAAAGCAGTTTGCACACCTGGGGAAGTTGAAGCTGCTGGCACCCCAGGAGGGAAGTCAGGGTTCTTCCCCCGTCCTCCAGCTGGGCTGATAGACTGAGACATTCATAAATTCCAAGGCTGGAGGGGGCCCTTGTGATCACTGTCTGACATAAGCCAGCGAACTGCCCTCAGAGTCTCCCTCCAGCAGACTGTGGAGGCGGATGTCCCATCTGGATTTCAGAGTGGTCTGTGATGGAGAACATACTGCACCCTTGATACACAAGGCCAACGTTATTGGTTAAGTGACTTGCCCAAGGCAATACAAACAGTGTCAGAGCTGTGCTGGGAAGCCAGGCCCTAGCCCCAGGCTGTTGCCTAGATGGTTAGCAATGCTTCCTGAATCAGAGACCATAGCTGCACACATCTGAAGAAGTGAGTTAACTCACGAAAGCTCATGCTCTAAACTTTTCTGTTAGTCTATAAGGTGCCACAGGACCCTTCGTTGCTCTACAGCTAACACTGACATTTCTGTGCGCTGATGGCAGAAACCCAGAACCTGGCAGGTTTTTTTGGCTCTAACAGCTAAGGCAATCAGTGGAGCTGGGCCAGAGTCCAGCCTGTGAATATTGCTTACCTGAGCCTAAGGAGAGCCTCAGCCTTGTTGTGCTGGGATTTCCGTGTGACCAAGACATCCTGTTCTGTTGGGCGTGGGAGAGAACTCCCCGCCCCCCCGCCTGATGCGTTAGCAGGCCCAGCTAACACACACCTCTGGCTGCTCAGCTGCCTGAGGCCGTCTGAAGCCAGCAGTGAGACAGAAGAAGGGCTTTGTGCCGCCACTGCCATGGAGTAAAATAAACATTCCCCTTCTGGTTTAAACAGTCCGTGGACACAAAAGCCACTGCATGTTGTACTTTGTGGCCTAAGATCATTTGTGTCCCTTTCTGTCTCTCAGTCAAACCCCATTTGGTTCACACACTGGCTGGTGACAGGCCCCACTGGGTGATATTGTCTGGTGGGGCCTGTTCAGTGCGGTACTGTTCTTACCCCTCGAAGGAAGCTTGAACAGGGAACCTGACAGATTCTGTTAAGAAACAGCTCAGGGCTTTCTGCCTGGTCCTGCTGAGAACTGCTAAGACTAAATGCTGCAGGACATCAGCGCCTGCTGGCGATAGTAGTAGGTCAGGAGTATATAAATGACTGCATGGATGGATTGTCTTTTTGCCTGGATGGCTGAGGAAGGGGTTCTGGGCTGCAGCTGGGTAGGATTCCCGCTGCCAGCTGTAAAAGCTGGTCTGGGGTGTGACTTATATTAGCAGGAGACGCTGGCAGCTGTTGGGCTCTGGCCAGTGATTTCTCTCCAGGAGGAGAATGTTGTACAGGACATGTTGAATCTCTATTTTTTTAAGCATCATGTAGAAATCTGGCAGGTTTCCTGGACAGAGCAGCAGGCTGAAATCATAATGCGTTCACCTGAAGAAGGTGGTAAAACACAAACCTTAAAGCTTGCCAGAATGCAACAGGCATAGGGCACTTGCTGCCCAAAAGCTTCCCCTTGGCTCCATTGGGGCACCTTTGCTTCGCTTCCTGCCCTAGCTAATCCCAAAGCTTCTCCTCCCTGTGCCACGTTTGCTTGGTGACACTCAGGAAAAAATTCAGCGCATCAGCTGAAGGGGTGACCTCCATGTGCATACGTTAAATCTGGATAAAGCCCCGCTGGATGCTTTAACTCCCATTTCCACCTGGGGAGGGGTGCTGGACCTTAGCTCAGATGGCCCTGCCCAGCTCTGCAATTCTCCAAGGCCTCAATGAGGAGCCTCCCTCCTCCCTCCCAGCCCAAGGAGCTTCTTCCACCCCTCCCCCATCACTACATCCAGCTGGACTGTTAGCAGGGGAGCAGCGCTGTGAAGCACTGGGCACCCAGTCAAGAGCGTCAGCCACCCAAGACGTCCAGTAATGCCCTGGCTCACTGCTGCTTGGTCAAGCCCAGAGCCGCTCACACCGCTCCCAGGTCCGTGGCCTGGTCAGCAAAGGGTAACGTCCTGCTGTGGGTAATGTCTGGGGCTGGCTGACTTAGGCCAAGTGAGGCAAGAGGCTGTACTGAGCAGGGCAGTGCTGGAGCCAGCGGCAGCAGCGGTTGCATTTCAGCCTAGACTCGGCCTGGGGCAGGTCGGTACCCAACGGGAGCATTCCTGCTCAGAGCGGGGTGTGTGTGTGTGTGTGTGTGTGTAGATATATATAGATATATATATAAAAGGAACAGGTTCTCAGCCAGACTGTGAGCTAAGCAAGGAAGCTAATAACACTTTAGACCTCAATTAGCAATGGGCAAAACAACAAAAAGCCAAACAAGCCTGTTCTTAGTGGTGTCGGGTGGCAGAACAAGGAGTAATGGTCAGAAGTTGAAGAGGGAGAGGTGTAGGTTAGATATTAGGAAAAACTTCTTCATCAGGAGGGTGGTGAAGCATTGGAATGTGTTGCCTAGAGAGGTGGTGGATTCTCCATCCCTAGAGGTTTTTAAGTCCCGGCTGGACAAGGTCCTGGCTGGGATGACTTAGTGGGGGTTGATCCTGCTTGAAGCAGGGCGATGGACTAGATGAGCTCCTGAGGTCCCTTCCAGCCCCGTGATTCTGTGACTAGCGCACACGTTTGAGCTCAGTGGCTTCGGTTTGGAATGTTGTATTTGACAGTTTGTGTTCACCTGCCAGGGCTGAAAGCAGAACTATTTTTAAAAAGGTTTTCTGGGTCAGTGTAGTTTTGCTTGCCCAGTTATTAAGAGACCAACTCATTTTTGGTATGTGCTTATTCTTAAGAGGCGAATGCTGCAATGCAAACAGTGCTAAACAGCTTCCGTGCAGACTGTGCTCATGAGGCCTAAGGCTGTTTGTTTGTGTGTTTGAAAATTTCCACCAGCTGTACTGATGATTAGCCACCTGAGGGTAGCACCTCCAAGACTTCCTGGGAGAGCCAGGCCCTGCCCACAGGACTCTCAAACTAATGGGACAAGAGAGGAGAAAGACAGTGCCATTAGCCTGCTTTGCAGAAGGGGACCCAACAACCAAAACAATTACTGCCTTGCCTGAACAGCCACAGGCAATCAGTGCCAGCTCCAGGGACTGGAACCAGCACTTCCAAGCAGTGGATCAGGACTTTCCACACAAAGGAACTTGCCCCTCAACCCCCACCTCTCTATTGCTGCCTTCTCGTTAGTCATGCATGGTATCACCGTCAAAGCCCCATGCGCTTTGGGAGCCACCTAGTTTGCTTCTTTAGATCAGCTGTGTGAAAGTGTTCAAAGCTCCAGCTCAGCATAATAGAATGACCATGGAAATACAATGGCCAACTTTTACAGGAGGTTTGGAAGCTGGATTATTGCAGAACACGAAGAGCTAAACAATCTCTTAATTTCTAGGGGGCCTCAGCTGTCAGCTACAGAATGTCAGTCCCACCAGGCTCTTGACCTGCCGCCTCCCTCCCCCACACCTCTACCTGATATTAAGGCACCTCCTATTCCCCTGCTAAGACAGAGTTCATGCTGAGAGGCCATATTTTCCCAGTAA
The DNA here is from genome assembly GCF_033958435.1 of Carettochelys insculpta. Classification (NCBI taxonomy): domain Eukaryota; kingdom Metazoa; phylum Chordata; order Testudines; family Carettochelyidae; genus Carettochelys; species Carettochelys insculpta. Next base: position 23,113,734 of record NC_134157.1, read on the forward strand.
TGAGCGCCTGCCCAGCTGTACCTTCTACTGAATAGGCCATGCAGATTCACTGCAGCCCATTACGTAGGGAGGGGTGAGCTGGGCGGTTCACAGATTTGTGCAAACAATAAGCAGTGTCATTCTTGTCTTGCAAACAAGAGCTCCAAGAGGGCTCTGCATCCTCCATCTCCTCAAGTGATGGCTTCATTGTTTCCGCATGATAATTTCATTATCCCCTTTGAATACATTGTGTTTGTTGCTAAGCCACACATAGCAACAAGTGGCTTCTTGTCTCCGTGACCTAGGCCTTCTGTGATCAATATTAAGCAGCGCTACCCAATCACAATAGCACATGCACTAGCTTTTCTTTACAAAAATCAGCCCCGAGTACTGTGCGGTATCGAAAGCTGACTGGCCGACTGCTGGGCAGGCAACTGGCCAGTGAGAATGAAAACTGACTACTACAGCCGCCAGAACTGCTGCAGGGCTCAGCCAGCCTGGCCTGGCGCTGTGTCTGACACCTGGTGCTGTAGACGGGGGTACAAGAGGGCCCATGCTGGCCTGTGATGCTGTCATTCCTGGGGACTTGGTGGGCACAAGGGTTTGTAGCTGCCATCAGGCAACAACCATCATTGCCAGTGTGAGTGCAGCTCTTTCCAGGCCTGTAAGGGTGTGAGCCTCTTCCCGCAAACCCTGCAAGCGCGGGCGGGCTGTGCTCCCCTGGGCAGCGAGTTTCCCAGGTGATTTGCTGTGGTGGCCTTAGGACCTCACTGTCGTGCCCCTTTGTTACGTGAGCAGGTAAATAACAACAGCCCAACTGGCTTCCTGGAAATGGTAGTTTAGAACCCTCTGTTTTAGCGTCCCTAGAAACACCCAGCCTGGGACTCGAGCTGGTGCGGGGAGAAGGTGGGGTGGGATAGCAGTGGCTGAGCCCGCCGGAGCACGGGCAGCGCAGTGCCATGTGAGCCTAGGTCCCTGGAGCTGACCGCGTTGGGTTTTCAGTGGCACAGTCATTCTAATAAAGGGTAAATGGAGCCAGTGGGGCAGGGGGGGTGGTGGTGGTGGTGCCCCTATATGAGATCAGCCCAAGCCCTGTCTCAGGCAGAGGGCCAAGCACAGCCAGGCTCAGCTGAGAGGCAGAGGCTCTTTGTACACGGGCTGATGCATTCTCCCCTTGCTTGTAGGGCTCTGAGAGGAGCTGCTCCAGCTGCCGCCCGGCCCTGCCGCCCCCAGGGCTCTCCCAACAGAAGACGGGACTGTCGGAACGGGGCGCGAGGCCCAGCTGCGGTGTCCCCTCAGGAGCCACAACGTCCACCCCCAAACTGCTGAACTTGTCTATTTTCACGCCCAGCCCGTGCAGGAGCGCTCCAGCTGGGGCAGTGCTGACCTGCTCTGGGACGCAGGGCAGAATGAGGTGCAGCTGCCTAGAACAGTGTCCTGTGTCCCCCACTGGCAAGACCCAGGCTCTGCTGGTACTGCTTTCCCTGGGGCGCTTATGGCTAGAGACACAGGTACTCCGAATGCTGCACTGCTCATGCAGCTAGTGCCTGAGCGCAGCCTGGGAAAAGGCAGCACACAAAGGAGCCTTTGCCATGCTCCAGCCCCTGCTCATTCTGCCTTCCCTCCAATGAGCGGCCGGCCGTCAGGCTCGCAATAACCAGCTTTCCAGAGGTGCTGCTGTCACCCAGCCGACTTGCCGGGCTTGCTGCAGGAGTTGCTGGGTGAGCGCCTCCGGCCTGTGCTTTGCAAAATGCTCACCCTGGTCCTACCCCGGCCTAGGCAGCTGCAAGGGACCTGTCCACTTAGGGCAGCCCCAGCTCAACACTGGCTCCCCTCTCCATGGCTGTGGCCCTCCTGCAGGAGGGCAGTGGGTGGGATTTAATAGTGCACTTCTGCGTATTACCCAGCTTGGGCTGGTGGGCCAGCCCAGCCCCAGACGGCAGCTGCTGGAATCACAGCGCTCACTGATGTTTGAGCCAAACAGCTGCATTGATGCCTTGGGGGGTGGGTCTTCCGGAGCCAGTCCCTCTTTGCTATAATTGCAGGTGGCTTTTGCACACCCCACTCCCTGTGTGGACAACCCTCTTTTGCCAGCAGCTACGGGCCCAAGCGGATGCCTGCCCCTTACACCACCCCCCAACTGCCCGCCTGCCCAAAACCTGTATTAGCGGAGGAAGGTTAGTGGAAGTGGGTGAATGTGCTCAGCAAGACCCACGCCCCTGGCTGCAGAGGTTTGTAGGCTGTTGGGAACAAGCCAGTTCCTGTCCTGCTCTCCCAGAATAGAAGCCAGGGCTTTGTAGCTGGAAAAACAACCACCCAACCCCGTGCACACTTTGTGGCTGCTCGTACTGCTGGCCTCCATGAACGGCAAGGTGCATGCGCAGCAGGCCTGGCCAAGACATTGGTAATCCCTCTTCGCTGCCTACCACTGCCACCAACAAAGCCGGCTGCTGCAGGCCTGGGCACCTGCAGTGCTGCCTTTGCGCTGTTTGCAGGGGGCGTGAGACGGCAGTGGGGCTGGGGAGCCAGCATGCAGAGCCAGCCAGCACCTGGGATGGGGGGTGGGAGGGGTGGCATTTAAACCAGCTAATGCTAACCCCGCTGTATGCTACTGTACTGCTCCTCCATGAACTCTGCTCATTCCTGCCGCACTGGTGCTTGGCTGCTGCCCAGTGCAGCACGGGTCAGCGGCAGAGCGTGAGCCTGGCAGCAGTGGGGTGCTGCTCTTCCGGCCTAGGTGTAGCGCAATGTGTGGTATCGGGTCTGCTGAGTAGCCTCGCTGCGTAAATGCTGTTTAAAGCCATGGGCCTCGGTGTGGTAGCTTTGTTCAGCCTCGTGTCTACAGGGCCCTTTTCCATGTGTGAAATGGACATGGGTTAATGCCAGGCTAAGCAAAGGTGCTGTAAGCTGTGGCTGGCCCATTTGCAGAGCTAAATGTGACTGTCATTCCCAGCCAGCCCCCGAAGCAGCTGTTGCCCACCTGGTCACTGGCTGGCTTTCCACACTAGCCCCCAGCTGAGAGGCTGCTTGTTAACATTAGTAAAGCACTGTTAGAACTACCACTGCTTTGACCAGCGCTGTAATTAGGCCAGCGAGTCAGGGCAGGCTCAGGCACAGTGGACTAGCCTGGCCCAAAGGCCAGCAGAGCCATAGGCCCAACTTTTCATAGCTTTTTCAAAGGTGCCAAACTGCCCTACTCAGGGCTTCTGCTCAGCTTCACAAGCACTGCATGGAGCCCACACACGGCTGGGGGGGATGCTGCAGGGCTGGCTGGGTAACGGCTGCCTCCTTACCAGCAAACAGTGCTCAGTGGTAGTCTGGCCTCAGCAAGGCGTGGTAAGCATGCGCTTTGGTGCAGGCCCACCTCAGGGCCACAAGCCAATAGAGGAAAGTGTTCGGCTGGGACCTGACCAAGCCCAGTACTGTGTGATGGCCCTGTGGGCACTTCCTGCTAGCCCCTCAGTGGCAGCTGTATTCCCCGGGGCAGCACTACAGCCGTACTAGTAACTACAGTGCTGCTGGCTGCGCATCCTGGCGAGTGCTGAGTGTTCGCCTGAGACAGGCTTCAGCCCAATGCATTGGAGCAGTATCAGCAGGCACCACGTCACCAGTGCTGCTAATGGTGCTACTGCCAGGGCTTGCACATGGCAGCTGCTTGCAAGAGCTGTGTAGCACTGCACCATGCATGGGTGACGTTGGTGAGCGATGGTGCAGTGACTTGGGGAGGCTGTTCTGGGCACACTGCTCCCCTTGTGCAGCCTGTTCCAGGGCCTGGAAATGCTCCTGTTTAATTACACTCCACTGCATGACGACGCAGCCCAGCTTTTGATGGCAGACCCGTGGCAATGCTGCACGCACCCCAGTTGGACAGTGCCAGCACCTGGGTGCGCATGCATGTTGCTCAGCCCCTCCTGCAGGGGTTGAGCGCTACGCCAGGTTTACACTAAGGGCCTGTGAGCGAGCTGGGTTTTGCTGCTCCTCAGCTGCACCTTTGCTCCCCAGGGAGAGTCGGTGTTAAAAAGCCCGTAGCGGTGGATGCCAAAGGCTTTTGCTTGTGTGACGCGCCACGTCAAGTGGTGAAGCCCCACGTTAACTACCGCCCTGAAGCCCTGCTGCTCTCCGAGTCACTTGGAAAAGCCACTCTGAGCCTAAGGCAGGAAGAGCCGCAGAAGTGCCCATGAATAGCGGTGAAGCTAATTCAACCCATGAGACCTATTCCCCACACGTACCAGTGTCACAGGCTGCCTGCTGATGAAGAGGGTTACAGCAAGCAATGCCTAGTGGCACCACGGGCTGGCATGATCTGCAGCAGAGCAACCAGCTTTAATGTGCGGCTCCCTCACAAGTTTCCCACCCCCACCCCCGGTCATCTGGGACCCCTGCAGCTCCTTGGACTCAATTCACCCTTCAGCTCTGATTTTTTCTTTTTGCCCATGGATACCAGCTACACTACAGTGCAGAGGCACCCAGTAAGTATCTTTAGTGCTGTGCAGTGGTTAGCGGCAGCTGCCCTTAGTTGGAAAGGGCTGTGCTCCTCCGAGGAGAGCTGCAGTGAAACAAGGCGTGGGAGCAGCAGCAGCCGCCCAGCAAACAGGAGTTAGACACACTCAAAAGAGCAGACCCTGTATTTTTTCAGTGACTTGCAAAATTTATTACAATGATTTGATCCTGACAAGACTATTGCTAACACACGCCTGTCAGAGCCAGCATGGAAAGGTGGGGGTGGGGGGGGGGGGGTGCAGGCGGGCGAGAGATACGTAAGGACACTTCTCATTTGTCCGAAAATAAAAACCTCTTTTCACGGCCAAACCGTATGCCCCAGCGTCTTGAAGCCACAAAGCACAAAGTGAACCTGACCCACAGAGTGGGAGAGGAAAAGGCATCAACATGGCAAAAATGCAGAAACAAACACTCATTTGCAGCTAATAAGCGTCCAGCAAATGAGTGACTTATCGGCACAAGAGTTGGCCAAGAAGGTATGCAGCAGCCTGCGGAAGTGCCCGGCTCTGGGAGAAGCCACATGGCCCTGGGCATGACAGGCCACTTGCCACAAGACCCAAGCACCTGGGCTGGCAAACCCACCTGTTGCAAAGGGCGGTCCTTGGCCAGTCGGCTGTTCTGCAGTGCCTGGCAACTCCAGACCAGGGAGTGCAGGAATGTCATTTAAGCCAGGCCTGGGGACAGGGCAGGGCTCAGGTAGCAGACAAGGATGGCTGAGGGACAGTAAACCAAGGGGGCAGCAAGACAAATGCAGCTGCTGGTTTTATCTTCAGCTGCTACCTAGCAAAGGGGTTGGGGGGGGGGGGGCAGTGCTCACAGGGGCTCGTTGGCTCATCTCGTCAGCGGCTGGCGTGTCCCTGGGCGGGAGAACACTATTACCTGCCGCTCAGAATGGTGCTGCCATCCACTGCTGCTGCTCACACCCGGGGCAGAGCGCTGCTCATCAACCGCGCAGCAGGCTGGGGTGTTTGCACCTCACCGGGGGGGGGGGGGGGGGGGTGGTGGGGGGGGGTGGTCTCCTGTCCCCTGCCAGCTGGAGGCAGCAGGCCAAAGGAGCATGGTGTAGGAACACTGCTCACGACCCCACAGCAGTTGGCAGGCGCATGGCCTGCCTGCAAGGTACCTGTGGCCCGTTTGCACGCTGGCCTTTCAGGCACCGAGCCCCTGCAGCGGTGCATGAGGTGGTCTCCCTGCCCAGCTGCACGCGCGCGCGCGCGCACACACGCACACACACACACACACCACCACCACCACCACCACCACCCCCCCAGCCTGGGGCTTTGTGCCAGCTGGTCTACTCATCCAGCAGGATGAGGCGCCGCACTCTGATTTCCTGCTCCACCAGCAGGGGGCACTAGCTCAAAACTGGACGGAAAACATGGCGGACGGGACGGGATGGGGGCGGGGGGGGGGCGGCGCTATGCTTTGGCGCAGTTGTACAGTGCAGGGCCCTGACCAGCACAGAACAAACAGCAAAGGTGCCAAAGGAACCGACTGCTCCACCAGGGCTCGGGGTGGCGGGGGGGTGATTGGCACTAGGCTGCCACCCAGGTCTCCCCCGGCACCATCTCTGGCACACCCTGAGGGCAGCCAGGGATCGGGCCTGCTCAGAGCTGCCATTGGATGTGGGGAGAAAAGCCCTGCAGTGGTTGCTGGTGGCGCGGCGCAGCTGGCCCCTGCCCGTGCCTGGCCTCATGCAGCGAGCTCAGGAGCCTGTGCTTCCTGGGCAACTGCAGCCTCAGGGGCTTTGGTCCTGGGATTTCCGGCAGAGCACTAGGTTGCTGTGCCAGTTTGCGCACAACCAGCCACAAATGGCTGTGCCATGTGTACCACCCAGCCGCCAGGAGCTCTGTGAGAGGCACCCGCTGCTAGGGGAGGAGGCCATCCTGCCCTGCAGGGCTCTGGGGTTAAACCCAGCTGCTTTCAGCCAGTCGTCCACCACAGTGCTGCTAGCAGGGGGTGCTGGCCTACGCCAGAGGAGGGCACGGCCCCCGGCTGTGACCGTGCCCGCAGGGTGAAGGGGAAGGGCACCTGCCGCTGGGACCCTTCACAATGGGTGAGCTGGGGCTGGAGGTGGGAGACAAACTTCACCGGGGCACAGGCTCAGCCGAGAGATGGGGCCAGAGCTCGGTAGAGTCCGGCGCTTCCCTGCTGAAATGCCAGGGGCAGCCTCTGTCCCGCTTCAGTGGCATGACCTGAGCCCTGGCCTGGAGCCACCCTGAATGGGCTCTGGTGTGCCTGGCCACAGCCTGTCCATGGGCAGGGGCCGCCCAGAGCCACAAGGCCAGGCACCGAACACACGAAGCACAGCTTTAAACCCTGGGCTGGCGCCCCACTCCCCTCCTGCTGCAGGCAGGCCCTTCCTCAGCACTCATCCATGTAATGGCGGCCCTGCTCTGTACCTACCAAACCGGACTACGCAGTGCTCCAGCCTGTCAGTAATGTGCGCGGCCCTGCCCACACCGCTGGCCTGGGCAGCTCAGCACCAGGGCAGACCCAGCAGCCCTGCTTGGCATGAGGCCTGGGCCGTGCCCCCAGCCCACGTCCACGCCTGTGCTTCGCCCCGCCCGGGGGGCTGGTGCCTCAGGAGGGCCATGCATGGGCCCAGGAACAGCCTCTCGCCTGTCAGCTGGCTTTGCTGTTCCCAATTCCTGCCCAAAGCAATGGGGCAGGTTGGGCACCAACATTCCTGGCTTGGGGCCCAAGTCCAGCAACATTTGGGGCCAGGTCTCGCCTCCAGTTCTGTCCACCCTGGCCCCCAGTGCCTCTCACAGCCCCACTGCGGGGACAGTGGAGGACACGTAGGGGGACCAGGGCTGGGGGGGGGGGCACACAGGGTGAGTGCATGGGGGGGGCAGGTGCAGAGAGCCCCCTGCCCCAGGAGCTGCTGCCATAGGGTGTGCCCCAGGTAACTGCACAGCCCTCCCAAGCCCAGCCAGAGCCAAAAACCCACACACACAGATGCCAGCTTGGCCCCTGCACCCCCTCATGCCCTCCTGCAGCCAAACACCCACCCGGAGCCTGAACCTGCAACCCCTGCCCTAGCCCTGAGCCTGTATCCTGCCCAATCCAGCCCTGAGCCTGCACCCCAGCTCCCTCCCTTCCAGACCTTGCACCCCGCTCAGGCCAGCCCCCGACCTGCACCCCATCTCCCTCCATCCCACACGTTGCACCATGCTTAGTTCAGCCCTGAGCCTGCACCCCAGCTCCCTCCCTCCCAGAGCCTGCACCCAGCTCAATCTAATCCCCTCCCCCCCAACATAAAGCCCGCACCCCTATGCTCAAACGCCTGTCCAGTGCCCTGAGCCAGGCTGGGGAGGGCGTTTCTGGGGTGGGGAGTCTGGGCACCACCAAAATTCCTGCAAACCACCACCCCTGACTGCAGGAGTCCATCAGCCCAGACACCCCATCCCACAGGCAAACTGGCATGGCCTGGCCTGCCCACAGGCAGTGTCCCCCCCAGAGGGCTGGGAACAGGACCCAGGCAGGAAGGGGCTGTGAGTTCTCTCTAACAACCTAGGAGGACAGTGAGCGTTCCCAGACAGTGTGTCACCAAAGCTCTGCTAAGCAACCCCCCGCCGCGGCTGGTAATGATACCTGTCTCCTGACCCAAATTGGGACCTTCTGAGGCTTCCTGGGCTCTGGGGCACAACCCCCCCACACTCCCTGGGACACAGGACAGGAGCAGGAGCTAATGGCTGGAGCCATGCACATAAGGGGTCACATTTCCCCAGTCCACGTCCATGCTCCAGCATCACTGTTTTGCAAACTCTTCCACAAGGCAAGCGCCCTGCCCAGCCCCGCAGCCCCTCCACTTGCCCTCAACAGGCTTCACCTCCAGGAGGTGAGACCAGCCACTGAGCATCAGTGGGAGCAGCCCTGGCCTCTCAGAAGGGCAAACCAGCAGGGTGCCACGACCTTTATCTTCTTCCTTTGCAAATGGGCCCTGAGCTACCTTGGGGGCCAGGGCCAGGTCACAGCAGAGAGCTGCTGGGGAAAACAAGTCCAAAGGACCATAAATAAGTGAAAAGCCATTTCTAAGGTTTAATCCGCCACACCCTTGCATTTATGGCAAGCCAAACTGGGCTATGTAGAAAGGGGAAGCCCAATGCCCCCCACAGGGCGGTCCGCAGAGAACAGCTCGTGTTTGTCTTAGAGCGGTTAAACCATAGGTACTGTCTATTAAAATAGATCATCTGAACCGCCCAACAGTAATGGATAAACAGCATCACCGGGTGAGGCAGCGATGGCCCGGCCGTGCTGCTAGGCCAGCCCTCTCAGCTGCCTTCAGCCTCCTGGCGGCCTCCGGCAGGAACCGTCCCCAAGAAGCGCTGTCGCGAGTCTTTGGGCAGGACGTGCCACGCTCAAGTCCGCTTGGCGTGCAGCATTTCAATGAGCAGGTTGTTGCAGGGCACTTCCCCACTCAGGTGCTTGTGGTAGAGGTACTCCTCGGCCTGCACGCTGAGGGAGTGGATCTCAGCCAGCCGCAGCAGCAGCTGACGGAACTTGTCCGCGCAGTGCGGGTAGTGGCAGACAGTGTACTCCAGCAGTGCGGCGTTGGCTTTCTCCTGAGCGTCCTTCGCCAGGCTGTGGTTTTCCAAACACTTCACATCTGCAACAGGGAAACAGGAAGCAGTGCCTGGTGAACCGGCCCAGGCCATCGGGAGGGAGGCACAATGCTCCCCGCCGTGCGTCACAAAGAACTCCCAGGCCTGGGGGGCAGCACGCCTTCCAAGGGAGCCACTGCGCCTCGTGGTGGAGAGGTACAAGCCATAAGCCATCGGGAGGCACAATGCTCCCCGACAAGTGACAGGAACGAGTCCCATGGCTGGGGGCGTGGCACGCCTTCCAAGGGAGCCACTGCGCCTCGTGGTGGAGAGGTACAAGCCATAAGCCATCGGGAGGCACAATGCTCCCCGACAAGTGACAGGAACGAGTCCCATGGCTGGGGGCGTGGCACGCCCTCCAAGGGAGATGCCTGTGCCTTGTGGGTGCTGCAGGAAGTTGCCCATTAGTGGTGTTTTTCTCACTCTAAAGTAAGGGGAAATGAGGTCACCTGAGCGTGGCTGCTTCTCGCACGGAAAAGCGCAGCATGGCAGGGCCTGAAGACCAGCGATCCTTGCACCCTTCTGCTCTGCCCAGAATCACCACCCTGGCAATGGTGGGATGGTGACTGTGGGACACCACCTCAGCTGATCCCTGCTGGCTGCTCTAACGGAAGCTGGTTGAATCCACTATAGGTTGCACCTCTGAAGTCTGGCACTCTCTGGGCCAGTAATGTCTGTGGTCCAGCAAGGGCACTGGGGCTGGGTAACCATGGCTGGGGCTGGGACGTGACAGCCAGAACCGGGGAGCCCAAGGCCCACAACGGGGAAGCTGGCAGCCTGTGGCTAGTGAGCCAGGAAGCTGGTGGTGAAGACCACAAGCCACGTCCAGGACTGGGGAGCTGTGGGTGGTGGCAGGGAAGTTTTGGGGGCTGATGGGTTGGAGAGGGCCCACAGTTGGGAGGCAAGCCTGGGAGCAGGGCCAGAGGCCAGCGGGGGGCACTGACCTCCTCAGGTCCTGCAAAAGCTCTGGTCCAGAACTGCTCAGGCCCCAAGGTGTGAGGCAGAGCACTTCTGAGGCAGAGACTTCCAAACCCTAACGGCCCTGCAGGTGGGAAATAAAGCCCCACTGCACTGCAAGCTCCCACCAAACCCTGCAGGTGGGAAATAAAGCCCCTCTGCACTGCAAGCTCCCATCAAACCCTGCAGGTGGGAAATAAAGCCCCTCTGCACTGCAAGCTCCCATCAAACCCTGCAGGTGGGAAATAAAGCCCCACTGCACTGCAAGCTCCCACCAAACCCTGCAGGTGGGAAATAAAGCCCCTCTGCACTGCAAGCTCCCATCAAACCCTGCAGGTGGGAAATAAAGCCCCTCTGCACTGCAAGCTCCCATCAAACCCTGCAGGTGGGAAATAAAGCCCCTCTGCACTGCAAGCTCCCATCAAACCCTGCAGGTGGGAAATAAAGCCCCTCTGCACTACAAGCTCCCATCAAACCCTGCAGGTGAGGCTGTAGAGGAGGCATTCCAGGAAGAGCTTTGGTTGCTGTTGGGAAGGTCCAGGTTGAACATTAAGAAAAACTTTTTCCCTAGGAGGGTGGTGGGGCATTGGAATGGTCTATCCAGGGAAGCAGAGGAGTCTCCATCCCTGGAGGTGTTTAAGTCTCGCCTTGACAAAGCCCTGGCTGGGCTGATCTGATGGGTTTAGTCCTGCCTAGGGCAGGGGGCTGGACTTGATGGCTTTTTTAGGTCTCTTCCAGCTCTATTGTTCTATGATTCTTATGGCCCAGCCCACAGGCACTATTGGGGGGGGAGTGGGAGTGCATGCTGGCCACACGCCAGGGAACAGAACAGGATGGCAAATGTTCATCAAAGAGCCCATTCAAAGAGAACCGAAGCGGGACTGGCTCGGCTGCTTTTATGCCTGTTCTTTCCCCTGCTGAAGCACTTTGTGATGGAGGGAAGCGACTCACACTGCCACACAGGACCTGCCCTGGGCCAGGGTTTGCTGTTCACTGACCCAGCAGGCCCTGGCGTGAAAGGAGAGTGTGCAGAGGAGGAGGAGGGGGGCACCGAACCATGAAAACAGGCACGTCCCAGCAGGGCAGGATAGCCTAGTCCAAAGCAGGGAGAATGTGAGCCACTGACGGTGAAACCATTCAGCTTAATGGGCAGACCGGGGTAACTGAGAGAGAGGAGGGGTGTGTGTGTTGGGGGTGGGGGGGGAGTGAGAGAGAGAGAGGAAGTTCTGAGAGCCACAGACTCGGGGACCAGGAGCACGGAGGCTGCAGATCTAGAAAATGAAATTGCTCCTGTTCTAAGGGATGGGAAAAACCCGCCCAGGAACCTGCCCCTTGTTAGCACAAAGGGGAGCAGCCAGGTGACCTTATGGGCCTTTTCCTGCCTCCTTCCTATGAGCAGAGATGTGGCGGACACTGCAGAGCCCCGGGGTACAGCCAGGCTCCAGGCAACAGGGACTCTGCAACGTCCAGCGCTGCTGAATGGGTTAACGTCTGCTGTGCCCACCTCCATCTCACGCCACCACCACCAGCCTTGCAGGCCTTGGACCTGGGCGCGTGGCCACTTCCGAACGGCTATGAAAAGATCGGCTTAATTCCCTGCTAACCCCTGGTGTGCTCGACGTGACAACAGAGCTCAGCAGACATAGTAACCCTGAGCCTTTGTGCCTCGCCAGTGTCTAAACAATTCTCCGGTGACACCGCTGTTGCCTTGAACCAGCCGTACTGGCAGGCAAGGAGAGCACGCTCTGGTGCAGAGCCACCACCTCACGCTGGAGAGACAGCACCTCGCACACTCAGCCGCATGAGCTGCTGCAGACTGGCCCATCAGCTGCAAACCTCTCCGTGGGTTTGACAGCAACCAGCCCAGGCCACTGCCCTGCTAACCACACCTGGTAGACAATATGTCACACACTCATCTCTGCACACGAGGGGAGAAACACAAACACACACTGACTTCATTCAGTCCCTTCACCGTTCCCCGTTCACTCAGGTACGGACCAGCCGCCAGAGACCCCTCTGCTTCACGCTCAGCCGTGCTCTCCTGCACTGGGCCATCCTGCACCAGTCAGGCCCAGCTGTGGGGAGCCTGGTGAGCACGTGCTGAGGCCAGGACCACCATCCGGGGCATGAGGCCAAGCGCCTGCCCACCAACTAGTGGCACGCTGACAAAACCCAAGTGAGCTGCCCACCTGTCATCAGGCAACTGCTACAGTTGGCTCTGCGGGAAGGGGTGGGCTGTCTCGAGCTCAGCGAGGCGTGCAGCTCAACGCCCTGGCCTGCACTCCCATAGCACGGCCGAGGCTACGCTCATCAGCACCGTGCGTGAGCGATGCTGTCAGAGTGCTCACACGGCCATGTTCTGCCGATTGGAGACAGCTGTCCCATCACCCTAATAAAACGGCCTCACTGAACAGTGGGAGCTGGCAAGAGACGCCCTCCCTGCATGCTGTGCCCACTACCACCTACTCCGGCAAAACTTCTGTCCCTCAAGGGGGTGCTTTTTCACACCCCTGAGCAACAAAGGGGCAGCTTAGCCGTGGCCTTAGTCCTTCCAGCCAGCCCAGGGCTGTCCTATAAGGTGTTTTACTAGAACTCTTCCCTGCGGGCAGCAGGCTGCTATCACAGCCCTTGAAAATACAGACTGTTGGAGTTTGCCATTTGTGTTCAGCTAATTTCGTCTTTTCCCTCTTTGCAAATCCATGCAGCATCCGGGCTGCAAAGGCGCTGGTAAAACGGCACTAGACAAACTCCACGTTCTTAGACTACTCAGGAATTACCCAGTGCTCAGACCTTGGACCTGCTTACAGGCGATCAGGTGAGAAATGTGTTTGGCCGATGGACTGAAGAGGATCAGCTGCCCTTGGTGGACTGCAGCCACGCCAGCGGATACGTTAGGTCTGCCATGTGCAAGTAACCAGGAGACGGATGGGCCTCAACAACCGGCCAACCCACACAGGTTCAAGTTCAGATCAGACACTGCAGCTCAAACCTGAATACTGTGAAGCGGCAGAATTGGGTCCCGGTTTGGTACATGGGCTTTGGAGTGTCTGGGCCCAGAGGGCTCCCCCAGCGCAGTACAGACACTATTAGATCTTAGTCTGATACAGACTCAGCCATTCCCTGGCAGGGAGCTAAGTGCCCTCACGAGAGATCACCTCCAACGTCCGTAACACAAAGGACGCCGTAGGGGAAACTGATCAAGGAACGGACTGAACAACACTACGCAGGGCAAAGATTAGGGCATGAATTGCACCTGAGCTCATCCTCCGGATGGCAGCAGGGTTTTACACCAAGGCTGAACTTGGCAGAGAAGCAGAATAAGGGACTGTTCCACCCACAGGGATTAAGGGAGATGAGACGTGGTGATGGGAGACAAAGCCCCTTGGGACGTGGGGAGAGAAGCACAATTCACCAGGGTGTCATTCTGAGGTGAACAAGCTACTGAGCTTCCTCCTGGACTCTGCCTCCAACAAGCAAAATAAAACAAAGTCTGAGTAGACAGTGGCTGATAAGGGGCAGGTCAGGGAGTACTCGGAAAAGTTAAATATATCCAGCTCAGCAGGCCAGCCGGATAAGCACCCCAAGGCTTTTTGAGAATGAGCTCATGGAGTCACTGGATGCTATTACTAGAAGGGATGGAGAGCCAGGCCCAGGGGCTCTTTGTGCGGATGCCTATTTGAGTGAGGGTCCCTGGGACTGGCCCCTCTGCGAGGGACAGGAGCGCAACAGGTACGATGTAGCCACCCAGCGGTTCTCAACCCCCTGGGTCGGACCCACAGTGGTGGGTCTGCATGTGCATCACTAGTAGAAACAACCGCGGGAGGTTCTGTGCTAATTGTCTGGGCGGCATTCGAATCTGTTCCAGGCGGCTGTACAAGCGCACAGCTTACAGGGAATGCTGGCCAGGACTCTGTTTTCATGGGCTCGCCAGGGCTGGCATTAGTAAATGGGGTCCCAGGGCCAACTCCTGAGCTGTCAGTGCTAAGGGGCCAGGGCTCAGTTACAGACCCCCACGTGGAGCTGAAACCCTTGGAGCTTTGGCTGACCAACCTGGGCGGCAGGGCTTGGGCAGGCCCAGGCTCTGGTCCCCGATCCTGGGGCCATGTAGTAATGTTTGTTGTCAGAAGGGGGTAGGGCACAGGGGAACCCCTGAGCTCACACTTGATACAGCGTCTCACCCATGATCACTGCACCCGTGTTCCCAGCTGGGTTTGCTACGAGCCATTACCTGGAGTTAAAATTGGCCGGTGGACCCCCAGCAGAGCAGTGTCCCAGGCTGCTCCACCTTGCAATGGCCACAGCTCCCACAGGCCATTGGGAAGGTTTAAACGTCAGTAAATACCTCTACACCGTCTGGAGACAGGGAACCCAGCCTCAGTAGGTAACTGACATTTGGCCCCAGTTCATCAAAGCAGCCAAGCAGGTGCTTAAGGCTCAAAGGTCAGCAGGTGTTCGCGTGCTTTGCAGAACTGGGGCCCAAACTGAAGAGTGGCAACCTGTTTTTGGTAAGTCTCTGTCATGGAGCCCTAGTAGGCTCTGGAGCAGGCCTGTAAGGGCAGTGGCAGGACAGAAGCCCCACTGCTCAGCGCAGATGAATGAAGCCCACAGGCCTATGCCCTGGGGAACAATCCTGAACTGGCCAAGGGCTGGAAGAGGTGATGATCTAATGAAGGACCTTTTCATCTCCCAGTTCTCGACCTGTTGCTTTGTACTGTGCAGCCCGGTCACCTGCGCTCCTGCACACCTCAGCCTTGATCAGCTCAGAATTCCTTCTTCGCTCCCATGGCACATTTGTTCCGAGCGCGCCTGTCTCTTACATTAGAACATGTGTCTAGGGAACCTCTTTATCTGCATGAGGTTATTGTGAGTGTCATTTTTTTTTTTTAAAAAAGTAGTTATATTGATAAATGTCAAACCTATCCCCTGAGTTGGCTCAACAATAGCTAGTTCTACTTGATGAACTCACCTGGTTCTCAGAAAGACCCTATTCACTGGTTAATTGAATATTTGAATAATCTTTTCATTCCTGCAATGAATAAAGAATGTTGTCCAAATAACATTGACTCACTTCATTTAGAGACACTGCAGCGGTTGCAAAGACTCTGTCCTGTGACAAAGCAGCCCATCACACATACAGATATGCCTGGGATTATTTCTATGCCCTCAAGTGTTCTTCCTATTCACAGCTCCTTTTGTTTGGGAGAAGCTGCTGATAAATTGCAAACGCTTAAGGGAATGTGGGCTATAAAAGCCTCTCTTCCTCCCCTCCCCGCGAGTTGCTGCTTCATGAACGTAAGTCATGAAATCGAATGATAGGTCAATCCATTAAGGCTCTATTAAGCCCTTCTGTACAACAAAGCTAACCTGTGCTGTCCTCATAAATATTGCTATTTTGAGAAGCCCTAATTTTAATTAAACCTCTTTACCTGCTCAGGAGAGAAATCTATTTAGAACTCAAATGGCAGCCTCTTGTGTCTGTGGTGCTGGCTTTGATTGTGCTGTGGCAGAGTGGTAAATGTGGAAATTCTCTTGTTAAAGGCAATTACATCCTTCACATAATATGCAATCCTGGTCTCTACAGCTGAGCCTGCGAAGGGCAAATTATACACACAAAATGATGGGGTCTAAATTAGCTATTACCACTCAAGAAAGAGATCTCAGAGTCATCTTGCAGAGTTCTCCGAAAACATCTGCTCAGCATGCAGCGGCAGTCAAAAACGCTAACAGAATGTTAGGAACAATTAGGAAAGGGATAGGAGAATATACCAGAAAATAGCCTAATGCCACTATATAAATCCATGGTCTGCCCACACCTCAAATAGTGCGTACACTTCTCATCAGCCCCTCTCCAAAGAGATACATTGGCATTGGAACTGGTGCAGAGAGGGGCAACAAGAATGGTTAAGGACAGAGGAGAGCTTCCTTCTGAGGAGCCATTAAAAAGACTAGGACTGTTCAGTTGAGAAAATGGACAACTAAGGTGGTGTGGGGGCAGTATCCACGAGGTCTATAAAATCACTAATGCCATGGAGAAAGTGAATAGGGAAGTGTTGTTTACCCCTTCCCATGACACAAGAATTAGGGGTCGCCCAGTGAAATTCATAGGCAGCAGATTGGAAAAGAAGTATTCCTTCATACACAATGCGCAGACAACCTGTGGAAGATGTTGCCAGGGTACATGGTGAATGCCAAGCCTACAGAAGAGTTAAACAAAAGAATAAGTTGAGTTCCTGGAGGCTAGGCCCACGTCCACCAATGGCTGCTGGCCAAGCAGGTCAGTGTCCCTAGACTGTTGACTGCAAGAAGCTGAGACTGGAAGACGGGTTGGATCACCTGATAATTGGGTGGTTTGATTTAGTCTCTCTGAAGCTCCTGGCACTGGCCTGTGTTGGAAGATGGGAAACTGCCCTGAGAGGTACCAGGGGGGTGGGTCACCGTGTTAGTCTGTGTCCGCAAAAACAACGAGAAGTCCCGTGGCACCTAACAGGTATGTTGGAGCATAAGCTTTCTTGGGCAAAGACCCGTTTCATCAGATGCAACGTACCAGTGCTCTGCCAGGTACTGCTACCCTCCAAGATAAGGTGTGAGGATGCTCCTGTCGGGAATCTGCTATGGGCACAACCCATGTAGTAAGGTGGACCCAGGGCTATACCACCACAACATCTGCTCCCACTGAGGTGGGAGGAAGATTGGGGTCTCCCCCAAAAGCCTATCCCAGCTCCCACTGGCTCTGCTATCCCCAGCCACCAGCCCTTTTATTTTCCAAGCTGGGCTCTGTTTGGGTCACTCCCTTATCACTGTTTAAACAGCAGATTATCATATTTAATGTTCTTGTACTTTAAAACAGCCTTTTCCAAAGGAAACAATGGACAGAGAAGGTTACCAACGGGCTCTTGGGGCCAGGAGCGGCTCCTTCTCATTGGCTTTGGGCTCAGGCCTGCATCACACACAGCCACTCAGAAGCAGGGAAGCTGCCTCATGCCTCCCATCCCTCCCCTGCGGGATCTGGGACTATGTGTCTGACCACGGGCCGTTCACGAGCAGAGCCCAGCCACACCAAGATGGGACACACCGGACCCAGTGTAAATCAGCCGTATGTGCAGGGGTGTGGCCCGCTCAACAGCCCAGTTAAATACGAAACACCCAGATGTTAAAAAAGAATTCTCTAATTTTTATCAGGTTTCACAAATCCCCATGACTCAGGCCAGAACGCAGGAGTGGTACCAATTAGCCCTGCTTGTGTCATGCTCACTGATCTCTAAAGCGGTCTTCCTCTTGCTACAGCTAATCGTACACTTTTCACTATCAGTTACATCCAGGCAACCCTCAGGTGCACCCTCCTGCCCAGCACACACACCAGTGGAGTTGCCCAGGACAAAAGTGAGCCCATTGTCTCTGACTGCAGATGAAACATGGCTTTATGGGGTATTGTGGCTCATCCTCTGTCATGTCTCGCGCTGAGTAAAATTAGTTGATGGGCAAAGCAAACAGACCTTTTAAATACGCACAGCTCAAGTCCCTAACTGGATCAGCCCTCAGGCACTGTGCACCAAAAAGCTGCCCATGATACCTTGCAGACATGGGAATTTGCTCGTGTTAAATGCACAGCTGGAGAACTGTGCATGGCATTAAGTCCTGCAAGCACCAGGGACATGACCCAGTCCTCCAAGGTAACATCACACATGGGCTATAAATGCTAGGGCTGATTTCCAAAGGGCCTCTGAGACAGCTTGGAAATGGCACTGGTGGTGAGGGCCTAACTCCAATAGATTGGGAATGTGTGCAAGGTGTCATGAAAATTAATGGTGCACAGCGCACACCTTCTGCCACAAGGCATTCCAATATTGCCAATCCTGAGCGTGCAAAGATCACGGCCGGGGTCAATGCGCCCTCCATTTTTTTAATACCCGCAGGCAGAATAAATGTTGTTCTGTGCACCAAGGTGTGAGGAAGTGCACCACCAGTACAAACACAGGCTGCCAGCTGTGGGCACGCTGCTGATCAGCTGGGCAGCACCTGAGTCGCTCTTGGGGGGCTGCCCGTGTGCTTAGCTCACAGGTACCTTTGGTGGGGTCCCCACAATTAAGAGATGAGCTTCAAAAATCACAACTGTTTTTTAAAGAACTAGTATATGTGGAAGGTCTTTTTATTTTCTTTCTGGCTGTAGAGGCTTTAAAGTGCAGCCAGGCCCTGGCTTTAAGCTCTTCTCCATAGCGCTGAGCACTAGGAGCTGAGACGTTCCCATAAGCACTCACTTGGCTCCTGGAGCCGGAGCTTTAAGAAACGCCACCTCTTGTGAGGCTTGTGATCAAAACACAAGAGCTGGCAACTACCAGAGGGGTAACTAGTCCAGCCACAACAGACTGGGCATTCGAGAACTCACGGCTCTGCGGCGAGTGGGAGTGTAAGTGCCAGGAGGCACAACAGCCAGGCAGGTGCTCAGCTGCTCCCTCTGCCTGGGGAACCGGCATAGCAAGGCCATTGTCAGACACCTGCAGGGTCACCAGCAGCCCTGCAGCAGGGCTGGCTCCTGTAAGTGCCCGCTGCTCTAGTAACTGCTTGATGGCTGGGCCTCGAAAGAGGGATGGGGAGGCCCACACACCAGCCAAAGGGCAGGCAAGGGCTGTGGCCAGGCCCCCAGAAAATGCTGGGCAAAGCAGAGAGTGACTTCTCCCAGCCCTGCCCCATGCAGCCAGTGGCTGCTGGGGATATTTTGTCTAGGTGAGAAGTAAATATGTGAGTTAGGCTGGGTTACTTCTACTGTAGGCTCCAGGACGGTGGCTGTATCATGAGAAACCAGCACTTCCCTGCCTTGCATTCCTCTGACGCACATCCAGCCAGATAGGGCCAGGCCCTGCGCGAGGCTCTGTCAACACAGCTGTTTTGTACAGGCCCTATCAGCCAGCGTGTTTTGCTGCCCGCCGTAGAGGGCTGGCCACCAAAACAGGCCCGTTTTCTGCGAGGTGGGGAACAAGCCTGCCCCAGCCGCTGCGTGCGGCCCGGCTCTCTCCTCACGCCAGGATGTGATCAGCCGGGGGAGAAACGGACATCCTGGGAAATGCTCTGAGTGAAAGAAAAATATTTTGACTTTAAAAAATTCGCTGCTGAGCTGCAAGCCAAGGGAGGCGGAGGGGCAGCCGACTCAGCTGGTCACCGGGCCTGCTCAGCACCTTCCGGGATGGGGCAAGGAGCCGCCACAGGCATGGCTGTGATAATATCTTCTCGGGCTCCCCCTAGCTCCCCAGGTACTCTCGGAAGGGCGCCCCTTCTGGGCTGCTGTATTCACTAGAGCTGGGGCATGGCCCAGCCTCCTTCACCCAGCAGCTCTGCTGTACAACACGACAACATTTCCACTTGTGACTATTCTTTGCTGCCATGCAGAGCCCCATTGAAATGCATGGTCTTGCTTCCACGCGTAAAGTCACTCACATGCCTAAGCCAGGCAGGGAGAACTGTGAATAACTCTAGTCCGCAAAGCCAGCTCCTTATCCCCATCCAACTGTCTCCCTTTGACCTCACCTCCGCTGCACTGCGGCAGCCGCTTGTCACACAGGCTGTACCCAACAGATTGTTGCCATGTTTTTCACCTCTGTGCTGAGCCCCTCTGCTACCTTTCATTTCATACTGCAGGGACTATCTAGGTAGCAGATGCCTGTATACAGCTCCTAGCGCAATGAGGCCTGAGCCCTGCCTGGGGTGCCTAGTGGAGACTGCAACCCAAATAAATAGCACAGAGGCTCCAGCTGGTGAGAGGGGCACTGGGCAGAGCCGAACCAGTCCCCAGTCCCTAACTAACTCATACCACAATTCCCTGCCCCCATGCTGCTGCGGCTATCTGCCTGGCTGCTGTTCAGCGCAGGCGGTGCATGATCACATGTCCCTTGGGGTGTGCGATGCCCTGAACAGCACTAAGCCCTGCAAAAGACAAAGTGGGGTGAGCCCCTGGGAACCCACGATGCTGCAAATAAGCCCAGGACCGCAGGCAGAGGCACAAAGAGGGGTGCCTTTGATGAGCGTTCCTGCCCGTTGGGGGTCTGGTGATAAGCCACCTGACAAAGGGTTTGGCCCAGTTTGCTTTGGGTGCTTTGGCCGTTGCCAGCTCAGCAGGTTTATTTTCAGCATATTTGTCTCTGGCGCTCCCTGTAGACTCTACATCATAATCACCACTCTCCCCTCCCACAGACTGCAGATAATGGCAGGCTACGTCATTGCTGGGGGCAGCTCAGCCTAGGGCTGGCCAGAGCTGCCCTTCAGCTGCTGCCACCTGGGAGAGGCTTTGAAGGGGGCAGAGTACAGTGGGGATGTGCCCCACACAAGCTGCACCCAGCAGGCTCTTGGGTAGCTAGGCAAAAGGACACTGTGACCCAGGTTCTGTGCTGCTGCTCCAATCTGTAGTGCCCCCATTAGCCCACCCCGTCGCCTGCTGAGCAGCCTGCAGGAGCCAGCGGGAAGCAGCACTGCCCACAGACCCATTTTGTCCCATCCTCCCCCTCAGGAGCCAGTGCTGTGGGCCAGAGAAGCCAGTGGCTCTTTGTGCAGCGAAAGCCAGAGGTGTGAGCAGGAGCCCCCGCGACAGACAGCACCACAGGAAAGGCTCATCCACTGCACACCTCTGGCTGCTACCGCAGACCCTCTCAAACAAGGACGTATCGCTTGGCTCCCAGCATGGCGCCATCCCTCCCCTGTGGCATCCTCTCCTTCACCTCTGTGCCCATCACCATGGCCTCTGGCGGCATCACACCTATCCACCTCTGAGCGCCCTGGGCCCTGTCACACCGGTGCTCAGTCAACATCCATGTTCCCTTGTATGTTTTCCATCCATGTGTGGAGTAGATTTTTTACGTGCACAAAGGCCTGTCAAATGTGCACCCTCAGAAGAAACAAAACACCCGTGATGGGCGCTCTGCTAACCCGCCGGGCAGCACTGGCATCTCTCCTGAGCGTTTGCACAAGCGCACCCCTGAGCGGGAGCCCTGGCCAACACCTCGAGCTGCACTTTAGAGAGTGCCTGGAGGCAGCACAGTGCAGGCTCTGGCAGGCCATAGTCAAGTGCCCGCTAGCACCCGCTGGCCCAGCAGAGACCCTGGCAGATCTCAGCCCTCATGGGGATGATGCCCAGACAGCTGGTCTCCGCCAGCCTCCAGGACTTCACTGCTTCTGACTCTGAACGCTCAGAAGTGAACAGGAGCCAGGGAATTGCTCCAAGCAGCTCACCCCAAAGCAGCTCTTAATCCCAGGGCACATGCCAGGAGGAGCAGAGGGGGCTCATGGCTCTAGAAAACAGGCTTCCACCACCTAGCTCCAGCATACGGCAGGAGCAGCAGGCCCCAGCTGCGCGTCTCTCCTGACCTGGGGCGCCTAAGTGGCATGGAGACCTTCTAGTCCACCAAGTCACCTCCACAGCATGTGGCACAGAGCAGCTCTGTGCAGGGAGACAGACGCGCCAGCTCTGCTGAGCACTAGTGTAGTGGAGGTGGCCCAGGCAGTGGCTTGGGCTGGCCACGGGTTTGACAGGCTTGGGGTCAGCTCCTTCCTACAAGGAGTGCTAGTCCACGTCCGTCTACCTGCCCTGAGATGCACACTCCTGGCGCAGTGCAGATAGCCAGGTGGGGGCTGGGGCGGGCTGTTTCACCAAGCTGAGATCCTCTGCTGGGGAAGATTAGATCCCTCAGAATTACAGAACACTAGGACGGGAAGGAACCTGGAGAGGTCATTGATCCCAGGCCCCTGCCCCCACCGCAGGACCAAGTACCATCCGGACCACCCTTGACAGGTGTTTGTCTAACCAGCTCTCAAACAGCTCCAGGGATGATGATTCCACAACCTCCCCTGGCAATTTATTCCAGTGCTTAACCACTCTGGCAGGCAAGACATTTTTCCTAATGTCCAAACTAAACCTCACTTGCTGCAAGGTAAGCCCGTTGCTTCTTGTCCTATTATCAGAGGCTAAGAAGAATGATTTTCCTCCCTCCTCCTCGTAACACCCTTTTAGGTACTTGAAAGCTGCTGTCTGTCCCCTCTCAGGCTTTTCTTTTCCAAACTAAACAAGCCCAGTTCTTTCGTCTTCCCTCAGAGCTCAGCTTTTCCAGACCTTTCACCATTTTAGTTGCTCTTCTCTGGACCCTCTCCAGTTTCCCCACATCTTTCCTAAAATGTGGTGCCCAGAACTGGACACAGTTCTCCAGCTGAGGCTAAATCAGTGCAGAGCAGAGCAGACAAATGACTTCTCAAGTCTTGCTCACATGTCACACCCCGCTGCCTGCGTTGCTCCTGTGTGTAGCTCCCCCAAATCTCTGCTCCCAAGTACCGGTGCAGAGAACTCTTACTTAGCACCCGTCCCACCACAGCCCAAGATCGCTGGCTCTTTTCAGGGAGGATTGCAACAAGGAGGCATGTGTGTGCCTGTCACGTTAACCCATGTCACTGGAGGGATCACCCGGAGGGTGAAAGGCTTCCAGGGGCCACACTGCACTGGAAAGGCAGCCAGCTGAAAACCGGGTCACATTTGCCCTGCTGTGAAATGGGCAGAACCGTACTCCCCACGCCTCCCTCCTTGGCTCTTCAGGGCAGGGGTCTGTCTTTTACTGACTCTTCCCCGTGGGCCTGGCACAATGGGGCTGGATCGGGCCAGGTCTCTGTGCTTCTGTGCCACAGGTAAGTAACCGCTCAGAGCAGCACTCCCTGCTCACACCAAGGGGAGCCCAGCCGCTGGCTTTGCGCCCAGCCCAGCCCAGCCCAGCCCAGCCAGCAGCACTCAGCCCCAGCGGGCACTTACCCAAACTGAAGAGTATCAGGAACTTCAAACACACAAACTCTTGTCTATCCACCTGGAGCGAATGCAAGTGCAGGACCAGCTCCTGTGCCCTCAGGACCAGGTTGTTCAGGATGGACCCTGCTTGAGCTGTGATCGTCGCCATGTCCACCTGAAAGCACAGGACGGGAGCGGGGCTCAGCGGCCGGGAGCGTCACATGCTGCGAGGGCCTGGGCACAGTGTACACCCCCGGCGGGGGCGGGGGAAGCAGATCCCACAGTGTCCCTCCCCCGCCTCTGGGGACTGCCAGAGCTGCTCGTTGAAATGCCCCCTCTTACTCCTCGCCCTGGGGAAGGCAAATGGATAACTCCCCCGGGGGCTGGAGCCGGACTGGGAAAGGCGCCTTCGGCGAGAGTCCCCCTGCAGTGCAAGGCCTGGGCGTGGCCCAGCGGGTGCAGGCAGGACTGCAGGCATGGCGTGGCCCCACGCTAGCCCTCTGCACCGGGGATGAACACCCTGCAGTGACGTAGGTATCAGTACTTGCAGCCAGGCGGCCTCGCGGTGCTCCCCACCTCCGCCAGGAGCTGCTTGGAGGGACTGAGAACATCCCATCTGTCTGGCTGGATTATCCCGGGGGATGACAGTGGAGGGAGGGGCCCACACGACACCCTGGCTACCCAGCCTACAGCTCCTGGGCAGCGTGCGGCACGCATCAGCCAGAGGGGCTGGAACGGGCAGCAGTGGGGGCGGCCGGCTTGAAGAGGTGTCCAGCACACCGCCCGGCTCTGCAGCATGTAAATGGCTCTCAGTGCCCCCACCCCACCCAGGCGATGGATGTCCCTGACTCCCAGGAGGGCAGAATGCCAGCGCTGGCCTGTGCCTCCAACACGAGGGGACAGTGCAGCAGAACCGCCCGGTCAGGGTGGAAACAGCCCTTGTAGCCCCCAGGGGCTCCATGCTGCACACAGACAGGCCTGGGAGAGACTAACCGGGGGCAGGGCCTGAGACCACCCCGGGAAGAGAGCCCTCTTCTGCCTTGTCCTTTGTCTGCACTGGCAGATACAGAGGCAGCCGCGCAGCACCATGGCCGAGCTGCCCAGGGAGTAGCTGGCAGGGCAGGCTGGGAGACCACTGTTCCCATGGTCCCTGCAACACCTACTTGCTACCAGAGCCGCTCTGTTCTCACACCCGCTCTCTGTAAATACAGACGGGACTGTTGATTTTAATTGTGAGAAACGGCTTGCTCCAAACCTGGGACTTCTGCCCTGGCTGCGGCTGGAAGGCAGGACGCGCCGGCCGCCTGTGCACTGGGGGTGGCTTGGGTCTATCTCCAGATCATTATTGCTCCCCTTGTGCAAAAACAATTCCGGAACCCAGGAAAACAAACAGCAGGCATCTGCTTGGGTCAGCCACAGTTCACACCGGGGGCGGGCCGGGAGGGCCTACGCCAGAGGGAAAGTAAGACAAAAGTCACCCATTTTCCCGCCTTTGGGCTCTACATTGCTGGGACTGCTGAAACGATGGAGCTGGGACTTGGGTCACATGGGCTCCCATCCTGGAATCCCCCCTCCAAACAAGCTCCAGCATTCAAACCAAAGCAGCCCAAGTGGCTCAGGTCTCACACAGCAGCCCTGCAAAGGTGCTGGGCTGCCAGTGGCTGCCCTACAAAACCAGTTGGCCCAAAGGCTGCAGAGCCGCTTTGTGGCCAGGCCACATTGACCCTGTCCATCATTTTGCAACGCTGCTCACTCGTTCGGAGTGTGCGGCTGTGTGGCTGGTGAGCCGGGGGGTCAGAAGGCTGGGGGAGGTTCTGGGGTGAAGAATCGAAGTAACTTCCCATGGGACCTTTGAACTGGTCCAAGGTTCACCCAAAACTGAGCCCTACCCCCCGTGTCTCTAACCACAGAGAACTTGTCAGGGACTCTGGGTGTACAGTAATTTTGGGAGTAGTGACAAGCGATCCTGATGTCTAGCAGGGATTCGCCCTCACAGCCCGGCCCTCACCCCCACGGGCAGGAAGTTCAAAAAGAAATACTCAGCTGCAAAGAAAACGATCCCAGCCAGTTAATGATGACTGGTTCGGGCCCACTGAGCCCCAGAGACACTCCTGCAGCAGCCAGGCCGGCAACTGAGGGGCTTAGCACCAGCTGCTGGCTCCAGGGGACTCATCCCCCCATGCCAGTGGCAGGTTTCGGTGTTGGGAATTATAATTTACATGGTGGGGGAGATGCAGAGAGGGAGGGATGGAGGACTGGGCAAGCAGGGTATCTGCGTCCTCTGGGGGAAGCAAACAACATTCTTCTCTCCTCCGGCAAGTACAGAGTTCTCTTGGGGTTTGACGTACCCGTTAGGCCTGCTAGGAAAGGGTATTGGGAGGCTTGGAGTCAATTCCTGGTTGTTCTCCCTCCTAATGACCCTGAGCAAGTCCCTTTGTCTTGCTGTGCCCAGAGACCCTCTGTAAAATCAGGCTAAAATAGCTCCTCTAGTTGGAAAGGGGGAGATCTTTGGGGCAGGGACTGACTCTTGACTGCGTGACTGTGTGATCCCCAGGGCAGTGGGGCCCAGGACTGGGCTGGTGCCTGGACCACAACACACCCAAGAACAATGTCTGTATTTATCTCTTGCTGCCTCTGATCCTAGAGAGATGCTACCAGACCACAACTAGGACAAGGAAACAGGTGTAATACCAAGAGATCAGCTGGCCGGCACATGGTGCCTGTCACGTGCTTTACTTCTGGACTGCAAATGCTGGTTTTGACTGGGCAAGGAGACATTGGAGTTTCTCCTTTCACTGGGTAGAAACAAAAATGGTGACTGGGACTAAACAATAAGTGGGGGACGTTCTCCTTTGCAGAAATATGGCCTGTTTGCAAAGCCTGACATAAGCAGGAGACCCTGCCTGGCGCAGCAGCACAATTGCAAATCAGGTAGGAAGTGGTCCCCATATCGTCCAGCTCTGGGTAGTACCCCAAACCCCTGAGGCCTATGAGGGGCACGTGCTCCTGGCCTATTTCACTCCTGGGTCCATCACGCCATCCTCAGCAGCAATGCAGCCGGGTCCCTCTTCACTGCAAGTCCCCACCCTTTCATGCTGTTGAACCACAGAGCATCACAAAGGCTAAAGTGGAAAGGTGTTTTCTGCTGAACCACTGAGAGCTTTGTCCACTGAAGACAAGGACGTTACCTCCTGGCCGGTGACAAGCAGCAGGCTGTGCTCCTTCCCATGTTGCACCTGCCTGTAGATGTGGTCAAACACCAGCAGCTCACCCCAGCAGTTCTGCAGCAGTTTCATCTGATCGCCAACCTGAAACACAGGTGCAAACACAGCCTTTAAAGTCTGCTCACTAGCTAGCGCCGGCCACACGCTGCGCAGAGGAAGGTTGGACCTGGATGCAGAGCTGTCAACAGTTGAAGTAGTGGATAGTTTTGGAACGAGGGCACCCCCCCGACACCCCGCACGCAGTGTTTCTGCCGAGAAGCCAGCAGCAGAGTTCCCTCTGCTCTCTGACATACCCTTACCCTCACACCTGCAGCCCTTCCCGTCAGTGCCCATTACTGCATCGCCACAGGAGCGTGACCAAACCCCATCCTGGTTCCTGTCATCAGCGACAGGTGGAATTCACACCATCAGCTGCAAAAGCCCCTGTGGGAATCAACGTCAGGTTTGGTGAGGGCCTTGGGGCGCTTCCCAGCGCTCACCCTGCGGCCGCAATGGTGCCAAAGGAGTGCGCCATTCAGAATCAGGGCCACGCGTGTCCAGTGATCCCCAGCAAAGCAGAGCGGAGCAGTCGGTCAACTTCCCGTAAGTACTGCGCTGATCGCATCGTACACATCGTGTACAATGGTGCTAACAGAGACCACCTCTCCCACCTCCCCCTGCACAGGGTGAAACGGCACTGAGGCAGCCCATGCGCACTTCTATAGCTTCAAACGCACACCTCAGCTGCGTCTGCGCTTACACACCCACCATTACACATACGCCTTTGAGCTTTCCAGCCGTGCTGAGTTATGGTGCACACTGGGGAGATGGGGGCCTATGGGTGTGCTTGTGGGCTGGTGTGGAGGCCCAGGATGGCACACACACTGAAGGACCAGAAAGTCTTTTACATTTGCCAGCTGGAAGAAGGAAATGCAAAGCAAGTCGAGTGGAGAAGTGAACAGCAGCTGTCAGAAGTCAGGCCACAAGTAATCAGCACAGAAAGGCAGGCTGGGCCAGCAGACAGGGGGCTGGACTGTGACGTGGCAGTGCTGGTTCAGTCACCTGAGCTCCTTCTTCCTCGAAGGATGAAGGAATTAAGAGCTGTCCCAGAGTGCAGAGAGCTAAGAGTAAAAGGCAGCAGTTCGGCCCAGCAGAGTTAGGAAAACCAGAGCAGTCTGGTCACTATGATCCCCATGCACTGAAGTGACAATTAACAGCAGAGTGCAAGGCCCTGGCTCAGCACGGCCTCGCTGCAAAGAAAACCAGAGAGCTGCACCACTGAGTCTAACCCGACTTATTCAGCAGAGCGCAACAAGAGGCCATCTGCCAGCAGGCCACGCTGGTCAGTCACGCACAGCTGGGTCAGCTTGGTAAGCGGAAGCACTGTGATGGCACATCCTACTTTGGCTGGGAATAATTCCTCCTAACCCTTTACTTCAACAACCTCACCCGTGACACCACCACATTCTGCTGGGTTAATGCACGTCGGGGGCAAGGTTTGTACCTGGTCATCTGAGAGCGTATGTGGAGAGAAGCAGCATTCAGCTAGTGGCCCATGGCCTTCCTGTCTCTCCAGAACAGCCCATCCATGGAGCACAAGCAGAGCCAAAGAATTAAAAACCCACCTTTGTGTCTCCCCAGAGACTGAGGGTGTCTCCAGAAAGGCAGAAACTTCCCTCTGCCACAGGAGTTCATTGCAGATAGCAAAGCCCCTGATGTGTCACTGGGGGAGGGAGCAGGGTGCTGTCTGATTTGGTGCATGCGGTCTAGCCCAGCATGCCCTGTGGCGTATCACTATGGACGTGCTGGTTGCCAATGCACAGACATGGATTTAGCCTGGGGTCCCCCCATGCACCTGTTTTGTGGTCACTCTCCTGGTGAAAGCTGGCCCTTTGCAGAGGAGGCCTGTGGGATTTTGGGGGCACCCAGGCCTCCTCTGCAAAAGGATCAAGGGCTCAGGCTGCATCATCTATCTGCAGAGAGGGAATTTTACCACCTGGCAAGGGCTGTGTCTACACATGCCCCAAACTTCGAAATGGCCATGCAAATGGCCATTTTGAAGTTTACTAATGAAGCGCTGAAATGCATATTCAGCGCTTCATTAGCATGCGGGCGGCAGCGGCGCTTCGAAATTGACGAGCCTTGCCGCCGCGCGGCGCGTCCAGACGGGGCTCCTTTTCGAAAGGGCCATGAGCTCATGGGAATAAGGGGACTTCGAAGAAGGTGGCATCCTTTCGAAAAGGAGCCCCGTCTGGACGCGCCGCGCGGCGGCAAGGCTCGTCAATTTCGAAGCGCCGCTGCCGCCCGCATGCTAATGAAGCGCTGAATATGCATTTCAGCGCTTCATTAGTAAACTTCGAAATGGCCATTTGCATGGCCATTTCGAAGTTTGGGGCACGTGTAGACGTAGCCAAGGAGTGCTGGTGTAACTGCCCGCAGGGGGGCTCCAACCTAGGACCTTGGTTGCTCTGCAAAGGCACTGCTACAGCTTGAGACAAAGGCCAGCTGGCACTCAGCCTAGGCTGTAGAGGACACTTATTCTTTTCCTGTGACGTGGTCTAGGTACCACTCCATGGGACAGTTACTCATGCAGAGGTGTGTGGGTTACACTGGCAGACCTGGGCAGGGACTGACACTGACACAAAGCCAAAGTAGAGCACATGATCACCCACATTCACCTCTGCCCGTTGCACCCACCCTCAGGGAACAGAAACTCTTGAGCTTTTCACAGCCCTCCTGCTGGCTGGGCACATTCATCAGAACCCTCCAGGGGACCTTGACAATCCGCAGCGCCAGGCTTGGAAGCTGGGACCTGGGTGTGGACAGTCACCTAATAGGAAAAGGCTAACACTGGTAAGCAACACGTCCAGTGAAATGCTCCACTCCAGCCAAGGCTCCTGCGCTCTATTCTCAATGCTGGCAGCATAACTTGACAAGCTACACGGCAGGCGACAAGCCACATAAGCGCTGCTTGCCTCAGTTTCCCCATTTGGGCATTGCAGAGTATCTAGTAATACTGCTTTCCCCATCGCAAGAGGCTGCGAGGCTTAATGACCGTTTATCACAATAGGGATTAGCCACTCCCTATGGGGCAGCGCCGTAAGAGTGCACAGTGACTGCATTCTACCTGCAATCCACAGAGGGGTGTCTCTTTTGTATGCAGCCTGGCTAACATGGCTTGCAGGGCCTGCCTGCTCCCCTGAGCCTGCAGTGCCCCAAGCGCATCGCCAGTGCACCACGAACACTCGGGATACAACCCTGGGAGCTCTTCAGCCAGATGGCGCTGCAAGGTGCCAAGTGGTACGGATGTCACATTGTGCCCAGCAAGCAGAGACCCACCTGGGACTGTGGTGTAACGCAAGCAGCACACTGTGCTCCCCACTTCTCGCCCCCTAGCTTTGGGGCAAGTCAACTTGTTTCATTCGCACTCTTATCAGTGCTGCTTTTCCTCCGTATGGCAAGAATCCCACCCAGCCCGTACTGAATCTTTCACAAAAGCACTCTTGGCTGCAGGGAGCGAGAGAATGCGCCTCTGGCTTCACACAAAGGCCTTGTGTCTCCAGGGATGGTGCTTTGGCTACTTTTTAAATGAAAGAATACAGTGTCCATCCTTCCCTCACCCAGGCATGTGGGTGGAGACGGCCTGGTGTGCGGAGCATCACTCCTGAAGCAGATGTTAACTCCCTGACTCCCGGCCTCGAGCACAGGCTTCGGGCAGGGTTGGGGGGCCCAGCACTCATGCAACCCTCCCTTTCTGTGGGTTTGAACTGCATGTGCGTCCCTCACCAGCCACAGACTCCGCAAGGCAATGGCACCGCTCGGGTGGGCTGAACAGTAGTTTCAATCCCAGCTGTGCTGCAGGATCAAACTGTTCTCCCCATGTCACTCAGCTGTGAACCTCGGTGGCTGGGGCTTCGCTCAGGGACGTCCCCATTATGGATACAGGGGTTAGAGCCACACAGAGAGATCGCTCCATAAAACCTGCGACAAAGCAATGCCCACTAACACCAAAAGGACTCTTCATGGATGGCCATTCATAAAACACACCTGGTCAGGCCTTGCTTGCAGAGATCACAATCCCATACATGTTCTTCTAAAAGTTAAGCAGAGAGTTTTCTTATTTAATGCCAATGCTTTTCACATCAAGCACTTTATCAAGGACCTAACACGCTCTAGCTGGAGAGAACATATTTTCCATTTTAAAAAGCAAGCTGCTAACCTGTTCACACAACACAGTAACAGACATTCCAAGACCTGGCTAGTGCCCCAGCTGCAGCGTCAACAAGAAAAGGCCTTTATGATTAAATAAGGTTTTCTTTTGGCATGATCGGAGCACTCCATAAAAATCCACTGACTGTGATAAATGCTCTTTGGAAGAGGGGGCCAGGAGACGATGCAGAAGCCATTGCAGCTCGCACCACATAACAAATGACCAGAGACTGGGTGTTGCTATTAAAAGGCACAAATTGTTTAAAGGTCTAGGCAACATGGTAACCTAATGCAGTAACTTGTCACTACTTAAGGCTGAGGTTCAAAGCATCTATCGTGAACAATACAAATCCCTGAGAAGTTCTTCATGCTTCCTGAGGACAGCATGAAAGTTAAAAGCCTTGAGCAGTACTCAGCTGTGCAAGGCCACGGCAGGGACTCTAAGTAAGACGTCTAACAATTAATCGTGTTCCTTTAAGCCCATCTACCAACCTCGGGAATTGTTGCTGAAGTGCCCTGCGCAGCACTCTGCACGTTCCTGAGCATTATGCTGCAAGGAAGCTGCATTCTTCTGCAGGATGTGAAGTGAAGATAGAAAATGCATTAGAGACACTGTGGGGCCTCCCAGTGGGGCAGTGGCGCTGGCTTCCTCCTTCAGGGCCATTCAACAATCACTAAAGAGCTCTGGGGGGCTCAGTGACATGGGCTCACACTTTCAGCGAGAGCCGCAGGCGCCCACAGCTCTGGGGACACACAACAGCGATTCCACACCCCAGGAACTGCTCCAGAAAGTCCTGCCCAGCATTTCCATGGGATTCAGCCCCACACAGTGCTGCTATTCTGGGGAGGTGTGCAGCGCCCAAGGGGCAGAGGCTGGTGTGCGGCGCCCAAGGGGCAGACATGCAGCTCTCTCCTCACACCAAAAGAAAAGCTCCACAGCGCTGAGTTGCCTTCCCCACGCTCCACCCTCCCATCCTCCTCCTGTCCAGCCCAGCCTGGCTTTGCTCCTACTTCTGCTGTGGCTCTGACATGCTCCCTCTCCCGAACGTGCCGCCCACCCACCTCCCTTCACACAAGGCAAACGTAACCGAGTGCATGGGGCGGTGTGTGCAGCCCGGGAGCCTATCCTGCTTGATGCAGGGGTGGGTGGGACTAGCTGACCCATGCGCGGCTGTTGACAGACCTCTCTGTGCTCCTCCGGTGCAGGAGGGCTCACCTCAGACGTGCCGCAAGCCAAGAGGACTGAATCCCAGCCTGGCTCCATGCTGGCGCTGCACACAGCCAGGGCAGGCTCAGGAATGCTTCAGTGCACCGAGCCCTGGCAGAAGCCTGGGAAGACGAGGTTTCAATCCCAGCTTTCCTGCAGACTCTGTGTGTTGCTGGGCAGAGCTCCCGGTGCCTCAGTTCCCCCTCTGGATACCAGCCCCCACACCAGGCTGGTAGATACTGAAGCAACGGGGCCATAGACATGCCTGAGGCAGCTCAGAGCTCGGCCATCAGCAGCCTACAAACCAGTGGCTAAATCCTGCCGCCTCACTCAGCCTTTCCTGTGGTGCTTTGGCTCTGGAAGGACCTGAGCCCAAACACGGCAGCAAGGCAGCAGTGAATCTGGAGCAAAAAGCTCTAGCACACCTGGCTGGACACTCCACACCTGTGGTGGGGTGTCACTTTGCTTTTCTCCTTGAAGAAGCAAGAGGCAGAGCTGTAACAAGGGCAGGACAAGCCAGCCCTCACCCCTGGAGCAGCATAATCAGGGCACAGGCTCGGTAAGTTGCAGGGTCCTCCCCTTCCCTCCAGACTGCCTGTGCTGGCTCCCACCCCAGCCCAGGCAGGCAGCCTCTGGGACCTAAGGCATTCTCCCTCTCTCCCATGCTGTGGGGCTCTGCCCCTGCTCCAGGAGGGGATGGGGACCAGACTTCCCGGTCCCACACTGCCTTGTGCATTGGGCCACCCCAGCCCCTCCGTAACTAGGTGTCTGCTCTGACAGGGGACATAAGATTGCTGGAGCCGCTCTAAAGCTCACAACTTTACGATGAAACAGTGAGAAGTCCTGTGGCACCTTCTAGACTAGCAGATTTATTGGAGCAGCTCATGCATCTGATGAAGTGGGTCTTCGCCCACAAAAGCTCCTCCTCCAATAAAGCTGTTAGTCTAGAAGGTGCCACAGGACTTCTCGTTGCTTTTGCAGATACAGACTAACTTCGCTACCCCTCTGCTATGTTATGAGGAGTTTGCTGCACTAAAGGCGTGTAAAGGAACTGTACGGTAACTATTAGAATTATTTTGCCCTTCACTATATGCTCCTTTAGTTCCATTATCATTTGTTAAGAATCACATTTTATTTATTGATTGTTATTGGTTTAATTATCTATGTCAATAATATTAGGAACACATTTTACGATCTCTTTTTGTGATATTACCAGTGCTTTCTTTGTGCGTGCGTGCGTGTGCCGGTGCTTGGGGGCGCTGAGTACTGGCACCTCAACGGCCCCAGCCCTGGCACTGGCTGGGGATGGAGCGGGGTGGAGCTGACTGATGTCTTTTTTTTACAAAAACAGCCCTGCACGTGACTGGCCAGTTCAGCTTTGCTGGGGGTTTTCTCAGAGTATGAATTAGCGAACCAGAGCGGTTTGTGAATTTGGAGGTACGGGGCCCAGAAATAGTATTTTGCTGCAGACCCAGACTCCCTGGTTCGGGCTCTGGCAGCAGATTCCCAGCCCCGGAGGAAGAAATCTGCTCAGGAGCTGTGGGGGCTCCACCCGCGGGCCGGGGAGCCCGAAAGGGCAGAATGCGTTCCCCACCACACGCTCCAGCGGCACAATGGCAGGAAGGGTGCAGGTGTCAGGAGAGGGGCTGGGGCGCAGCTGCTCCACTTGGGATTGTATCAGATGAACCAAGTGACATGCACCAGAGGACAAGGCTGAGTCAAGGGATCGGTCTTCAGCACAACACCCACCCTTTCACAGCTCCTGCCTCACGGGCCTTGGAACCTGCCTGATTTTCCAGGGCCACCTTGGTCCCTTCTCCACCCGGCAGTGGTCACAGCAAAGGGTAGCAGTGACCAGCTAAAGCCCAGCCCAGCCCAGCCCAGCTAGAAACCAGGAGCCAGAAAGGAGGCTGCTATGTACTTGTCCTGCAGGGAACGGCTGCCTGCAGAGGTGTGGACTCCTCTGCAGGGAGTGTGGGCAGGGCTGCCAGCTGGGTGCTGCTGCAGAACACATTCCAACCTTAAACCCACCGCTGGGTCCAGCATTACATTTCAAATCCACAAAATGTCGCCGGCACCAGCATCCCGCTGACCTGTGACGCCTCTTTTCGTTTCTCACCGCAGCTCAAGGTCTCCGTGGGAAGCGCTGCACTGGGCACAAAGCACAGCAGAGACAATGGCACACACAGCTTGTGCTGCGAGCGCTGACCAAGCCGCCCTCCACAGCGTTGCTGTGCTGGGGCTCAGCCAAAGTGCTTGCCAGGGCTCCTGTTAACTTTTATCACCCTTGGGTGGAATAAATTTTGTTACATGCATCAAAGCATGTGCGAACACACACTGACTAGTGTGCGTGACTGTGGGCACCCTGGTAATCAGCTGGGGGGCAGCACCTGAGCCTCCCCTGGGCAGCCGCCCAAGCGCTCAGCATTCAGGGTACCCTGATGCTCGCAGAACCACTCTGGGAAGCCTTCAACAACCCAGCCAAGGGACAAGAGCAGAACTTCTGTCCCAGGGCACCCCTTTGTCCTGCCAGGGCACAGCCAGGTGCCAGGAAGCTCCCCTCTGCGCCAAACTACCAGCTAGTTATCCAAGTCTGGTCGCTGCGTTAATTTTCACTCCTTCCCCAGGGACTCGGACCTTTCATCCAACAAAGGGCCATGGTCAGTTTCATTTCGGTGACAGCCCTGGAGGTCCTGATGGGAAAACTGCTCAGTAATGGAGAATTCTGGCCCCCTGCATGTGGCTGGCTTCTCCGGAAGGTGAAACACAAAGGGCTGACAGCTGTCTCTCACTTAGCAGTGGATGACTTCAAGGCACAATCTAAGGGATTCTAGCCATGTGCTTTATCATCCCACTCTGCTAACCAACATCACCAACTGTACTTGGTGGAAAGCAAGAGTGCCTTTATTCATTTGTATGAGTCGACTTTCCCTGGATGTTAGAAAAGCCACCTGGCTGGCTAGACAAAATAAATAATTGTTCTAACACCGCTTGATACATCCGTCATGCAGCTATAGAGTCCCAGCACTCGCTAGCATGCTGGTTAAGGGTTAAGAGTTCTTATGTCCATTTCACAGCTGGGGACAGTGAGGCACAGAAAGATGAGCGGTTACACAACTAGAGAGGGGCAGAGCCAGGTGTCCTAATTCCAACTCACTAAGCCTATTTGGGTCCTTTATTGCTCTCAGGAGGGGAAGGTGACTCCTGTTCACAGGTGACAGAACTACGCCTGTCCCCTCCTGGAGAACGCCACAAGCACAGGACCCAGCCTTGGGAGCAGCCTCAACTGAGCGGCCAAGGAATGAACAGTGGCTGGAAGATGAACTCCACCCTGCTCCTTGGAAATGGTCCCTGCCCAGGGTCCTGGGCTGCAGCCCCTAACACTCCCTGTTCCTGGCCAGCCCTGCCAAGGATGGGCTCTAACCACTGCTGATCCACCCACCCTTCCTGCCCAGCAGCAGCTGCTGGGAAGCTCTGTCCCTGCCCTGCCCTCACCTGGAGGCTCCGCCCCAGGAATCGTGGCCAATGGGAACTGTGGGGGTGGTGCCTGCAGGCTATCACAGGGCAGCGTGGAGCTGCCAGTGCCATCCTCACACCAAACAGAAGCTGCCCTAAGTAAGCGGCATGCATCCTAACCCGCAACCCAGCCCAGAGCCCCCCACACCCTCTCTGTACACCTAAGTCCTCCTAGAGCTCACATCCAGCCCTGAGCCCCCCAGAGCCTGTGCCCACCTCTCTGACCCAGCCCTCAGCACCCTTCTGTGCTCTAAGGCCCTAACTCCCCCCCAGACCCAGACCCCTCCTGCTCCCTGACTCCTTCCAGACCCTGCTCCCCATGCCGGCTCCCAGTCTCCAAACCCCTTGGCCCCAGCCAGGAGCCCTCCTGCACCCAAAACCCCTCACCCCCGGAGCCCACATCCCTCCTGTGGCCCTCACCCAGTCCTGCACCATCCCCCTCTCTCCATTCCCAGACTCCCCCCGCACCTCGAACCCCTCACCCCCACAGCCCACATCCCCCCATGGGGCTCTCACCCTGGCCAGCACTATCCCCCCTGCCTCCATTCCCAGACTCCTCCCGCACCCTGAACCCCTCACTCCCACAGCCCACAGCCCCGCAGAACGCTCACCCTGTCCTGCACCGTCCCCCACTCTCCATCCCCAGACCCCTCCCACACCCTGAACCCCTCACCCCCAGAGCCCGCATCCCCCCCGGGGCGCTCACCATGGCCAGCACCATCCCCCTCTCTCCATCCCCAGACTCCCCACACACACCAAACCCCTCACCTCCAGAGCCCGTATCCCCCCAGGGCCCTCACCCTGTCCCGCACCATTCCCCCACCTCCATCCCCAGACTCCCCATGCACAACGAACCCCACACCCCCAGAGCCCACATCCCCCCAGGGCCCTCACCCTGGCCAGCATCATCCCCCTCTCTCCGTTCCCAGACTCCTGCTGCACCTCAAACCCCTCAACCCCCGTGTTCCCACACAATCTAAAAGCCCAGAGGCCCCCGAGGGGGAGTCAGGCAGACGAGCCAGGCACACATGCTCTCTGCCCGCACCAGACTGGCTCTGCCATAAGCTGAGTTCAGGCCCCAGAACTGTCAACACCTGTGAGGAGCACCAGAGTCCCCCCAGAGCTCACATTCCCCTTGTGAGCAGTCCCAGGCCCCAGTACCTGTCCTGGACACTAGACAGGACAGAACTTGCCCTGGCCAGCTAGACGGAAATCTCAGGCCCTTGGCAGCCTGAGTCTCTGACGTGCTGATGGGGCACACGGGCTGTGGTTTCCCGGCTGGGTGGGCACGTTTCCACTGCAGACTGAATTGAGATGCACATTTTGGCCCTCCAAGTGGAACAGGGTTATTACTGGCTTCAGAAGTCCCAGCGCATTGCAGTCCCCCTCCCCTTCCAATGACAGGTCAGCCACCAGCTGATGCTTATTCTGCCCCCCTGTGTCCTGGGGTGGGGCGGCTAACAGACAACCCACGCTTCCAAGCCGGGAGCTGCAGTGGCTGGGCAGCGGAGGAGGTTAAGTAAGTGCAGATTAATCAAGATGGCCACAGCGAAGCATAAAGTGACATCACCCTGCAGTGCCCGTGCCCCACAGATTCCACTGTCCCTTACAGCCGCCCAGGGTGTGGGAGCAGGGCCCTGCCCAGCCGCAGCAGGGCGGTATCACTGGAGAAACAACACACGCTGCTTGGCCAGCCTTCGGCTGCTTTGTGCTGGGGAAGCAGATGGAGCTATTGAGGGTGGTGCTATGGGAAGGCAAAGTGGCCTCTTACTGTTAGAATGGGCCAAAAAGGGGTTTGGTGCCAGCTGATTTTTAGGACTCTTTAGGGCAGCGGTTCCTAGCCTTTGCCATAACACAGCACACTCCAATGAGACAGACAAGTCCCCAGCACACCTGCTGTTCCCAGCTGCTCATAAATGTCACATTTACTTACACTTACTAGAGTTACGCGGTGCATGCAACGAGCTGAACAAGGATCAAACGGGATGCTGAGTAATCGAGTAACTGTTCGGCTGCTCGCAGGGTGGGGAGATGGGTCCCGAGAGCAGGCGCCCTTCCTGCCAGCCCCATGGAGGCAGAAAGCAGCATTTACACTGCAGCTCAGCTTCACCAGGCTCCCTGTCCCTTTGCCACAGCTCCCTGGGGGAAGCAGCATTTCAGCTGCCCCCCAGCACACACAGGCTCCTGCAGGGTCGGCGTTTCCCCTTGCAAGGGCTCTGCAAAGAACCACGGCGGGGGAATTTCATGACGCACTTCTGCAGTTCTCATGGCACTGCCACAGCACACCAGCCGATAACCACTCATTTGGGGCGGTGGTGTTGGTGCAAATGTCACGCAGAAATTCGTTTGACGTGTTCGCCCGTTCTCTCTCCCCTGCCCCTTCTCTTCCAGCAGCCACAGGGGGAAGGGACGAAAGGGAGAAACATATGAAAACCAGAAAAAATATCTGGGATATTTTGTTTGTGTTTCATCAAAAAAGGGAAATCATGGAATTTACGCAGCCTTTATGCATTTTTACTTAGGGAAAGGCTGGATTCAATGAAACCGTGGTTTTGAAAGAAAATCCCTCCGGCAGTAATGAGGCAGCTGGTGGCACTCATGGGCCAGACCCAGGATTAACGCACAGACGTTACCTTAATTCTGATGGTGCATTGCGGTGTTAGTGCCCATGAGCAACACGCTGCTCAGGGAGCTGGGGAGAGGCTCTCTTCTGACCAAGGGGCAAGCAAGGGTGGGTGTGCCCAGAATCGCTGCTGGCTCTGGCTCCTCAGACAGAATTTGTTGAACTAGTTGCCGGGAAGGCAGAGATGGCGGTAACCATTACAAGGGGCAATCACTGGGGGCACGGCAGACATGTCACCTTGCCAACTGAGAAGTGAGCAAGTGGGTTCACATGTGAACACCAACTGACAAATCGAGCTCTGCACTAGCAGGAGGCGTTAACGGACTGATAGGGCTCCCTGCCCACTGACCAAACAGGTCAAGTACCACGGGCAACTAGCACCTTCCATGAAACTGGACCTGGAGCAGACCAACTGGACGTAACTGGACCTGGAGCAGACCAACCATGTTGAGTTAGCAAAGGGAACAGGACCAGCCCAGCCACCCCCAGTTCTGGACCAACATCACAGAAAGCACGGCCCACTCACAAGCCTGCTGAGCTCTGCCACACAGTGGTCAAGTCCCCAAAGGTGCACTGGCCACACGCCCTCCCACAGCTCTGAAGGCCCCATACCTCCCTCCAACAGGGGCTCCCCAAAGGAGAACAGCACCCCCACCCCCAAGGTGCTAGTGACCGCCACAGCACAGCTGGGTGAGCCTTCGTCTCCCCAAATGAGCAAAGGCTCGGCCTCTCAGTACTCGTGTTTGCTCCTCCCAGTGAGCTGCTGCGAGCCAGATGGGGTGGGGGAGCCTGGCTCGTGACCGGCCCGCGGAAGAGGAGTGAGCCCCAAGGCGTGTGACGCCAGCCGTTACCACAGCATCCGCGACCAGGTTTCCCAGAAGCCAGAAATGCTTTGGCCGATCGTCAGCAGCTGGGGTCAAGATGACCCGCGCATTAAAGTCGAAGCATCTACAAATAGCTCATGAGAACGAAGGAGGAAACCCATCCCAAAGGCACTTGCTGTGCACAACCCCCAGGCCTCGGCCCCCAGAAAGGAGCTGCTCACCAGCTTTTAACTCCTCCCTGATGGCTAAGGGCTGTGACCTGCCCCGGGAGGAAACAACTGCCCTTTCCTGGGCTGCAAAGTGAGACAGCGCAGGTCCCCTCCGAAGGGGAGTAGGAGGAGGGGGTCAGAATCCTTCCCCCAGCACCCAGCTCCCTCCATGTCCCCAGGGAGTCATGTTTGGGGCTACAGAGTCAATGACCTTAGCTACTCCCTCTCACTGTGCCAATGGGCAGAGCTCTGCCTCCTCCCTCCCTGCAGCATCCCAGGAGCGCTGGAGGAGTTGCATGGGGTGGGTGTGGGACCAGCCCCTCCTCGCAGCGTTTCCCAGGCACAGCAGCGATCTGGCCATTGCCCCCTGCAGTAGCCGACAGGCTGGCGGCACAGCAAGGAAACCCCAAGAGGGCCCTGGCAGTAGCGTGCTGCAGGTCAGTGTCAAAGCCCTGCCATTGTCCTGGGAGTCAGACCTGGGCTAGTACCCGCTCAGGAGCACCCCAGGCCCTGGGCCCAGCCAAACCCAGGGCAGGAGATAATTCAACACCAGCTTTAGCAGAGGGCCCTGAGAGCGCTAGATAGGGAGATCCAGACTTCTGACTACAGAACAGCTGGAGAACCCGTCCATTGCAGCATTGTGTGTCCCTGGTCACCCACCCCAGCCTTCCTAGGCAAAGCTCCCAGAAAGTCCAGCTTCTTTAAGGGTCCCCCAGCATCTCTGCACCCTCTACAAAAGGTAAGCGTAGCTCCCAGCCCGAAGCAAGGGACCTGTGGGGAGCAGAGCCTGGGGACTGTTTCTGTAAGATGCCACATTGTTTTCTCAAACCTCAGCAAGTGGGAAAGCACCTGCCAGAGATGCTCTGTGCCCCTCCTCCTCCAGGGTGTGGCTGCAACTCCCGCTTCTCCCAGCCCCTCTGCTCCTCTGCACCTCTTCCTTTTCCACAAACACAAGGGCTGGGGCCTCCACCCGAGGTCTCCCTTCAGGCAGGCCAGAGCCCAGGGCTCTGCAGTCACTGCTGCTGGGTCTGGGAGGCCCTCCCTGTAACACAGGGAACTCAGGGTTTGCAGAGACTTGGCCCCAGCCACTGCATGGCCTAGAGCTTGGAGAAGGTTCGCTCTGGACCTAGACCCTCGAACTGCACTGTGGGACCTCCCGGAGACTAAGGAACCAGCCAGCTGTGAGCAGAGTCCACACTTTCCTCGGGGCTGCACCAGGGCATCTGCCCCTCTCCTGGCTGCGGCCAGCCTCCCCCAGACGCCACATTTCAGCAAGGCCTTGAGGTGCTCAGCTAAAGCCAGTGCAATGTGTGTGACCTTCCAGGCCCCTCACCTTATGTGAAAGGTCACTTCTCCCCGCTGCCTGGCCATCCATTACCCATACGGGGAGGTATAAAAAATTACATCTGAAAGGACAAAGTTGCCGGAGCCTCAGGACCCAGGAAAATAGATTTCACTGCCCTGCCCATATTTTTCTTCTGACGAGAAGGTGTCGCAAATCTTCGCTTGAATCTTGACACATCTCATCTCGCCTCAGTTAAAGTTTGTATTTATGGGCGGCAGTGCTGACCTCCCCACCCCGGTGCTCTCGCCCTCGCTGCCGGCTCCCCCGGCGGCCCTCTATAAACGACCTGGCCCCCAAATCCCCCTTTGTCGAGCAGCATTATTAGTCTTGCATCCGAAGGCCAGGGGAGTCCGTAATTCTCTGTCTGCTGACATGGGATGAACCTGGCAGCATCACTCTCCCCAGCAGA
The DNA here is from genome assembly GCF_033958435.1 of Carettochelys insculpta. Taxonomy (NCBI): domain Eukaryota; kingdom Metazoa; phylum Chordata; order Testudines; family Carettochelyidae; genus Carettochelys; species Carettochelys insculpta. The sequence goes on from NC_134157.1 coordinate 23,154,070, forward strand.
TTGGCAGGCAGCCCTCGTTTGTCAGGGGCAGACTGACAGAATTACTGGCCCTTAAATGAAACGATATATCTGGGACGTTAAATCTGCTTTCAGTCTGACTGCGCCGGGCCTCCAGGTGGACGTGGCGTGTGAACTGATGGCCAGGCTATTAGTCCAGCTCCAATAACACAACTACCGCACCTGGGGAGGGTCCCCCAGCGCCTCCCTCCCCCCAGGGCTGAGCTGGGTTCCAGGGGAGACAAGTAGCCAGACCTGTCAGCCCAGTACAGAAAATAATTGCCCTCCCCCCAGTGCTTTGCAGGCTCAGCATGGTCCAAGGCCCCTCCAGCCCCACATCAGTCTGCCCATGCGAGCCTGGCTCTTGGGCCCCCGCCTGCCAGGGTGTTCCACCAGCTTCAGGCCACAGCCCACAAGCTGCCTTTCTACATGCAGGTGTGGGACAGGCGGCTGAGCCCAGTGCTCCCCAGTCCAGCAGAACAGGGTTCCCTTCAACCTGCCCACACCCCGCCACAGGTGGGGGCTGGAGAAGGAGGGGCCACTTCAGCTTTGGACTCAAGGCAGGTGTGTTTGGGCCTTGGGCTGAGCTTAGGCCTTGAACCTGGAACCCTAAGGCCAAGTAAACTCAGCTTGGGTCAACCAAAGAGGCCTGGCCTGGCTTCGGTCAGACACATTAGCCAGGCCAGGGCCTGCTGGAAGCCCAGGCTGCCCACCAAGCGTGAACATTCACACCAGCTGCCTCACTACAGCCTCCCCCCAGCCCCGGTTCTCACACCCAGCCACTCCCTACGCACCCCGTGCTAGTAACACCAACAGCCGCTTCGACAAGAAGCAACAAGGACTCAGTCTGTATCTTGCCCCACGTGGCAGCCCCATAACTGCCCCACAAAAGGGTCTGCAGTTGGACCAACTGCCCTTCACACAGTGCACAGTCAACCTGTGGAACTCCCTGCTGGAGGACATTGTGAAGTCCACAACTATCCCAGGGTCTGAAGCGGAACTAGGTAAATTCATGGAGGTGGGGCCACCGCTGGTCATTAGCTGGGCTGGGCAGGATAGTGGGCCTGACCCCTGTCTGCCAGAAGCTGGGAGTGGCTCACTTGATGGTTTTCTGTTCCGCCCATCCCTCTGGGACACCTGGCATTGGTCACTGTCGAAGGCAGGATACAGAGCTGGCTGGACCTGTGTCTGACCCAGTCTGCCTGTTCTCATGTTCCCTGCAATGGCAGTCTCAGCCAGGCAGTGTTGCTGCTGAGCAGCCCTTTAGTTCTGCGCATGCTGCTCACCACCCTTCTTTATACACACCCCTGAGCCAGCGCAAGAGAGGCCCAGAGCTCGGTGCTCAGCTCCCTCTGGGCCCAGCAGCTCTACAAAAGGCTCCAGTGATATTCCTGTATTTGTCTTGTCCCAGCCCCAGCCGGTTCCTCTGTGACCTCTGGTTCTTCCTGGCATCCACGCAAAGCATCTCAGGGCTTCCTGAAGTCTGGCAGGGCCACCAGATCAGGGTGCCAATTTGCTTTGGACAAACGGAAGGGGAGCCGGTGTGGAAGGAAGACAGACAGGCAGCCCCGAGAGGGGTCCCCTTTGTGACTAGCAATCACCTGGCTCCTGGCCAGGGCTGGTGTTTAGACAGGAGCAGCTGCACTCAGAGCTCAGCACTGCCCCTCTCTCCCAGGGAGCATAGGGGTTAACAAGTGCTCCCCAGCCACCTTCATCTGGCAACTGCAAACAAGTCTCTGGTCTCTGGAAACAAGCCCGCCCAGTCCCCAGCTAGCAGGGCCAGTAGCTGCTGGGGAAGCAGCCATGTCCCTCTGCTGGCAGCAGGACCACATTCAACGCAGGTGACTTTTACCAGCTGTCCCCAGGGCAGTGAAGAACACAAGAATGGCCACATGGCATCAGCCCAGGGGCCATCTAGACTAGGATCCTGCCTTCCGAGACCTGCACCGGGAGCCTCCAGCAGATAGCTGCCCTGGAAGTGCCTCTCGGCACCCCAGGAGCGGGCCAGAGCTTTGGCTCATGCTGGGAGGACCATGGAGTAGCTTCAGCAGCAGCTGGTCCCGCCCTGAGTGGAGGAGGTGGGTGCCCAAAGTCTCTCAGAAAAGTATTTTCCAACTAAATAGAGCAATGGCCCTGGGAGTTGACCTCAGCTCTGCCCCCCGCAGGGCCCACACACCAGCCCCACTCCCAACCCTGAAAGTCCAGCTCCACGCTGCACCAAGTGACCCCGACTGTCCCGGGCCCAGCGCTGGGCTCCTCTGCTGTCCCTCACAGAGCAGGCGAGGAGCAGCTGGTTCCAAGCCAGAGGCTCCTGGCCGAGGAAGACTCACACAGCCGGGTCGCTGGGACGGGTGTCTGCCGCCCTCTTCTGAGACCTCTGGGCGGGACAGGCAAGGCTGAGGGACCACAGGGGCCCGGCCTTCCTCCCAGCTGGGCAGGGGAGCCCCAGCTGCCGCATGCAGCTCAGGAAGCACAAGGGAGCTCTGGGTGCCCACAGACTGGTGTGATGGCTTCACAGAGCCAGACCCAGAAGGAATAGTGAGTAGAGTGTACGTGCCCCTACCTGGAGCAGCCTCAGCACCTGCTGTCCCCACGGCCCCTCACTGGGAGTCACCGCGGCCCTACCCAGGAGGGCAAAACACAGTCACCGGTTCGATATGCAGCACGTCTTCCTCGGCCCCAGAATCACTCCCTCCTTTGGCTCAGAGCCACAGGCCTGCGGGGCTCGGCCTGCCACGCTGGAGCGGCCAATGCTACACCCCGCTGGCCCAGGCCAGCCCCAGCTGGGGAAGCTCAGTGGACAGGAGCTGAGGGGACCAGGCACCCGAGCGAGCCCTCCTGCAGCAGGCAGGGCTGTCCTCACTGTGCAAGGAGGGGCCTGGAGGGGAAGCATCTCCCATGAGCCTGGCCAAGCATGAGGTGGGCACCTGGGCAGGTTAGCACTAGTGTAGGGCTCAGATTCGCTGACTAGCTACCCCCTCTTCTGAGTTTTCTGACACAGGCTCTTCTGCAAGGGCCTAGAAACAGCCAAGAAAAAGTGCCTTCCCCTGCCCCGGGTGCAATACAGCACCTCCCTCTTCACACCCAAAGCCACACCAGGTCCCAGGACAGGACCCGGCCCCAGACGCAGCCTTGGCATTCCCATAGCCCTGACCCCTGCCCACTGGCTCCCATGCTACCTGAGTCATTCCACTCCCCAGGGTTCGCGGCCCAGGAGAGAGTCAGGGGCTGCCCAGCTGATGAGCAGAGCTGCTCACAGCCCCCCGCAGCATGTTCCACCTGGAGTGCACCTGCCTTGGTGCACACAAAATTTATTCTGCCCAAGGATGGAAGAGGGACCCTGCCACTCCCCCACCACTCTCGGGGGGCCACCAGAGAGAGCTGACTTCCTCCCAACCTCCTCCTGCCTGCCACACCCTGGAGGGAGCCGAGAACAGCAGCTGCCTAGAAGCCTAACAGCATGGGGCCCAAGCCCTCGGAGGCCTTCTCCGCCACAGACTCCCCGTGCAACCCTGAGCAAGTCACTTAGCCTTGCCATGCCTCCGTTCCCCACCTATACAATGGCATCCGGGGGACAGGAAGGGCTTTGAAGATAAAGCCTTTCAGGGGCTGAGAGGCGCTCAGAGGCCATGGACACAGGAGCCCTTTAAGCCTCTCTGCTGGATGTCACCCACCCTTGCTCCCCAGAGCTACTGCACAAAAAAGGAGCAGCAGGGGATGCTTGAAAAGGCTCCACTCTTGGCTTTCCCCACATCTGGGGCAGCCGCCTAGCAGGGCGCTTGGGAGACTAGCAGGGCTGGCACATCCCACAGGGTTATGCCCCTTTCCAGGCCTCCTCTGCAGGTTGGCTTTGAAACCTGCCCAGTGAGAGGTGAGGGGAAGGTCGGCACGCTGCACGCTGCCATGGTGCCACTTCCGGGGCGGGAACCAGCTCCTGAACCCAGTGCTGAGAGGTCGCAGCAGCCGCTGGCAGGAAAGCTCCCACGGGACTACGGACACTGGCTGGGAACAGGGCTGACCAGCCTTAGCCAAGGCAACTCGCCCTCCTCCTGAGTCCCGGAACTCCCCATTACAGGACTTAACTTCCCTTTTAGCCATGCCAGGGGCCCAGAGTCACACCGGGAAGTGAGTGCTTGTGGACGTTCCTCTCCCACCGGCATGATCCATTGGCTCTGTGGGCCATGGGGGGGGTGGAGAAACCAGCCTGGGGACTGCTGGGCCATCTGGCTGCCATGGGAAAAGCAGGCACAGAAAGAGCCACCCCACGCCAGTGTGAGGTGAGAGCGAGGGGCAGGCTGGGCACAGGGGCACAGCACCGCAGCAGCCGGCACAGTGGGCTCTGGCCCAGGGCGGGGTCCCTACCATTGCTGTGACACAAACCAGTAATAACCCCTGCAGCCCGGCCTGTGGGCAGCTCTGCTCTGGGGCACGGCTCCATGCTGGGGAGCAGGGTCCAGGCACCCCGCCCCAGGGGAGGAGGCAGCTTTAGGTGACCTGGTTTGCTGCAAAAGCCAATCCAGCACCCAGCACACGCAACAGCCACCTCCCTGGTTTGGTCTAGGGGCTGTGGTGCCCCCAGGGTCCATGACCAACTCACAGCTGCGGGCAAACCTCACTCCCAGCAACCGCTGTGCATGGAGCTGTGGTGTGGGTGGGGAGGGGAGACAGAATTATGTAGACACACAGCTCCTGCTCCAGGGGAATAGAAATCTGACCCCCTGTTCCCACCAACTCACCTTCATCTGGAGTGCAACACACAGGGGCAGGGCCAGAAATAGCCCCACTTCCTTCTACTTCAAGAGGAAGCAACATTCTTCCCTCCCTACCTAAAGCACTGTGTGGTCAGGCTGTTCATTGCCACAGGGCTGCCAGATTCCACTCCAGAGGTTGCTGCATTTCCTTCCCACGCACCTCAGTCTCTCTATATGGCTTCCTCCTTGTTGGCCTTCTGTTCACTAGCAGTCACAAGCATCGGCTGGAAGTGAACTCAGGAAAGCCGCTGACTAAAACACTTCACCAATGGGTCTTTCCTGAGCCACACAAACCCAATACTGCCGGGAAACCAGCCCAAGCCACAGAGGGCCAAGAGGTCTCTGGCCCCCAGCTGCCAGCCTCCTGATGGCTGAAAGCTCGGCCACAGCAAACACAAAACCAGCAAATCAGGGTCCAGGTGGTGCTGTCCTTGCAGGGGTTTCACTGGGATGTGCTGGGGTGACAGCCACTTCTGTAGCCGGTGCCCCAGGTGCAGCCTCTTGCAGTGCAAGGCACTAACTCAGCCAAAGGGCCTGGGCTCGCCCCCCTCCTCTCACCCGTCTGGAAGGGTGGAAACTCTGCTGCCAGCCTGTTGTACGCTGACCTTTGGGAGTGGGCAGTGCCAGTGATCTCCAGGGAGCTACACCCACCACAGGCCTGACTCACTAACCGAGGGCCCTGCTAGTGGCAGCCGTGTCCTGGGAGCGATCAGGTGGGGTTTAAATCACTGCCCTCCCCTGGCGTTACTGGCACGGGCGCTCGGGAGCGAGGGGCCAGGTGAGTGACCCACGGCTGCCTCCAGGGAGTGCTGTCCCTTGCTGCCCTGGTGCGGAGCGGGACCTTTGCTTACCAGGCAGCATGATACCCGCAGCCCTGACAAGGTGAAGCCCCAGCACTGCCCTTGTGCAGCAGGTATCGCTCTGGGGGAAGGGGTGGCTGGATTTGTGTTCCCATGGAACAAAGCCACATCTGACAATAGCACTACAAGGCTACCCAGCAAGGCGTCCGCTAGCTGAAGCCTCTGTTTACAATCTCTCCTGCCAAACAATCGCCCCTTCCCAGAACACTGATACGATTGAAAGGAACAAAACCCGTGGCCACAATGCAGCTTCCTGGCACTGGGCTGGGCTGGGCAGGGCGGGGTTATTTGAGGCCGGGACGCACGCTGCCATGCTCTGGAGGCCAGGAGGGGCCGGTGTGCGAGAGACACCTTCTGAGCAGGCAGGGAGAGGCGCAGAGCCGCAGGCAGGCTGCAGCCACTCTGGAGATGGCTGCCCCCAGTGAAGCCGCTCTGTAAGCTCCTGGGGACACCGTGCAGGGAGCCGCTCTGGAGCTGGCTGCCTTTCCCTTCCAGGGCAGCTCAGGCCCAGGGCCCAGCCTCCAAGCTGTGCCACGATGGGGGCCCGGGCTGCCTGGGAGCTAAGTCCAGCTCTCCGGTTCCCCTGCCCACTCCAGCAGTTCACTTTCCCAATGGCTTGTGACGCGCCCTGCCCGGCCCGCCCCCGCCACCAACCCTCATTTGGTCATCCATGCTCTCCTGGTGCAAGAATCTGCGTCCCCCAACTCAGGCCTTGGACGGCTTCTCGGAGGAGCTGGGCAAAGAGGGTCAGAGCGAAAGAGACTCTCCCTGAACACATGTGCAAGGACTTTGAGCTGGGCCTGAAGAAATCAGCTCCATCAGGGATGTGCCTTAGGCCTGCTGCCTTGGGAGAGCTACAGAAAACAGCCCGTCCAAGGCTTGCTGCTGTCAACGTTAAGGAGCCCCCCTGCTCCTCAATTCCTGGCAGACAGGCAGGTCAGAGCAGCGCCCGCAACAGAGCCAGCTCTTCAAAGGCCAAACTGACTCCTACAGGAGCCTCACCCACCTTGGCAGCTTCACACCAGGCATAAATCTGACCCAATCCCAGCACAGCCCTCTGGGGCTGACACCCCCCACCACACCCCTACTTCAAACACAGCATGGTGGTGAGGGGGGAGAGACCATCCTGCACAGAATAAATAATGCGATACTTCCTGTAGGTCCTACAGAAACAAATGCATGGCCACATGCAGTCAGGCCAAAGGACACACATACGCTGCTTGGCTTATGCTTATGCTTAACAACAGAGAACGGCCACAATGGATCAGAGCAAAGGTCCATCCTGCCCAGTGTCCTGTCTTCTGCCAGTGGCCAATGCCAGGTGCCCAGAGGAGTGAGCACAACAGACACTCAAATGCTCCGCCCCCTGCCGCTCATTGCCAGCTTCTGACAAACTGAGGCTAGGGCCACCTTCCCTGCCCATCCAGCTAATAGCTACTGACGGACCTGCCTTCCATCAACCCCTCTAGCTCCTTCTGGAACCCCTGTACAGCCCTGGCGAGCTCCGCCCAGGCTGACTGCACGCTGCATGCAGAAACACGTCCTTCCATTCGTTTCAAACAACGCCTCCTTATCCGCACTCCCCAGGCCAGCCACGATTTTACAGTCCTCTGGCGCAGCCCCCCGAGCCGCTGTTCTTCCACGCCGAAAGCGCCAGCCACTAACCGCTCCTCACAGGGCTGCCGCGGAAGGGACAGGAGAGGACTTGAAAGGAAAACACAGTAACCTGCCCGAGGACCAGACCCCTCCCCACTGCCATGCGTGAAGGAGGTTCCGGAGGGCAGGGCTGGAAGGCAGAACAGGGTGGGAGAGTTCTGGGGGTCTACAAGGACGCTGTCTGCTTCCCCCTTCAGAGAACTGCAGCTGGAGCAGCCTGGCCCAAGTGATCTGGGTGCAGCTCCAGCTGGGGCTTGTTCAGGGACTGTCCATGGCTGACTTGGCTCCTGAACCTCTGAGCTACATCCTGCACATGCCACACTGGGCTCCACAGCAGCTGGGAGCCCTGCAGGGAGGCACCCACCCCCAGTGGGCGTTGTGGGGCAGCAAACTGCCCTGTATCACCCTGGTCTCCATGAGCCCAGCAGGAGCTGCCATTCCAAGGGCAGGAGACATGCCCTGCCCACCTGTGGTGAAGTGGCGGGGCGGTGGGGGGAGGAATTTTACCCCCCAACTTACGTTGCATCTGTTTCCTACTGTCCTGCAGAGACCCAAGGTGTGTGCCTCAGTTTCCCCAGGAGCAGCATCAGTGCAGAGCAGTGATGGGAATCTGTGTGGTGCCTTCTCACACATAGGCAATGGGGCTCCATGGCCATTTGTAACCTAGGCAACCAGGTGACACCCTTCTTCCCTGGGAAGCCAGTCAAAGGCAGGAGGAGGGGCCTGGCCGGTTGAAGTGGAAGTGGGCTGTGGAGTGAGGCAAGGCAGACCGGTCTGGCTGGAGAGGGAGGAAGGAGGCCAGGGCCTGGCTCGGGGACTCCCTCTGGGCCCCTCCCCACGCTGGATGGTACTGACGGCTGCTGGTCCCTGTGCTGACAAGTCTGTTCTAGGCCGCTTCCCTGTCGCCTGAGAACCCGTCTGCTCTCCTGCCGAGCAAGAGTCACGTCTGCCTGTGGGTGCGGGGCAGGGCCTGGGGACCCCACACACCAGAACAGCGCAGTGGGCCACTCAGCCAGGGCCCACTTGTGCGGGAAGGCACTCAGCAGGGCCTGGCGTCCTGGCCTGACCCCCCAGGCTGTTGAGAGTCCAGGCAGATGCCGCTGGTGCAGAGGAGTCCCCAGGCCGGTGACCCTGCCCTGCAGGCTGAGGGGAGACGTGTCTCAACGACAATCCCCATCACACTCGCGGCATCCCCAGGCACCTGCTCTGCTCGTCACCAGGCAGCAGGAGCCCAGCCCTCTGTCCAAGGAGACAGGCTGAGTGGTTGCCTCTTCTCCCTGTGCACCAGCCCTGCTCCTGCTGGCACCTGCGCAGCAGCACCAAGCGCATGGAGGGCAGGAACCCAGAGAACTGGGCAGCAGTGCCCCCCCAGTCTGCTGGTGCACACTCCAGGTAGGGTCCCTGGGGCACAGGCAGCTCTCTGGCAGGGCCTGGGCTGAGGCCCATTAAACTCATTTCAGACAGGTCAGCATGCAGCCAGCAGGAGGGGTCAGACCTGGGGAGCCGGGGGTTCCCATTTCGCAGTGCCCATGCTTGGAGTCCTGTCCCCTACCCAGCGAGAGGCTGCCTGGGTGACCTAGTGCTGAGCCCATGGGCTCCTGGCCATGCCACACAGCAGCTGGACTGGGGCGGCTTTGTCGTTCTCACACTGCTGTCTCCCCTCTCCAGCCCTCCCCAGGCCCAGCTTGGGGCCTGGGCATCTGTGTGTTCCCAGGAGTGCGTGGGCGGCTGCTGGCCAGCGGCTGAGGAGGCAGCTCCTTGTGGAAGTCAGCTACAGGGTGGATTCCTCCCAGGCCAGGGACACATCAGGCGCACTGCTCACTTACACCCTTTATTGCAGTCCCCTCTGTGCCAGGCACGTGTCAGCCACTCTGTCTGTCCCATCCCCTCAGGTCCCCTCTTGGAAGGCACCTCCGGGCCCCTCCCTCCAGCGACCGGGGAGCCAGCCAGCCAGCCACCTACCTCCAGCTCCTTGAAGTAGATGCAGCTCCGTGCCCACTCCACGATGGAGAAGAGGGTCTGGTCGGCCATCTTGCACATGAGGCCAAAGGTGCTGAGTTTCTCGTGCCGTCCTTTGCCCTGCTCCTGTTGCAGACAAGCCAGGATCCGTGCCTTGACCTGGGGCTCGTCGGGCTCCAGCTGCAGCAGCTTGAGAATGAGCTCGGGGATGTCAGGCGGGGAGCTGCTGGGATAGGCATCTGGATACACGTAGCTGGCCACAGGCTCGTGGGGACTTGTGTAGTGGTCGGGGTACTCGGACTTGATGGCGCGGTTGGGAAAGGAGGGGTAGTGGTAGCCAGACAGTGCCCCGTGGCTCGGCATGGCCATGCCCAAGGACGGCGTCCCGTAGGGGCTTCTGTCATAGTCAACTGGAGTCATGGCGGCCGGGTTGGGCGGCAGGCTCTTGGACATGGAGTGGATGCCGTGGATGGAGGAGGACAGGTTGTAGTCACTTTGCACTGGGGACACAATCTGAGGCACCGTCTCCAGCTTAAAGCCATTGGCACGTATCAGAGCTTTCTTCTGCTGCTTCAAAGCGCGGTCTCGCTTGTACATGGGGCCGAATTTATTTCTGCCACCTCGCATCCGGTCCGCTCGCACGGCTGTGGACAGAGAGAAAGCACGCCTTTGGCATTCAGCTGAGCCCGAGGACTCCCTCTCTTCCTGAAAGGCCATGGAAAATACCCTGGGCTCTCTACAGAGGGCAAGGGGGACAGGAGACGGGAGAGAAGCAGGGAAAGGCTGGACCAAGCCCAGATACCCTCTTTGTGAAACAAGGACTCTTGGCCAGCAACAGCTCCAACATGGGAAGTATCAGAGGGGTAGCATGTTAGTCTGTCTGCAAAAACAACAAGAAGTCCTGTGGCACCTTATAGACGAACAGATACTTTGGAGCATAAGCTTTCGTAGGCAAAGACCCACTTCACCAAATATGCATCTGACAAAGCGGGTCTTTGCCCATGAAAGCTTATGCTCCAAAGTATCTGTTCGTCTATAAGGTGCCAAAGGACTTCTTGTTGTTTTTGTCCATCGCAGGAGTAACGGATGGCTGCCTCGGGACACAGGGCGTGGTGCAGAGTGTCTCTTGGGGACTGTTATGCACCTCTCAGCAGCCAGTAGGGGGTGCTGTCCTAGTGCCCTGGAACATCAGGTCAAGGACGTACCCCCTTCCTGAGTGTCCTTGTCCTCCGTGACTGTGCTGCTCCTCACTGGGGTCTACATAAGTGGAACAGACCTGCCCTCCGAAAGGCACAGCCCCAGCTGCAAGGCCACCTTCAGCTACTTCTCACACTGGTCCTCGCGAGCCATCAAACCCAAGAGCTTCACATGCAGAAAACCCTATCTCAGCAGCACTGCCTAGTCTCCCTGCTGCACCACCAGCCTTGCAAGACAGGTGCCTCCCTTAGCGCCCCAGCCCTGCAGTCAGCTGAGTGTGTGCAACTGGCATCTTTCATTTTAAGAGAAGGCAAAGCAAACTACGTTTCCAGTGCTCAGACTAGCAGGGAAAAGCTTGTCAGGGTGAAGGCAGGAGACAAACAACACCCGAGTGCCTGTTTTTTTAAAGTCTTGGGATTTTGAAGTGTAACCTCCTGATTTTCTGGTGCACAGCTTGTGATTGTTAACGGACAGGGAATCTATTGGGGGATGTCGTTGATTTGGACCCCATTGTCTCTCCTTCCGCTCAGTCCCTTCCACCATGACCATGGCATGCAGGACATGTGGTCAGGGGAGCGCCCCAAAACACATCTGCACTTGGTGCAAACCAGACTTGCCCCATTGACTTCAGTGGGACTCGAGTGAGTTACACCACCTGTGGGTCTCGCCCGCCCTCTGTATTCATAAAAGTGGTTAAAAGAAAGACTCTGCCCAACAGGCTTCTCCCACTGAGCTGCCAAGTAGAACCTCTCTCCTTTCACAGAGACGGATGTTCTCTCTGTACCCTACCAGGAACACCAGAATGTGTCACCGCTCTAGGAAACAGGTGCTTCTTTGCAACACAAGACCATTCACCTCTCTCTGAGGTGGTTCTCAAGAGCATTTGTGCTTTAAAAAAAAAAAACAAAAAAAACACACACTTGGAAGAGCCTCAACTAGCTGAAAGCTCCGTGCTGGAGATGTGCGCAGCTGGACGTGCAAAAGGAGAGGCGGCTGGTGAACCCACTGCTTGAGAAGCCAGGGGAAGATGTGCACAAAAGGGGAAAGCAACAAGCTTTGCCACCCCACGCTGAGTGGGGAGCTCAAGTGTTGTGGTTCAGCTGTTATTTCTGAGAAAGGCTTCTCACTAACCTTCCCTTTCCTTGCAGCCTCAGAAACCCGCTGCAGCAACCTTTGATGTGCAGCAGAACACAGCGCTGGCCCAGGGTCTCAGCCACAGGCTGGAGACATGGGAGGGACTCAAAGCCAGCTGTGAGGCAGGGGATGTTTGCCAAGACTTTCCTTGAAGGGGCACTCCATGGCGAATCCCACTGTCTCCTCCCTCATTCCTTCCTGCCGACATGGAAACAGCCTGCAGTGGACGGGGGGGACCTGGCTAAGGGGATACAGGACACTTCCCTTTCTGCCACTGTTTGAGAGCCCCTCCCAACGGCTGGGCACTAGATTACATGGCTGCCTCGGGCCAGTCCCTCACAGAGAGCCCATAAAAGCCACCTCCACGGTCAGCTCCCTTGGTGGGCAGCCTCCACAGAAAAGCCACACACTGAACGAGCCAGACACCAGACTCCACTTCCCCCCTTTGCCTTTGGCCACACTACAATGGTTTGTACCTACATCCAGAGCTTACAAGGGCATCAGAGCCCCAGTGCAAAGGGAGAGGCCAAGGCAGGTTTCCATGCCCACTGGAGTCCCCTCGTCATGTGCACCTGTACCACTGCTAGAGAACAGCTTGTGAAGACACATCCATAGAAACGCTCCTGCACCACAGGCTGTGGGGTACGCGAGGGAGATCTCCACAGCGCCTCATGGGCTGGAGCTGTTCTGTAGAATAAATGGAGGCACTAGGGCCGCAGGGGGCATCTTTCATGAGCAGGAGAGGAGCACACCCTTCCCTTCTTTACAAGCAGAACCCGAAGAGAGAAGAGCGCTTACGTTCGCGTGTGCTCCCCTGGCCGCTCACCTGCGCTCACAGGCACCTTGGTGTTGGCTGCATCCCAGCTGGGTTATTGTGCGGCCACAAACACAAGGTTCCGATCACAGGTGGGAACCTGGGAGCTGGGGCAGGGGGAGAGGTTAGAAAAGCAAAGATCCCGTGTTCGTTCGCCTGCCTTCAGTAACAAGATGAAACAGGAGGCACGGGTTTCTCCAAAGACGGAGAGCCAAATGGAGGGAGCCTGCAATTCCCAACTTGTGGGCGTCCCACACCCAGTCCGAGCTGACATCTTTGGGGCTGTGGGGGAACGAACACACATGCCAACCCCATTTACACACCCTCGCTCACTCGCTCGCATGTGCACATGGCAACCGAAAAAGATCAGCCCTCGCTTAAGTGCGCTCTGCTGTGAGCGAAGACTCAGTGATGCTGCAAGGAACGGCGCTGTGGGCACTCCTGTATTTCATTCTAATCCCACCCCCGACTTTCCCCAGGGTATCTACGAAGTGGGGCAGCAGCATGCACACCTCCCAAGCAAGGACATCTGAGTATGGGCAGAATTAGACACCGTGCGTTCATTCAGCTCCATTCTAGACAGAAGCACCTTCCCTGCCGCTCCGCTCCAGGGGAGTACAGGAGCCAGCTCGGCCAGGCTACTAACACTGGACTCCGGGCGGAGCACGCCTGACAGAGCAAGGTTACCGGCCAGGTTCCTGCCTGCAGCTCCTCCCCCACATGCCCACTGTGCTCTTAAGATCTGCCTCGAATCACCCTTTGTGTTGTTAAAATTCCCCCTGGATTTGCATAGCCCATACAACAGGCCCTCTCTGTCCCATCTCCCACTCCCAGCCCAGCACTGGCCTATCCTCCAGCCCTGCACATAATCACACTGAGACCTTCTCCCCGGTCTCTGCATCCCACTTGCCCCTGGCCTGCACCATGCAGCATCTCTGCCCCTCGGCTGCACGTCCAGTTCTGCAGCGCATTGGGGTTTCTGTGCCCAGTGCTCCCCAGGAGGAGCCTGCCTACCGTTGTGTTGGGCTGTCTCTCTAGAGCAGGAAGCTGTGCCGTGATGAGCACAAAACAGCTGCACTCTGTGAATGCCAAGCAGCGCCAGAATCAGCCCCCAGCTCTCTCGGGGCCACACTGCCAGGCTCCCAGGGGAGCTGTCTGGTTCTTCTGAGATACGCTGATGAAATGGTGCTGTTCGCATAGCCCAGACCTCGCAGTGGCCTCGCCTCGTGAGTCTCACTAGAGGCCTCTGTCTGCACCCCGCCTGCCTCCTAAATCAGAGATTTCAGGCTTGCATTTGTCCCACCGAGCGGAAGGGTCTCTTCCGACGCATCACCCCCATGCTCTGCCCAGGAAACACGAATCACTAAGAAAGCCGGGAGCTCCAGTTTCACTGCCCAAGGCAGACAGTCGAGTTGGGAGGTCATTTAACTCTGGTGATCCCTGGTGGATAAGCAGCTGCAGAGTTCCACCCCGCCGCGCAGAAGGAGGGGAAAGGCAGCATTGAAGGGACAGGCAGCAAATACTCTGGCTTTGCCTCCCAGCCACGCACACACCCCCAGGCCCCCACGTTCAGCCCTGCTGCAAGCCAGAGGAGCAGGCACAGTCAGAGGAGCGCAGCTCCACTGCCAGCTGGGAACTGGGCTCTGATTTCAGTATCTCTCTCACCCATTCACAGGAACAGAGCGCGAGTTGCCATCCCCAGGGCCAGCAGCCACGCTCTGCCTGCAGCCTGCTCCAGTGCCCGGCTGCTCTCAGTGACAGGCCGGAATGCTGGTACGCTATGCCTCACCCGGGGCCCCTGGGTGGTACTTCCTTTGTAACGATAGTGGTGCCGGAGCTCAGGCCATTTCTCACTGGCGCAGCAAGCCCTGAGGTGCTGGAGCTACAAACTGCCAAGCCCAGAGACGCCAGAGCTCAGCCCCTGCAAGCCCTGGCCCAAATTGAGCCCTGCCTCAGGGAATCCAGACCATTGGCTCAGGCACTGTTTGCAAACCATCGTCCGGCAACGATGCTCTTTTAAAAACGCCACTCAGCGCCACGCCCTAACGCGGGCTGCCCAGGGCGGGAGAGCGCCTGGGCCGCTCGGCGCCGCGCCCTAAGGCGGGCTCCCCGGGGCAGGAGAGCGCCTGGGCTGCCTTGGCAATTAAATGTTCTGTCCTGCTCTTAACTCTTCCGCCCCAAAAGCCTTCTGCCTCCTTCCTGATTGGGAACGGGACGAGCTTCTATTCTGGGACAAGCAGTACTTTGTGGTCAACCCCCACTTTGCCCCTAGCCCCACGCGAATGGAGCCCCAAGTTCCCCCGCCCTGCCAAGGCAAGAGAGAGCCACTGGCCCCAGCCCCACCTGCCCAGGGCTTTTGATTTGCTCTAAGATGTAACTTTTCTTTTTTTCCATTTTTTCTTGCCTGCTGTTTATAATTGTTTTTTCCTGCTCCTGAGTCCAGCGCGCGCAGTGAGGCTGTGCAACATCCGCGCTCAGTGCCGTGTAAAACAGTCACACAGGACACCCAGCCAGCCGATTCTGCCATCAACCACACCAGCAGAAATCAAGCCTGACATCAGTCAAACAACCCCCTGCAAAACTGGCGCGAAAGCCCCTGTGCTGCTCGGGGAGAACGAGGAATTCCCACTACAGCGAATGGGGCAAAAGAAAAGTCATATTCTCACTGTTGCCTCTGGCCATTTTCTCCTGATTCTCACCCTGCATGGTGTTTCCCCAATGCCTCACCTCCGGGAGCGGTGCAGAGAGCAGGGCACGGGGGTTGCATTGGAAAACACACACACACAAACAAACAAGCCCTCCAGAACATTCTCAAGCCGTTCCACCCGCGAAGCAAGTCCTGGAGGCGTGACTCCCTCGTGCTGATAACCCAGGAGGCAAATCAGAAGAGCCCCCCGCCTGCCGCCTTTTACAACAATCCCTGTTTTGGGAGGGGCCCCAGTTCAGGGTTTTGAACGCTGCGGGGTTGGCTCTGCTTTGCATCCGGGAGACTGAGGAAAGAAAACAGGCAGCCCTGAACAGAGAGGTTACTTGGACCGCCACTGCTACAATGAGAGCCAAGGCCTGCTGCTAGTCACCATTTAATGCCCAGCCCAGCGGTGCCAGGCCATCTCGTACCCTAACAAAACGGTACCCCGGAAGCTACAGAGCCACTGACCAAACCCAAATCGCATTTCATTAAAAAGAAATTAACTGAAATTTGAGCACAAGGAAGGAATCGTTCCTTCTGCCCTAAGCAGCTGCCCTAGCCGGCCTGGGGCCCGATCCTGTGCACCCTCAAGTCCCAGTGAGCCCAATGGGGGATGCAGACACATCCCAGGACCAGGTCCAGCCTAGGCACCTCTTCCCCCAGCACGCACACCCAGACACCCGCCCGCTGACCGCGCTGCGCCTCCCCGGAGCACACAGCACTCAGTGGCCGGCGGCAGACAGGGCCTCTTACCTTCGAGTCTCATCCCCACGGTCAGGCACTTCTGGAAGCGGCAGTAGGGGCACCTCTTCCGCTGGGTTTTGTCGATTTTGCAGTTCTGGCTTTCGGTGCAGGTGTAGTGCTTGTTGTTTTGCACCGTCCTCTTGAAAAAGCCCTGGCGGCAATAAGAGGAGGCGGGAATGCCGGGTATGAACAGGCCGGCGCGGTGTGCCCTGCAGCCGGGGGAGGCAAGGCCCTGCGCGGGGCTGCTGCGAGCACAGCTGAGCGTTGCTGGCCTGGAAAATTTCCTTCCAGACCCGCCAGCCTCGGCACAGAGGAGCCCGGGGCCTCGGCCGAGCAGCAAGAAAAACGGCTCGCAGGCGACCTGCTCCATGTTGGAGTTGGCGACTTATATCGCCTGGCCCCGTGCTCCGGGTGGGGGGTCACCTAAGGAACCGCGCAAGCGATTCCCGGCCCTGGGCTGGAGCGCGCTCAGCCGAAAAGCCAACAGCCCCTGGCAGAGCCGCAGCCGCTCCGCACCCCCACCCCGGGCTGCCAGGACGCGCCGCCAGCTGGGCCGCTCCGCCTTCCCCTGGCGGCTCCGGTGCCCCGGACCGAGCGCCCCCGCCCGCAGCCGGGTCACGGCGGCCTTGGGGGCTGGACCCCGCGCCCGCCAGGAAAGCCTTTGGTGTCTCGTGTGCTGTGCGCGGGGGCCCGATGCGCGCCGCGCCCTAGGCCAGGGGTCCCCAGCGGCCGGGACTCCCCGGCTCCCACGGGCCTGCGGCCGCGCCGCCGCTGCACCCCGGCAGATGTGGTTCTTACCCAGCGTGGGGAGCGCAGCTGGCTCCCGCTGACGGGCGCTATGTCCGCACCGCGCCTCGCCGCGCCCGGCAGGGCCGGAGCAGGAGCCCAGGGGGCCAGGCCCCTGGCGGCCTCCGCCTCAGCCACCGCTCCGAGGCCAGGCGGGGACTCCGGCGCTGGGAGGGGAGCGTCCCGCCAGGCCGGCGAGTGCCCGCGGCCGGGGCCCCGCGTCCCGCAGCGCTGCGCCTCTGCGCCGGGCCCGGAGCGGGCAGCGCAAACCGCAGCGCGTCCTCCGCAGGCGGCGCCCGGCCCGACGCCCCGGC
This sequence comes from Carettochelys insculpta, assembly GCF_033958435.1. Taxonomy (NCBI): domain Eukaryota; kingdom Metazoa; phylum Chordata; order Testudines; family Carettochelyidae; genus Carettochelys; species Carettochelys insculpta. Next base: position 23,170,971 of record NC_134157.1, read on the forward strand.
CGGTTCGTTGCAGGGGCCCGATCCCCGAGGGGCGGCAGCGAGCCCGGGCCCCGGACCGCTCCGGGCGCCTGATCTCGTTTGCTACGAGCGCGGCGGGAGGCCCGCGAGCCCCTCTCCGAAGCGCCCTTGGCACGGGGACCGCCCGGCCTGGGGAGCCCACAGCCGCCCGCGGGCCGAAGGAGGAGCCGACCGCAGCCGAGCGACCTGAGCGCCGACAAAGCCCGACTGCGGGCCGGGCCGGGCCCGTCGGGGCGGGGCTGAGGTCACAGGCCGGCCGGGAGCGCAGCGGGGTCGGTTCCCGGAGGGCGCGGGGTCCAGCCCCCAAGGCCGCCGTGACCGGCTGCGGGCGGGGGCGCTCGGTCCGGGGCACCGGAGCCGCCAGGGGAAGGCGGAGCGGCCCAGCTGCAGGTCGCGGCCGAGCGCACGGCCGGGGCCGTCTCCAGCCTCGAGGGCAGCCTGGGCTTTCCAGCGCCCGGCCCAGCGGAGGGGCAGCCGCGCCCCCGGCCCGTAACTCCGGCGCGGCCGCAGCTCGCAGGCAGGCGCAGCTCAGAGCGCACAGCCCCGGGCAGCGGCAGCGGCAGCGGCGCCCAACGAGTTCCCGGCCTGGCGGCCCCGCCCGGCCTCCCGCCAACGAAACCCGCGGGCCCGGCCCGGGCGCTCCGCTGCTGGCCTGGAAGGGGCGCCCGGGCGCAGCTCCTACCTTGCAGCTCTCGCAGGTGAGCAGCCCGTAGTGGTACCCGGAGACCTTGTCCCCGCAGACCGGACACAGCTCGTCCAGGTCCTCATCGTAGCTATAGTCCATCGTCCGGCGGCCGCTGCGGAGCGAGAGCGGGTCAGAGCCGGGAGCCCTGCAGCCCGGCCCGCCCGGCGGGGAGCGGAGCGCAGCGCAGCGAGCGGAGCGGAGCGCGGCAGGTAGGCGGTGGGCGCTGCGGGCGGAGCCCTTTATAGCGCCCGCGGCTGCACCTCCAGCTCGGTGCGGGGAGTGACCAGCCCCCACGGGCGGCGGGGGCGCAGCCGGGAGCGAGGGCGAGGGCGAGGGCGGGGGCGGGGAGCGGGCCGGCACTCGGGTGCCACCCTCGGCTCTGGCGCTCAGGGCCGGGCCCTCCTCGCCTGCCCGGGTGCTGGGCGCTGCCGGGCCCGGGGCCCGAGGGGTCCGGCTGCGCCCATCCGGCTCAGGGAGGCGCGGGACGGCCCAGGCCGGTCCCGGCTTCGTCCCTCCAGGCAGCTGCTTCCAGGGGCCAGGCTACTGGGCACGTCGGGGCTGAGCCAGTCCGTGGAGGCCGCGCAGGGTTGAGCTCCGACGGCACCGCGGGCGGCGGGATCCCTCGGCCACCCCCGGCACTCGGGGCCGCAGCTGCCCGAGGCGCCGGCCGGAGGGAAGGGGCTCGGACAGCGCCGCGGCGGGCGGGCAGAGAGCTCGGGCTGGGCCCAGGGCGCAGTGGCGGTGCCGAGCGGTGGCTGCCCGGGGGCCTCCCCCCGTTGCCCCGGCCCTACCGCATGGACCGGCACCGCCGCACCCGGCTCCAGGGACCTGCGCGGGGGCCGGGCGCTGCTGCTGCTGCCCCCGGCCCGGGGCTGAGCCCCGCGGATCCTGCTGTGCGGGCAGCAGCGCTCGACCTAGCCCGGGCTCGCCGGCTGCGGCGGCTTTGCACCGCGGGGCCCCCGGTTTCCCGGGCCGCAGGCAGCTGCTCCTGCTCCGGCTCCAGCCGCCGCTGCACCGCGAGCCCCAGCAGCGGCCGGGCGGGCCCCCCGGCGGAGGGGTCAGCGCTGCCCCGAGCCCCGCTGCTTTATTGGGGGCGGGGGAGCGAGACCAGTCCTGCTGCGGGCTCCTAATGGACCGGCCCCGCAGCTGCCCCCCCGGCTCAGCTACGGCTCCTCACTGGCTCCGGCGGCAGGGACCGGGGAGTAGCTTTTTCCAGCCGGCCCCGGCCGCTTTCCCGCCGGGAGCCCCCAGCCCCGACGGCAGGCGGGCTCCGAGCAGGCGGCGGGCAGGGGTCGAGCCGGGCTTTGCTAAACTCCACCCGGCCACAACCGTCCCCTGCGCCTTGGACAGCTGCGGCCCCCCGGCTGTGGGAGCGCGGGGCAGAGTTAAGGTGACGGGGTCAGAGTCGGCTTCCCGGCCGGGCGCTCCCAGGTTCAGCCCCCGCCGCCCCCGGGGCAGGTTTAACCCAGCGCCCCAGCCCCCACGTCCCTGCCGGGCGCACTGACCCGGGCGGGCAGGGGGAGCACCGTGCGCCCGGCCGGGGGGCGCTGGAGCTCCGCCCGAGCCGCTCTCCGAGGGGCTGTACGGGAGCGGGGGGCGCCCTCCGGGGAGCAGCGCAGCGCCCGGCCCGGCCCGGCCCGCCAGACGGCAGGAACCCAAAGCGGCGGCGCCGCAGACGTGCGCAGCCCGAGCGCAGGCCGGGCCGTCGGGCGCTGAGCACCGGCCACTGCCCCGGCGGAATCCGGCCCTGGCTCCCGCGCTCGGGAAGCCGCCAGCGGGCGGGCCGGGCCCGGGAGAGCGGCGGGAGGGACACGGCCCGTGCGCCGCTCCGGCTCCAGACCAGCGGCCGCTGCCCCGGGCCCGGCGTGACCCCGAGGCGCCGCCCCGCCCCGGGGAGCTGCCCGAGCGCAGGCTGCAGGCCCGGGCCCTGGCGCTGCCGCGGAGCCCAGCGGAGCGTCCCCCGCCCCGCCCGGGGCCGTGCTTCGGGGGAGGGGCGCTCCGGGCCGGGGCCAGCGCAGCCTGCGGGGGAAACGGCCCCGACTGGGAGCAGCGCCCCCGGCTGGCTCCCGCGCGCAGTGCGCCTGGCGGGGCGGAGCGCTGGGCCCAGCGCCTGGCGGCCGAGGCCGGAGCGAAGGGGGCCCGAGGCCGCTCCGCGCTGCTCAGGCCTCAGCGCCAACGGGGGAACCAGCGGGTGCTCTTGGGTGCCCTGGGTGCCAATCCAATGGGCAGAGGGGGAGCCGCTCCCCCCTGCAACGCCGGGCACAGGCACAGCTGGGGGCTGAGCTGGGGAATGGGGGAGCCGCTCCCCCTGCAACCCCGGGCACAGGCACAGCTGGGGGCTGAGCTGGGGAATGGGGGAGCCGCTCCCCCTGCAACCCCGGGCACAGGCACAGCTGGGGGCTGAGCTGGGGAATGGGGGAGCCGCTCCCCCTGCAACCCCGGGCACAGGCACAGCTGGGGGCTGAGCTGGGCAGTGGGGGAGCCGCTCCCCCCTGCAACCCCGGGCACAGGCACAGCTGGGGGCTGAGCTGGGTAATGGGGGAGCCGCTCCCCCTGCAATCCCGGGCACAGGCACAGCTGGGGGCTGAGCTGGGTAATGGGGGAGCCGCTCCCCCTGCAACCCCGGGCACAGGCACAGCTGGGGGCTGAGCTGGGTAATGGGGGAGCCGCTCCCCCTGCAACCCCGGGCACAGGCACAGCTGGGGGCTGAGCTGGGCAGCGGGGGAGCCGCTCCCCCCTGCAACCCCGGGCACAGGCACAGCTGGGGGCTGAGCTGGGTAATGGGGGAGCCGCTCCCCCTGCAACCCCGGGCACAGGCACAGCTGGGGGCTGAGCTGGGTAATGGGGGAGCCGCTCCCCCTGCAACCCCGGGCACAGGCACAGCTGGGGGCTGAGCTGGGCAGCGGGGGAGCCGCTCCCCCCTGCAACGCCGGGCACAGGCACAGCTGGGGGCTGAGCTGGGTAATGGGGGAGCCGCTCCCCCTGCAACCCCGGGCACAGGCACAGCTGGGGGCTGAGCTGGGGAATGGGGGAGCCGCTCCCCCTGCAACCCCGGGCACAGGCACAGCTGGGGGCTGAGCTGGGCAGTGGGGGAGCCGCTCCCCCCTGCAACCCCGGGCACAGGCACAGCTGGGGGCTGAGCTGGGCAGTGGGGGAGCCGCTCCCCCCTGCAACCCCGGGCACAGGCACAGCTGGGGGCTGAGCTGGGTAATGGGGGAGCCGCTCCCCCTGCAACCCCGGGCACAGGCACAGCTGGGGGCTGAGCTGGGTAATGGGGGAGCCGCTCCCCCTGCAACCCCGGGCACAGGCACAGCTGGGGGCTGAGCTGGGCAGCGGGGGAGCCGCTCCCCCCTGCAACGCCGGGCACAGGCACAGCTGGGGGCTGAGCTGGGTAATGGGGGAGCCGCTCCCCCTGCAACCCCGGGCACAGGCACAGCTGGGGGCTGAGCTGGGGAATGGGGGAGCCGCTCCCCCTGCAACCCCGGGCACAGGCACAGCTGGGGGCTGAGCTGGGCAGTGGGGGAGCCGCTCCCCCCTGCAACCCCGGGCACAGGCACAGCTGGGGGCTGAGCTGGGTAATGGGGGAGCCGCTCCCCCCTGTAACCCCGGGCACAGGCACAGCTGGGGGCTGAGCTGGGTAATGGGGGAGCCGCTCCCCCCTGCAACCCCGGGCACAGGCACAGCTGGGGGCTGAGCTGGACAGTGGGGGAGCCGCTCCCCCCTGTAACCCTGGGCACAGACACAGCTGGGGGCTGAGCTGGGTCATGGGGGAGCCGCTCCCCTGCCTGTAACCGCAGAGCATGGACACAGCTGGGGGCTGAGCTGTAACCCCTGGGCACAGGCAAGCAGAGGTAGGAGCAGGGCCATGGGGACTGTGACTTTATGGGCTGAGCTTCCCAGACACAGATCCTGGGCAGGGGGGCCGAGCTACTCCTGCTGGGCCCAGCCCCAACACACAGCAGCTGTGTGTTACAGCTCTGTGGAGTGTGCCTGCAGCCCCTGCCTGGTGAGTGGGCCCTGCCATTGCTCAGCTGGCCTTGTCCTGTTGGGCGCCTGGGCCCAGTGGGTGCAGGCCTGAGGGCAGGTGAAGGGCTAACTCTAACCTCTCCTCCCCTTCTCCTGCCTCGGAGGCGATTTGTACTGCCCTCCCGACCTCCCCCAGGGGTGACAGCGCTGAGGCAGCAGCAGGACTCTGCCCCACCCCAGCAATCACACCCACACAGTGCCAGGTCTGAAACCAATTCAGTTCTTTGCCCCTAGCTCCCAGAGGGGCTGTCCCAGAACCTCACTCCTCAGAGTCAGAAACGGCGCTGACCATCCTGTAAACCTGGGGCACCAAGGAAACCGAGGCAGCCGGGCTGCCCAGCACCTCCAGGCCCCGTACACCTGTTCACCTCCAGCCCAAACTCAGGGCCAGATGAGCTGCATTGGGTCTTGTGCCAATCCGGCCATTCAGCATCAAGAGTTCCTCATCACCCTGCGGGGTGTTTACAGAGCGCAGTCAGCTCTGCTCTCAGCTGTCCGTCTGCTGCCCTCTTCTCATCTCCTCCTCCCCATCACCCCCCTCAGCAGCCAGGCAGCTCTTCTCTGCCCCTGCCCTTCTGCCTGCTGGCCACACAGCCAGCAGCCTTTCCCCTCACCCATTAACTCCTCTGCTGGCCTCCCCCCAATGGCTGCATAGCCCCCTCTGAGCCTGCAGGCACAGCCCTGGGGGCGCCTTCTCTGGGGCGGAAGTGCCATGGTTATTAAGGGGAGGCTGTAGCCTGCCTGGTGAATTTCCATGCTGGTGTGTGTGGGGAGGAGCCAAACCTCATCCTCGCCCATTCTCGGGGGTTCAGCTAGGGAAGTGCTAATAATGAGGCCAGTCATCCTGGGGTCCCCCAGAGGTGATTGCTGCATGTTTACAGCCTTTCTGGCAGGGGCTTGCCCTCGTCAGGTGGGAGGGAGGCCAGCCGGAGGTGTGGAGAGCCTGCGGGCAGAGCTGCCCAGGTGGGTAGCCTGGCCACAATCCCCCGCCCCACACACGTGGTGTTCTGGGTCCCCCGAAAGTTTGGGAAGCAAGTAGAGGTCAGACCCCAGTGCTGGCTGGAGCTGGCGTGGTCCCCACACCCGGCCTGCACGCAGAGCCCAGCAGCTGTCCTGGGCCCACTACTCCAAGGGCCCTGGGGCTGAGGCAGCACCAGTTCTTAACCAAGAGGGGATGACTAGAGGGGACACATGAGAAGTGTCTGCACTAAGGGGAAGTAGCAAAGTGGGTGCTGCACAAGGCCCAAGCCATCCCAGCTCCACCCTGTGAGCCCTGGGCCATGCGCGGGTGGGAAGGCACAACAGCAGCTTTTATTCCAAATGGAAACAAAGAGGGAGACCTACAACTGGGGCCTCCCTTCCCCAGCACCACTGGAGCCTACGACTCAGCCCAGGCAGCAGCCGCCCATCCCTGGCCAGGAGCAATGCCCAAGCAGAGGGCAGCCTGGGAGCCGTGTTGCACTCAGAGTTCTGCAGTCTGGGCCAGCACCAAGAGGAAGCAGCTCAGCCTGTTTCAGCCCCAGACCAGAGCCAAGACCGTGCTGGGCGATTTTAAACATACAAGAATTGCAATGACCTTGATTATCCCGGCTGCGAAATACTCACTCGGAAGGCAGCTCAGCTGGGTGGGCAGGCGGATGAGCTGGCGCTCTCGTTAGCACCTCCAAAGTGAAACTCCAAACCGGGGAGCCTTGGCTTTAATAGTTCCGATGGACTGTCCTACGCGGCAGGGCGGGGGCTGAGTTACAGGCCCGCTAGCTGTTGCGTGGGTATTTAAACATGCACACGCACATAGGATGCCCAGCCAATCTCCTCCCCGCTGGGGGCTAGGCTCGGGGAAGACAGGGCCAAACGAGTTGGCTCATTGGCTTCCGTGGCCACGTGACCGCGCTAAAAAATAATGAAGACACAACCCCCTGCTCATAAACTAGCCATAGAAAGTGACAGGGTGGAGATAAGTGGGACCTTTGCCATAGATAAAGCAAGAGGGAGCACAGACGTACAAAGGGAGGGCCGGGATGGACCAACTAGCCAGGGAGGAGAAGGAGCTCATTAAAGCCCAAGGGAGGAGGCAGATTTACAGCCCGCCTCGAGCAGGGGGTTGGGCTTTTCGGCCCCTCTCCTGTCCCAATACCCACCCCCACCCTCTTTCCATGCAGGCCAGGCACAACTCTGGGACCACTGGGAAGAGACTCCTGGCTTCCCATCAGCCAGTGCCTGTTAGTGGAGTAGAAACCTGTGACTGGGGTGGGGCAGGTTTGCCACTAGGCACCCTGAGGCCAAGCCAGTCTGCAGGGTGGGATTCAGTGGCTTCACAGTTCATCATCTGAGGTCATAAGAGTGGCCAAACTGAGCCACGTAACCCAGCATCACATCTCCCAACAGTGGCTGGTGCCACGTGCCCCAGAGGGAATGAAAAGAACAGGACAATTATGGAGTGATCCATCTCCTGTTATCTACTCCCAGCTTCTCCACATTGTAAGACTAGCCTGAGCTTGGGACTGTGACTTGACCATCCTGGCTAAGAGCCATCAGTGGACCTCTCCTCCATGAACTGAGCTTATTCTTTTTTTGAGCCAGTTATATTCTTGGCCTTCACAATTTCCTGTGGCAAGGTGTTCCACAGGTTGACTGGGCCTTGTATGCAGCATTATTTCCTTCTGTTTGTTTTCAACCTGCTGCCTATTAAGTTCATTGGGTGACATTCCTCTTCCCCAGTTCTTGTGTTGGGTGAAGAGGTAAATAACATTTCCCTATTCACTTTTTTCTCATCATTAGTGATTTTATAGACCTCTAGCAGATTCCCCAAGTAATCATCTGGTTTCTCAGACAAGCAGGCAGCCTTTCTCATTCTGTGCGCCTGGGAGTTGGTCCATAACCTAAATTCTCTATTTTTTCCGGTTCTAATTTTTTTTAGATGGGGGCAACCAGCCCTACATGCAGTGTTCAAGGCACAGGCATGCCCTGACTTTAGGTAGAGGCAATAGGATTACCTTCTGTCTTAATTCTCTATCCCTGTCCTTATGGCTCGTAACATATTGTTAGCTTCTCTGACCCCTACCGCACACTGAGCAGATGTTTTCAGAGAACTCTCCACTGTGACACCAAGCTCTCATGCTTGAGCAGTAACAGTTACGTTAGAGGGCAAGTTGGGATTTGCTTTTCCAACATGCATTATTTTATGCACACTGAATTTCATCTGCCATTTTATTGATCCCTCGGTCACCCAGTTTAGTGAGCCCTCTTTGCAGTGAGACAGGCCTTAACAAGCTGGAGTATTTGGGACCATCTGCACACTTTGCCACCTCTCTGTTTACCCCTTTTCCCAGACCATTTATGACTGTTGACCAGCAGCGGTCTCAGGGCAGAGCTGATATGGACCCTCTGACTTACCCCTTTCCACTGTGAAATCTGGCTGTGTACTCCTTCCCTTCGCTTCTTATCTTTTGACCAGTTCCTGATCCTTCCCTCTGGTTTCCTGGTAGCTAGCTTTGCAGGGACCTTGTCACAGGCTTACCAATACTCTTTGCATGGACTCACCCATGTCCTCAGGGTGCTGACCCTCTCAAAGGGCTCTAAGGGACCTGGGAGGCAGGATTGACCTGCATAAGTGCCATGGTGACTTTTCCCCAGCACGAAGCCAGGCTGCAGCAGCCATCCCCGCAAAGCCTGTGGGGCCTACATGCACTGAGCTGGTGGAGCTCAGGTCACGGGGAGGGAGTGGTTCTTAGGTAACTGGACTCTGCAGTTCAGCCAAGAAGCATGCAGAGCTGTAGTTTCTCTCCCCTGAATCCAGCCACGCCAGTCCTACGGCATGCTGGGGAGATGGCACCAGGAGAAAGCTTGCCAGGACACTCTGGGCACATGGCAGCACCAGCAGAGAGGACGCAGCCTCCCAGCCCTACAGGATGGCCCCATTTCCTATTCACACCAGGCCTGAAGGTGGCTGAAGTGGGCAGCTTCTCCTGGCTCCCACCGACAGCTATTAATAGCTCTGTTTGTGCAGAGCAGGGGAGAAGTCCAGGGCAGGCAGCAGTGTGGATTTACAGAAATAAGCATTTCCCCTTTTATTCTCATGCGCAGTTCCCCCAATGAGAGACAGAGCAGCACCAGCTTCCGGACCAACTCTTTTTACTCAGCAGCTCTCTCCCCCCTCTGCGGAATGGCTTGCCTTCCCCGTCAGACACAGGGGCAAGCGCCAACATCCCTGGCCTACCCACCGCCAGCACCGCCCCGAGCTATTTTATTGTAACTCGTTGCTCAATGTCCAATTACTCCACATGAAACAGGCTCAGCTACTGAGCCCCTCGGTTGCTAACACCTACTGCGAAGCACGTACAGAGCCATGCACATGAAATACTTACTTGAAGCACATTTTAATGGAAGTTGTTATTTTTTAACGTTAGGGTGAAATTTGCCCTTGCAGTGTTTGCAACTCAGCGAAGCCCTTTGCTGGTGCATGAACACGGCGCATCCACGTCCAGGTGCATGCCCAGTCCTGCAAGTCTGAGGTGGGCAGAAAACATTTGCTCAAAGAAAACGTTTGTTAAAGTAATACAGAGAAGGCGGCGACTGGAAATGAACCCGGTCGCTCTGCATGGCGCTTGCTCGGGGACTTCTCGGCCTGCCCCTGCCGCAGGCTGCAGGGAAACCAGCACTCAGCGGCCGAAGGGACGCGCGCAAACGCCGGTGTGGGGCCAGGAAGCCTGCTTGGCCCAGCCCTACAGGAGCAGATCAGGGCACCGGGGCCCCCTGGGCAGCGGGGACGGGGAGCGAGGGCTGGCCTGGGAGCCGCAGCGACCCCGGGGCTGAGAACGGGAGCGCCCGGCAAGCCCAGCGGGGGGCGGGCTCCACCCGCCAGCTGTCACTCACACGCCGCGCGGCGTTCCCCACGACTGCCCCCTGCCGGGGGGGCGGGGGATAAGCGCCATCAGCCGCCGCGCCCGGGGTCGCTCCCCCGCACCAGCTCGGCCGGGCTCGCTGCTGACCGGGCCGCTGCGGGCGGGTTTCCTCGCACGCACGTGCGGGTGTTGCAGCGCGGCGCGCACGACCCAGGCCCTGCAACGTCCTCCGCCCCCAGCACAGGACGGGGCCGACGCTGCAGCACCGAGCGCACCAGGAACCGCTGCTGGCGTCCCGCGGCGCGGACGTAGCGGCTGAGTCCTAACCCGCCGCCCGGGGCCGGTCAGCGGCCGCCCCGCGGATTGGCTAAGCGCCGCGGCCTGCGCTTCCCCAGGCGGTCACATCCGCGCGTGCCGCGGCGCACGTAACAAAATTTATTCTGCCCGGGCGTGGACAAAATGAGGGAATCCCTGTTCTGACCTCCGGCCCCGGGTCTCACTCGCGGGTCCCGGCCACGCCAGAAGGCTGCAGCATCCGCCCCTCCAACTCCAGGGTGGCAGGGGGCTGCCTGGGCCAGAGCAGAAAGGAGCAAGAGGAGAGAGGCGTTCACACTGCTGCTAGAAAGGCAGGCCAAGGGCCGGGGCTGGAGTGTCAGAGGGGGCAGCGTAGCAGAGGCAGATTAGCCATAAGTCATAGCTCGGAGGCCTTAAGGGTGCAGCGGGCCGCTCTTGCGAGCAGTCAACAGCAATTTGGTCGCCGCATCATTCAAAATAAGGTTTCTCCTGCTACTGGGCGTCTTCTCCATTGCAAAGGGGGCCGCTTGCAGGCCCGAAGAGGAAATTAGCCAACAAAAGCAGTTTACACAGCGAGCATGGGACCCACCATTGTGTAAACAGCACAGAGCTAAGCCCACCATCACCAGTTCCCAAGTCCCATATTGCACAACACTGGGGGGTTTCGGATGAAGCCCCAGTTCCTGGAGGCAAGTGATCCTATAAGCCTCAGTTTTCATTTTTATGTCTCTAAATCCTCCTGTTAGTGCAGAACAGCTCAGAGTGGGACCTGAATGTGCCCAACAGCTGAGAAACCAGACCTGAAAGCCAAACCTACAATTATTTTTTCAAGCTCATGATATTTTAACCATCAGTTGATGCATGAATGGGAAATGTCTGGGGTTGGTGATACAGGTGCCCTGGGGCAGCTGGGAGTGTGGACAGTGGCTCAGCCTGGTCCGAGGAGGGCAGGACAATAGCTGGGAAATTAGGGCTGCATGGGGAGGGCAGGGATGAGGAGGAATGAGGACGGATGAAAGCTCAGCACCTATAGAATGCTTTTCCTCTTTAGACCTCCACACTCTTTCCCCAAGGGGGTTGGGTAGCATCCTCCCATTTTACAGGTGCAGAAAACTGAGTCAGGGCTGCTGCATGATGAAGACCATGCTAGTGACTCCTGGCACCTCACTAAGAGATGGAGGCATATTCAGAAATAGCACCAGGGCCTGGAAAAGCTGCCCCTGGGCCTAGGAAAACAGTCCTCAGCTGCCCGGCTTCAGGATACAAGAGATCAGAACCTTCAGTGCTGCACGTAAGACCCTGAATAGTCCAACTCCTGACTACTTGTGGATTGCTTCAATCTTACCCCCTCTGGTCCCCCAGGCAGACCTTGCTCCATTCCTGGACTCTGCCCAAGGCTGGCTCAGGTCAGGGAGCCCAGCTACCGAGCTCCTTCCCTGTGGCCACTGAGCTCTGCTGCACTGGCAAGGCAGAAGAATCCAGCTGTGGTTCCTGCCAGGGGCCTCACCTAGCTCTCGGCAGGCAAATGGAGTGCAGGGAGGGGTCCCCGTCATTTCTGCTGTGGGAGAAGCTGGCCTTCCCAGTCCCCTGGCTCTGATCACAACCCCCAAGAGCTACAGTTTGGCAAACAGCCAGCTGCAAGCACTGCCCTCGTGGGACTCTGGGGTTGTCATCTTCCACTGCTAGCTCCTCGGGGCAGGGCTCCATCAGCCTCTCACAGCACTGCCAGACTGACCATGCCTCCAGCACTCAGCCCCCAAGCAGAGTCCTGCCTAGCCAGACCCCCCAGCCCTGGGTGCACGAGACACCGAGAGGCTGCCCTGGCTCACGCCCGGCTCTGCAGGCCTGCTTGTTTTTCCCTAGTGTACAGCTGAAGCACAGAGCCAGCTAACGAAAACACAGCTTGGAGAGAAGAGCCAGGGTCTGGAAAGGCAGCTTCCGCCTCGATCCCAAGCAATTATCAGCCAAATGCCAGATGTTCCAATGCAATGCCAATGTCATGGAAAATAAATCTCTGGCAGGTTCAAGGTCTTGGCCAGGCTGGGTATACAACCACTCAGCTGCTCTGCACAGCACACAGGCAGGGCCGGCTCCTTCGCCGAGTGTCCACTTCCTCCCGCCGGGCATTGTCCCCCCGACCACACACTGCTCGTGTGCTATTTTTGCAGCTAGGGGTTTGCCGGGGTAAATGCGTCCTCGCTGGCCTTGGGCACTTGCCTGAGAAAAGCTCTTGCCAAGGACTTGGCCTGGCTTCCAGAATCAGCAAGTAGCCCCGGGATCATGCTGAGTTCAGGGCACTGCACCCATCCTGCGATCTCTGCAGGTCTCCCACGTGCAGCCAGGTGGGGCCGGCTGTCTCAGGACCAGCTGTCTGAGGACCCGCAGAGAGGGCCCAGCACTCACTGGGAGCGGCCCTGGATCTGAAGCACTCAGCAGGAGGTGCTCTCCTCTGGCGCTGGTCTGGGACCCTGGGCCCCAGGGTGCGCCTGGACTCCTCCCCAGCATCAGGCTCACGCGTGCTGCTTGTGGGGACGTGGACAGAGCAGCCTCCAGCCCCAGTCCCAGGAACAAATTGCTCCAAGTGGTGGGCCGCACAGAACAGAAGACAATGGCTCTGGGTTCCTGTCTCTGGGCTGGTGTCAGCTGTGGAGGACAAACCCCGGTGCATTGAATACACAGCCATGGGGCCAGAGCCACAGCAAGCACCCCACAGCCTGCGTTCAAGCCTCCTCGCTCAAACGCTGGGCTAGTCACCTCTCTGGCCAGGGGCCTGGCCCTAGACCCAGCCACTAGCCCTTGGCCATTTGCAGCCACAAGGCCCTTGCAGGCTAGAGCAGCCCCAGCCCCATCTCCTTGCTAGGAGCCCCTCACTAACTGTCTGAGCACCTGGACAAGCTGCTGCCCCGGGAGATGCCTCCTTTGCAAGTGGAGCCCAGCAATGCAGCCTGCCGTCCCCACCCCAGCTCCACACTTAGCCACCTCCGCAGGCCAGGCAGTTGTCAAACAGGAGCCCAGGAAAAGCAAGCCTGAGCCAGCTCCGTTCCCACTAGCCCTTGGAAGGCAGGGGGGCCAAGGAGGGGGAGCCCAGGCCAAGGCCATGGTGCTGGCGGGGGTGGGTTGGGTGGCAGTGACTCTGGAAGGTGACCCCTCCCTACCCAGAGGGGAGCATGTTACCAGGTGGTACAGGCCAGCAGCTGGCCTCAGCTCCACTCTAGCCCTATGGCCCTGGCAGGGAGGCTGCTTGGCTCCAGCTCAGTGGCAGCCTAGGAGGGGGACAGGCCCACTGCAGAGGCAAGCTGGAGGAGCCCTTAGGGCACTGCCTGCGTGACGCTGGCTACGTCCTCTGGGCTCTCTCTGGCTTCGCTCCCTGGCGAGCCGCCTGCCCTGCCACATGGGGGGCATGCCAGTACCCTCGGAGGTGCTCAGCCACCTGCCAAAGGAGACCTGTCCTCCTGCCTGAGGGCCACAGAGACAGACTCCAGCCAGCTCCGGGGCCCCACACCGCACAGGTGCAGCTTTAGGGTGCAGGCTCCCGGAGAACCCAGCCTTTGGCTCCGGCACTACCCCCACTGGCCTCGCTTCTCCCCTGGGCTGTGAGCAGCCTGGGCCCCGCTGGGCCCTGCTTCCAACCCGGGTGTACCTCCGCGGTGATCCCAACACGGGGTGCTCAGCCCTGCCTGCGGGGCTGGGAACAGGGGGCCGAGAGCCCGGGGAGATCACGTCCCCGCAGTCAGCCAGCAGCAGGGCAGGGCTGGCTGGAAGCCGCCTCCTCGCTGGTGCGTAGCCGTAGTGCTAAGCAAAGCGCACCCCCCTCTCCGCCTTTATCTGCATCTCCCGGTGCTCCGCGGCAGGGCCAGGCCCCTCCCTCCGCCACGTTCCCGGGGCGTGCCTGGGGCAGGTGTGGCCCGCGCTGCCGCGCGCCTGTTATCTCTGGCTCCACCGTCAGCCCCCCAAGTCCCTGACTCCTGGGCCTGCCGCCGGCCGCGCACGCGCCGCAGTAACTCCGCTGATAGCCTCCACGTGCCCTAACCTTGCTCCTCGCATTCCTCCGCGGCCGCCCCGGCCTTCCGCCCCCGGCCCGCGCCCGCAGCTGCTGGTGGTCTTCGCTCCCCCCCCCGGGGTCGCCGACCCAGCAGGCAGCTGTAACTGGGACTTGGCTGCAGCCTCCCCGCGTGCGTCCTCTTGGCAGTTGCCAGCAGCGGGGAGCGGTGCGGGGTCGAACGGAGCCTTTGTTTACTACGCCTGCTGCTGCGCCGCCTCCAAGGACAAAGCGCTTCACGGGCACCGGGTGCTGAGGCTGCTGGAGGGCTCGGGCTGCGCCGAGACGGGCCCGCGCGTTGCAGTTCAGCCTCTCGGCGGACCGAGCAGGAGCCCTGAGCCGCGGCTGTCCCAGCTCAGTGCGACACCTGCTGCGCCGGGCTGAGCCGCAGAGTCCCGCAGCTCCCCAGCACGGGGCGCGGCCTTGGGGGGCGCACCGGGCAGGCCCCGCCGCGCAGGAGCCACGTGCCTCGGGGAAGCCCAGCCCAGCACACAGTAGTGCTCGCTGCCCGGGGAGGCTTCACGTGCCAGGCACGTCCTGCAGCCAGGGGCTGCCCCGGGCAGCTTGCAGAGTAACCCCCAGCCAGGGCAGCGCAAGGGAGGCGGCTGAACCGAGGCCCGCGCAGTGCCAGGCTCTGAGACAGGCGCCTTCCACCACGCCGGGCTGTCCCACAACCCGTCACCCAGTGAGTCGCGCTGTAAGTCGGGCTGCTGCCGCGCAGCTTTCCTACGGGGGGACGCAGACAGACAGGCCGACCTCCCAGCGCGCAGCTGGCCGCGCCCGTCACTCTGCAGAAGCCCGAGAAGCGGCTGTCATGTCTTCCTGGGCCCTGCCACAACAGGGGCTCATTTGCCTCCTCCGGCTCCGGGAGCCGCCGCCAGGGAGGCGGTTGAAAGCAAGGGCCCATCGGAATCACTGGCGGAACAAAACGCGTGCGCCCTGGGCGCCCGACGCTGGGGGGTGGTTGCTGGAGGTGCTACTGAACGATGGGCCCGAACAGGAAGGGAAATGTTTTCCTGCCACTGCACACGAGGGGGCCAGGCAGCGCGGCTCTGCCCCGGCGGACCGGACCAGTCACTGCCCCTCGTGTGCTGATCACCCCTCCCCGGGCAGGTGCCAGGCGAGGCAAAGGGAGAGGGGGTGCCAGAGGCCATTGCCTTGTGTGCACCTGTCGGCCTGCGGCTGCTCGGGGATCCCTGGCACTGAGCCCTGCCGGGCGGGATAGACCCACCCTTCCCAGGCACCTTTCTGAGATTACAAGCTGTCCGAGCCAGGCTTGTCCAGCTCATCCCACTAGGACAGAGCAACCCCCGCGTGGAGGGGGAATGCCACAGGTCCCCTGCTACTTGGGGGCCAGGCAGTGTCTTCTCTAATTTTACTTCACCTGGGGCAGAATAAATTTTGTTCTGTGCACCAAGGCATGTGTGGATGTGCACCACCCATAGAAACACACTGCTGGCTGTGGGTGCTCTGCTAACCAGGTGGGCAGCACATGACTCTCTCCTGAGCAGCCACCCAAGTGCTCAGCTTACAGGGAGCCCTGGGGGCCGGGAGGGAGATGTTTGATTCTTCATTCAGGTTTCTCTCTCCACTTAGAATGCACTGGGCAGCTGGGGAGAGGCTGGGGCTCAGCGTGGGGTCAAGGGCAACATCTGATGCTGTCCCTAGGGCTGGGTAAGTCAGGGCCAGGCCGGGCTGGGCCACGGAGGGAGCTTTCACCATCTCTCACTGTTGGTTCCCCGTGACTCTCAACCGCCGCCCAGGGCTTCGATATTTTCACCACCACCCTTTGGGAAAAGCCTTCCCTGCGCAAAGGCCCTGCCAGCCCCTCCGTAGCTTCCGCCCCACTCCCCCAGAGCTGCGAGTGCATGGAGGAGGAGCTGGGCCCTGGAGACAGCCCTCAGTTCCCAGGGCAGTTGCCCGGGAAGGAGCTGGGAGACCCCACCAGTCTGGAGATGCTGCAGCTGCTTCCAAGGCTCTGCAGCCCCGAGATCTGCCTGGAGCTTGCCGGGCAGCCGATGCCTCCTGCAAGCACACTCTGCTGATGATTTGCTCCCTTAGAAGCAGGCCCAGGGTTCCAGCCGCCTCCGCTGCCACAGTAGCAGCGGCCACGGCTGAGAGGCTTGCTCCCCATTGGTCCTCTCTTGGTGGGCCTGTCTCACTGCTAGCGGGATGCTGGGAACCAGTTTGCAGCAGTGATTAGCATCCAGTGCAAAGGGGCAGGCTTCATCTTCCCCCCCACCCCCACTAACATAACCATCTTAGCTTCTGCCCCACAGCTATCACAGGGAACTGCATGGCCAGAGCATCAGGAGCTTTCTGCCTCCCAGTCATGGGTCACACCAGGCCCGGGTTGGAACCAGGCTCCTGCTAACCATCTCGATCCGCAGGGAGATCAGTGTTCTGTGCACCAAGGCGTGTGGGGTTGTGCACCTCCCCCAGGAACACGGGCTGCTGGCTGGGAGGGCTGCGACCCAGCAGGGTGGCATTTGAACCTCTCCTGGGTGGCTGCCTAGTGCTCAGCTGACAAGAAACAGTGGCTGGGAGCCAACCGCCTGGGACCATGGTGGTCTGTGCAAGATCAGCCAAGTTCCTCAAGGGCCTCAACACTGTGACCTGCCAGCCACAGGGGAGAGATGCAGGGTAAAGGGGTCACCTGGGCTGAGCCTGCCCTGGCCAGGGGGAACGAGGCTCCTGGTTGCATGGCGGGTTGTGTTAAGCATTGTGATGCACCGTGTTACTTACAGCCATGTCCTGCATTGCTCCATGTGGTGTGTGAACACAGTTAGGTCTCTAGAGTAGGGACCAGTTCCTGGCCTTTGCCCATCCAGCCTTTACATGGTCTAGGTGTCCAACACCAAAATGTCCCCCCCAGGGACTTCCAAAGGGATGCCCAGTCTGCCTCCCACCAGCTCAGACATCTACCCAGCTCAGTGCCTGCTCCCCAGAGCATTTCACACAGCAATGGGTGTACCAACTCCCCAGCCAGCCACTGGCCTCCATGCAGGGAGGGAGCCACACAGCTGAGCCAGACACAGACAATAAAGGCTGGCCAGCTACCAACTTGCCTTGGACCCAAGCTTGCGCCCAGGGCAGCCAGGACACCCCCTTCACCGTGGGGCATGACTGAGTCTAACCTCAACGTGCCTGCCAGGTGGAGGCTGGCTCTCGAGGGGCAGCACAGGACGGGGTGCGCACCCTCCAAGAGGGACTGCTGGAAGGAAGGAAGGCAGGCAGCCCAGCCTTGGAAGCTACTCGGGGGGGCCAAAGAGCAGGGCTATAACAGAGCAGCCTGACAGCCCCAGCGCCGAGGCCTTGGGCCTTATAATGGATGTTCCACGCAGTGTTGACACTGGTGAGCCACCAAAGAGCAGGTTCACACGCCTGACGTGAGTGACAGCATGATTTGTTCCTGCTGGCTCTGAATTCGGTGCCCTGCTGGCCTTCGGTGATAACCTATCACACTGTGCGCACAACGCCTCGGCCTCTAGCGCCAGCCCGAGCGCCAGGCTGAAGGGCCAGCCACGCGCAGAGCCAAACACAGTGGTTAGGAGAGCTGAGTGAAAACCGAATCGTGCCCATCTCGGCTGCTGGCTTCCAAGGAGCCCTTCCGTGCCTGCTCCTAACGAACACAGGGCAGCTGCCAGCAGTCCAGCGCCTACCCTCAGCACCCTCCCTCCCAGCTGAACCAAGGGTCATTAGCGGCCCGCCAAAAGTCGACCCTCCCTAACACCGAGCGCCAGTGCCTCGGGGGAGGGGTTGGATCTGCAGCGGCAGCATGTTGTCGACCAAGGGGGGCTCTTGGGAAGATGAGAAATGCTGCAGCGCCTGGTAGAATCAACACGTTGGAAACAGGCGGGAAAAGGACAAGTTAAGTGGCGGCTGTGGCTGGGAAGGGAACGCACATGAGCCTCTGCAGCAAGCACAGAGCGGCAGAGTGTGGTAGTTTCTAGAGTCCCAAAGGCCGGGCCAGTGGTGCAAGGTGGGGAGAAGCTGTCATGTACCAGCCATGCCCAGCCCTGGAGCCCCAGCCAGGTTAGGTACCGATGCCTGGAGAGGCTCATAGCAGAGCATGGGCCAGTGTGCGCCCCCCTCTTGAACACCCTGAGCTCAGAGGAGGGCCATGAAGGTGTCCCACTGGCACTAACAAGTTACAGACCACACTAAGGCGGCTGATTTCACCACCCGTCCCAGCCCCAGAACCCCTGGGCCCCAGGCACTGAGCTCTCAACCTTTCCAACTTCCCCCACTCCCAGAACCGCCTGGGGCAGCCATTCTCCAAACCTGCTCCACCTCTTCTGCTGCTGCCGGGGAACCTCAGTGCCCCATTCTTTAAGCCAGCGTGAGCTGCTCACATGGCCGGCCAGCCTGGGCCTGCCTGCCCTGAGCTGGGAGAGGAGCAGCGGAATTACAGCCTCCCCTGGTCTCCAAGCCTCCAGCGGCCACTTCACTCCTCGACAGGCTCACGAAGGGGGGAGGGACTTCCACCCCCTCCAGGCCACAGCTGCAGATAGAAGAGCCACCTCCTGAACAGAACCACCCTCTGGGAAGCGTGATGGGGCCTGTCACCAACACCCAGCAGCACAGCCTCTGTGCCCCACCCTGATGGGGCAGGGCCTGGCCCCGGGCAGAAGGGGGGACCAGACCCTACAGCCCGTGCCCAGCTGTAAGCGTGCCAGCCAGCGAGCTTCGGCTACACCGCACGCCTTTAGCCACACGGGCCCATCACTCGACGTCAGCGCAATGCAAACGCTGCCTGCCGACAGGCAGGGCAGGGGTCGGCCTGCGGATGGGAGAGTGAGCCTGCCACCACAGCGCTGGTTACATCAGCCCTTTCCATGGCAAAACTTCTGTCGGGGAGGGGGTTAAACACCCTGAAAGGAAAACATTTGGCACAGTCAATTGGCAGCATAGCCAAAGCCCGGATCAGGCCAGCCTGCAGCTCCTGAGCTTCCCTACTACAGGGGACCGAATGCCCCAGGTGCCGGCCCATAGCTGCCCCCTTGGGGTACTTGCCTGGCCCCAGGAGATGCTCATGTTCTGTAGAGGCTCAGTTTTGATGTCTGTTCTGCAGTGGGTCTGCCCAAGTGAAGAGCGCCTGAGACTGCAACCCACAGAGGTTGGTTCCTCCAACCCGTTCGTCTCACTGGGTGCCCACACAAAGGCTGACTCCCCCACTGAACGACAAGGGAGGAGGCTTGCAAAGGAGATGGAGGACAGTGAGGTTGGGGTGGTAGAAGCACCATGGACAGAAAGAGCTGTCCCAAAAGCAGGGGGTTCTCGGAGTGAGTGACACTGTAGGTGGCAGGGCCAGGGCTGAGCGGAGGTTAAGCTCATCTGAAAAGCCAGCTTCGACTTCCATGGGACTCTCTACTGCAGAGCCCAGTTACCCCTGGGATCTGGCCTGCTGCAGCAAATGAGAGCCACTCGAAAGGTCCCTCCCCAAGTGTGGGTCTGGCCTGGCCCTGGTGAGCTGCACTGTATCTACTGAGGGCAGACCACAGGGAGGCCTGCCAGGTGAGCGGGAGGCTGCTGGCAGAGCCACGCCAGGGAAAGAGCCAAAGTCTCTCAGCTCCTGGCTCAGGCTCCAAGGTGGGTTTCTGTCCTTAAAAAGGGCTGTTCTTCCCCCCAGCTCTAGAGCAAAACAGGACAAGCCAGAACAGGAAGCCTTTGCTGCCAGTAGCCCTCCCAGCAGCCTGACTGCAGAAGGGGACAGCTGCAGCAGGGCAGAGTGACAGACCCTGGGCAGACTCCGAGGGGGCTGTGCATGCAGAGGGCAGGGAAGCTGAGTTAGAGGGCAGTGGCACTCACCACAGAAGCCACACCCAGGCCAGATGGCAGGGCCATGAGCAGCTGCCCCCTCCCTACAAGGTAATCTCAGCACCATCCTGCTGCAAATTAGGGCCCCAGAGATCTGTCTGTAGCCATTGCCCAGGAAAGCTCTCCCAGTCAGCCAGGCCAGAAGCAACTGCAGGCAAAATTCCCAACCCGACGCCAGACTCCAGGGAGTTTTTCCTAGTGTCAAGCCAAGGTGTCCCCTTGCTCAAGGCCAACTCCTGTTCTGCAGCGCTCCCTCCTGTGCTGCTCAGGGAACATGCCCTGCATACTGGTCAGGTCAAAGAGACAAGGCCTGACTCCCCAGCAATGCTTGGCAGATGTGCCAGGCCCTGCCTGGGTTTGGATACAGGGCAACTACTGACATACAGTGTACAGAAATGCACCCCTGTGCCACATCTATTGCATAACCACCAACTACAGCTTGTAACCCATCATTAAATCAGCTTGGGGCCAAATGGCAGGAGGATAGATAATGGGGTGACAATTTTTAAAAAGGGTTCCCAGGGTACCCCCAGTAATTGCCGGCTGATTTCTAAAGAACAAAATTGTGAGACCTGAATATGATTTGTTGTTAGAGAGTCAATGTGGTTTTTGTAAAGGGAAATCACACTTCACCAGTCTACTAGAGTTCTTCAAGGGGACCAATAAGCATGTGGACAAGTGGGATGCAGTGAATAGAGTGTAGTTAGATTCAGAAAGCCTGTGACAAGGGCCCTCACCAAAGGCTTTTAAGCAATGGAAGTTGTCACGGGCTGAGAGGGAAGGTCCTTTCATGGACTGGTAACACAAAGGGTAGGAATAAATGGCCAGTTCTCAGAATGGAGAGAGGTCAGTAGTGGTGTCACCCAGGGGTCTGTACTGTGACCAGTCCTATTTAACATTCATGAATGATCTGGAAAAAGAAGTAAACCGTGAAATTTGCCAGTGATGTGAAACTACTCAAGATAGTCCCAAGCACACTGCAAAGAGCTACAAAGGGATTTTTCAAAGTTGGGTGTCTGGAAATGTAAATGTTGATAAATGCCAAGTAATGCACATTGGAAGACAATCCCAGCTATACATATAAAATGATGGGGTCTAAATCAGCTGTTACCACTCAAGAGAGAGAGATCTTGGAGTTACTGTGGATAGTTCTGACAACATCCACTCAATGTGAAGCAGCAGTAAAAAAGCAAACAATGTTGGGAATCATTAAGGGAATAGATAATAAGACAAAAGATATATTGCTTCTGTATGAATCCATGTTAAGTCCACGTCCCAAATACAACATGCAGATATGGTTGCCCCATCTCAAAAACAATGCATTGCAACTGGGAAAGGTTCTGAAAAGGGCAACAAAAATGCTTAGGGGCATGGAAGAGGTGCCATACGAGGAGAGCTTAATAAGCCTGGGACTTTTCAGCTTGGAAAAGATGACCAAGAAGGATACGATAGAGGTCTATAAAATCATGACTGGTGTGGACAGAGTGAATAAGAAAGTTATTTACTCCTCCTCCTCCCATAAGAGCTAGGGGTCACCCAATCAAACTAAGGGGCTGCAGGTTTCAAAAACAAACAAAAGGAAGAATTTATTCGCATAATACACAGTCGGGCAGCCAGTCTGAACTCTTTGCCAGAGGACATTGTGAAGGCCAAGTATCAGAGGGTCACCATGTTAGTCTGTGTCTGCAAGAATGAGAAGTCCTGTGGCACCTTATAGACTAAGATTTATTGGAGCAGACGCTTTCATGGGCAAAGACCTGCTTTGTGATGTGCATGTGTTATGCATGTGATATGTATGTGTTATGCATGCGATATGTGATGTGCATGTCATGCAGCCGAGGAAGCAGGTCTTTGCCCACGACAGCTTATGCTGCAAAAAATCTCTTAGTCTATAAGAGGCCACAGGCCTTCTCGTTGTTTTTGTGAAGGCCAAGAATATACAAGGGTTCAGAAATGAACCGGATAAATTAATGGAAGATGGGTCCTTCAAAGGCCATTAGCCAGACTGGGCAGGGCTGGTGTCCCTCACCTCTGTCTGCCAGAGCTGGATCACTGGATGATGTTCTGTACACTTCCTCTGCAGCCCCTGGCACTGGCCACTGATGGACAGCAGATACTGGACTAGATGGATCCTTAGTCGGGCCCAGTCTGGCCATGCGGATGTTCTGTTCTTATCTCCGCCATGGCCAGGCCCAGCTGTCGGATGGCGCGGGCCATGCAAATCAGGCACACTCCCACCCCTAGTATCACACTCTTCGTTCTCCTTTCCACTGACTCCCCATAGCAGTCACCAGAGAGGCTTGACATGAGCCCTTCCAATGAGTGGGGTGGGACTAGAGACACGAATGCCCCCAGGTGCCCCACAGGGGCCAGCCACACTGGCAGAATCCCCTGCAGCTGAGAAGGGGCCATCTCATACGAGTCTCCCATGGGCGCAGATCTCTCCAAGCAGTTGCTCCCACAGGGACCCGGGGGCCAAGGGCACCAGCACAGCTAGTGATCAGCTGTCAGCAGCTAATGCTACATCGCACATGCTCTCAGCACGGGCACAGCGCCAGGCAGCTCAGGCCAGGAACGGGAGGTGGGCGATGAGCAGGGCTGGCTGGGGCCTGTCTCTAAGCGACTCCCTTAGCAGGAGCTCTGCTGAGACCCATGTGGGCACCTGGAGCCAATGTTGCCATTTGAAGCTAGCCATGCATGCTGGGGAGTAGGAAAACAGAAAAAGGGGAGCAGGAGGGGCTGCTGCAATGGCAAAGTATTTCATGTGGCTCCCGTTGCTAAGGGAACGGTTTCTGTGATACCACCAGCCACATCCGGCTCCCTGGCATTCCTGTACTCGGAGTCAAGAGCAGGCTCCTGCATCGGGTAAGGAATCAAACCCAGCCAGGCGGGAGCCAGCCCAGAGCACAGCAGCAGCTGCAGCACCTGCAAGCTGGACACATGGGTGGACCAGGGATGGTGGAACACTGGACCAGACACAGGAGCCCATATACTTCCCAGTGAGCAGCAGGGCGGGGACAGGGTACTAGGCCAAACCCTTGGAATGGCTTCCCCCAGGGCTGGCTGCAGGGAGAGGCTGAGAAAGCCATCCCGGCAGGCCAGGGTGATCCACCAGAGAGCCCCTGGGGAGTGGCTGAAGCACAGGGCAGGGGTTTAAGGGCTCTCTTCCTGACTCAGCCACCGACTATCTGACTTTAGCAAGTTGCAGCAGCTCTCCCTTCTGGGCCACTGGGGCTAGTGACACAGGGTGGGTCTACACAAGAGCTTTTAGCAGCACACCTGTGTCTGCCCAGCCCTGCTGCTAAAGTCAATGCATGTGAGTGCTGCTTGCTGGTGCTTTCACTGACAAAATATTTCCACCCCCAATGGGTGGGTTTCACTTTGTAAAGCAGGGCTCCCACAGGGACTTGCTGTGGCAAAGCTGCGTCATTGGAGGGGGAGGGGTGTGCGTTTTAAGCACCCACAAATAACAAAAGCGTCGTCGAGTAAGTGTGAATGCACAGATACAACTTGATGCACTGCACTGGAGCACCCCATGCTGAACTGGCACAGCAGAGCACATGAAGGAAGCCCAGAATGCATCAGAGCTACCCCAGGGGCTGCATGGTGCTCCTTTGTACATGTAGAAACATAAGAAGTTAGAACAGTCCCTAGGAAAGCTCACAGGTAGCTCTCTTGAGAGCCTTCAGATCAAGAAGCTGAAAATATTTGGCCCCCCGGACGGTCCTTTCCTTCTCCACCAGCCTGTGTTCACCATTGTCTCCGAAGACAACATGGACTCAGAGAACAGCCCTAAGCTGGCAGATACTGGAATGGGGTGTGAATGATAGCCAGTGGGAGCCAAGATGCGTAAGCTCCTTCCAACCACCAGTCCAACCTGGTGCACCACCAGAGCCGGACTGCAGGTGTAGCTGAGTAGTCCTCTGATTTCATACTCTGGCACATTTCCTGCTGCCACCAAGAGATTTACTGAACACAAAGGGCTCCAGGTGCCATGTGCTAAGTCAAGTCCGTCCAGCGGCCCAGGCTCTTACACTTTGGAGTTCTGTGCGTAGGTCCTCAGCTCAGCAACAAGTTCTCCCCTCCCTCCAACCTTCCAAATCCAGGTGGATTCCCCAAGTGGAGCAGAACCTGGCAGGAGCTATCAGTCCCAGGATGAAGGGAATCCTGAGCAGAGACTGGAGTCGCCCAGGGTACATGCACACTGCAGCACGTGCAACCCTATGGGAATAGCCTCAGAGCTCAGCGTGGCGGACTCAGGGTCCCCAAAGAGGGCTGAACATAGCAGTGTGGACATTCCCACTTGGGGTGAAGCCCAGGCTCCGAGACCCTCTGCTGCTCCTGGGATCAGACTGGAACGAACTGCCAAAAGCCTCATATCTCTTCCCTGTCTCTCCAAAGCACCTTGCTGGTGGGGAGTTGGGTTTTCGTTCCCTACAGTGCATCAGCTGTTAACCCAGGAGAAGGAAGGAGAAAGACAGGAACACGGCTGCTCCAGCTGAGAGATGAATTTTAAAACACTGAATAGCTGGCCCAGAAAAGTCTTGGGACAGAACTGGAGCAAGGTTGCCTTTCAGCTCTAGGTTTCCCAAAGTCCAACCGCTCTCGTTGCTACACAGGGCTCAGCTGGAGACAAAGTAATACACTAACCAGACTCAACCCCCAAGTAGCTGTGCAGAGGCAGCTTTTGGAGCACTTCCAATGCAGGCTACAGCCTCCTCTCCCCTTTTGAGATGGAGAAACAGTCCACATAAGGCAAAGGACTCACCCAGGCCAAAAGTGAGGCTGGACCCCTGGTTTCCTTATCCCCAGTCTGAAACAGTCCCCAGGACCATAACTCCTGCTGCACACCACATGCCTGATGCATCAATTTACTCTTTGCCAAAACAGCAGCGGCCTCCAGACGGGACGGGACTTCCAGGGCAGAGTTCACATATTCTCCACTGCCATGGACTGGCCATTATGAGAAATATCCCCCTGCAGTGACAACCTCCCCATACAGGAAACGTGTTCAGAACTAAACCCCCAGTACAACGAGGCGACCAACTGCCATCTTCGTCAATCTGGTGATTCACAGGCAACGCAGGAGAGGAGCAAGCAGCACCTATCAGCATGTGGGGGAGCAGCTGCTCATTTGGGGAGCACTGCTACCTTTACATGGCTCACAATGCCATTGTGACAGTTCCGTTGTTTACCACTGAATGGAGCCTAATGTACGCACTGCAATATTTATAGAAACCAACACACAAAACCCCTCTTAGTCTTTTAGCACTTGTCTGCCTCAGTGACATGAAAGATCTTTAATTGATTTCTGCAGCTTCTCGCCAAAGCACATTGGTCAAGGTTTTTTGGTGTTTGCTCGCTGGGATTTTATTTCTTGCTTTGCAGCAGCAATTACAGCAAAAGCCTCCTCTTGCTGGTTTTAAGAATCTCTTTTCATCACACCTGACAATGGGGACCGATTGCCTATTTAAACTCTTGCATGTTCAGAACACCTCACAATGAAAACACACAAATCTGTCATCTGTGAGCCTGTGCAGAGATGACAAAGGAAGTCATAACAAGCTGCAATAATTACAATGCAGAAGATTCCATTTAGGTGTGGAAAAGTTGCTTTCTTGGAATCTGCTCTGTACCCCGGCTCAGCAGGCAAAAGTGAATTCAGACAATGACATGGCCTTCTGCATTCATTCTGCAGCAGAAGGCCAGAGAGGCCACTAGGATTTGCAGTCTCCTGTTACTGGCCTGAGAGGTGCGAACCTGCTCCTCCCCATCCCAGTTACTCACTCTTCCCAAGGCTTCCACAAATCCCAGAGCAAGAGTTACTGTCATGCTCCCCTTTCAACAGAATTCAGTCTCCAGCTGGCCCCTCCCTCAGGGTTTGCTGTGCCATGGGGCCATTCAGACAGCAGGCTCCTTGGGGCAGGGGACAGCCATTTGTGTGCTGACTCCTGGGACTGCTCTTCCCCGGCCCAGTGAGATTGCAGACTCCTGCATTACCCTAGGGTGACCTTATTGAACTAAGTATCTTTGGGATCCCTTGGACCAAAGGAAGAACCATGTCTTATCATGGGCTTATATGTAACCTCTTGTGGGAGGAGATGTGACAAATGAGACACCAAGGGTTCAGGGTTCAAAGGACTAAACAATGCACCAGGCAAGAATGGCCTCTTGGGACCAAGTGTGGTAAGTGGTTTTCCTGTGGACTCTCTAGGGGGTGGTGAGTGTGAATTCCCCAGTTCTGGTGATGCCCAGATCAAGCCCCAACAGGGGGGCCCTGGTCTGCTGATCACCTGGTACATGAGGCCAAGATCAATGGCCCAAGCTAGATAAAGTAAAAACAGAAATACTCGGGGCTGTTCTAGCTCTGAATTTGGGACCATCATGAACTTGTAACCAGTTGTAGGTTTTGAAGGATTGCTGTGTACGGTAGCTCCAAGCTGCAGCTGGCCTCTGGCGAGCCCTTTAGCACATGAGTAGTTTCTTTTATTGCTTTTAATGTTTTCTCTGTAATGCTGTCACTTTAAAGAACAAATGTGCTTGCTTAGGAAGAGCTGGGTGGTAACTGTAGGCAAACACTGCTGTGACAACCTGTGGAGGTAAAACAATATGCAGCTGCCGGGGACTGGAAACCTCTTGGTGGGGAAAGACTCTGCCAGCAGATGGTGCCCTGAGGGGCTCACAAAGGGCTACACAGGTGCAGCTGCCTTGAACCATGAACAACATGGACATTTCAATGACTGGCTCGTCACAAGTTGGAAAGAGGCGCAGGACAGATGCTCAGCATCACATACTTGCAAAGTGAATTGTGTCCGAGTCCAGAGTTTGGCCTTGTTTCCAAGACAGAGAAGGCGACAAGAACAGGCTGGGGAAGGTAAGTGAAAGGAAACACCAGACTCCCAACCTGCAGAACAATTCACATTTATTAGTTCAAACAGCTAACACTTGCTAAACATGCGTTTAACACTTATTGGTCACATTTCCACAGGTAGTCAAGTCACAGAACAGAGCAGAGACAGGTCAGACATGATCAACCTGCACATCAGCCCCCAGTGGGTGAGGGGCAGGCCCCATGGCACAAGCAGGACACACCAGGAGAAACATTCATTTGGTCATAATGTAGTGACAAGAAACAGCTCCTGAGATGGGATGCGTGACCAGCCCCCAAGGTGCGGCTGGGATCTCTGTGGGAGAAGGCAGGGCCAGCCATGCCAACCTGTCTATGCTCCAGCTCCGAGCATGTTAAACATAACAGCTAAACACTCACTATTAGTTATGTTGAGGTGACATCCTGCTTCCCTGATTTATGCAAGGGATCATGGGAAAAATTAATTGTTTTGCTGGGCTTGACTGAACAAGAACACCTTACCTATAGCGCCTCTCCTGCTATGGCCCATGCCCAATGTGAGGGGACGGCACACTGACTACAGACAGGCCACATGGAACAGGTGGAACAAAGAGCCCATGCAGCGGGGCAGTTTCTGGACTGATTTTCTTAAGCTGTAAATATGTCTGCCATGGAACAAACGCACAAGGACTCTGAGGAAATCTCTGGCTACCAACGTTAACGTACATGTCAAGCAACTCTTCATGGCCCATTGTGCAATTCTGTTCTATGGCTTTGTCCATCTCAGAGAGACAGCCCTGTTAGTCTGTATCCACAAAAGCAACCAGGAGCCCTGGTGCACAGATTTATTTGGGCAAGAGGTTTCATGGGCAAAACTCACTTTGTCAGATGCAACTGCATTCCAGCCCAAATACATTGGTTAGTCTGTAAGGTGCCAAGGGACTCCTCAGACAGCCAAATTCAAATTGGTCAGTGAAATCTGCATTTGGCATCCTTAATGCTCCTGCTTGGTGCATTCACCAAACCAAACCAGAGGGAGGTGCTCTGCACAACTGCAAACTTGGAGAGGCCTGGGAACTTCCTGGAGGAAAGTGCAGAGCTTTGGTTTTCTTGGTCTCTGGCTTTCCGGGGCTGTGTGATTTGCACCTGTGCAGCCAGCTGCTGTGTGAAGACGGGGGAAAGCTCCATGGGTACAAATGGGCTCTTAGAGTGACTGTGCTAGTGTCCTATGGGCTTGCCCTGGTGCAATGTGCGGCATGGCTGACTGACACCTGGAGACATCCTGAAGGTGGTCATGACGTAAGTGAAACCCACTCTAGTTCCAGGAGAACTTGAGCAGCTGGGAAGGTGTCTGCACCATGGTGATGCTTGGAGTTGCAGTTCTGATCAACAGAATCACAAAATGTCACCCAAACATTCCAATGCTGCTGTTGAAGGAGCAATAGTCCAATGCAGTTTACATCAAAACAGCAATAAATCCCAAGACATTTACACTCCACATTTTTCATCAGAAACAGGTGAACAGCTAGAGGAGCATGTTTTGTTTTTCACACAATCCCTTTGAGATGATAAACAGGATGTCACAACAAAAGAGGTAGTTTTGTTATGGAAATTGAATCAATAATGTTATCAACGATTACAAGACATTTTATAAAATGAAAGAAAACAATGAATCACAAAAGGCTTTGCTGAGGCCGAGCATCATGTGGTTTGATGGCATTTCTTCCACCCAACCACGTTGCTTCTTTCATGCCCTTGTCAGAGGTCAGTGCACAGTCAGGCTTTCTCCTCTGAAGGGGGCAAAAACACCTAGAGGAGACTAACTTCTCTGAGCATGGCCAGGTCAAGCTCAGGCTTGAGATTCTGGCAAACCAGGCTGCTGTGACACCAGCCCACTAGCCCTGGGGACAGCTGCTGCTGATTCTGTAATTCCTCCACTGTCCCGTGGCCTATCTATATGGACCCTTAGAGCACAGTGTGCAATCTATGGGGCACACACGCGTTGCACAGTTTGCGTATAGACCCAGCTGCCGTGCTCTAAAAGTAGCCTTGTGTACTTTAATCTATTGATGTTTCAACCATGAGTAGGTCAACGGGCACTAGGGGCTTTTCAATGCCCAGCAGGCTGCTATGCTGTAGACATAAATCCCAGCTGGTAGCGCACAAAGCATCCACATTGGCAAGCCCCGAGATAACCTGTGGTGATAACACGGCTAAAGCTGGTTTCGCTCCGTGCACTTCTCAACCACTGAATGCACCGGAGCTCCAGCCAGGCTGCAATGCGCAGGCCGTATTCTGCACAGCTTTCATGCTGTTTGTTTACGAAGAGCACTTTGCAGCCACCATGGAGTCAGCGTTTGTACTCTTCCGTATTGCTTACATTTATTAAATGGTGGTGGTGAATGGGGAAAGCACAAGCTGTCTGCCAAGTGCTTGGAAGAGGGAAATGTTACAGAAGTGCCCATTGTAACTTGCAGCTTTGGGACCTCTGCGTTCATCCAGCATAGGCCTGCAGGAGCTCTCTGAGCACCAGGGGGCTTTTCTAAGAATGGGAGTAGGTGGTCACAAAAGGGATGCCCACCTGTCACGGCAGAGTGTGCTGCGGGATGGCTTGGGGAGGGCAGGGCATTTCCTCCTTTTGTTAAGTTTACTGAAGCTCTAATGGAGGCAGGGGATTATTCCAGGATCCCACCAGGCCACTCCAGGATTTGCCCTGCAGATTGCAACTCTGCTGGAGATTTTCTCCTGTGAACACATGGGTGTTCTCACCCCAGTTTGCCCGGCCAGACTGACAACACGAAGGATTACAACCCAGGCAGTCATAGTGCCTGACTTGATGCACCCCAGGCTGTTGTCATAGAGATCTGAAATAGCATAGAACAGGCAATATGGATTCAAAAGACTGTTCTTTGGTGTCACTGACTGTACACAAGCCACTGATGTAAGCACTCCCCACAAATAAAGCCAGATTTTGCTCCCCAAAGCCAGACATGGAGGTGCATTCTCAGATTGCAATGGGCTTCCAAACAGGCCATGAAAGAAGCTACTGTTGCAACATCAAGATGAGGGTTTCTCTGGGTCACACTTAAATACATATCCCTGAGCTTCTGTGCACGTCGCAAGCAACGCACTGAAACCCCAAAGAAACGCCAGAACTTGACACCGACATATTTTGTGTTGTCGCCTTTGATTTACACAGCATCTAAAACTTACATATTAGCTTCATACTTAAACTACTTCCCCACGTTTCCCCCCTTCTCCTGCCTTGGATGTGGCAGAGATGATTGCCGCTTCTTATCCTGAGAAACACAGAAATAACATCATCACACACCGCGCGTCTTAGCTTCAAACCAAAGCCAAGGAAGAAGAAGAAATGAGCCAATGGTGAGAGCACACTCCCAGGAGGGATTTCTGCCGTTTTCCTTTTAAAAGTGTTAAAGATAAAAAGAAATTCAAGTTTTTAAGAAAAGCTTGGTTTGAAGGACTGGACTTTTGAACCCAATGGGCAGAAAGGAATTCTTCACTTGTTTGGGCTGAAGTCTGAAGAGTTCATTCACACCAGCACAGAGATCCTGTACTGCAGCACCAGAATAGGGAGCAAGGGCCATACAGGAAGGACAACCGGTAAGACTCAAAGTGGTCCTGCTTGGGAGATGGAGAAAGCACCTTGGCTGTGAACATGCCAGTTCTCAGGCTCAGCCCTGTATGTCGCCGGAGTCCCCCCAGTGTGCAGGAACACTCATTCGCCAGGACGTAGGAACAGAGCAGGCAGTTAGCCCACCCCAGCCTTTGGCTGCTTCTAGAGTTGAACCTCCCTGAAGTGTTACAGCTCCTCCAACCTCCTGTACTCAATTCTGGAGCCACAGGCTCCAACGCTGGAGCTCCCAAACCAGGGTGAGTGCTGAGCATCCACTGGGCTGCACCTCTGCCAGTGCCTCCTGCTCACTGGCCGGCCCTCCGATCAGCAACTGCCCCTCCCTCCCAGCACCCACTGCCTGCTATGGATCAGCTGTGCTGCAGTCGCAGGAGGTGCTGGGGAGAAGAGGGGAGGAATGAGGATGCAGAGGGGCAATGGGAGAAAGGGTGGAGCCAGAGGTTAGAACAGAAACTTGGCACCTCTCTGATGGTGTTCTCACCATTGGGTTCCAACTAGAAGCAAAAGCATTAGAAGAGGCTCTCCTCTGGCTGGCTTGGAAGTGGAACTGAATTGTTGAACAGCTGCTCATGTCAGGGGTCAAGAGCAATTTTGTACGTTAAGGAAGAGCCAATAAAAATGCAAACAGACAAACCTGACACACTTGGGCCACTTTCATTTCTGGGATGAGGGAATCCAGCCCTCAGTATGTTAACTGGTGTATACACACAGCAACACCCTGAACACTGAGCTCCAGGAGCTGCATCTGGTAAAGACAATTTGATCAGTAACTTTTCAAAATGTGTGGTCTGCTCTTTGGTCTTTAGCCCTATCTAGCTGTGGGTAAGAGCTCAGTACCTGAGCCCAGGGAGATGGGACAGCTACAAGCATCCGTTTACAGGACTGTCTAAAGGCTTTGAGAGCGAGAGGAAAAGGACTAAAGCAGCCAAGATACTAATCGCCAACGAGCGGTAAGTGTGCATGCAGAATTCAGGTACATACATAATAAAGACTTTGGCTTCTTCCCAACACTTGGTGTCTACTGGGTGTTAACACATAGCTCGTACATTCAGGTGGCTGGGCAGAGCTCAGGAAGTGCCATTACCCCCTTCACACGATGTGCACTGTCGGGGCTGCACTGACAACTTGCCCTCACATACAACGCTTTGTAATGGCCCAGGGAAGGCTCTTGTCCCTCCTCCACAGGCAACTGAATCCTGCGCTTTGTCATCTGCACCACAGCCTGAGAAATTAGACTTTCTGATGCATAGATACTCCTGATTATCAGTGATGCTAAAGGAATGTTTAGTGTCACATGGACAGACAAAGAATTGCAGGTATCACACATGGTTGTCAGCACAGACAACACATTGGAGGTGGGGGTGTCACATATCCCCTCTCCCATGACCCTGAGTTACATCTCGGCTTGCACTGAACTCACAAGGACTGAGCATGCTCAATAAACATGGCGGAAGCTGCTGCCTTCACTTGCCCCTCACTATTGATAGGCATAGCTTGTCTCTGGTTGTAAGCTTGTGTCCTTGTATTAGTGCTGCCGAGCATGAACCTGACAGGTCCCTCTCTCGGTGAGAGCCCAGAGTTCACGACTGTTTGTGAAGAAAACAATTTATAGATATAACTGGGTAAAGGTTCTTGTTGACATGACACACTTGGCCTTGGCAAGTTATATTCCCTTCTAGTTTCTGGTTCCCACAGAGGATAAGAGCCTACTACTGCTGCTAATGCTAATGGAGTTTACTCTTTCAGCTCAAGTGGTAGACAGCTGTGCTTCTGTGGAGGGATGGGCAAACGTTTTGGCCTGAGGGCCATATCAGGGTATGGAAACTTTATAGAGGGACACAAATATCAACAAAAATGGGGTTGTGGAAAGGGTGCAAGGTCCAGCAGGGGGTACAGGGTCTGGGGTGGGGGCCTGAGATGAGTTCAGGGTATGAGAGGGAGCTCCGGGCTGGGGGCTGGAGCATGTCTGGGGAAGTATAGGCTCTGGGGTGGGGCTGGGATGAGGATCTCAGAGGATGAAGGGGGATCAGGGCTGGGCCAGATACTTTGAGGACTCTGGGAGTGCAGACTCTGGCATGTGGAGGAGGGCTCTGGAAGTGGAGGAGAGGGCTCTGGGCTGGGACCACAGGAGCAGAGGGATCAGGGCTGAGGAAGGGAATTGGGGAACAGGGGCAGGGGACTCAGGCTTGCCCCCTTCCATCCAACTCCTACATGGAGGTACAGCCAGGCTGCTCTGCACACTACCCTCCCACATTTGGAGGAGCCACCCCTGCAGCTCCCATTGGCTGCAGCTGCCAGCCAATGGGGAACTATGGAGGCAGTGCTCGGGGTGGAGGCAGTCTACAGAGCCTCTGGCTGCCCCTACACACTGCTGCTGGCCAGAAGAGGCACATGCCACTGCCACATGGAGCCGCTCCACACATGGAGCAGGGAAGCCCAGACACCACTCCCCAGCCAGAGCTGGCAGGCTGAATTAGCGTGCCTAACATGCCAGATGTGGCCCATGGGCTATAGTTTGCCCCTCTGGTATATGGCTTTATTCACAGTCCTGAGGGTCACAGGAAAGATTCCAATGGATTACAGCCAGCGTTTAATCAGGCCTTTGGTGCCAGGCCATTGTTTTTTGAGCCCAAGACCTTCAGCATAGAAAGCAGTGGCCTTACCACTTTTGCTAACACCACTCACTGGTTGCAGTTCTTTCTTGGCAATGCCATAGTGCAAGAAGATACTTAAAACCTAGAGCAGATTACAGCTTTCAATTAGCCACTCGTCACACCCAGACAGAGTCCTGCTCTGAATAGGTGAGCCAACACACTTCCAATTTATACCTCAAATCTCTGTGTGGATTGGAATGAACTCTTCAGATTTACATTTGCACAAACACTACAAAGGAAAGGATGGGGACAATGGAGTTATTTTTCAAACCAGAAATAAAAATTGACTTGTCTTGGCAGAAATTTACACCAAAAATAATTATTGTTGATTGAGTCTTTTGTGAACAGAGGGCAGATAAGCAACAGCAGATACTAAAGATCATGAACATCCCCACCCCCAGTAGCTTCAGGCAGAAATAAAATATGGTTCCCTGTAAACAGAATGCTTTGTGAAGACTGAGACACATTTCCAACTTTTGCAGGATGTCCTTCAAACCAAATTTACAAATACATCTAGTGACTGACCTAATGTCTCTACGTTTCTAGCTACATTCCTATCTTTTCATCATAATACCTGAGTTTGCAAAGCAACACATTCACTTTACCCTGTTTAAAAACACAAGTCACTGCAGGACTTGGTGCACAACACATTAAGGACTGTCCAGCGGAGTTGGCTCTGGTTCGGTATGTTAGTCTTGTTCTTGCTTAAGAATTTAGCACAGCATTTCTGGTGTGATACAAGGGGGTTTGTTAACAGATACTGCTGCCAATCAACATTTATAAAAATGGCTTACACAGTTGCAAATAGCACTTCCCCCCATCATCAAGCTTACTAAACCTTTGCTTGCACCGCCTTTTCCAAGGGAATCCATTAATTTTGGACAAAATACAAAACAGATGTTTTTGTCAGGTATTTGGCAAAAACAATCTTCCTAATTTTAGCATAGAGCTCTTCTAATTAAAACAACCCCTATTCATCAATAATTTATTGTCTAATAACTGTGGAGTAAGATTACTTCTGTGAAGTTAAACTCTTCCTGAAATATGTAAGCAAGCCAGAAAATAACCCGTAATAAAAGTATCATGTGGAATTATTTGATAATATAATTAAAGCAGGCAATACTTCCTAACTTAGAAACAAAGATACATTAAAATTTTCCCATGTACACTTGAGGTATATACTGTATGCAGAAGGCTTTCCTGAGAAATATGTGCTTGTCTCATTTTACAAACAGAAAGCAAGTGACGTTCAAGGAACTAATTTTGGGTTCAAAAAGTGATATAAAACTGGACTTCTGCTGATCCCAGCAGCTGTTACCCGTAACATCTTATTTTAGGAAAGTGTATATCAGTCACTAGTAGACTACCTAGAGCAAGGGAAATAATTGAGTGGGAAGATTCACAAAGTGAAATTAAAGGGAGCAGAACCGCCTTTGGCCTACATGGTTAGTCAACAGTTTGTCTCAGGCGAGATGCTTTTGGATGGAACGGCCTTCATCTCTTGCAGAAGACAGGAACCATCTGCACTTACTGTACATGGGAATTGTTGACTAACCTAGAGATGTGCCAAGCTCACAAGTTCCAATGACTAAGGTTGCTATCACATTACTCTGTAGGTAGGGCTTGGGTGTCAACTGAACACACACTTCTGCATGTCACCCAATTCATTCCACCCAGCAGCACATGGTACAGTACATCAGTGGAGAGCAGGTGCTTAATCACAAGAAAAGGATGCTTCTTCTGACCACATATGTTCTTTGTGCCATATGTTGCAATGTGTTACCACTGGACAGAAAATGGCCAGGATGTAAGGATGGCCTCTCCCCTCAGAAGGGCAGAAGTTTTCTGAAGAACTCAAGGTAGTTCAAAAATAGCAGGGTGCTTAACAGTCAAAAGGGTCACAATCAGCCTAATATAACCACGCAAAACAGATTCACAACTAAGGATCCTGGGAGCAAACTCAGCAAACGCAACATGGCTGCCTATTAGAATGAGTGAGATTTCATAAGGGCATTCACAATGGAAAGAGGGAAAGAAACACTTTCCCAGCTAGCAGTCACTGCAGGAAGCCATGGAGAACACTGAGCGTTAATGAACAGTAAATGTATTACTCAAACAGCTGCACAGCAGCAATTAGAGTATTTCAGATGCAATGCAAGTACTGGCATTATTGGGTGGAACAGCTACATTCTGGGAGATTCAGAACAAGGCAATGTACAAGAATTGTACTAAAAGTCAGATTTTCCTACTGCACTCTCCTCCAAGCAGTAAAGGATACACCCAGGACCTGGTTAATACCAACATGTTCTCCAAGGCCCAACGGGCACCAAATAGCAGAGGATATGGAAATCACTTACCAGAAGTCATCCTTATTTTCTCCATAGGTGGGATAGAAGCTGCTTCATTTGAAGTTTTCACTGGTGTGAACTGCTTGTAACTACTGTAACAGGAAATCCTCTTCACTGTGATAATGTAAAAAACTAGGCCAGATCTAGCCAGGGAGAACATAAATTCAGTGCCCTGACTTCCTCAAAGGCCTTTCCAGTTTGTGATTCAAAGAGCTGGGATTTGGTGAATAACTATTTGGTAAATTATTTGCAGTCTGCCTAGTTTATTTCTGCCTCCCTGTTCGAAGTCTGTTATGAAATACGTAAGAGCAATTCCAGTTTGGTAGGAGAGTCCCAAGGGAATAAGAATGTCAGTTGGAGACAGAGAACAATTCTGCATTGCCAAGGGAATAGGAATATGGGCTGAGGGTCTCTCTCAGCCTTGGAATTCTGCAATTCTCTTTTGATGATTTCAGAGGAACCCAAT
This sequence comes from Carettochelys insculpta, assembly GCF_033958435.1. NCBI lineage: Eukaryota > Metazoa > Chordata > Testudines > Carettochelyidae > Carettochelys > Carettochelys insculpta. The sequence continues at coordinate 23,206,664 of NC_134157.1, forward strand.
TTACTTCATAAAGAGCTGCATCTGAAAACTTAAGAAGCTTTTTTTTGGTCAACTAGCTAAAAGGTGTTTCTTCCTTTGGTACCAGAGATGCTCCATTTTAAAGTCCCTAGATTACTGGCTTCCATTTTGAATAAACAAGGAACACTCCACCACTGATTGGTAGCTGGTCATGTAAGCACTAGCTATTGGCAGGAAAAAGGTGGTAAACAATGATTGACAGATCATAAAATGGAGGTAAATAATGGTTAAATGGAATGACAGATGCGTCTGTTAGCCAAGTCGGCTATAAAAGTCAGCAGCAGCTGAGCAGTGAGCTGAGGAGGCAGCCGCAGAAGCATCAAGCAATGGGAGAAGAGGAGAAGGATGCAGCAGAGGAGTGGGAGAGAGAGGAAACAGGAAGAGACACTGAAGTCAGCTGAGTCAGTTTGTCAGAGTAGCATAGTACAATGCTTGTATGTGAGGGGGTAGTAATACAGATGTATGCCTGTGTGAACTGGAAAAAGGATTTGTGTGTGTAAAACCTAATGACATTGGAAAATGGCCATCAGCTGCCTATGACAGACAGACCATCTGAAATGGGAGCACCCACTTGATCAGTTCAAGCTATAATGTGGATTGAGGTGCTCTTAAACTTGTTATAATGGATTTGTGTTTAGATTTTACCACGTTAAGAAATAGTTCAATAAACGCTGCCTTGTTTGGAATGCTGCTTGTGTCGATATCAGAAGGATGTCTCTGTGTTGTCCACATATTCCCCTAGCCACCCTGCAGACCTAGACCCTAATGAGAATAGATTGATTATAACAAGTAAGTCAGGATCGCTATTCCGGGGGACCCACGCTCCATATGTGGGGTAACACCTTCTTCCACTCTTATCTTTTTTGAAGCTTGGCACTTCCCTAATGCCCACTCCTTTAACGGTCCAGAACTTGGGATGCTACTCGCTCTCCCAGTGGAGTGAGGCAGTTTGCTCTCTAGGCAAACACTGTGGATATAAATCATGGAAAGATCAGTATGTGAACAGTATCTTCTCCTTGAGGTAGTCAGTCATATCAGCCCCAAGCTCCCAAAATACAAAAGAACTAATCCTAACAAACACTGTAACATTAAACATCTTCACATTCTGTAAACTGCAAGAGAATGCATCTGCTGCATTCATACAGAACCATGTGCACTGTGTTGAAGATCATACATTCAACTCTGTCGTGAAATAAATATATAGGAAAAGAGTTTTAAAAACAACAAACAAAAGATTCTTGCTACAACGGCAGGGCCACCCACCACCCTGTCTCAGCAGCACCCTACTGCCTTGATCATGTTTTTTTTCTCCCACTTTCTTCATGTGAGCCAGCTCCCCACCTGAAGCACCAGAGTAAGGCATGGGTTCGGGGCAATGAAGGCTCACTCTTTGCTCACACTTGTCTTGCAGGAATGCAGAACAGCTTTAAAAAGGAGGGGCAGCTGCTCCAGAGGAACATTCACCATTTTTCCTGTCGAGAAAGAATAAGAATTAGCTGCCATTGCTAAGCCAGATTTCAGAAATGCTCATCTCCAAGTTGGTGACACTGGAGATGGTTTCACCTTGAACCTTTAGAGAAACAGTATATTACCCACTTCCCTCATTGGACATTTGATATTCCTCTGGATACAACAGGATGCGTTACATAGCAAAACAGAAGCTAAGCGAGTTGGTCCAGACAGATGAAAAGGATTTCCCCATAATGAGGGGACATTTATAGAAGATGGGAAAGACTACATGCCACCTCTAAAATTTCCCCCATCAATCAGTGAACCGATTGCGTGGGATATGTCCACCTGCTCCCACTGGACAATCCTGCTTGGTACGACAGAGGAAAGTGACACACAAACCTTGAACACAGCACACCCCAGGGAAGGACATTTAGTTCCAATCCCAAATATTCTGTGCCTGTTATTTTACCATTTAGGTACAAATGTTCTCAGGAAGAGCCAGGAATAACTCCTCAAGAGCCCATCTCTGATGCACTGAGATGGGAATTTCACATGCAGATTTCAGTAACCCAAATTCTGGGGAAGTTCAGATCTGGGGACCTCATTCAATTTGTCTAGGCTTTTATGTTGTGGCCTTCAACATCATACATATGTCATCTGTAGTGCAGAGCTCCTCCCTGGGAGGCCTATACTGCCTACAGATCTCTCTCCAGCAGAGACAACACTTCAAAGTTGTGTCTGAAATCAGGACCCTCAAGAGGTTTTGATCAAGATATTGAGGAGAACCCTTAACTGGGGAAACAAGAACATGCCCTCTTACTCCAACCTAGCAACAGGAGTTTAGCACTATTTGTAAACACAGATGTCACTGGACCAATTTACAAGCAGAGAGTTTTATTACACTGGGTGAAGCGAGGTGTGGGGGTTGTTATCCTGGTGAGGAAAAGCTCAAATAGAGAAGGTCCCACACTGGCACTGCTGTCCAGCCAAGTAGGTAGGAGTTTAATTATTATGAAAAAGAAAAACGTTTCTTTTAAAGGTGATTTAATGATTCAACACAGGGTCCAGCTGGAAGACAAGATCAAAAAGTTACCTGCAATGTATCGTATCTCCGGCAAACACATCATTAGATCTGGAAAACGGTTTGGCTGATGTGGGTACTTGTATTCCGTAAAATCCTGGCACACATACCAATACCGTTTATTCAACTGCTCCAATTGGGATGTATTGGTCAGGCCCCTAATGTCTGAGTGAAAACACAATTAAGTGACTGGGAGCAGCTGTAACACTAGCACAAAACCAGACTCACATTTATGTTCATCACTATTCAAGTCAGCAACTGTAAAATGGGAGGGCAAGTGTTTATAAAACTCAGTCCAACATCATCTATCTAAATTTTACTACACTGCTAGAGGCTTCAGGTGTATAGTCACCGCAGCATTAACACCCTCCTCCTCTTCTTTCTCCAGGACATACTGAATGCATATCACCTACAGAGACATGTCAGATTAGATGTGTGGGTACAAGATCTTCCTTTCCTAAGAGACATGGATGAGAACAGGTAATATCCTAAGCTGATCCTGCTCAGAGATCATGAAGCTTTCAGAGAATAATAGCTCAAGCAACAAGAACTCATTCTATAAATATATTAGAAGCAAGAGGAACACCAAGGACAGGGTAGGTCCACCACTCAGTGAGGAGGTAGAAACAATAATTAGGAAACTTGGAAGTGGCAGAGATGCTTAAATGACTTCTTTGTTTCGGTCTTCACCGAGCAGACTAATGCAGAAATGCCTAACAATGCATGCTAGTGGTAAGAGGGTATGTTTACAGGATAAAATACATATAGAACAAGTTAAAAATTACTTAGAAAAATTAGATGTCTTTAAGTCACCAGGGCTGGATGAAATGCATCCTAGAATACTGAAGGAGCTGAGAGAGGAGGTTTCTGAGCCTTTAGCTATCATCTTTGAAAAGTCCTGGAAGTTGGGAGATATTACAGAAGACTGGAAAAGGGAAAACATAGTGCCCATCTATAAAAAAGGCAAAAAAACAACCCAGGAAACTACAGACTAGTCAGTTTAACTTCTGTGCGGGGAAAGATAATGGAGTAAACAATTAAGGAATTCATCTGCAAACATCTGGAAGAAAATAAGGTGATAAGTAACAGCCAGCATGGATTTGAAAAGAACAAATCATGCCAGACCAATCTGATAACTTCTTTTGACAGGAGAACAAGCCTTGTGAATAAGGGAGAAGTGGTGGATGCGGTATACCAAGACTTCAGTAAGGCGATTGACATGGTCTCGCATGACCTTCTTATCAATAAATTAAGCAAATACAACTTAGATGGGGCCACTATAAGGTGGGTACATAACTGGCTAGATGAACATTGTCAGAGAGTAGTTATTAATGGTTTGCAGTCTAGCTGAAAGGGCTTAACAAGTGGGGTTCCATGGGGATCTGTTTTGGGACCAGTTCTATTCAATATCTTCATCAACAATTTAGATATTGGCATAGAGAGTACGCTTATTAAGTCTGCAGATACCACCAAGCTGGGAGGGGTTGCAACTGTTTTGAAGGATAGGCTCATAATTCAGAATGATCTGGACAAACTGGAAGAACGGTCAGAGGTAAACAGGATGAAGTTTAATACGGACAAATGCAAAGTACTTCACTTAGGAAGGAACAATCAGCTTCATACATATAGAATGGGAAGTGACTGTCTAGGAAGGAGTACTGTGGAAAGGGACTTAGGGGTCATAGTGGACAACAAGCTAAATACAAGTCAACAGTGTGATGCTGTTGCCAAAAAAGCAAACATGATTCTGGGATGTATTAACAGGAGTGTGGTGAACAAGACATGCAAAGTCATTCTTCCGCTCTATTTAGTGCTCCTTAGGTCCCAATTGGAGTATTGTGTTCAGTTCCGGGCACCACATTTCAAGCAAGATGTGGAGAAACTGGAGAAGGTCCAGAGAAAAGCAACAAGAATGATTAAAGGTCTAGAGAACATGAGCTATGAGGAAAGACTGAATGAACTGGACTTGTTTAGTTCAGAAAAGAGAAGACAGAGGGTACATGATAGTGGTTTCCAAGTACCTTAAAGAGGGTTACGAAGAAGAGGGAAAAAAACTGTGCTCCTCCTTGGCATCTGAGAACAGGACAAGAAGAAATGGGCTTAAACTGCAGAAAGGGAGGTTTAGACTAGACATTAGGAAAAACCTTCTAACTAACTGTCAGGGTTGTTAAACACTGGAATAAGTTACCTAGGGAGGTTGTGGAATCTCCATCGCTGGGAGATATTTAAGAGCTGGTTAGATAGCTAACAGTCAGGGAGGGCCTAGATGGTGTTTGGTCCTGCCAAGAGGGCAGGGAACTGGACTCAATGAACTCTTGAGGTCCCTCTCAGTTCTATGAACCCTACATCTCTACTCTCTTTTTTATAAAGCAGTGATATGTCAAGGCTGTTAGTCTTGATACAGGGTGCAACATAAGATTTTCCAGAGAGAGAAGAATATTGATTCCATTTACATCATCTCAGCTCTCTGGGAAATGTTCAAGGCAGTAATTCAGGGTGTTCTCTGTTTAGAAACTATGCCTTATGAGCTTTATACAGTTTCCAAGCTCTTACTCATATCTCAAGCAACATACCCAAAAGAAAAAAACAGAGATTTCAATACTAACAAAAGAACATGGAAAGGGACTTTCCCCGTATTTCAGCATGATCAATGACATTTATATACTACTTGATGTTATGGGAAGGGATCCAAAAAATTAAGAATAGGCAAAATGTGCAATTCTTCTGAGGCTCAATATAGTTCTTCAGAAATACTGTACAAGGGAAGGAGAATGTATTTGCTGTCCAAAAGCTGACCTTTAAAATAATTTTCAGGTATTCCACATAAAAAAATTGCAAACTCCAACTAAAAATAAAGGAAGACAGGAAGTTAATGCAAATACATTTTGGGAAACAATGGAGACAGCTAAAGGAGTCCATCATCCAGTGTCAGGAAACTGGTCAGGGAAGCAAACCGGAATCTGTGCCTAGGGCGCACACTGAAGTGTCAGCACAAAGCACTTGGTGTAACCTGGGGGAGGAGGGAGAGCAGAACATTTCCTTGTGGTACAGAAGACTCCTGGCAGTATTTACTCATTGAACTGCTTTTGAAATTTACCTACTTGGTTAGTGCCATCAATAGTGTCTTTCATTTATGCACAAGCAATACTGGGCACAACCGGCTGTGTAATAGCACGCACACATTACGACTGGCAGGGGACTCACACCATGGTGTCAGACTGAGGAAACTGACCCTTCCAATCCCTATCAGCATGATGAAGAATCCAGAAAACAGAACCCATGATAGTAGCCAACACTTAGAGCACAAAGGCTTACAGAGCTCTACTTAAACAAGGAAAATTGATGCAGATTGATTGTCTTGACTGCCCCTATTAAAGAGGCTGGACCAGTGACACTCAGACTGAGGCATGTGAGATGCAAGTAGCTCTTCAATATATCTCCTGCAGCTCTTTGCAGGACATGAGATGCAAACACTGATTTAATTATTAACCCACTTTAAGCTATTAACCAATCAAGTTACTTTTACTATGTTATTAACCAATTGCAGTTGATAAACTACCTGGCCCAGCATTTTGCTGGGAGAATAAAATTGAATGCTACACACAGAGAATGAAGTCACACTACTGAGGCTTGTTTGGGACCTGTTGGTCATTCATTTGGGTCCTGAACCTCTGAGATCTGAGTGTCATTAGCCTAGACCCTTCCACCATGAGCAGCAATATTTTCTGATGACACACAGTTGTGCATGGTGAAAAGTTTGCCAGAACAGCCAGTAGGTAATCAGTCATTCAGGCCTTATCTGGGAAGATTTCATCAGTCACTCTGCTCTGTTCTCATTCTGCTGCTGGTAAAGTAGGTATGTATTTAAAGTGACGCACATACTGTCCTTGGTGTCTATGATTAAAGGTATTAAAAATTGATTAAGTAAGTGAGCCTTCTCCCTCTACAATTGCTTCATTTAGGTGTCTGGAATAACATACTGCATATGGCTCTAACTGCGCAAAGGCAAAACCTTTTAATGCTCAGGCGGATCCATTTCAGTTTGGGGTTAGGGCTCCTTTCCTGTCTCCCCATCATCTCAAGGAAGCAAAGACAGACTAGCTTATTGACTAGTCATTTTCTCGAGTGGGGCTGATCCCCTCCTTCTGCCACTCACCTTGATTTAGGAAGTTGATGGCTTTCATACACGCGTACTCCTCATTGCTGACCTTCAGCTGGTTAAATTTGCGGTAGAGGTAGATCAGCCGTTCCATCACCTCCATTCCCTCTTCACTGAATCTGAAAGAAAGGGAGACAGACGCACACATCAGTGTACACAGAGAAGAGGCCCTTTGCCATTGACAGTAAGGAGCTTAGTGACTTACTAAAACTCTGTGGTGTTTAAAAGTCCTTAATGACTTGCATTATAATTCAGAGACCCGGATGCTTCAGGTCTGTGGGCACTAGTCATAAGCAGCAAAACTGGTAACTTGGTGATTCAGAATAGCATATTTGCCAGTCACATCAGACCTTTCAGGAAACTTGGGGATTTCACAGATGCACAAGGGTACATGTATATATTATACATATATCTAGACTGATATCCAGATAGATAGATCAATCGATCAATATATTGCTTCTGGACTTGTGGCACATGGTCCTGGTATAAGGCTGCTCTGGCTGGGAGAAACAGGCACTAAATTCCTGGCTCTGCCAATGATTTCATGTATGGCCCTGGTCAAGCTACTAAGCCTCTCCATGCTCCATTTTCCCCACATGAAAATGAAGATAATGCTCCCACCCCCGCACTCCCATGTTGTTATGAAGCTTAATTCACTAGTTTGTGAAATGGGATGATCCTTAGACAGAAAGCTCTAGAGCTGTGCGAAGAGTTAATATTATCTACTGAGTAATAGTTACACTGTATTTTATGACCCACTAACTGTGCAAGTCCATCTAGGAAATTTGGTGAAACCTGTCTGAATTCCAGCCATATCAAAAGCTATTCACTGTTACAGGGTGTTCGCCATTAAATGCGCACGTAGGGCAAAGGAAGGGTTTACAGCAGGGACAGAAAAATCTTAAAAAGTTTGAGTGATTCCCTTCAGTTCAGCTTTCTCAGACGCGTCTCTTTAGAAATCAGCCTCACACTCTGACATGAATACAGCCCCTGCTGTCCAGACTCAAGCTGGCCCTGCCAGGTTTAGTATACGCCAAGTATCTGATGATTGGCCCTAGGCCTTCACTCTGGATTCAGGGCACCCACTTGTAACATTACACAGCACTGTTGCTTCAGACTTTATACTGGGGGGTGGAGGGGGCAGAAATCACACCTTCCTCCTCCACTCCCCCCGTTCTCTCACTCTCCCCCCACCTCAGCTCCAGCCCTCTTTTAGCTCCCATGAGCCCCCCCCAGCTTGCACCTGGCTCTTAGCCATACAGCGCTGTGGGAAAAGGGTGCTAGGATGTTTCGCTTGAGACTGTCACCCAGTAACATGATGTGGTCATGTCCCAGCTATGGGCGATACAGAAGTGATCTCTGCCACATCTGGACATGGGGACTCCTCCCCACTTCCACCAGTGGGGCCGTGCTCTCCCTTGGCACAATGCAACAGCACACGGAGGGCAGACGAGTGAGCAGGTGCTGATAAGTAAAGCTCCAGGGGTGAACCCTAGACTAGCAGGTGAGCAGAAGATTACATGCAAATGTGGGAGCCTGATGCAAGACACACAGAATAGCCAAGCAGCTTTAGAGTCAGGAGGAGGAGCAAAATGAACTCCTTCCAGTAAAGAAGCCACAAGGTACAGCTGACTTGCTGACAACCAGCTGCAAATCTCACTTGCCCAATGAACTCGCTTTGGGGAGGGAGATGTAATAGTTTGGGAAGGGCTCCCAACAGTCCAGTGATTTCAGTCTTTTAATAGCTAATGGGAATGCTGGGGCTGTAGTGAAGAGACCCGGCTCCTGTAAGAGCCCCGTATTTCTGCAGGAGCTGTCTGAGAGGACCTCTGCTTGCAGCTCACTGGATAAGTGGACCGTAGATAAAAAGACATTCATAAGCATCTATGTGACGGCATAGAGCATATATTTCAGAGACTTCTCCCAGGGCCCATGGCCAGGAGCCATTCCTACTACATGTGGTTTAAAGCAATAAAGTCTACTTTGAAAGAAATAGCCCATAGCATAAATCATCAGCAGTGAGACAGTAGTACTCAGGAAAGCTTCAGCTGTGTGTTCTGGAATTATACAATACAAAGTCGGAGCACAGCCAGACAGCCATGTCTGAACAAAACAGAACAAAAATAAAACTCTGCTCACTGAATATCATCTTATTTTGGCATGTGTATTTGTTTACTTGGAAGTTATTTGCAAAATGCATGGTGGAGTTTGGCCTCAGAGAATAGAAAACAAGCTGTTTGAACTACAGGTCAGTTCTTCGGGGAAGTAATATTGTAAGTGATGAAAGCCTTGTCGGCCAATCTAAAGTTATACAAATTTCTTGCTCTCAACTTGACATTAAAAAGCCTGCAGGTGCAAGACTGCAAAGCATAAGAAGTTAATGAGCACAAAGACCACTCACAGCCCTCAACTGAGTCTAATTGTTTTTTGAGCATGCACATTTTTACTAACCACTCGTCACTTCCATAAATCCAGGAGAGCTCTTCTCTCATCCCTACAATGGAACGGGCTTGGTTTTCTGTGCCATACATTCCTCCCTTTTCCTAACAAAGCCGTTCTGTTTTGCACAGCCCTATTCCTTCTCAAGCACTTACTCCTCCACATACTGTCTGCCTCACAGCTTTTACACCAGTCTCATTCCTGCCTACGTATCATCAGGACTAACAGTAAAAAGTTTAAGCAGCCATGCGTTTCATTTGATTTAAAAAAAAAAACAAAAAACTAGACTTTACAGCTATAAGCATTAACAGCCAGAAAATGGACCATTTTTGTCAACAGTTTAAATTTGAACTGATTAAAAGACATGAAAGAGCTGATTTATTTCTTTTGAATCTACCTAAATGCTGGCAGTCATGGTGCTAATCAGGAACATAAATAAATTACAAGCTTCTAAGTGCATGAGTATCTTTGGTCAGCGTATTGTTTTAAACTGGCTAACAGACAAAATGAGTCTCAAATTGGAACAGCCATTCCTGAATCATTACGGTGAATGGCATTACCATGACGAGAGCCAACGGATCAAACAAAAGCCTCCGTTACACCCAGCTAATCCCAGTGAACTCACTGGGGTTACATGGATGTGTATGAGGGGAGAATGCAGACGTTTCAATGATGAATGGTCTTTAAAATTAAAGAGATCAACAAGCGCTTGCGAAGAGATAGCCGCTGGTGTCTCCGGACAGCCTGATTTTGGACCACGGAAGGAAAGTTGGTTGACAGAAGTGATCATTACAAAGCCAACACTAAGTGTAAAGGTCACAGACACGTAGCCATAGTCTGCATCTTCACAAGCCAGTCTTTAAAGTGCTACAGGAATCCTTCTTCGTTTTGTGACTGCAAAAGGCACTACAAGCAGCACATGCTCATTAGAGCAACGCTGAGCTGGCCAGTGGCTAATGCAGGATTCCAGCTTGCCATCAAACTTGTGAAATCCCAGGAGCCAATAAAAGGCTGATTAGGAGGAAGAAACACCATAAATTGTATTAAACAGTACAGATCAAAAATGAGAAGGTAAGACAGCTTTGAGGAGAGAGAAAATGTTTTTAAGAAACCTCACACATTATTAGAGAGCCTGGGACAAGCCAGCAAGGGACATTTGGCTCCCACACAAGACAGGAAGACAGGCAAACACTGGCGCGGACAGCACTGCTAAGATTTTCACTCTGACACAACCACTTAGTAGTATTACTGCCGCCCTGCTACACGCCAATACTTAAACTAGTGGTAACATGCCCAGAAAAAGAGGCCTGCCTGAAGGATGGGCACTTGCACACGTAGGTCTTTCAGCTGTGCACTGCACACATTTCATTGTCCTCCCAAGTGGCCTGTTAAAGCCACATTCTCATTTTTCCTGCTAAGGTCAATTAATGGTTCTTTAAATGCTGAATCAGTGAATGAGACCAAAGGAATTATTCCGCTGTCAAAGCCCATCTATTATTCCAGTCCTTGGATAAACACACAGATCTGCTCTAAGGCATCCTCGAGACTGGCAGGTGAGAAATGGCCAGGGTCGGAAGCATTAAGACGACTCCTTCACTATCTCACTTTCATTTTGGGTCTGCCTCATATTTTATACATGTCAACTTTTGGGACCTCAGGAAGGACAGCTTGAACATAAGCAAATCCACACATAGTGGCAAGTGCTTGGCTCTCGCAGACACACTCCTCACTGAAGCTGCACTCACTCCATTTCTAATGTCTTTATAAGATCAGTGATTACTTCCACAGCGACACAGATTTACCATCCAGCAACAACCCTGGCACAACCATCAGCTCCACCAAGGGCAGAGCTGGAGTAGGTCATATTAACAGGGAGGCTGGGCAGCCAGTAAAGTAAATCCTCCAAGTATCTTGTCACAATGCTGTCAGTCTGTCTGCTATCCAAACAAGGATCAGTCTGAGACTTGGACTGAAGAAGAAAGAAAACTGACCAAGATGATGAATTAAAGGCAGGTCATCACTTGGAGCATCAGATAGTGCAGTTTCCTCTGCAATGTCAGCTAAGTTGCAACACCATTAAATTTATGTAATCAAAAACAATGAAATAGCAATTAATAACGTAATATTGTGGAAACAAGGTCACTAGCTGTGTGATCAAGTTCTTCTTTCTGTTTCTAATTGGGAAGCTTTGTGAACCAGTTTTTGTCACTATATAAATATTGTAAAATAACCCATGAGGTACAAAATGTTTCTTTGAGCCTGGGTAATTCCTCTCATAAAGGGGCTCTCCTCTCAATCCTCGGGTGGAGAAAGGAAGAATTTCTATTGGAAAACTGGCCTTGACATGAGGTTATCACTCTACTTTTCTGCAGAATGCTGGGAAAAGTCTGTATTGTTCAAGGGGGATCACTAGTAGTGAAACGGAGCCACGCTGGCAACACGAGAACTGCGGGTACAGCAGCCCACTTTCATAACAGAGTCATTTTCTGCTATGTGCAGGGATTACACCTAATTTGTGTCCCACCCCTTCCCACTCACAGCACAGTTCCTGAATGTGCCACATAGTCAGACCCAGTGCACCAGTCAAGGCCACAGGAGCAGGTGTGTGTTGGTAGAGGGGGTTAAAACATTCACACTGTGTCTACACTTACAAAAAAACTTCAAAACGGCCATGCTAATGGCCAAATTGAAGAATACTAATGAGGCGCTGAAATGAATATTCATTGCCTCATTAGCATGCTGCCGGCCACAGCACTTTCAAAGTGCTGCAGTTCGCTTGTGTACAGCTCATTGACACGGGGGTCCTTTTCGAAAGGCCATGGCCATTTCCAAGTTTTTTTAAGTGTAGATGTAGCCTCAGAATTGGATCATTTTCACCCCATCATTATGTTTTATGTTCATTAATTTCTTTGAGACTTAATGTTAACCAATTAATGAACCAATTAATAAAAACCAATCATTTTAAATAAGGCACCTAAACATCTCAGGGACTTAAGCCTAGGGAAATTTCAGAAGAATGCTTAAGAAATCTGCAGTAATCTATTGGAACAGTGGAGAGCAAACTTCTGTGAACGACATATGCTCAGAGGGATGTAAAGAAAACAAAACCTGCTGTTTCACTGAGAAAAAAAACTGAAGTCACGGGATCCCTCAGATGGATAAATCTCACAGGACTTGCCCTTTTTTTCCTATCTTGGATTTCAAATTGAGAATTATTTGGGGCATGTGTCCACAGATTGAGCACTGATGTAAGTAAATTAGCTTAGAAACACTGTGCAGACTAGCTCTAGATAAGTCATCTTAAAACCAGGGTGGTGAACCTTTTTTGGGTCGGTGGCTACTTACCACAGTGAAAAAAAAATCACTTGGGGGCCACATAAAAGTGAGAAGAGTCACAAAAACACAATACCAAATCCACTCTCACTTACGTGGCTCCTGAGTCGTCCCCTGGAACTCCAGCCCCATGGGTGGGAAGTGGGGGAAGGATTAAGAAGTGGGGACAGGTTCAGGGCTCTCCCCAAGACAGATTAACTCTTCTGGGGGCCCAGGGTGGGACCAAAAATGGGGGGATTCAGGGTTCAGTGTGCAGGAGGTAGCTGCCAGGGGGCAGGTATGGGGTCTGGGCAGGAGGGAGGGTGCAGGAGTGGGCTGGGGGATGAGCGTTTGGACTCTAGATGGGAGGGGGGTTTCAGGAACAGTTTGGGGGGGTGCTTACCTGGCACAGCTCATGCATCACTCCCAGGCACGACCCCCCACAGCTCTGATTGGCCACAATTGTTGGGGAGAGCTTTCAGGCAGCATTGTGCTACCTACCTTTCCCCCAGCCAGGGAGGGGCGGCAGTGGCGGTGGCAGTGCCGGCAAGCAGAGCTGCTCCCTGCCCCTCTCAGCCAGAGCCCATGGGCTGAATCTGGGCCTGGCTTCCCTGACTGCAGCCCACAAAGCTTGGGGCGCCACACGCCCACCACGCTGTGGGCTGAATACTGCGGAATGGAGCCCAAGACTCATGGGCTAGATCCAGGCAAGCTACAGACTGGATCTGGACTGTGGGCCAGGGGTTCCCCTCCCTGCCTTGAAGGAACACACAAGTTTAAAATCTACATTATTATTTCTCTAACATGTTAAAGGCACACACAGGACTTAAAGCTTTCAGTTAAAAAGAACTGCATTTTTGTAAAAATTAAAAGATTTTTTGAACATTTCCCTGGAGCACTGTGCACCCCAAACACTATAACCCTGTGGCAAGCATATGGGCCAGGATTTTCAGAAGTACTGATCAAGTTGACCGAATAGTTTTTGAATTTTGAGGAAAAACTATGGAAAAAAAGTTTCAATTAAATTTTCATTTTCCCCAATTTTTGACCAGCCTAGTGACTACTTTGAGTGCATAACGTGAGACACTTTGGGCACTCAAAACAAAGTGAAATGGATGAGTTTAATTTCACAGGCTCAAAGTGAAATGAAAGTGCAAACAGCACAAGTGGCGCTGTAGATTATGAGATTCCAAGAGTAGCACATGTGCGAGGAACACCAATAAGGCAAATTTCACACATCCAGGCTCTGATTTTCAGAAGTGCTGATGCCAGTGTATTTCCAGTTGAAACCCCTGAGGATGGTGGGGGCTCAGCCCCCTGAAAACAGCCTATATGTGACTCTCAGAAGAGTCCTTTAACACCATTCATATCCCCATTCATAATTCCAACTCAAACTCAGGCTTTGTGGGATTTGTCTGCTAAACTGCAACTTTTTTCGCCTCTAGCTCCCACTTATGCCTACCACCCTTGAGATCAGTGCTGAAATGGCATGGCTCAGCATGGAGCCTACTGAGAGACAGAAGGTCAACCTGTGCACAAGGGTTTCTGGAAGGAAAGGGCCCTTTCTACTGCAGCTTTGAATAATCTCCCAACCCGCCAAACATGTTTTAAATGGCTTTGAGAGGCTGGAAGGGCCTAAGGGCAGTGTAGGGCCTGGGGCTGCACACCCTTCAGAAGTATAAAGGGAGCATCCCATACCCAGATGGGGCCAGGGGTGTGGCAGACATCACTCCCAAGGCAACGCTTTAGTAGCGGATCCGGAGACAGTTCCACACAACCAACCTCACATAAGGGTCGTGAGATGAGCAGGAGGGGAAGGCACCCTCCCTTTGCCACATGCTCACCCCCACCCCAAGGCCTATCTTCTCTCAGACAACGATCAGTTAGATATAAAAGATTTCACAGTGATTTACTAGGGTATAGGAGAAATGCCATCTGAGAGATGTGCCCTTGGATGAGAAGTGAGTCAGTGGCAGAGTCAGGAACACACCACCCTTCATTCCAAGACCTCCCCCATTGCCAGATACCACTTTGACCCACAGAAGATATAACCCACCACCTCACCTGTGCAGCTCATCGTCAGAGGGAGAGTACTTGGAGGTTACATCAGCAAGGTCACCAAAGATCTGTTTACTGTAAACAGTCAGTGAGGACAGCAGAATCAACTCCTGCCAAGTGGAGCTTAGCAGGCAAGTATAGTCCTTGATTGAGAGTTCACAGAAGAACGGCAGCTTCTTAATCCAGGCAATCTGCCTGAAAAGCAACTCATCTGCCAGGCGACACAACAATGCAAACAGCTCTGCCTGAGTCACTCTATACCTGCAGGCACAGTTAATATAAGAACATAAAAATGGATTAAAAACCAGCACCTGGATAACAAGATAACATCTGTGTGAGTCCTGATCCCTGGTGACCACAGTGTCACCCGGTGGTGAGAACAGAGACCGATTGCTGGTGTTTGTTTCTGAGCCCACAAATAGCAAGCAACAGCACAGTAAGAAAGCAACCATCCTACACCTATACTTTTTCCCCCAGACAAGATCGTCATCCATGAAGATTTTGACTGAATCCAACCACAGAGCTGCTCATGCTACCAGCCGCTCAGCTCTCAGGAACCCTTCTCCAGGCCTGCATATCAGACTGAACCTGGCGTGGTGGAGGGGCAGGAAGCAGCAGCTGCTTGTTAATCTAAGGAAGCTAAGGTTGTATTCCATACATATACAACATGTTACACAAAAGCAGAGAAGTGATTTCATTTGTGCAACAGATCCTCTCAGCCTTCAGGCATTAGCACTACAGTTTCAGGTCTAGCCCTTGGGGGACCATCCTTTGGCTACTGCCTTCATAATCAGGTATTGTTTATTTCATCATTTACATATGTGCGAAATTAAGAGCTATGTAAATAGTGTTATGAATTTAAACATTCAGGTGGTGTTCCCACAATAGCACCAGTTACGCACATCCCATATACTGTACACACAGAGGTACACACATAGAGATTGTAGCACAAATACGGACATTACAGTGGAGCGGCTCAGGGCAGCCTCAGTCCACCAGAACACGAGCACTTACCCATCCTCAATAAGCATTGGAGTGCCAAGTGGTTCCAGGTCCTCAGCTGACACCAACTGATTGATCAGACTGTGTGACTGGGGATCTAGACTTCGGGTCTGAGGGGGCATCAGAGCTGAGTGGGCAGAATAGTTAAAAAGGTGCGGTAGGTACTGATAGTGCGTGGACACTGGAGTCCCAATATACTGATCCCTGAGTGCAGTGAATCCATTCAGCTCCACAGACCTACTGAAAAGGGGAAAATTTATTTAATATACTGGACAAACACCATCTAGTTCACACCCATCTTTCATCCAGCTCAGGAAGAGAAGGAAATAAGAATGCTGCTGGAAAAGAAAGGGGTGAAAAATACTTCTGTTAAATACAGTGGTGAAAGCAGTCAGGAGCATGCGACCATCTCTGCACCATCTCCAGCCTGACCTCCACATCTGTTCCACTGACTGCAACTGTCTAGAAACTCGGCTGCTCAGAAAGCATTCTTTGACTGGAATACACAGCCAAGCTCTGTGCTAAGCATGTCCATCCCTGCTTACTGAAGAGCTCAGAATGTAGGATAAAAGGTTTATCAAACCTATCAATAAAAATACATTCATTTACATTTTTAAAACAACTGATACTGGAAGTGAGGTGGGTTTGGTTTGACATTTAAACCTTCTTTCCAGTGTTTGCAATCAATGTACGGAAGCACTATATTAGTGGACGTGAATCTAAGCGTAACAAATTACAGGTTGAACCTCTCTAGACTGGCACACTCTTATCCCGCAACATCCATAAACTGCCATGATTTTAGTTAGCTGGATGTTAGCTTCCCATGGATGCGGCCAAGTTTCCTGGGGTTCCATAAAGTTTGTTTACAGTCACCAGTCCTGGCTCTCAGCATTCTGTGCTGTTACTTAGCTCTAGTTTACCCCTAAATGTCTTCTAAGAGCCCCATAATCAGTGGAAGTGTGGGTAATGCTACTAGACAATATTGACCTGCTGTAGTCCAGCATATTTTTTTGTTTGGCACTGGTCAGGTTCCGAGGGTGCCAAACTGGAGAAATTCAACCTGCATAAGATAATTTGAAAAATCAAATAAGCTGACTTATTTTCAACATATAAACAAAATGAAATGGAAGAATGTAAACAGACAGCATTAACAGTGAACAGAAAATTATATATAAAATATAATTATATATAAAATGTTCAGGGTTTATCATCTAAAGTGGTATTAAAACAGATTAAGACCTTAAACCCAACATTTCTTTATCATTTTTTCATGAAAATTTTACTCTCGGATCACACTGGACTGGTCAAAAACAGTGAATCTGTCTCTAGCTAAAAAGTGTTTGCAAAGATCAACATGTGCAAGATGTGTTTGAGTTACACAGGCAAAAGGATGATGTTCACTTCCAGCCCAAAATGCAGCATGCAGGGAAATACAAGCAGAGTACATTCATTTGGAATTCTTTCAATAGAAACTCCCACCTTGAAGACGGGGTAGAAACAGGTGATGGCTGGTTGCTCTCAGAAACTCCATTCCCAGGAGAACTATGGTCACTGTCTCCATTGTTACTCCAAGAGATGTTTGCCTCCCCCTCAAATTCTTGTCCAGACATAATTCTTTCAATCTCTTCCTCTGATATCTTTTGGATAAAAATTGTTACATTTAGTGATAAATGTAACCCAGCCAAGTACAAAATAAGTAAGGCTGAGTTGCACATAGCGTTGGAGCTGTTCTGCTAGTTGAGCATGGAAAAATTAGTAAAACCTAGAATTTCTGGGAGAGGTCTTTTATATGGCGTGGATATTAAAATATACTTAAAATCTTCCCTGCTTTTCTTATTGCTTTCCTATTTTTTTACTAATAAGATACTTGATTTTAAATAAGGATTACATAGTCACAGGACTGCTGAGAGTTCTAGCAGTACCAGACAAGTGCAGTCAACATGCTTCTTAGGGCAGGATGATGGTACGAATGGGAGTTAGAGCAGAAAGAGGAAGTTACTGACCTTATAGTAACTGGAAGTACTTTACCCATCTCTGTGTGCCATATGCCAGGAACTAGAGAATTTCGAAAGCAGTACTCACCCTGTGACTCTGACAGATGAGAAAGCACAGGGCAGACCAACCACTTCTTTCACCTCCACTGCAAATCAGAGAAAATCCAAAGCAAAGGGGAGCGAGGGGAGGGAATCCAGAATGGGACCACACATCTAGAAGAAGCTCGAGTTCCTATAAGGTAAGTACTTGACTTTTTTTCTCATGCTAGTCTCTGTATGTATCCCCTTGCAAGCAACTGGAACTCAACCAGGAGGAGAACTGTACGTGACCAATGGCAGAGTCATACACAGGACAGCTGTTCCAAAGGGTGAAACCAGTGGCGGAGTTCTGGTGGATACCGTCAAGCAAACGCATGGCCTGAACTCCACGTCGCTGCCTAATAAATATTAAGCAGAGGGACTTCAAAGTGACACCAGAGATGTTGCTTGTGCTCTTACCCCAGGAGGGGGAAGATTAGACGGATGATACAGCAAAATACAGCCCAAGAGCTCTTTTGAGAGGATAAAGCTTGACCCTTTCTCCTATGGCATTTCTTGATTGTGTCCTTTCTTGTCAGGTAAAAGGCTAAGGCTTGCTGACTGTACAGGAATGGTGCTTTTCCTCTAACCATGGGTAAGGCTTTGAGAAGAACACAGGCAGGGCCATCCCTAGTTAGGGCACAGGGAAATCCCCTCTGCCACCCGCTGTCCTCTACATCCCCATCCTGCCCTCCTGCACCCCTCCAAGCAACGCACGCAGGGGATTACGGAGCCTGGTGCAGCAGCGGCCTGAGAGCCAACTCACCATGCAGGAGACAGGAACCGGAGTGGCCTAGCAGCCTGCACCACCACTTTCCCAGCCCCCGGTACCTTGCTTCTCTGCAGTGCTGGGAAATGGAATGTCCTGGGTTGGGCTGCTAAGAACCTGCACACAACAGAGTGGGGTGGGCTGCTGGGCTTCTGCAGCTCCCCCCATCTGCATCGGGTATGTGGGGGTGAGAACTCCTGCTGCTCCCTCTGTACCATGCCCCATAATCTCCTGGGTCCCTCTCATCCATAGGACAGTTTGGGTGGCCACTGCAGGGTCTCCAAAAGCTCAGAGCCTGGCAAAGCCACCCCAATTCATCCTATGGATGGGATGGCTCTGAGCACAGGTGAACAGATACACTGCTTAAGGTGAAACACAGACTACTCTGGGAATGAATTTGGATCTAAACATAATGAAACCTCATCCTTATGAAATACTGAAAAAGGAGGACCTGCCATCAATACTCTAAGCTCATCGACCCTCCTGACTGAGGTGATGGCTACCAGGAATGCAACCTTCTGAACAGGAGAGACATGGAGCAAGAACCTGACGGTTCCAAAGAAAGCTTAGTGCAGGGAATAAGGTGCAAGCTCCAGAGAGCAGGAGGCTTTTTTTTTTTTTTTTAAAAAAAAAAAAAAAAAAAAAAAACAAACCAAAAAAACCCAAACAAACATTGTGCTTGACTAGCAGATTCCAGAAAGGACCAGAGGGAATATAAGGCTTAAGTAGCCCTGTGAAGGAGGATGGTAAGCACTAGCCGCTGGCGAGCTGACTGGTAACAAACTGAAGTGCAAACCTGCTGTCTTCAAGGAAAAAGTATAGCCCAAAATTAAGGGACTAACTGTGGCTCCTGGAGAAATAGGGCTGAACCACCCAGAGAGAAAAATATTTCTCCTCAGCTAGATAAGGTTTTCTTGGGGAATCCTCCTGACCAGTTGGAAAGACTTTCTGTACAGCTTCAGAACATGCCTGCTCCAAGGACGAGGCCAAGCCAAAAAACAGGCTCAGAGATAAAAGCAGCCAGAGGTTGGCTGCCATTCCCTGCCTAAACGGCATCTTCACTATCAAATGAGGTGGCGACTTTGCTCTCTCCAGCCTTTCCCAATGACTATCAGCACTTCCAGGAACTCATCTGCAAAATTGCAGGTTCCTCCTGAGATGGATGGGGAGCCTCCACACAAGATCCTGGACATCTCTCAGTCCGCCAGCTCTGGTAGAATAGAGCTGCTGGTTAATAAAACTCAGTGTTCAGGAAGGGGTGGTGATCCCCATGTCACAGAGACTAAACACAAAAACTGACAAATAAAAACTCACATACAAAAGTGATTTAGTGAGATCTCAACATATTTTCACAGCTAATGAAGACTGCAGAAGCTCCAAAAACAGGAGATTTCAATCTAGGCTGGGCAGTAATGACAAGGAATCAGAGAAGCAATTGGTCTGTCCTGGCCCTTATCACCTCAGTGGGAGGCACAAAATGAGCCAGGATGCTTGTGCAGATCAATGGACACTACCAGAGCCATCCTGTCCATTGGAAGGTTTGGGGCAGCCTTCCAATGGGGCACACTTTAAGGGGCGGAGCAAGGACAGGAAGAAGTGGGTCAGGGAAGGATCTGGGGAGGAGCAGGGAGGTGGCCTAAGCCTCACAGCAACCTAGGGACAGCCATGGACACTACTTTCCAAATCCTCCAGCTTCAGGCACGTGCAGACCCACAGCTTAATGCTGCCAGTGCTAGCACCCAAAGAGCAATTACCAGACCCGAAACATTTGCTCCCTCACAGCCCACAGCATTTCCCTAAAGATACATGCAGCAGTTAAATCAGAGAGGCGAACTCATCTCCAGCAGCAAAATTTGCAATGAATGATCGAGATGCAGCAGAAGCAGCAGCTGGTTTGTGATCAGTATTATTTAGATCTTTCCCTTCTTTTCCTGGTACATAGATCATGTTTCCTTTCCCACCCATCCATTCCAGGTTTGTGATGGAGTGAGCGGAGATTTTCATAGATGCACAGACCTGGACAGTGTCATGTAAAGGTTTTTTCTGTATCTGTTTTATTAAAATAAATAGTATTTTAAGGCTACTTTTCGGGCTGCAGGCTGGAAAATGGCGTTTCTCACTTGTTCAGCAGAAGCTACTGTACCAAATTCCCTAGCATTTTGCAAGACATCTCCAGACATGCTGCCCCATCAATCAGAAGACGTTTATTGGGTGCCCCACTTGCAACAAGCCAAGAAATTGTGGTATGGACACTGCAAGATTTACTGGGAGATTTGTGAGGATTGAAGTGCTTGTCCCAACTTACAAAAGATAGCTGGTTTCCTACTGATTGACCAAGGAGTTCAGAGATTGCCATTTTATCCATGTAGCCAACTGAGAATCTGTAACCCACTGGGGCCATGCCATGGCTCTCTGCGGCCAGGCAAGATAGCAGCTTTATTTACAAATCTGCTGCCTAAACGGGATGCGTCCGTAATGACTGGAAACTGGTTGGAAGACTGCCACTGAATTAATGCAGGCCTAAATCCTTGGTCTGGATGCTTTCACATAGAGTCTAGAGATGCTAAGTAACCTCTCTAGGTTCTAAAGAGCATGTTCAAGGCAGCCCTGAAACACCGGCAGATCCACCTGACTCCTCCCCTTCTTGGGACAAGCTGTCCATGACTCTGCCTCATACAGCAGTTGGGGCAGCAGAAACAATGCTGAGGGAGGCTCTGAGCGTGTGCAGCCTCCTGGCAGGATAGTGACCAGTTCAGTGTCCCCCATGATGGTGCCTTTGTGCAAACGAGTGCTGGGGGCATGTTATTAAAGGCCAATGAGCAGTACAGAAGCTGAAGATCACTGTATGAGGGGAAAGCGGAAGTACACTCACCTGGACAGGTCCAATACTTTTGTTCCTGCCTCCCGGCATTCCATCTTCTCTGATTGCTGAAAGGAAAGAGCCAAATACTGCTTAGGAACAGCACCATTCACTGGCACTCTGCAACTGCACAGAGAACACATGGCCAGCATAAAATTGCCTACTGTCTACAGAGACATTGAATCTTGGCTTCATTTTGTTAAATGAGACAGCTCAGATAGATTTCCCCATGGGGAAGGGAGATGCTGTGGGCACACAGTGATTTCCACTTGCAGTAGGAACCACAGTAACACTTACTTGGATGACAGAGGCAATCAGAGATTTAAGTAATATTTATAGAGCCACTGCAGACACTCAGGTGAAAGATGAAGTACAAATGAAAAGTTGTATATGATCATCAACCCCCTGAAAACTCAGGAAATGGTCAAGAAAAACCCCTGCTGTTCCACTAGTGATTACTGGTGCAAGGGGCAATGTTCCCCACTGCTGGGAGAGTACCCTCTTATTAGCACTGGATTGTATCACCCCCATGCTGTGCTGCACAACCAATAGCCAACACCTCTCTGGATTAAGCCAGGGCCCAGCAGAGTGTTAAGTGAGTCTCTCTAGCCTTCAGGCTGTCAACAGCATCAAAGACAAGAGGCTTCGGTCCCTGCGACTGCACAGGGTCAGGTCTCCTCGTGCCACCCCAGTGCAGGGAAAGGACACGCTCCACGAGTTTCTGTAGGTGAAATCACATCTGACTACTTGAGCAGTTTGGTCCCAGACGGAGAAAGCCCCTATCAAAGGCTTCTAAGTAGCGAGGCTGCATTTCTTAATGTCCCACAGACAATTTCTAGAAAGTCTCAATTATGTTACATTTAGAGCTACTGTTCTACCTCCATTTGGCACAGTTCCTGTTTCCCCCCAATCCATGCTCCTCTCTGATTAGGAAATCCGACATGGGGACAAGTCCATTGTGCCCAAGGATTTCAGCTGCTCCTGCTGCTTATCCTGCCATCTGAAGCCCCTCTGCAGTTTGGGAGGTTTTGATCCTTTACTGCCATCCAGCAAGGAGGTTCCAGGAATGCCTTGATTCTTGTAGATAAATTCTGGGTCACCAAAGAATGTCACATGAGGTCTCTAGTGAAACCCAGGGACATGCTGGATTTTAGTATCATACTGAAATTTATGTACTGACATTGCAAGACATTACAGAGAGACAAAAAACATGTTTAGAGCCCATACGAAGGTCTGACTCCCCAGCAGAGATGAAAAAACAGACAAGATGTGTTTATTCACGTCTCTCTGCTGGGATACAAACCAGCCATTATAAGCTAACAGTCACTTACATACAAAGTCAATGGAGAGATGTGAAATCAATAGGGAAGCAACACGGGAAAAACTGTGTGTGGTTACCCTGTCGGCAGCTTATGAACTTTGGAGAGTACAAGATGACAAAGAAGAGGCACCTCACACATGTAGGATGCAAACAGGCAGTGTGTTTACATTCTTGAAAATGAGATCTCAGCCAGTTTTAGTTAAAAACTGCGTGATATTTTTGGGGTAAGAGAAACCCCTTTTCAGGCAGGAGGCTAGACTGTTAGTTAACTCTCACCTTCAGAAAGCATTCTATGATCGTTTTATATGTAACTACCATTTGTTCCCAATAAATACACTCTTGTTCTCATTATAAACATACCTCAGTGCTGTGATATGAAGCAAGGTCCTTATACTAAATGAACACATAACCAGGTGCATATACCACCGGTGTGGTTTGGAGATGTGGAACGGGGGCAGGAGAATTTGTTCCCCAAACAGCAAGCCTTGCGCAAGCACAGAATTTTACCCCCCGCAACTGTGATATAGTTTTTTCTGTTGGCCCAGCACTATGCAGTCATTGGTTAGGGAGAGAATGTCCAGGGATTTGTTGTACTTTAAGAAGAGAAAAATCTTACATAGAGTTCGACATTCAAATTTTGTCTGCTTCATCTGGAAAGCCCTCAGTGGTCTTATTCTGTCTTCTTTTAAAGTTCCTGGGAAGCACTCAAATTCAAATGATAAATCACCTCTATGATCACAGGACTGTTCCCAGGCTGCAGCTGTTTCAGTCTCAGATCTTTCAATGCATGTGTCAGCTCACAGCCAGATAATTATGGAGCTTTGGTGGCTGCTCTGTCTGACAGTGTTTTGCATGAATTTCAGCTGGTGCAGAAACTGACTGCCAGGTTTACATGCCCTGAACAGTCTTCCTTCATTTTCAAACCTTTGCATTTGTTCTTGGTTCAAACAAGAGCTGCCAGATGAAGACCCTGTGATCCTCTGTACTCATTGATACTAATGAAATATCTGAAGAGATTCTGCATGCCTGGTAGAAGCAGCAGAAATTTTTGCAGTTCAGCACCCCTATTTTGGGTGTCATTATGCAGTAGTAGTTACCAGGTGCTCTGCCTGCCTCAAGATTTTTGACCCTGGTTGGAAACATTTATTTAGCACATTTTGAAATGGGATTTTTAAGAGAAGATTGTTGTTACCCTTTGTGAAGTGCTCCTAGTTCACAACTAGCCTAAACCCGTAGAAATGATGTTTGGTGGCATTCCTATGCTGGGGACAGTTCTGTTAACCTGTGTAATACTACTTCCATGCTTTGTGTGCTATGGAAGGCCTGGTGCTAAAACAGGCTGCTCTCCAAGCATTCCTGCACTGACTGTCCTGGTGAACAGGCAGACTGTCAAAGGCTTGTCAGGAGAGAAATGGCAAGTTGAACTTCCTGTAAACTGAATCCTGAGGGGCCTGACTGGCAACCCTACAACATACACATTTCAACAGGGTTATGAAATACATCTGTGGTCCAATCATGCTATAACTTTGGTATCTACATGGGGTTAAAAAAAGATGACCAACTTTTTCCTGCCCGCCCCCTCTCCCACCACCACATTACACAGCTGAGCCAATAATTATCTTTAAAAATGGTAATCTGATAGGTTACACAGGCCTTGTTGGAAATAACTCCAATTTTAATTTACTTCTATATTTTCAACACACAACCGAAAAGCAATCCAGCCTGAACTACTGTAAACAGCTATGAACAATGCTGTTACCAGCCACCCTCCTTTTCACCATTCTAAGATAACATCTGGTTTTCATCCCCAGAAAGAGGCCTGGCTCTTCGACTCTGCTCTTAAAACAGATTAATTCAGGGAGTTTCCCAGAAGAAAGGAAAACTAGTTTGTATTTCATGCTGGTATGCCTGAGCAATGCCCAGGAGATGTCGCTGTTTCCTTCCAAATGAGCAGTAGCTAAAGCCTTGAAATATGGAGACTTACCATTGAGAATAAAACCCTGAATGGCATGGATCAGCAATGATGCTGAATATAATGCCACAACCGGAAAACCTGCTTTCACAGTAACTAGCAACCCTGCTCAGAACCTAAGCAGTGGAAAGGGCATCTAAACAGAAGGCAAAGCGATCACAAGGGTGGCAGCTGCAAGGCTAGGAAAAAAGAAAAATCCAGTAATTAAGCTGGAGTAAGAAAAGGAGTCATGAAGGGAATGGAGTAAGTACATGCAATAACACAGGGAGCCACATGGGCTCTGATCCAAGCACTCTGCGTTCTAGCACACACTAAGGACCTTTACTACAAGTCACACTGCGCAGGGACTGTTTTTAGAGGATTTCTGAGCTAGTAAAAAACCCACAAATTCTTACGATAAAATATTTTCAACTAAAAATCCTTTGAACACTAAGTATACATTAGATAATTTATAACATAGGCAAATGCTTCCTAATGGCCATTAATCTTTTAATCTCCAATGCCTAACATGGAAAGCTCATCAGCCCAGCCGCACCTTGGGCATCCCCTGTGTACAAAGGCAGATTCAGGGATTCCCAGAATTTACTGGCACTCACTAAAAACCGTGACTCAATCTCCCATTGCATGGCAGAGACTTGGAATGACGTGAGCAAAGAGAATGGGGAGCTAACAGGAATGAGGCCTGGACCACTTCACAGTAATCCCCCTCCAGCTGCTCAAGGAGCAGCAGCAGGTCAATAAAAAACAGATGATTGCATGGTTTTGATGATATCTTTTACAACTGCTTAGGGAAGGTGGTGTGTTTCTGATGTGGCAAGAGCTTCTTGCTGACAGACTCAGCATTACACATCTAGGAGATGGTGGGAGGCAAGGAACACTGCCCAGGAGAGGAAACTGGCCATTCCTCCAACCCTGGAGAGTTCTGGTCATCAGAACTTAACTCTCCTAGTTAAAATTTAGCCAGGACTAACACTTGCTCTGACTAAGCAAAATACCCTGGGATCTGTTATGAGCACAAATGGTCAGGGCACCATGTTTGTCACCTCATCTCAAAGACCATTTTACTGAAATAGGGGATTCACTGTCAAACAGTGTTTGTGGAGCTCTGGGTATAGTGATTGTGTAGCATATTGCTTAAGAACACCTAAGAATGAATGTGGTGAGTGGCTTTTACATCGGGGTAACAAAATGTCTTAGGAGAACAAAATCGCTGGGTTTTAAAGAAATGACATTTCAGCTTCTGAATCCAGGAAGCAGCCTCTCTCACAATGACTGCTCACTTGCCTTCTGGAGCCTAATACCCTCTGCGCATATCAAAGGAGTGAGCCTGAACAATCACTATATTACAGCTTCACCCAGTTCTACTCAATTTCCTGTTTGTTGTTGCTAAATTAAAAAAAGCAAGACTCTAACTTTAAAACACAGGAGGCCACATTGCCTAGATTTCATTGGTCAAAATGCTAATGTGCCAGGGAACACGAATGCATACTGAAATTAAACTAAGAAGGTTAGTTTTTAAAATAAGTTCTTTATTCCAGGGAAGAGTAAAAAGAATTCTTTTCAAGATGAAATAGGGTTTCAGAGGCTATTTAACCACATCAAAAACTTCTTTACAAGAGCACTTCTCTGTTTAAGCCAAAAGCCAGTATTATATGTGCCCTACATTACAAAAACTGTGTGGCCAGTTAACCACAAACCTGTCAGCCCATTTTGCTAGCCCTGATCAAAGTGACAACCATATTATCCAATGCTGCCCAGCATTTTAGAACAGTTGCTTTTGTCAGTGTTCAGCTGAAAGGAAATATAACAATGATGTACCTTAGATATTTTCTGAGGTTTAATGTCTAAGGTGAATATTCCATTATAAAACTGTTGCCCAGAACTTCTCTCCCTCCACTCGCTGTATAAAGAAAGGTTACTCCCCGTAGTAACGGTGGTTCTTCGAGATGTGTCCCCGTGGGTGCTCCACATTAGGTGTCGGGCTTGCCCGGCGCCACAGATTGGATCTTCCAAGCAGTTTCTGCCGGACCGCGCATGCGTCGGTGTGCGCCGCTCCCTTGCGCGCTCCTGGCCCCGTGCGCGCTCCGGTCCCCGCCAGTTCCTTGACCAACCGCCTCGGATGCTCCTGCAAAACACTAAACAGAGATCCGAAGCGGGGAGGATGGGCGGGTGGTGGAGCACCCACGGGGACACATCTCGAAGAACCACCGTTACTACGGTGAGTAACTTCTCTTTCTTCTTCGAGTGTCCCCGTGGGTGCTCCACAATAGGTGACTACCCAGCAGTAACCCAAAATAGGAGGCGGGTAATCGGATCATGTGCAGCTTGTCCCCGAGAGGACCGCTGTCGAGAGACGGGTATCCTCTTGGAATATCCTGTGAAGGGCATAATGTTTGGCGAAGGTGTCACAGGATGACCAGGTCGCCGCTCTGCAAATGTCTTTTAGCGCAACGCCCTTGAAAAAGGCTGTTGATGCCGCCACCGCCCTAGTGGAATGAGCCCTGGGCGTGGCCAGTAAAGGAGTCTTTTTGAACTCGTAGCACATTTTTATGCAGGATACAATGTGCTTCGAGATTCTCTGCGAAGAGAGACCTTCTCCTTTCGATTTGGGAGCGAGAGAGACTAGGAGTCTATCCGTCTTCCGGAAGGACTTGGTCCTGTCTATATAAAAGGCTAGCGCCCTCCTCACATCCAGGAGGTGTAGGCGCGCCTCTTTGTTAGAGTTATGAGGCTTTGGATAAAACGAGGGTAAAACAATAGGTTCGTTAATGTGAAACTCAGAAGAAACTTTAGGAACAAAGGCTGGATGCAGCCATATGGTTACCACCTCCTTGGAAAAAACAGTGCAGGGTGGCGTTGCCATAACTGCCGCAAGCTCGCTCACCCTGCGAGCTGACGTGATTGCGAGAAGAAAGGTCGTCTTTATCATAAGGAGGCGGAGGGAAACCGTGGCCAAAGGCTCGAACGGTGGTCCCATTAGCACATTAAGCACCAGGTCCAAGTTCCACGAAGGTGGAAGCGGTTTTCGAGGGGGGTATAGGTTTACCAACCCTTTGAGGAACCAGGTAACCATGGGATGGGCGAACACTGTGTGCCCTTCCTCTTCGAGTCTGAACACCGAAATGGCGGCAAGGTGGACCTTTAACGAGGATAGTGAGAGTCCTCCTCTCTTGAGGTCCAGTAAATACTCTAATATTACAGGTATAGGCACCAAAAGGGGGGCTAGCTGTTTGGTAGAACACCATGCCGTGAAGCGAGTCCATTTCTGCTTGTAGGTCTTCCTGGTGGAAGTCCTCCTGCTACTTTCTAGGACTTGTTGCACTTCCTCCGTACATGTGCTCTCTAGGGAGCTGAGCCATGGATTAACCACGCTTGTAGTCGTAGGCCTTGGGGGTGCGGATGCACTATGGACCCCTGGGCTTGCGTGAGCAGATCCAGCGCCACCGGAAGGGGCATCGGTGGACGGTCCAACGTGCACAGGAGTAGGGGGAACCATTGCTGTCGATCCCATGTTGGGACTATCAGGATCATTCGGGCTCCTTCTCTCCTGGCTTTCTGCAAGACTTTGTGGATCAGCACTGTGGGAGGAAAAGCGTAAAGCAGGGGGCCCCTCCAGGAGATCGCGAATGCGTCCTCCAGGGACCCCCGTCCCAGTCCTGCCCTGGAGCAGAATCATGGGCACTTCTTGTTGTGTTGAATGGCAAACAGGTCGATCTGGGGAAAGCCCCATGCGTGAAAAATCGGTCATAGCAGATCGGGACGGATCTGCCACTCGTGCGTGAGTGCAAAACGCCTGCTCAGCTGGTCTGCCTTCACATTGTGAGCGCCTGGTAAGTACGAGGCTTTCAAGATTATATTGTTGGCGATGCACCAGTTCCATAACCAGACTGCTTCCGCACATAAGGCACGGGACCGAGCTCCTCCTTGCCGATTTATATAAAACATGGTGGAGGTATTGTCTGTACTGATCCCAACGACTTTGCCTTGTATATGGTCTCGAAAGTGTCTGCAGGCGTTGAACACTGCTGTGAGCTCCAGTATATTTATGTGCAGTGACTGCTCCGTGGAGGACCACAGCCCTCGAGTCACCTCTTCGCCCATGTGTGCTCCCCACCCTATAAGGGAGGCATCTGTAGTAAGAAAAACCGATATTTGTGGTTGGTGGAAGGGCACCCCTGTTAGCAAGTTCTTGGGGTTTACCCACCATTGCAGGGATTTGCGCACCTCTGCTGTGGGCGACACCACCCTGTGAACGGTGTGTGCTGCCGGTTTGTGTACGCTCGCCAGCCAGTGCTGCATGCTGCGCATGTGTAACCTGGCGTTCTGTACTACGAACGTCGCCGCTGCCATGTGGCCCAGCAGCTGTAAGCATGTCAGGACCGGCACCGTAGGGCTGAAAGTGATGACTTGCACGAGGGAGCCGATGGCCCGAAAGCGAGTCTCTGGTAGATACACTCTCGCTGTAATAGAATTTATGCGTGCCCCTATGAACTCTATGTCCTGGGTGGGGTCTATCTTTGATTTTGCTAGATTGATAACCAGGCCGAGCGAAGAGAACGTGCCTGCTGTGACGCGTATCATGCGTAGTACCTCCTCCTTCGAGGCCCCTTTGAGTAGGCAGTCGTCCAGATACGGGAATATAAATACCCCCTGTCTGTGCAGGTAGGCTGACACCACTGCCAAGGTCTTGGTGAAGACTCTGGGGGCCGAGGAGAGGCCAAACGGTAGGACCTTGTATTGAAAATGTTCTTTGCCTACCATGAACCGGAGGAATCGCCGGTGAGCCAGATGGATAGTTATGTGAAAATACGTGTCTTGTAAGTTGAGGGCTGCGAACCAATCTCCATTGTCCAGTGCCGTAAGGATGGAGGCGATTGTGATCATCCGAAAGCGTTGCTTGCGCAGGTACCGGTTGAGGCCTCGAAGATCTAAGATGGGCCTCCAGCCTCCTGTCTTTTTCTCCGTGAGGAAGTACCTCGAGTAGAACCCTTTCCCTTGCAGTTGCTCCGGCACTCTTTCCACTGCCCCTATGAGCATGAGATGGTCTACCTCCTGCTTGAGCCTCGCTACGTGGGAGGCCTCCTGGAGGTGGGGCCTGGGTGGAGGTCATGGCGGTGGGAGCGACTGGAAGGGGATCACGTACCCCGTGGCTATGATCTCCAGCACCCATTTGTCTGTGGTGATCCTTTGCCACTGGTCGTAGAATGGTCGGAGGCGACGGTGGAATAACAGCTTCGGATGACCTTGTGCGATGGTAGTGATGGCGCAGCCCTGGATCTGTGTGTCAAACTTGTGGCCTTTGTCCCTGCCCCGAGGACGCATGGCTCTGTTGGGAACGTCGCCTGGGAGTTCTGTACTGCTGGTGCTGTTGATGTCGCCCTTGCTCGTAACCCCTGTGGTACTGGGGACACTGTTGCTGGTACTGGTACCGTCTTTGTTGAGGGTAGTACTTTTTCTTTCTGTATGGAGGGGTGTAAATCCCCAGGGTCCTAAGTGTGGCTCTTGAATCTTTACTGGAATGAAGGACCGAGTCAGTTGATTCAGCAAACAGCTTCTGCGAGTCAAAGGGAAGATCGACTATCTTTGCCTGCAGATCCCTCGGTATACCCGAAGTCTGGAGCCAGGACTCCCTCCGCATCAGCACTGCCGTAGCTGTGGAACGTGCTGCTGTGTCCGCAACATCCAGGGCGATCTGAACTCCCGTCCTCGAGGCCGCGTAGCCTTCTTGCACAATGGCTTTGAGCACCGGTTTCTTGTCCTCTGGAAGCGAGTCCATGAGGGAGTTTAACCTAGTGTAGTTGTCGAAATTATGGTTCGCTAGATGCGCTGCGTAAATTTGCCATTCGCAACAGTAGAGTGGAGGAGGAGTAGACCTTTCTGCCGAACAGCTCTAGCTTCTTGGCATCTTTGTCTGTTCCCCGTCTTGAATTGAGATGTCTTTGATCTTTGTTGCGACGACTCCACCACCAAGGAATTTGGTTGTGGGTGGCTGAACAGGAACTCCATGCCCCTCGCCGGCACGAAGTATTTCTTATCCGCTCTCTTGTGGACAGGCGGAATAGTCACAGGGGTCTGCCATATCATGGTGGCGGACTCGAAGATTGCTTCATCAAGCGGTATTGCTATTTTGGAGGAGGCCAGAGGTCTCAGATTTTTGAGGAGCTTATGGTGTTTCTCTTGCACCTCTGCTGTCTGGATGCCTTGCATGAAGGCCACCCTCTTAAACAGCTCTTAAAACTGTTTGAGATCGTCTGGAGGATGGACGTCCCACGGGGCCGTAGCCTCATCCGGGGAGGAGAGCGAGGAACCACTAGGGTACGCCTCTCTGGACCCTTCCGGTTCCTGTTGGCGATGATACAACCGCTCGCTGGAAGCTTGCAAGGGAAAATCTCGAGGTTGCATAACCAGTTCCCCCTGAGATACTTGAGTCTCTGTCCCCGTTCGCGATTGCCCTCGGGGATACGGGACCGTCTGTGGGGATCTTTCCCTGGTAGATTGCCGGTGGCGTCTATGCCCCGCGTGATAGGGGCAACCATGGCAGCATGGGCACTGTTCTTGGGAAGGTGACCTAGACCACTCCCTTGGTGCATACCCTCTGCGTCTGGGGGAGCGAGATCATCGAGAGACCTGGGACACTGGAGAGAGTGATTTGTGATAGTACTCCAGAGGCTCAAACCCCAGGAAGGGTGAAGGTGGTCCCAGCCAGGGCGAGGCTGGTTGTAAAAATGGAGACGGAGGCTCCGGGGGACCCCTGCCTTCTAGTTGGAGTCTGCAGCATGAGCGGAGGGCTGAGAGGAAGCAACTCTGCAGCCCTGTCTGGAGAGGGGCTGCGGTGCCTTGTTTTGTGTGCAGCCTTCCCCCTCCCTTGAGGGGGTAGCTCCGCCCCCTGATGTGTAGGGGATCTCAGCCCTGTCTGCGCCGTGCTCGGCACGCTTATGGGCGGTGCCGCACAGGTGGTGTCCTCCGGTGCCCGCAGGCTGCGTGCCTGCGCGCTCTGCACCGCCGGTTCCCCGGGGGTCGATGCCGCTGCTTGCGGTGCCGCCGATACCGGTGCTTGTTTAGCCGCCGCCCTGCCTGCGGTGCGGGGCAGCTGTTTGATTATCGGAGGCTGAGCCGCCTCCACGTAGCTCTCCATGCCACGGCCGATCAGCTGTTGCTGCGGCTGGGGGCTGTGCGCTCCTCCCGTCCCGCTCGCTGTTGCTGCCGGCAGGGATCGGGCTGGGGAGACTTTCCTCCATTTTTGCGCTGATGGGGTGAGGGAGGCGGCTTTCCTTTTGTGGGCCCCGGAGGGTCCCTCCTGCTGCGGCCGCTCCGGCACGTCTGGCTGGAGGGCCTTGTTGAAGAGCAGCATTTTAAGCCGCATCTCCCTGTCCTTCCTTGCTCTGGCTGTTAATTTTGCACAGAAGGAGCATTTCTGCGTGACATGGGACTCCCCCAGGCACCTTATGCAGTGACTGTGCCCATCAGACGCTGGCATTGCCCCTCGGCAAGACTCACATTTCTTGAATCCTGAAGAGGACATTGTTGGTGAGTCTTTCAGTTGTTAATGGGGTACTTAGCACCTTCTCTGTGCTGTTTTCCCCTTCTCCGATAGCCTGCCGCGGCAGGAGGGCTAATGGCCATAGGCTCCTGGCCTCCGGTGCTCCGCTTGTTACTAGGACTGGACTGAATGCCGTCCCGCTTGTTGTTTCTTTTTTTTTTGAAAATAACTGGCTAACTTAACAGTAGCCTAAGAACTTGAAAGCTTTAAAGAAAACAGGTAAAACCACTGAATACGCTAAATTGGCCATAGCCTAGTAGGATTCCGTCTGCAGTCGACGGCGGTTAAGAGGAACTGGCGTGGACCGGATCGCGCACGTGGCCAGGAGTGCGCAAGGGAGCGGAGCGCGCCGGCGCATGTGCCGTCCGGCAGAAACTGCTTGGAAGATCCAATCTGCGGCGCCGGGCGAGCCCGACACCTAATGTGGAGCACCCACGGGGACACTCAAAGAAGAATGTCAGTTTTTGGGCTAATTTCTGTGGCCACACCACAATTATTTTAACAGCTGTAGGGTACAACTGCAGTAAAATACCACAGCAGCTAAAACAAATAGATTCTCTCCACGGTAGTAAAGAACTAATCACCAAACCAAAGAAGCAGGTAACGTGACAGGTTTTCAGACTAATCGGTGTGCTCCACACTGTAGCTATATGAGGAGATTATCCAATAGAGCTCCAACTGCTTTGCACCTCCCTCAGTGGTGAAACCACCCTTGGCAGGAGAGAGGCAGACTATTCACAAACTATGACACAAGTTTTCAGTGTAAAAGGGTAAAAACGGGGGTGGGGGTCATGCAGGAATAGTGGGAATATGATTAGAGAATGCTCTAACTATATATCCTGTGGTTAAAAAGTTAAGCACTCCTGATATTTGTGAAATCTGTTACTGTTCCTTACATTCAAGGCCTTCCTGTAGTCCCTAAGGATTTCTGAAGGGTTATTAAAGCAGTTTCAGCACGGAGGATATTCCAGCAAATGGCAGTCGTAGTAAAAGTCCCTTCCCCTACCCTTTCCACACCCATTTGTCTTTGTTAGCATGTCAAGTTTTGTTACGTTTTAAAAATCCAGCTTAATGGAAGTCAGTTGTCTAATGGTAGTAATGGAGGCCCAAACACGGGTTCCTTTACTACAGCATCAACGTGCAGTGCGTATGTCAAACGTGAAATAACATGCAGGGCAGGTGCTGCACTGTAATCCTCACTGAGTAACTGATCATGGTCAACAATCCTAACACCCATTTGTAAAATGGCATCAGCTCTCTTTCCTCTCCCCACACTGCAACTCTCCAGCATTAGGCCAGAACCCTTCTGGAGCAAGCACACACAGGCCTTGTCTATACTTCTCTCCTCCCAAATGTTTAAGGCAAAAAATGAGTACTCTGTTCCACAGAAACCATAAGGACATTTAAGCAGGGAGGAAGTCCATTGCCTGAGCTGGATGAGCCTTCCCCTACATAATACAGGGCTGACACCCTGTGGCTCCAAAGCCACATGCAGCTCTTTAAGGAGTCATTTGCGGCTCCGGATGCTGCTGCCGCCGCTGACTCCTCCTGGGGCTCCCGGCCTTGCTGCCACCGAACCAGTGGAACTAAATTTAATTGGTTTAACAGCCGGCAGGGTGGTGGGAGGGAGCAGAAAGAGGTCTTCATTTTGAACTGACTGCTTAAAGAAAAGCCAAAGGTTCTGTTCTGAAGATATTTAAAAAAACCATAAAAGTCTTCCTATCCTCTCCCAGAGAGTGGTGACTTTTGTCACACAGAGGAACGGGCTAGAACGTCCTGTCCAGTGCGTGTACTTTAAACAGTTAAAGAAGCACAGTTCTCTTTACCTTTCCTATTCATCCCCATCTGGAGGCACTTGAGCAGCCTGCAGTACTGGCATCTGTTGCGCTGCTTGCGTGACATGACACAGTTCTTGTCTCGACTGCATCTGTAAACCCGCTTGTTGCAAATGCTCCTCTTGAAAAACCCTTTACAGCCTTCACAGGAGATGATACCGTAGTGCAGACCTGTAGCTCTGTCTCCACAGATGAGGCAGGTTCGCTGATCAACCCGGTCATCTGGAAGAGAAACACTCTGTCATTAGCCCATGGCATGACTAAAAAGAGAAAGAGATGATCTGAAACCTTCCTTCCCGAGTCAGATGCCTGCGCCGCCTTCTTTGCCCTCCTCTTGCCTAACACAATGAAAATTAGGTCACCGTAAGCCAACCAAGTAGAGTCTCCAGAAGCTCATAGCACACACGCAAACAGCATCCCCTTGACAGCATGAAGGCAGCCCTTCACATCAATGAGATGGCTACAGGGCCCGGATGAAGCTTTGCAGGGGAAGACATCCCAGCTCAACCTCAGAAGCGGCCTCGTTTAAAATTCAATATTCTAGGAGGAGATTTTAGCTGAAGTATGATGACACTGAAGACCTTTTAGAAAACAGAAATGATGGGCAGCTAGTGGGTCAAAAATCAGAGCAACAGAATGTCCTAAGGCAGCCATGGCAGTATTCATAACATTACTGACCCCTTAAGAAGGTGCAGTTAGATTAGCTAGATTTAAATCATGGAAAGGAAGGAAAGGACAGTCTTCCACTGGAAACTGAAGTATCACAAGAATCTGAGGTGGGAGAGCCAAGCCTGCTTTTTGAAAACCATCAAATCAAGCAAAAGAAAGTCACAATACAAGAGAAAAATAAAGCAAAGAGACAATACCTGCTCTTTGATACTCTCTCTTCCATACACCATACACAGATACTGGGCTACCAGCCTTAGCCTTGCCTTCTGCTACTTAAATGACCAAAAGCTGGTCAAGAGAAACGGCATCACATTTATATCATTAGAATCCAGCACCATGATAACACCATAGTAGACAGATAGTGGCCTCAGTAATAGAGACAAAGGAGTTGAGATGAGCAGCAAAGGTTTAACAACTGCACTAATATTGTCTCCACCCACACCACAACAATCCAAGTGCCAGACTCCTCATCAGTTTCATTCTCCATGGGGCAACAGAACAACAGATGAGAAAAGATTCTTTACCAAGCCCCTAATACTGGGGTTTCTCCTTCCACTCCAGGTCTGAAATCTTCAGTAACATGTTGCATCTAGACTTTCCAAGGGTGCCATTTGCAACCATAACAAAGCATTTCAGCTCAACTTACATTTCAGAGGAGACCAAGAGGAGGAATTCTAATATGATCTCATGATATAGAGGAAGTAATACAGAGTCTAAAATGCCTTTAAAAACCCCACAGAAGTGCCCCAGTCACACAGTAAGGTAATTTAACAACAACCACAACAACGGACAATACATATGTAGGGGGGCTGTTGACCCCTTACTGAAACTTAGTGGGTTTTTTTTTTGGTTGGCCCTCTCCCCGTTCCAAAAATAAAGGACAAGGGCCAATGGGATTTCAAGACCCTGAGACTGACAGTCCCCAGGAGCAATGGAGAGAAGCCAAAGCTCAGACCAGCAGCCTGAATAACAGGTCAGGCAGGCCAATGAGAGAGTCTGGAGCATTGGGTCCCATCCTACACATGACTGGGAGCTGCTTGGCCAGCAAGGCTGAGCTAAGGAGGGAATGGACCAGAGCTACAGCAGCCTGAGCCAGACAGAAGCAGAGGAGCAGCCCAGGGAGCTGATCTGGGAGCCAAGCAGCAGCCGTCATAAAGCAGAGTAGAGCTGGGGCTGCAGCAGTCCACATCCCGTGCACAGAGAAGCCACCAGCCAAGTTTTGCAGACTGGACTTAGAGGGGGGCCATAATTATGGCTGTACCGAATTCACTGACCATTTTAGTCAATTTCACAGTCACAGGATTTTTAAAAACTCTCAGTTTCATGATTTCAGCTCTTTACACCTGCGGTTTCACAATGCTGTACTTGTAGGCTCCTGACCCAAAAACGAGTCATGACGGGGTTACAAGGGAGCTGCAGTACTACTACGCTTTTGTGCTGCTGCTGCCGCCGCCGCCTTCAGAGCTGAGCAGCTAGAGAGTGGGGCTGCTGGCCAGGAGCCCACCTCTGAGGGCAGAGATACCAGCAGCAGCAGCAGCAGCAGCACAGAAATAAGGAGGGCACAGTATAGTACTGCTACCCTTACATCTGTGGTGCTGCCTGCCCAACTGGGCCCTCAGTCAGCAGCCACCTCTCTCCAATCACCCGGCACTGAAGGCAGAGCAGAAGTAGGAGTCGCAATACCACAGTCCCCACACCCCAATGATCATTGTGCCCTTGCAACTCCTTTGAGAAATGCTGCGCCCCCCTCCCTGCACCACCACCCTGTGAAATTTGTACAGCAGAGGGCAAAAGCACACAAGAGACCAGATTTCACAGTCACAAGGTGCTTTTCATGGCTGTGAATTTGGTAGGGCCTTAATCATAACCCCAGTGGGAGGGCTGATGCTGGGGGAAAGGACTCTGCCACCTAGAGCCTGAGGAAATACAGCCACCACCAGATGAAGGGTCTGACCTGCAGCATCCTTGCAGCACAGCCAGAGCCCAGGTAGCACACCTGGTACGTGAGGAATAGACTATGAATTTCCCTTGTCCCATAGATAGCTAGTTTTGGGTTCCCCCAGGCCCACAGAGTGGTCTTACTCGGGGCCTTTCGGGGTCGGGGGGAGGAAGGGGTGCCAGTATTCAGCTAGCTCCCCATCCCCTTCCCCTACCCAGTGCCATGGCTGGGGCTGCTGAGGTGCCAATACTCAGTATCTGCAAGTACCAGCACAAAAAAAAAGTGCTGGGCTTCCTTGTTTCCTTATTTTTATTAGGATTGCTGTTTAATAAATTATATTGCCTTTGAACTATCGCCAATGATCACTGGGTCAGAGAAGAATCCAGAGTGGAGAGAGTATCCTGGCACAGCAACGCCCTACCTCTTACCCTAGGTGACTATGACAAGCTTAGGTGTCAGCCTCCCCCCCTCCCCACCAGGAATCCTGGGCCCAGCCTTGTCAGGTTACAAGGACACTGCTGCATAGGAGAGTGTGAAGGGAGTCCCCAAGGTCAGGCAGGCCTCTAGGTGAAGGGAGTGGGAACAAAGACTGTTGTCCTTAAGTTCATTCAGAACAACCACACAGTGTCAGACCAAAGGTTCATCTAGCTCAAAATCCTGTCTTCGGACAGCGGCCAACACCAGATGCCCCAGAGGGAGTGAACTGTCCAGGTAGCCACTGTGTGATCCCTCTCCTGTCACCCATTTCTAGCCTCTGTCAGAGGCTAGGGACACCATTCCTACCCATCTTGGCTAATAGCCATTGAAGGACCTAACTTCCATAAATTTATCTAGCTCTTTTTGAACGCTGTTGAAGTCCTGGTCTTCACAACATCCTCTGGCAAGGAGTTCCACAGGCCGACTGTGCGCTGCATGAAGAAAAACCTCATTTGTTAGCTTTAAATCTGCTAACCACTAATTTCATTTGGTGACCCCTAGTTCTCATGTTATGGGAAACAAATCTCTCTCTCATTTACTTCTTCCATAGGTGTCATGATTTCATAGACCTCTCTCATAACCCCCCTTAATCTCCTCTTTTCTAAGTTGAAAAGTCCCAGTCTTTTTAACAGTTCCTCATATGGCACCCATTCCAAACCCCTAATCATTTTTGTTGTCCTTTTCTGAACCTTTTCCAAAGCCAATATATCTTTGAGGTGAGGCGACCACCATCTGTACACAATATTCAACATGTGCGTGTACCACGGATTTCTAGCCAATTTTGCCAGGGTACTGTATAAACCAGGAAAGTTCCCTACAATAGTGGGGCAATTCCCTCACCTACACAAGGGCTTGCCAAATTAATTTTTGTTTGGATTCTGGAAAGCACGTTTTAATCTTAATATGTCACAAAAGTGCAATTTTTCTTGATTCAACCTGCAAAAGCATAGCAAAACAAAACAAACACCAAGCTTCAGTGTCCAATTGAGAGACTTCATGGCTTCCCATGACCTCCTTTCATGTGTGTACCTGTAGTTAATAAAGAACAGAGTTGAGATCAAAGGCTTCAGTGACATATTTCTTTACTAACGTGGTACATGGATATTGTGTAACCACAAAGATCCATTATTTATTTCCAAATTTAGCTTGGTTTTCATTTAAACATTCTGCTCAATATCTGGTATTAAAAGTAAATACGTGCCACAAATTAGGAAAATGCTACACCTGTCCAAACTTGGGGGAAAGCAAAAAGTTTACAAGAGATTAGTCCTGGCTATGATGGCAAAGGATTTCAAATTGTTATGTAGACTTAAGGCACATCACTGGGAAGTATTAGCACATGAATTTAAATACTATACTGTGTCTTTTACTTAACCTATAGCACCATAACTCAGAGAGGGGGGCAAGTAGCACTACCTCCTTGGGGGCGGAGAGGGAAATGCAATGAAGCAGAGACTGAATGCAAACAGCAGTACTAATTACTGTGCACCAGGAAACCAGCATATGCAGAACCATGCCTGGGGTGGAGTGGGGAGTTTGGCAAGCATGACAGGCTTGCTTCAGTGCTCAGGTTTCCACACAGCAGAAATAAATCAGCATGAATCAGCTGGAGGTGGCTGGCAGAAGACAAATTGGACTTTCACATGGAAAGCTTTGCTCCAAGTCAAATGACATGATCAGAGAGTGAAAGCAGAGAAAATTTGGCGAACAGATACACATTGATCTCTCTGCTATACACACACATGCTGTACCCATTCGTGTTTATTCCAGCAGGTGTGAGACACAGGCAGAAAGATGTGGTTGTGTCTCTATTTTACCCCAGGAGTATCAGTAAAAGCTTTGGTGCACAGCGCTCTCTCTCTCTCTCTCTCTCTCTCTCTCTCTCTCCCTCTCCCAGCAACAGGAGCTGTCACATTAGATTTGCAATCTGAAGATGCTAATATTCTCACTGAGACAGAATAGGGCTGATGCACGGCTCAGGAACGATCACAGTGGGCACACAGTAACTTTCATAGAGAGAGATGTCAAACTGGAAGGAAAATAAGGTAAATGATGGCTAAAGCAACTGACTTTGTTAACCCAGATCTATTCTCATTATCCTGTATCTCCACAACTAGACCTAAATCTTGCTTCACAAAGTCGGTGTACTTAAAATAATTCTATCAACTTGTACCTAAAGCTTTTTTCTGCAGAAGGTCCTTACCAGGGCCAAATATGCTTTAACTCTTTTCACCCTATGCAAATCATATACGTTTTTAACCATTTATTTTTTTTTTAATACACAAAACTGAATTTAAAAAAGAAGCTATTGAAGTATCTTTCAAGGGGAAGTAAAGTCTTCAAGTATGTTTAAACTGTTACTGTTTTCAAATTATAATTTAATTCACATCAACTTTGAGTTGAGCAAGTGTAAAATAGTCAAAAAACCAACCTCTTAATGGAATTGGAGAAAGAGTCTCCTGTGAGGAGCCTGTTTTTCACAAAAAAGTCCCAATTTCTTCTATTGTACTGTTAAGACCCTGAAAGCAAAGACTGAAATGGGGGTAACTCAACTGGAATGGAAAACTGGTGCAAATGAAATTTGTTTTCTAAACAGTGTTTACAGTGACTAAAGAAACATTACTCACTGTTTCGCTGTACCTAAAGCAAACAAGCACGTTTCAGTGACCGCACTTCCACTTCAGAAAGAGCAAAAGAGTGAAAAATGAGGACACATTCACACCCTCTCTCTCAATGAGCTATGTTCTAGCATGACTATGTGCATTTTTAAATGTTTCCCACCAGGAACACAATGTCGTGCAGCATGGGTTTAGTTCTATTTCTTCTTGACAACCAGCTAACGTTATTCACAGGAGATGAAGCATCTAAAGCTTGCTTACATATAAAGTCTACCACCATCCAAAGTAATTGTCCATTATGTTTCTGATCCTCATCAGGTGGATACTGCCAGTACTTCCTGTGCCAAATGTTAATCACTAAGGAAAAAAAGGTCACATGAATTTAGTCTGGTATTTTTTAAAAAATTCCCAGTGTCTACTCATTTGAATAAACTAGTAGCAAGAAATAAGTTTTCATCCGCAAAGTCTTCCTGCTTCCCTTACCATGTTACATATTGCAGGAAAATCTTTGCTCTGCAAACCCCTTACTTAAATTTAATAAGTGAATGGAAAAGTTGCTTTAACCTGGGATTTACAGGAGTCAAACTGGGATAGACTGCAAATGATTCTTCCCCCCCCCCATAACATACTTGAGACTGGCAGTGACAAATGTGGCCTTGTCGGTTGGCTTGAAAATAATGATCTTGTAAGAGCTTAGACTGTGGAATTCAGCATGTTTGATACTCATTTCCAGTGACGGTTCCATTATCCAACATATTGGGAAACTGGGGGTCCAGTTAACCCAACTGACAGTTATACTTTGCCAATCAAATACCAATTTTCAAAGAATTAGAACACAGTCAAATGACTGGTGTATAAAGTAGCACGGACACACCGACAAACCAAGAGCAGTAC
This sequence comes from Carettochelys insculpta, assembly GCF_033958435.1. Classification (NCBI taxonomy): domain Eukaryota; kingdom Metazoa; phylum Chordata; order Testudines; family Carettochelyidae; genus Carettochelys; species Carettochelys insculpta. The sequence goes on from NC_134157.1 coordinate 23,247,151, forward strand.
TGTACTCCAGAGGGGATGATTTCTTGAAGCATTTGTGTGTACCCAAGGTAAAGTTTTCTGTACAACAGGCTTAGTGTAAATGTCAACAGGCAGACTCAAATCTGAAACCTCTGGAGCTTGGTACATGACCTCTACAGTTTGACTGAGCAGCCAGCTGTCTCTCGGCTGAGGCTAGAGAGAGACCCAGGCTGCATCTATGCTACCCAGTAAATTCAAATTTATGGCAGTTAGCTCGATACTCCCATGTTACTCTTCACCGCACATACCATTACCTAAATTTAGAGAGCACTAATATTGACATCGTAATATCGTTGGTATCTGCTGCGTGTAGCGTCAAGCTCGAATTCAGAAGTTTAAGGCCAGTGTGGAGGTGCCATGTCTTAAAATCAAATTGATTAGCCTCCAGAAGCGTCCCATATATAACCCACAGTGCCCCGCTCTGGCCGCTGCTCTCCAGGTGCACAGGAATAAGGTAACAGGAAGACTGTGAATTTCAAGTTGGGACCAGGAAGCCCATGGCTGTGGGCTCATGTTTGTATGAGAGGCTGAGAAATGTCTCTCTTTTCTAGCTATTAGCACTGTGAGCACATCTGCCCATTACAAACAGCCCAGCATGGAGTTCGCGGCTCTGTCTCTACACTTGGTATGTTCTTCTGAGCTGCCCAGTTCCAGACGCTGCCCCGCCGCACCGCATGGCAGCAAGGCTGTTTTGGGTGTCATGCTTGCATAACAAGCCGAGAACCTTCTCAGCGCTTTACATTTGTGTGCTGCGCCCACCTCTGCCCCCTCCCCTTCTGCTCCACAGGTGCCATGCAACCAGGGCCTTTCCCGTGCTCAGCTACATCACAAGGGTAGCCCCTGACCCAACAAAAGGACATGCCTGCTGCTCGGTGCTGACTATGCTGTCTGGCAGCACCATGTCCCGGCTTGCGCGTGGTTAGGGCTCCCAGAGTGGGAAAGAATTTCACGGGCTTGCGGCCGCCTGCTGGGATTACCTCAACTGTCCTCCCACCAAAAATATTTGTGGTGCTTTCTGGCGCTGGGAGGAAGTCTCCCTGGCAGCTAACATATTTCAGGGGGGACTACTTCAACTGGCCCACCACTGAAACCCCTCAATGCCCCAACAAGAACACGGGGGGAGGGTTTGCTGCTGACAATGGGAAGTCTCCCCCAGCAGCTAAGATATTTGAGGGCTTGCTGCTGCTGGGGAGGAGCATGGGGGAGTCTCCCCCAGCGGCTAAGATTTTCAGGGGCAGCTCTGCAACCACAGACCACAGCCCCCACCACCAAAAATATTTTCAGGGACTTGCCACCCATTGCAGACACCTGCTGCTTTTTGTAAAATCTTTGATATTTCATTTATAAAACCTTTTCCCTAAATCTTTCCTATTCTCTTTCTTCATGCTTTGACCCTCCAAAAACACAGGGGACAGTGGTGGAGGGTCAGTGGAGATCCCTGTTTCCCTTATAAGTTCAGTGTGTAAGATTTCATTGCCATCCCCATGTTGCAATGTCTGTCGCGTAGAGGAAGACAAATTTTTTTTCCTAGTCTTTTCTATTCTCTTTCTTCTAACTTTGCACCCTTCATGCAGGGAAGAGTGGGTGGAGGGCCAGCTGGGAACAGACTGTTCACAGAAGCTGTAATAATGAACTGGGAAGCCAAACATCCTCCCCTCAGCAATTATCTTTTTTCAACAACTTTACTAATCAACCTCTCTTAAAGCTTTTCCTTGTCCCTGTATTATTTTCAGGCATTCGGTGCAATCATGGGAGCGGGGACGGTCAGTGGATGGCCAGATGAGCGCACACACACTTGCTGATTTTTTATGAAGTCCTTGATAATTCAGTTACAAAAGAAAGGTACCTGTTAACTTTGCCATCTTTGTTGATGCCCTCCTTTTCCTTCCATCTGACTAGAAAAATGGATGTTTGCTTAACCTGGGAGGGGAATGAGGACAATGCAGTGTGGGAAGATGATGTCAAAGACCACGGAACATGCCCAGAATTCCACAGGGATGAGGGAACCCATGGAATAGGTTCCCACAATGCATTGCTGCAATAGTCACTGTTTGCCAGTTGAGTGTGGCAGCAATAAATCGACTTTGTGAGGAGCATGTGGGGGAGGTGAGGACAGTCAAATCGAATTTATAAATTCCATTTACAGTTACAAAATCGCTGTTAATAAATTTGATTATCTCATTATGCAGATGCAGCCTCAGTCTTTCTACAGTTTGTCTAAGTACCACTACAGGTGACTGCGAACCACACCCAGTAGGCGTGTGGATTACATACTTCCTCTAGCTGAGCAAGTGTGGCCCAAGCTTCAGAGATGCATTTGAAACCCCGGACAAGCCCCACTTGCAGCCCTGCCTGGCAGACACCAACCTAGGAGCTCTCTCAGCACACGAGCCTCTACAGCGTGAGCTAAAAGCCAGTTGGGCCGCTGCTAAGGCTGTAGAGGAGACTCAGTCTCTCTCTAAGTGGTCTAGGTGCCATTCCATGAGACAGTAAACCACACTCAGTAGCTGTGCAGGTAACATTAGGACACTACATATTACTATGGGCGGCGCATGGTGTACATCCAGATAACTAAAAATACATTTAACACAAATGAGACTGAACAGAATTTCATCTTCTATGATTCAGAAGGCACAGCAGGACATTGCAGTGCTACCAGGCCATCATTACCAACATCATGTAGAATGCACAGGAAATTGGGCTGAACCTCTGATAATCCTGTGACATGCCCTGGAAGCTGCTTTTTTGAATAAATCCCTTACTTCAGGCCCCTTACTTATCTTCTTCATCTTTTGCATAAAAGTATAGTGCAGAATGTGCAAGTGCATAACCTGCTGGGCAATAGACTAGCCACAGTTACCAGAGTGAAGACTTATCTTGGGAAACATCTGAAATACGGCTAATTCAACTTCCTGGTTAACTGAATGCTGGATAACAGAGCTTTTACCGTACCACACTTTTTTCCCCATGATTTCAGCAAAGGGGCCATCAGTCTCAGCTGGACACCCAGAACTCTAAGTAGTTCAGAAAGTAGCTAAGTTGCTTCCAGCTGCTGTAATTCAGCACCTTCAGTAGGGGCAGAATTCAGCAGCTTTCCACCACACGCACCTGACTGCAACTGCCTCAGGCTAGTTTTCTGAGTTTGCTCCTTGCAAGATTCCACCCTCTCTCCACTGGGACTAGCTCACTCCACTCCTTCTGCCTTCAAGTGGCCTAGAGGTGTTCCACATGGACTCACTGCATCCCATGCTCCTCGGCTGTGGAAGTTGATTCTTTTTATTCAGAATACACAGGGCTACAATATCAGGATAGTATTTCAAGGATCACTGAAAAGACGCTTGTTTGATTTAATTCCTTTTTCACAACAGATTCCAAGATTAGAAGGGACCATCACGATCGTCTCATCTGACCTCCTGTGCAACACAGGCCAGAGAATTTCTCCAAAATAATTCCTTGTAGAAAAACATGCCATCTTGATTTTAAAATTGCCAGTAATGGAGAATTCACCACCACCCTTGGTAAACGTTCCAATGGTTATTGCTTTCGCTGTTAAATATGTAATATTTATTTCCAGTTTGAATTTGTCTAGCTTCATATTCCAGATATTGGACTCTGTGAGCTCTGTTTCTGCTAGAGCCCGCTATTAAGTATTGTTCCTCATGTAGACACACAGAAGGTAATCAAATCATAAGCTGGTGCCTTTTAAATGTAATTACAGGTTGAACCTCTAGTCTGGCACTCTCTCATCTGGCAATATCCATAATCTGGCACGACTTGTTAGCTGGATGACCACTTATCATGGGTGTGGCCAAATTTCCCATGGTCCCATAAAGTTTGTTGACAGTCACCAGTCCTGACTCTGTGTTCTGTGCTGTTATTTCGCTGTAATTTACCCCTAAACATCTTCTAAAAGCCCAGTAAGCAGTGGGAGTTCTGGTAATGTGCGAGACAATATTGACCTCTCATGTTCCAGCAAATTCTCTCGTTCAGCACCAGTCAGGCTCCAAGGGTGCCAAACTAGAGAGGTTCAACCTGTAGTAAAATAACCATTTAATACTTAATGTGCGCCATGTGACTAAAAGCCAGAACATGCTTTTCAGAGCAATTTCCACCTGGAGAACACTTGGAAATTGTTGAGTATTTGTGGAGTGACTGGGGCCCTCAATTCCAAGTGTAAGACAGTTGAGAGAAAGTTGGTGGCTCGGCAGTTACGGACAAATAGGAGTGTCACATTGACAAGCCATAAGCTATTAGCAGAGATGGTAGTGATGCCTACAGGTAAGACCGCCTAGCACTCTTTTGTATATTAGTGCTTATTCATTTAACCAACTTTTTGGGCTGAAATTTTCCATGCTTGATCTTTGTCAAAACAAGCTATTTTTCACTAGCCCTGTAATCAGGAACAGATGAACCATTCTGGTTGAAGTCAGAGCTCTCATTATCCTTGACAGTTTCTTTGAAGAGCTCTAGCTACCCCCAGGGTTTGAAAGAGAAATTTGAAATGAGTTGGGAAGATAGCTCCCAAGTCAGAGAAGTGCCTTCAGTTTTTCCCATGGAAACCCACCCAAATTTGACCAAGCCACAAGCCTCTAGAAACGGCTATTTGCAGATGCTCCATGTATTTTGTTAGAGGCTCACTGCCAGCACCCAGGAACGTTCCATTAAGTAGGTTCCCATCTTGCACCATGGAGTTCTGTGACACAAGAAAGGCATTAAGCCTGCTCTGAGGCAGGGGAGTAGAATTCTAGATGGTAAAGTCAAGCAAGAGCACTAGCAGAAACCACAGTTGGGCTCCTTTGTGCAGGGGAAGGAGGCAGGGCTGAGTGCCAAGCAAACGTTCAGATTAGGAAGAGACAAGAAAGGTTGTCCATGCAACCTTAATCCAGCCCCCTTCTGCGTATGCACTATGGTTTGGTTCAGAAGGACTAGATTTTTGCTAAATATTGCTCAACACTGACTTCACAACACCGAAAAGGCAGGGAGGCCAACGGGTGCAAGGGGTTCACTCTGTGCTCCCAGAAGAGGTGAAGCCAGCCCTCAATGCTGCCCAGACTTTGCCACAAACACCCCCCCGCTTCCAGCAGCCTGCCTTTAGTTGTACCTAGGCCTCCCACAGGAATTTAAAGGGCACTGGGCTTCAAATACACACTGTTCTACAAGACCGGGGGGCTCAGGTGCAAAGGGATTTAACTATCTCTACCACTGTAATGTCAGTTGCAGCCAGAGACCCCAGACCCTTTTGAATGGCCAGGCCTGGGGCAGTTGTCTCCCTCCCCCCCAACATACAGGTGTGAAAGATCTCAGCCTTGAGCTTGAGGGATGCTGATAAGGATGTACACACAAAGCGAGAAGAAATATTTCTGTTGACAATAACTGAAATTCACAAGTGGGCAAGGTGAGAAATACTGCTTCAGAGCTTAGTGTTTGATTTAAGGGTATTTGCTTTGGATATTCTGACATGTCATGTTGACAATTTCTTCTCTATCTTTTTGAATCTTAACATCTACTGTCATGAGTTAGTCTGACCCCATCCCCATAATTTTGAGAGCCTATGGAATCCCTGTACCAGAGGTCCAGCTCATGAAGAGTTTTTATACCAACTTCACATGCAGCGTGAGACTGTCTTTTGAAGTCAAGACTGGGGTCAGACAGGGATGTGTCAGGTCTGCACTACTCAATATGGTGGTCAATCTCGGTGATGTGGAGAACAGCAGCAGATGCATCAATATCAGATGGACACCTTTTTCCACAGTGGAAGACCCTGACTTTGCAGACGACCTTGCTGAGGACCTTGTATTTCTTTCCCACGCCCATCACCATGTGCAGGAAGAGACACAACCCTTATGCACCTTCGGACACCAGGGTGGACTAAGAGCTAGCCAAAAACACACCAGAGTATGACTCTCAACATAGACTCATGAGCACCAATAAAGATAGGTGATGCAGACTTACCTGGCACAGAGAGCTTTACAGACTTAGGCAGCATCATCCACCATGATGGAGGCACCAAGAATGACATCCAGAGCAGAATAAGCAAGGCCAGAAATGTCCTCAGAAGTATGAACAGTGTCTGGAGCGCTATCCAGTACAGTGTCCACACCAAGCTTAAGCTGCACCAGAGCTGTGTCATATCAACACTACTATATGGCTCAGAGTGCTGGCGGATGACAGTGTGTGACCGTGCCAGGCTCTCATCCTTTCACACCACCAGCCTTTGCAAGATGTCTTCAGTTGAATGATGCAAAGAAATCCTCAACCATGACCTGCTCCTATGATACCACCAGGAGAATATGACCACTATCATCGCGAGAAGACGCTGGGGATGGATAGGGCACATGATGAGAAGACAGGCAGATGCCACTGTATAGACAACACTTCACTGGATGCCTCAAGGATGACTGAAACATGAGAGGCCCAAGACAACGTAGCAGTGCACTTTTGAGGCAGACATGAAGAGGACGAGCTACAACTGGGACACACTGGAGAAAATGGCCAAAGACAGAACTGGAGGACCTTTGCTTCTGCCCTATGTGCCAGCGGGCGTAACAGGCTTTAACTAATAAACTAACATCCCCACAATTCCTCAAGTAAGAAAATATCAGTAAAAAATATTATCTATTAAAATTATACAAAATAAAAGCCCAATTCAGCCAAGTCTATTTAAGATCAAGCCTTTAGTAAGGTGATCAGATACATGCTGTTCTACAAGACAGAGGGACTCAGGTGCAAAGGAACACTCTTAGAAACACTGGACTGAACTCTGGGTAGCCAGAGTTCCATACCTGGCTCTACCGAATATTTCCCAGATAATGTTAGCAATGATCCTATCACATACACACACAGGGGTTAATGCAAATCGTGACTTTTCAACCTTAAGTCTTTTAACAGAGTTTTGAAATGCAATATATACATAGCTACATAATTAAAATCAGGTTAAGGTACTGAGCAGTATTTACAGTAGGGTCTCAACATTTGTGAGGGTTTCACATTCAGAACCCTCACAAACGCTGATTTTTGCAAATATGGGGTGGGGGCTTGGAGTCCCGGGGAAGCAGTGGCCACCAGCGCTCCTGGCCCCAGGGAAGCGGCAGCTGCTAGCACTCCCTGCTGGAGCCCTGGAAAACAGTGACCTGAAGAAGCCACTCACAAATAACTGAATTCACGAACATCAAGTTCATGAATGTGGGGACCTCACTGTATTTATAATGTGGCAGCACTTAAGCTAAGATCTAGGACTCCAGTGGCTCACATGCTGTACAAACACAGAACAGAAAGGCAGTGCCTCCTCCAAAACACTTACAATTTAAGCAGAGATAGTCAGCAGGTGTGGGAACCAGGACCCCAGGCATCCAAGGAGAGGTTACTGTTTTTCTTAGGGGGGAAAGGGAAGGGGAAACAGGCCTTGGTGCCACTTTTTTATCTTCCCTGCTCAAGCTGGAAGATGAAGCCAGGGAACAGTGCTGCTAGAGCCACTGCCAGCCCCCAACCTCTGAAAGAAGACAGCAAGCCTGGAAGTGGAGCAACTTGAAGGTTATTACTCCTTTAAGAGCAACAAGGAGTCCTGTGGCACCTTATCAACTAACAGATATTTTGGAGCATAAGCTTTCATGGGCAAAGACCTGTTTCATCAGATGCATGTGGGGAGGGGGGTCAGAGGAGTATTTAAAGTATTGTCTCTTTAAATACTCCTCTGAACCCACCCTCCCATGCATCTGATGAAGTGGGCCTTTGCCCACGAAAGCTTATGCTCCAAAATATCTGTTAGTTGATAAGGTACCACAGAACTTCTTGTTGTTCTCAAAGATACAGACTAACAAGGCTACCTCTCTGATACTCCTTTAATGTGTGTCAAGAAGGAGGGGCAGCAGAAGCCATGTGGCCGAGGTAGGATGATTCTATTTCAGCAGAACCAGAGGTGCCCACAAGCCACTGCAGTTTTCAAGATAGCATCAGAACAGCTTAGAGCCAATACTCATTCTTCTATGAGATAGTCAGGCTCATGCAGGTGGATGAATAAGTTGGTGGGTAAGGATCCATGGAGGAAGTGGGAGGAAGGGGAAGGGTGAGAGGTGGGGCAGAGAAATGAAAATAAAGGAGAGAAGCAGAGAACAAAAGATGGTGAAGAAAGGTTGAGAAGATAGAGAGAGCAGGAGAAGGAAAGGAGGGAATGGCATGCACTCAAAATAATGCAGAGCAACAACTCAGCCTGATGCATGCTAAGAGAATTGCACAGGGGAGTCAGGAAGGGTGGAGAAAACGCATCAAATGAGAGAAAAACTTTGTAAAGACTTAACTGTGTACTCCACTTACTGTCAATCAACCACATGAACTCCCATGCCTTTAAATTGCGAAGATGTGGCTTTGGGGACATGGTATCAAGGGGATTTTTCTTCTGCACTAGTGGTTTTTGTTCTTGGATGAGTTATTAAACACAGTTTTTAAGCACCACCTAAGACATGTGGGAAATGGTCAAATCACCCTTGTCCATGGGTCCTAACTTCCCGTCACCATCCCTGAGAGATCGCTACTGAACCCTGATCACCAAGACCACAGTATAAGAGTCTAAGGCAGTATCATCACACCACTGACCTACCTTTATTTTACAACACTCTTGACTCTTAGAGGATTTGGAATCTTTTTACCACAGAGTAACAGTCTGCGCAAAGTTACAAACAGAAAAAATGGTCCACATCAGCCAGAGAATACACTTAATTCACATTGAAGTAGGTGAAATTTGAGGACTGATCACAGTAAGTTAATTCAGTTGCTTGACACTCTAATGGAACAGATTTTTGTAAGATACAACATAATTGTAAGAAAGGGCAACACAGGACTGGAAGCGAAGGACTAAGAGCCTGGCAGTGCTCGAAGACCTCAGTAAGAAGAGAGGCAAGGCACAAAACAGATTTTTGAAACTATGAAAATACTGTTAAGAACAGAAAGTCTCAGACACTGCTTTAAAATAGGCTCTTTCTTTAGCCGTTTATTTTATTTGGAGTAGTTCAGTTTTTATAAACACCACATAACTAAATTTGTCAGGAAGACAGAGGCATGCACTGCTTGCTAGGGCACCAATAAACTTCACCACACAGTAAGTAAAATATATTTATGCTTATAATAAAAAAGGAATGACTCTCACTCCTAGAAAACTGAGATAAATCTATATTTTCCATCAAGGAAACAGGCAGCTACCATAAGAAACATAAAATGGAGCTGATGGTTTTTATTTACAGTAAACACTAAAATAGACCGTTATCTACTAGTATGTGATTTGTAACAGAGACTAGGGAAGCTTTAGCCATATCAGAACAAGGTTCACCTGACCTGCTTCTACTAAGTGTCTGCCAACAATGTGTTCTGCTGTGGTGCTTTTTTGTAATTTACCCTCTTTTTCTATTAAAACCCCATTTTCCAGTTTCTCTATCAGTAAATTAAATTTACTCTCAGATTAAATCTGACCATACCAGCTCACTCATCTATTGGTATCCAAATTGTCTTTCTTCTGTTCTACATGTGTAGACTGCATCTTGTCATGGGGCTGTGCAAACCATGTTCCTCAGCCTTGGAATCTGCTTCTTTTTATCCTGAACAAACAAAGCTATGGTATCACGGTCATAACTTAAGGTTCAACTTTAAAGCTGCTTGTTTGATTAGCTTTCTAAAAAGGTTATCTAGACACTAACTTGCATTTTTAGCAATTGAATGTTGACAGCACAATGTGTCACCCACATTTTCCCATGTTTTGTGATTAGATCCAGGGAGAGTTGAAGCAGAGCGCTTTTTTGTTTTTACCATTCTTTCAAAAGAAATAACTGATTCTATCAGCTATAGAACAGCAGCAGCAGCAATGATGATGATGAGGTATTGGATATGGACATGCCAGTGTTCTCTGAAACACTAGAGGCTAGACGCTGGGGTGCAGGTTAACTGCACAGAGCAAAGGTCAGGGTTAGCGTGCACAGCTGCTTTAAAAAAAAAAACCCACACCTTTGCAGTCCTCTGAGCCTGCTGCTGCTCTGTGCAGGGCCAGTGCCCCTGCATCATGTTAAGGCAGTATGAGGATGGCTCTGGTTTAAACTCTGCTGCTTAGAGGCATAAGTGGTTGAAAACTCCCACCAGACTGAGCGTGGTGCAGAGGTATTCTTTCCTAGTCCCCATTCCTCCAGTCACAAGGGGAGGCCAAAACTTTGCTGGATCTGGCCCTTGGGCATGGATTGTTGAAGATGAGATGCATCAAGCAGCAGCAGCAACAAAGTCGCGGTTTTATTTGGATGCTGATAGGTAGTCTCGTGGCAGTACAATGATGCTTGAAATGGCATATTATTGAAGACGCTGAAGGCAAGCATCACAGAGAATGCCTGTTCAAATCATAACTACCTCAACACACAGGTAAAAACAATACTCACCTTGTAGTTACCCTGCACAGATGGCAATGGAAACATCTGCATCCCAGAAGGAAAAAGGTGATGTGAGGCACCCAATTCCAGCAGTTACCACATGAATGTGATTGAGCAAAACACTAGGGATACCATGGCATGTGGGTCTCACCATATTTCATAACATCTCACAGGAGATGCAGTCTGAAGCTTAACCCCATTGTACAAGAATGGAGCTCCATCCCTTCTTGCTTTAAGGTACTTTTATGTGTGGTCAGTCTCTTAATACTGTCTGTATACGCTGAAACCGGGCAACAAGGGATGGACCACTTGACTGACCGTTCTCTTCACTCTCTCAGGAGCACCCAGCTTTGGCCACTGCTAGAAGACAAGACATTGGGCTAGGTGGACCTTTAATCTGACTCATTATGGCTGTTCTTAAGTTCACACTGAAATCAAATCGTGCACATGCACGTTTTGTGAGAGGGCAGAGAGGAGTTTTGGTGAACGTGGCCAACTCTAGGCCTCAGGAGTTGAGAGAAGACCTTATAAAAGGCTAAGAGATCAGTCCCAGCGTTCACTATATAGTCTTGTACTTTTTGATTTGACACAAAGCGAAGTCTAGATCTCCCTAGAGTTGCTGAAGTAGATTCTCTGAGTCTATGTAAAACCAGAGCAGAGCGTCTCATGCCCCATTCCATAACATGCACCACAGACTCCTTGTGAAAGTTATTATTACACCTGCAAACAGAAGAATTCAGAGGTGGGAAGGAGACATGAGTTAGTCATGGCAGCACAGACTTCAATCACAAAGCTTTTGTACATGCCAAGAAAAACTAGATCACACCATTAAAACACTTAGAATCAAAAGTAAATTGGTTTTCAGTTATACCGGAAGAGTAAAATACCTAACGTAGGTTTACAGTTCACAGTTCTAGATTTCCTTGCACTTAGGCTTTGCTTTCTCACTTTTTTCTAAAGTCACTGCTGCCCTCTAGGCAAGTCTCCATTGCTGTGATTTTACTGCAACTGTTACAAATCTATACAAATAAAGGAGTAGATAATGGAACCACCAACACCTTTAACTTAAGCAGCGCTCATGGGTCTCAATCACCCCAACAAGAGTTGCATTTTTACAAGACAGGCAACTGTAGACATGCTCTTAGAGATGACAGCTGAAGGAATGCTGGTGCAGATCACAGACAACACTCCTAATCTAGTTGAGCATCTTGCTTAAGAGAGGCTACTAAACATGACTTTGTAGTCATGAATTGCATAATCACTGCTTTAGTTATCTGATAAACAGGGAAGGGGATTAACATTGGATAGAAAAGGGTCCTCTGTCTGTGGGGTGTAGCTCAACCTTTGCTTACTCCACCCCACCCCCATCGCCACCACCATAAATCCTTAGCTGACGGTGAGATCCCATGGTTACAATGAATAGCTGCATTCTGCAGGCCTTCTTTCCCTAGTGAGAATGCCAGTAGGCATGCACGAGCTGCTAGGAGGCAAGGTGACGGCACGATCAAGGATCTATAAAACTGTTGGTTAGTGCACATTGTAAAAAAAGGAGCCACAAATTGACACCATCCTGGCGAACTAGAACACCAGTGCATGGTGCCACAATTTGTAGCATTTTCATAAAAGATTACAGTAGACTCATTAGGCTCTCTCATCACACAGGCTGCAAACAAATGACTAAGGATTTAAATGAGGGCTCATTTCCAGTCTCATCTTTTTTGTTGCTGTCATTGAAAGAATGGGGCTGTCACCTAGTGAGTGAAGGAAGTGTGGATGATTAAAGCAACCAAGAATCAGGATCCTTCCCTAGGAATAAACCTGGTAGGGTGGAAATGGATAGCAGTGAGATAGTGTGAATGACCCCATTGCCACAATAGCCTCAGTATGCATACCCGATTGCATTAGATGTTATGTAATTGATTACATTTCCAGAATCAAACCCCGTATGTGCACAGTGCATGCATTGCTTCCGCAAACAATGGGTATGCAGAAACCTCGAAAGGCCCAAGTAACATCAACCATCTAAAAGGAACTATTACTCTGAAACCAAATTGACAGTTGAAAAGCCAGTTAAATACCTCTGAAATCCAGCAGTACTTTGATGGTTTAAAAAATCCTGCAGAAACTCTCCCTGGCCTCTAGATTAGCATTTCTTAACCTTTCTGAAGCCATGGAACACTAAACAATAACTTTTTTTAATGCACAACACCTATGAAAATTTTCTTCAAAAAATTGTTTCCAGACCAAAAGCAAAAAAACAAACAAACAAAAAGCAACATATAAAGCAAAAACAAAATTTAATCAGGTAGCATAGAAATGAAGTAGTAATATTGTATCTGGTTTTAACAGAAAATATGTACTGTCCGTGTAGTCTTCCAAACACTCGTGACACACCTGTGAGTTGTTCACGGAACACCAGTGTTCCGCGGAACATAGTTTAAGAAACACTGCTCTAGACAATCCACTGAGGCCCATGGGTTTGCTGATTCCTGACCTTTGCTATTTTTTACCCTAATTAACGCAAGATTCTTGTATAAGTGAACATAGGGATGACCGTGGTAGGGTTAGCAATGACCTTTAAATTTACCATTGCTTTCCAGTTATAGGACTGCTTCAAACTATCCCCTCAACCTTGAAATCTGAACAGATAATTTCAGAACACATAAAAGGTTATCATAACTTTTGGAAGAAATACAAGTCACTTCTCTTAATACTGTTTGCTTTACAAAGATTGAGAGCCCTTCAGTTGCATAAAGCTGTGTGAGATGTAGCCCTGATAAAAATATTAATTGTACTTTTGTATTTGGGGAGACGAGAGAAATTAGGAAGCATTCTTCTGTTCAATTTTTGTCAAGTGTTTTATGCTTAACGAACTCATAGGAGATGCTCTAGCTTTGTTCTCCAGGCTATTGTAAGGGCTGCAAAGTCAAACAGTTGCTGCTGCAACAAAAGCACTCACAAAAATCTCAACCTCATCTTGAACCCTGAAGATTTTTATGGTTACTCCCTCACTAAAGCCTTCCCCCTAAAGCACATTAAAGGGCTCATTGTTTTCAGAGGTCATGGTAGGTTTCATACCAAATTTTAATACATTAAAAATTCTACAGGGATATGTTGGTACTTTACAGAGATGTTATGTAAGCCGGTGTGAGAAAGCAGAAGATACCTCAACTTGCTCAGCTTTTTATGATGCAAAAAAGTGTTACTCAAGTAGTATGTGTGTGTAAGGAAATCATACAACACGTGAATGGCATTATGAAACAGGTACAAAATGTGAGGGGGGCTTGTAAATTACATGTTCATCTATAAACAAGTACACCTTGTTTTATATAACTCATGACCTGTTATTATTCAAAACATGAATACAAGTAGCATATGGGCTAAAAGAATATGGATAGCTAATTCCCCTCCCCCCCCCCCAACATGTTGTCACCACCACATCATTCCAGGGGAAAAATCTTGGAAAAAATCTTGATGCTGTTATTATCCAAGCATAATTTAAGAGCAAACAAAACTATCTTCCAATTTTCATATAATGAGTTTTCTTTGGAAATTTACTTCTGTGTTTGTAGTCTGGTTACAAAAACTTCTCACAACTCACTAGAAAGCATTTAGCCTCAAAATTAAAACCAGATTCTACACAATTCCCTCATATTACCAGTGACAATTAGTGCTTCACAGGGTAGCAGGCACTCTCGGAGCAAGGGAAAGAACTGACCCTCCTCCCTATAGATCCAAAGCAAGGAAGTGAGAATGATGCATTTTACTGTATTGAAAGAGGGAAAACACACCAAGTAACCAGTTTCAAGTCATCTAGTTTACACAGTACAGTTTACTTGAAATTCAATTTTTATAACTATGCAGTCTTGTAGCGATAACGTTTGGAGACGACACCTTAAAGTCACAACTTATAAATAAATTTAGCACGTTAACTATATATTTTCTCTCCTACTGATTTAAACACATCTCAGAATAGTGCACCCTCAAGTATTTGTTTAACTATGTTTAAATTTCAAGAGCAGCTGTTTGGGGGAAGAGATCTCACACATGTGTTACTTAAATCTTAGCAAAATCTTACTCCCTTCACACCATCAGTGATGTCAAACACCAACAAGGTCTCAAGGTCCCTTCCCCCCCCCCATCCCCTTTTGCTTGTCTTCACAAATACTTTATTTAGGCTGCAAAGAATTATATTTTACAGGCAAAGCTCACTATCAGGAAAAATGGTATTCATAGATTGAAAATTTATAGGATTAGAATATTTCCCTTCCCATAACTGTGAGCTGTTGTATTGTTCAAGTAAGAATACATAGCTTTAATTACATTCACACAAGCTTAAGGTTTTTTTTTTTAATTTGTTTAAAAAAAAAATCAATAAACATTGCCTTTTCTACTAATTTTTTTTTTACTCTTTCTGAGAAAGGTGCAGAATGTGAAGAATGCATCTATCTTAAAATGGTGCACAATGGACCAAGGACGCTCTCTTACGCTCTGTTATTGATCTTTACAGATGCTGGAAATTCCCAACCCCCCATTCTGAAGGATAGCTTAAGAAATAAGACTTCCTGCCTAGCGACTGACAGGGCTGAAAGACCAGATTGTGTTGCTCTATGGATCAGGCCTGCTATAGTGAAAGCCTGAATAGAATTAACCCTCTGTGAACTAAAACAAAAACATTTGTATGCCCAGCTGTGATAGAGGTTAGTTTAACCGGACAGGGCACCTAAAGTCTTTAAAAAAATAATGAGGTTACAATCTAATACTCTTCACAGTATAAAAGTGTTCTTCTTACTATCTTACTAAAGTTTAGAAGTTTTAGTCTTCATTTCGGAGCCATCAGTTAAAATACTTAAAACCATAAAAGGAAAATAACATTTTGCTATCACAGCAAGTACATACTAATTTTGTTATTTTTCTCCCATTATTAGAAAATCACTGAAATCAAAAATGATCTCCCTGTCACAGTGCCTTTTTTTCCCTGAGAGGCAAAACTATACCCTCTGATCATATGCTATCAAAAGTAAAGAGAACAAAGGAACCTTTCCTTCCCCCCACCCCTTTTTTTTTTTTTTTTTTAAATTAAAGGGCAGGTAGGGTACTTGATAAACAACACATTTCTCTTCCATGCTCAGCAATTGTTCACCATCAGCAGATCAAACACTAATCTACAAGATTCAGTTTCTTAAAAGCTGGTGCTCATTACCTGCATTACACACAAATAGGAAAATGATTTCTCTCTGTTTCTTTTCATCTGACTTATCAATAATCTTTAGCAGCGAATTCTGCAAGTTCTAAACTACTGTAAACAATTCACCTGCAAAGTGAAAAGAACATTCAGAACAGGAAGTAGTACACTGTTCCAAAACACAATCCATAAGAATTCTACAGATCTCCATGGACTCAAACCTCACATATCTTAGACTTAAAGATATCTTTAACAATCGACTCTAGACAAATAAAATTATAACACTGAGCAAAGCCAAACACTGTATGAAGAGCTTTGAACAAATTAGAACCCATAAGGATTCTCCTGCAGTTTGCCAAAATGACACAAACATGTGCTTCACTCTGACTCTAAAGCTGTATTTTGAAGATGTTACAAGATTAACAAAATTCCAAGTAACACAAAACATTTACACTGCTGAGTTCTTTAATTAGATTTACTATCTGGACAATTTCTCACTACTGATAACATCATTTAACTTTTTACATGAACACTCAGTGGCAACTCAATAGCAGGTTATGTTTAGGATTAAAATTTGGCAAGCTACATTTCTTTAGGTTTAGAAATTCTGAAACAGTGAAACAAAAAAACTGACAGAGACTCATGGAAAACATTTCTTGTGAATTCAGTCTGTTACCTAAAACAGTAATTTGCAAGAATGATACAAAATTGAAAAATGAAAAGACTAAAACCAGAAGAACTTCCGCCACAGCGATTTTTAAAAACTTATACACTACTCTAATAAGCAGTAGGTTTTCTTAAAGTAAGACTAAAGCTATTTAAGGAGAATAATCTGTGGAGACACTGTCAATGGTTCTAAACATAGAAAAAGATGCAAAATACCTGTGAACTAGTATTAGTCCCATGAGAGATTAAATTTATCAGAGTCCACATGACCCTATCAATAATTAACAATACTAAATAAAGCTTTTCCAGATGGTCAACCGGATTAGGAATTTAAAATATAAACAAATTAAGTCAAAGAACAAATAGAATACATTAAAAATTAAGTAAACTGCCTTGACTGAACATTTAAGACTAGCATATAAAACATAGGAGCATTCCATCTATACTTTTTTAAAAGTGTGGGCTTTTTGTCTTTAAGTAAGACAAACTCTCTGCAACAAACCCGGTTGTCTTCAAACTGCACACAAAAAGCAATTCCATGCTCTAACTCTCCTCCCCTTGAGGCTACTGTTTGCTATAAACCCTCATAGTATTTTCCCAACACTGAAAATCGTGCTCCCAAAGTTACAAACCAACTTTTTCACCTTCCCATGTATCCATTTCATGCTTCTCCAAGTTTTCTGGGCAGTTCTGTAGCAGCCATGAAGAAATATATTACAAAACAGTCAACAGCCTGATGTTGAAACCACACGATCCTTATTGCCAATTTCTCTCTAAGCTTTCCATACAACAGTCATCCTCACAGGTCAGTTTACAAGCTGGTCATGTGATTAGAAAGTTCAAGCCCTAAGGTCACAACTTGCATGGACTCCGTTTATTACCAAAGGTTATCTAAGTGGAACTGATAGCCTTATTTTCTTCAGTTAACAATGCCGCCTCACACATATCACTGAAAACTGGTAGGGTAACATTAGCTCAAAACACCCCTTTGCCCTGACATCTTGGAGAGGGAACATGTGATCTAATATCTAATTAAAAAGCCATCATTAAGTGACAACTCCAAAGCATCTCCCACATTTACAGAAATATTCTATTTTATTACATCATATTCTGACTGATGCAGCCCAAAAAGCCTCGCAGGAATTGCATTTATTAAGGAATGAAACACTCTACAGAAATCATTCCATCTGTTGGTGTGATGAGGACAATAACAAGTCTTTCCAAGAGAGGAAAAAATGTAATTATTGGCCTATTTAATTCAAAAGATTCTCTTGTCCCTGAAAGCTCCACACAACTGGGATAAAATAATCAGGCTCTCAGAAAATACTCCTAACAAATAACGATGTGCAAAAGGCAACTGTTAAAATAAAATGCACGTTAGAAACGTCAACCCACTGAAAAGCAAACCCAAGCGCCATACATTACCTTCCATAAAGTGAGAATCTTGCTTCATCCGCTCCCCCTCCCCACTCCACTGGCCCAGCAGCGTTTAAGAAAGCATCATGGCACTGCCTTCCTGATTAGGAAGCCCTGTCAACAATGCAACAGAGAGCAGCCCACCTCCCAGCCATTGCTCTGGAGAAACCCAGGCAGCTAGGAGCTTTATGCTAATGACTGTGATGTCACAGATCAGAGCCTTTTAACATTCAGTTAACAACTGGAAATCCAACAGTGCTTCTGAAAGCCCAACCCCATGTCAGGAGATGGAGGGTCCAATTCAGATCATCGTCTGGTTAGGCAGCCCCTTTCCCTCCCCAAAACTTTGAAACATTCCACACCAGCAGCACCCTCATTGCAGGGTGGGAGAATGATTTATCACGAGGTGGCCATGTGATTGGATGGCAAATATTTGCTGAAACCCATCACTGGTGATTCTCCCCGACCAATGGGGCCAGGAGCTCCAGCTCCAGCTCATCTTACCGTACTGGGCTCTGCAGCTCAGAAACAAAACAAGAAATGGTGGGAGCGTGGAAGGAAAGCTGCACACATAGCCACAAATAACTTCTACCACTGCCCCTTTGTGCACAGTGAATTCTTCGATTAAGTGAAATCTGAATTAAGGTTTTATAAATGACATGCTGAATGAGGAAAATTATTAGATATACAAAAATGCAAAAGCCAAATAGCTTGAAAACTCATCTATCCATTCGCTTCATTTGGAGCTAGGCAAGCCGTTAAAACTTAATATCCATTCACAAAAGCTACTTTCCTCGTGTATTAATCTTTGTGAATTCTCTATGGAAGGTGGATTATTTTGTGAGCTGTCAAGAAGCACCTTTGAGACGAAAAGGTTTCAAAGATTATGGACAGGTCTAAACTACCTTTTCTTGAACTGATATTTATTGATAGGTTTAGGAAATTGTCTTCATTACCAGCAGGAAACACAAACTAACTCTTGTGGGGGAAAAAAAAACAAAAAAAACAAACTTTCCTTAACTTGAAATAACAAATTGTACAATTATGATTGTTTATTTTTTTACCTTTTTTTAAAAACACTTTCTAGACTAGTACTAAAATGTTGTTCCATTTCTGTACCTGCATCTTTAAAAGACAGATTTTTGTTTATAGTCTTGAAATGCAGCCACCTCTGTGGTGGAGCAAATTAGTTAACCAGGGAACAGCTGCTTTTTTCTTTAAACCATTGTATACTGGCTGGAGCATAGGCCATCTACAAGCCTCCTCCACTTCACTCCGTGTCCCAACAAAACTTCTAGTTGATCCCAGGAGTACGCCAGTATAGCATGCTGTAAACACTGGGAGGACAAAGTTTTGGCTAATGAGCCTAGGGTGAATTCTGACATGCCTCAGAAACATATCCTTCTGGTGGTCTGATGTCTCTTCTGAAAGAGCCACAGCCCTGGAATCATAGAACCACAGATGTGGAAGGAATCTTAACAGGTCATGCAAATCAGTTCCCCACATTCATGACAGACCAAGTACCATCTAAACCATCCCTGAGAGGTTTTTGGAGATTTTTAAGAGCAGATTAAACAATAGTGATTCTACAACCGCCCTAGGCACCTTATTCCAGTGCTTAACCACCCCACAGTTAGGAAGTTTTTCCTCATGTCCTACCTAAGCCCATTGCCTCTTGGCCTATCATCATAGATCAAGAGAACAACAAATATTTCTCCCTCCTCCTGGTAAGTACCTTTTAGGTACTGGAAAGCTGTTAATTTCCCCTCTCAGGTTTCTCTTTTGTTGCTCTTCTCCGGGCTTTTTCCAGTACGTCTGTATCTTTCCTAACGTGTGGCGTCCAGAACTGGACACAAGTCTCCAGCTGAGGCCTAATCACTGCAGAACAGAGAGGTGTCTTGCTCACATCACTCCTATTAATGCATTCCGGAATAATTTATTTTACTGCAATGAGGCCACACTATTGACTTGTGTTTCGCTAGTGGACCATTACAACTCCGACACTGCTTTCCGCAGTACTCCTTCCTAGGTAGTCCTTTCCCATTTTGTATTGTGCAACCAACTGTGCATTCCTAAGAGGAATATAGAATACATCTGGTACCATCAGGACCCGATCGGTGCTGAACCATGGGCGGTCAATATTTTCTAGCAGTTTCACCAACATTTCCATTGCTTACCGGGCTCTTAGAAGACATTTAGGGATAAATTACAGCTCAGTAACAGCACAGAACACAGCCTGGACTGAGGGCTGTAAGCAAAGTTTATGGAACAGTGGGAAAACTTAGCCACACCCATGACAAGTGGACATCTAGCTAATTAAAATCATGCCAGACCACAAATGTTGCTGGACCAGAGTGTGTCAGACCTGCATTTTGCACTTGTCCTTATTGAACTTCATTCCAGCTACCTCAAAACATTTCTCCAATTTGTGCAGATCATTTTGAATTTTAATCTCATCCTCCAAATCACTTGTGACCCCTTCAAGCTTTGTACCATCCACAAACTTTACGAGTATACTCTCTAAACGATTGATGAAGATATTGAGGAGAACTGGGCTCTGAACTGATCCCTTTGGGAAACCATTTGTTATGTGCTTCCACTAAACCATTTTGAACTACTCTCTGGGAACACTTATCCATCCACCTTATAGTAGCTCCATCCAAATTGTACATTACAAGTTTGTTAATGACAATGTCACGCCTGACAGTATCAAATTACTAAGGTCTAGATACACCACATCTACTGCTTCCCTCTCATCCGCAAAGAAGCTTAGTATCCAAGTATCCAGCTCAAAAACAATTAGAAGTTCTGCGGCACCTTAGAGACTAACAGATTTTTTTGGAGCATAAGCTTTCGTGGGCAAAGACCCTCTTCGTCAGATGCACGCCACATGACCTCTCATCGTTTCTGCAGATACAGACTAACACAGCTACCCCCGATACATATTCAGCTCATCTGCTTAAAAGGCACAAATACATTATGCAATTTCAGTCTGGCTATTCCAAACTCAACTTAACTCTAAGAGACACCTCCAAAACTGAGGAACACGTTTTTATTTTTTTGAGGGTAGAGTACAAAGACCACAACACTGAGTACTTTACATGTGTCTAAAAAAATGTCTAGATTGGCAATGTGTATCTATCTAGTCCAGCATCCTGGTTCCAACAGTAGACAGTACCAGATGTTTCAAAGGCAGGCTGAAGAAATAGAGTAATCCCTTGATTTATGCGGAGGTTGAATCCTGGGCAGCCTACCTGTAAATCAAATTTTGTGTAAATTGGGGGAGGCAGCGAGTACCAGGGAGTAGTGGGGGGGCAGCTACACGGTCCCCAGCTGCTCCCAGCTGGTGTGGGGGACACAGTTGCTTTCACCGTGGTGTCTGAGAAATCGCTCAGAAACCACGGGGAGCCAGGCGCAGAGAGCTGCTTGCGGTGCCAGTTCTCCCGCCTGGAAGAACTGGTGCTGCAAGCAGCTGTCTTACAGGGACTGCAGCCTGACAGGAGAAGTTTTTCCTCACTCCTGTCAGGGTCGGTAGCCTGACTCGTGGCTGCCATCCTCAACAGGAGTGGCTGCTGCCTGAGAGGAGCAGGAAACTGCTCCTGTCAGGGGTGGGAGTCATGTTAACCTGAGACTCGCAACTTGATTGCACGTACCTCAAGGGTTTACTGTACCACTATAGGCAGATATGGGATCACATGCTCCTCAGAGTCTCACCCTAATTCCTCATGGGTAGAAATAGATTTCAACCCTACCACATGACGTTTTAGAGCCTTTCCATCATGATTTGCGATTCCAGGTATTTTCCTTCACAGAAAGTCCAACTCATCTTTAAATCTTGCTGAACTTTTGGCCTTTGTCACAGGATCTTTCTGAGGCTAGGAGTTCCTCTGGCTAAAATGTGCATAGTGTTCACATACATTCTTTTATTACTTCTGAATTTCCTGCTTTCCTAAGAAGAGACATTCCCTTCCCATTCAACCCTCTGTGTACCACTCATTATTTTATGCATATTTCATACGTCTCCTCATTCCGCTGACTAACCTGAAGACTGAGAGCGGACAAGGTATGCAGGAAATACCCTAATTTCATATTGAATAGGAAGCTGTTAGTAATTAGTGCTCAGAAGGACATTCACCACCGATACCATGAAGGAGAGCAGCCTGAAGGTCATTGATCTCATTCCCTTGTAATTATTTTAGCACTCACTTTTTCAATCAAAGTAACAATTCATTTTGAGGTAGCCATATCAATTAAAATCAATCAAAATCAAGTTAAAGTTTTTAATCCACAGATGTAATTGAATTAAAATGGTATTTTCAGGTGAGGTGCCTTAGAAGAGCTGTTAAGAATTAAGATTAAGAAGAAAACATGGAACAGAGGCAGAGTTGATTCTAGACCGATTGGTCCAAGTACAAAAACCTATCAATATGCATATTTCAGAGTTGGAGAGTTTGCAAAAAATGTGTTTAGCAGCTCTTTGAAATCCATTACAGTCCCTTATGTAAAATATATTTAAAATGCTTAGCTCTTTGTCTGATGTCAAACAATCCACATGCAAGTTACTATGAAACAGTGATACCTATTAAAATGGATCCAAAAGGCCAGGGGCAATATCCATTTTTACACTCTCGCTTTTAATTTTTATCAGCTTCTGGTATAACCCCACAGTCAAAATAAGCTATTTAGAAACAAAGCAGCTCCCCTCTTTTAGGATTATAGTAGCCCCATTGAACAGGTCTCTAACTCCACCCTCCCTCATCATTTCATAATCCTTCACAGTGCTAATGAAGATTTATTCATTTTCATAACAATGTGACACACTGTTATGCAGCCTAGTCTGAGGCACAAACATCTTTGTGGAATGAATGGAGTCAAAGTGGTAGAGTACAATACCAAGGACATTTGAATATTTAAGGGAACTTGAAATGTGAATTGGTTCCACACAGTTTAACTTGCTTTTTAAAAAACAGGAGGAGGTTTAGCTCAGGCCAGACAAGATGCTGAAATGCTTTGTTTACAGCTACCAAACAATATGGTAAAAAAATGTCAGGCCCTTGACTTTGCTTTTATAATGTTTCTTGGTACTGAGTCATTTCAACTGAGTCTTACTTGACAGAATACTAGGAATTTGTATGGAAAGTTACGAGTTTGAAAAATGAAGGGTTACAGTCAGTCAATTAATTCTGTAAAGTGTGTAGTAAATGCTTCAAAAATTGAATAAAACCAATATAAATAGCTACTTTTTCAAACAGAATTGAGGCAACAGATTGGCAAAGTGTAAAATTACAAAAATATGGAGAAGAGGAGCAGTACATGCATTACAAAGAAACAAGTGTGGGACCACATACACTTGAACGAAAAAGGCCATAATCCAATCCATGACCATAGCTATTCTTGTCTGCATATGATCAGAGTGACATGCCAGTGAAGCATTACATGTTGCTTTCTTTGGATCAGACCCTACAGCAACTTTTGTGGGCCTGAAGGAGAGCAAGTTACTTTCAAATCTAAAAAGCTCACTAAGCTGGCGAGCACATGATAAGCTACTTTCTTTTCAAAGAACCACATCCAGTAACCATCTAACGTTTCTGCTAGAGATTCAATGAGGAGTTTTAACCCAATCTACAACGTGCATGAGTGCCTTACTGCACTGAAGTATTTACAATTCATTCAGAGTTTGCAAGTCCACAGAAATTGCTTCAGGTACCTGGATTCTGAGAAGCTGGCATTTATGTTAATAAGGAAGCTACAGCTTTCATTTGACAATGGAAGACTTTCAGTTTCAATTAATATACGTTGTGTTCATTTTCCACCTACAACTCTGTCCCCCATTTTTTAATGCATACAGTTCTTTGTTTTAATTATGGATAATGAAAAAACTGTTTACTGAAACTTGGAAAGATCTATAAACAATGTTAACTATACATCAGTTTTGTAACTTTTTACTTCCCAATACATTGAGAATTAGATCTAGTCCACATGAATGCAAATCAGTGATCTACGTTATGTAACTTCAGCTACATGAAAAAATGGACTGACTTTTGATTGAAGTCCCTAGTGAATAATGTAACTGAGGTTCCATAACTTAAATCTAACTATCACGGTATCTTCTCTACAATAAATTCATGGCAGATATTCTCCTGTCAACTCCACCTATACTTCTCATTCTGTAGGAGTACCAGAGCTGATGGAAAAACATGCAGTCGATTTATTGTGTCGATACTAGATACAATAAATCAACCCCCTTTGACCCATCCCTGCTCATCAATATGGTAGCTAGTGTAGACATGCCTTTAAATTAATTAACTTAGCAAAAACAAACCCATTGGATGTACATGAAGTTAAGAGTCTTCCTTTGTACTAGTCCACTATGTAATTGTGCAAAACGGGTGAATTCAAGCCATATCCACTTTTCATATTTGTGTGGGAATTGAATTCTCTAGCCTCATTGATTTAATGGGGTGCAATTAGGGTTTCATTGCTGCTGGTCTGACCATGGAAAAGTAGTCTCTCTCTACAGAAAGAAGGTTAATGCAGAGGTGAGATTGAGCACTGTTGGGAAAAGTTACCTTTAGAAGAAAGGAAGAAAACTAATTAAAGTTTAGTAGTGAGATGTATATGGTTTTACTGCCTCAGTGAGTAAGTACAAGAAATGAGACATACAAGGATTGCATTGCTATCAACAGGTGATCCAGTTCTTCTTCAAATCTGAGGTAAAAGGTCTTGCATGTCATGACTTCAGTCTAAAACAAATTTTTTAGAGACTTATTTCTGAAATATAGCATTCTGGCTCTCTAATTAGAGAAAGTAATAGACAACTTATATAGTAGTTTAAGGTAATACTAGGACACATTCTGAAGTCTTGAGCTGATCTTTATTGCCAACTAAATAAAAAAGCACATGAATGCAGATTACTCCATTTTTCCAGCTAAGTGGAGTCATTAAGCACCCAAGATGAAATTGGAGTCATACATTTCTCAGATATGAATTTAAGCATTTTAGTTTTTGTAACATGGCCTAACTGGAGTACCTAAACAAATTCTAATGGAATAAAAAAAGCACTAACATTCCATCCTGAAGGAGCACATGACAAACAAACAGATGTAGAAACACACACAAATCACTTCATCCACAATTGATATGTAGCAGCTCTTGAGTGAAATATAAGGAACATGTCATAAGGCAGGAAGCAAAGAATCTCTTTGCATTTGATGCTGCTAAGGGATGTCTGTTAATTTCCATCACATTGCTGAACAGAAACCTGGAAGAGTTACTTTGAGGTCTATTGAGTAACTAATGTATCTGAGCACAACCATCCCGATTAGACTTGGTCTGCTGCGGTTGCTGATATTTTTACTGCTGGTCTATTATTAATTTAGCCCCGGAAAATTTCTCCCAAATAGCCAACTACATAAGTAAAACCAGCACTGGTTAGTGTCTAGAGCAGAGCAGCAGTTTCAGCACTTCCAAGAACTGTCCCCTGGATTCCAACTTCAATCAAAAGTCAAACCAAGGGAGACAAAGGCTGCTGCCCTGAGAGATGAGACCTTCACTAAATAAAAAGGCAAATCCTGGAAGGGCACCAAACAGGAGCGTTCACTCGCTCACTCGGCTGCTTGACATAACAAAAGGCGTGGGATCGGTGCCCAACGAAGTGACACTCATTATGAAAAGCACACAGCTTGTGGGGGAGGGAAAGGAAACCGCAATTAGAGCCATCTGGAATGCTTACAAGGACATCCACTTAAGCATTGGGACAGTTGTTTCATCCCAAGAACGAGTCTCTCGGAAACACCAACAAATAGGATCCAATCCCAGCAAATGTTCATTGATTTCACTTAGGTAAACTCGTGACCAAAAAAAACTTACTTGACAGTCCTCCGCCAAGCTATGTTCTTCAGACATTTGTACAAATGGCTCATAGATGGGAATCCGGCAGGACATATTTCAGGTTTTATTTATCTAACAGATCTGAAAGATCTAAAGAGATATATGGAGTAACCATTAATCCAGGTGTTCAGTCAGGACTTTCAGGTTACAACCCTTACTGAAAGGGGAGAAAATAAAGCACTGAAGAAAAGAACTTAAACTCATTTCAGAGTTTAACTAACAGGCAGAGTAACAGACCAACAGCACCGTCAGCTCACTAATCCAGATTAGTTTACTAGTCCTGGTCTCTCTGCCAGGGCAGCAAGAATCCAGACTGCTTGTGGATTGAGAATGCCCATCCAGGGGCTGCAACTGAACGAGAGAAGTGAGCCCCTCAGGTGCAGGAAGGAGCAGCACATCTGAACACATTTCTGCAGAAACCTATGTGTAATAATACACGTTCTAGCTACCACACATTGGCTAGCTCAGCTTCACTATCAATAGGCAAGGAGGAAGCAGAACAGAGAAAAATCTTTAACAGGCTATTGGGAGGTGCAGGCAGGGCCATCAGCTTTTTCTGAGACCAAGGGAAAAGGAAAAAACAGAGATACAGTACCTAGGAATGAAAAACAAAACATACAAAACAATGGCATTTGCCATAAGGTTGATGCCACAACTCAGTCTTAAGGCACATGTTTCCTTTACAGATCGCATCTCCCATGGATTAAAACCTGGGAACTTCCACTCACTTTGTGACCTTGGTGAAATACCCTTTTCCCCGAGAATGTCGTGAGAATTAGTTACAATAAAAGTTTACGTATTGTGGAGTGACTGGCAATGTAATTTAGTATACCCTGTGCTGGTTTTCAGGACACAAAGCAGGCCACGTTTTTCCTAGAGACCAGGAGCACATTTAGATTGGTCTATACTTCCACTGAAATAATGGGGTATTTGCAAACAGAACATTTGTGCAAATTCTACTGTATTTGCCTTGTGATGATTCCACTCTCTAGGGCAACAGTAATACCATAATCAGTTAGTAGCGCCCACACAAATGAGAGATACAAGCATGGTTCACAGGCACTAAGTGAGCCAGCCCAGGGTTTGTGTTTACCTGTAAATGAGCAGAGAGTCACAAGCTAAATGTATCATGAGAACACAGAGAATATTCCATACACAATAAGGAAGAGTTTATGGGTAGTTTATGAATTTTAAATGCAGCATATGAAACCAGGCTGTATGGGGCATTCTTGACAGACAGCAAGTCAATACTGTTAACAGTCTACCACAGGAAGTGCCTCAGAATTTACATGTAAAACAGTGATTCAATTAATTGATGGGGAGACAGACAAGGGAAACAGGCCCCACACAAACTGCCTGAAAACAGAGTCTGATCAGCCCTTTCCTCACCACTTATTACATTCCAGTTTCTTCACTGGGCAGCAGTTTAGTACCTAATCCAGAGCCCTGGGCAGGTGATGCAGGGGGAGGTGAACGTGGTCACAGACGTACATGTAAGCAACAGTACACTGTACATATCACAATTGCCTGTATGTGAGCTAATTAAGAATCAAGCCCTCTCCAAAGGGCTTCACCTGCTTGAATGGACAGAACAGAAGGGATGAGCTCAAGGAATGTGTGACCTGAGGGGGAAATTTATTGGAAGAGATCAACAGTGCCTCCCATGCAGCTCCAGCATCACTAGGAAGAGATGAATATGCACACTGCATTAAAAAGTGCATGACTGACGCTTATAGTCTTCAGGATTTACAGTTAATTAAAAAAGTGTGATCTGCTGTGAGGAGCACCTAGCCTGGTCTACGGCACTGGGCTGTCTCAAAGCCAGGAAGATGGGATGTCAAATGAAAACAAGTTACTGGCCAGGAAGCACTGCCTACGATGAACAAATGCATATGTGGGAGGGGGAAGAGGTTCCACTGAAATGAGATGTATCACTGTTGGAGTGAACTTCTGGGTAATTAGGATTTAAACTCATTCTGAATTGGGCCCATGCAATGTGTCATACTTCCCATGAGAACACCTAGTATCATTTCTGGGCTTGGCCAAATTCAGAGGTTTCACTGGGTTCCCGAGTACACTAGGTTTTCAGTATACTGAATCTGTCATTCAGATTCAGACAATTCATCAGTAGAGGGCAGCATCCTACAGACTGGCAGGGACCCCACTACCAAACCACACAGGAAGAATGGATGAGAGCAAATCAGGTTGCTACCCTGCGGGACTGCAAAGATGACTAATGTAATGAAGCGGAACACTGAAGGCAGATGTAGATCCTGCAGAATGCAGTTAGTCATAATTAATTTAAAAAGTGATCAAAACAATGAAATATCAGACAAGAGATGGCATTAGCTCCTCCAGTCAGTACTAGCAGTTTGCACTCATGAATGATGAATATGCAATACAAATAATGAATTAAACCTCAGCAATGCCAAGGGAAAGAAACTTCTTTTTCACACTGAACAAAGACTCAAAAGGTGAATTACTTGCTCAGGTGCACAGTTCATGGCACAGCAGTAAATGTCTCCAGATTTCTAGTCCTCTGTTCCACTGACTAAACCAGTAAATGCGATGATTACAATTTCCCTATACATAACTTATTTGTTATTTTTAAATACATTTTCTTATGGTGGAAGATGATAACCTTTGTGACAAAGTCCCTTGTCAGCCTCTGTGGGTCCCTGTGCTTCCTGGGAGATCTGTGCTGCCTCAGAGACTCACGGAGGCCCCCCCTTTTGCCCAGGCCCTTCCAAAGGCAGGGGTCTCCGCTTAGCAAGCCATCCTCATCATAGACTGGACCAGTACGGGGAGAATACCACCAGTCCCCTTGCAGGCCCACGCCTGCTCTAGTAAAGTGATCCCTCAGGGGAAGGGTGGGGGGAGTCCAGACCCACCCTCTACCCTGGATTCTGACCCAGGGTCCCTATGAGAACAAGAGGCAACCAGCAGGACCTCTACCCTTGCCCCAAAGTAGTAGCCTCACCCTGGGCCACTTTGCCCACCACTTCCTCGTGCTACCTTTTCGCTCTGCTCCTGTTCCTCTGGTGCACTTCCCGAAACCTTCCCCCCTGCTACCAGATGGGGAGCCTTTTATAGGGAGCACAGGGCCCATCTGACCAATGAAGGTCTGGGCCTAGACAGGCAACAGAAATGCATTGGCCCACCACCCAGTACACTGTCCTTCTAGAAGGCTCCGAAAGCTTCCAGGTAAGGGTCTACCACCGGGTTTACCACACCTTGGAGAACCAAGTTCCCTATCCACATAACAGCTACACTCCTGTAGCAGTAGCAGAGAGCAGTCAGAAAACTTCTCTGCCTCCTGCTGGTGTACCATAAAAACAGAGGGATGTTTACTGAAAACTAACGATGGAAGCAGAAGTGTGCCAAGGGTTGGCTGCCCTGCTGCTACCGGTAAGAGACAGGCTGAAAATCCACATCACTGGTTAAGTGGGCCTGAATACCTTAGCCCATTGACCAAGCTGGTGAAGCCTCTGAAGTACCCTAAGGCTACGTCTACACGTGCACCCAACTTCGAAATAGCTTATTTCGATGTTGCGACATCGAAATAGACTATTTCGATGAATAACGTCTACACGTCCTCCAGGGCTGGCAACATCGATGTTCAACTTCGACGTTGCTCAGCCCAACATCGAAATAGGCACAGCGAGGGAACATCTACACGGCAAAGTAGCACACATCGAAATAAGGGAGCCAGGCACAGCTGCAGACAGGGTCACGGGGCGGACTCAACAGCAAGTCGCTCCCTTAAAGGGCCCCTCCCAGACACACTTTCATTAAACAGTGCAAGATACACAGAGCCAACAACTAGTTGCAGACCCTGTATATGCAGCACGGACCCCCAGCTGCAGCAGCAGCAGCCAGAAGCCCTGGGCTAAGGGCTGCTGCCCACGGTGACCACAGAGCCCCACAAGGGCTGGAGAGAGAGTATCTCTCAACCCCCCAGCTGATGGCCGCCATGGAGGACCCCGCTATTTCGATGTTGCGGGACGCGGATCGTCTACACGTCCCTACTTCGATGTTGAACGTCGAAGTAGGGCGCTATTCCCATCCGCTCATGGGGTTAGCGACTTCGACATCTCGCCGCCTAACGTCGATTTCAACTTCGAAATAGCGCCCAACACGTGTAGACGTGACGGGCGCTATTTCGAAGTTACTGCCGCTACTTCGAAGTAGTGTGCACGTGTAGACGCAGCCTAAGAGTCCAAGAATTTAAAGACCTCCTGCAGAGGAGAGGAAGTGCCAGTTATTATGCTTGGGGGTACTGAGCAAATGAGTTTTAGCTGTTATTGAGGCTGAATTAGGCACCAAAGTTGGAACTACCATAGGTACAGGCAAAGTAACTTCACTGGGGCAGTCCTGTATTGAGAAGACAGAGGTCTTTGGCTGCCCAGTAAGTCTTCCATAGAGTGCAACAGACATGCTGCTTTTTGAGCTATTGGCATCCCTACTGGGTTGACGGCACCAGACGAATCAGTCGCAGAAGCTTTGGCACTGGGGTGAAGTACCAGATGATCTGTGGAAAAACAGAAAAAAAAAATCTAAAGCATAGGCTACAGCACCTGAAAGGGTGCTAGAAAAGACAGTTAAATTTTCTGGAACTGGTGGTCTTTGAGATGTGTTTCTCATGTCCATTCCATGGCCGACCAACCTTCCTTCCCCACGGTCGGAGTCTCCAGCAGGAAGGAACTGAGGCTGGAGGGGGACAGCGGTGCCCCTCATACCATAGCATTTACATGCCACTCCAGAGGGTACCAGAGAATCTATGACTACCAGTGATGGGAAAAACTTCTGGCACCAGTGTATGCGGGGTGAGCGTGCATCCTAATATGGAATGGACACAAGCAATACATCTTAAAGAACATCAGTTATGGAAAAAGGTAATTGCCTTTTCTTTTCCAAGTGCTTGCTCATGTCCATTACATGTTAGATGATTCCACGCATTACCAATGGAGGCAGGTAGGTGTTCACCAATGCGTAGACGCCAACACTGCTCTGACGAACAGTGTCATCTCTGGATTCCTGAGTGAGGAAATAATATGCCATGAACGGCTGCGTCTACACTAGCAAGTACATTCGAAATTGAGGTCGGAAGACAGCCCTCTTTCAAAATAACCTGCAGAGCGTCTACACATGCTCTGCAACAGCAACAAAGGGTTCTGTGGCACTTATAGACTAACACAAGAGTTTTGAGCACGAGCTTTCGTGAGCATAGACTCACTTCATCAGATGCTGGTCTTGGAAATCTGCAGGGCCAGGTATAAATAAGCCAGAGCAAGGGTGGGGATAACAAGGTTAGCTCAGTCAGCAAGGGTGAGGCTTACTACCAGCAGTTGATCTGGAGGTGTGAACACCAAGGGAGGGGAAGCTGCTTTTGTATTTAGCCAGCCATTCACAGTCTTTGTTTAAGCCTGAGCTGAGGGCGTCGAATTTGCAGATGAATTGTAGCTCAGAAGTTTCTCTTTGGAGTCTGGTCCTGAAATTTCTTTGCTGTAGGATAGCTACTTTTAAGTCTGCTACTGTGTGTCCTGGGAGATTGAAGTGCTCTCCTACGGATTTTTGTATATTGCCATTTCTGATATCTGATTTGTGTGCATTTATTCTTTTACGTAGAGACTGTCCACTTGTCTGATGTATATAGCAGAGGGGCATTGCTGGCACATGATGGCATAAATTATATTGGTAGATGTGCAGCTGAATGAACCCACGATGGTGTGGCTGATCTGGTTAGGTCCTGTAATGGTGTTGCTGGTGTAGATACGTGGACAGAGCTGGCAACGAGGTTTGTTGCATGGATGGGTCCCTGAGTTAGAGTGACTGTGGTGTGGTGTATAGTTGCTGGTTAGGATTTGCTTCAGGTTGGCAGGCTGTCTGTGGGCAAGAACTGGTCTGCCTCCCAAGGCCTGTGAAAGTTGGGCATCATTGTCCAGGATGGGTTGTAAATCCCTGATGATGCGCTGTAGAGGTTTTAGCTGAG
Organism: Carettochelys insculpta; assembly: GCF_033958435.1. Taxonomy (NCBI): domain Eukaryota; kingdom Metazoa; phylum Chordata; order Testudines; family Carettochelyidae; genus Carettochelys; species Carettochelys insculpta. Next base: position 23,278,715 of record NC_134157.1, read on the forward strand.
GACTGTAGGTGATGGCTAGTGGTGTTCTGTTGGTTTCTCTCCGGGGCTTGTCCTGTAGTAAGAGGCTTCGTGGCACATTCCTGGCTCTGTTGAGCTGTTTTTTCACTTCCTCAGGCGGGTATTGCAGTTTCAAGAGTGCTTGGTAGAGATCCTGTAGGTGTTTGTCTCTGTCGGAGGGGTTGGAGCAAATGCGGTTATATCTTAGTGCTTGGCTGTAGACAATGGAGCGTGTGGTGTGTCTGGGATGGAAGCTGGAGGCATGAAGGTAGGCGTACTACTACACATGCTCTGCAATCCTTCGAAAGAAACACTGAAAGGATGGGGGAGTTCTGTCGAAGTTGGTCCTCCGTTCCCGCAGCGTGAAGAGGAGCCCACAGACTCTCCACAGACGGCTATCTTGAAAGAGGGAATCTGCCATGGCGGTGATCAGCTGGCAGACAGCACTGCCACTCCCAGCAAGAGGTGAGCTCTATGGCCCCACCATCCGGTTGCGTTTAAAGACGCAGGCTCCCACGAGCCTCAAGCAGGAAGCTGAGAGTGTGCAGGCAGCAGGGAGCCCACGCTGCTCTCCAGCCCGAGGCTCCCAGCCAGTCACCTGGACCCCTGCCCACCCCCGGGGCCCTCCAAGGATAGAGGGAGTCCTCCCATGAAATGAGCCATGCCCCGAAGCACTGGGCGCCCTCCTGGACAGAGGCGGAGTTCCAGGACCTCCTCTCCCTATGCGAGCATAAGGAGGTCTTCCAACAAATGGGGGGCCGGTGCTGCAATGCCGTGGCATTTGAGCAGCTGATCGGCCAGGGCCACCCCATCTGCATCCCTGACCACGTCTGATCAAAAGTGAAAGAACTCCGGCGGGGTACTGCAGGGCCTGCTCCCACAAGCTACCCCTACTACAAGGATCTCCACCGCCTCCGGGGGCTGAAGGAGGCTGGACCCCCAGTCATTGTGGTGGACACAGCCATGGACAACACTGAGCCGGAGACGGCGACAGAGGGCGAGGAGCACCCAGGACTGGCAGCCAGCAGCAGGTGCCCACAGACAGCACAGTGACCCAGCCCCACCAGCAATGATGAGGGCTCAAGCGAGGGGACCTTTGTCATCAACATCCCGTCTGGGCCATCCAACCAGACCCCATCTGCCCGACCTCCCGGAGGGACCCACAGGTAGGTGGCATGCATGCCAGCTGCCCCGGGGCCTGCGGACAGGGCATCAGATCTGGCCTGGGTTGGCTGCAGGCATTCCACATGGCTGCCAGCCCTAGAGCATGTGGACCCTAGATGACTACGCTCCTTGGGCCCCAGGGACCAATGCATGGCACTCAGCACCACACGGACAGGACAGCACCATGGGCCGGGGGGGCATGGGGAGAGCTCGTGCCCTGGGCTTCAATGTGGGACACACAGGGACCCCTTGATGATGGGGGTAGGCAGGGACACAGGGTCCTGCACTTGGGACTAACAGCCCATCCCCCACCTCCTCTCTCCACAGTTCCTGCTGCCAGCAACCAGCTCAGCCCCACCACCAAGGGGGAACAGCTAGACCCAGTGTGGACACTGCATGGGGCCGCCGCTGGCAGGGTGGAGAGGAGGCAAGGGGCGCTGCCCACACTGCTGCCCTGCTGTGGGAGGGGCTTGCCATGGAGCGGCACGTGTGGACTGGGCTGGGGCAAGCCTAGATGCCTTGACCCAGGCCATGGTGGGCCCTTGCAAGCTGCTCCCACCCCCGCATCACCCAGCTGCCCTCCCGCCTCCCCCCTCTAAGCTCCTCCCACACCCTGGTCCCACGGTCAGCCTCCCCCCCAAAACTCCCCTCTCCCACCCCACCCCCTACAGTGACCCCCCCCCCCCCATAAGCCCAAATTTGCTGCCCTGGTCCCGACCCAGCTGGCCCATATGTTGCTGGCCAGGACGAAGCTGCACCCCCTACCCCCAGCTCCCCCTGTGCAAACCCCAGGGAGCCTGCAGGGGCCATGCCCCAGCTGTGCCCCTACCTCCCCATGCCACTGGCCCCAGCCCAGCCCAGCCCAGCCCAGGCACAACCCGGGGGGGTGCGGGGACTGGTGATGCAAGGGAATTGGGGCCCAGGATCCTGGCCCACAAGTAGAGCCCCTTGCCCCTACCCTCAGCCCTCCCGGGGCTCAAACGGCACCTGCCCGGGGCCACGATGCCCCTGTTTGCATCCCCCCCTATATAGGCAAAGACCGCTGTCAAGTGGCAATAGAAGTGTTTATTACATGGTCCAACCTGAGTCCCCTGCGCATGTGCGGACGTAGTGGTGAGGTGTGCGCACACCGCAGAGGCTACTGGGGTTCCCACTTGAAGGCCTGGCGCAGGGCCTCCCATACCTGCACCCTGTCCTGCTGGGCCTGGCTGCATGGGACAGCAGGGGGTTGCTCATAGCCACGCCCTGCCTTGATGGCCCACTCCTGCATGAATGGCTCATGCGTTGCCTCCACCTAGTTGTGCAGGGCACAGCAGGCCTGAACCAGCACTGGAACGCTGGAAAGGCCCACCTCCAGCCTGGCAAGGAGGCATCAGAAGCGCCCCTTCAAGCAGCCAAATGCCCACTGAACTGTGTTGTGGGCCCAGTTCAGCCACTCATTAAAAACATTCTGGATACATTGTGTGTCCTGTGTATGGCCTCATCAGCCAGGCCAGCAGGGGGTAGGCCGCATCTGCCACAAGGCAGGGTGGCATTGTGGTGAGCCCAACAGGGAGCTCCTGCCTGGGGCTGAAGGTTCCCTTGGCCAGGAGGCAGCCCAGCCCCAAGTTGTGGAACAACCTTGTATTGTGGGTGTGGCCAGAGCAGCCCACACAGATGTCCTGGAAGTGACCACTGGCGTCAATGAGCACCTGCAGGACCAGAGCGGTAGCCCTCGTGGTTTAGGTAGGCCCCAGGGCCCGGATGGCGATGTGTGTGTCAGCTAGGGCCCCAAAGCAGTTCGGGAAGCCCAACTCCTCGAATCCACAGATGGCATCGCCCAGGTCCCTGACACAGATCAGCTGCTGCAGGAGGACCCTGTTGATGGCCTGGATGATCTGCAGGGTGTGGGAGGGGGAACGCATTCATGAGCGTGAGGCAGGGTGCAGTGTGCCCACCCGTCCTCATCCCTGTCTCCGCCCCTCTCCCCTGCAGGGCAGGCCTCCCTGGGGCCCCCATCCCAGTCGCTCACCATGTCCCATGCTGGGGAGCCCCCGACTCCCGGCCCCTGCATGCGTTAGGGACATAACCTGGGCATGGTTTCTCTCATCGAGGATGGCCCCAGCAGTAGCCCTGCCCACCCTGAACTGGTGGCTGAGGGATGGGTGACTGTCCGGAGTGGCCAGCTTCCAGAGGGCGATGGCTACCCTTTTCTGGAGCGGGAGCGCTGGCCTCAGGCAGGTGTGTCAGTGCTGTAGGGCTGAGACGAGCCAGTGGCACAGCTCCAGGAATATCCCCTTGGTCATCCTGAAGTTCTGTAGCCACCGATCGTCGCCCCAGTCCTCCAGCACCAGTCAGTCCCACAAATCACTGCTTGTGGGGGAGCCCCACACACAGTGGGTGACCCGGGGCACCAGGTGGGGATGTCATGCCCTGAAGATGGCTTCCAGGGGGGTGGCTAGTAGGGTGGCCACCCAGAGCTGCTGGTGCACACTGGCCAGGACCACAGCTAGTGCACCGGCCGTGGCCTCGGGGGGCGGGGGAGGAGCTGCTTGGGGTCCATGGGGGCCCAGGATGCCGCCTCTGCTCTCCATCAGTCTGCATGCCTGGGGACAGGTAGCTGGCCCTCAGTGTGTGAAGGCGGAGACTTGGGGGGGTCCTTTAAAGGGATGGTGGGCAGCCACCTCGGAAGGGCTCATCCGCCATGCAACCCTGCCCACAGCGCTTCCTGCCCGTGTACTTTCGAAAGAGTTCCCTGAGGCTTGTGCACACACTCTTTTGAAAGTGCACTTGGAGCCTTTCGAAAGGCCAGGTCAAACCTTCAGTCTCCATTTGCCTGTGTGGACACTCCCCTTTGAAAGGCCGTCTTTTGACGTTCAGTTTCGAAAGCATCCTTTCGAAAGGGAGCTGTAGTGTAGACACAGCTAACATGTGGACAGAGGATCACGTCATGACTCTATAGATGTCCTGGATGAGGATGCATGCCAGGAAGGCTGCCAAAGATGTCTCTGCTCTAGCTGAAGGGGCTCTAATGACCCAAGGCAGACCTGTATGCAAAGAGTGATCCAGCTGGAAATCTTCTCCAAGGAAAGAGGAAGGTCCTTCATTCTGTCTGCCGGTGTGATGAAAAGCTGAACTGATTTACAGAATGGCTTGGAATGTTCTAGGTAAAGCCCTTTAGACTTCCAGCATGTGAAGATACTTCTCTTCACTAGTCTTGGGCAGCTCGGACAGAACACTTGGAGGAGTATACCCTAATTCACATCTTGGCAACAAGGCTGGGTGTGTGGGGGGTGGGGGTCATCACAGATGGACCTTGTCCTAATAAAAGGACTTGTACAGCAGTTCTGAGCTAAAGGCCTTGATCTCAGACTTGCACTTTGCCTGACAAGTGAGGCAGAAAGACCAAGCAGACTGCTCTGAGTTCTTTGACATTTACTTGTAGTGCCATCTCCTCCAGGACTATATACTTGGTCTCCAGACCCCCAAGGTGTGCACCCCAGCTGAGGTCCCAGGCATCTGACAGTTGATCCGAGTGGGGGAGAGGGTTGTTCAAGGGAACTCCCTCCAGGGCTTCCTCCAACTTGTCCCACCACTGCAAGAAGGTAAGTACTGCCAAGGGAATCAATCTTTTCCAGGTGACTGCTGAAGTGGGAACAGGGCAAGACCAGCCACTGCTGCAGGGGCTGCATGTGCAGACTGGCATGGTGTACAACTTCTGTGCACTCTGCCATGTATCCTAGATGATGCAGACAAACCTGGCCATTGTCAGGGGAAATGCAGACATCACTCCAATGGTCTGTTAAAGCTCAAAATCTGTCCAGAAGCAGGAATGCTCTCACACAGGTTGAGCCAAGCATTCCATCCTTTGTACTAGAACTAAGGTGGACTTTTTGTTGTTAACTAGTAGCCCCAAGGAACAGCACTTAACTTGCAGAACCACCACATCTTGCAGGACCGGAGCCTTGCGGCTGCACTTGACCAACCAGTTGTTGAGGTACAGGTACACCTAGATGCCCCAGCACGTGAGGTAAGGCGCCATCACTACCTTGCATGTGGTAAATACCCTTGGTGCCACAGACATGCCAAATGGAAGTCTTGCTCCTCTACCTGCCACAGTCCTCCAGGCTGCCCTGTGCCTCCCTTTTCCACTGCAGGGGCCTGTACTGAGGGAATTGTTGGGGCTGGGGCAGTATGGTGTACTTCTGGTAAGCTGTACAAGCTAGCAATGGTTTACTGGTATCTCACAGTCGACTGCACTGCCCTTCTTGCACTGCTGAACAGGAGGCGATGGAGGCCTTGTAGAACTTGAGCTCTTTTAGTATTTGTTAAATCTTCCAGGTCCAGAACGAGGTGCAGACCCTCCCTCGGCCTTTGGCATTAAAAAGGCATCCGGAAGAGAATCTCCATTTCCCCTATGTGAGAGGAACCTCCTCTCTTGCACCTAGCTGCTGCAGCCCCTGACCCTCTTGCATGAGGGGACACTCTCACGAGAAGGGTCCCAGGAGAAGGACCAGGTAGATCTCCACAGAGATCTGAGTGGCTGAGACTAGCATCAGTGATGCCAATCAAGCAAGTGGTCTATGAGCAGTACCAAGGCATCAGAGACATAAGGGGTGGTTTTGATGCTCCTGCCAAGGGGCAAGAGTGTCTGCAGGTTTGCATCAGGTTACAGGCAAATGGCACCTGGAGCTCTACTTATGGAGCCCAAACTCCAGGGACCAGTGAGGGCTTCGCTGAACCCGCCTCCTGATTTCCAAGACATGGTGGCTCTTTGCAGGCAAAGGCTGGTGAGACATCCCTTCGAAAGGGAAGCAGAGTCACTAGGGTGGGGACACTTCAGCATCCCAAGGTGAGTTTGCCCTTGGACCAGGGCACCATCTGAGCTGGTGCAGGTGGCATCAGTAGGGTCAGAATTTCTTGCACTGCCTGCAGGGCAGGAGTCAACCAGACCTCTATGCCACAGAGACCCTCTTCACTGTCCGGTGTGGCAGGCCTGGGCTGGGCTAGGCTGCTCGACATGAGCTGGGACCAGACTCCCAGGCAGAGGTATTGAGACACATTACAGGCCTTAGCTCTCCTCCTGCCCTCTCCTTTCCCTTACAGGACGCATGAGATCTTCCTCACATGGACACCTTGGCTTTCTGGTCAGAGCTAGGGAAGGGGGCTAGACGTCAGCTGACAGCCCTGGGTGGGATGATGCGCAGCAATGCTGAGTCACACCGCTTCTCCAGCCCCAGGGTTACGACTGACTCCAGTGGACATGTCTGGAGATGGGCATCCTTTTCAACTCTGGGGTTTGAAAGACTTACAAATTCAACATGTGTCATTTGTGTGCCCCTCCTCCAGACACCTCAAGCAAGTATTGCATGGATCACTAATTAACACAGGATGCTCGCACAGATCACAGGTCAAACCCTGTCCCCTAGGGAGAGTCCCATTAGGGACTAACTGACAAAACCAAATACTAACATGCTAAGGAAAACTATCAAACCATTTTACTAGGCAAAGCTCGTTGATGCAGAATGAGGGAACTAGGCCACCTGAAACTGCAAACACTGCACCAGCATCGCTGGCAGCAAGAAGGAACTCATGGTGGGGGCAGGCAGTGGCACCCTTCCACAAGGCCATGGAGACACCACTGCCAGTCCCCTATAGATAATGCTGAGGAGAAAGCTTCCGGCAGCAATGCACCTGAGAGCACACACCTCTAAAATGGAATGACATCAGCAAGCACTCAATGCAAGACAGGACCACTGTTTTGATCTCAAGTTATCCCCAGTTTCTGAGGCGTAGGAGGGTTTATGGACCTTAGAATTTGCAAAGCCTAAAGATAACCTCATTCCCCCGCCCATCTTTCCCCTGCAATTTTACCAGATGAGTTTTTCACCACTGAGACATGAGCAGCACAAAGTCTAGAAACAGATGGAGAAATTCTTGATAGAGGGCCCAAAATTTTCTGCCCTAGGCAACTCAGAATAATTGGGATGCACTGGTTGGGTTCTTTTAGAGACTGATTTTATATAATGTTAGCTGGCCTTTTGTTAATCTACAGGCAGCATGGTTTTGAGCAAGCTCCCGGCTGCATGGTGGAGTACAGCAGAGCTAAGCACCCACCTCACATGCCAGTGGAAAAAAAATCGGCTCACATGCATTCTTGGAACCCGTGCCAGGGGTTGCTGACCTGTTGTAGAATGTTACCTGGTGGCCCAGTTTATTTTCACAAGAATGGGACTGGAAAATACAAAAGACCATGATGATCATTCGGCTTGTGCTGATATGAATGGAGATTTTCCACTGCTTCCTGATGATGGCTCTGGTTCTAACCCAGCATATATTAGAGAAGGAACACCATTCCCTATAAGGTAATAGTAGAGGAACTCAGTCAGGACACCTGGTTTCTAATTTCAATTCTGCCATACAATTCTCAGTTTGAGCACTGGCAAATGACCACCTCATCATGCATCAGTTTAGCCTTTTGTAAGATATGAATAATTCTACCTCTCAAGTTGTTGTGGAGCTTAATTGCAATGGTAACATCTTCCGAGATCCACGGAGAAAAAAGTTTGTTAAAAATGCAGAGCATAATTAATAATGGAAAAAGTGAGATTAGACAGTAGGAAAGGGAGCTATCAGAATTAAAAAAAACACAGTGTGGTAATCTCTCTATCAAGAGAGAAATGCAGAAATAGTTTAGACAGGTGTCTTATGAGATTACAGCAGCAGAAGAGCCAAGGAGGGAGGGAGTGAACTAGACAACAGAATCCAAGAAGTCACTACCAACCCTGTTTGTGAACATGACTCTCAAAAGAGAAGCAAGAGATCTTTAATCTAAAAGGTGTCACCTACCTGGTGTTATAGCTTTAGATCTCACTCCCTGTGACACATGCTCCCTTTGACCCCATCTCTCTCTCCTCCAACATGGCCTGGGGCACTGATTATCCTAAGAATTGTGGAGTTTGCTCCTCTCATGAACTCGTAAGTCTTTTCTTGTGGCACCACACCGACTTGCCAAAAGCAGTGTGATGTCATAGAGGAGGACAATACCAGAGAAAATAGAGGACCACAGCCGGAGTAGTAGGTGCTAATTTTATGCTACTTTAAAATGTGACAAGGGACTGGAATTCAGCACATTTGTCCCAGGACTGGGAGAGTGGAAGGTAGTTTGTCACCTTTGCACCCTCCTTCCCTGATCTCCAAACTTATGCTGTCCACACTTTGGATATAGCAAGAATCTAGGACTTAAACAATAAACCTTCTGCTGCTTCCCTTTCGTCAAATTTGGGATTAGTCACTGTTTAGCCAAATAAAACATTTTCTCAGTTTTCCCAAATTCTACAACAGAATATGATGGCAACAGCCTCTTTCCCTATCCATGGGTCACCCTGAGCAGACAACATGATGCCCCAAATTAAGATGTACATCACAGCAAATAAAACAGTTAATTTTACCAGAACAATTTTAGTGAAATACATTTCTTCTTGTTTCTTTCTGTGGAATTGTAGAGAGAAAATTGTTCAAATGCATATTAATACACAACAAGATCGCAACTGAAATAGGGACATTACAGTGTTTTCATCAAAAAGGAAAACAAATATACCCTCCTTAAGACAATTCATTTTTCAAAGAAGCCACACAAACATTTCTTTCAGGAGTAATCAAATTATGTTAAATCAAATCTCATAATTAATATCATGCCATTGGTCAGCTCCCATTTGTTTTCTCTGCACCCTCATTTTTGCTCCAGATCTGTCACATTACATTAACACCTTTCCTACTCACTGCCTACAGAAATAACAGCCTTTGACGTGCCTGCACAATCCATTTGTCCTGCTCTAATTACTTTTTGACATAGCTTATTTTTCCTCTTAGGTTGCCTCTCTGACCTCTGTATATTAGAAATATCCAAATCACGCTTTAAATCCTAACATCTATTTTGTTTATGATGCCAAAGAAGGCACTAGCATTTTGGAGAGCAAACATTTATTTCAATGTTAATGGAATATTACCTATGGGGGAAGCAACCACATATTTTTAGGATTTATAATGCACTGCCGTTAATGTCGGTGCTCTCAAGACCAAACAAGGTTTTCAGGGTTATGTCCCCAAACTGTAACTTACTAACCAAAGCTGGGTAGCTCAAAGAGAAACTGGGCTCATATGTCTGCGTTACTTGAGAATTTCCTCTTAATCTCAGTGCTACACTTGCTAGTTGTCAGAAAAAAAACAACCAATTTTGGGGGAAAAGGAAAAAAAATGCATTTTTACAGGAAAACAAAGTGGAAAAGGCACTTTTACTGGCACTGAATTGGAATATGAATTGTGTCTTCTGTTTGGTCAAGGGGTATTTTTAAAAAGAAAATTTAGATTAGCATTCCATTTTGCAAAGCTGCATAAGACTGCTTAGGAGTTGCAGCACAAAAGTGTCCTGGTATTTCAGTGACAACTTAAAAAGTGGATTCCCTCAGCTCAAAAGCCCCCTACTTTGGTTATTCTGAAGTTGGACTTAACCAAAATGTTAAAATACTACTTAATCTGTCACAGTCTTCAGACACTTGGAGAATGGCATTAATCCACTTTGGGGCTTCCGCTGCTCCATGTATTTTTCTGATCAAAAATTGAAGAAAACAGCAGAATGAAACAAGTACAAGAACTGGTTATTAGGTCAATGAAATTCAGTTTTAACTATATCAAAGCATGACAAACAGAACTGGTAAATGATAACAGGAGAGTTATCCTAGAACAGAAAGGATGACAGCAGATTATTTAACACATCCCTGGTAATTAATTTGTGTAATGCCACTATTTCTGCATTTTTTAATGTTTAAAAATATGACTACATTCCTCTAGCAGAATAGCAAAACAGATCCAAAAAGGGGGTATAAAATTAGCCACAATCTCTTGGTAATTAAAAACAAATAGTTTAGCTAACAACCTGAGAGAATCTGATCCACCCCTTTCCTTTACCAGGCCCATCCGCATACTTAGAACTGTATTTACAGCTGCAGTAAAAACGGTGTATAAATCCCATTTGGTCTGCATGTGACCAAGAACAGGCACGTGGGTCAGGTTACACCAGGATATAAAATGTTTTTATGCAATCATGTTTAAAACTGGTTTGCTCTTTTAAAACAATTCCATGGCCAATTTTGCCAAACCCAAAGTGCCATCACTAAGTTCCAACACTAATAAAGCGATGGACATGGTCAGTCCTGGAAGATACATTTATGACAATGCATCTCTGCAATGCATCCACTCACTTTTCAATTCAGGCAACTCAGTCTCAAAACTGCATGTTCGTTGTACATAAGTGGCCAAATACACTTTCCACACAACAACTCTCTCAAGTGTGACAAATGCGCATTTTATTAGGATGTTCGAAGACAGAAAACCATATGGATAACCACCATGAGCCCCAGGGGAAGGGGCATAGGGGGATTGGCACCACACCCCGGAAGGGTGGGGCACCTGGTAGGAAGGGCAGGGCCATAGGCAGTCAGCCCTTAGTACTGGCCAGACCACAGCCCCCCCTGCGCACACAGCCCTCAGAGCCACATGGAGTGTGTGGTACTACAACGTCAATTCAAAGGGTCAGGGAGCAGCTTTGAATTCCTGGGTTCCGGAGCAGCTGCCTGCTTTGCTCCCACCCCCAATGGGATCAGCCCGCAAAGGGATCAGAAATAGGGCTTAGCCTTTTATAGAATAACTTACAAGGGTTGTGGTGGGTTCTTCAAGATTAAATGATTTTTCTGAAAGATATTGCTCTAGGAGTTGTTTAGAGGAAGTTGTATAGCCTGTGTTACACATCAAGTCAGATTAGACAATCACAATGGTCCCCTCTGCTTCTGGAACCAATTCATCTCCGAATTACAATCTGATCAAAAATTCTTAAATACAAAACAAGAAGTCACAACACTCGTTTCCAAAAACCATTCCTATAGTTTCTCTCACCTTTCACGTCCATAGATTTTAACACACTGCATGCATTTTAGGGAAGGGAGTCAATCTAATGATAAAAAATGCCAGATTCACGGCCTTGAGTCCTGAACCTCTTCACAAGTATTGGCAGTGAAAGTTTCTCCTACAAGTTGGACATAGTAAGCAGCCTCCAACTTATCCTGGAGAACACTCCTGTACCCCACCAACACCCAAGAGACACAGAAGCATCTTAAGCCTTGAGACTGTTATCCACCGCACCAATTAAAATAAAAATTTTGAGCTGTGGATACACGTGTCCCTTAGTGAAGTGAACTGAGACCAAAGCATACTCATGTCATATGTGAGGAGGAAATGAAGTCTCCTGCAGAGGTTTCCAGAGCCATTGCAGCCTGTGAAAGGCTTAGGTGGTTACTACAGATGGAACTGGCAGGGTCACCCAGGTTTAATGTTGCTCAACCTTTTCCAAATTAAGATCTTGTTTTCAGTTGCTGATAATGTCACCAAGCTTTAACCATTTGGTCTGATGTCTTCATGCCAGGTTTGCGGCCCACTCTGACTTTGGAAAATTGTAGCAGTTTGGTTGAGTACAAGTTTACGGAAAAACAGTGCTTTGCTCATGTTAAAAATTCTTGCAGACATTTCATTAAACTCTACAACAGGAGTCAGCAACCCTTGGCATGGGTGCCAAGAATGGAACATGAGCCAATTTTCACTGGCTTGTGAGGTCGGAGCTCAGTCCTCCATTCCTTCTCCCCAAGGCAGGTGGGAGCTTGCTCAAAGCCATGCCACCTGTGGATTAACAAAAGACCAGCTGATGCTACCAATCACCACCTAAATGGTAAAGCTCTGCCTCTTTATTTATTTATTAATGAAGCTTTTTGTAAATAGGACTACAGTAAACCCTTGAGTTATGTGGGGGTTGTGTTCCCGCAACCCAGGCATAATTCAAATTTTCACACAAGTTGGTAGTGGTCATGGCGGGAGGGCGGGGGTGTTGGGATAGGAACCAGGCTGCAGCTTGGGCTTGCAGGAGCTGGGAAACTGACCAGCCCACCAGGACTGGTCAGTTTCCTGGCTCCCAGAGTGGCAGGGAGCAGGACTGGGAAACTGGCTCAGGGCTGGTGAGTTTCTCAAGACCAACAAGCAGCAGGGAGACAGAAATCAAGTGGCAGGCTGGTACCCATCCCCCTGTTGCTTGCGGGACCCAGGAAACGGTTTCCTGGCTGCTTCAGTTTTCTGGCTGATTCTCCTTGCTTTCCCTCAGCCACAGGGCTGTCAGCCTGACAGTGGCACTGCTCGGGGAAGACATGGAAAAGGGGCTCTTAGCCTGACTAGCTGCCCGCAGGCTGATGGCTGTAGAGCAGCTTCAAGATGTGCTTAACTCGCGTTAAAGCAAGTTACATGCAAGTTGAAGCCATGTCTTTCCTGGGTTTACTGTATTAGTGACTTTAAAAAGTATCAGCAGCACTCAGACCATACACAGAGGTCAAAAGATCAAATTTTGGCCCTCCACCTCAGAAAGGTTGCTGACCCTGTGCTAGAACATCTGTGCTTGGCAGCAAGGACTTGAAATTTGGCATTTAGGTTATCATGAAAATCCACCCAAATTTGACCCAGTTATGAGTTTCTGAAAATCTTGATTTGTACATGCTTAGTAAAGATTTGTTAGCAGCTAGATTGTCTGATGGGCCAGTCTGTACTGAACACGCAGCAGTCCAGTGCTGCAGGGGCTGATCAGAACCTTCCCCACCTTTGCTGCTCTCAGCTGGAGTCCAAAGAAACAAAAGCAGGGAGAAGGTCTTTCCTGTTATCAATGCTTCCTGTGCTGGTGTCCAGGCAGTATGGAGGAAGCGACCTGATTTCAGCCCAAATGGCTGAAGTTTGGCAGTATGGGAAGAAGTGAAAACAGGGTCTCCTAATGGGAAGAGCTGGGCAATTTTTTACTGAACATATTATACGGTTCCCACTATCCTAACACAGAATTTCAATCTTTGAACATATTTACCCTCATACCATCACCATGACACAGTGAAGCACTATTATCCCAGTTTTAGAGATGGAAATATGAGGCACGGGGAGTCTAAGACCCAGCTCTGCAAAGTAACTCAGGCTCTGCTGTACTCACCGCCTCACTGATTTAGAAGAGTAAAACCTATTTTCAGAAGGGACCTATGATAAGAATCAAGTGCCTATCAAGTAGTGATGGGATTTAGACCCAACTCCATAAATCCATTTTTCAAAGGAGGTTTAGGCTCCTACAGGGGTGAGGCATTGAATCACTTAGCACAGTCAAAATTGCATTCAAGAAACTTAGAATGTGACCAATTTTTTTAGTTCTGCAATGTACAACCTTGTAATTGTACCTACAGGGCCCTTGGTTTTCAGTTTTAATTTTTTCTGGAAGTTTATCAGCATTTATTACAACTATAACAACAACAGGTACAAAAAGTGAAAAAATTATTTTTCTGACAAATATTGGTGATTATGTCAGTGAACAGAAAGATGGGGGGTGGTGTTCAATAGAGTAATGCTTTGAATTCCATTCAATGTGTTTTGCTACCGAATTAAAATAGAACTCAAAATGCCAGCTCTGAATTTAAGAAAATCTCTCTCTCATCTCCAAATAAAACTTTTCATTTGAACAAACAGCTTACTATTGTAGACTTAGATCTATTAGGTTAGGAAAGGGGCACATGGGGGTGGGGCGAGAGATTCATTAGTACACTCAGATGTGCACACACATCAGAGCTTGTGTGTATGACTGTTTCTTGTGTGCATCTTCTAGACTAAAACAGCTGTAATTCAACATTCAGTTTTGCATATACTGATTTATGTATTATTGTAATATATAACAGGCAATATACTATATTTTCCTATAAAAACAAGTTTTAACTATATATTTTATGACCGAAAAGTGGTGAGGTGGGGGGAATTTGGAACTTTGAATTCTTTGGTTTTAAACAAAGTATATTTCCATAAAATCATCTTTAACACAAAATGAAGGAGCTTACTTGTCTGCTATATGATAATGGCATATCATTAGTTTCTTCTATTGGCATTGAACTTGCATGCACATATACAGAGAATACAAGTTTCCATTCAGTAGGAGTTCTGTTGGATTTGTCCATACACGCATATGAAAACTAAGTGGCACTTCATTTGATATACAGGGGCATGGAAAACATTACTCATGCTGGTGCATGTGGAAAGAGCAGAATTCTAACAGATACACACAGTATTGTATGGAGCATATTACTGCTGTCTAGTGAATTGTTTAAATGCGACAATTTTTCATTTTTTAAATTTAGTAAATTACATATAAAAGGGCTACACAAACATTATAACAACTCATGTGTGGAAAAAAGTAATCACCTAAGCAACCTTAATTCTGCTTCATTGTTTGCATGCATCACAATACAATGTACATGTTAACCTACCATTTTTTCCCAAAAGGGCTTTTGCTTTGTTCAGCAGGTATATTTGATAGTGATTGAAAAAGAATTATGTAGTCAACAAGGCTGGGAAATAGCAGACCTGAGGCTTCATTCAATGTGTACCATCCACCCACACTACAAATATAAAATAAATATGAAGCACGTGCCTCATTTACTGACTACTACACAACTTTTGCACTAAATGAGGCAGGGATCTTGTGGCATGTAATTTAGGATCATGTAACTAAAGACTACTGCAATGCATACTAAAAAAAGGAGAGAGCCGAGTTCAAGATGCTGACTTGGAGGTGGGGGTGAAGCTTTTGAATCTCTTCCAAGAAGGGGTTTGTTTTTTTTGTTTTGTTTTTAATATACAGAATTACACAAATATGAGGGACTAAGAGAGGCTCTCGCATTATCAGATAATGTAATGCGAATACCTGTAAATCCTACTTTTGCACACTTAAGCTGCCACAAAAATATAGGTTTTTCAGTTTTTAGAACATGCACAAAATTCTAAGAGCGTGATCTTCATTCCTTTCTTTGAAAAGTCTGGCTCTACATTTTACTTTACTTCCAAAGAAAGCACTATAACACTGAAGGGGACAAAAACAAAGTCAACTAAAACACACCAAGAGTGACCATAAATTTAACATAGCTATGATTTTAGTGTGCAGCCTTACAAGAGTCTCTCTTGTAGATGCTTCTAATTTGCACACTCGAAAATCTTGAGGAACTTTTAGCATCTCAATATTGTAGAGGTCACCTCCTGTTCCCAACCTCGTAGCCTGTACATATTTCATCCCAAAATAGATGTTTACCCTCCTCCATCTTTTGTATTCCATCACAACAGTCCTGCTTCTCTCTCTTGACCAAATATGATAGACTCAGACTTACTATAACATCTGAAGCCAGAATGCACCTTTGGGCAGGCAGCAGGAGGACAACGAACCCATCTGTAAATGTTCTACTTTTAAAATGCACTTTCAGAAAGCTCTTGAATCCCTGTTTGCAGCTCAACAGTTTGAAATACAGCTGCACTGACAGTGTGATGCTGAGCAGAGCAGCATGGACAGATGGAGTTTTACGTGCCAGATGATGATGGGGGAGGGCAGATTTACTCCGGGAGATCAGTAAATGTAAATGCACTACTTTGCTAGCTTCACAAATGTACTCTTTGCTGAAATCACTATTGGGACTGTAGAATGATTTATTGCTTAACTTGATTATATAAAAATTACAAAGTGAAGGCAAATTTTTTTATCTAGTTTTCATTATAAACTTGAATTTCTAAGACGATCAGAGATGAGAAGTATCTACACCAGAATCTGTAGTCAGGATTACAGAAAGAGTACTGTTTTCTGATATCGTTAAGTTAGACTCGAATTTTATACCTCAGTGAAATGACAGCATTTCCATTGTCATGAATGGTGAGGAGAAAGTGACTATTGGAAAGTTATTTACTTGTTCCCATAATATAAGAACTAGAGGACACCAAATGAAATTAATGGGTAGTAGGTTCAAAACTAACAAAATAAAATTTTTCTTCACACAGCACACAGTCAACCTGTGGAACTCCTTGCCAAAGGAGGCTGTGAAGGCCAGCACTCTAACAGAGTTTAAAAAAGAGCTTGATACATTTTTGGAGGTTAGGTCCATAAATGGCTATTAGCCAAGGGTAAAGTATGGTACCCCTAGCCTTTAGTCAAAGGCTGGAGACAGATGGCAGGAGACAAATCACTTGATCATTGTCTTCGGTTCACCTCCTCTGGGGAACCTGGCACTGGCCACTGTCGGCAGACAGGATACTGGGCTGGATGGACCTTTGGTCTGACTCAGTATGGCCATTCTTACGTTCTTGTCAGAGCACTGTTCCAGTGCTGATTCTGTAGAAAGACTGTCACCTGCAATTAACAGAATTGACCTATTTAATAATTTTATAGGGAAGACAGTTGGGGAAAATTAGTATAAAATAATGCTCATGGTTAAAAGCACATCTAGACATTAACCTTTTGCCGTCACCATGAGATCGGTTATTGGTTCTTTTCTGAAGTTCAGTGCTGGCACTAAACAAAACCAAATGGCTCAGTGTTCAAAATGCTTGTCACCATCATTTGGATCCTCTTGGTCAGTAAATTTACTTGCAGAACAACAACAGTTGTAGGAATAGTGTGAATGCAGGGTCAACGTAAAGCAGTTTCATTATCTGAATTTGTGCTTTTCTAACTGAAAGTCCTCCAAAGCTTATTTTATATACTACATCCTGCTTCCCTGAACTCCGCACTACTGTAGTGTTCTGCACTTCCTATTGAATATTAAGAAGCTCAATGATTCATCCCCAGAGGTAGTTATAACAATTTTTATTTAACGTTTTTATATCAGTCATGCCGATGGCCATCATTAGGATACTTTCACTTTAGATGTACAATCCCATGGCAGACAAAACCAGCTCCCCCAAGATGATTACAATTTAAGATTTCAAATGTGGTGGAGAACATACAGTTTTATACATAAATATGATTTTAAATCAATTATCCTGAAAATGCTACTTAACCTAGGCATCATTAATAAGCTGATTTACTTTAGGAGTCATAGCAGAAGTGGGTTTTCTTGAACATTTATTGCAGGAGAGCGTTGGCCTTCCCAATCAGTTCAGTGCATTCCAAATTGACCAGATTAATTACTTGCATTGGTGCTTGAAACTTACTGGAGCCAGGTCTGGCAGATCACAAGAACAATAAAATCTCGTCTGTAGTCTTTCTAAAACGCTTACAACCAGTCAGAGTGCTGAAGTCTAAAAACCAAAACAAGAACTTTCAGATGATGTGCACAAAAGGCAGAGGTACTCAGACCTTATTCTGCTAAAGCTCATATGAGTATTCCTATTCACTTTCAAAAGGAGCACGGAGAGCTTGGCAGCCTCTTGAATAATTAGGCTCCAAGCCTTTAAAAAGTTTTAAATTAGAATCATAGAATACTAATACCAGAAGAAACCCTGATAGATCCTCCAGTCTTGTCCCCTGCACTCAAGGCAGAACGAAGCACCATCTAACCATTCCTGGCAGGTGTTTGTCTAATCTGCTCTGAAAAATTGCCAATCATGGAGATTCAACAACTGCACAAACACAATTTATTTCAGGGTTTAATCACTATGAGAATCACTAAGTTCTTCCTACTATCCAACCTAAACTTCCCTTGCTTCAATTTAAGCCCATTGCTTCTTGTGTTATGATTAGACATTGAGGAGAATCATTTTTCTCCCTCTTCCTTTTTGGATCCTGAAAAGCCATCATGTCCCCTTTCAGTCATTTTTTTTCCAGACTAAAATCCAGTTCTTTCAATCTTCCTTCACAGGTCATGTTTTCTAGACCTTAACTTTTGTTGCTGTTCTATGGACCTTTTCCAATTTGTCCACCTTTCTTGAACTGTGGTGCCCAGAATTGAACAACACTCCAGTTGAGGCCTAATCAGTGCAGCGCAGTGGGAAAGAACCATCTCATGTTTTGCTTACAATCCTCCCTTTAATACATTCCAGAATGTTTTCCCCCCGCAACAGTGTCACACTTAACTCAGATTCAGCTTGTGGTCCAACATAATCCGTAGATCAGTCTCCACAGCACTCCTTCTAAGATTGTCGTTTCCTATTTTGTACGTGTGGAAACTGACTGTGCACTCCTAAACAGAGTACTCAGCATTTGTCCTCACTGAATATCATCCTATTTACCTTGGACCATGTGTCCAGTCTTTCCAAACCATTCTGAATTTTAATTCCATCCTCCAAAGCACTTGCAACTCCTCCCAGATTGGTAACACCCAGAAACTTTATAAGTGCATTCTTGACGTCATTATCTAAATCACTGATGAAAATATTGAAAAAACTGGTTCCAAAACTGACCCTTCAGAATCACACTCATTATGCCTTTCCAGCATGACTGTGAACTACTGACAACCACTGGGAATGATAATCCACACAGTTGTGCATTCACTTTACAGTAATTCCATCTAGGTTGTATTTCCACAGTTCTTTCATGAGAAGGTCATGAAAGACTATCAAATGCCTTACTAAAGTCTAAATATACCATCTCTACCACTTGCCCAATTCCACAAAACTTGTTGTTCTACAAAAGAAAGCTATCAGGTTGGTCTGACATGATTTTCCCTAACAAGTCCATGCTGTTACACACCCCATACATGTCTGCACACAGATACCTTAATTATTTGCTCCATTATCCTTCTGGGTACAAAAGTTAAGCTGATTGGTCTGTAATACCCAGGGATGTCCTCAATTTCCTTTTTCATAGACAGGCACTGTATTTGCTCTCTTCCAAACTTCTGGAATCTCTCCTGTCTTCCATGACTTTTCACAGATATTAGCGAATGACTCATCTCCTCAGTCAGCTCCTGGAGTATTCTAGGATGCATTTTGTCAAGCCCTGGACACTTGAAGGTATCTAACTTGCCTAATTTTTAATTTAATTTCCCTACTTTAGCCTCTAAATATACCCATTTTCACTGGTATTCATCACCACCAACCTTTCTGGTAAAAACTGAAACAAAGATTACATTAAGCACTTCTGCCATTTCCACACTGTTTCCCTTCCCCTCTGCCCTATTCATTGAGTAATGGGCCTATCCTGTTCTTGGGTCTCTTGGAATATATTTGGAGACTTTTTTTTTTTTATTACCCTTTGTGTCTAGCTCATTTGCCCCCATTTTGTGCTTTGGCCTTTCTAATTTTGCCCCACATGCTTGTTCTTTATTTTCCTCTTTTGAAAATTTGACTTAATTTCCACTTTTTGTAGCACTCCTTTCTGATCATCAGATAAATCAAGATCTATTTTACACAAAGTTGGCCTCTTGCCATACTGCCCATCTTTCCTATGCAGCAGAAATTCATCAACACCTTGAATTGCACATGGAAGGGAACAGGAAGCCAAGGCAAAGATTTAAGTATGGGATATGAGCAGAGAGGTAGGGTTGCAAACTTTTAAATTACACAAAACTGACCACTATTGCCCTACCCCTTTGCAGCTACATCCCCTGCTTGCTTCATTCCCCTCCATTACTGGCTCCCCCTTACCCTCCACTTCTGCCAGGCTAGGGCAGGATGTTGGGACATGGGAGTGGGTTGAGGGGTCTGACTAGGGGTTGGAGTGTGTGTGCAGGTGTGGGCTCTAGGAAGGACTGCAACTGCGGGAAGGGGACTACCGCTGAGATATGGGGTTGGGGTCCCTGGTGGCACTTAGTGCATCTCCCAGGAATCAGCCACCAGGTGACTGCAGCCTCTAGGGACAGTGACTCTCCTCACACTGCCATCTCATATGCAGGAAGCTGCTCCCACTGGTTCTCAAATATTGTACTTACCAGAAATTATAATTCACAGAAAAGTACATTTGGTTCTAGTAAATCCTTGTTAAAAATGGCAGTGGGCACAGATTCACTAGTGAAAGATGTAAATGTAAAATTGTACCTAATGTCAATTTAGTGGCAATGACAAATGGCACAAATTCAGAATCCGTAATGAATACAGTTTAAAACACAACCTCAATAGCTGTGAAATATGAAGCAGCAAGCTTTAGGTGCTAGATTCTAGAAGACAAAATCTTTGGTTAACATCTCTGGAAACAAGAGGTATTTCTAGCCAGTAGAGGGCTCCCCTATTTTTCCATTATAAGAATGAAATATTTAAATGTTGGTATTATTTATATTCCATGCAAAAATCTGACACACCAGTACCTGCCCCAAGAAACTTACATAGTTGGTTTAAATATTAGCCAGGTGAGGGATAAATACATTTATACTAAATTCCATGTGCATGTACAATTTTATGCAGCTTACACTTTTAGTAAGTGCTGCAAAGAAAGTCTACATTGTAAGTAGACATTTTTGTACATATTGTACGTATCAAATTAGCATACATTATTAGAGGAATCACTTTTTCTTTTAATCACTAGCCTCTCTTAATAGCTCCAACTACTTTCTTCTTATATAGGAACACATCAAACACACACGTCATACAACATGCATCCTTTAGCAAGGGACTTCACCGCCACCTTTGAAAAACTAACACGGCTACCTCTCTGTTAGTATTTGAAATAGGAGTAATTTTAATCTAATAAATCTTCATCTCTGGTTAGGCCTCAGCTGGAGCATTGTGTCCAGTTCTGGGCACCGCAGTTCAAAAAAGATGTGGAGAAACTAGGGAGAGTCCAGAGAAGAGCGACAAGAATGATTAAGGGTCTAGAGAATGTGACCTATGAAAAAAGGTTGAAAGAACTGGGCTTGTTTAGTTTGGAAAAGAGAAGATTGAGAGGAGACACGATAGCGGTTTTCAGGTATCTAAAAGGGAGTCATAAGGAGGAAGGACAAAACTTCTTCTTGGCTTCTGAAGATAGAACAAGAGGCAATGGGCTTAAACTGCAGCATGGGAGGTTTAGGTTGGATATTAGGAAAAGTTTGTAACTGTCAGGGCGGTCAAACAGTGGAATAAATTGCCAAGGGAGGTTGTGGAATCTCCATGGCTGGAGATATTTAAGAACAGGTTAGATAGATGTCTATCAGGGATGGTTTAGATAGTACTTGGTCCTGCCATTGGGGCAGGGGCTGGACTCGATGGCCTCTCGAGGTCCCTTTCAGTCCTAGTGTTCTATGATTCTATGATATTTCCACATGATATTTAAGCTACGGCTAGTGTCAACTTCAGTTCTGCTCTGACTATCCGTATTATTGCAGTCATAGAATTACAGAACACTAGAACTGGAAAGGACTGCAAGAGGTCGTCGAGTCCAAGTCCCTGCCCTCTTGGCAGGACAAAACACCATCTAGACCATCTGCAACAGGTGTCTGTCTAACCTGCTCTTAAATATCTCCAGCAAAGGAGATTCCACAACCTCCCTAGGTAACTTATTCCAGTGTTTAACCACCCTAACAGTTAGAAAGTTTTCCTTATGTCTAATCTAAACCCCCCTTGCTTCAGTTTAAGCCCATTGCTCCTTTTCCTGTCCTTGGAGGCCAACGAGGAAAACAATTTTTATCCCTCTTCCCTGTAACACTCTTTGAGGTATTTGAAAATCGCTATTATGTCCCCTCTTTAAGTCTTATTTTCTAAACTAAAGAAGCCCAGTTCTTTCAGTCTTCCCTAACAGCTCATATTCTCTAGACCTTTACTCATTCTTGTTGGTCTTCTCTGGACCTTCTCCAATTTCTCCACATCTTGCTTGAAATGTGGTGCCCAGAATGGGACACAATACTCCAACTGAGGCCCTGATGAGCACTGAGTAAAGGCGAAGAATGACTCTTGTGTCTTGCTCTCAACACTCTTGTTAATACATCCCAGAATCATGTTTGCTTTTTTGCAACAGCATCACCCTGTTGACTCGTATTTAGCTTGTTGTCCACTATGACCCCTAAGTCCCTTTCTGCAGTGCTCCTTCCTAGACAGTCGCTTCCCATTCTATATGTATGAAGCTGATTGTTCCTTCCTAAGTGGAGTACTTGGTATTTGTCCTTATTAAACTTCACCCTGTTTACTTCAGATCATTCCTTCAGTTTGTCCAGATCATTCTGAATTATGAGCTTATCGTTCAAAGCAGTTGCAACCCCTCCCAGCTTGCTATCATCTGCAAAATTAATAAGCGTACTCTCTATGCCAATATCTAAATCGCTGACAAAGATATTGAATAGAACTGGTCCCAAAACAGATCCCTGCAGAACACCACTTGTTATGCCTTTCCAGCTAGACTATAAACCATTAATAACTACTCTGATAATGTTCACCCAGCTAGTTATGCACCCATCTTAGAGTAGCCCCATTTAAGTTGTATTTGCTTAGTTTATTGATAAGATCATGCGAGACCGTGTTGTACGCCTTACTAAAGTCTATGTGTACCACACCCACCACTTCTGCCTTATCCACAAGACTTGTTATCCTGTCAAAATAAGTTATCAGATTGATCTGGCATGACTTGTTCATTTCAAATCCATTCTGGCTGTTACTTATCACCTTATTTTCTTCCAGATGTTTGCAGATGAATTCATTAATTATTTGCACCATTATCTTTCCCCACAAAGGAGTTAAACTGACTGGTCTGTAGTTTCCTGGGTTGTTCTTTTTTCCCTTTTTATAGATGGGCACTATGTTTGCCCTTTTCCAGTCTTCTGCAATATCTCCCGACTTCCAGGACTTTTCAAAGATGATAGCTAAAGGCTCAGAAACCTCCTCTACCAGCTCCTTCAGTATTCTAGGATATATTTCATCTGGCCCTGATGACTTGCAGGCATCTACTTTTTCTAATTAATTTTTAACTTGTTCTTTTTGTATTTTAGCCTCTAAACCTACCCCCTTCCCACTAGCGTGAATTATGTTAGGCATTTCTGCATCGCCCTTCGTGGCGAAGACCAAAACAAAGAAGGCAGAGATGCTTAATGACATTTCCAAGTTTCCTGCTATTGTTTCTCCCTGCTCACTGAGTAATGGGCCTACCCTGTCCTGGGTCTTCCTCTTGCTTCTGATATATCCCACCTCCTTTGTTGCCAACCCAGGCTTATGAGAAGTCCATCTCAAACTCTGGTAACTCCATTAGCTCAATGTCTGTCTGAATATTGGAAACCATATAGGGATCATCAACTTACCTGACCTGAAACTCAAAAAATTCACAGAACAAAGATGTCCAGGTCTCTTTTAAGACACTTCTATTTAAATATTCTCAATGACATTGTTTTAATAAATTTAATTGAGTGAGACCAATGTAATATAAGCTGTATTTGCATAGTTTCAAATATTTTAATACTGCTTTCCCTGCTAGGATCCTAGGTAACGGATGCAAAATTCAGTAGTATAAACCCTGAAAATATGAGTGAAGACCTGAAAACACATTTGAAGGCATTAGCATTCAGATTTCACAGTGTAACTACTGTTTCAAATGTGTATGTGTCCCAATCCTTACCAACTAGAAGTCAGAAGGTAACACGTTCCTCCTTATTTCCATACACTTGTATTGTCTTTCATCTGTTGATTTAAAATGGTTTAAACACCCTTATTAGATAAACAAGAGATACACAGAGACCACTTCATGCCCCCCAAAAAAGTAATCTCCTCCTGGGGATGGAGCAAGACCATTCCTTAAAGAGGAGCAATACTCATCAAGAATCCCACAGCTCTCAGAAAATGGAGACATGATTAAGGCAAAGGAATTTTGTTACAAACCCAAATTTTAGTTAGGACACCAGGTCTGCCACTCTTACTCTTACAAAAAGAGCCAAGAAAGGTTAACAACCACAATCAATCAAGACACTGATCATAGTTTTCAGCCCAAGAGACAGATCTGTAAACCTTGCTGGAGCACTGATTCAAGCTCAGCCAGAGGTAAGAGTGCCACCTACTGAACCACCAACACTAGGTATTGCTGCACCAGAATGTTCCTTCCAAGTCTCCTCCCTGAGCCATCCTGACACTGCCTAGCTTACAGTGAAATCTGAGCAGAATATATAGAGCCCATGGTTTAACAGGCATATGTCCTCATAAATCAGCAATATAGGGCTTCAAAGGATCACAAAAGAACCCTGAACCTGGACTCCTTGATTAACGTGAACGAGAGGAAGGGGAAAGAGGGGAAGCAGTCACTTTCAACAGTGTCTATGAAGAAAAGTACCAGAGACATAGCCGTGTTAGCCTGTATTCTATCAAAACAAAACAGCAGTCATGTAGCACTTGAAAGACTAACAAAATAATTCATTAGGTGATGAGCTTTCGTGGGACAGACCCACTTCTTCAGATCTGACTGCTTTTTTGTTTTCATATGAAGAAAAGGGCAAATGTTCTTTAATACACCCTGCAGTAGGAGCTGCAGGTGCTGCTGCTAAGCTTGGTCCTTGCTAGGAGATTAAGTCAAATTTCAGGGCCTATGTTCAATTTTATAAACTGTCTACCCCCAGCGCTCAACAGGTCAATTCTGAGGGACTCGAACATTGCCTTTTGGAATGCTGGTGTGTTGTGTCCCCCGCTCCCGGCCGCAGTACCCTGAAAGATCCAGTTTGCAAAGTCGAACTACACAAGTGGAGACTGCAGCATCACTAAAGATTGATTTTATTAGCCTATAAACTATACCCCAATGCCCCTTGAGGTGCCATTTCAGGTCATCGCTCCACCCTTGGTGTTCTCCAGGTGTGCAGGAGGCAGGAAACAGGAACCTCAGCATTTTGAATTCATTTCTTTATGATCAGCATTGCGATCACATCTAGCCACTTCAGAGAGCCCTAGTACGGAGCCATCAGGAGAGCCAATGTTTCAGTTAAGCTGGTGGGCTAGACACCACCCATCCCATGCCACCCACCACACCACCTGGCAGCTAAGCTATGGGGGTAGTGCTTGTAGGAGAGGCCGAGAAACTTCTGTGCTGTGATTCAAGTTTGTCCAGGCCCCCTCCTCCACAGGCGCCATGCAGTCAGGGGTCTGGCCTCCCCCCACCACACCACTTGCCAGCAGTGCAGTGGGGAGCATGCTTTCCAGGCAGCAGCACGCTTTCCAGGCAGCAGCACGTACTGGCCTGCGTGGGGTGAAGGCTCACCCAGCAGAAAATATTTTCAGGGGCTGTTGCCGGGGGAAGGCCCCGCATGGCACAGGTACTGGGGGGCTGGCTGGCCCCTGTAAGGCAACATGCTGGGGGGGGGGCTCCCCTAGTAGGGCCACACACCTATATTCTGGTGACTGTACCATGCTAACATGTGCCTGTGGGGGGCTGGTCCCAGCTGCATCTATTTTCTGGGGTGCCCCTTCCCCCCACCTAGGCACACCACTACTGCACTCTTCCTTCCCAAAGCACGTGACTCGGGGGAGCTGCACAGTCTCAGCAGCGGCCAGTTTGCTGCATTTTTACATAAGAACATAAGAATGGCCATACTGGGTCAGACCAAAGGTCCATCCAGCCCAGCATCCCATCTGCCGACGGTGGCCAATGCCAGGTGCCCCAGAGAAGGAGAACAGAAGACAATGATCAAGTGATTTATCTCCTGCCATCCATCTCCTGCCCTTGTTCTGAAGGCTAGGGCACCATACTTTATCCCTGGCTAATAGCCATTTATGGACCTGACCTGCAAAAATTTATCAAGCTCTTTTTTAAACCCTAATAGAGTCCTGGCCTTCACAGCCGCCTCGGGCAAGGAGTTCCACAGGTTGACTGTGCGCTGTGTGAAGAAAAATTTCCTTTTATTAGTTTTGAACCTACTACCCATCAATTTCATTTGGTGTCCCCTAGTTCTTGTATTATGGGAAAAGGTAAATAATTTTTCTATATTCACTTTCTCCACACCATTCATGATTTTATATACCTCTATCATATCGCCCCTCAATCGCCTCTTTTCCAAACTGAAAAGTCCCAGTCTCTCTAGCCTCTCCCCATATGGGACCCTTTCCAAGCCCCTAATCATCTTAGTCACCCTTTTCTGAACCTTTTCTAATGCCAATATATCTTTTTTGAGGTGAGGAGACCACATCTGCACGCAGTACTCAAGATGTGGGCGTACCATAGTTCTATATAAGGGAAGTATGATATCTTTTGTCTTATTATCGATCCCTTTTTTAATAATTCCTAACATCCTATTTGCCTTACTAACTGCCGCTGCACACTGCGTGGATGTCTTCAGAGAACTATCCACTATAACTCCAAGATCCCTTTCCTGATCTGTCGTAGCTAAATTTGACCCCATCATGTAGTACGTGTAATTTGGGTTATTTTTTCCAACATGCATTACCTTACACTTACCCACATTAAATTTCATTTGCCATTTTGCTGCCCAATCACTCAGTTTGCTGAGATCTTTTTGTAGTTCTTCACAATCCGTTTTGGTTTTGACTGTCCTGAACAACTTGGTGTCATCTGCAAACTTTGCCACCTCACTGCTTACCTCATTTTCTAGATCATTGATGAACAAGTTAAACAGGATCGGTCCCAGGACTGACCCCTGGGGAACACCACTAGTTACCCTCCTCCATTGTGAAAATTTACCATTTATTCCCACCCTTTGTTTTCTGTCTTTTAACCAATTCCCGATCCATGAAAGGATCTTTCCTCCTATCCCATGACTGCCTAATTTACATAAAAGCCTTTGGTGTGGGACCGTGTCAAAGGCTTTCTGGAAATCTAGGTATATTATGTCCACTGGGTGCCCCTTGTCCGCATGTTTATTAACCCCTTCAAAGAATTCTAATAGATTAGTTAGACACGACTTCCCTCTGCAGAAACCATGCTGACTTTTGCCCAACAATTCGTGCTCTTCTACGTGCCTTGCAATTTTATTCTTTACTAGTGTTTCTACTAATTTGCCTGGTACTGATGTTAAACTTATCGGTCTATAATTGCCAGGGTCTCCTCTAGAGCCTTTTTTAAATATTGGCGTTATATTGGCCGTCTTCCAGTCATTTGGTACCAAAGTGGATTTAAAGGGGAAAACAGCTCCCTGATGTGCTGTGCTGCCTCATGACAGGTGTTCTTTCACCAGGGAAAACTGAGGTACCTGTTAACATGGCAGTCAGCCGGAAAGCAGATGTCCTAATACGTGGGACTGACAACACGCTCAAGGGTTTCACTTTCCTCAACTTTTCTATTTCCTACACTTTGCCAGGCTGCTGTGCCTCAGGTAGATTATATACCAATATACTGGCACAAATAGCCGGCACTGACGGTGTCAAAATGTTCTGATTCAGGGGCAGGCTCTGGAAAAATGGCCCTTTGTTTTCAGCGGTGGGGTAGTGAGGGCCATGCACTCTAGGATGATGACATCACATACGAACAACCACTTATGGGGCATGTTTTCCACATAACATACTGGCAAAATAACCCAAAATGCAACGAGGCTACAGGAACTGTGGGACCGATGCCCACAATGCACTGCTGCAATAGTCAAACTTAGGCAGTGCAGCAGGGACACATTAAGTTGATTTTTTGATCAGGTGTGGGCACAACTTCGACTTTATAAAATTTACTGGCATAATGTCAGCTTTAATAAATGTGACTTTTTTCCCCCCTAATGGAGGCACAGCCTATGAAGGGTCCTATGTACTATGTGATTAGGACCGCCAAGATTATCACATCAGAAAGCTAACCATTTTTATAAGCCTAAGCTCTGGTCTGTAACAAAGCAACTAATTTTAAAAAGGATAAAGAAAAAATAAATGATATAGCAAGCTACTTACGGGCTTTTGGTTGTGATTCATATTGTAGAACAGCACACAAAGCCTTAGAGTAGTTGAAGAATGCAAATAAAAAAACCCTAGAAACCTAAATCCCTGCCTGAAAATGCATAAATAGCTACAGTTTGAACAGTGGACAAGGGGCAACACATGGACCTTAAGATACTTGTGCCTCAAAGAAAAGCAGTGATTAGCATAAATTGCAGCTACTGTCCTGCACGACACCACTGATGAGAGAAATTAAGCAGCCTTCTCAAAATAAAAAACACTATGTCCATAGCTAGCAGCAAGGAAACAGTAAAAGTTTGACAACTACCCAAAGACTACACCTCTTTTATTAAGAATTCATTTTTTAACCTGTATTTGGTTTTGCCACAAGTACTTGTAGACTGCTGCGCTATACACAATGCTCCAACTGCCCAGTTGAGGTGAGGTGCTTTACAGAAATTACGTCTTAACTTCTTTCCTCTGCAAATTTCACTCAGTAAGGGGCCTTCATGGTATTTCCAGAACTTCCTCACTGCAGCTGAGCTAAACATCTGTAGCTCTTCTAGAGGCTCTACCCCTGGATTGAGCACCTTCTGGCTCCCACAGGGTAAGCACTATACACTTCACAGTATAAAAACCCATCTCAAAGAGTTTACATTCCAAGAGACAAGACAGCAAAGGGGTGGGAAAAAAAAATCAAAGGCCCAGAAAGGTGAAGTGACTTACCCAAGGTCACACAGCAGTTCATTTACAGAGCGGGAAACAATCTAGTGCCATCGCCACAAGATCATGATGGCTGTTTTCTATTTAGATCAATTTTCTTATGATACATCTTTTCATGTCCTAATTCTAAATCTCTCCAGCTTCAACAATTCAGGCAAAGTACCAATATTTGTGCAAGATGACAGACCTATGGGAATCAGTATTTTAGATAGATATTTTATGGACACATGGACCAGATTAACAGTAGTCTCTCCCACAGCCCCTGACTGAGAGTATAGCCAGAAACACATGATGTCATAACAAGAGTCTGGGTAAAAAGATCCATGGAATTATCCTTAAAATAATGGAGGGGTGGGGGGTTATTCACTGAAGATTATCAAAACTCCCGAGAGATAAATAGCACTTATCTACATTTTTGTAGACCAGTAAAATGACACATGCACGTGGCTGAGACAAGGAACCATCTTAACTCCATGTCCCTAGCATTCGCCAGAGAAGCTGCAGCACAATCTGCAAAAGGAGAAATCTACTTAAGAGATTCTCTCTTCCTAACCAGCCAATGATTGAAAGCCACCTCATCAACAGGAATGTTGTATAAGGCTGTTTGTAGGACTCCAGGAACTGTATATGGGTTCAATTAACTACAGATATTCCTCTTGGGACTATGTCAAGGTGCCCCAATCACTGGATGGGTTCATTTTGATTATGCTTTGTATAATCCTAGACAAAAAAAACTCTCCAACAAGGCTCTAATGAGACAGTCTCACCAGGAGGCTCTGCACATGTGGTAAATCAGGGTTTCCTTCACAGAAGAGGGCTGGCAGATCAACAATATGGTTTACTTGTCTTATTTCCAACAGTTAAGGAAAGCGAGGGCGGAGATGGTAGATATTAAGACACTCAGAGGCCGTGCTTTGCCATTCTACTTAAAATGGGAAGTATTCCGACACCATGAGTCTGACTATGCTGCAACTAGCACCCCCCACCCAACCACAGTAGAGATGTGCGCTACCTTCGTTTCAGCTCGCACACAGAAACAGTAGTGAGGCTATGGGGGCATAGAGAGCAGGTTAGACTAGCCACCCGAACTCAGACCTGGAGTTTTCCAGGCTGGGATCTGAGCAGCTGGTTGTAGCTGCCGTCTACTGCTAATGCCACATTATTCTTCCTCACATGCTAGCTTGAGTGGCAGGATTAACATGAGCCTGTCTGCCCAGGCTTGGAGACATGCTGCCAGATGCAGTGTAGACGCACCCTATGACAACGGGAGGAGAATGGGTCGGGAAAAAAGGTCAGTCGTTTTAGTGTTCTGACCAAACCATGAGTGCATCTTTGCAATGGCTTCAAAATGGCAAACAAAACACAAAAACATACAGGTTGGTCTAAAGAGGAGAGTTGATTTTGAAGCTCCAAGATGGGAAACTGTTGTTTAAAGACACAGATGTCCAGCCAAACTCAGCCAAAATACTCAAATCACCAGTGAGGGAGGCAAGTATCATCCTCCTCTAGAGCAGAAAAGTATGCAAACCCAAGACTACAGTGGCAATCAATGGTACAGCTCTACTGAGAGCCCAGGAGTGCTGACTTTTGATCCCATCCTAATCAGTAAACTTGCCCAAAATTGCATCCCATAAGAATCACTGCACTTCGTTTTGTCCACACTGCTAAATCAACAGCTGTATTAAAAATTCATCCAGTCCATTCATGCAGACACACTGCTCCAACGATTGTTGGATTACTTTTAGTTTTGTTGGGTATGTGAAAATGGCAGCTTGTTGCCTGGAATAAACAGCTCTGCCCCAGTTTTTCTCTGGAGGCTGACCAGGTCTGGGCATGGGAAGCACAGCTGCACAACACTGATGAACCTCACACAGGGTGAAACACATGACTGTTCGTACTGTCTCCGCGTCAGCGCAGCAGATGTACAGAAGTACCCTTCCATGGGCAACCTTCAGCACTGCCAGCTGAAAGTCAATCAGCTTCAGTAACATTGTGCTAATTCCAGAAACTCTCCCACAGTACAGTATGCTATGGTTTAGCCCAAGGGACTCTTCGGAATGAGACGTGCTGCAGAAAACGTCAAATCATCTTAACAGAAACACAAGAATTAGATTTGAAACACAAATAACCAGTCCCAACTCCCTGGGATTTTGAGTTCAAGTGTGAAATGTGAGCTACTTATGCTCCCAGATTTTCAAGGCTGCTAACTTTTAATACACTTGCATTAATTATGTCAGTGAAAGACTTACAGTCCTGAACTGAGAGTTAATATTACACATCTTGAAAAGAAAGCCACTAAGAGGAATATGAAAAGTCCGCCTTGCAAGCAGAAAGTAGATTTCTCCATATATTCATTTATACATCTTTATGAAGCGCTCTGGTGAGTTTACAACACGTAGACTACAGTAAATTAACAGCAACATGCTCCCCAATGCGTATTGTAAATAGTGTATTATGCACAGATTTGCTAATCCAGTATGTCCACTCAGCTCTGCTAAGTAGAGATGTGGGAAAGGGAAAATTCCATGACAGACTGTTAGCTACCATCAACACTTCTAGAAAGCTTCTACTGCAGCTTCAGGAATTTATACTTGTTCTACAGTCTAGTGAATAAAACTCATCTCAACCAATTCCGCACTGTTATGGAGCCACTAGACAAAGGCAGCACCAGAATTAAAACACATCTACATATACAGCATTCTGTTAAAGCAAAAGTCAGATTATGTAGTATTGGGAGTATACACGTAACTTTATGAAACAAATCAGAGGCATCCTTCGGGCAGTGACCTTAACTGACTACAACAACGACACCACCTTGGACTTGAGCTGTCACCTCAGGTATAAATCCTGTCTATACATATTACATTTCACTGTATCATAGCAGTAAAACCTTCCTTCTGCTCTTTAATAGGAAAGAGCAGAGTTTCCTTGTCCCTACACTTTAATATGTACCACCAGATAAAATATAGCTTAGCATACTTTAAATAGAGCATTGTCATCTACTTATTAAATTGCCAAGAACTATTTTGTGCATATATTATTTCAAAGACCAATGAGCTGCTTCTATTCACAATGGCAATGCCATGGAGTATACAGTGACAGTCTAACATGGCGTCCTGCTGAGATCCAAGAATAGCAATGCCTTAAAAGGCAGTGATGTTAAGATCACAAGAAAAAAAATTAGGGCACAGCTGTGGAGTTCTGTGGGCTAAAACATAGACTCAATATGTCACAGATAATTAAATCAGAAAATTGCATGTGATTTTTGGTCTCTTTTGTAACTAAACTGCAGAGTACTGAATTTATACTTATGTCATGCCTTGCAATTGCTTTGCTCATACAAAAGGCACACCCCAGATCCTGGGATTGATACCCAATTGGTTTTTGTTGTTGTTTTTCCTAAAAACAAATGAGTGATCAATCTGGGGAAATTACATGCCATCAGCCACTCTAAAATCATCCTTTCAAATCATATACAATGTCCAGTTCAAAACCGATGAAAGAAGTTTATGCCAGTTCTAAAATCCAATTCTAAGAACTGGAGAAATGGGTCAGCTGATCGCAAAGCAATGAATAGTTTATTTCTTTATGCACAGAATTATCAGCATACCTGTGATTTGAGAGACCCTGGATGTACAGCAAAGATTTTCTTCAAGGACTAAATTGAAAGCAAAGCTTAGGACTTAAGCCATTTTCTTACTTTCAACCCAGCCAAAGAACCAAATGCTACTTTTATCTCAGGCATTATGTAATTATAAAAAAAATTCAATCCCTTTAATTAGAGAGATGGAATGGTGGGGATGCCAGGTACACTCCAGAAAAATAGGATTTCTCAACTCCAGATCCATAAGGAAGACAAACAAGGAGATGGGATAAAAATGTTTTGGTAATCAGGTGGAAATATTGTGACCATGCTGGAGAGGGACAAAAGCTTAAATCTATTGGTCAAGAAAAGATATAGAAGTGCTGAAGCCACAGATCCATAAGCACACATGCAGTTTTTAAATATCTTTTTACTGCAATTAAAACTAATCAAGAAAAAGCCACCCTGATGTCAGGGGAAAATATTTGTTTTCATGAGATCTATGTGTTACTTTGAGACTCAAGCAAATCCACACTTAAGTTCCTCATATGATTCAGAGTGCAATCCTTTAAAGTAAATTGGGGTCTTCAAGTCCCCTAGAATTAGATTTGAAAAGAAGGCTCACCACAGTTCTACTTTATCATCATCCATCTGCAGGTCCTTGTGACCTTCCAGGTTCATCAGGTTTTCAGTGATATTTCCCTTTTAGTTAAATTTGCACTGGTTTAGCCGCTCAGGAAGCAGAGCTGAGTTCTGTGACCCACTTTCCCATTGTCCTACTAGGACCTCTGTCACTATGCAGAAATACAAATATAGCTTTGCAGCACACAGGGTTTTCCACTTCCTTCCGCTTCATCTGGAAGTAGGAGTGTAATAGATTTAGCGCTGCACAGCCCAGGCAATACATGCATAATGAGTACAAGCGATAAAAAGTAAGGAAATGAAGGATTTATTTTCTTACTATCATTTGTAGGGTAGACTCATTTAGTTAGAGTGCCTTAAAAGCTACTAAATGATGCATGATATGAATCTTAGCAGATACTTCAGAGACATCTTGCTGTTTATTTCTGGGTAATGCTCATTTAAGAAATTTTGCTTCTCCCTCCATCTACCTTGGGCATTTCTAATGCACCCAACAGACATTTTACATAGGCACCAAGTAGAAGATTAAGATTCAATTAGTTCATAAATTATTATTCTTTTATTAATCAGATCAGTCACCATAAGCATTTTGTGCGGAAGAACCTGTAAGGCCCTCCCATCTTAAATCTAGTGCCCACGGTTAGTCTATTTGCTATTCATTCAGCTGCACTTAAAGGGGTAGTGACAACTGTGGATTTGAAGGTAGTTCTGGCATTGCCTGAAGTACCAGGCTTGGGTGAAATGTTTACTTGTTCACCTTCTGGAATTTTGTGCCGATAAAATAAAAAAGGCTGAAAATCTATTCAGTGGGAAATTCACAAACAGAGGATTATGACCACAGCTGAAGAATAAATCAGCAGGAGCAGATGGAACTCTTCAGAAACAATGCTTCTATTTTAATGCAAATTTCCTTAGTAGTTTAAAAAAAAAAAACAGTTACATATCATGAGAATGTTCTCTAAATGGAAGGTTTTAGAATGTTGTCTCCAAAGGCTCTGCAGCTCCTTAGAATGACCATATTACAGTCTCTGCAATTCCAATCACTTAGCTATAACCAGGACAGGGCAAAAACACACACAAACTAA
This sequence comes from Carettochelys insculpta, assembly GCF_033958435.1. Classification (NCBI taxonomy): domain Eukaryota; kingdom Metazoa; phylum Chordata; order Testudines; family Carettochelyidae; genus Carettochelys; species Carettochelys insculpta. Next base: position 23,312,435 of record NC_134157.1, read on the forward strand.
CAAAACAAAAGGCAGTCAAGTAGCACTTTAAAGACTAGCAAAATAATTTATTAGGTGAGCTTTCGTGGGACAGACCCACTTCTTCAGACCATAAAAAGCTCACCTAATAAATTATTTTGTCAGTCTTTAAAGTGCTACTTGACTGCTTTTTGTTTTGATAGTGTATAGACTAGCACAGCTCCCTCTCTGTTTCTATTCAACATACAAACTAAGTTTGCCTATCCACATTCGGTTCTGTAACAAGGTGACCAATAGAGAGTGAAACAGTTAAGTTTTATTCTTGATAATGGTTAAAATGTGTTCATCAGAACCAAATTTTCATGTCCTTTAAGACTGCTTCACTCCTGAAACACTGTGATTCTTTATCCACCTGATGACTACAGAAGATGATGGCCACCGAAACAAATCAGCAGAGTATTAAACTACAGTTTTCCTCCCTTTTCAAGAGATGTTTTCCTGATGACAGAAACATGGACAAGTCTTTCATGCTGAATTGTGAAAAGGGAGCCAGCTGATTGCTACCAATAAAGGCAAGATAGTGGAGGAATGAATACAGTGTTGCACCAAGAGGTCCTGACTTCGAATTCTGGCTTTTCCATGCCAGCCTGTATGGCTTTTGGCAAACGACTTCATTTTGTCTCAGGTTTCCTATAAGTTAATAAAAACTAATCTACCACTAATGTCCATACAGTGATTCTGAACATATAAAGTGCTATATAAATGTTAAGTATCATCATTAGTTCTGTATTTAAAAAATAATTGAGAAGATTGATGAATGAGGCCAGTGTAATTCCACATGCAAAGACTAAGGGTTCACAGAAGACTGAAAAACACGTGGAGGGAAAAGCCAAGCATAAACCACCAACGTGTATTATTCATCACCGCACACAAACTGTCCAGTTAGTCTCAAAATTTCTGGAGTTAAATACTCTCCAGCGAAAGTTTAACTGAAAAACACTCACGGTTCCATTTGCTCCCAAATACAAATGTGTGCTCCTGCCATTAGGGGAGCTATGCATGCGGGCTGCGGGGGAGAGCATGCCACTTATTGACAGACAGATCACAGCAAAGAAGCCCTTTGATTATAGGCAAAACAACTGCCTCGTTTCAACTACCACCCTTTCTAAACTGCTTGACATTCTAGAGTGACAGCCTCTCTTCTCCAGAGTTTTGCACTAATGAATTATTCTTTTAAAGAGATTTAGATTTCTGATTTAGGGGTGCAAAAATTTCTAACTCTCTCAGTTTCCACTGGTTTATGTGCATGATAATGGAAACAGAATGTAACTAGCCAAGGGTCACACAGCAGGTCAGTGGCAAAGCTGAAAACACAACCTAGATCCTCTAACTCCTAGTTTCTTGTCTTGGTCACTACACTGCACTGCCTCCTTTATGGGTTCTAGCCTCACTCTAGGTACATGGGTTAGGGAAAAAGACTGGTCAAATACAAGCACAGCAGTCTGGAGAGAGAGAGAAAGTTTTCATTCTGTACTCATGCAGGACACGGCCTCAGACACCAGAAAACATGTCAGGGTGAGGCAATTTTGGCATGAACAGGCATCGTTTGTTTTCAGAGTTTTGTGCAGTTTGAATGAAACCTGGACAAGCTGTCCATGGGGATGTCACATGGAGCTTTATCTGAGGGCACCTGTATCAACAGACCACCCTCTGAAACCACTACCTGTATTGTCAATACTAGGGATGATGCTGCGTCCCAAGTAATAGACCCTTTCTTATTTGCCCGAACGCTAGCTAACGCATTCAGGGTTCACCCACAAGTAATACAAACGCCCAGCTGCTTGAATATCAGAGACCATCTTGCCCCCTTTCTGCTGACATCGAAGAATCACCAGGGGGCAGCAGAAGTAAAGCCATATGCTTACAAGAATGAAGGTGCATCCTATGTTGACATGGGTATGTCCTTCTCCAGTTAACATTGTCAGCAAGCTCTCTTTGCATCTGTGTAGATAACTGTTACCCTAAGCAAGGCTTCACAAGCAGCAGACAAGTGCGTTACCTAAATCCCACTCCTGTATCTGCTGAGCTTTGGTGATTAACAGCTTAATCAGTCCTCTGGGCCCATCACTGCTACTGATACATGAATTCCTCCAAAGTTACAGAAATACTATCCAACCTGTATGTCTCCCTACAGCTCATTAAGACTGGAAGCAGTGAGTGCATTCAGTCTTGAGAAGACAGTAGACGGCCTTCCCTCTAGGTCACCCCCAAAGCCAGACCTATCATTAGGCTGTCTTTTTGATCTGGCTAATCTTTTTCTGTAGTCTGTGCAGGAGGGTGAAGGGAAAGTTGTGATCTCTTCTGAACACATCATGAAGTGCAGGATCTTCACCAGTCATTGCAATGTTGAAGACCTGGCTTTTGGGGGCGGGGGGGAACCCTATCCAGACCAGTCACTCCTGTTAAGATCCTCTATGGCCCAAGATGCTGATTCATGCAACTGAACTTTCCAGAATCAGCGTCAGAAGATTCTCAGCTGAGGAGACCTTCCTATGGAACTCACTGGCCACGACTATTCCATCATAATACATTTAGCTCATATCAGAGAACAGTATAAGTATTCCCCCACTTTAGGCTGGTTTTTGTTACTAATCTAGAGCAGAATTTCCTGACTACCTTTAAACTTGTCTTTTAAAACAGAAGATGATCTGATGTTATGGGGGGCAACAACAGATATGGAGACCGGAATCACCAAAAAGAAAAAAAAACACATTCCTGCTGATTCTACTTATCAGAGGGCTATTTCCTCACATTTGAAATTTGTTTCAATTGTGAAGTTCCCCAGAGGACTTGGTGTTCCAAAGATTAAAATGTCTTTGAGATTATTCTGTTTAACGGACCAAAAATTGTGGCTGCGGCAGGAAGCACTAATTGTTAGCTAATGTGGGTCTTCTGATGTACAAATTACAGAGATGCCAAAATGTAGCAGCTGAACCCTATTCTAACATTTGGCCTCCTCTAAGTTAATTTACATAGTGTGAATAGCAACTATTCCTCGGCTAGGTTTTTCAATAAAATTGATCCTATTTCACCATTTGCTACGTAAGTCACAAGAACAAAGTGCTAATGAAATGGGCACAGAGGCATCTATCATTAAGAGACTTCATTACTTGGAAAGTATATACAGGGTGTGGAAAGTATAGGTTTAGCCTCTGAAATCCAGGGAACTCTGGTCTGGCCACATCTGCAATCTGGCAAGACCATGGATGTTACCATATCAGAGAGAGTTTTTTTTTTTCCTGCCCACAATATGATGTCAGTCTTCCTTGGACACAAGTGTCATGCCAAGGCGTTTAAGTTAGAGAAGGCATTCCACCTCCAAAGAGCAATGGAATGATACAAAATCTGTAGTGCAACATCTGTTATCTGCTGGAAGCAAGATGTTTACATAGTTCCAAGTGGAAGACCATGAGGAAACCCGTCATGTTTAACCTCTTTTACTTTTCTACTGTCTCCTTTCATTTTGATTGTCTTCAACCATCTTTGCATTAACGTGCGTTAAGCACAACTCAAAATCCCACAGGGCTGTGCATCCCCAGCTCATCATGCCCGCAGGGCCATGCTGCCCTGATTCAACTCCACCCTTCCTTCCCCCCCTGCAGTCCTAAACCAACCCAGGCATAACACCTCTGTCCCCCACCCACAGCCACAAACCACTGGCAGGCTTAACCCTCCCCAATCCCAGGATTTACCTTTCAAAAGGAGCTCCAGGTGCTCCTGCTGCTTCCCCCACTGCAGAATGTGTGTTCCACCAGGAAAAAAATCTGCTCCCTGACTTATGCAAAATTAGAGTTACGCAAGGGTGTGTAGGAATGCAACCCTTGCATAACTCGAGGGACTACTGTACAGGAAGAACACAGGCTTGTTCTTCATTATCGGTTAGAGAATGAGACTGGGACCAAGGATTCACTTCTGCAATGAAATTTCTGCATAGGTATGTCACTTAAAACTTAAAGCCTCCATCAGAGAGAAACCAGATTTAACCTAGCTTATTTATCAATAAACTGAGTCACTTGGAAGGTTAAGTAATATTCGTACATGCTTTGAAATCTACAGATGAACATGTATGTAAATACAAATTATTATAGGATATCTGGCATCAATGTGTTATCTCGCACAGCTTTCCAAAAACTTCACTGCATAGGATAGAAAAGGAAGCACTAGTTCTAAGCAGCAGGAAAGGGAACTTTAAGAATGGGTTAAATCTTAAACAGAATATAAATGTATAAAAAGCCAGTGCACATTTTTCATGAGCAGCTACTGGCTTTTGGTGTGGGGAGCTAGTATGCCAGTGCAGTTTCTAAATTATTTCTGGTCAATAGCAAGAACTAGTGAATGGGGAGCCAGCATCTCCCCACCATCAATTTTGAGCCCTGGTTCAAACTCTGGCTTAGAATATGGAATTTAAGTGATGAGTTACCCAACATGTCATCTCCTTTACCGGAAAAGCCAAAGGAATATGTGGTTGAAGAGAAGTCCCTGTGGAAACAGGATAAAATCTTTTACATATCTGGTACAGCCACATATAAAAAGCAGTGCTCTTGTCTGTTAATATCATGGTTATTATTGTTGGTGAGGTCTTAAAACCACTTCCGTAAAATACCATCAAAATGAAAGGGAACAGCAGAAAAAGGAGAGAGGTTAAACATGACAGGTTTCCTCATGCTCCTCCACCTGGAACTATGTAAACATCTGCTTGCTTTCAACAGATAACAGATGGTGCACTACAGATTTTATACCACTCCATGGCTCTTTGGAGATGGAATGACTTCTCTAACTTAAACACCTTGGCATGACACTTGTGTCCAAGGGAGACTGACGTCATATTGTGGGCAGTGGGGTAGGGAGAAAAAAAAAAGGCAGTCAGGCTGTGTTATTTGCATGTCCCACTCACATTCATGTTCCTTACCTCTATCAGAGTAAAGAATGGAAAAAGGAGAACAATTCACTGACTCTCATTCTTCCCACCCTGCTAGTGTCGTAGTGCTGCATTCACATTGGAAATATCCAAGTCTGGTTTGGGAAGTCATGATTCTGAGTGATATACTGCTCAGAGCTTTGAATAGGATCTGTAGCTATCAGATTTTCCATTTTTAAAGGGACAGTCCCATATTTAAGCCCTTCTGCAGGTGTCCCATCTTTTTCTGGAAAATGGGCAAATTGTCCTGTATTTTCTGTCCCTTCCCTCTCAGTCACAGCAAGCCCTGCTGCTGCCTGGATCCTTGCTCGCCAGCCCCCTGCCCAACAGCAGTAAATGGGGAGCGATTATGAGGGTGAGTGTGCATGGCCAGTGGTGAGGCATGCGGGACTGGCTGCTTCCCCTGCTGGAGCATCAGCACAGCCCCGCAGCGTACCCCATCAGCCAGCAGGGCCTCACCACCCTGTCTTGTTCCCAGAGTTACGTTTCCGTTCTGCTGCCTGCTCATCAGTCCTTCCCCCCACACCATCCTCTCTCTGCTTTTCCCCTTCACCACTCCTGACTCACTCATAGCCCCATGGCTCTTCCATATCTCCCCAACGGGGAGCATCCCACAACCACCACTGCAGAAAGGCACCCCTGGCTGGAGTACTGAGCTCAGCAGCAGCCTGTGAGAGAGGCTCCTTACTTCCTCCATTGCCTTTGGTTGGGCCGGGCTCTAATATCCTCTTCACTCCTACCCCCAGGCACAATGGGTCTGCTGTCACCATGCACCCTCCTCTGCTCATCTCCATGGCCACTGAAAATCCTGCTATACAGTTTCCTGGGCACCGGTGCACAATCCCCTAGGATTTAAGAATATGGGTTATGCTGGTGGCCAGCAGCAGCCTGGAGGAGATGTTAGCTGATTTTCAACAGTAGGTGGGCAGAAGGGGATGATCTATGTAAAAGACAAGGCCATATCATCCCTTCTCCACTCCTCCTTCCCTGCAGTCAGACATAGCTCCCATCCCTTCCCTCCCACTCAGTACTGAAAAGCTGCTGCTGGCCACCTTCTGGTGTGAACTCTGGCAGTACCCTGAATGCCCCCCCACCCCAATCTGTTGCCTTGGAAGTCATGGTGCCAGATACTGGAAGCCACACCAGGCATGGAGGGCTGAAATCATCCCCCTATGAGAAAAGGGGGAGGGGTCAATGTGTGTGGGGGGGAGGGCATGACCAACCTCTTCCCCATGTGAGCCCTAAAACTTTAAAGAAAAAAGTTAAAGAAGAATCCCACTACACAGTGTCTCTTTTTAACAGGTGCTTAGAGTGATGTTCAATGCGTATGTTTGTACTGCATATTTCTGACTGATTGCCACTGAACTTGCTTGACTATAAATAATTTTACCAGGTGTCCTGTATTCAGCATATGGGAATATGGTCACCCTAGTTATTCTAACACAGACATTCAGATTACAGACCAGAGTTTGGGGGAAACTGAGATGGCAGCAACTTAAAGTTTCATTTACCTGTAGGGACACAGATGAGGAATAATTCCATTATTGAAATTTATCTGCCCACTAGGTTGGGCTCATTTGAAACCATACTTAAAAGAACTTTATGTCTGATACGTAAGGAAGAAGGCATTCACCTGCCTTTTGCACATTCTGGTACAGGTGGCATTTCTAACAAGGACTTGTAAGGAAAGAAATGGAAAGTTGCCTAGATACTAAATATCCTTACAAGAAATATTTTCTTGAAAGCAGTAGAGTGTGATTACTCCAACAATAAGTAGACAAAATACTTGATTTTACAGGAGCCCAGAGAAAGATATATGTTGGAACTCTTTTAAATATGAAATTGACTCATTAAGTAAATGAGATCTACTTTTATGTGCCAAACAAAAATGTTGCAACCAACACTGTAGTATCATGACCTAGTTTCCCAGTGGCCCAGAAAGACTTGAAATAAATCCTGGGTCCACCAGTTTAGACAAGCTGATAAGAGCAAAGCCTGACTGTCTTGCATGATTAAAGACAGTCACAGCTCACTGGGGACTAAGCTTTCTAGGCACCCTCGTGGCATCACTCTACGTGACTTGACATCAAAATAAGGGTGAAAACCCCACTCAAGGAAAAAAAATTAAAGACAAAGATTTCAGGAATTTTAAAAATATGCTGATCATAAATGAAGCCATTCTCAGAAGATTATCAGATTTACTTCTCTGAATCAACAACGTTAAAATCCTGCAGTATGTTTTCTCATGCCAACAGGAAATATTCACTTCAGGATATTTTACTCACTTATACCATTATGAACATATATAAAATAGATGCCTGTGGAAACGGTTGCTTTAATTCATTTGGTTTCACAGGAGCACCTTTGACAAATGCAAAGACAATGAATAGATCAGTGTTCTTTTAAAGCTCCTAGTTCATGGTATTGCAACAGAAGTCTACCGAGAGGAAGACAGGTGTTTGGTCTCAGATAGGACCAGCAACACTACATAAAACAGACAACTTTAAAGCACTTCACTATAACTGAAGGCAACTAGACACCCAAACAGCCATTCCTGAATTACAGCCTTTGAATGGTAGGGGCTTCACATTTCAATGATCAGGGTACGGCCCAATCAGGAGACAAACCCCTGCACTGCCAAGGATCAGCAAATAGGCTGTGTCCCAGCCCTGCACATGACTAAATTTGCTTCTGTCCATCATCTGGGTCATATATAGTTCAATTCAAGTAGAGCAGACAGGGCTGCAAGGAAATCTGGAGCAGTTCAATACCTCGTCTAGGCTGCTTTTGTGCCTCTCATATTTAATGACAAACTCATGGCTACATTTCTTTCTCAGAACAGAGCATCGTGCTGGCTGGGAGTGCTGTTTCTACTCTAAAAATATATTTTGAGCTATAGAGAAGTTGCTCTCTTGCCTGCACCAGCTACAACTTTTTTTGGACAAAGATCCAACTACAAAAAGTCTAACCTAACAGTTTGGGACCACTCTGTTTCTTTCACTAGGTAAGATTTTTAATCCTTTTTTAACTATTCTTTTAGACGATACCTGTTAGAAATATTGTAGAGAACTTGTGAATAGCTTGTGTATTGAAACAGTCAGTGAATTTTTTCCAGTCTCATTTCTGCACGTGTTCCTTTGTTCTCGGAACAGAAGCTTTTTATATACATCTCATAATATAGCACAGCTGGAGATAGTTATGAAATCAGTGAATGCACAATGTACACAAAGGTTTTCCTGACACTCACTGCTTTAGAAAAATAGGAGGAAATTCAAAAAAGAAAAACTTAAAGAATTCTGTAGAGTTGGAAGTTTATATTCTGGTTAAATCTTTATGTAACCAAACACTTCTGTAGCCTGGAGGGATAGTGGAGGCAAATATAGACACAGAGGAACTGAGCCAGACATGGACAAAGGCATGAGCCAAAACCAGACAGTCCAGGTCGCTCAATAGGCCAGCAGTGGACGAGACAGGTCAGCCAGCTGCTGTGTGGAAAAAAAAAAAAAAAATTATGTGTGAGGTGCTCATGCGTGCAATCGTGACTTGCTTTTCAAAATGCCAGCCATTTTCCCCAGCTGTGCTTTGTGCAGTCTGAAGGAATGCTACACTAAAAACCAATCCTCTGCCAAAGCTACATGAATTTTAAACAACAGTAATTGGAAAAACAGGGAGGAAAGGATGTGAAGAATTTTAGTGAGCTGGAATGTGTTGAGTGACAGGAAATGCCCCAAGCCTTCCCCCCTTCCAGTCGCGCCTGCTTTTGTCTAACTCTCATAATCCCCATACTACTGCTTACAAAGCTGTCTGAGTTTAAGACAAAAAGAAACATAAAAGAGCCCTCTTTCATACTACCTGTGATACAACAGGCGCAGAACAGCACAGTCGATCTAATCAGTACTAACACTCCAGACTTTCCCTTTTGCCTGAAGAAAAGATAATAGTATTCTATAATCCATTAGCAACAGTTGTTATGAATTTTATTTCTGAAATATTTCTCAGAACAAGTGGCAAAAAATGCAAGAGAACCTACAAGATTTCTGTCACTGCTTGATTACGCTCTTATAACCATTCATTCATTTGAACAGGGATTTTGTTTAAAGTGCTCAGATTAATTTTATTTTGAGTTGCTTTTATTGTTCTTGAAACACTTGTAGAAACCACTATATACGTGACTATTATTGTAAGATAATATATCAAGTGGAGCTCTGCTAGCAGTTTTCACTATGTCATGAAATGTTTCCTGAAATGATCTTTAGCTCATTTTAAATATACTTCTTGTGCAAAGTAACTAATTTTTAACACTGACATGGTTAATTGATCACTTGTGAACACTGTCCATTAAGGTATCTTTATTGATTCAGTTTGAACTGTGAACTCAAATGCTTCTCTCAACCTTTTCATATCAGTCTGAAAGACTGAAATCAAGATTTGATTTCTGTTTGTTTCAAATTCGTATTTTAACCGATCTAAGAATATTATTTCACCCTCTTCTTCTCATCGGAAAACTAAGTCTATATATTTAAATAATCAACATGTTTAAAAGATCAAGAGGAGGACTAAAAGCGTACTTAAAAACATTTCCACCTTCTGCATCTAAAGATTGCAGCTGTGAACCTGTAAGTTAGTTAAGCTTTCATAGCCTGGTTTGTAGCCTTCATGCCGAGCAGAGGTTATTCACATGGCTGTTCGAGAAAGTCCATTCATATATCTGACTACCTGGATTTGAATAGAAACCAGACAGCAATTCTTTAGTTCCAGCCACTATTCGACCCACTGGACAATAGAGATTTGTTAGCACACAGGCACAAGCTACAGGACACAAAGCTTAAAGCAGCAGAGAGATGGGGGCTTCAGTGAACAGGAAATTACTGCTTTTGATGCACTATTGGCAGGTCTGCTACTACAAAAAAGCAACATAACTATGCCATGTTTAAGAGCTACTGCTGCCATTTTAAACCACTAGAATATCATAAAATTTTTTAGAGTCACAGTATATAAAATCAAAGTCCATATGGTCACTTTCCAACTACGAAAAGTTCAGTGGACAGAAATAGAGCATGACTGGAAAAGCATGATATGGGCAAGGATTTTAATTTAATCCCAAAATAGGTTAGAGAGATTTAAAAAGACATACAAACCAAAAAGTCATTTATATCATCATGAATTCTCCACTGGTCTGGCTGGTGACTATTACGAACATTTGTCTCATTACAACAGATCTGATTTCATCAGTATCTGAAGTGGCTAGGCAGCTAATAAACTTTCCACAAAGTGTAAAATTCTTCTATGCCAATTATATAAAGGGACATTTATGAGTTATTTCAGCTTGGCAAGTACCAAAACAAGCCAACACCAATCCTTAGACTTAGGAAAAGCTTCATCAGGTCCCACTACCCTCTACCACCAAACCCTTCAGAAGTAGCTCCACAAGGGAAGCGTGAGCCACACTCACCTCTGAACCAGTGAGCTGAGTATAAAGACCCACAGGCATATAAACAGAATTTATTCTACTAAAAGCCTGCCCACAGCTCGTGTCACATCATCTGAGCACCAGAAGCAATTCCAATCTTTACCTCTATGACAAAGGAAGGTTGGGGGGTCTGGAGTAGAAGAGAAAATGGTTATGACTTGCTAATCCAACATCTCTGCAACACTTCAAAAGTCACTATAACTTTCAGCCATTTGACATTAATGGAATTTACCCTCAAATTTACTATAAAGAGTGGGTACAGCATAGATAGTTTTTTTTTCCTGCATGTTCGTGTATGCGATCAACACTATCTATGCTGTACCCACTTTTTAGTGTTGATCACATATACAAACATGCAGAAGAAAAACTATCACTTGAAATACAGCATGGAAAGCTGTTAACATCTTCGGATCAAGAGAACAGCTACCTAAAACAAACATGTAATACAGTATACTGTGACAGTGAAATTTATGCCGTAGTTATAAAGTGTACTGAAGTAAGGGAGTATTACTATTTTTAATATACAAAATTAAGTCTCTTGCATTTTTTATTCTACATACAGTAGCTAACAGCAATATGATCCATCAAAGTCCACACACCCAGAGAAAAAAACTAAGCTAGATAAGGAGAAAATTTAAGATTGGGTGCACTGGCTTCATTTTACTCTTTTTTCAAAAAGTCTCCTGGATGGACCTGCTGGATATTTGTGCAAGTATGCATGCCATATGCAAGCCAAGTGAACACTGTACTTATTGCAGGGATCCACTGAAAAGTATAAAAACAAACAAGAATGGATGGCAAAAAATGCCTCAAAATTATCTTTGAATATAGAAAGTGAATCACTAATGTTTAAAATAGTATTGGTTGGTTTAATGCAAAAACCCTTAAGTCTGAGGGATAAGTCATTAATTATAGCTACTATTTTACTGCATCAGTTATACAGGTATATGGATGTAAATTTTTTCATGGACACACAAGTTGAATCCTGCAAAAAGGAGAAATTTAAACTGGAATATCAGCTAAGCAAATTGAATAATGAAAAACAGACCCATGTAGGCTAGCAAAAAGGCAGTTCTCCTTCCTTGCAGAGGTGAGGTACCATATGGCCACTAAGAACAATGGATTGACAATTTGAAGTTTTCCTTTTTTCCCCACCCACCAGTTCTCAATACTGTAAACTGAATCCAACAAGCCTGAAATTCCTTAGAATAGGTACTTTGCCATGTTGTTTTCCAAACTGATTTCTCCTGACTTCACGGAGGACAAGCCACACTCCTTTACTTCTACATGAAATAGCTCCATTTCCAAAACATGCAGAAATAACCCAGTAATTTCACTAATTTCTTACTACCTACTGTCAGAATTCACTGACAGGCAATCTTTTATCGGAGCAACTTCATCTGACAAGAGAGACAAGCTTCTGAGTTTACACAGAGCTCTTTATGTCTTCAGCTGGGGCTCTGCAACCTGGGGAAGGGAATGGGTTTCAGAGCCCGAGCTCCAGCCTGAACACTGACTTGTACCCTGCTGTTTTGAGTGCCAAAGCATGAGTCCCTCACGCCTGTGCTATAGATCCTTTTAAAATTTAGCATATACATAACCTGTGTTTCCAAATGTGTGCCTGAGCATCCACACTACATTGTAAACCTCTATTTACAGTTGTCGGACTTGGGTCAAACAGCTATGCAAACTTGTCCATATTACATTGTGTGGACTTCTGAGTTCAGTCTGCAGCTTGACCTATGTCACAGCAACCTGAGTCACAGGAGATCTCAAGCTCTGGCCAACTCACCACTAGCGGGGTCCAAAGACCTGAGCCCTGAATGTCTTGCTGAGTCAGACAAGTGTGTGTCTGGTTGGATGGGTGAGCTTGGGCTCAAAGTTGAGTCAATGTCTGGTCTTGCGTACAGGGCAGACATACTCTTAAGCCAGGACTAGTCTAGGAGGCAAAAAAAAAATCAATTTTTTATATGCAGATCCAGGTATGAGAATTACATAGCTGGAGTCTACTTATCTAAGATTGATTTTTCCTACTGTCCACACAGCAGGAGGTCAATGGGAAAAAATCTCTCCAGTCAACTTTCCTTACTCCTAACAAGGGTCAGGAGTACTGGCTCTGATGCAAGCGCCCTTTACGTTTGAGTTAGTGCATCCCTACGGGGCATGCTAAATCAAACTCCAGAAGAGTGACTGGAGCAGGGTTGAGCTTCCCTGTTGTGAAGTTACACCCTGAGTGTCTGGCTTTGCAAAAGCATTGAGTCTGGTCAGCCAGGCTGAAGTGAAATCAAATCTTGCCTAACTTAACAGAAATTCTGCATTTTCACAAAGGGCACTTCTGTTTAAAAATATTGATATGCCTGACTCATGATGCAACTTGTGTGTGCACATGCACACATGTATGTATAATAAATGGACAGCCACAGCAGGTGAGTTTTTAACAAGCTATTTTCTATTTAATTCACAGTTTGAGCTTTAGGGTTCTCTGAAAAGAGTGTGAAATACAGATCTTTAGTCTGACAACAGGTGAAGAGATTGGTATGCAAGATTTATTCCAAAGAAATCTATTCTAGCTATAAAATCTGATAGTTTTCCACAGGTTTTTTTTTTCCTTGTAAAGATTCAACCACCACGTGGCTTTAGGTTTTTCTGTTCACTGAATATCAAGGTCAATTAGGAATGATGTCTGGCTCGTACTCTGAGCAGATTAGACAGTTGCATCAAAAATTAGGACCATGTATAGGTCATCTGTTACTGTGACCTAGATTTTTGTAGAATCTGTTCTATTTGCTTTATTGAAAACACTGTACTCAGTTCACTTTCCCTTAGCAAACCTTTTCCACTAAGAAAAAAAATGGCTTTGGTTAATTAAAGACCTCACTTCCTACTAACATACAAAGCAGACCCAGGTAGACAGTCTTGTGTTTGTCATCCATTTAAAATAACTATGTTCCAAAGATTTATGCACTGTAATGTAAAACATTTGTTCCATATCGCAAGAGCTATGCATATTGAAATACGTAATAGCTTAACTGCTGCTTTATTTGCCCTGTTTAATACATTTCTTCTGTCGAATCCAATGAAAGGATGCATTATAGTTGCAACTGTGCTTAGCAAACAAAATGTCTGTAAGATATTTAAGAGTAAAGTTTAGCTTCCAGTCTTACATGTGCATCATTTTGTGGGAAACGATCAGACATCTTGGCAGTCATGCTGAAGGAAGAGCTTGATCAGAGAACAGTACAGATGAGCTGAAAGGGACACTGGCCATCATTCTGTGCTGCCATGTTTCAGTTTTATTACAAATGAAAACAGATGGTCTTGTTTGAACTTGTGAGTTTCTTTGCTTTATATATCTTGATGCAGATAAAGAAGTATATTCACTTGCATTTAGTGGGCTGCCATTTTGGAGCCACATAATAAATTTCCATTTGCAAGTGTTTAATAAGAAGGCTCCCCTGTAATTGGAAAATCATTAATGAACTTCAGTTCACAGGAAGCAATCCCATGTATACCCTTTATACTCAAAAGCTGTGCCACAAATATGTCAGAAAAATAGGTGACTAAATATGTAGAAAGGTTCTAATAAAGCCGATCTTTTTCATGAAGACAAAATCAACAGCAGGAGGAAAAGGTGTTGAATCAATTCAGAATTAGCAGCAGCAGCATGCTCACTTTTACTATTTAAAGCATTTAAAAACCCAGTATAAAAAGCCTTACTATCTGCAACTGCTATAGAAAGTACATTGTAATGGGATGACCAGGGCTCAAAATGCATCTAAAATCATTCTGATCTGACGTTTTTGGCCATCTAACGGAATGTCAAGATGCGTAAAAGCAAGAGACTCACACTGTAGGTTGAGCCTTTCTAACCCAGTACTCTCTCATCTGGCAAAATCCATAGTCTGACATAATTTTAGTTAGCCAGATGGCGAAGTTTCCCATGGTCTCATAAAATTTGTTTACAGACACCAGTCCTGGCTGTCAGTGTTCTGATGCAGTGGGTCTTACCCTTGATATCTCATTACCTACTAAATAAAACTGTTAGTCTTTAAGGTGCTACAAGATTGCCTCCCCCCGCCACAAGTGTTCTGTGCTGTTATTTACCTCTCCTTTATCCCAGTACATCTTCTAAAAGCACAGTATGCAGTGGAAGTGTTGGTAATGCTGCTAGACAATATTGACCTTCGGTGGTTCAGGCAAATTCTCCTATTCGGCACTGTCAGGTCCCAAGGGTGCCAGACTAGAGAGGTGCAACCTGTACTGCAGAACAAGCCATTCAAGTGAGGAAAAAAACATAAAAAGCCAAAAAATTATTTCCATGTTAATAATCCCTGTATGTTACTGTTGAAAAGTTTAATGATTCATTATCAATACTTACTAAACTATAAATGTGTCAAGAACTTGAGAATGGCCATACTGGGTCAGACCAAAAGTCCATCCAGCCCAGTATTCTGTCTGCCAACAGTGGCCAGTGCCAGGTACCCCAGAGGGAGTAGACCGAACATGTAACCATCAAGCAATCTCTCTCCTGACAAACAGAGGCTATGGACGCCATTCCCACCCATCCTGGCTAATTACCATTAATGGACCTAACCTCCATGAGTTTATCTAGCTCCTTTTTAAACTCTGTGATAGCCCCAGCCTTCACAGCCTCCTGTAGCAAGAAGTTACACAGGTTGACTGTGCACTGTGTGAAGATCTACCTTTTATTTGTTTTAAACCTGCTGCCCGTTAATTTCATTTGGTGTCCCCTAGTTCTTATATTATGGGAACAAGCAAATAACTTTTCCTTATTCACCTTCTGTACGCCCCTCATGATTTTATGTACCTCTATCATTCCAATTTTATAAACCTCTTTCATTCTCTTTATATGAATTTTGCACTACTTTCATTTTCAAACCTTTCTGTGCAGTTGTCAGTTCCTCAATACTATTTCAGAATTATAAGGAAAGCAAAACAGAAAACACAAAGGTAACTGGACACAGTAGTTGGACCCAATACACACCCACACGCACACCATGCATATATTTTCTCTCCCTGCTAACATGTCATGCTCACCTACACCCATTTAATGTATGATTCAGCAAAGAAAAATATCCTGCTTACAAGGGCTTCATACCAATATGCAGCCAATATTTATAGATGCATACATTTACAAATGGAAATCAAATATTTACAAGGGAGAACATCTCTTCCTTCTCACAGGATAACAGCTTACAATCACATTGCCATCAGATGCAATTTGTATGGCTTTATGTGCTCAAATCCTGTCTAATGGCAACAAGATGTTTCGCCTTTACAAAAACTTAATGGAATTATTCACAGAAATACAGATGGCGTTCAATAGGTGAATAGCATTTAGATTATGGGAAAAGATTGCCAGAAATACCACATTTTCAATATATTTACTCAGAAATGCCATGGTAATAATCTGCCAGCTATTGTCTAGTATGTCTTTATATGTAACACCACATAACATACTTAAGGCCTGTGTAACTAAGTGATGCATTTGCTACTGCAGCTCTGGTAGTACAGTCCTATGTGTGCTCTCTTTGCTTCTTTATTTCCCCTCAGAATGTTTGGAACGGCAAGTATCTTGGAGTACATAAAGTAAAAAAAGTGTTCCATTTTGCATGATGAAAAAGGTGTCTGCATGATTCAGAAACGTAGTCTGCGTAAACTATGCAAGAATCACGAAAAACCAGCAGACCCCAAAAAAAAATATTAGCCCACAAGACTGTTCGCTACAAGAAATTCTCTAAGGCTATTTTCCTGCAATCTAAACCTTGAAGGCACTCTAAGTTATTCATTTCACAATTACAATAAGTTTAAAACATCCTAATTCATTTTTCTTCTATAATTTCACATATGTCTTTGTCGTCAATAGGGAAGCCAGATAACTTGGAATCCATGTCATTCTGAATACTCTAAAATGCTGATTGCTTGGTACTATAGTTTTTCCATCAGTGCTGATGCTTACAGCCAGTTTAAAGAAACAGCCCTCAGTTTTGTTACAGTGCCACCTCTTTATACTACTCCAGAGACAGAACAAGTCACTAGGGAATATATCCCAACACAAGGCAGCAGACAGCAAAGAACTGACAAGGTCTCTATATCTGCCCACTGTAACAATGCTCAGTGTAGTGGACATCCCTGAGAATGTGGCCAGAGTGCTATTGCATTCTGGATACTCTTGATTGTAAAAGCTATATCTTAGGGGTTGTTGCATCTAAGGCTACGTCTACACTAGCCCCAAACTTCGAAATGGCCACGCAAATGGCCATTTTGAAGTTTACTAATGAAGCACTGAAATGCATATTCAGCGCTTCATTAGCATGTGGGCGGCTGCGGCACTTCGAAATTGACACGGCTCGCCACCGCACGGCTCATCCCAATGGGGCTCCTTTTCGAAAGGACCCCACCTACTTCGAAGTCCCCTTATTCCCATCTGCTCATAGGAATAAGGGGACTTCGAAGTAGGCAGGGTCCTTTCAAAAAGGAGCCCTGGCGGGACGAGCCATGTAAATTTTGAAGTGCCGCGGCCGCCCGCATGCCAATGAAGCGCTGAATATGCATTTCAGCGCTTCATTAGTAAACTTCAAAATGGCCATTTGCGTGGCCATTTCAAAGTTTAGAGCTAGTGTAGACACGGCCAAACAGTGTTTAAGACCAGCTCCGATGATGAAATAGTGTTAGGGTTGAGAACAGAAAAGTGCAAAAGCAGTTTCAAGTTAGTTTTTCCCCCACTCTTCCCCATTTCCTTTTTGAGCAGATCTCACATGGCCCGATGTTCTTGTATACAAGAAGTTTATGATATGGAATATATAATTTTAATATAAAGGTCTCCTCTTAATCACATTACCACAGCTGATAGATGGAAATCACAGAAATGCAGGGGCATAAGGGGACTCAAGAAGACATTAAGTCCACAACACCCTGAACTAAGACAGGACCAAGCAAACTTAGATCACCTCTGACAAGTCCAACCTGTTCTTAAAGCCTCCAATGATGGAGGTTCCACAAACTCCCATGGAAGCCAATTCCAGAGCTTTAGTATCATAACAGTTTTTCCTAATACCTAAACTAAAACTCCTCTGGTGAATATTAAGCATCATTACTGCTTGTCCTGCCTTCAGTGGACATGACGAAAAATTGATGCACATCCTCTTTATACAGCTGTTAACATTTGAAAACTCTTATTTGACCTTTCCTCAATTTTCTTTTCACAAGACTGCATATGCCCAATTTTTTAACCTTTCCTAATAGGTCAGGCTGGCTAAAGTTACGACCATCTTTGTTGCTCTCCTCTGGAAATCCTCCTGTTTGCCCACATCTTTCCTAGAACATGTTGCCTACATGCTGAGACCTCCCAGCACCGAGTAGAGCGGCACAATCACCTCACTTGTCTTACGTACAACATTCCTGTTTACTACACCCCAGAAATACGAGCCTTTTTTGCAGCTGCATCACACTGTTGACTCGTTCAATGTGTGAACTACTGAGACCCCAGATCCTTTTCTGGAGTACTACCACCTGCCAGTTATACTTCATTTTGTAGTTGTAAGTTATTCTACTTAGAAAGGAAAAGTCAAATGTACATTTACCTTTATTGAATTTCTTGTTAAATTCAGCCCAATTCTCCAACTTGTCAAGGTTATTTTTAATTCTCATCTTGTGTCCCAGCATGCTTACAAAACTCTCCAGATTGATTTTAGCTCAGTTTGCGAGCAAAACTCTAATATCTATTCTGAGAACAGTCTTTCAACCAACTGTGCACTCACCTTTTGGAAACTTCATGAGACTGTACTACATTAATTGAGAAGAAAGAGTGTATTTTGTATGACCATACATTTGTTAGTGACCAAGAGTCTGGATACCAGAACCCGCATCTAACATGGAAACAAAACACAGGTTCATAGAAACAGAATTCTAAGTGGCTTCATAAGAATATACTGTAGAGATTTTACATTTCTTCCTTTCATTTATATGTAAATACAACAAATTTGATTAAAACATGGCTCAAGCATACTGTTTTCACTAATGAAGACATGAATCTATAAACAATCCATCCTATCAGTGTAATGCATCCAATAGCTGCTACTAGAAATTGGGGTTTTCCCCTAGCATTTTAAAGTTTGGTTCTAATTTATCCAGAATTTCTCCCCCAGCTCTCCATCCCAACTTTAACAATTCAGTCCCATCACTAAGATAGTTGAATTTATCAACACTCACCTGCTGTAGTAACCAAACCATTATTTTATATACGTACAGTTCACAGGAAATAATATTCTCTGTCTCAGATAAAAGAAACAAATTTTAAAATTAATCTTTACGTTTGATAGGAATATGCATATGATTTTGTACCCTGATCCTTTAGTCGTGTTTTTCTATCCATTGGTAACAGGACAAATTATATTGTTTTCTTTTGAGCATTTTGCACTTAATTTCCTCCCCCTGCTTTTTATTTCCGAATCCGTGCATGTTTTTCTGTATGCAGATATAGTCTGTAATTGAGAAGTTCTCTAAAAATTAAACATGATATTGCAGTTTCAGTGCATGGAATGTGCACTTTTACTACAACATATACATTAATACCTCATTAAGTAATTGGGAGCAGTGCATGAGTCCCGACAGCAGAAACATCTTCCAAAAGTCTAACACCCTTTTAACAGTAAGACAGGTAGCCATGTTAGCCTGTACTCCAGCAAAACAAAGCAGCAGAAACGTACCACCTTAAAGACTAATACTGTGATTTATTTGGCAATCAGCTTTCATGGGACAGAAGAAGTGGGTCTGTCCCACAAAAGATCACCACCGAATAAATCATTTTATTAGCCTTTAAAGTGCTACATTTCTGCTGCACCATTTTAACAGTAGAAGAACCTTCCTACAGAATAGGTCACCGTATGTATTAGAAAACACTCTCTAAATCTCATGTTATTTATGCAAGCACTTCTGGTTGCCAGATCTTTAACATGCAGCACCAGGAAACTACACAGAACTCTTAACTAAGATTCTGTTTCTTGATTTAAAAAACATTAACCATGCACTGCCCATGCCTGGAGAATATGAAAGCTACAACCATGAATTGACTATCAATGGTATTTTCAACCTAGTTGAAAGCA
The DNA here is from genome assembly GCF_033958435.1 of Carettochelys insculpta. Lineage (NCBI taxonomy): Eukaryota > Metazoa > Chordata > Testudines > Carettochelyidae > Carettochelys > Carettochelys insculpta. Next base: position 23,331,966 of record NC_134157.1, read on the forward strand.
AGAAAGTCAGTCAACTGGGTGAGGGGAGGTTGGAATGTGTACCCAGAAATACAATCCCCTCAGACCTTGTGTAACTCTGATTTAGAAAAAAAATATTAATTTCTCTGTGACTCCCAACTAAAGGAGACTATTAAAGTAGAAGGCTGCCTTTATACTTTTCATATTTTTGCAAAACCATTCCGATTACTGACCATTGTATTCATGCTTTACAAAAAAAAAATCTTACAGCAGTGAGGGCATAAATTTCTTTTAGCCATAATTTGGAAACATTTCTTTAAAACTCTGTTAAAAATAGATATACCTGACCTATTAAGCATTTTAACTGACTGATGTAAGCACGTGTGTCATGCAAACAACTACATCCTACACTGGGGTGGGCAAAATATGTCCTGCAGGCTGGATTCAGCTGCCAAGCAACTGGATCTGGCCCACAACCTGGCAGCAGCTTCAGGCAGGCTCCCTGCCTTCATGCCCCTCACATTGATGACAGGAGTCAGCTGTGGGGGCCATGTGTTCTCTGCATGCCAGGGGAGGACTTCATGCACTGTCCCCACCCCCAGCATAATCTTGCAGCTCCCAAAACTGGCCAATGGGAGCTGCCCAGCTAGGCAGTGTGGGAAGTAGCCTCCAGACAGGAGTGTGCAGAGAACACTTGGCCCCACAGCGGGATGCTCTGAAGAGCACACAGGGGTGGGGAAGGCAGGGAGCCCGCCTGAGGGTCTGCTGGGCTGCCTCAATACTGGAGCCTGCCTCTAGCACCCCAGCCTACCCTCCCCACAACCCTCTGCTCCCCTATCCTGTACCCCTACAACCCAGGTAGCAACTCAAACCCTCTGCACTCTGCTCCTGCACCCTTACCCACTTCCAGACCCTGTACCCAATCTCTTGCCCCAGGTCAAAACCCAAACCCCTGTACCCCAGTCCCCTACTGCAAGCTCCCTTCTGCACCCAACCACCCTCCTAGACCCCACACCTCCTTCATTAATATCGTAGAAAAGCACAGCCTTTGACCACTTCCCACATTCTTGGAGTGGCCGTTGTAATACAAGCTTTTAATCATCTCTAGTGATAAAGTGTGTCTAGAACAAAGAGAAAACATGCAAGATAAAAAAAATTAAGCAAGTTACTAGGGGAAATTAAACAGTGAGTGCCCCCCCACAAAGTTACTTGAGGTAATTAAAGAATTGGCCTAGATAAATTCCACGTAGAAACAAGGAATAAGTACAACGAAATGAAGAAAAGGTTGTCACACTGGGAGACCCAGCCATGGGGCGAATGATTACATTTGCAAGTGTAGGGAAAACTGCACATTGCAGCTATACATCTGTTGACTATAACTTAAAGCTACAAAAGAGAACTATCATGTAAGACAGGCTGAATTCCCAGTGCGCTTTCCCCTTTTCCATTCGCAAAGCCGTATCTTAGTGACAAATTTTTAAAAAAAAGTTATCCATTATGGATACTCCACCACCTCCACTCAAGGAATATTAGGGTCTTAACCCTCATTTCTAGAAGAGAAAATTTCACAGAAAAGAGCCAAGAGTGACACTGTTAAGTGAGACAGGCCAGGTGGCCACTGCCAAATTGGAAAAATCTGGATGGCTGCCTGAAAACTTTTCACTTGTTGGGGTGAACTGTTTTAGTTCTTTGCCTTAATGATCTACTGTAGGGCACATCATCACTGTATTTAAGTAGATCCTAAAATAGAGCCCTAATAAATGGCAATATACTTCATGTGCTAGTCTCTCTGTATGCTTGTACCCTTCCTTTGTGATGCACAAATCCAAATTTAGATCTTTTCCTAACCAGGTGAACAGAAGTTTTAACATTTGGAAAGCTATGAAATTAGGGTTACAAGACTGTGTGGGGTCAAAAATAGGGACACTGCATTGTATTCAGAGAATAAATCTTATATGCCAAAGAACCACAGGAGTCACTATCAATACCATTGGGGCAAACTGTTAAAGTGGTCCCTCCTTGTGGAACATTCTTTGGTCACCCAGGAAGCAAAACTTAATCTGAGTCATATCCAACTGGGACAACTGATACCTTAACTTATTAGCCTGGTCATATGAGGCTTCACAGGGAGTGTGTGATGAACTCTCCTATGTCTACTTCTCTGATGCTAGTGATTGGCATTTTCAAAAGTGACAGGCGATGCTGAAAATCCCATCTATGGTGTGATAATCTGCTAGTCCTACAGTGTTACACTTGAGTGTTTAGATAAGGATGTAAATGTACAACAACGATTAGATTTAAATTGCACCTGTAAGCCCAACCCTAGTGAGATGTCCTGTCACCAGCAAATAAAACCCCTTTTTTACAAGGCATCTGAGCTTTCTTCTCGAGCTAGGACTTATGTTTGGAAATGTATTTCAGAACCAAAACAAAACATCTGGAATTTCTCATGCAATTGCTTTATGAATTATTTTTTTCAAAAATCATTTGAGTTTCTAGGCATATTTATAACAATAAAAAAATCTAACTCCACTTCATAAAGTGCAGTCTATGGGCAGGCATGTTATCTCTGAAAATCTTAAATAAATAGGGTTTGGAATATACCCCAAACGTCAATAATAGAGGCATGAATTCCAGAGATTGGAATGGGGGAGAAAAGAATAGAGCCGTCTGATAACGGAGCCCATAATATAGCCTTGAGTGCAAATCCTGGGACTGAAAGTGATTCCATTTGATCCAGCTATTGGGTTGGTGTAAATAGAAGGAAGTTTCCTTCCTTCACAAGAAGACCCTATAGTCTAATTCTGATCAAGTTCTGCACAATGTGACCATCTCCAGGTTAAGACCTCCTGGAGTGACCAGGTTGCTTGGCATGCTTCAATCTTCAAAGCTCTATAGGGGAGGAAAAATAACGTAATCTTCATAACTATCAGGGAGACATGCAGGGATGATCCTTTCCCCACTTCTATAAATGAAGAAACTGAAGCAAAAAAGAAAAACGTGGTTCATGTAAGGTCACAGGTGATATTTGATGTTAGGACAAGAGCTCTAGCATGGCCATAGGCATAAGGACTGCATTCCTAGCAAGCATTTATCTATTGCATGCCATTGTTAAATTCTGACTTGTATTGTGTTCACTTATTAAAAAGGATGGAGCATTGTTTTAATTATTAACCATGTGCTACCAGCATGCCTGGCACACTAAAGAATAAAAGTCTTCCCATGTAAGAATTTAAAATAAGGGACTGAGTCTCCTCCCCGTCCTAAAGGCACTTTTAGTTTTAGATATTTGGACGTAGAAAAGAGACCACATGAAATATTTTAGAAGACTTGTTTATTTGTGGACAAAAGAGGTTGACTGGAGAAGTAAGCTTTATATGTTTCTTCCCTCAATTGTTATGAGTCAGTTGCAAAAGTGATTTTTTGGTAAGAAAAGATACAACCAGTTCCACTATTCACACTAATTCCTCTTGCAGCAAAGATTTAGAATAGGAATGCTGGTAATTTCTTCTCCAGTGTGTAGTATGTTGAGTGTGGCATTTATAGCTTTAAATCAGTAGCAGTACAGTTTTACTTTGAGGAACAGGATTTGACTGATGGAGGTTTCAACTGCCCCGTTACATTTGAGAACATGTGACCCAGAAGTGTACCTCAACAACTAATATACATCACTAGGGAAAATAAACTAGTACTAGGCACATAAGTGTGCATAAGGTAAATCATTCCACTTCAGGTTTAATTAAATAAGTTATTCTTACAATAATCCTTTTATTTGTCCCAACCCCAACCCTGTGAAATATGCAATTGTAGTATGTTACTTAAAGGAGAAAAAAAAATGTTAAACTGTAAGCTCTGGCAGGCAGATGGTGCTGAAATTAAACACTGTGGAACCTTGGCAGCTGCACTATGCACTCTTATAAATTCTCACATCATTACTCTGGTGGGAACCTTGTACAGAATTGGCACGTGGCCTGTGCTGCGTAGTTAGGGATTTCTTGCTTTTTAAGGTGACCAGAAAAGTCTCACTCTGTGAAGCTGGAAACAAGCATTGCTGCTCACTCCACTGCCCATTTTGAACAAGTCTCGTGTCTTGTTCACAACACACCTGTTAATGCATCCTAGAATCATGTTTGCTTTTTTTGCAACAGCATCACACTGTTGACTCATATTTAGCTTGTGGTCCACTATAACCCCTAGGATCCCTTTCTGCTGTACTCATTCCTAGGCAGTCCTTTCCCATTCTGTGTGTGTGACACTCATTGTTCCTTCCTAAGTGGAGCACTTTGCATTTGTCCTTATTAAATTTCATCCTGTTTACCTCAGACCATTTCTCCAGTTTATCCAGATCCTTTTGAATTATGACCTTATCCTTCAAAGAAGTTGCAACCCCTCCCAGCTTGGTATCATCTGCAAACTTAGTAAGTGTACTTTCTATGTCAATATCTAAATTGTTAATGAAGATATTGAACAGAACCTGTCGTAAAACAGACCCCTGCTGAACCCCACTAGTTATACTTTTCCAGCAGGATTGAAAACCATTAATAACTACTCTCTGGGTACAGTTATCCAGCCAGTTGTTCACCCACCTTATAGTAGCCCCATCTAAGTTGTATTTGCGTAGTTTAATGTTAAGTATATTATGTGAGACCGTGTCAAATGCTTTACTGAAGTCTAGGTATACCACATCCACCGCTTCTCCCTTATCCACAAGGCTCGTTATTCTATCAAAGAAAGCTATTAGATTGGTTTGATGATCTGTTTTTAACAAAACCATGCTGGCTGTTCCCTATCACCTTACCACCTTCCAATTGCTTGCAGATGATTTCTTTAATGACCTGCTCCATTATCTTTCCTGGCACAGAGGTTAAGCTGACTGGCCTGTAGTTTCCTGGGTTATTCTTATTCCCCTTTTTATAAATGGGTACTATATTTGGCCTTTTCCAGTCTTCTGGAATCTCTCCCGTCTCCCATGATTTCCCAAAAATGATTGCTAAAGGCTCAGATACCTCTTCTATCAGCTCCTTGAGGATTCTAGGAGGCATTTCATCAGGCCCTGGTGATTTGCAGACATCTAATTTTTCTAAGTAAATTTTAATTTGTTCTTTTCTTATTTCAACTTCTAAACCTACCCCTTTTTCACTAGCATTCTCTGTGTCAGGCATTCCTTCAGATTTCTCAGTGAAGACCGAAACAAAGAAATCATTAAACATCTCTGCCATTTCCAAATTCCCTGTTACTGTTTCTCCCTCCTCACTGACCAATGGCCCTACCCTCTCCTTAGTCTTCCTCTTGTTACCAATGTATTTGTAAAAAGCCTTCTTGTTTCCCTTTATGCTTGTAGCTAGTTTGAGTTCATTTTGTGCCTTAGCCTTTCTAATCTTACTGCTGCATGCTCGTGTTGTTTGCCTATATTCATCCTTTGTAATTTGTCCTAGTTTCCATTTCTTATACGATTCCTTTTTTATTTTGAGATCATGCAATACCTCCTGGTTAAGCCAAGGCAGTCTTTTGCCATGTTTTCTATCTTTCCTACGCAGCGGGATAGCTTGCTTTTGGGCCCTTAATAAAGTCCCTTTGAAAAACTGCCAACTCTCCTCAGCTGTTTTTCCCCTCAGTTTAGCTTCTCATGGGACCTTACCTCCCAGCTGTCTGAGTTTACCAAAATCTGCCTTCCTGAAATCCATTATCTCTATTGTACTGTTTTCCCTTCTACCCTTCCTTAGAATTGTGAACTCTATGATTTCATGATCACTTTCACCCAAGCATCCTTCCACTTTCAAATTCTCAATCATTTCCTCCCTATTTGTTAAAAATAAATCTAGAACAGCTTCCCCCCCGGTAGCTTTTTCAACCTTTTGGAATAAAAAGTTGTCTGCAATGCAATCCAAGAATTTATTGGACAGTCTGTCCCCTGCTGTATTAGTTTCCCAACATATACCTGGATAGTTGAAGTCTCCCATCACCACCAAATTCTGGGCCCTGGATGATTTTGTTAGCTGTTTAAAGAAAGCCTCATCCACCTCTTCCACCTGGCTGGGGGGCCTGTAGTAGACACCTAGTAGGACCTCATCCTTGTTTTTGACTCCTCTGAGTCTAACCCAGAGACTTTCAACCCGTCCATCTCCTATGTCCATCTCCACCTCTGTCCAGGAGTGTACATTTTTAATATACAAGGCAACACCTCCTCCCTTCTTTCCCTGTCTGTCCTTCCTAAGCAGGCTGTACCCTTCAATAACAACATTCCAATCATGAGTATTATCCCACCAAGTTTCTGTGATGCCAACGATATCATAGTTATATTCATTTATTAGTACTTCCAATTCTTCTTGTTTATTTCCCATACTTCTTGCATTTGCATATAGGCATCTCAGACATTGATTTGGTCTTGCCTCCCACTTTTGCCCTGGCCCTCTTTTGACTCTCCCAGTGTAGCCCATACTCCCTCCCATTTCAAGTTCATCTCCCAGGTATCCATGCTCTCCACTTACCTGCAGGCTTTGCTCCCCTGCCCCCGTCAAACCTAGTTTAAAGCCCTCCTCACTAGGTTAGCCAGCCTGTGTCCGAATATGGTCTTCCCCCTCCTGGAAAGGTGAACGCCATCTCTGCCTAGCAGTCCTTCCCGGAAAAGGATCCCGCGGTCAAAGAAACCAAAGCCTTCCTGGCGTCACCATCTATGCAGCCAAGCATTCACCTCTACGATACACCTGTCTCTGCGTGGGCCCCTACCTCTGACAGGCAGGATTGAAGAGAATACCACCTGCGCCCCAAACCCCCTGACCCATGCCCCCACATCCCTGAAGTCACTCTTGACCTGCTCAGCATCACACCTCGCAGTATCATTAAGTGCCCACATGGATGAGAAGCATGGGATAGTAGTCAGCGGGCCAGATAATCCTTGACAATGCCTGTGTAATGTCTCAGATGCGGGCCCCCAGCAGGCAGCACACCTCCCAATAGGAAATGTCAGGGCGACAGATGGGCACCTCCGTCCCCCTCAGAAGAGAGTCCCCAACCACCACTATTCTACGTTTCCTTCTTGCAGGGCTGGCAGTAGACTTCCCAGCCCTAGGGGTATGAGGCTTCTCCTCTTCCGTACGGGATAATTCTTGGTCTCCTGTATCGAGTACAGCATAACGATTTTCCAGTACCATGGTGGGAGGGTTCTGAGCAGGGGTAGGACACAGCCTGCTGCGAGAAGTAACCAGCTGCCAGTGTCCACCCTGGTCCACCTCCTCCAGTGGTTTATCAGCCGTCCTGTGCACTGGGACAGTTACCTCGGCAGTCTCCACCTGAATACTATCCAGGAACTGCTCATGGACTCGGATACTCCTCAACCTGGCCACCTCCTCCTGTAGCTCCCCCACCTGCCACCTGAGAGATTCCACCAGCAGGCACCTTCCACACTGAATATTCCCCTCAGCCTGGGTATCAGTAAGTGGGAATGGCAAGCCACAGTCCTTGCAGAACCACACCAGGATCTGGGTAGAAACATCCATGGTCAGGCAGCCTGTCTGGCTACAGGCACAAGTGGAGGAGACAGCAGTAGTACTGGCACAGGTGTTGCGGGTCTTCCTAACCATTATAGTCCTCTCTGTCACACTCCCTCCCAAACTCCCTCTTAAACTCCCCTGTCTGCAGCTCCCTGTCCGCCCCGCTGTACTCTGCGCTGGTTAGGCCTCAGCTGGAGTAGTGTGTCCTGTTCTGGGCACCGCAGTTCAGGAAGGATGTGGAGAAATTGGAGAGGGTCCAGAGGAGAGCAACGAGAATGATCAAAGGTCTAGAGAACATGACCTATGAAGAAAGGCTGAAAAAATTGGGCTTGTTTAGTTTGGAAAAGAGAAGATGGAGGGGGGGACATAATAGCAGTTTTCAGGTATCTAAAAGGGTGTCATAAGGCAGAGGGAGGGAACTTGTTCTTCCTTGCCTCTGAGGATAGAACAAGAGGCAATGGACTTAAATTGCAGCAGGGGAGGTTCAGGTTGGACATTAGGAAAAAGTTCCTAACTGTCAGGGTGATCAAACACTGGAATGAATTGCCAAGGGAGGTGGTAGAATCTCCATCACTGGAGATATTTAAGAAGAGGTTATATAGATGGCTTTCAGGGATGGTCTAGAAAGTGCTTGGTCCTGCCATGAGGTCAGGGGGCTGGACTCAATGGCCTCTCGAGATCCCTTCCAGTCCTACTCTTCTATGATATTCTCATTTGTTAGCCATAAATTATGATGAAACAATAAAAGGCCTATTCTGAAAAATCTAAAATTTCTTTAAAGATTTAATTTGCTTTTTCAAAAAATAGCCTTGTAGAGGGGGAAAACAATTTTTATGTTGTTTTTGATTTTATATACAGTTTGCTTAATGGATTACAACTTTGAAAACTCAAGACAAAAAAATATGCTTAGCCTCATTTCCACAAAGGGAACATTAATATTGATATTTGACGTGATATACCTCCCTAGTAGTTCAAGTGTACAACTGCTACCAAAACTCAGCATTGCTACTATATACAAACTACATGAATAGATTTGTAGTGTCAAATCATCATGTCCCTATACTGAGATAAACTTTGCATTTTCCTCATGCTACTGAAACAAACCTTTCTTTAAGCATTAGAAGTTTGTGATGAATCAAAACATTTTACCTGCCAAAACCCACGTTCAAGGTTTGTTTCTCCAGCAAAGTAGATGATATCAACAGCAAAACAGAAGAGCTGCGTTCTTTCACTGCACTTTAGGCAAGGTCACCAATTAAGAAGGAAAGAGAACTTGACTCTTAGAAGCTAGAGTGAATACACGAACTGATCTTAGCTATTTGATTTCAAAGCATATTTACTGTAATCCTGAAGACTTGACATAAATGCTTTGCTCTCCATTTGCGATTTTAGGTTTTAGGAATTGCATTTGGTTTTTTAAATATAAAAAAGTCAACTGCAAAGCAGATGAAAGACTTTTTACCTCTCTCTTGTCAAACAAGAAAAGTACAGTGTTAGTTTCAAGCATGAGTACTTTTGGCCACATTCTTGGTGATTCAGGGAACCCAGATTCCTAGGTTGTAAGGCCAGAAAGGAATATTGTGATCATCTTGTCTGACTTCCTGCTTAACAGAGCAAAGGGCATCTCCAAATTACAAATCTGATTGAATCAGCATCTTTTCTTTTGCCCCTCTTCCTTTTTTTAAATTACCTTGACTCTAAAATTTTTAGTGCTGGAAAACTTATTACAATCCTTAACAACTTGGTCCAATGATGAATTATATTCAGTGTGTGTGAATAATTGCTGAATTTAGCTTCCCTCACTTTCCAGCCACTATATTGTCTTATGCCTTTATCAGTCAAGGACTACCATATGAGTCTTCCCCTCTGTTGGTACTTGCAGACTGAGCCAGGCACCCTTTCTCTTGGTTAAGCTAAATTCACTAGTCTCATTGAGTCTTTCAACACAATGCATGTGGTTTGAAAACAGTCACTCTGCTGGCTCTTCTCTGAACTCTCAAATTTTTCAGCATCTTCTGCACATGCAGACAGTAGAACTGAAGACAATATTCTAATAGTGGGTGCGCAAGTGCAAATGCAGAAGTAAAACAACCTCTTTACTCCCATTTATATATGCAAGGATACAATTGGCTCTTTTGGTCACAACATTCCACTGGGCGCTTTTGTTAGATAATTTATCCACCATTGCTCCTTCTCCCCCGCCCTGCGCCAGCAAGTCTTCTTCAGAGTCACTGCTTACAAAGACAGTGTTCCCCACCCTGTAAGTACAGTCTTCATTCTTTTTCCCTAGACACGTGACAACGTTTGGTCTCCTTAACCTGTCCTCTTAACTATTTACTGTTCTCCCAATCTTTGGGCTAGCCAACTTCATTGTTAACGTTACATTTTCTTCCAAGTAATCAACAACAATTGAATAAGGGCCAAGAAACAATCCCAGTAGAAACACAGTGATTCCCCATGTACAGTTACATTGAGAAGTATCAGTTAGCCAGTTATTAATTCCTTTGAATGTGTGACATTGTTTTTGTATTGTTCTACTTTCTTAAATCGAGCTGTTTGCACTCCTGAGTAAAATGTATTACAAAAATCTAAGCACATTACATCAATGCTGTTTTTAATCAAACAAATTTATAGTTTCAAAAATTGACAAACTATTGTCCATGAAAGAATGCCAAATCAATGTGAGTTATTAAGACCCATATCAATTACTGTATTAGTTTGTCTTGGATTGATGTCAGACAGTCAGGCTTATGATTATGTAGGTCATCTAATTCAGTGTTTTTTAAAACTTTTTTTTGTGGGAAATTTCTTCAAAAAAAAAAAAAAAAAAAATTTGTCAGGCCAAAGGAAAAAAAAAAAAGCAACAGCAACATATATGGAGAAAACATTGTACCATGCTTTAACAGAAAATATAGACCATCAGTGTATGATTTTAGAACAGCATCAGATACTTGTAGCATACCTGCACGTTGTTCACATAACTCCAATGTTCCCCAGAACATCATTTTAGAAACTCTGTTCTAATTTACTTTTATAAATATTGGCACATCAGCTTGTTTAGACCCTGCTGGAACTTTCACAGTGTTCAGATACTTACCAGAAATGAACATTAATAGTCCAGAGTGTCACCTCTTCTAAAACTCTTGGATGCAATTCATCTGTACAAGCAAACTTGGGTGCCAGAGCAATGGCTCTCAACATGAGTAATTATCCTGCATTCTGAACAGATGTGTACACCATGCTAAAGTGCATGCTGCCATAGATTCACTGCTTTGGTACCTGAGCTAGAGTACAGCTAGCTGAGGTGTACCTACACACTCTGCAACTACATCAAGATGGCAGCACAGACACGTTAACTAGGAACTGCTGTTTAACTCAGGAGGCTGTCACTTTTGGCATAGAAAATCTGATGTAACATCATTCTGTTTTCCCACAATACAAAAAGATGTATTGATGCAATGCCTGTACATGCACGTGCAATGCCGAGGATAAACATTTTGCTAATTACAGTTAGCATAGGAAAGAGAGACTTTTATAGATTAGGACAGGTAAAGTTACTTGTAGGTCAGTCTCAAAACAGGATAAACATTTACTTTCACACTCATCTGAGCTGAGTTCCACATGTTTGGATTACACATTTCCTCAAATGGGAAAAAGCAGACAATACAAGCTGCCTGCAAAAAAAGGTAGAGGAAGGGAACTGGGAATTCATTTTAGCCTTACATTCCAAGGAAAATGCACAACTATTGCTTGAATTTGGCTTGAAGCTTGTCAGTTTGAACATACTTCTAATTTTATGTACTTATTTAAGAAGAATCCAACTGATTCAAATCCAACTGATTACTTATGCTCCTGTGAATATGCTCATTTCTACCACCTGTCTGTTTTTTAAGAATTTCAAAACCCTTTCATTTAAGCACTACTCCTGTTGCATTACTTGCTGCTGGCCTGCACCCAGGAAAGACAGTCAATGAGCCTTTTTTGGCACAGACAGAAATAAGTTATTTCTCTGCAGACCACAGACAAAATACATACAAACTGCCAATTTTCACAATGCTGCACAGGATAGCTATGAAGGGCTCGCCCAACCCACACCTCTCCCAGGCTGCCTACTATCTGTTAAGTGCATCACTGCACGATATAGTCTTAAAATAGCTACTTGTCATAAGTAACAGAGAGGGAGCCGTGTTGGTCTGTATACTATCAAAACAAAAAAAGCAGTCAAGTAGCACTTTAAAGACTAACGCAATAATTTATTAGGTGAGCTGTCGTGGGACAGACCCACTTCTTCAGACCATAGTCATACCAGACTAGACTACATATTATGACATATGTCATGAGACTCCACAAGAGAACAGTGCAATCAGTGAGGCCAAGATCTCAACAGTATTCTGGTGCGTAATATTGAAATAACTGGGAGACGGGTGCTTAAATATGTTTGAGTATCTGGGCATCAGTGTCTTGTTTTCATAAAGAACAAGAATGCCCATGAAATTGTTTTACGAGGAGGTCAGCCATTCAAGAGGCTTGAAATTTCAAACAAGTCAGCCTTTCTAATTGTGCAAAAAGGATAGCTTCCCCCTTCATCTCCCCACTTCATCTAAAGTAGAAGCAGAATGACTTCATTTAAAGTTCAGAACTAGGAATCAGGAAATTCATGTTTTATTTTGACATTGATTCATTGGGTGGCCTTGTGGCAAATCAAGCTTCATGCCAATTTTTTTTTTGGGGGGTGGGCAGCTTTCAAAAACTTCTAGGTTGGAAAACAAAAAAGGTTTTGTTTACCTGAACAGCAAAGTAGTAGCGAATCTGTTAAAGGGCTGGCTGCATTTTGGAATCCCAGAATAAGGTTTAGGGTTATAATATTATTTCACAGAAAAAGATGACACCCAGGCTATTAATGCACGTCCAAAAGCAACAACAAACAAAAACAAAAAATCTCTTTCCAGGAGAATCCTCACAGTTCTCCTGAATTTTGATCTTAACTCATGATACTAGTAGGCTCCTAGTCAACTTCGACACTTCCAGCAAATCATTTGCTTAGATGAAGTTTCAGACCAATGCATCTTAAAAGAAAATCACTCAGAAGTCAAGCGTCAGAGTTAACTTTTTAGTACTTATGTAAGCATAGCATTTTCTCAAAAGATATCTTTCACTTTCAAGGAATTATGCAGTTATCACTAAAGGAGAAGTGTAATCATTTGGCTCTGGCATGATCTGTCTTTTCCCATGTAACATAGGCTTGCAGATTTAAAAAATACTGTTTTGTTGTATATCTTATCTGCAGAGAGGTCTCCTGAACTCTTATTGCACTGTAAGAAACATTTACAAATCTAGCATCTACTGTCATCTTCCTCTTAATCACTAAGAAAGAGTGTATATCTAATGTGTATTTCTTAATCTTCATAAAATATTTCAGTCACAAAATCATAGGACTGCAATGGACCTGAAGAGCTCATCTAGTCCAGTCCCTGCACCCATGGCAAGATTAAGTATTGTCTAGAGCATCTCTGGCAGGTGTTTATCTAATCTACTGTAAAGTATCCAATGATGGAGATTCCCCAACCTCCACAGGCAACTTATTCCAGTGCTAACCACCTGACAGTTAGAAAGTGTTTCCTGATGTCCAACCTAAACCATCCTTGTTGCTATTTAAGCCCATTGTTTCATGTTCTAGCCTCAGAGGTCAAGTGGAACAATTTTTCCTCCCTCCTTCTTGGAAGAATCTTGTTTACTTGAATCCCAACAGTTAGAGCAAAAGAACACCAGGTAGCAAGTCAAAGTGCTTCACACAACAGGTGTGATCCTGTAACTGGATCTAGCCTTGCAAGAGAAGTTTATTTAGTGCCAATAAATGTCTTACATGGCCATGTTACTTTTAGCATACTTATACCACCTCTTTTGTTTTTTTAAAAACTTATTTGCTTCACAGCTGAGACTTCTTTCAAGTAAGAATAGCATATGCCAAAGTTTACTAGTATACACACACACATAGTATATAGCATGTTTGTGCATTACAGAAGATTAGTAGGAAACAAGAACTAGAGCATATATTTTTACTCAATTTCTTCAAACATGTCAGAGGCATTTTGACAACTCATTTTCAGGATGAGGCTCAAAAAGCAAATCTGTTATTCAACCTTAAAAAATCCTGCAGAATTTAACATCTCATTTTTTAAACCAATTAGAAAACTAAAACAAAAAATGTTGGGTAGGTGAGTTTACTGCTATGCCATATAACTCCCTCTGGCTATTTTTGAATCAAACTCCACAAATCTATTCATCTTCTGTGACAGGCGTATTTTTGCTACTCATTGCCTGAAAAGAAAGACTTACAATGTGAGTGTCTTCTGAACCTTAACTGTGCCACAGTACCACAATACACTCTGGCCCGTGCTGATTCCACAAAAGCAAAAATCAAATTTATCAAGCTTATATTACTAAGCCTAGGGCTCCACTGTACCCTGTCTTCAAAACAACATAAAATTGCACAACCTGTGTAAGTTATTTTGAGGTAACTTATTTCAAAACTTGGTACTGGCCACACAGCACCAAGATTCACAATAAGTGTCTATTTAAAATTTCCTGCTGTCCCTCTCACAACAAGGAGTAGTGGGAACAAAATACCACACTCAAAAACCCCCTGCTATTTTGAGGGCAGCGTTTGGCTGTGGGGTTTCTGTTTCAGGATACCCAAATAGAAAAGTCAGTGTAACCACAGCCTAAAGTTTAACACAAACTAAGCTACTACTTCTCCTTAATCCTTATACTCCGAGTGGAGCATAGGTCATTTTACAAGTCTTCTCAATTCCACTCTGTCTAGGGACAAAACTAGCTGACTCCAGGAGTACCCCAGGTGTTGTCCTTCAATCTCAGTAGACCTTCTCCACGTTGTCTGAGGTCTTCCTCTTTTGCATCATCCTTGTGGGTTCCATGTGAGAGCTTGAACTGTGCTGGATGATGGTTTTCTGAGGATGTGGCCTGCCATCCCCACTTTCTTCTCTTAATTTCAGTGTCAATTGGTTCATGTCTTGCTCTGTTCTAAAGCTCTTCATTTGTGAGGAAATCTTTCCATTTGATGTGAAAGATGTACCTCAGGTATCTGTTTCTGGATGTCTGTAGCTTGTGACTTGACTTTTTAGGACGCCAAGTCTTGCATCTATACAAGAGCCCACTTTTCACATGTGTTGAAGATCTGAAGTTTTGTTTTCACAGGTATTATTTGTGAACTCCACATGGGATTGAGAGTCTTGGATGCAGCCATTGCTTTCCCTATCCTGGCACTGATACCCTTGTCTGTTCCTCCATCTCTGCCCATAATACTCCCCAAGTAGATGACCTGCTCCACATCTTCAAGGTCATCCCCTCCCAGTGTGATGGTGAACTGATTGATCCTCATTGTCTTTCCCTCGTTAATGCTCAGTCCAGTCATTGTGGCAGTTTTGTCTAGTATTGTGACCTTTTCTTCCATGTTCCCTCCTTTCATACTGACATCAGCAGCAAAATCAATGCCCTCTGACAGTTTGAAAAAAAGTGTCCACTGAATGACCCATTGATGACCAACTGTTCTCCTACTCATAATACAGTCCATTGTGATCAAGAACAGGGAAGGTGACAATTGGCACTCGTCACATTCCTAAGCGTATGCTGAAGGATTCTGTCACGACATTGTGAACAGCTTGGCATGTCAAGGGTTCGTACACTGAACAGATCAGGTTAATAATTTTGGATGGGAAGCCATGATGTTGCAGCAGTTTCCACAAAGTGGCTCTATCAATGATGTCAAAGGCTTTTTCAAAAATACTATGAAGGTTATATACGGGGGAGTTCCAATCAAGTGACTGTTCTGTGATTATTCCGATAGCTGCTATTTGGTTGGTACAAGATCTCTTGCTTCAGAAGCCAGCCTGCACTTCCCTGAGCTATCTATCGATGTCTGTCTTCATTCTCTCCAAAAGAATCCTATTGAGAATCCTATTTTGCTGGGACAGACAGACAGACAGACAGTAACGTGATGCCCGCCCCTCCAGTTCTTCCATCCCTTCAGGTCGCCTTTCTTTGGAAGCTCCATCAGGTAGCCATGTTCCCAATCTTGAGGGATCTCTTCAGTGTCCCAAATAGACTGTATATTATGTTGACTGACATCTCACTACCTGCCTTGATGGCTTCTGTGGGGATGTTGTCTGGACTGGGTGCTTTTGCACTTTTCAGATGGGCAATGGCTTTTCTGATTTCTTCTTTTCTATGTCTGCTGCTGTTAATTGGAAGACATATAAGTGCAGGTGGTAACTCGTGAGGTTCCATGTGGGCTGAACAGTTCAGTAGCTCTTCAAAGTGTTCCTTCCATCTACTGAGATGCTCACTTGGGTTCATTAGCACATGCCCCCCCTTATCCTGCACTGGCTGATCACCGTACACCGTGACCCAGCTAGCTTCCATGTGATGTTATAGAGCTCATTCAAGTTTCTCTGTCCTGCAGCTTGTTCAGCTTGGTGTACAAGGTGTTCCACAAACTTCTTCTTGTCTTGTTTTACAGACTTTTTAACATCTTTGGCAGTTTCTGAATAAATTCTCTGAACTTACACCTGGGCTGCTCCTTTTTTCCCCTGATGCTGACTGCTGCTCTTCTGCCCTTTTGTTCCTTCACTTATCTCAGAGTTTCTGCTGTGATCCATTCTTTGTGACGCCTTGTCCTCTTTCCCAGTGTTTTATCGCAGGTTTCTTTCCAGGCTGTTTTGGTGTGTTCCCAAATTAGTTCCACAGTAGCATCTTTTGGGATGAGGTTAGTCAGAAATGCGTATCTGTTGGACAGCTCTACTTGGAAATCAGCTCTTGTCTATAAATCCTTCAGTTGTTCCCTGTTAAATCTCAATCCCGGCTTGGTCACTATTGTGGTGTACTTCTTGAGCTTGAACTTGAGTTTCATAGTAACCATATGGTAGTCTGAACCTACATCTGGCTCCTCTTTCAGCACAGACGTCCTGCATCCATCTTCTGAAAGAACTGCTGATACAGATGTGATCAATCTGGTTTCCTGATTGGAGGTCTGGTGAAACCCAAGTGATTTTATGGATTCTTTTGTGTGGAAAAAACCCTCCACCTACCACCAATCCACTGAAGGAACAAAAGTCGCTTAACTGCTTTTCATTGTCATTCATGTTGCCTAGCCCTTCTTCCCCCATGCCTATTCTCTGCCTGTATTTATGCTTCTGAGTTTTGCATTGAAGTCACCCATCAAAGTCAACATATCCTCCTCTGCTTTCTGGTTCACCACACTATATAGTTTCTCTTAGAAGTCTGTTTTACATTCTTTAGCTGCTTCATGGGTTGTTGTATAACATTGCACAATCAGTATGTTCCACACTTAGGTGTAGAATCTGGCTGTGATTATGCGTGATGATGCGACTGGCTTTTCCACTAAAGCACCAGATGCCTCTGTTGATAACCTCAAACCCATGCCTTCTGTGCGTGGTGCGCCCTCTTCTTCATGTCTTGAGTTCATGAGGTTTTCACCTGTTGCCAGCCGTGGCTGCCCAGATTGTCCCCATCTTGTCTCACACAAGCCCAAAACTGCAAGCTTGTATTGTTTCATCTCCACTGCAGTCTGTGCTGTCTTCCCCTCTTGATACATAGTCCAAACATTCCACATACCAAACTGAGTGATTGACTTGGGTGAGAGAATCATCTGCAGGGCAGCTTCCTTTTGGCTTTCCCTACTATGCTTCATACGCAATCCAAACAGATTGCCAACACCTCCCAAGACTTGTGTAGTGGTAGGGTTCTTCGTAGATGTTTCTGTAACTTGTGTGTGTGTGTGTGTGTGTGTGTGTGTGTGTGTGTGTGTGTGTGTGTGTGTGTGTGTGTGTGTGTTTTACCAATATTGTTGTTAATCCTAAACCAACCCCTTTTACACTGGGGAGAGGCAATCCAAATTTATCTGGTCTCTACCCTTTTGACATGTCCAGCTTGGATGATCCTTCGAGGAGCTGTAGCTCCCACTGGCATAGCTCTCCAGGTCTTTGAGACACACAAGCCACCTCACCACAACATTTTTCTCAAGTTAACACACTTGAGGAAAAAACGCACAAGTCTCAGATTATAATGCTTTCCCAAGAGTCAAATTTTATTTAAAAATAGGAGGTTAATAATATAATAGATTCTCGAAAGCTGCATTCCTCTATAGTAGTTTGCTACAAAGCTCATATGTACAGATTAGAACATATTAAATAGCACTTTAACAGATATAGTCCAAAAACCTTTCCTGTTGAAGAGCTGAGATTAATAAAAAAAAATCACGTCCTGCATGGGTGGCCTAGGTGCATTTGATCCAAGAAGCGGGAAACTAATCTATACTGTTTTTTCTTCTTAGATTCACAAATGAACTCCAAAGACAGCCCTTGGGCTTCTGAAAACCATTGTGCACATGCTGAGAGAAATAAACTGCTCAATGGTCCTAGAAGTTAAAGATCATTTCAAATTACACCTTTAATAAAATTTGGAAGCTAAATATTCCCTTCACTCTGAAATCAGTATCTCTCTCTGCCCAAAAACAATTTCATAAAGAGTTCCCAAATAAGATTTTTAAGATTGAAGATTGTCATTAACTACATTTTTACGTATAAAATTTCTAACCTTAACAGCTTTAAATAAAAATTAAATTTAGTTAAGATGCATAGATGAAGCATTTAAAAATCCATATGGAAACAAAGCTATTTCTTTGATGCAGGCTCCTTTTTCCTACAGTACCTCTCAGGTAAGCTTACTTTCATTTGTATTTGGTAACTGAATGCTTCCCTAAACCAGAATGTTATGTAAATAAAAATAAGTTCACTTTGGTAGCCTCACTGCTAAATACTGTAAATTCATTAGAATTTTGTAAAAGGTCTTCATAGGCCAGGATCATTTGGAATCAAAAACTAATAGCACAAAGCTGCCGACTAATAGCAAATGTCTACAAATATATACAACAATCTGCTGAGTAAGCTGCTGCAATCGGGAACAGCTTAGCATCTTATACTGCATGCAGTTAAGGTTCCTGAAGTACAACTGTCATAAGAACCTGCTACAAAAGAAAAACAATTTTCAAAGCTGGACATAGCCCTACTTTATTGTGGTGGCTATGTCAACTAGACGATGACTGATACAGAGTACGTTTAAGCCATTTTTTCTTCTGGAAACAGCTGTAAAAGAATGACAATGTTGGCTGGTGGAACCACACAAATCTGCTCTCCACTACAGAGCAGTTTATCCAGAATAGTCCCAACAAAAGAATGCTCTACTTTTAAACAAGCCATCAGACAACTGGCTGAAGACTGGGTTTTTTAAATTTTACTTTCAAACAGTGAATAAGGGCACAGAAAGGATTACTGCTGGTGGAATGCACAACTGCAGTATTTTTCACAGTGGATACAACATGCATTTTATACATACACGAGTAGCTTGAGTGTTTTTTAAAATACGAACTTCGGGAACCATCTCAATATTAGTTGATTACTGCACCCTCATCAGGACTGTTCTTCTAGTATAAATAATGGGGTGCCTGTTGTGACAGACAATATCAGGGTACCAAACATGAATGACTATCACACAAATGACATACCCTTAGAAATACCCCCAAAAAGGATGGAAAAAAAAAATCAGACATATCCCTTTACCCAGAGTTCTATGTTCCCTGCCTTGAATAACCAGTGTTTCCCAAGCATGTGCATGTATTTTGGGGAATATATTTAATTAACCCCACCTCTCTGTAGATGCTACTGCACTGAGACCATCTGCCAAAATTCCCAATGTGCCTTAAGTCAGCCATAAGGCCCTTGTTTCAATAGTAATCACCCTTCATTCTTCCATGCTATTATATTGTGTTACCTTTCAAACAAGTTAAAAATAAAAAAGGAGACGGTGTTCATTAAATGCAAACTGTAAGACTATGCAAAAATGCATCCAGTTACATATCAACTGAGCCAGCAGACTGAGGGTCTCCTGTCTACTGCAGCCTTCATCTGCCTTCACAGACATTGTAGCATTACTCTTGCTATCCTCTGCTTGTTCTGCCATTGAGGACTTTTAGGATGGTTCTTTGCCCCCTTGACCTTGCCATCATGGATGACCCTGCTGGGAGTACAAAAGACTCCCTACGGCATTGCTCTGGGGTTCATTGGAACACACGAGCCCACTCACCACGACAAGGTGATGATCTGGACTCACAAATAGGAGTGAGAGTGACAGGAAGGCGTCCTACTCGTTATTCAGCGACTGCCGAGAGAGGAGCCAGCAGATTGCCAGCTTTGGCTTTCATGTAAAGATAAGAGATTCTCAAAAGGGCACGAGGGAAGCAGTTGCACTATTAACTCGGCATTCTGTGCAGACATCGTTGCCCAACCTTAGAGGATGTCACTAATGTATGAGAAAATTATACAACCCTGGAACCAGTGCATCACTCCCATCACCTGTGCTCATCTAACCTTCACCTTTCCACCCCCTCCTGTGCTGTCTACTAATGCAGGTGAACAAAGATGCTCACATAGAAAGGCTCAGACAGCAGTTTTCCATTCCAAACTTGTCTTTACTGTCCCCTAGGATATTAGCTCCATGAAGAAAGCACAGATAATACCAAAAAGCCACCCACAAAGAAGCCCCCAACTGCAGCAAAGGAATACAGGGAAGACAAGCCACAAATGGAATCTATAAGTACAGGGGGGAAAACCAGAGCAAAAGGGAAACAAAAAAAGACCAAATTTCAAAAAAACCCAACCAGATGGAGAAAAGAACAGATCTGTGATAAGACAGTGGTGTGAAACAATATCGAGTTTAAAGTACTTAAGGGTCTGGAAACTACTGGCAGAATAGGAAGAGAAAAGGGGTGTCTACACCAACACAGAATAAAGAAATTCTATCTAAAACAGTCACATCATGCTCATCCCCGTGGTATTCAAATATGCCCTAGGAAATAAATAAAGCTGCTGTGCTGCTTCATGTTCTTCCCATCCCACTCCACCACCATCCGAGTTGCAGGATTTCGGTTGTTTCTGCATTTTCTAAATACGTGGTGATCTGGGGGAAATGACAGATTTTACAACATTTGTTCTAAATAAATATTCACAACATACGATAATTGCAAAGATTAGTGCATTTCCTTTGTCACTATGAACCCTTATCCTTATTGCTAACAGTTCCAATATTTGCAATGAGTAGAGTTTTTGTGATGATTTTGATCTCCAACTATATTTGCCAAAACTTAAGTCCAGCTCAGAGGACTTTTAATTTTATCCTTTGAGAAAGAATCAAACATAGGTTGCTAAAATGTACAGTAAATACCACTGAAATTCTGAGCCTCAACATTACAGGAGGTTACAGGGAGGAGAGGTGAGGAGATGACATAGTGACCAGAAGAGCTTGCATACAGGAAAGAGGACAAAGGAGTAAAGTTACTTTAACAGTACAGTTAAACCAATCAGAAATTGCATGTGAAGGTTGACATTCCATCTTGAGTTTCTTTGAGCTCTGCTCCCTTAGTTTATGCTGCACATAGCTCCCATCATACATAACTGATGGTTAAGGGCACCACGTAAGTGGTTCTGTAGCACCAGCTTCATTAATACTTCAAATGTCTAGTGTTGGTTGCTGTTTACTGAAACCATTTGCTCTCTTTCCACCAGAATCCCCTCTCCAAATGATGGCTACAGATCAGCCCAAAAGGATGAGAATCATTAACGGTAACAGATTTTCAGACTGTTTATGTATCTCTGTTGAAGTCTGGTGTAAAATGCTGTGTATAATATGCTGAAAAAATTATGTACAATTCTTGAATACTCCACACCATACTCTGGAAACAAGGCTGTCACTGGAGTTTAGAAAAGCAGACCTTATTCAATCATAAGAAAATGAAAAGGTTTCAAATACTTTGTTATCCAAAATACTCACTAAATCAGTCTAACCTTCCAGATGTCGTCTATTCACAAAGGATATTCAGGTAAAATCTTTTTAAAAAAACAGTCACTGGGGCCACCAAATATACAAGGTACAAGTTTTAAAGTTTCTAATATCCTCATTTGACTATTAACATTTGCATCTGTGCTTTGTAGTCACAGCACGGTTGAGTGCAAAGAAAGCAACTTATTTCTTCAAAAGCCAAAGCCTTGTCTACTACCCTGGGATCAGCATCACTATAATATTGCACACAACAATTTAAGGAACTTGCAGAGATCACTTCCAGCTGGTTTGCATAATTAGGAAGATGGACAAATGAGAATGTAGGGAGAATTTAAACAAAGCCTTATGAAGCCAAAAGCTGACCGAAAATTTATTTAAATCTAAATCATGACTGTTCTGGGTGGACTTTTTCACATGTTCATCCTAAAACTTAAAGGGTTAGCAATAAGTTGGGGTGGAGAGTGGGGGGGGGGGGCGGGGCGTGCAGAATCCCAGTAATACTCAAACTTTTTCCCCCTCCTTTTCAGGTTGTTTACTTTTGGTGGGGTTTCCAAAAGCCTGCAGTATTGGCTCAACTCTGTTTCCACCAGAGTCAATGGTAAGACATCCATTAATTCCTGCTTTCACTGAAGTCAAAGTCTAGCATTCTGCCCTTCTGGAAAATCCCACCATGTGTTTCATCAATGGCTAGCAGCTCTTCCTCTCTCTCTCTCTCATGTTAGTATGGGCACAGTGCTCAGATAGAGCTCTAAGAGTTCAACTGCCCACTTCCTTAGCACCTACAAAAACATCTTTAATCAGTAACAGAAGCCACAAAAACTGAAACCTAAAGAGGTAACAGGTAACAGGCAAATACACAGAAAAAGGGAGGCATAGGTTAGACAGGCTTGTCATTTCCAAACACCAGTGGGAGAACAGAAAAGCCTCACAAGTGCATAAAGAATTTATGAAATGCTACTTTGAGTGTCTTTTTAACTGGAGTAAAGAGGAACTATTGCAGTGGTAAGTTCTGCTTCTCACCATTATTAAGCAACTGTGGAGGCAGAGTGATCATTTTTCCCTTCCCTCTGCCATCTCATGTATTTGTAGTAGAGAGTATAGATAAACTACAACTGATACTGATGTGTTCTGAAGAGCTCTCAGTTCAGTCCTCCACAGCTACTAGTGTGTTTTAAAAGCATCAGAACAAAAAATGTTCTCCAAAAAAAGACTTAAAACAGGGGGGCATGTATGGACTCTTTCAATGAAAATACAGAAAAGAGTCAGCTCACCCATCCACCCCATCGTGAAACTGGTTTATAGATTTGTTTTTTTAAATGAATGAACTTTAATAAGGAAACCTAAAATACATTAAGTTCTTTCCTTTTTAAATATTTAGACTTCTTAATTGGATAAGAAAGGAGACTTGTTTACTGTACAGTTACAAATTGGAACATTCAGAGCCATTCTAAGCAGTATCCAAAGTCATCTTTGTATATGAAGAACAGCCGTTTTATATGCCTGTGACTCATTAGCCCTTAGCTACACAGCTCCATTTCATAATTGGAATACTGTATTTAAGATCTTGCAACAAAGAATGCAGAGCCCTCATCAGTATTTCCACTGCTGGCCCAGGGAAACCAGATGTATGGAAACTATGTAGTGTGTATGTATGTGTGTAGCAGCCTTCCGATAGCTTCAGCGAACATTCAACGCTGTCGGTGAGTTTGAAAATAAGAAAAAACCATCGACCGTTGATTGTACCTTGAGGTTTATCACAGACACGTTGCCAAATGGAAAACTTGAGCCTTCAAATATTACATTGGTTGTTAACAGGTGATGATTTTTACATTGTGAACAAAGGCTAACTGAGATCCTGAATGCTCCCTCCTCCCCAAACACAGCCCATTAGGAGTGCCTGTGTATTTTTTTTTTTAAAGGAGGTCTTCAGTTTTCAACATTCAAGAGTAACAATTCCTAATTTCTTTTTAGCAAACTAAGATTTCAACCAAAGAAAGCCTGAGTGGAAAATTTTACATGTAGCCAATATAGAAGCAGTAATGTGTCCACAACTGAATAGTAAAATTTGGAACAAAATTTGACAATGTGCTCATAGCAATGTGATGTGAACTAGTTCAGAATGCAAACCTACTTCTCAGCTGAGCAGGCAACTTGAGCTATGCTGCAAAGGCCTTGGAATGTCATTTAATTTGCTCTTGTGAACCTACTTCTCCTAATCCTCACCAACTGCTCACCAGGAGTATTACCCAGGAATACTGAATTCCATATTACTAAACCCAGCTGTTCCCCTACATCACATTGTCAAAGGACAATTGGGCGGGGAAGAAACCTTAACTCCTTTCATAGAATAGTTAAACGTAAATTCATATCAGTAAACTACCAGAAACAGGGCATCCTGTCCAGACCTGCTTGGAATATCAGATATAATGTTGTGCTCACAAAGTGCTTTAGAGAAGAGAAAGATAGGTGGAGGGTAGTTTTTGCACCAGTTATGGAATCCAAAAGAGATTACTTCGATTAAAAATTAATTGTTATACCATCAACCTTAAAATAAATGCAGTGTGCTTAGCCTTGCAGGCTCTGTCCTACCGGACTTCGCAAATGGAAAGCCAACAAAAATTAAAATAGTTTTTTTTTTTACTGCCCCTTCCCTTCTTTGCAAACAAAACCGTTAAAACTGAAACAGGCCAGGAATTATGGAGCAAATTCTAAAGGATGTTTGTATTTGCTTCTGAATATTCTAAATCTGTGTAAATTGCTGCTCCAGAGGTAGCCAATATGCAGAATTCTCACCAAAAAGTGAACCATTATTTTTAGCAGCCATGAAGTTTCAGGCTCTCATGGCATTAAGACAGCTCCATATTCTTTCTACCTTTAAGTATGAAGTCTCTGAAAATGTATTTTACACCAAAATTCTGGTAGAGACAGAAGCCCAAATTTGTCAGCAAAAGCATTATGTGCCTTTCCTAAGTAAGCCTTTTAACACTTCCATGAGTAAACTTAGGCATCATCACACTCTTTTCCAAAAGCACATTAGTCATTCCTCTTTAATTTGTTTAGAAATATAGTTAACTGACCTACAGCTGACAATTAAGGGCAGAGCTACACATAAAGAGGATGATAGTGTACTAGTGTCAGAGGAAGTGTGATTTTCATGAGATTTCTACATTATCTACTCTGGGGATTTTGCCAGTTCTATCACCACAAGAAGTGCTTTTGCCATTATAGCTCAGGGGAATGGGAACAAGCTATGCCAACACAAGCACTTTTGCCAGTATACAATGTGTCTACATCAGGAAAGTTGCTCAATAGCTATACTAGCAAGCATATCTAATACAGACTAGACCCAAATGCATCTTTAGCTGGGCAGAAGCTGGGACTTCTGAAATGATTAGATTGAAAAGTGAAACTGTGAACTTTTACAGAGTAGATGGCATATACAAATACATTTGTGATCACCCCAGACTTTTTAGTAGTCAGAAAACGAAGAGACAATTGGTGGAATTTTAAAAAACCCTCATAGTCCTTACAAGCTCAGATTTCATTTAAAGTCAAGTGGATTCAAGCACCGGAATTACTCAGGGGGGTTTTTGAAGTCCCACCTTATGTTCTTACATGCAACAGACCAAATACTTAAAAGTACATGCCTGATTTTCAAACCTTATGAGAATTCAAAGGCAGATGCTTGGAACAGTCAATAAAAATGGTTGTGAAAAACTATTTTTCTGTTATCCACACAAAGATACATTACTCCATTTTGTACTAACTTTAGAATTAGTCTATTGTTCTATCTTCTCCAGCTACACGTACTGTACACACGGTACCAAGGTAATAAGATCTCTGCTGGAATAACATGCATGTTTCCTGAGAGACTGAAGAGAAGATAAGTGAGATAACGTTTCTTATTGGACCTGTTCTTTTGGTGGGAAGAGACAAGCCTTCTAGCTCCCTAGAACTACGGTTACCACCTCTGATTGAAGCTATTCTTCTTCCCTCTCAACATGACAAATGTCTTTCCCCACCTCAAATAACCTATTAAAATCTCCAGGATTGATTTCAAACAGCCACTAGAAGAATGATGCTGACGCAGGCCAATCACGGAGGATTGGCAATCCTATGCACAACTCCTCTTCAGGTCTGGAGAAGGTACCAGTGTTTGCAGTAAATACAAGTTGGGACAGTACTGATGTGTTATGAAGTACTCTGTGTTGGGGGGGCGGGGAAGAGGACTGGACTGGACATGAAGAAAAATGCTACTGGCACAGCTTAAGCATCTAATGGCTGCACTCAACATTCATTGCTGTCGGTGGGTTTTAGTTTGTATCAACTCACTGATCAATGAATGCAAACTGCGGACCAGATAGCTAAGAGACTGAAAATTCAATCAAGTGTTTTGTGCCAAGAAAAGATGGCTCATATTTTCTGTTCACTAAGGGCTACAGTTTGGATTAGTGCAGGAGTGGCCAAATTTATTGAACCTACAATCCATGCACAAAAATCCTAATAAGTTCCAAGAGCTGCAAAAGATTTACAACCTGCCCCACGAGGCAGCGCCTGTTGAGTTGGGGGGCTTTTACCCCAATGCTCCAGCTCAGCTAAAGAAAGCCCCTAGGCACCACTCCATGCAAGGAAGAAGTCTTCAGTCCCAAGCTCCCGCAGAGCAGAAACTCCAAGATCTCCCTACCCAGTCTTTTAGATGGAAAATGAGGGTACATGGGGAGGGAGTGGGCTCTGTGAGCCACATGTTAACTGTAAGAGCTGCACAGGGCTCAGGAGTCAGTTTGGCCACAGCTGGATTACTGTATTTTTAAAGCTGTGTTTAGTGTAACTGTCAAGGATGGATCATGATTCCTGGTTCTACCACTGGCTCACTGAGCATCATCAAGATAAGCCACTTAGGCTCCTCTGTTTCTCTGCATGATATTAATCACTAAGTCACTACATGGATACAAAACTGGCATCTGTATTGGCAAAAATAATCCAGAGATGTGCACATTTAAAGGGTTCTAGATATGAAATCAACAGTATTGCCATTGTTACCTCTGTGCTGCCTTCAGAACAGAATCAGCGGATAGTGGCAGCTGGTGGCTAGGCACCCAGCTCAGAAGGCAGCACCCCACGAGCAGCAGTGCAGAAATAAAGGTGGTAATATACCTTGCCACCATTACTGCTGCTTGTGCTGAATGAAGTGCTCTAGAATAGCGGTCAGCAACCAAAATAGCAAAAAGCCTTTTTTATTTGGTCAAAACTCATTAATTTGAGAGCCTTAATAAGAAATATCAAACCATATTTTTGTAATCCTTATTTTTAAGAACAGCACACACAAAAAGATTTGTAATGTGATACATGTTTACTGCAGGACATTCATACTTTTTATATATGTTCTGTTTTTTGACAATTTCATGTGTGTTTGTACTACTATTTTCCTGACTTGCACACCCGAGCCCACTTTAATTATGCCAATTTTACTTATGTTTAATTTCAGTTCTTCCATAAAATGTGTGCTACAGTACACAGAAGGAACGCTGCAAGCTTCTTTTTCCTTTCCAAAATCAAGACTTTATTAGCAACATGATCAAAATATGGATACAGTAACATACCCCACAATACACTGCACATATTAAGGGGGAGTTATCCAACATTTCATGATCACGTATTATTTGCTATTTAAATATGAGTTGCTCTTTGTTGGCTTTTAGATGTTCACCATTTATCAAAAATAATCAGGAGCGTCTCTCTTTTTACTTGCAATTATAGCTTCAGGAGCTGTAAGGTCCTTAAAGAACTTCATGCAGCTCTGGAGCCAGAGGTTGTAGACCCTTATTCTAGGAGAACACAGAATCTACTTCTGAAAGCTTCTAAGGTGTGCCACTGTAGCCATCTAATAAACAGAGGCTTGGCAGCCTTTTTTTATTTTTTAAATGTATGAAAGATTTTGCAGGCTAAAGATTTTTCTGCATTGGTATTTTGCATTAAATGTTTTAAGGGTTGTCTTGAACAAGAGTATGCCAGAGATGGGAACAATTTGTTATGTTTCATTGGTTTGGGGGATGGGTAATTGTATTTATTTTAAATGATCTTTTGCAAGTGGGCAGAAGAGTCTGGAAAACAATTCTTGTACTTATGTTTGTTTTGAGGAAATCAAGGTGTGTTAACTCTTAGTACAGCTTTGCTCTCCTGAGAGGTGTGAGACTGCTCTTCCCCCATACAACCTTATCCTCCAAAAATACTGAAACCAGGATGACAACCTTGGAAGATTAAAAGATCAGAATGCATGTTTGACAAGAAATTAAAGGGATGCTTAGTCAAGGCATTTAATATAAGATTTAGGTCCCAAGAGGGTGAACTCATTGGTGGAGAGATGAAAAATCAAGACAGCTCCAAGAAACTATGTCTGCCTAAGACAACAACCCTGCAGTCATCCATGAGCTGGAAATATCTACTGGTTTTATTTTAGAGTGTCTTCAATTTTGGCCATACTAAGGCTTTATTATAAGAACTCCAAACAAGAGGTGTTCCCTTGCCATCATGAGATTCATCTATACAAATGACTTCACATTATGCCTCATCTACAGACCTGACCCTTGAACATGCTCTGTTTACAAAATGGCCCTTGAATGTGCTCTGTTTACAAAATACTCTCTCAGGAATGAAGACAAAGCAAACAGCTAAATGTCCTATTAAAACTGACACCTCTAATATGCTGTAGCTAGATTAATTACTCTGAGTTTATATACAGAATTTGATCCTTGAGAATAGATTCTACTCCATGCCACGTTGCCTCCTCAATTGGTGCAAGAGAACCAGGATCTCTGGATTAGTCCAGGTTACTCCAATTCATTTCTGCCTTTTTTCTTTTATTTAACTGCCCTGGAGAATGTCATGAACAAAACAAACATCAGTCTTTTTGTCATGAGAGAACATGCATAATCATAGCTACAGCCTATCTCCATCTGGAAAAAAGCTTTCCCTTCTTTTGCTGAAGGCAATTTCTGTGATTCCCAAGAGGAAAGGATAAGGAGATGAACAATGAAGAACCTGAACTTCTGCTTAAAGACCCTGCAATGTACATTCCACCTCCCTTTGCTTACCTAACCACCTTCTACGAAGCTTATTACCCACTTATTTTTAATGTTTGAGAAAACAAGACACCCATAGTATGATCTCATAAAATTTAAGCTCCACCTCCTCCAACATTGTCTGCCACCAGAGCCACCACTGCAGGCTGGGTTATGTACCCTGGAGAACATTGATGAGGCACAGAATTCAAACAGTTGAAGCAAACTGAACACGTGACAGATAGGTCTTGCCATGTCTGACTTGAAGTCTAGATCTTGCTTATGGATGCAAAAACTTAGATCTTGAACTTTGTCTCAGCACAAGCAAACTTGCATACTAGAGAACTTACATTGCGATACCGGTCAAACCTGGAACCTCTCACAGTCAGACTTGGCGGGGCAAGACACATTCTGTGTGTGCACACAGACAGTGTCAGATCTTCAGCATCAAGCAATCTGACTGAGAAAATTCAGGTCTTCCTTCAATTGCTTTTTACATATAAAAGCAGCATTGGGTGTTTCAGCCATGCCTCCAGAATGAACAGAAATACTAAGCACACTGTGTTCTCAAGCTGTCATCCACATGCAAAGGAGTGTTTGCCGTGGACCCCTGCAGACACCACTCCTGAGGCTGCCCCAGAGATTTGTGAATTCACAAAACTGAGTCAGGTCTGGGCACTTCACTACACAGTGCCTGGAGTGACACCATCCACCCTGCTCATTCTGGCTGATGCATCTGTTCTCAGTGGACTCCCCATGTTTCATGACAATATGGTTGAGGATGTGGGTGCCTTTTCATGTTGATTAAGACCACTATGATATCTTGCAACACTTTCACAGGTACATCTTGGCTTACCAGAGCTGTTAGCTTTCAGGACGTAACTGATTACATTGTGACCTTCAACACAATATCAACTGATACAGGTCTACTTCTCCAGAACATCTGAATGAAACGGTTTGCTGCGTGGGCTCAAATTCCAAGAAATAATGGTTCGATGCTAACAAGAAAGGGTGTCAAATCTCCGGCTTTCAACCCTGTGTGCACTCTACTCTCACAGGGTTCCCTCCAGGTCCTGCACAGGGTAGAAGGAGAGCACATTCCATGTCCTAAGATATCAGCTGACGAGACCCCACAAACTGCTGTGCTATAGAAATAAATAAGATGTGAAAGGCTCACACTTGTGATGATCATCTTTAAGTAGGCTCCTTGAACTTTATAGACATTTCCTAAGCTCCTGCTCAAGGGAAAGATAAGGGAAGCCTTCACACAGAGCACACATATTGCTCCACTGAATACCATAACAAACAGGGTAATGTTACATTTCCAATGCCTTGACTACAGTCAACAAGACAATAAGAGCTGACTAACTCATGGAAGAAGGTAGGAAAGAGTTCAGAAATTATGGACCAGCTATCTTATCAGAAGAGATGTCTCTAGGAAGCTTGCCACAGAGCTCCTAAGGCTAAGCAACAGCCCAGCAATTCGTGGAATCTAAATGGCCAAACAATAATATGAATATTCCTTTCTTGGTTTTGTTTTCATGCTGATCTTAGCAGAAGGTCTCAAACCTTCTTGCAGATGCTGGTGACTCTATGGTATTGCTTGGCGTTCACAAGTGCAGACACTTTCAGCCTGGCTTTATTGGAAAGTGTCACGTGGTAAAAGGCTTTGCCAACCTGCCAGTGTAAACGGTGCATAATAATTTACAGCTGTTCATATTACCATTTTATTTGCTAGAACATGAATGACCATCTTGAAATGGACTGGCATTCCCATTGTGCTTACTTATAAATAGTTTTCTATCAAGGATAGCTAGTTTACAGATGGATGTTTTACAGGATTAGAACTAGGTGAAATCTAGTCCCCTAGTAACATATTAGTAAAGGATGGGCACTTGTCTTATCTACAATCTGTTAAGTCTGCTTGAACCTGAAGGTCCTGCAACCTTATAGAATCATTTGTCTAAACATGGATGAGAAGACTTTCACAATCCCTCTCCACACCCCTCTAAAGAATCCTGGCCATTCTGTCCTTTCAGATCTTAAAACACAAGTCAAAACATAGTCCTATTCCATACCCACAAAACCCCCCTGAAATGGCCTGTTTCTCAGGCAACAGAAGGGAAGGCTCTGCTCTTTTTAAAAGGCACATACTGTCGTTACCTTTGGCTGGAACTTTTCTAATGCAAAATACTTCAAGGGGGGCAAGAGACCAGAAAGTACAGCTGGATTGCTTTAAAGATCTTTTTTCAAAGGCTTGTACCAGAATTTAGAATCTTTAGCTCTGAACTAGCAAATACTTATACATGAATATCCTCATTGAACTCAATGGGACTGCTCCAGTGTGAAGATAAGCACAGATGGAACGGTGCAGAAGTGGAACTCTAAAGGGCTTTCTTTCCCCAGGGCTTGGGCACTGAAGGGCCCTGCTCATTCAGTGCAACTACAGGTTGAACCCCTCTAGTCCAGCACCCTCAGGACCTGACTGGTGCCAAAAGAGCGAATTTGGCAGACCACGGGAAGTCAATATTGTCCAGCAGCATTACCAACACTTGCACTGAAAGCCATTTAAGCAAGCAACTGCACATATGTTTCTGAAAGTTAGGCAGCAGAAGCATATCTTAAATACTCAAGCCACCAAAAATACTTATAGATAAAATATTCTCCACAGCTACATCACTATGTGAAAACTTCTTCAGAGATTCGAATGATCTCAAGGGTGCAGCCAGGTTCAACCTCTCTACACAGTGAGGGCAAGGAGACAGAGTGTCTATGGACTTTGCACCTCTGAGTTTAGCTGGTTGCCCCTGAACCTTATTTGAACATCATCTTCTAAATAAACTTCCAGTTAATTGTTTACCTATTTTGAGAATTCCATGCAGAGTTTCCAACAAATTAAATAC
The DNA here is from genome assembly GCF_033958435.1 of Carettochelys insculpta. Classification (NCBI taxonomy): domain Eukaryota; kingdom Metazoa; phylum Chordata; order Testudines; family Carettochelyidae; genus Carettochelys; species Carettochelys insculpta. The sequence goes on from NC_134157.1 coordinate 23,363,304, forward strand.
ACTGCCTTAAAGCAGGAGAAATCTTTGCCGCCTCTGTTTAGAATTCGTTGTTTAGAATTAGTTATTTAAAATTTGCATGTACAAACTCCTGTCTCTGATAAGGACCTACTGCCACCTAGTGGAATACTTACATTATCCTCAGATATAGTAATTACCACTAGATGGAGACTAAAAATAAGCCATTCCTAGTAAAGTAATGGATTTTCAAAAGTGCTAAAGCTAAGATTTCCAAAGTAGCAGATTGAGCACCAACTTTCTTCAGCTCCTTGACTTGGAGACTGTCTGTACAGAAGACCTTGTGTAAGGATTTTGCTGATATAGTTAAGCCAGCAAATACTAATCAAAGGGTAGATACAGTTATAGTGGCATAGCAGTATTTTGGTCCAGACCAAGTTAACACTACACTACGTTTTTTTCTTTTTTCCAGCACAGCTGTGTCAGTTTTTAAAAAATGAACATAACTGCCATGGCTATGGTGGCAAAACTTAGTACTGAGCAGACTTAGAGCATTTTTCTTGGGGGTGGGAGGAGAGGCAGGGGGGAGAATAAGACTTCTTTCTGAAAATGGAATGCCCTGCTCCTTAAAAATGAACAATTTTTATACTGCAAAACTTTTACACTGAAGTACTGTTTCATTTCATGGGCAACCACCAAACAAAAAATGGAAGTTGCCAATGACAAAGTGCAGCTTGATCATATGGGGTAAAAGACAGACAGTTACTTACTGCCCACAGAATTCAAAGTAGTACAGGAGAGGAGGAACCCATCTGTTCAACATCTGTAGCTAATAATAAAATAAATGGTTTAGGCACTTGAATTTTTTTTAAATTAGAAACTGCAATCTCTAATTTTGAATGTTAAAATAAATTCATGTTAACATGCATATAATTATCCCTCCCTTCCCTTTTTTCATCACTGGACATTTGCATCTAATTTTAATAGTGCTATATATGAGAAAAATTCTAAAATAAATTTTCTCCCTCTAAACCCCCCTAAAATTCCAAATTATTGAAATATTACACAAGCATATGCTGCCAAGTTGCATATGCATGCATGCATGGCATAAAATACCATAACATTAACTTTGACTATGTCTAGATTGCCAAGAATGGTCGGCAAAAGATACATGCAAATTCATTGTGCAATTTGCATATCTTTTGCCTACAGTTCTGTCAGGAGAGGCTTTTCTGAAACTGGTCTGTCCACATGGGCCAAATGTTGGAAAAAACCCTCTGTTGATATATCCCTTCTTCCTCATGGAATGAGGCGTACAGGGATGACGACACAAATGTTCCTGACCAGCAGATCTGTTCCAACAGGTCTACAATCTGGACACACACACAGTCAACAAAATTTCAGTCGACAGAAGCCTGCAGTCTAGACGTAGCCTTTATTATTTCCACACTTTTGAGTGCTTTTTTATGCAACCTGAGCATTCTCAGAATACAGCTTTTTGGATGGAATTTCCTAGAAGTCAGTTTTATTTTTTCGTTTTAAAAAAAATTTAGGCTACATCTACTCTTACTGGAACATTGATGCAGTTGTCATCGATCTTCCAGGGTTTGATTTAGTGTGCCTAGTTAGGCTGCACTAAATCAAGCCACCAGGGCTCCACTGGTAGCCCTGTTACTCCTCACAAGAAGTAAGGGAAGTAGACCGGATACTTTCTCCCATCTACCTCTTGCTATGGGGACAACTCAAATCCATTTCTGATAGCTAGAGCTGCGCATCTTTAATCAATTTTTCTTTATAGCATAGACCTAGCCCAAGTCACTTTCACGTGAAAGGGGAGCATCACAAGACTGCAAGGACTGGGGTTCAATTAAAACCCTAAGTATTACAAGATTTGCATAAATTCTGAGAAATGACAAAACTACTAAAACTCCTGCTTCTGTGAATTTCAGGAAGTCCTTAGGAATTAAGTTTGCCCTTCTGAAAACTTGAGTTGTACAGAGCAGTCTTAAACCTTACAAAATGTAGCAGCCCACCCTACCCATTTCACCCCCTCTGTATGCGACACCTGCCTGCACAATATTAACTGTACACTTCGAATTAACTGAAAAAAAGTAAAAATGGGTTTACTACACATTCAGCACAGTCATAGGCAAACCAAATGTTGCCAATATAAACCAATCAATTGTGGCTATTTCACTGCGAGCTTAATTTCATACAGTAAAAAGTGCTGCTGGGGTAGATGCATTCAAAGAAAACCAAACAATTCTCTTGCATGGAGAGAAGTGTTTTACTCTCTTTACTGATAAGATACAACTGAACCAGTTTTACTCACAGTTTAAAAAAACAACAACCACAAAATGGAAAAAAAAAAACCCAACAAAAACAAAAAACTTGCCTTTGGGTGAGACCAAAACTGGAGAATTTCAGCAAGTTATGAGCCTGTGGAAACAGGTTGGGTGAAAACCGTTCTGCCACTGTAAGTGCTACAGCAGCCAATACCACTCTCCCTAGAAAAATCCCCACACTACCATGTGGGGACACTAGCACTCCAGTCAGAATTTTTATTTAAAATCAATTTTATTTTTTGTTCCATACCCTAGAAGAGGACTGCTATCTACCATACCCAAACGCGCTATTGTTTGCAGATCTGCTTGTTAAAACATTCATTTCTCTAGCCAGACAGCAGGCATTAGAAAACCATCACACAACCATCTCCACAAACAACTGTTTTCACCTGTTTGCAAAGAATTCCTAAACTCCAGGCTCCCTCAGCTTTAAATTCTCCATATTTACCTCTGAAATGAATCACTACCAGAAACAGAAGAAAGGGTCAAGATGATGAGATCGAAACAGGGTCTGGAGGCCCTTCAAAAGGATCCTTATCAGAAGAGAGATGCCCTTAAGAACACTGCACAATGCAGCTCACCCCCACCCCCGTCCCATTTGATTAGCAGCTACACCAGAAGCACTCTCCCTCCGGCACAAGGAAGCTGTGTGCTTGAAACAGATAGAGAAGAATATTATGCCATTGGGAAGAATATTATGCAATTGGGAGAGGAAGCTAGACTCACTTCTTTCACTATGTTAGAAAAGCGAACCCAAAGAGATGAGTCTAACCCCAACCAGGACCCCTAACTTTGGCATAATTCACATCTAGAAAGACCAATCTGCCAGAAATAGGCTCAGTTGTGATCATAGATCAGATAAAGCCTGCTGCTCTCATTTTAGAAATCACTATCCATACGCTGTAAAAACAAACGACCAGAATTCTCTGACACTGTCATCCTCTTCCACACCAACCAGTAATATGTCCTGTATTTTACCTTTCATTATAGTCTGGATATACAGTTTTGTGACTCTGCTTTTGCAAGTTTTTCATTTGAATTTGTCCCTTGTTCAAATCCTTATGATCTCCCAAAGGCAGCAAGCAAGAGACTCTTAAGATTATCAGTTTTCTTGCTAATAGATTATGTTCCCATATCTACTCTTTAGAGCAAAAGCAATGCAGCCACATACAACTCTACAGTCCTAAACCACAGACCACACTCCTGGCAACATGCCTTCATAGCACCATACCAGGCCCTGCTTCTGGCCAACTCCTTCCTGCATTTTATCTTTCTGTTTTTCCAATTTATTTCATGGTGGACTTCTAAGCAACTGAAGATAGACAGCACTGCTGCTCCCTGTGGGTGCTTACACACGTCTGAAAGAAAAACGTGTCCGAGTGCTACACAATGAGGTACACTACAGCAACAAATAAATGCTTAAGCATTTACTACAGACCATTCGTGCAGGAAACAGTAGATGTGCACTGTGGGCAGAACATGGTAGATATGCTGCCCATCAGCCCTACACCTATCCAGGATGTTAGACTCATACCTCCACTTTGTCTTAGTACATGATATGACACTAATGACAACATATTATATGAAGCAGCAGTCACAGACCAAAAACAGATTAGTGGGAACATAAGATGATCAAAGGGATCCTACCGTACCTTTTGTTGCCCAGATCTGGCATTTCTTGCACCAACATTGGTCAGCGCATTCGCCTTATAAACCCAAGATTGTGAGTTCAATCCTTGAAGGGGCCTTTCAAGGACGAGGGGCAGGTTAGATTTAAAAAAAAAAAAAGTCTGTCAGGGATGGTGATAGGTCCTGCTATGAGTGCAGGGGACTGGACTCAACATCTCAAGGTCCCTTCCAGTTGTATGCTATTTTGTTATATTGCTTTGTAATATTGCACTTTCAGTCTCCATGATCACATGGTCATGTTATGTAGCATATTTTAACACGTCAGCTATATAGTTTATATTAAACGTTTTCTATTTTGTCCCCCGCCTTCTCAGCATTAGTGCATTTTCAAATGATTAGCTACACCTTTTCCTTCTTGTTACCTATAAACTAATTTAATAAATACAAATTTATGCCAGATGACAAAATACTTTCATCTCAAACCATCTACTATTACAGTTGAAATGAAGCATACTTTAACAAATGATTTACTTAGTGATGAGCTGTGTGTCTGTCCCACAAAAGCTCATCATTAAATAAATCATTGTTAGTCTTTAAAGTGCTACATTTCTGCTGTTTTGTTTTGTTGAGTACAGACTAACATGGCTACCTCTGTTACTATTACAGTTGTTTGTATATCTTCATGTACTGCATAACTGTAACATGAAAAACTAAGCACAACTGTAAAAGTGAGTTAATTTGCTGAATTCAGATGTTGGAAAGGTAAGAGCACGCTACTTCGATTTAAATTGGCATGGGGACAATGTGTTTAGCTTTCAAAAAGGTTAAAGTGATGGGTCACCAGATGGCCATCTGTAAGTTACCTGCTGCTGTTTGCAAGAGGAGGGGGTCAGCTGCCCTCTGAGTCAGTCAGATGGCAGAGAACAGTCTCAGTTAGAAGTGGTCAGTAACACGAGGGAAATGACATCTGACTAACTGAATCACTTAAAGCAGAAAGCTACACCTACAAACATCTGGAATAATTTATCGCATTTCATTATACAATGTGAAAGCTTACTTGACTAAACTACATCCCTAACAAGACAAATGAAGTGAGGTCTTCATTTCTTTTAAGATCTTTATTTTAAATATTCAAGTCAAGTTTTACATCTTATTTTGTTTAATGCCACAATGGCACTGCTCTCAAACTTCAAATGTAACTTTAAATAATTATTGCAATAATTATGACTTACTTATTGTAGATTTCCTGGAACACCAAGGCTAAAAGGTACTATGCACACTCTTGTTCCATCTAACAAATTTAAGGATACGCAGTGACCACATAATTGCTACAAATACTTTATACATACTAATACAACAAATGGTGATGAAATAGACTTGCTCAGCAACTGGATTACATGACAAACTTTTATATACAAAAAATTTGCAGGTTTGCTATATAAACATATTAAATTCAAAATTTTAATAGTTAGAGCAAAATCTCATGTTTGTATCATTAGCAAAGCAATGTTTAGAGCACAGATTCCTCATGTTGCATATTAACCAAAATATACACTTAAAAGTTTCAGATTCAATTATTTTATTCTGCTCTACTATTAACAAGCATAAATTATACTCCACCTTGAGGAGCCTTGGATTTTAACACACATCGTTTGTACGAAGCTAACAAAAACGGACACCAAACTCCCATTTTCAACACAAAGCTTGTAAATATACAACATAGCTAGTTCTTCCTCCCCTTTTCTACTCCTGTAATTCATTACCTGCAACATGTTTCATTTGTAATAAGCAGGGGTGGGAGAGAGAAAACGGGGATTTACAGAGTTAAAATTTTGGAAACAGGTTTGTGCTAAATGACAAAAAGGACAGAAGTCTGCTTGACTGTGAAGAACAGCTGTTGCCAAACCAACTACTTACCCTTTGACCTTTTCTCTGGCCAATAAGTGAACAGTGCCAATTGTTTTCTTGCATTATATACTATTTACAAGCCCAAGTGGCATGAAATAATTTAGCTTATGGAGCTGATGACCTTTATTACGCTGCCTCCTATTTGCTGAACTGAAATCAGAGCACAGAACTGCCTTGAAGCCACAGGGTTGCTTTAAGCATTTCTCACTTTACAGCCTAATTGGGTGCCATAACATAAATGAATTATTTCTCCTGTTTTAAGCAACAATACAACCTATTGTTAACTGCTAGATTCCAGCTTCCCTTGTCTTAGGCCAAGCCTTGTTCTTCAAGTTTTAGAGCTGTATAGTAAACACAATGAAGAAAAGCTTGGTGAGCATTGCAGGATTTGAGCCAACTGGTAACACTAGAAAAAGAGGTTATGCTATTTTGAACTTCTCTTGACCTTTGATGACCTTTGTCCCCGCTTATGCTAATCGAATGGATATATGGAGGCTACTCATAGAAATGAACTTAGCCTGAACCTGTGACATAGCATTGGACTCCGAAGATCTCAGCTTTGTGAGTCTTAGTAACACTGCATAAGGGCATCATGAGCATAGAAAGGCTATGGTAGCTAGAACACTCCACTCCCAGCAGCTTTTGGGCATTTCCACAGGAGCAAACAAAACAGCCTGAGAGTTCAGTAAGTTACACAATTCCTCCTCCCCCTACTGCAGACAAAGGGTTGCCCAGAATGTTGAAAACTGACACAGATCTCACACCTACATCGGTATTGAGGCTCTGGCTTGGCAAAGAGACTCCCACACACCATCACTGGAATCTTAAGGATTGACAGCATCAGTAAGGCTGTTAAAATGAGGACCCTTCTGGAATATATAAGGTAAACAAATATCTAAATAGAAACATTCCAACCTTATACAGTGCTAAAGGGAATTTATGCAACCATGTAGCAGTCCCAGGGTACTTCAAGACTGAATAGGGTGACCGTATCTCCCTGCCGCAAATACGGGACATGGAGATATGTGGTGGGGGGCAAGTCCTCCCAGCTCCTCCAGAGAAGTGGACTTGGGGGGAAGTGACTCCTGCCAGCAGCTGTGCCTGCGTAGCTGCTGGTGGAAAAGGTCAGTGGGGGAGAGCCCAAATAGTTGACAATTAGTCCCTTTTAAAAATAGTACGGGATGGATAGTCACCTGAAGACCCACATTAAGGCATCAGAACCCCCAAACAAAAGTTGATTGACGTTCCTGAAACACCTCCAAATTACAGCTATTTTAGTCTAGTGAGGACAGATCAGTTACATATAATTCACTACCCACAGATTAACTCATCGAACATGGATGGACCTCTTACTCCATACACATCATGGTGGGATATGCAGTCTTGCCTGATGATTATAAAAAAATATGCTATTTTGGGTTATTTTTCACTACATAGTAAACTTTTTGCATTACCTTCCACTATAGCATGAGATCTCACAGTCAGCCTTTATTTCCATTTATGAACATAATGGAAAGGAAAGGAAACTAATCCACAACAGTGTGGCAAAACCCCATAACGGGCATAGAAGTACATGTCTACATGTGTTCTGGTAATTATGTTTTGCATTGGAATGCAAATGAGACACAACCTGAAGTGTAACTTGCTTCTGTGGAGCTTGGTACAGATGCTATAGAGTGGATTTTCAGAAGCGTGCAACATCCCACTGAGAACATTGTGTAGCCTTAACACTTAAACACTTCGATCACTTTGCTGTCTAAGTTGGAGTAGTTGGGAAGGCAGCTTTTTTGAACGTTTGGCCCACACGTGCAAGTACTATGTTATGCTTCAGTCATCACTCGATATAGCAAAGCAGAGTTAAAGTAAATAATTTGAGTTAAATTACAGCAACGAAGGGTCCTGTGGCACCTTATAGACTAACAGAAAAGTTTTGAGCATGAGCTTTCGTGAGCACAGACTCACTTCATCAGATGCACATCTGATGAAGTGAGTCTGTGCTCACGAAAGCTCATGCTCAAAACTCTTCTGTTAGTCTATAAGGTGCCACAGGACCCTTCGTTGCTGTTACAGATCCAGACTAACACAGCTACCCCTCCGATACTTGAGTTAAATTAGTAATGCTGTATCTAAGCACCCTATAATTAAGTAGCTGTGTATTCCACATTTCTGCAGAACATGCTACATTTGTTTTCTGGAATCAAAGCTCTCATTTAAAAAAATTAAGCCACCAGCCATTATGGTTGTTACAAGAACTTGCCTGTGTCCTCCATAGTGTAAATCAATGCAAAATTCTGTCATTTATCACTACAGGCAATGTGAAATAATCACTGAGAGGTGCACTGTGCATTCAGCTACAGAGAGAAGTCTGAACCCCAATTATGATAATTCAAATCTGAACAGTTTCCTCTGTACATTGCAGGCAAAACTACTAATCTTCCCCAGAGATAATTGTATGTTGCTGCAAGTGGCAGGTAATATACTGACATGTGAAGCAGTTCCCCAGATTTCTCCGGAATATTTGTATCATGGCCCATTAAGTGACTACTATTACGTTATGTTGATACAGGTTCAACTTCTCTAATCCTCAACTCTCTGCATTTGGCAACACCCATGGTCTGACAGGACGATATATGCTGCCGGACCCAGAGAGCCCTGGCAGCTGGTCATGTGGGCAGGGCACAGCTGGTGGCTGGGAGCTGGCCTGAACTGGGAGTGGAGTCTGGCCGCAGAGCCTGGAGGCCAGCAGCAGAAGGGCCAGCACTGAACTCCCCTGGTCCAGAACAAGTCAGGTGCCACAGATGCCATACCTGATAAGTCCAACCAGTAGTAAGTCTTACCAGATGACTTCCTGTAGAAATCAGTTAAGTATTTCATGGCAAGGAAATGATGAAACAGGTTGTTTTTGTATCCATTGATTGTGAATATGTGGACTTAAATATAGTGAAGTATCGCAGGACAGGAAATAGATACGTAAGGTTCAGTCTCTCCATACAGAGTTTAGGCAGAAAGGACCATTAGGTCTGACTTCTCCCTCCTATGTAACAGGCCATTACAGCTTTTTCAGTTACCCTTGTATTGAGTCCAAGTACTTGTGTATCTTCCCAGAAGGCATCCAGTCTTGATCTGAGGACATCAAGAAATGGAAAAACCACTGCTTCCCTCAGTAGTTTGCTTCAATGGTTAACCAACCACACTGTTAAACTGTGCCTTGCTTCTAATCCGCACTTGTGGTGTTAAAATTAACGTCTAGCCACTGCCTTCTACGTATATTGAAAGGAAAGAGTTCCAACACCCCATGCTAGGAACACAGGGGACTGGACTCAACGACCTCCTGAGGCCCCTTCCAGCCATACGATTCTATGGTTCTATGAATAGATTTGGAAAAATACCCTAAAATCTTTGAAATCAATTAGCCTTGAAACTATTACAAAATACTCATTTGTAAAGCACTTAATTCAAACAATGCCGACAGCTCCCATGGGCTCCAGGATAAGGTGGGAGGGGAGCCTTGCTCTGTGTTCTCAGAAGGGGCGGGCCAGGCCCAGAGCCCACCTCCATCCCTCATCTCCCCCCTCCGCCACCTCCCATCAGCAGGCCTGCCTACTTCCACCACTGCACTAAATAGACTTTTCATGAAGAACTTAAGCCAAAATTAGAGCAGCAGCCACATTTAGCTATTCAAGAATAGGTGCAAAACCAAATTAAGGGCTCTTTGGTGATCTAGTAATAGTATAGTATGATGCTATGCAGATCTTACTAATAGTTAGATCACAACTAAGACCAGCGTTACCACCTGCTATGACTGCAGGGAACTGGACTAGAAGACACTGAGGTCATTTTCAGTCTACAAATATGATTCTATGACATGAGAACAAGACTAAAAGCACAAGTAGAGCATATCCAGCCCTTACGGCAATTAATGGAGCTAACATACTCCACCTCTGAAGGAATCAAAATGTCTCACTGATTCAACAGTACAATGAAGCCATGCTGTAGAATGGTACTGGCACACTCTGATAGGAGACATCACCAATGAGAGGGAGGGAAGCCATTAGAAAAGACACTCTGGAAGACCACCTTTTAAGCAAGAGACAGCTATTGCCAATGGAGAGCAAGGAGACACTTCATGGAGTTTAAGGACTTTAATATAATCTGCATCCCATCAACAACACTAAAGTTGTGCTTCTGCACTAATCCTTTTCTGGAGTGGAACAAGAATATGGACATCTCATACTTACTGGGAGGTGGATCATGTTCTGTGGAAGGCTCTCGACAAAATCCTACAAGGGGAATAAAATAAAGTATTAGCACTGAATGTTAAACGACAAAAACAAAACATTGATACATCTTACTTACTGCTACCCTGAAAAGGCTGAATAGTTCACCACTGCACTGAAATATTAGACTGGTACAGCCACCTCCCACACCACGCACATAGTGCCATGTATGGAAATCCAGAACATTTCCATCTACTCAAGATGCTTCTCCACATGAAAATTCTTTTTCAACTGAACTGCTACATCCTGAGAGGCAGATGGGGAATTACAAGCTCAAGTTACTATTTATCCCCACTCCCAGACAATAAATATATTAAATTGAGAGAGTGAGAGATTGCATGAGCATGTACTTCCAGTAGAATTTTACATGATTAATTTTTTCTGTGAATTTTCCCCGTAAGTGACTAAATTATGTAACAGACTATTTTTAATCCATCTCATCTTAGCCTCCTCTTAATTTACCGGCTACATCTATACTACATTCCCCTTTCGGGGATGAATGCAAATGAGGGAGATCAAAAATGCAAATGAAGCACTGATTTATAGATCTTGCACTTTATTTGCATAATCTCCCATGATCATGTTTCCAGAAGAGACTTTTCCAAAAGCAGAAACAGCCATGTAGACAGGGTTCCTTCAGGGGGGTAAAAAAGTTTTTTGAAAGAACCCTTCTTTCTGAAACAAAATAGGAAGAAAAGTTCTTTGGAAAACATTTCCCCCCCCCCAAACAAAGCCCATCTACATGGCTGATTTTGCTTTTGGAAAAGTGTCTTCCAGAAATGATTGTGTGAGGTTATGCAAATGAGGCAAAAGATTTGTAAATCAGCACCTCATTTGCATTTATCTCCTTTGTTTGTATTCCTCCTCTGAAAGGGGAACATAGTGTAGACACAGCCAACTTGCCCTAGAATTTGAACACTAATGTCTTCCAGCAATGACAACATGTCAAAAGAAATAAGAGCAATGCCACTAAGCCTTGTTTAAATCACATGGGAAGTCATAAGAATGTCTCATAAAATACTTATATTCCACCTTTTAATCTCCATTCCAATATCACCACTTTATTTCCTTGGATAACTTTAAAAATAACAAGATTCATACTGCACAATGAAAAACTTACAGTAAGATACAATACAAATTTAGTCTCCATGATAACATCTAGCTACACCTAGCTCTTTCATAGGAGCCCTTGGATGTCAAGGTTGTTCGCTTTTCCAAAAATTCTAATATTTTACTAAGTTCCAAACAAGCCAGTCAATGTGCTAAAGGCCATGCTCACTGAAAAATTCTAAATAATTTGGGATAAAAACTCAATATTTTGTAACCAAAATATTTCAATAGTGCTAATGTATTCCCAGCATCAAAGCCACCGAATTAATTTATTGGAGATTGGTGACACCATTTATCTGCTATATGGACTCCCTGAGGCAAACCAGATACTCTTCTATAGGTATATCACTGGAACCCTTCCTACTTTATTGTTTGCCTTCCTAATACAAGTCTTTTGGGCTCCTATTGTTAGAGGGTGAAGCTTACAATTAGAATTCAGCTACCCTGGTTTGGGGATTGTGTGACAGACAAGGAGAAGTGTCAAGGGAAATTCAGTTGTCACCACCTACCTCTCTGCCTACTTTCCACCATGTTTGCAAATAGTATTAGCTCCTGCCGTGTGCAATTCCAAAAGCATTTTGTCTTTGTGGTTCATTCCATCCACATCTGCCTCCTCCTATTATCTCATGTTTGTAGGATGCCATCTCTGTCATTAGCTTTTATTTTAGATTGGGTGACGTCATTCTAAAACAGTCTTTTGATGACAGACCTCTTGAAATCATTCAAAGCAGAAGTAAAAGCATCATGTTTTAAACTCTTCCCTCCCCCCGCCCCCGTTGTATTGGTTAATCATCCCCCCACCACACCCCACCCACACACAAACCAAACCAATTTGATATAAATTTTCAAATACCTTTTTAAACTGCCATTAAAAAACGCAGGTGGAAAGTTTCACAGTAAATTTAGTGCACCCTGCTACTCTGATTTATGTTTTTTGTTAGCGACTTTTTCACATCAAGTCTCAAAAGATTTTTCTAATGTAGTTTTCAAGCTTGAGGGTTTTTTTTTGTTTGTTTTTTTTTAAAAAGTTCACAATTTTATAATATTGATATGATTCTTACAGCAAAGTGTTGCTAAAATAAGTCTTTCTATAATTCACTCACTATAGCGGAATTACCTATAAGACAGGATGACATTTGAATACATATAGAAATGCTAACATTCAAACGTTTTTTGAGAAACGGACTAAAAATACAATTCTTGCAACTTAACAGTCATGATATAATGCACAAGTCCAAGAGGGTTATTTCTTTGTACTTGCCTAACTCACACAAGTGAGCAACGGGATTATACCACTGAGAATAGAACCCCTTTTGTACACAGGTATAATTTGCCTAGGGCACAGTCCATTTCAAAATACATCTGCTTAATCTGGGTAGTCAGCTGAAACATATGACTAAGGAAACATGCTTTACAATATAGTTTTCTGTCAACACAAGAAGAATGTGCTTACATAACATACTGTCACTTATTTCTTATGAAAGACATCCACAGAATCCAGTGAACTCCAAAAGTTAAAAAGGCCCTGTTAGTTCTGCATTGACCATACTGTAATTCTCTGTAAGCCCACCTTGGGAGTTCCTGCACCTTTATATCCTGGCAAATTCAATTTAGCCATCATTCACTGAGGGTTCAGAACTGATGCTCCAGCCATCTCCCCCAACTCTACCCTGACATCTGGAGCACTTCTGATCCAACACACACTGAACAACAGCTTCCATTCAACAGTTACACACCAGTGAACAAGAGCATATGCTTCTAATGGGAAGTCTGAGAATAGCCCTGAACCAGAGAACACTCTTGGACAAAGGCCCACATAAAAATGGATTGTCATTAAGTCTATAAGGTCTTTTTAAAATCACCATTTGTGATGGGCGATGCCCCCTGAGTAGCCAGTGAATCCCAGTAGGAGCATGAAATAGGAGTATTACAGAACAGCAGTGTCCTCAAAAAAGCAAAGGAGGCAGATTAACAAAAAGCAGGGAATATTTATTTGTATTATTCATGTAAGATGCTGGTTTGCAAAGAATGTAAAGGAAGCATAAAACAGAACTCATTAAAAATCTAGAAAAAAGCCAACCAGTCTAAATACACAGACTATTTTGAAATAAACCAGCAGAACGCACACACCCCATCAAAAAAAGTGGCCAACATACAGTTGATACCAAGAATCAAAAAAAAAAAAAAAAAGAGAGAGTAAGAGGCAAACCAAATGGAAAAAATCCTCCTCCTTCCCCAAAATAAAGTGTTCAGAAGTAATCTAGCTAAAATAAAAATAAACAACCTTTCCAGCATGCATTAATGGGACTCTGGTGCACCTACAGCTCTCTGCATGGAAGGGGTCTTGACCCCAGTTCAGATCTTATTGAACCTAGAAGTAGCACAGAGAATTAAGGCTATGTCTTCACTACTCTACACCACTATTTGTAGCATATTAAGCTGAAGACCTTAGTACAAGTTTGTCTAGCCATATGTCAAGGTTTGCTCCCACCCGCAATTCAGAAATACCCTGAGTAAGACAAGCAACTGTAACTACTAAACAAAAACAGGAACTGCCACGCACCCACACTAATAAGTTATAATGGGCTTCAGTACTACTTCTCAACTCCCCAAAACATACTCCTGACACACTGCAAGATGCACAGCTTGCACCTGGTGGGCATTAGATTCCACTGCTGCCATCAGAAGAACAAAGCAGTTCCATTATGCTACTAACTTGTGATATGCCCAAAAGAAGAAATCTGATACAAAGCAGACATATCCTGACTCCTCAAGTAAAAGCCCCCTCTGATAGGGTGGGAAATGAGCATCAGGAAAACTATTTTAGACATTAGCCTGTAACACCCCTCAGCACCAGGTAAAACACATTACCCTGAATAATATCACAAGCTACTCTGTAGCATGGAAAAATTGGAGAGATTCTTACAGAACTAGTGACAAATTTTCCTCTCAAAAGAGGGAAGAATTTCACCAAGAAGTGATAAGAGTCACTACTAAACAGATTGCCACAGAGGAGCCCAGTGCTTTAGAAACTCATTAGCGGGGGAACAAAACAAGGGAATCAGTTTCTCTCCTCCTGCTGTTCTCATACCTTATCAATAGGCTCCCCTCCAAGTATTAATAGGTTAACCCTCACCCTGCCACTCCAAATGTTCCCCTGTATTGCCACAACATAGAACAAAGAGATGTTGAAATATGAACTGAAAACCCCGTAATTCGATTGCTTTTTTAATCAAACAAATTTATAATTTACCTTCATCCATTTTGAATGCAAGATGCTCTGGGTTATTGGGCTATCAGAAATAAATGTGTGTTCACCAATCCTCCCAATTTCCTTGTTAGTTATTCAGGCCTACAGCACTGTACCCATCTCATTGTTTTGGGCAAAAGAAGTGCATTGTATGGCAACAGAGACATACCACATCTTTAACCTTTCACCCTAAAGGCTTTCAGTCAGAAACAGAAGAACTTAAATCATACATATGAAATAATCCCAGGGAGAGTTTTGTTGTTTTGTTTGAAAGATTATAAAAACCTGGCAAGGAATCCTAAAGCAGCAATCCAACATGATGAATGAAAGATAAATGATTTATTAGAAACAACAATTATGTTCAGCTTTTATCTATCCTGGAAATGAAACTATAGAATATGCTCATATCAGAAATCAACGTGACCAGCAGGAAATTTAAGGAAATTTGCCTCTGCTGCTAAGCAAAAGACAGTCTGTTGCTAAACATCCCAAATCCACATTAGAGAAGATTTCTCAGACACCATCACTCTTCACCTGAAAAAGAGTGAAGAACTGCAGGTAAAAATATAGGGTAATCTATGATTTTTCTTCATTTATTGACGATAGAAATTTCACCTAGTGTGCAGGTTCCAATCTTTTCACTAGTGTGGACCCCCAATCAGCCCCCAACCCCCTTTTGTGGGCCCCCATCAAAGCCAATTCTAGCCGCTACGTTCACTTCATTAAATTAAAAAAGGAAAGCACAACAGATTTTTGAACATCAACAACACTTTTGGAAGATATTTACTTTAAAAATAACAGATTGTAATTTTGTAATTTATTTAAACTTACTTTCTGTGATCATTTTTATTTCCTCACAGACACCCAACAATACTTTCAATGACCCCTGGACCAAGTTGGGAACCAGTGAAGTTTGGATTGCAAAGCACTTCATCATCTTAATGAATTAAGCCTCAACACCACACAGTACAGTGAATTAAACATTTTAAAGAGAAACTGAGGCATGGAAATATCTACAGTCACTCATTCAGTCTGACATAACTTAAAACTGAGTTCCCATCTTCTGGTTCCCACTCAGGTGCAACAGTCACAAAACTATCTTCCCTCCCATTTGGGTGGCGGGGGGAAGATAGTAGGAATGAGACCCTAAAATCTGAAATGCAAAATCCTTTCCCTAGGTACACAGAACAAACCTTCACATGCATAAACAAGTCTAGACCAATGATCATCTTCACAACTGGACAAGAAATCTCACTCAAACTTTATGTAGTTTTATATAACACAATGGAACACATGCATGTCATTTTAAGGAATATTTCAAATATTGGGATCCCAGTGTTTATTTGGCAAGTCTCAAATACTTATGATTCTATTTAAAAAAATCTGCGCATGTGCAAGTATCAAAAATAAATACTAAAGGTATAATTTCTAACTCAATGTCTCCTTGTAAGTATGTGAGCGTGTACCCTCTCTCTCACCCGCTCCCTCACACATGGTACTTCCTGAAGGAACCATCTTGAGCTGGTATTGGTGATGCTTTGATTGTTCCTTTTACACTCCCTGCACACACATGGTATGGAAACCCTTATTAAGTCAGCACTCAGTACTACCATTAAGATATTTCCTCTTCATGAAGCTGCAGCATTCATTTGAAAACTGATCTACAGGTCAATCACTCAGTCTTCCAACCAGATAGCAACTGAAGTAAATGGGCATGCTCATTAACTGCAACTTATAGCCAGAATACATAATCAATAATTGTATTTCTGGTTGGGAATGAACCACTCTTAATTTAATCAATTACAAATCAGTGGAAACATGCCCATTGAATTTAACAGTTCTGGATCACATCCATACATCATCATCATATTTGAAAGGCCAAAATTGGCTTCATAATATAAAAGTGGTGGACAACTCCAAGAGCTTTAACAGTTTCAAGCAGCGGTTTACCTTCAAATCATTTTATTTACTTTAGCTTATAGAACACTATGGAGTAACAATGGGTAAATTTTGTCTGTGGTTATCCTCTGCACTCAACATTGTAAGAGGACAGGGAGAGCGTTATTCCACAGTCCACATTTACTCTCCTTTTCTTCCTTCTGACAATTACCTCAAATGCTTCACTAGCCTTGCCTTGCAGTTCAAGAAAGGACCCATGCTCTCATGCAATTTCCTTTCCTAATCTGTTCCTTAAGAAAAGTCAGATTAATCACTCTAAGAGCAAAATGAGAAGACTTTCTTCCTACCAAACAACTCACTCCTTCACTCTTCATCACTGTCATGCTTCACAGATGGTCTGCGTTCCGCTTGGCCAACAATGTAGTTCTAAGACTTGTCATCTGAGCAGACACCCAACTGCTCCTCCTCCCTCAAAGAACTGCTCTGGTCAAAAATTGCGTCCATAACTAAGACATCTTTCCTTACTTACTCCCTCAAAAATAATTTGCCATACACACTTAAGAATTTGTAGCAGAATTTATTTAGCCTGGGTAAAGAAAATCTAACTTTGTGCTATGAAAATGATGAATACTGTAAAAGAATGATCTGTACAAAAAAATATCTTAAGAGGCACAATAGTAGAGACAGTCCTTTGAACATACTTGGAAACATGCATGCCTTTATTTAAAATATTCTTGCTATGAGAAAACTTTAGTCATGAATGGGATTCAGAATGAAACGCAGATTGATTTATCTATGCCATGTTTTAATTTAACAGCTTATAAGATTTATTTTAATTAACCTTACTTTGTAAACGTTTCACAAAGGAACACTCCGTTTGTCAGTCTATTTACCCCAACTACTCAAAATCTGTATCCAACTTAACTCTCCTCTTTAATAAAATAAGTTGGCCATACCTGGCCCTGAAGTCCCTCAATTTAAGCACCATGCTCACACTGCACAGCTTGTTTCATTCACTTAATTTACTTAATTTTCATTCATCTCAGGACTGAATCTAGAATTGGAACAAGTCAAGACGGAGAACTAAGTAAAGTGTGTGGAGAAACAGGCCATCAGGTTCTAGACTCTCTCTCCATACTGGGGGCTTTGTCTATACAGAAATAAGGAGATTTCGAAGAGTGCGGGGTCCTTTCAAAAAAGAACCCGTGTAGATGAGCCATGCACAATCAAAAGTGGCACTTTCACAGTACCACAACCATCATTATGCTAATGAGACGCAGCATATTCACTGCAGCACCTCATTAGCATATCCCGAAGTGTCTCATTAGCATTCCACTTTTGAAGCGGGGGGCGGGGGGGCGGGAAACTAGTGTAGACATAGCCGGGGAGGGGGAAAAAGGATGTAACCTTTCACATGGAAAATGTTGGTGAAAAATATTCCTCTTTAAAATCACCATCCATATTTTGTGTTGTGTCAGCACATATTTCCATTGTCCCGTAAGAGCAGCGCATATAATAAAACAGAACACTAATTTAGTCAGTTACTGTGACTAAAAAAATTAATCAAGGATAATAAACAGAATTAAACTGTCTTTGCACTTGAGATGACATCTGTTTCAGAAATTGCTCGAGCAGGAAGATAATCTAACTTTTACAACATCATCTAATGAAGAGCCACAGGAAAGTTTCTGATGCACTGACAATTGTTCTAACAAATGCTGCATCAGGAGGTACATGTAGCATTAACCCCATTAAGCACACTGGTTACACGATTTAGAGCATTTTAATAAGTGCTGTGACTTACACGAGGAGAGACCTTGCCTTATTTTTTTTAAAACAAAACTCATCTGAAAACTGCTACATTAAAGCAGGAGCATGTTATGTCTTAAGTACAAAATCCTTGTTTCAGAGGCCCAAGCTAGAATTCAGGAGCAACCCAACAGCATCTATACACGGACAAAAATGTTTAATAAGGAATCAGTCAAGTGGGACAGCAAGCTTTTATGGAAGGACCAATTACAGTTCAACAGTTACAGGAAAGATTAAATTTGCATCTAAAATAGCAATCAGCCACTTTATATACCAACTCCCACCCTAAAATTACAGCTCTTATGGAGTACAAAATGATTTTGCAGGGAATTCACAAGTTTCATTATATATACAGCTCACTGAAATATCATGCATGGGCTACATCTGAAGCAGAAGGGTGTGTGGTGCCGCTTATTTTAGGATCATTGGTTATCTTTTGCTCCTAATCTTCATAAATTAAAATCGTTCAACAGGCACAAGAATAAATTTCATAAGCAATTACACTCTTTCAAAACGGCTGCCATCTTCTGTTGTTCTCAGTAGAAGTGATACCACAAGCTACATGTATGAAAGATTTTCTCTCTCAAACAAGCCACCACTTTATTACTCGCAATAAGACTGAATCCAAGACCCACTCAGGGAAGATGCAGCCTTGTGCTACCACTGGGAAAAAATGAAATATGTAATCTAATCTAAACTGGGGTTACAAGCACTAATCATAGTTGAAAGTGAATGTCAATGTTGTTGAAGTCCCTTAATGTGTTTCCACACTTTTCCTATGTCTGCCTTTAACCTTAAACCTGAATTCCCTGTGTTTGTAATGCTTGATTTTAAGATAAAAAACAAGCATGCAATGTTTTTATCCTTAACCTGTTGATCTATACTCATTTTTAACTACTATTTAAGGTAGGTTTTGTCTGGGAATAGTTAAAGATGGAGGGATAATTTGCCATTTTTTTAGATAATCTACATTGTTTTCCATGGAGCTATCACCACATACTTTGAAGGACAGTTTTCAAGTGAGGATGTGCTTGCTAGATATTTAATGTTTCTATACCTGTTATACGGAGGATAGTACGGGCCATTTTTATTTTGAGTCAACAATAAGGTGTCTAAGATCAAGAGATGCACATTTAATGGATTTCCCCACCTAGTGGGTTACAGTAACATTCAGTATAGGCTTTTGTAAAACTTAAAACTGCCTGCTAGTTGGAAAAAAAAACTTTTTAAAGAACATTTTTGTTCACCCCCATACACAAGACAACGTTCTGATTTAGATCCTCAGCACTAACAGAATCCTAAAAAGTACGACTGCTTCAGAGACCAAAAACCATCTCCTTGCTGTGGACAGCAGGCGATATTTATTCCCATCATAATTTGAAGTGAAGGTGCTATCAGAATCATTGCCAAACCCTGTCACCCCAAAACAAATTCAGATTTTTGCAGAATACAAAATTTCATTTATAAAATAAAAATAGGTTTTGAGTGTTTTGGGCAGCAAAGAACCTTCAGGATGTGAACTTGACATAATGAGAGCAGAGCAGTTATCCTTTTGAGCCCTCCTCAGACTCTCACTTCTCCACAAGTAGTGCTGAGCATCACACAAAGTGCATATTCTGCCCTGCTGTCAGTTCAAGTCTCCCACTGTCACCTGGCTCAGTGCTTTTGGTGAAAGGTGGCTCTGTTGCAGTACGCTATGGAATTCATAATCCCTCCACTATTATCCTGTCATTTGACATTATAGTAATGGGCCCATTCAAAATACTTATGTATACTGTAGTAGCATACAAAAACTTCAAGCATGGACCAGAACCCTAGGGTGCTAACTGCTGTAGATATAGAAGACAAAAAGATGATCCTTATCCTTGCCAGTAAGCTTATGATCTAAAAGCTTCTCTATACACAAAAATTGCACCAGCAAATATAATGAGTAACTAAAACAGGTATAATTTGTATGTAGACTCTCATTGACATCAGTTTTATTGGGTTTCATTTCTGTCTACATTTACCACAGTAAACTAGTCCAATAACAGTCCACGCACAGGTTGTTCTATTTAACATTAGTATAAAACTACATCACTAGTCAAACTGACACAACTATGCAGATAAGGCTGAAGTAACCTAGATAAACAACAAACTTTCTTTTTTCCTATTCCACGGCCTACAACCCTTTCATGAGATGCTCTTGTCCTCTTCATGACTTCTACTCTTCCATCTGTTGTTCTAATTTCAAATCCCGCTAGTAATACAGCATTTACCCTTTGCCATGAAATCAAGCAAAAAAACAAAAAGGCCCTTCACAAGAAGATTTCATCCTGGAACCCACAAGAGAAGAAGCAATTCTTCATTTACCCTTAAGTGGAGCACAGGACCTGATCCAAGCAGTGCACGTAGCTGGACTGCTTGGTAATAGTAACCATGAATATAATAAAATGCAACATCCCAGTGACACGAACATCACAGCAATCCAATACTGCAGCATTTAATTTCAGAAAGGGGAACTACACAAAAATGAGAAGTTAAAGAAAACTTAAGTGCAGCGCCAAAAGTGGAACACCTGCAAGCTGCACGAAAGCTTTCTAAAGATACCATGAGAGGCTCATCTTAAATGTGTACCCCAAATTTAAAACAAAAACAAAGAAGTGCTAGTGTGGCAAAACAGCAAAATAAAGCAGCAGTGAGAGGCAAAAAAAGTTAAAAAAAGCAAAGGTTAAATTCTCGTGAGAAAAAGTGAAAGGAGCACGAACTCTAGCAAATGAAGTGTAAAAACAGAATTAGGAAGGCCAAAAAAGAAAGAATGAGGAACAGCTAATCAAGGGTCATGAAACTAATGGTAATTTTTTTTAAGTGCATATGAAACAGGAAGCTTCTTAAACAACCAGTTGGGCCACTGGATGATCGAGATGCTAAAGAAACACTAAAGGATAAGGCCATTGCAGAGAAATTGAATTGACTCTTGACATTGATCTTCACAGCTGAGGGTACGAGGGATTTTCCCTACATGAACCCTTCTTTTTACATGAAAAATCTGAGGAACTGTCCTAGATTAAGGTGTTGGAAGAGGACATTTTGAAATAAACTGATAAACAGTAATAAGTCACCAGGACCAGATGGATATTCACCCAAGAGTTCTGAAGAAATTCAAATGTGAAACTGCAGAACTAACTGTACTCTGTAACATATCACTTAAATAAGGTTCTGTATCAAATGATTAGAAGAATGCAAATGTGGTGCCAAGTTTTAAAAAAATGGCTCCAGAGGTGATACTGACAATTACAAGCCAGCAAACCTGACTTCAGTATTGGGCAAACAGGTTGAAACTACAGTAAAATTATTTTGTCAGATGTACATAACTTGTTGGGAGAGAGTCAACATGGTTTTTGTAAAGGGAAATCATGCCTCGCCACTCTACTAGAATTCTTTGAAAGGGGTCAACAAGCACATGAACAAGGGGGAATCAGTGGATATAATGTACTTGTGTTTTCAGAAAGTCTTTGACAAAGTTCCTCAACAAAGGTTCTTAAGCAAAGTAAGATGCCATGGGACAAGACAGAAGGTCTTCTCATGGACCGAGAACTGGTTAAAAAGATAGCGAAAAAGGTAAGACGAAATGGTCAGTTTTCAGAATGGAGAGAAGTAAATAGTGATGCCCCCAAGATGTTTGTTCTAGAACCATAGATAGACGTTTGTCCTATTAAACACTCATGAACAAACTGGAAAAATGGGTAAACAGTGAGGCATCAAAATCTGCATGCTGGGGAGAGGCCACCAAGTGAGATGACCGGACCACCAAATTTGGGGGGAGCCCAGTGGACAAAGTGTGTAACCCTTCCCATCCTCCCAGACCCAGGCTACACCAACTAAGTCTACTACAGGTTGAACCTCTCTCAGCCACCACCTTCAGGACCTGACCAATGCTGGATGAGAGAATGTGCCAGACCACAGGAGGTCAATGTTTTCTAGCACTTTACCGACACTTCCACTGCTTAGTGGACTCTTAGAAGACATTTGGGGGAAAACAACAGCACAGAACACAGAGAGCCAGGACTGCTGGCTGTAAACAGATAGTATGGGACCACAGGAAACTTGGCCACACCCATGACATCCAGCTAAATAAAATAATGCAAGATGACATGTTCCCAGATGAGAATGTTCGAAAATAGAGAGAGATTCAACCTGTAGTTATGTTAACTTTGGAACCCAAATTAGTTTTCATGTTTTCTGCAAGAGTCTGCACTTTCATAGTCACCATACACAGTAACCAAAAAAAACAGAAGTGAAATATAACTGGCCAACAACCTTCATCCATTTTTTGTGTGGACTACCCTTGCTCCCCACCATACTTAGCACCTAACACTCATTGAGAGTGCAACTTTAGCAGATGAATTTTGTTGGCCCATCTTCTGTAGATAAGACTGCAAAATCAGCACACAGGAATAAGAATTTTATAGTTAGTTCTTAGCAAAAACCGTATGCAAGTTAGACAAAGTCTGACCCACTCTGAAGATGCCACATGACTTGGGTTTCTTACTTCACCTTCTTCCAAGTGCTATAGTATCCATCTTGTCCCACGACACAAATACAGATGTTGCTCGTCTTAGTGAAGTTAGACAGCTCTTGCACTCCAGAACCGGTGTCCAGTACGCTGTCCATTCACCACACATGGTGAACTGGACACCAAGGTGTGGCAAAGTGGCTCATTACAGCCGCACACGTGGTGCACCCTCCATGCACGTGCCCCACCACTTTGTGAGGCAAGCACATAGCAGCGGTGGAGGTGGCTCCTCCTGCAGCTCGCTCGGGGCTGCATGACCGTTCACATGGGGCAGTTCAGGCATCTCACTTGAGGCAAATGGCACAGCTCGGGGCTGGGTGACTCTGGTGAGTCACTGGCAGTTTGCACAGGGAGGAACAGGATGCCTGGTGTGGGGGAAGAGCACCCGGCTTAAGGAGCAGCAGGTGTGTGATCATTATTGAATTTCTTTCTGACACTACTCTAGAAGAAACAGCCCATTGCTATGTAGATTATTGACTTCGCTCCTTCCTTCGACTTGAGTAGGGCAGTCAGAAAGCTTCCTACTCAGACTGAGGCCTACATACTACAGTTTCCCCTCTACATATTGGTCTCTGCTGCATTGTACTGTAAAGACTGCTGCATCAAGATAAGCATTTTGGGAACAAGCTCCTACCTGATGGCATTACTGTTACACAGCCTTGATAAATACTACCAATCAAACCTCTAGTATCTGTGACTGTTCAGCTTTACTTTTAAGTGTGATATGTTATCACACTGCCATGAACTGTGTTCTCACAAAAAGTCTCTGATGCACTTTTTTTTCCAAAATTCACCATCCAACTAATCTCTAATCAATAAGATTGTTAAAAAAAAGTAAACTGTAAACTGGAACAACAACTCTTAACTACACAAGATAACTTCAGAAAAAGGCATTAGGAGACAGGGGCGAGAAAGTTGTTTTTTTTTTTTTTTTGTTTTTTTTTTTAAAAAAGGGTCTGACTTCTGCAGGTGAAAAATACAAGCTTGATGAAGCTCTTCGTTAAGAGACCGAAGTTTCTATTACCAAGGTTCAGCAACAGAGGGCTAACAAGTTGTTTTCTTGCAATTTACATCATCATGTAGCTTGCACTGGTTCTAAGCCAGAGAGGGAAAGAAACAGATTTTGCCAAAACATATTTGTCAAGGCTTTTTGATTCTCACACACACTTCTAAAATATTAAAGGAGTCGCTTCTCCCAAAGGGCAATAGCACAGAAAACAGTCTCAATTCAATTCTTGTACAAAAAGGGCTTTCCTTGCAGTCTGTGAACAATTTTAAGGGTATCTTCATTTTTCATCTTCCATATTAGCCTTATAAGTTGCAGAGAAGAAATATCTATTTAATTAATATTCCATACTTACCACTGATTTGTATCATTTAACTCAGAAGAGCTGTGATTTTTGCTATGTGCAAAAGAGTTATTCTCCTATTTGTACATTAACTTACCTGGGAGCCTTTATCCTATGAAGTTTACTGATAAAACAACAACAAGAACAATGAAGAGCGTTAAAATCTATAGGTTTTGAAGTTGGTAAATTTCAAGAAAAATTAATTATCACTGTTAACATTCGGATGATCTTCTGTCACACAAGACCCATAACTACTCAAAGAGTCTATTACATAGAATTAGAAGCTGTCTCCGTTGAAAAAGAGAACCATGCCATCCCACTTCCTTTCAAGTTGCAGACAAAAAGGCTGTGTCTACACAGGCACAAAATCTTCGAAATAGCCATATTTCGAAGATTACTAATGAGGCGCTGAATTGAATATTCAGCGCCTCATTAGCATTAGGATGCTTCCAGCTGCGATGCTTCGAAACTATTCAGTGATCAGGATAAGGGGATTTCAAAAGGTGCGGGGTCCTTTTGAAAAGGACTCCCATGTAGCCGTGCCAAGCCATGCGCTTTTGAAGCGCCATGGCCAGAAGCGTCCTAATGCTAATGAGTCGCTGAATATTAAATTCAGCGCCTCATTAGTAATCTTCAAAATGGCCATTAGCATGGCTATTTCAAAGATTTGTGCCCATGTAGACACACCCAAAATGAGACATTGCACCACAACAATTAAGGCAATATGAATCAAATACTGCCTCATCTCTTTCCTTTCTATATAGTAAAAAACACTATTACTATGAAATAACCTTGATGGAGTCGTGACTGTAAAAGGAAAAGTGTAGTCTTGCTATTTCAACACCCAGCCTACATTCTGACTCAGTAGAAAAGTAGGCAAGATTATTAGAATTAAACTAGTTTTGGATGGAGAAAAAAAATCTATTGTAGACAGTCATGATCTCTAAAGAATTTTAGTCACCCATTTTTCTTCAATCACTTGGATTTTTTTTTATATAAAATAAGAGAGATTAGATACATCTAAGTCAACCCATCTTAAATAGCATCTTTGAAATATATTTCAGACCATCTTTTTGGAACAAAAAATGATGAGCAGGTTGGAATGGGATAGTTTCAAATTATAGGAAAGGATCAGCAAGTGAAAGTATTACTAGAAAATGGGAATAGATCAAATTTATAGCCATATCTTTTATGAGACAACAGTCAGTGATCCTAACTCAAGCAAAGCAAGCCACCAGCAAAGTATAGCTCTGCTCCTTGAAATCAATCTCAGTCATATGACAACACGTTCTTCCTGTAAATACAGCTACTATGCACAACTGAAGCTTTTTTGATTGGCAAGTTAATATTCAGCTCAAGTGCACGTTAATTCAAATCATAAATAGAGGAACTTCTGCAAAACCAGAAAAAAAATTCCTTGTACTGAAATTCTACAAACTGGCTGCAGAAGTCCAAGTATTGAAAATGCCACAGATGAGAGTTGTCGATGGCCTAAAATCATATCCACACCACATCATGGGGCGAAACAGCCATGTTAAAAAGGCAGTGAGAGAGAAAAGGGCAGCTTTTAAAAAGTGGAAGTCAAATCCTAGTGAGGAAAATAGAAAGGAACATAAACACTCCCAAATTAAGTGTCATAATGTAATAAGAAAAGCCAAAAAAGATTTTGAGGAACAGCTAGCCAAAAATTCAAAAAAACGATAGTAAAATGTTTTTTAAATACATTAGAAGCAGGAAGCCTGCTAAAAAAGCAGTGGGGCCCTTGGACAATAAAGATATAAAAGGAGCGATCAAGGAAGACAGTGGCATTGCGGAGCGATTAAATGATTTCTTTGCTTCAGTCTTCACGGCTGAGGATGTTACAGAGGTTCCTAAATCTGAGCCAGCCTTTTTAGGTGACAAATCTGAGGAACTCACTCAGATTGAAGTGACATTAGAGGAGGTTTTGGACTTAATTGATAAGCTGAATAGTAACAAATCTCCAGGACCAGACGGTATTCACCCAAGGGTTCTGAAAGAACTCAAATGTGAAATTGCGGAGTTATTAACAGTGGTTTGTAACCTATCCTTTAAATCCACTTTGGTACCAAATGACTGGAAGACGGCCAATATAACGCCAATATTTAAAAAAGGCTCTAGAGGAGACCCTGGCAATTATAGACCGATAAGTTTAACATCAGTACCAGGCAAATTAGCAGAAACAATAGTAAAGAATAAAATTGCAAGGCACGTAGAAGAGCACGAATTGTTGGGCAAAAGTCAGCATGGTTTCTGCAGAGGGAA
Organism: Carettochelys insculpta; assembly: GCF_033958435.1. Lineage (NCBI taxonomy): Eukaryota > Metazoa > Chordata > Testudines > Carettochelyidae > Carettochelys > Carettochelys insculpta. The sequence goes on from NC_134157.1 coordinate 23,389,673, forward strand.
GTCGTGTCTAACTAATCTATTAGAATTCTTTGAAGGGGTTAATAAACATGCGGACAAGGGGCACCTAGTGGACATAATATACCTAGATTTCCAGAAAGCCTTTGACACGGTCCCACACCAAAGGCTTTTATGTAAATTAGGTGGTCATGGGATAGGAGGAAAGATCCTTTCATGGATCGGGAATTGGTTAAAAGACAGAAAACAAAGGGCGGGAATAAATGGTAAATTTTCACAATGGAGGAGGGTAACTAGTGGTGTTCCCCAGGGGTCAGTCCTGGGACCGATCCTGTTCAACTTGTTCATCAATGATCTAGAAAATGAGGTAAGCAGTGAGGTGGCAAAGTTTGCAGATGACACCAAGTTGTTCAGGACAGTCAAAACCAAAAGGGATTGTGAAGAACTACAAAAAGATCTCAGCAAACTGAGTGATTGGGCAGCAAAATGGCAAATGAAATTTAATGTGGGTAAGTGTAAGGTAATGCATGTTGGAAAAAATAACCCAAATTACACGTACTACATGATGGGGTCAAATTTAGCTACGACAGATCAGGAAAGGGATCTTGGAGTTATAGTGGATAGTTCTCTGAAGACATCCACGCAGTGTGCAGCAGCAGTTAGTAAAGCAAATAGGATGTTAGGAATTATTAAAAAAGGGATCGATAATAAGACAAAAGATATCATACTTCCCCTATATAAAACTATGGTACGCCCACATCTTGAGTACTGCGTGCAGATGTGGTCTCCTCACCTCAAAAAAGATATATTGGCATTAGAAAAGGTTCAGAAAAGGGTAACTAAGATGATTAGGGGCTTGGAACGGGTCCCATATGGGGAGAGGCTAGAGAGACTGGGACTTTTCAGTTTGGAAAAGGCGATTGAGGGGCGATATGATAAGAGATATATAAAATCATGAATGGTGTGGAGAAAGTGAATATAGAAAAATTATTTACCTTTTCCCATAATACAAGAACTAGGGGACACCAAATGAAATTGATGGGTAGTAGGTTCAAAACTAATAAAAGGAAATTTTTCTTCACACAGCGCACAGTCAACCTGTGGAACTCCTTGCCCGAGGAGGCTGTGAAGGCCAGGACTCTATTAGGGTTTAAAAAAGAGCTTGATAAATTTTTGCAGGTTAGGTCCATAAATGGCTATTAGCCAGGGATAAAGTATGGTGCCCTAGCCTTCAGAACAAGGGCAGGAGATGAATCACTTGATCATTGTCTTCTGTTCTCCTTCTCTGGGGCACCTGGCATTGGCCACCGTCAGCAGATGGGATGCTGGGCTGGATGGACCTTTGGTCTGACCCAGTATGGCCATTCTTATGTTCTTATGAAATACAAAACAATACCAGAGTAGCATAGAAAGTTAGAGCAATTACTGCTGAAGAGCACAGAATTATACCAGAGAATGTTAGATACAAGGAACAAGTCTCTAGCATCCATTAATCATGGACTAGGAAATACAAGTATACCCAAAGTAAATTTGTAATGTAAAAACAAGGGCCAAGATGCTTCATTCTTCACACCACTATCAAAAATGAAGTCTTTCCTAGTTACTGTACCAACTGGGACCTTTAAAGATTAACTTTAATGTTTTATCTAATGTATCATCCTGCAGCACAGCAACTTGGAAAAAAGTTACCCAGACTGCTGCTTACTTGGTGGCCTTTGATATGGCAGACTATATGTTCAAATTACAAAAATAATGATCAAGAGTAGAAACTAGCAGCATTTTGTTAATTGCACGTTAACATAAGTTGATGGAAGAGAAATGGGTTTGACACATTGCTCCTACCATCTCAAATTATCCCAGATACAAAACTCTTGCTGTATTAAGTAACTACCTATGGAATCCAGGCAAAAGCAAGAAAAATTACTTGCTCAACCACTAATTTATATTAGAGGAAAGATCTGCAATACCTAACTAAAGGATTTCAGAGAACAAGTTCCACTGAATTTTGAAGAACTTGTGCTCCAAAATATTTGAAAAGCTGAGTTTTATTGAAGGGAAATGTTAATCAGGACCCTGAGCAATGCCCTACCAACCATTTTGCTTTTCCCTCACATCCCCAGCTTCCCCCTAGATACCACAGATATGACAGGAGTGATTTTGGTATGGCTTTTACTAGCTCTGCGCTATGATATATTAACCATGAAATACAAGTTCAATTGTCTACGTCCAATCCATAGTTTCATAACTGCAATCTCAAGACATGTTATACATTTAGAACTAGTGTTCCTGCATGTGCACATATACCGAGAATAGTCTTATCATTCATATACTCAAAATCCATCTGAACCATTTACCTGGACATATATACATTTAATATACATCTATTACACTGTGCTTCTAGATCATCTTTCAGTCTTTTATTGTTTTTATGATGCTGCAGGGCAAGAGTTATCACACCTCTATTTTGAGGACCCTAGTTATCACAGAGACAATTTCAAAATTCTTACTCATTAAAAAGATAATTGTTCAAAGCTCAACCTGAACATTGAAATGTGGGATCCAAAAAAAAATATTAAACAGCAGTAAAGCTCCCTAACAATTTGCTTCCGTTTCATACTAAACTGGAAAAAAAAAAAAATCAGCTTCTGCAAATAAACATTCCAAAGTATAGAAGAAAGCCACTGACCTGGGACAGTTAGTTTTCAAAATAACAGTATTCTCGGGTCTGGTCTATGCTGGAAATTAACTCAGCTTAACTACGGCACTCAAGGGTGTGAAACCCACACCCTTGAGTGATATTATTAAGTGGACCATACTCCAAAAGCAAAGCCAGCTGGAGGTTGACAGAAGGCCTAGCTACCTTCACTCAGGAAAACAGATTACTTGTATGACAGGAGAACCTCTCCCTTCAGTGTAGGTAGTACACACCAAAACAATGCAGTTGTGACGCTACAGCATTTCAAACACAGACAATTCTTTAGTGTTACCCATCTTCCTACAAGTGTGTACATTCTCCTGAAATACTCAACTATCACAGTAGTTTTGTTAAGTAGAAAAAAGGAGTTCAAGATAAGAACCTAGTCAGTCTGGTTGGTTACACCCTGAACGCAAACCTACATTTATAAATAAGAAATAATATGGTTTTTAAAAAGGGAAATTATTTCCAATCAGGTAAAACTGGAACAATGAATTTTACAGTCTGTGATTCTGAATTCTGCACATATTCCATTCTGCTTTAGTCATTTTAAAATAAAGTACTGACTGGGCAACCATTCTGTGCTGCCCTTTTGTGCTACAGTGGCATTTCTGATCTTCAGTGTTCACCCAAGGCTACCACTTGATGTTTTAGCAAACAATGCAGTACAAAATTCTACCTAACCTCTGCTGTAATGAACAGAAGCCATAAATTTACTTCAAGACAGCTTTTAAGGTTTGATTAGGTTCATGGTCATTTCAAGGCTTTTAATTTCTAACTATGATTTGGGATTTGCTTTCAGCATTTTCAAAGAAAAAGAACAGCTGGCTTGCTCACTTATTAAATATCTTAAACATCTGCAGTGGCAAAATCCAAGTATAGTCATTTGAATAGGAATGAAGAATTAGAGCTTTTAGCTATTGTTCATTTTTACATATCTGACTAAAACATTGTCAATTACATGTATACACATTGTACTTAGGATTATCGACTTGAGAGCTCTCAATGTGTAAAACATTATCTTAGACTGCAGCCTGAAAATCTGCCAGGACTCTGCAGTTCAGTCTATTAGCACACAGTAGTTTTTAATTAAGCTTTCCTCTTACAATTATGTATTGCTAACATAAAACTCTTATTGAAATGCTGTTGAGAAAATACCCTTTGAGAGCATTTAATGTCTTTTGTACTACAGGAACACACTCCTCTCGAACAAAGTGGGATATATGTGACCATGCCCTTGGAGGTTTTAAAATACTGAACAAAAGTCAGCCCCGTATGTTATGTACTAGGCAAATGCATTTATTAGCCTGCTTCAGTTGGCAGCAACAAAAACAAATATCTTTTCCACAAACACAGCACAGTGGCTTTTTTGGTTTTTTCAAGCCCAGCAGCTAACTTAGAAGCTTGAGGTCTCTCCTCTTTTCTGGTCTGTCAGACACAATCTCCTATGCCTACCACTCACTCCTTGACACTAAACCATGGGAGAAAGGGCAGCCTCACAGCAGCCCATGTGTGCTGCTCTCCCAGCTAGCAGTAAGGCTCTGCTGGTCACTATTGCAAGCGTGGGAGACCTGGTAGGAGGAAGAAAAAGAGAGGGACAAAAGGCACCTACACACACCAACTTCAACTATTTCATTTGCCTCACCAGGCCACCCGCCATCAGATGAAATACCTGCTATTTTCCTGAATACTTAGTGCTCCGACCTGGGCAGAGGCCTTTTCAAAGTGGCTGTTACATTTCTTTTAACAAGAGTACTCAAGAGTGATGTTGTGGGGGAGACAAGTTATAATAAAAGGTGCCAACACATCATTCTGAGTAGCCAAACTGTCCACTTAGTGTAGTGCTACTCTTTAACTCTAAGAAACCTTCAAGCATAGAATACTGAATCCTTAGCTATGTGCCTGTACATGAAGAAAACCCTTATCTCCACAGACAACTGAAGTTTTGCCCTAGTCTCTGCCACCATTTAAACTCACTCAGTGTGAACAGGTGTAACACCATAAACATCTGAATTAGGACCAGGGGCCTCAAGGGATTTTTTTCGGCAAAGAAAACTCTGAACAACACTCCATGCAGAGACTCCAGAAACTCTTCTTCCAACCAACAAATTTCAAGTAAATAACTAGGCAGTTATTTCTAGCAGTAAATACCAGTGTCACATTCCTGTCGTTCTGTTTTTATTGTAGATATTTGTATGAGGACAAAATTACAAGCCACTTGCTTGTTAAAACTTGCAGCATCTTATCTGAACTCTTTTTCAGTAACCTCTCACCTGCTCCTAGCAACTTATTGCACAATAACACATACTGCACATAGACAGTGACTGACTAGTTATAATTTTGTATCCATGATGAATAGCTTTTTATTTAAAAAAACTAGATTTATAGACTACATTTTAGCTATCATCAGGGGACAGAAGTGTCAAGGCATGCAATTCTGGACTATTGTTGACAACATATTGAGAGAGATAAGCAAATTGTTCATAAATCAAAAGAACACCCACTGCATAGTGTTGAAACAGGAGTAGAAAATCCTCCATTCTCTTATGGCAAAAAAGCACATGCATATTGAAGGTCAGATTCAATAAAAACAAAATTGACAAGACGAAATACAAGGCAAAAAAAAACAAAAAAATCCAAATACTTTGCATTGCAGAAAAGAGCAAATGTAACACACACAAGCAAAAACAAAAGTATAGTGAGAATAAATTCAGGATCAAACTAATACCTGTCATAAAGCTGTCGAAGTTCTTAAAAGTTTTATGCATGGAATACTACCTTTCTGACTCACTATCAATATGACATCATCATTTTTGGTAAGACAAGTGATTGCAATTTCCTACATTACATGATTGATCATGCTCAACACACTAAAAGGCCAATTGGTTTCCTGGTGCCAGGAAAATGATTGATGAATATTTCAAGACGTGGGCCCTCTTCCTGCCGGGCCATCCCTTTTACTTGCCAGCAAATAGACCTAAAGTGTTCCCCCCTACCCCTGTTAGGCAGTTCTCTTTGATACATGCAGGGATTTGAATTTACACATTGTGCATCTTAAAGTTTATTTCCTTAGGATATGGAGAGCTCAATATAAAGAAATTGCACAAGGCAGAATGAGGAGAAAATCCTCACACCAAGCTAAAGTTTTATGGTGACAAATAACATGGTAGATACCAGGAAAATAAGAAAATTAAAAAGGACTTCAAACTTCATAAGTCATGGAGCAACACTGAGATATAAAGTGTGGTTATCCAGATCCTTAACACAGCAGACACATCACCATTCGTGCAGATGCAGGATAGAAATCACATTCAGTGCTCAATCTATAACTAAAAGGCAAGGTCAAACAATTCAACCCCAGATTGCAACTTAACATTTGTACTTAATTGCAAAACATCTAATTTTTCTACATATTCTTTATAAAGAAAAGTCAAAAGACATACCACTAGAGAATTTATGCCAATTCTCTTTACTCACTTCCCACTAACTCATCTGTTAAAATATACCAAATAGATGTCCACGGATATACCAGCCTCAATTTCCCCCATGCTCCAGCTCTATGAAACACTGACCACTGGCATTAATCAAGTACATTAAAAGTTTATTATGAAATGCACTCCGAAGTAACCTCAGCAAGAGAGGGCATGTTATATTCCAGTTTGACGAGCATACAATTCGTTCTACATTTCCAGGGGCAAAGGAATTACTATACTGTGCCTCAGAGATACCTTCCTTATCTGCATACAGAATCAAAGTCATCAGCATAGGCATGCCAATGAGTTTTGTGAATTTGCTAGAAATCAGTGAGTTCACCCAGTCCTCAAACTTTCAAGGAAAGGTCCCTGTTAAAACAAATATGATCAGAGCCTATGAGCATTACCCTGCAATCACAGAATACTAACTTTCAATGAATCCAAGAAAAAAGTTTTAACTACTTCTTGGCCAAGTGCAGAAAAACTGACTTCAGAAAAGTAGACTAACTAGTCTGTCAATAAAATAGTTCATTACACACACACAAAGGATCACAATCTTAGGTCTCTACCACCGGACGCATCAACTAGTGCAGGAGAATTGTTCCATGCTGTTTTTAGGTCTTAGTTGCTCTCTGTGTGGATAAGTCTAATGCACCAAAGGACAGTGGTTCTCAACAAAGTGTCCGGGGCCCCCTTGGGAACCATGAGCATGTTTCAGGGAATCAACCAAGCAGGGCCAGCTTGAGACTCACTGGGGCCAGGGTAAAAAGCTTAAGTCACACTGTACGAGATTGAAGACCAGGACTGAGCCCCACCACCCGGGACCAAAGCTTGAGAAATGGAGTTCTGTGTGGAGCCCCTATGGCATAGGGCCCCAGGCAACTGCTTTGGTTGCCACCTCCAAATATCAGCCCTGGCTTTTACGTGCAAAAAATTAAAAAAAAAAAAGCCTTACTGTGGCAGAGGTGCAGCACACAGTTTTTCTTTTTCTTTTTTTTCTTTTGGTGGGGGGCGGGGCAGAGAGCCTCATAGAAAAAAGGTTGAGAACCCCAGCCTTAAGGCACTAAGGATTTCCATCAGCTCTAACTATTCAACAGGTGTGGTACAAGAGTTTATGACCTAATGATGATATATAGAAGGAAGAAGTGCCCTCCCCCATTCCCTAGAAAAAAATAAAGGAAGATCCTTACTTGGTTCTTTTCTTTTTTTCCTGAAAGAGAATTTGAACACCAAAATTCCAGGTGGTTTTTTTGGTAATAACCCTATTCTCCAGAAAGCTGAAGCCCGTGGTCAACACATACAAAGAGTATTTTGATTATGTGTAAAAGGACTTGAACCAAATACTGATGCCAGGGACTCTACAACTAAATTTTGGTTAAGACACTGTCATCACATGCAAAATTTTAGGCTGATATTGTAACTGTTCATAGTTCGCTACTTTACTGTGGAATGACTTGTAGCAGTGGCTGTGCAGAATAATCTCTAATTCCTTAACCACAGAGTAACAGACTTACATTTAACACCTTATTCTCAGTACAAAAATTTATTCTCAGAAATGGTAAACTGAAGTATTTTCAGCGCAGTCTGCAAACTAAGTTTCTTATTAGTTTTGAAATATTAATATTTTCAGTGAAACAATTACAGTCACAGCAAGAAGTTATATTTTATCTGATAAAGTGTTTTAAACCTGCAAGCTTATGCCCAAATAAATGTGTTGGGCTTTAAGTTCTTATTTTAAAACAGAGTTAATAAAAACACTAATATATATGAAAATGAAGGTGCATCAACTATGTGAGAAGGAATGGAAATATATTTACCACCTACTACAGAACCAAGAAGCTAACATATTCTCAATTTTGAATGTATAAATTTGTATTTAATCTAAAAAATTTCCTTGATTTTCAAAGGCTCCCAATTGTAATTCTATCCTATGTGTTAACAAGTGTTGTTACAACTGAGAATTATCACATTTGAAGTACAAAATGAGGCTCTTTTGTAGGGAATTTAACAGTGTTAAACATCACAGACGTCCTTTAACACCACGGGCAGAGATATATGTAATAACGTATGGTGCACATTTCAGTTTGTTCTCAGTAAAAGTCTGCAACAACAGTTGCAGCAGTTCTCTCCTAAATATTCATTTAAAAATTAAGACTAGGTAATAACTGTAAGAAATTCTTATCTACTCACACATCAGACTTCTCTCTCCCAAACCTCTCTAGGCACCCTTTCTGTTTCAAACTAATACGGTATTACAATGATATGACTGGAAGAATAGAGAGTCAGAGTTTGGAATACAGGTTCTGCTAACTGGACCACCCTTTTTTTTAAATCTTTCCAACAGTCTTCAGTCTGAGACTTGCTATTCACACCACCTTCTATTTTAATTTATGACAGGTAAAAAGGATGTTTAAGGATCAGCCAGTAAATCAAGATTAAAGCAAATAATTACCTTTAGGACAATCTGCCTGATTATTTGGCAAATACAGTTAGAAAGTTAAAACTATTCATACTCTTAGATAAATGCTAAGAGAGGAAACATCATAAAACTATAAATGTTTTAGCATTTTCATAAAAATCTCAGCACAATACCAAACTACAATTGCTCTGGAGTGCAATGCAACAGCCATTGGAAGACCTGACGGCCAAACTACATAATTACTTAAGATAACTACTGAAGACTACCTTATCCAACTGATGCAACAATTCAGGGAGACAGAATCCTATTACTCCCAATCGAAATAAATCCAGACCCCAGAGTTTCACATTTCTGGAAGTCACCACCATACTCCTAAGAGCCACAAATGATCAGGGGCTTGCTTTAACATTTCAAGGGAAAAAACAAGGGGTCATATAAATTTCAGTAACACTGTAGAAGGCATGTTTTAAAACAAATCAAAATTCATCCATTTCAATATACATAACCATTAATGTCCAAAAATCCCCAATTAAATGTGCAGCAATATCTGCATGAATAAGATATAATTATAAATGAGTTTGCAAGATGAAGCCACACCAGTAAATTAAGAAATCAGGAATCAAAGCAGGCATTAAGGGTTATTCTCAGTCTAAGTTTACACTTAAATCCTTAACCACATAAATGCGAAATATCCCTACAATGTGCAGCAGAGCCAAATGATGTTCTGCTGCAAATCAGAAACATAAAAACTGGAGTTAGATCACTATGCTTCTTATAGGTATATTACTCAAGGACAATGCATTACTTTCTGTAAAAGTCATTCAATACTACATCAAATGAAGATACCCATGGACAAGAGAATCTGTATTTGGAATCTCTCTCTGTGCCATGTATTTCACAGAAACACAGTTTAGTGCTTTTAACTACTTTTAATTTTCTGCAATATTATTCAAGTTAACCAACTAAAATGCAAATGTGGAGATATAGTTTTGAACAACAAAATTAGTAAGAGTGATACTCAGCAAACTCAACTCCAAATATATGAAAAAATGTCAGCCCACCCACCAAAAAAATTCATGAGATTGGTATACACCATAATAAATTCTGAATTCCTGAACATTTGTGGGGAACCCTCAGCATATATTCAACTTTTCACTGTCCCATGAAGGTTAGAACATTATAGCCTTAGCTCGAAGAGCAACAGCTTTCAAAAATACAAATACCACAAGAAGTACAATAAAGTTGTGAACTAAAGAAAGGCTGCCATTTAAAACACTAAATGCAAACTCACTGGGACTTAGCAAAAATATCTACAATTTTTAAAAAAATTATGCTGAGTATTTTTTCAATTTTGGAGCTATTACACCTGCCAGGTGATCAATCAGCAGTGCATAAGGAATGTCTCACAATAACCTAAATACAATCTCAGCCTCCAGAACACAAATATATACTACTACTGCCATCTGTGGCTTCTGCTCAAGCAACTTCTCTGGTTCAATATACAGGGGACATCATTGTGATTAGGTCCCAAAGGCTTGCCAATTCCAGGATATATTTGCAAGATCTTTTAAAATACTCTGTATACACACTACCAGATAAACCTACTAAGATAAGGACACCACAACAGCTCATCCCAAGTCAGAAATAAAAGTTTACTTTTTACACATTCTTGTTTCTAAAACATGTTCCAAGAGGAAGGAGGTCTAAAAACGGTCAACCTAGGGTGCGCATCTCTCTACAAAATGAACACTGATGCCAAGGAGAAACGTATCATTTCAGCAACTAACAGGCCACCATTGCTATAGAAATAAATAGTTGGGATTTTTCAAAGGTGTCTAGAGGAGTTAGATGTTTAGTTCATATTCAATTTCACCAGACTTAAGGCATCCCACCTTTTCTAAGATTCTGAAAGTTAAAGTTTATTTCCAAAACAACTCTATGGTCAATGAGATATATTGTTCATTTCAAACAACAGAAGAAATTTATAGAGTGGGGAAATTAAAGCTGCTGATTCTACCTAACCAGTCAGCAGCATGCTTTTCTTTGACAAGCATCACTGGCAGTCCTTTCTTTATTAAAAGCCTCTGACATTCTTCCATTTGGATAAATGAAAATATTAACACTGAAGACCAGCCTGACTGGGGTTTTCTCCCAACTAATTTCTCTACTCAATTAACTTTCCAAAGTGATAACCACTGTAGCTTAAGGGCTCAAAAGGAGGATCAAAAGGCTAGTTTAATACAGCTAGAGGGAAAGAATGCATTTTGGCTCCCCAGCAACCATCTGATGAAACCCTGAGCCAGTCTTTTATGTAAATGACTGTTAATTAGAATTACCAGATTACACCGTTAAAGACTTTATTTAAATAATCAGTTTATCAACAGGATAAACTCTGTTCTCATTCTTGGGGAATGCTGTTGCAAATGAGTTTCTGGTTTATATCATGGAGACAAACTCATATGGTTAAGGCATTTAATAACCATTTAGAAATGTACATTGTGCACCAAATTAAAACGTTTTATGAGTAATCCATAAATGCATTCTGAAGATGAAGTTACTTCCCAATCATCAAGAAAGTATTATAACAAAGTTTTCCATCCTTTTTGCATCACCTTGCAACTTTGAAACACTTCATAGGATATCCGCAACCTTAAGTTTTGCAGACTACACTGTTGCATTTTCAGATATCCCTGGCATTATACCTCTGCTGAACATACACCGCTGCTTTCATTTATTACTATCTTAGTTCATAGAAGACATTTAATCATCTTCTTGAGTACAGTATTTTAAAAAGAAAATCGGATGTTTAACTTCAGTCCCCCCAGAAAATACTAACCTACTTTTAGCCATTTGGAGTGAAGATCCATCAACTACATGAAACAACTCGCCCAGATCCAGACAATCATCTCTCTCTCCAAATGCAAGCTCTGTGCCTTAAATATTGAGGCTGTTCTGGTATGGCTATGGTCTGAAGAAATGGGTCTGTCCCACGAAAGCTCACCTAATAAATTATTTTGTTAGTTTTTAAAGTGCTACTTCACTGCTTTTTTGTTTTAACATTTCTTATGTTCTTGTATCAAATTATGAGTGTTCATCATTTTCTAATAATCAGCAGTAACTTACATATTTCTCATACCATTCCCAGCTTCCATTCCGGTGTTCTGGTTTTGGGTCTGCTTTCTCAAAAAGAGAGCCACCCACATTCAAGAAGCAAATGTATCTGGTTAAACTAACATAGTAACTTTTGTTTATTCAGAGACATAGAAGACAGAAAATCGCCACTGTACAATTCACCAACTTAATTTTTTTAAACTTCAAAGAAAAGCAGTAGAGCAAGTAAATTAAGCTCTTACTACATGTCAACAAATTTGTCTGTGTTTACTGAATGTTTTCTCTCAGATGCAGAATAGTCAATAGCTAAGAATCTGCAGAAAGAATGTCTTGGTGTATATGAAATGAAGTTTCCAGGAATGTTATAGATCTAAAAAAAATAAGTTCTCTCTGAAAATGCTGCACACACACTTGCTAGTCTCCATTCTCCCTATGATAAGCTTCATTCAAATTAAAAAAAAGAAAATTTGTCTGCCAACAAATGCGTTGAATTTTTGTTTTATTCAAAATTTGACAGATTTCTAATACATCTGTTTTAGAACAACAATGAAGTAGTAAAGGTCTTTAGAGCTCTTATCCACACTACAACAGATAGTGTTCAAAAAACATTTCAAAGTAGTTTTTAAAATAAATTTCAGCTAGCATTTTTTCCATTGTCATTTTGCATAATGCTTATCACAAACTGTTTTCACTACATTATGCACTGTCCTCACTGAGAACCAATGTTAACAGAAAACTTTTTAAATGATTTTCAGAAGTCATCTTTCAACAATCTTCTTCAAAGAGTTCAGAAGGAATTAATTCCACAATATAATAATACCTTAAACAAATTTTCTAAAATTATACATTTTAATCATACAAGGTTGTGGTCAAAGCCCTATATGACTGTTTAACTATATAAGACAACTTATGTTCTGGCACTTAAACAATTTGTGAAGAGAACTGAATTTTACCTATGTTACCTCACTCAATTTTACAATATCAAGAACATGTTCCCTAAATGGTAAGAGAGAAAAAAAAATCACCATATATCTGAAGTCTTGGAATATGCAAAATATTATTTTAAAAATTGTACCTTTAATTGCTTAACTGAAATCATCTAATGGCACATCCATATGCTAACAAAGTTTTACTCAAGAAAAATTTTCATCCATTTAAGCAAGTTTTATAGGTCACCACAATACTGAATTACATGAAGAACTTATTTCTTTCAACATGCTAAAGCCACCAATCATGTAATCCTATTTAACTATTCTCACTATTTCACCCATTATTAGACAATGCAACTGTAAATTTCTGTAAAAAGCCTGTTTTTTGTAGAAAATGCAACAAAATAATCAAAATATTGAATCTCAAGGAATTCATCAAGTTAAGAGTGATACCTGTCTTAATTAGTAAATATAATATTCAAATTTTCAATATTTTAGTATTGTTTACTGATATTTTTCAGTTTACAAAGTGACAAGTCAATAATCTCCTCTTCCCACCCCATTCTAAATTTAGAAGACTGAAGGTCAAACAATGCCTCAAATATTATGCCAGCATTTCACATTTTATTGCAAGAGGAAAAAGTAACAGATTATTACATCATCCATTCAAAATACTTCGTAACTGCAGCTATAGCTGGTGAGCCTACCATACTAGAGAACTACACTTAACATAAGCAATTCTGATCCTTAAATAAAACAATTAAACTATGTGCACAAAAATTTGTTCATAGGAAGAACATTTTGAACACTGTTGTGCTATTGAGCATGCATAGAAAGTAACAGACATTACTCAAAACAGAATCAAAATGTTAATTCTAACTAAGAGAAATGGGAAGATATTAAAAGTATTTGAAACAATCCAATATTTCCTTAAGAGAAAATTTGTTTTTAGGCAGCTTTAAAGAAAGGGTACTCTTTAAAACTACCCAGTGGGGTTTTAAATAAACTGTTACAGTAATGCAGGTAACAAAAATTAGAGAAAAATAACCTTGTTAACATTTTTTTCTTTATACACTTTACTGCACTGGGTGTCTGGATAGTATCAATTGTTTCCTCTCTACAGTCAGCTTCTCTTGTTTTTGTGAGTCCTTCACAAACACAGGGAAAATGTAGTTTTAAAAAAAAATAATGTTACTGTGAATCATAAAAATTGACAGGGGAATTCACGTGTAGATATGGTACATGCTACTTTTTACTCTTTTTTTTTTTTAAACTGAGCAAATTTCAAGTTTAAGTAGTTGGAATATTTTTAACAAGTCTTTCCTGAAAACATTATGTTGGAAATTGAACAATGTGCAAAACTGTGCCTTTGAAAGCACTAATAAGAACAGCAGTCAGAAAATGCATCCAATATGATCAAAAGAACAAGTGCATGACATATCAATGCAGAAAATTTTGCACCAGGCAAACTACAGCATATACAGAGATACAGTAGAACATAAGGCTAGCAAAAACTCTTCTAATCCCTCTAAAACAGGCACAACAATTTTCCAGAGAGCTTTGCCTACAGCAGAACTGTGGAATATTTCAGTGTTTGTAAAATTGTTTCCCTCTTTTGCATTTTTACATTAATATACATTACATTCCTACACCTTAAGTATGGTTTTAGAACAGCTGCATTAAAACAGCTGATTTAGTTTTGGAAGAAATATATTGATATTCCTCTTCATCATGAAAGAAAGTCAGTAAACTTTATCCACAATACTACATGTCACCTTCTCTTTACTTTAGGCACTTACAACATTCCAGGACCTTTACTGATTTTGGTTAGGTAACCAAGTTATCTTTAAAGAGGTCACTAAGATTAGTGTTTCTTGTTAAACTCCAGTTTAAGTTGTATTACAACCTGACAGTGATCATAAACCTCTGTGTAAAAGGAAACTCATTGCAAAATAACCCACAAGGAATTTTGCCATGCAAGAACTAAGCACATGTGCGGAAAGAGACCACAATTTTTGCATTTGTTACTACAGTTTCTTTGTCAAGTTTCACATAACAATATAAGGTTGCATTTGTATGCAGTTTATTGATTCACGGTTTAACAAGAGAGGACACCACTGAACTCTACAGTTATAAAATATTCAAATACTATTTACACACGAGATTGATCACTGACATCTCAAGCTGGCTTCTGAGCAGGGGAGGAAGTGGCCGAAGGAAGCATTCAAAGGGAACTGGGAATGTGGCTGGGAGTCAGAAATTCCCATTATTGGTGCTCTTTAAACCCCAGCCCGGAGAGAGGGGCACAAAGGCACGGGGAGCTGATGCAACTGACAGAACCAGCCGTGCTCGGCGGGGCGGCCCCAGACCGCCGGAAACCAGGCGAGCCCTCGCCCCAAGTCCTCGCCACCCCAAGCCCTTGCACCCAGGCGAGCCCACCCCCCGCACCAAGACCTCCCTCCGCGAGCCCCCCCCACGTCCCAGGCGCCCCCACACACCAAGCCCCACCCCCCAAGCCCTTGCACCCAGGCGCGCCCCCAAGGCTGCTGCCCCCCGGGCCGGCTCGGTCCCGCCCCGGCGCCCCGCGGCACGGGCCCCCCCCGCCCTCGCCAAGTTCAGAAGTTCAAGCCCCGCCCCGCAGCAAAGGCTGCAGAGCCAGAACCCCCCGCGAGCCCAGCCCCAGCCCCAGCCCCAGCCCCAGCCCGCTCGCGGCCGCCCCGACACCCGGGACCCGGCCGGGGGGCTCGGCGACCCCTCACCGTTGCGGGGCGATCCCTTGCCCCCGGCGGCGGCGGCGGCGCGCGGCTCAGGCTGCTCGCCGGGCTGCTCCAGCTCCATGGCGGAGGCCGCGGCTCGGGCGCGGCGGGCTCTCAGGGGCCCCGGCGGCCGCGCTCCCCCATCGCTCCCTCCGGGGCGCTCCTGTCAGCCAGCCCGGCAGCCGCACGCAGCGCTGACTGGGGAGCCTGGCGGCGGAGCCCCGCCCCCCTCACGCACAGCTACGCTGCCCCGGGGCACGCCGGGAACTGTAGTCCGCAGGCCCGGCACGGACAGCACCATCGGCGGACGAGGGGAGAGAGGAAGACCAGACCCTATGGCTCCCGGAAGCTGCTCCTTGCTCCAGCCCCGCTCGGGCCACGAGTGAACACGAGAGACTGGCTGTATCCCTAAGGGCCGCAGGGACGGCCCCATCCGGGACACTAGCAGGGTCTTTTGTTGCCGTGGGTCTCACAGACCTCCCCCATGCTTGGAAGCAATGGACTGGTCCAAGATTTCATCCGTATCACGGGGGCTCCCCCACGGGCACCGGCCCTGGCCGCGGGAGGGGCTCTCCATCGGCTGCGGCGGCCGGGCCCCGTGGGAGGTGGGTGCCTCGCTCGGGGTCGGCAACCAAACCAGCGAGAAGGGCCATTTTTAGCACGTCCGTAAAAGCTCAGCTCCAGAGCCGCCGCGCGAGTGCGAGGCGGCCGGCGGTGAATAAGGGCGCAGCACCGTTTGTGATGCCCGTGGCGGAGCGGCGCACACCGTGATTTGCAATGGGATACGGCCCCTGCAGACGTTCACAAGCTTCTGACGTGTTCTGTTTCCGCACGGTTTAGGCGCGCGTTTGCACCGCTCTCCTCCTGGCTTTCATTCCCAGCCTTCTCTCCCGCTCTGGGGCGCCAGGGGAAGTTGTCCAACCTTCCAGCTCACCTGTGGTTTGTTGTGTAGACAGGAGGTTTGTTGTGTTCTTTACACTTCTCCAGTGTAGCGTCAGGAGCCACAAAGAAGTCCTTACACAGCTGCAGGTTGCAGACCCCTGGGCTAACGCAGTGGAAGAATCCATCTGTAGACGTAGCATTGTCTACACCAGGGCAGTCCTCACAGCCGGGAGAGCTGGGGAGGAAGGTTCGTATTCTGGTGTAGATCAGGCTTTAGTCTTGAAGCACACTTATTAACTAGTAGTATTAGTAGTCGTATAACAGCCATCTCTGATGGGTCCACTGTGCTAATCATCATTGTACTCTTAATAAAATAACAGAGCTTGCCACAAGGAATCATATCCCATTTGCACCAGTGTTCAGAGTCCACAGGACAGCCCAGAACCAGGTATCCTACCCATTCCTACCCACGCCCCCAACAACCAAATGTACGGGGACCATTGGCCAATGTTCCCCCTAATCTTTTCCATCCATGGGCAGATGATTTCCAGCCATGTGCAGAATAATTTTTATGTGCACTGAGGAATGTGCAAATGTGGACCACCAGCAGAAACATAGAACTTAGCACTGAGCCATTTACTAATCAGCTGAGCAGCATTTGAATTTCTCCTGAGCGGCTGCATGGGTACCCAGCTTACAGGGAACACTGACCCTTCCCCTTTCTCTTGGCACTGGGGCTATCCAACCAAACCCACTCCTGGAGTTTTAGTATGAAGCCAACAGCAATGGGAAATCAGGACCCTCAGACTGACAAGCCCCAGTAATAAGGAAAAGAGGCCAATGACCAGGTCAACCTGACTGGCAGGACAGGCAGTCTAATGAGCCTGTCAGGAGGCTGAAGAGTGTGTGGGCTGGGGGGATGGTTTCTGTCCTCCCTGTGCAATGGAATCACCTGGGTCACACAGAGTGAGGCTGAGCAGAGAGCAGGAGAATGAGCTGAGCTGTGGAGCAGAGCTGCACGGGTCAGAGGGAACCAGAGAAGTAATCCAGAGAGCAGGTCCATGCTGGAAGCAGAGCTAAAGAAACAGGCCAGAGAGCAGATCTGTGCTGGTAGCAGAACTACAGCAACCAGAGCCAAAGGGGCCAAAGAAGCAGCACTGGGGGCTGGAGACAGAGTAGCACTAGTTCTGAGGCAGAGTGGACCTGGGGCTGGAGCAGTCGGGAGCCAGCTGCACTGAGCAGCTGGGAGAACAAGGGGGGCCCTTGGCAGGGGGCCTAGTGCCGGAGGACACCCCCAGCAAGAAGGCCTTGCAGTTCAGAGATGGGGGGGCCATAAGGCCTTGCAGTTCAGACACAGAGCGGGGCCATAACGCCTACAGGGTGACTAACACTGTGAAGAAAGACCCTGGCACCTAGAGCCTGAAGACAGGTGGCCACTACCAGAGCAAGTGTCTGACCAGCCCAATTCCTGCAGCACAGGCAGGGCCTGAGAAGGGGGCTTGGGACATGTAAGGAACAGATTGTGAACTGCCCTGACATTCCAGAGACTGCTGTTTCTGATGTCCCCTGCCACAGAGTGGGGTGGGGTGTGTTCTTTAACCCTCCCATTTTTCCTTATTCTTTTTTAACTTGATCGCTATTTAATAAACTGCGTTTGCTTTGAACAGTATGGGGTTGAGCCACCTAGGAGCCCTTAGTCCAGCCTTGTTGGGATTACTAGTACTCTGCTACCCAGGAGAGTGGAAGGGGAGCTCTCAAGGTCAGGGATTTGGAGCAGGGACTCAGATCCCTTCATGATCCCATTCGCCCAGGGTCAAGCAGAAACCAGGAAAGTTCCCATCAATAGCAGGATCAATCCCCTGTTTATACATGCACCTCCAGATAATCTATCATTCCTCCCTTTTAGTTGCTCTCACTTGCCTTCCCTGTCCTAGCACATGGGCCTAGTCAAAGGACTGGGGTTCCATGGATAATGGACTATAAGGCTAGTGCAGATACAGGGCAGAATGATGCATGATGTGTCCAGCTGTGGGATCTCTTACTTTTATTCTGTGGCTCCCATATAGTCCATGATCCTTCTTCCACGCTGCATCCATTACGTGGTCTGGCATCCTTATCTCCCTGACTCTGTCAAATCTTCTTGTGCTTGGTTCTACCTCCTGGAATGACATGATCAAGCCTAGTCCCTGTGATTGATCATTCTGCTTGGAAATTGGCCATCCTAACCCATTTTACCTTCACCCTGATGACATGTACACAGACTACCTGCAAAAAGAGTCAGTCTCCATTACACTTGAGTTGCCTTTGCATGTTAGTTAGATTGTAATAGGGCAGGAGATTCTTGTATTCAAGATGCTTATCACAGTACAGCATGTTGCATTGTGCTATGGGATCTGGAAATTGAAAGAGACAGAGTTGTTTACATTGTGGTTCATAAATTTTCAGCATGGAAGCCCAAGGATGAACTCAGATTAATCTACTCTGTCACCTCTTTTGTGAAGCTTTCTTTGGAGAAGCGAAACCCCTCCTACCATTCCAACCAGCAACTTCCACTAGTAACTAAGTGGATGCATAGAGCAATCCATTAGGCAGTGTGTGCTGATGGGTATAGATTGCTGTCTGGCTATGTCTCTAAATATGAGAACTCACAGTCAGAGGAAAGAAAGGAGGGGAGGGGTGTAAAGGAGAGAGGGGGCTGTTATGTGGACTCAAAATTAGCTGAAACAGCATAAATTTCACAGTCTATTTTAGATGTTTACCCAACACTTATCACAATGGTATTAGATGTGATACAAAATTAAGAAGTACCCTTTTCCTCTGGGTTTTGGTAATGATGAATAGCAATGTATGCAGAGGAGATGCATGCCAAATGCAGTGGTCCTCAGTCACTTCACCACTGTAGGCCATACGTGCAAGAAGTAGGAGTGCAGGAGGTACTGCAGCATCCCGCAGATCTTGTGATCCTAACCAGGATCCCAGCTGCCCAGGGTCCCACTATCATTCAGACCCCCCAGCCAATAGCTCCAGGGGTTGCAGCTGCCAGCCCAACTGTGGGCCTGGCTGGCATCACTGTTGGCCGAGGGTCCCAGCTGCTGGGGCTCTGCTACTACCCATGGTCCCGGCAGGTCTGCTGCAGGGCCTGGGGCTCCAACGGCTGACCCACACCTGGAGCTCTGCATCTGCTTCCAGATGTGGCCCCAGCCTGGGGTAGTGAAGGGTGTGGCTGGAATAAGCAGGACGGGGTACAGGTCAGCACCCCTACCCTAAAGATTGTTCACATGCCACTGTTGTGGGCCACATCCAAAACCAGCTGCATGGCCCTGAGAATGTCATACGGGCTGCAGTTCTGTGCTGACTGGGTCAGAGGTCCAGTGTGATACCACCACATAGATTTATGTTAATCTTAATTAAAATCTTCCTTACTGACATAGGAGAGGAGGGTAAATAGCATGGTAGTGCATTGCATTTAGGATAATACGCAGGAAATGTTCTTAACCTTGGTGAGACAGAAAACTAGAAAAAGGCAAAGTCAGAAATGACACTAATATGTTCAGGGACAGACCATGCCAAACTAGGATCCAGTAGTAGAGGGAAATACTTGGAAAACAGTGGGGACCCATCCTATAAATGTCTACACAGGGTGATTTAAATGGGATTACTTGTGTTCCTGAAATTAAAAATGTGCGTAAGTATTGGCAGAATAGGGGCCTAACAATGAAAGAGACAGTGAGATGGAGCTGGCAAATTCATTACACACTTGCAAGGCCTGAAAAAGCCATTTGCATCACAGCACACACCAGGGAGGCAAGAGTCTATTTCTACTGGGCACTAGTAAAGCCAGGGACAGATTTAGGGGCAGGCAACCCTGCTTTGGGAAGGGGACCCTGGGTTCAGGGCGCTGCTCTTGTTGTTAGACTCCATAGAAGAGAAAATAGAACGTTTGCAGTGAAATGTTTCAAGTATTCCATGGGAGAGTCATTTTTCACGAATCTTCTAGAATGTTCTGGACCATTATAGCCCCTCGTGGAACCTTCCAGACTTTCTGAGAACTACCTTTTCCTTGAACCTCCTAGAATGCTCTCAGCCATGCCTCCAAGGGACAGGGCACTGCCAGTCAGTTTGTGAGACAGAACAACAAACTGAAGGGAAGCGGGAGTCCAGCTGTGGTGATATAGTGAACCTTATTTTATTGTGTAATTGTGCAAGTATATGTGTATTTTAGGATTTGAAGAGTGTAAGTAGTATCTAGTAAAGGGCCTATTTAATGAGACTCCAGAGGTATGTGTCAAACCCCTATCAACATAACAATATACAAGAAATACTGGTACTGCTTTTGTTGTTCTTAACACATAATGTTGAATGGCTTTCCAAGACTAAAACAATGAGAAGCCCTGTGGCATCTTATAGACTAATAGATTTATTGGAGCATAAGCTGTTGTGGGAAAAGACCCATTTCATCGGATACGTGCATTTTCTAAGACTGTGGCTTATAGATTTTGCTTTCCCTAATACTGTATGTTTTCCCCCATAGAGAATAAAATATGCCCTGAGGAAGACTCCAGCAGTTCAAGCATAAGAAGAACCACCAGCATTAGTCAGCCAAATGTGAGTGCACAGTTCAGTTTCTTGATGTTAGTACATTTCAGTCATTCTTAAAATTAAAAAACTTCTGTAAGCTTAGAGGAAACAAGTAAAGGAATAGATACAGATTTACAGAGCCGAGCATGTAAATTTCTAGTCTTAGTCTAGAGTGCTAAATACATGCAAATTGTGCACTGAAGTCATGAGATGGGCTACAAATGCAATAAAAATAAGTGTTCAAACATTTAACAAATGGTGGTCAGGGAGATGCTCCTCATCTGGGATGCCATGTGGTCTACGCCCAGTCCCGAGTGAGACTGCCTGTCAATGAGGCACTCACTGCTGGGCGCTTGCATAGCAGGAGGGTACAAACAAATGGAAGAGAATGCAGAAAGAAGCTAAACAAATGAGTAAAAGGGTGAGGGAAGAACTGATAAGGAATGACTAAAAGGAACAAATATGGAAAAGTTTGCAAAGAGTGAAAAAGATGAGGCCGGAGTAGCAAACAACTTCAGAACACTGTCAACTAAGTAGCAAGACCCCCATCTTATTATCAGTGAGATCTATCAGGCTGTGGCGTGCTTTTCCAAGCATACAGCAACGAAGGGTCCTGTGGCACCTTATTTTCTGTTATTCTATAAGGTGCCACAGGACCCTTCGTTGCTGTTACAGATCCAAACTAACACGGCTACCCCTCCAATACTTTCCAAGCATAATGGAGACTCCTCCAGTGCATCTGTGATTAAACACCCGACTGGATAATATAGAGCAGGGAACAATCCTGCAGTGGTTGAAGGGGATGACTTAGCATCATTTTATCCCTTTTTTTTTGTGGTCCTGTCCTTTGATTTTTCAGTTCTTGACTGTTCTGCACAAAAACCACTAGATGGCACGCACACTCCCCGTTAGAACAGACAGGGTTGGTGTTGCCAGATCTAAAACCACTGCAAACTCTGGTACAGCTAGAGAAGCAATCCAGCCTGTTCTTTAAAAAGCTGTAGCTGGCAGAAGCACTCCCTTCCTTTGGCACAAGATCCTCCATGGGCCCCTGTCATTTGCAGAACAGCACATACCAATCCAGTACGACCTGTCTTCAGACAGTGGCCAGCACCAGACACATCACGGGGAATGAGCAGAACTGGGCAATTTCTGCTCAGTCAGTCCCAGCTCTGACCAGTTGGAGGTTTAAGGACACCTGGAGCATGGGGTTAGTCTCTGGTCACCGTGGCTGATATCCACTGACAGACCTATTCTCCGGCAACTTAAATAATTCCTTTTTGAGTCCAGTTATGCTTTCAGCCCTCACCACAGCCCCTGAATGTTACCTCCAGCAGGTATTAAATTACCAGGTGTCCCCATCGCCAGCCAGGTGTCCCTGCCTTCTCTGTGGAAGGAGATTGCTCATCCCGATCCTTGTGGCAGTCTCCTAAAGCTATTATAGATTTGAGTTTGTCAGTGCGGCTGTCTGTTTGTTCAAGAACCCCTCTTAAACAGTAAGAACTAGGACCACCAAATTCCGTAGACAGCTTCCTCTCTTCATAACTTAAAGCAAGGTCAGGGTTTAGCTGGGGAAGGGAAACAGGATGTGCCTGGCATGGTATTGCTTCTTAGAAAACTGCACAGACAAGAAAGAGACTTGCCACACAAGTTGAAGGGGGTGGTGGAAGTGTGTCCCCCTGGGACTGGCCCACACCATTCGGGAGGGCAAGGTGGGGCTGCAGCTCTCCCCCCGATTCATACCAGGATGTTGCTGGCTGTTCCCCTTTGGCATGGAGTCAGGGAAAAGTGCAGAGTTTGCTGCATTCCTCACTCTGGCTGGGGAGTGCAGGGGGCAGA
Source organism: Carettochelys insculpta (assembly GCF_033958435.1). Classification (NCBI taxonomy): domain Eukaryota; kingdom Metazoa; phylum Chordata; order Testudines; family Carettochelyidae; genus Carettochelys; species Carettochelys insculpta. The sequence continues at coordinate 23,412,310 of NC_134157.1, forward strand.
CATGCACCCCACCCCAGCTGTGCCTGCTGGAGCTGCAGTGACTATGGGGGGGCTCTTATGACCCAGCCCCAAGCTGCTACGGTGAGAGGGCTGGGGTAGTCACCTCTCCCCAGGGCAGCCACATACTGAACCCCTCCTCCCTAGCCCTAGCCAAGGGCAGTCATTTAAATGAAGAAAAACAAAAATGAACTGAGTTAAGGACCTGGCAATGCCAGTTAAATCTGGAAGTAAATATATGCACAAATCTTATGTTTAGAAAGCGGTTTTCATCCCAAAGGATTTCATATGCTACAGAAGGCAGGCATCACCTGACCAACTACTGAAATGCATCCACCCTGGGCAGGGAACACAGCATCTGCTTGAGAGTCACAAAGCCGCGCAGTACAACAGCGCAGCACAAATGAATAATGTATTCAACTGAAATGACACCGTAATGTCAGGTGGCAGAAAGCTCGTGCACCAAAATGGACTTGGATCCTGACTTCGGGATGCCAAGCCCCTTCTCTGAGGAGAGGCACCAACCTTAATCACCCTTCTTGTGCAATGGCCCCCCTGGAAAGGGCAAGAAGGATGAGAAGGGTCTTTCTGGGACCCGGGTGAGGAGATGAGCCCCTCGGCAAAGAAGAAGGGGAAGGATCCCTGGGAAGCCCTGAAGTGTGTCACGAATTTTATTTTTCTGCAAAATAATGTAAGAAAAATCCCACTCCCAAAGGTACTTTACTGTAAAAAGTGGCAGTGGATCCTTTCTTGTACTCAGCTCTTCATGCTCTATTGTGTTATAAAATTGTGAGGGGAGGGGGACAATTCTGCTTTTGCTTGTACAACAAATACATAGAGAACTCAGTCTCTTATGGTACTTTCTTGGCTAAAATGCAGAGCAAGTTGAAATGTACAGGGCCAGTAGCAGCTAGCCTGCATGAACCCACACAATAAATTGTTAAATTAGAAGAGGGCTCACTGGTGATTTTAGCTAGATTTTTCCAAATTGCTACTTTTAAGCAAGCCACTTAAAATACAATCAAAGCAGATGACTTTACATTAGCATTGCATGTGAACATCTCAAAGGGGGTTTCTAGAATTAAAGAGTAAGTGACTGCTCTTTGTTCTTCTTTTAGCCATGCACATTTTTAATAGTAAAATGTATATGTCTAATTGCCAAGTTAAATACAATTGACAAATGTGTCCCTTCCCGTTCTGGGAAGCAGATGGTTCCTAATATACCCATGGTGTCCAACATGCTGGCCACTAGCCACATGCGGCTATTTAGTCTGTTGAGTGTGGCTAGTTGGCTTGAACAAAAAATACATTTTCAGAAAAATGTGGGTAGTTCACTGTAGCTGTAGCCACTGTAATGGCAACTGCTTCAGAACTAGTTGGGTGTCACAGTAATATAGCGTCAATGTTTTCTCTGGAGGTCACACCAGAAAAGGGCACAACAAAATGCATATGGAAGCCTCCTTTCAATTTCAGCCTGATTTTCATGATCACATCTTCAACTGCCCCATTACTAAACACAGGATCTTTTAAAAGGAAGAACCAGTGGTTTCTCTGTTATACCCACATGCCATTCTGGAACAGAAAAAACATATAAGCAATGTTACTGGAGCTGGTCAAAAAAATAGAGGAGTTTTTGCAAAACAAATGGGTGGGAGGGGGTGTTAATTTGTCATTCATTGAAACTGTGTATTGAAAGGTTCAGCTTAAAATGGTTTTGGTTTTTCCAATTTCCTCTTCTTTTTTCATTCTCTATTTTCCACAAAGAAGGAAGACGGGAAAATGATGGACATGAGAAAAAAAATTCAAATGTTATTGTCGGGTTTTAATTGTAAAACAAATCGCTTTTAATTTACCTCCCCTAAAAAATTCAGTTCTGAAAAATGGTCAGTTTTTTTACCCCGTTGCCTCCAAAAATATTTAAAAAATTGCCAAACCAAATGATTACAGATGCAAAGTACAAACAAATGAAGGAGTCACTAGATGGCAGTCTAAATCTTTTAGACTAGTCATCTACCCATTTTACCTAAAACCACAAATTACTTGTAATGAGCAAAGCTGACTATAATTAATTAAAGTGCTGCATGCCCCCTCTACCATGCAATTAATGGGGATGTTAATAAAACTAAACCTACTGCCAATCATTTCAGCACCCTGCCGGTCAAGTGGTAGAGTTAAGCAAAATACAGCTTGAATCTCTTTCCTCCAGGAACATCTGTGATCCGACATGATTTTAGTCAGCTGGACGACCACTCACCACGGGTGTGACCAAGCTTACCATGGTCTCATAAGGTTAGTTTACAGCCACTAGCCCTGCTCTCAGTGTTCTGTGCTGTTATTTAGCTGTAATTTACCCCAAATGTCTTCTAAGAGCCCAACAAATGAAAGTAGCAGAAATGTAGTACTTTAAAGACTAACAAAATGGTTTATTCAGTGATGAGCTTTGGTGGGACAGACCCACTTCATCACATCAATTTCATGTACTGGAAATGAAACTGATCTGAAGAAGTGGATCTGTCCCATGAAAGCTCATCACTGAATAAATCATTTTGTTAAAGTGCTACATTTCTGCTGCTTTGGTTTGTTGTAGTACAGACTAACATGGCTACCTCGCTGTTGCTATTCTAAGAGTCCAGTAAGCATTGGAAGTGTTGGTAATGCTGTCAGATCATATTGACCTTCTGTGGTCTGGCAAATTCTCTCATTTGGCACCCGTCAGGTCTGGGATTGCTGGACTAGAGAGGTCCAAGCTGTATGATTAGTCTATTAGTTTGTACATTGCTGTTAAGCACTGTCAATACTGGTTGTCTGCAATGAGGAAAAATGGGAATAGTTGAGCTGTCATGGCAAAAACGCAGATGCCCCAGTATTGGTGAAATAAAGAAGCCAGACTCAATGTGTTGCAATAAATATTAAGTTGTTTTTCATGAAACAAAATACATTGCCCAGTACCAGCCAATGAACAGTTTAAAGCCTCATTTCAGCATGGTACTTATGCAGATGTCTAACTTCAAATCTGACTACATATATGCTCCAAGTTACACACCTGTTTAAGTAGTAGAAAGAGTCAGGGCTATAGACTTTTTTAAAAACTACCTGGGGTTGCAAAAAGCCACATTTGTGACAATTCTTCACAGAGCTGTGGTCAGAAACAACGTGTCAGTTGGTGTGAAAAAGCCCCTCTGTCTTGTTCCCTACAAGGGGTGGGGGTGAAGGGGACACTGACCTAGTGGCTGGGGGCAGATGGTGCAGGGAATATGAGGGGCACAAGGTGCGGGGAATACTGAGGATATAGAATACAGGAGACATATGGGGCGGAGGACACAGGGGCTCTGGGGACTTGGGGCACAGAGCACACGGGGGGGGCAGAGGACACAGGGACCCTGGGGACATGGGGCACAGAGCACATGGGGGGGCGGAGGACACAGGGGCCCTGGGGACATGGGGCACAGAGCACACGGGGGGGGACGGAGGACACAGGGACCCTGGGGACATGGGGCACAGAGCACACGGGGGGGCCGGGGACCCAGGGGCTCTGGGGACATGGGGCACAGAGCACACGGGGGGGCCGGGGACCCAGGGGCCCGGGGGACATGGGGCACAGAGCACACGGGGGGGGGGGGCGGAGGACACAGGGGCCCTGGGGCACAGAGCACACGGGGGGGGCGGAGGACACAGGGACCCTGGGGACATGGGGCACAGAGCACACGGGGGGGGCAGAGGACACAGGGACCCTGGGGACATGGGGCACAGAGCACACGGGGGGGGCAGAGGACACAGGGACCCTGGGGACATGGGGCACAGAGCACACGGGGGGCGGAGGACACAGGGACCCTGGGGACATGGGGCACAGAGCACACGGGGGAGCGGGGGGCTCTGGGGACATGGGGCACAGAGCACACGGGGGGGCCGGGGACCCAGGGGCCCGGGGGACATGTGGCACAGAGCACACGGGGGGGGGCGGAGGACACAGGGGCCCTGGGGACATGTGGCACAGAGCACACGGGGGGGCCGGGGACCCAGGGGCCCGGGGGACATGGGGCACAGAGCACACGGGGGGGGGGCGGAGGACACAGGGACCCTGGGGACATGGGGCACAGAGCACACGGGGGGGCCGGGGACCCGGGGGCCCGGGGGACATGGGGCACAGAGCACACGGGGCACTGGCCGGGCTGGGGGTGCCGAGGGCACAGGCTGCAGAGGGGGCGGGTCCCGCCCGGAGCCCGGAGCCGGGGCGGGGCTGGGCTGGCGGGGAGCCCGGCAGGGCTGTCACTCGTGGCTCCTCCCCTCGCCACCCCAGTGGAGCTTCCAGGAAAGGGCCGGCGCCGGGGCCGGGCGGCGCAGAGCCCACAAGGCGGCCGAGAGCGACGGGCTGCTGCGGCCGGGCCGCCCCCTCCTCCCCGGGCAGTGCCGGGCCATGGGGCCGCTCGGGCCGGCCGTGCTGCGCCTCTGCCTGCTCGCCGCCGCCGCGCGGGCCGCCAGCCAGGTAAGGCCGGGCCGGGGCGCTCCCGCGGGCCGGGCTGCGGCAGCTCCGGGCAGGTGGCGCCGGGGCCCGTCGGGCTGCAGGCGGCGATCGCGCGGGCGGGCCCGGGGCGGCCTTTCTCGCCGGAGCGAAGGCGCAGGGGGGCGTTGTCCCCCGCCCGGGGGCCGGGACTCCCGCGGGGTCCGCTCCGGGCCCTGCCCCCGAGCCGGGCACGTGGCGCTCCCCGCCGCGCCTGCGGAGCCGGGGTGTGGGGCAGCCCGCCGAGGGCGCCTGCCCCGAGGCCAGCTCCACCCCGAGCCCCGGCCATGCGCACGGCTTGGCGGCCCGGGCTCCCGAGGGGTCACCGGGGGCCTTGCCGAGGCTGGAGCGAGCGGCTGCGGTTTGGGCTACTGGCGCCACCTTGTGCGTAACCGCAGGGGCCCGGCGCTGCCCCGGGACGCGCTGCAGGCCAGCCTGGGCCTGGCACACAATGCCCCCGAGCCCTGAATCGGGCAGGCCCCTTGCTTTGTGCATGGCCCTGTGCTGTGATGTGCCCGTGCCCGTGCCCGGCCAGCCGCACTCAGCTTGTGCCGTGGGTTTCATCCATGTGCTCCTGCGTGGTAGCACCTGGTGCCCGTCACACCCGTGGGCCTGGCCCCGCTTGTCCTGTGTCTGCGCAGTGCCACAGGTGTACATCACAGACTGGCAAGCAGGGGAACAGCACCCGGTACCCGGCACAGCACTGCCGGAGCAGAAGAGTGCACGGGCCCCATGGGCCACGGATCAGCACAGGGCACAGCCTGAGTGCCAGGCAGTGCCCGAACACGTCTGTGCCCGTTGTTTTCATCCGTAAGGCCACAGGTGTGCCCCTGCAGTCAGGATCTGCTTTTCAGCCCATTGTCGAATCCCAGCCCTCTCCCACCCAGCAGAGCATTGCATGGCTACCCCCACGCAGCTGCAGGAGTGAGTGGGTGAAGAACCCCAGGGAATCAGTGCTAATGTGGCGACAGGAAGGAGAGGGGCTGTGGGAACCATGCCTGTCACTGCACCTCCCTGCTTTCCTCCTCCGCCACATTTGCTTAGATTGCTGGAGGAAAGACCTTCCCTTGCCCCTGGCGCTGGTGCAGGGCCGTGGTGCTCAGGGGAGCCTCCCAAGTGCTGCTGGTCCCCTGGGCACTGTCTCACACTGCACTCTAACTCCAAATCCCTGTTGTTGGCGGTGAGATGAGCATTGGCCAAGAGCACAGCAGGACAAACACCGCTAGGTTCTGGGGCCCCCGGTGCTTGCAAGGCTAGGATTTAGACATGCTTGGTTCTCACTCCAGCAGGCTGATAGGTAGTGGGTCTGCCGCTGGCTCGACTGCCCAGAGTTGCACTTGGAGGCAGTCTGCATTTGTCCTGCCCTGGCTTTGTGCTGAGCCCTGCGCCAGCCCAGCACACCTTCTTTGTGTTAGGTGTGTGGCAGCCCCTGCTTCCCCTGCTCAGAGAGCAGCTGTGGGGCATGAACATCCTCTCTATACAGCTTAAGGGGGTTTGGTGCCTCTAACCCTCCATCCACTCGAGTGCAGGGCACGAATTTCTGGCTGCCTGGTGCCAGAGAATCACGGGTAAGCTCAGAACAGGCAGCCATTTGCACAGACCTGTTCTGCTGGCTCCCTGAGTGAGGCTGGCCCAGTCAGTCAGAAAGAACAGATGCCAGTCTTGTGCTTTAGCCTGAGGACATGAATTGTGCTGGGAAGGAAGCCAGTAGGCTTAGCCCTGGCTGGGAGGAAGAACCTTGTATCATGTCTTAGGACCAGTTTGTGGCTCAGTCATGAGCGGCTGGTAGGTCTGCATTTGCAAATATAAATTCTGGAGCTGTCCAGCTGTCCTTAGAAGTGTGAGACTCAGACATGGCCTTTCAGGGGGAAAGACAGTGGATCCCTGATTTTGGCTTCTCAGAACCCCTCTTCTTCTGAACAAGTAACCTTGTGGAGATGAACGGTCTGCTTTGGTGTGAGTGAAACCTGACAGAGTAAAAAGCTGACTGGTCCACCCCCACATCAAGCCAAGGCCGGGAGGAATGATTGTAAAATAACACTCCTTGCTCACACAGTTTTCCAAAGGGGGGAAAGAGGGAAATGTTGGGAGCTGCTTAAACAAAGTGTGCCTGGAATGGAACAGCAAGAAAATAATCCTGCTATCAAACCAGGCCCTCGGCTGGGTGTGCAGAATGGCCAGGGGAACTCTTTGTTGCAGTGATTTGGTCCTAATCTTACTGACCTCAGCACAAGGGTGAGTGAAAGGAGTGTGTGCAAGGGGGGGAGCGTCCAGATGTCACCTCATGGCGGAAGGTGGCGTTCAGTACCAAAGAGAGTGAGAATCCCAACACATAATGGCTGCTTGTCTGTCAGTTGTGTTTGTGGCTGACTGGAGGTTTGGGTCCTCTGTTGGGGTCTGCCAAGCTGGGAAAAAGGCTGAGGAGCTGATTGTGAGTTGTCAGGATGGGGTCATGTGTTGGGTTGGAAAGTACCAGGACCCCTCCGGAGTTGGGGTCTGCAGTTGTAAGTTCTGTTATTATACGCTTTTCCTGACAAACAAACTAGCACGGTCCTGTGTCCTGGGGGAGAGCAGGGCAGACAGTACTGGAGATGGGAAGGCTCTGTGCTGAGAGGAACCAGGTGTGAATGTGAGGCACACTCTTCTCTGGCTCTCCAGTGCCATGTCCCCCTCATGGAGCTGGCCTGTACGCTGACACTGCTCCAGGAGGGGGCTGTAACAACTGTGCCACAAGCAGCCGAGTGAAGCAGCATGGTCATTACGGCAATGACTGAATGCTGGCACTGCTGGGAATTACAAAAGCCAAGACCTTCCCAGTACAATGAATGTCATTAAGCTGAAGCCCAGCAAGTCCTGGCTTCTGTTACTTTGGAAGTGCCTGGAGCAGCCACACTTGCAGCATGGGTTTGCAGGGGTTGTTTAAGCAGAACAGGGACTTCGGATAAGATTTCCAGAGAGCCTGCCTGCACTAGCTAAGTGTGCACCTTCCTGCCAGAGGCACCTTTGAAGATCCCACCTTGCTGCTCACTACGCGTCTCGGTTGCTTTCTCAGAGCATTAACTGAGTTGAAAACTGAAGCCCAGGGAATATTCTTCTCATCTTAACAGGCGTCAGTCATTGGCCAGCCACACAGGAGAGGGGTTAGGATTTACATATCAGCGCTGCCCAAGTGCCACAGCATCTCAAGGGGAACAGCCTGCCCCCCTCGTGCAAGATGGGGATGGGTGCGGGGCAGTGTACACACTGCTCTGCCTGTCTTGCACTCACGTGTGTGGGCTTGTGGAGTATTATGTTGGCTAGCCAGCACCGTGGTAGCTGGGTGGGGTCCCTTACTGATGTTTCACCGACAGCCAGGGTGTAGTCAAGGCTTCCGGAGTAAATTTAGTTGTCCAAGCTGCCTTCCTGGGTAGCGCATTCTCTGAGGCATAAGTGAGGATGGCAGGTGTCAAGGCAGAGGAGTTTTCCAGATTCCTCTGCAGGAATCCTGTCAGGCGCCTGACATGGCTGCACCTAGCAGATTCTCTTCTTCTGGTAACATTTGGCTTCTCTAGACCCAGCAGCACAGAAAAGGGAGTCTTCTCCCAGGTAGGCAGAATGAGTGAGTGTAGGTGGGGGCAGTGTCTGGCCCCTCGTACACTGGTGAAAAAAGGCCTGAGCTTTCCATATGCTCTGCAGCCCAGGGGAACGGCTGGACGCCACCTTGCAAACTGCAGAGACGCTGCTGCCTGTGTTAGCCTCTCGCCTAGTCCCTGGCAGGCCAGGATAGTATGGCACTGAACAGTTTGTGCCAAGGTTGCCTACAAATGCTGGGCAGGAGTTGGAAGTGGAAGAAGAGGATGACCTGATTTCCACCATAGGATGAGAGCAGCCTTCCACCAGCCCACAGCTGCACAGGATGGGAGTACAGCTGCTTGTCTTTGTGCTCAAGGAGTGTCAACACAGCGCAGCTCATTCCTTCCGGGCAGTCCCCTGGCTGTGGAATAGAAGAAGCTGGGGCGGAGGGGAGGGGTTCATTCCGAAGGCTGCCTCTCAAAATAATGGCATCTCCTCAAAGTGCGTGCTGCAGACCGATGCCAGAAGGCTGCAGAAGTGAATGTCCCTCGGCCAGTGCACTACAATCCTCCAGGAGAAAGGGGAGAAGCTGAATGCAGTGGAGTGAGGGGCATCTGCTCTTCTGTGGAAGCAGGAACTGCAGGTACTTGGAGCAAGGATTGACAAAGTAAAGAGGGAGCAGAGAAAGGATGCCTAGTCCACTGGTTAGTTGGATCCACTTCCAGCTGCATTAGTTTTATGTTTACACAGGGTGAGAGAATTTATATATTTACTCAACACAAATCAGACTTAACCCCTTCCTGCCACCCCTCACATCCAGAGGGAACAGGATGAAGCATTATTCTTACCCGTGTCTCGTGTGATACCGCTGTTACTGTTGGAGCAGTTCCATTCAGCAGTAGGCAAACTGCAAAGATGTATTTAGGGGGAAAATGGAGCAGTAGTGAAATGTGGAGGATCAAAAGTAAGAGAACTTCTCAACGCTGAGCTTAATTGGACACTGTCCTGTCTGCAAACCCTTTGACTACCTGGAGACCTTCCCCACTGCCCCTTCTCCATGGCTGTGCGGCAAGAGGCACTGCAGAGGGTTTTTTTTTGTTTTTGTTTTATTCCACTCAGCTACATTGTCTGCTGACTTTTCCTCAGCAAATAATACAATCAACCAAGCAACAACCCAACCTGTGGGGGACAGAGCTGAGCTCCTTCTCCCTCTTCACAGGCAGTTTGAACAGCTTGACTTTGCAGTTGTTCTGTGGTCCCATGACAGGCACCTGCCCCAGGGCACACTTCCTCCCGCCTTGTGCTTCAGTGTGAATCTAAGCCTTTCTTTCTGTCCACAAGGGGCACAAAATCCACCTTGGAATTCCATTGCCACCCCGGGGAGAGAGCTGGCTAAGAATGTCTGCAGCACTGCAGGACACCTTAGTCCGGGGGTGATCAAACTTTTTGCATTGGGGGGGAGTCACATGCCAATTTTTTACATGTTCTCAGGGTCCAAACACAAAATAGCCCCAAACCTGGCCCCGACAGCCGCAGGTTCAACCCCTCTCAGCCCCGCCCCCGGATTAACCTGCCTATGATGGCGAGCTCCGTGCACTGCCACTGCTCCCTCTGCTCTCCTTCGCCATGGTGGCCACTTCCGCCTCCTCAGCGCAGCTGCACAGCTCCCCCCAGCTCTCCTCTTGCTGCCCCACACCTGCAGGGTGCATGGTGCCCTGCCCTGCCGTGATGAAATAATGGAACTAAATTTACTTGGTTTAATGGCCAGATGCCTCCCGCCGCCCTGCTGGCCATTAAACCAATTCAGTTTAGTTCCATTATTTCAGTATGGCAGGGCAGGGAACTGGACAAGGAGGCAGCAGCGGCAGCAGCATCTGAAGCTGTAAATGGCTCCTCAAAGTGCCACTTGTGGCTCTGGAGCTGCAGGTTGCCAACACCGTGTCCCACACTCACTTTGGCTGGCTTGGGTAAAATGGCACCGCTGCTGGCTTCACGGGCCAGGTGCAAAGGCTCTGTGGGCTGGATTCTGGCCAGTGGGCCACATGTTGGCCACCTCTGCTTTAGTCTTTCCCACTAACCAGCCAAGTCATTTAGAGTAAGTGGTGTGGGAAAGTGTTCTAGAGTCATAGAACACTAGAACTGGAAAGGACCTTGGCAGGTCAATCAAGACCAGTCCTCTGGCCTCATGGCAGGACCAAGCACTGTCTAGATCATCCCTGCCAGGTGTTTGTCTAACCTGCTCTTACATATCTCCAGTGATGGAGATTCCTCAGCCTGCCCACAGAGTTTATTCCAGTGCTTAGCTATCCTGACAGTTAGGAAATTTTTCATAATGTGCAGTCTAAATCTCTCATGCTGCAATGTAAGCCTATTGCTTATTGTCCTATCCTCAGAGGTTAAGAAGAATAATTTTTCTCCCTCTTCCTTGTAACACCCACTTAGGTACTTGAAAGCTGTTGTCATGCCCCTGCTCAGCCTTTGCTTTTCCAAACTAAACAAACCCAGTTCTTTCATCTTCCCTCATAGGCCAGGTTTCTAGACCTTTAATAATGTTTGTTGCTTTCTTGTGGACCTTCTCCAGTTTCTCTGCCTTTTTCCTGAAAAGAGGCACCCAGAACCAGACACAGGACTCTAGGTGAGGCCTAATCAGTACAGAGTAGAGCAGAAGAATGACTTATTTTGTCTTGCTCACAGCAGTCCTGTTATTGCATCCCAAAATGATGCATGTGGGGTTTTTGCAACAGTGTCACTTGCTACCTGGCTCAGTTATTTTCCCTCGGATGTGCTGCTTGCGGGGATGAAGTGTGGGGGGTATATGAGGGGTCACATGCACCCCCAGTGCTCCTCCCCTGACATTCACTTCATGTGGTGAGTGCAGGGGCAATCCTACTGCTCCCCCAGAGCAGCACAGGCCAAGAGCAGTGTGAGTTAGAGTCTTGCTCCGGCTCAAGTTGCCTGTGGCCTCCAGACTGCCCCCACAGTCACCAGAAGCCATGCGGCACATCCAGAAGAAGAGGTGGGGGAAGGGGCAGTGCAGGAGTGAAGCAAGGGGGGGGCGGAGCCTGGGGCAAAATGGGGGCACATGGTGGATGCCTCCCCTGGACTCCGCTCACCAGTCGCCAGTGGCTGGCTGTATTGGACATCATCAGGCTGCGGCTGCTTGCTGGAGGAACCACTTGGGCCCCGCTGCAGCACTGCGTTCGTTGCTGATAAAAGTTGGGCCAAATATATAATTCTTGCAGTTGAGTTTAGCTCCCATGGCTTCAGCAGAAGTGTCACCTGCCTATGTCAGGGCCCTTCAGGGGCAGTGACCTGTCTGTGTGTTACCAGGGAGAGGAGACCTTAGGTGTGACAAGCTGAACCCAGGAGGTTTGAGGGTCTGGGCCCAGCCCCTCCTCAAGCCCCCGGTGCAGCCCTCCAGACACCTCTGAGGGGAGGCATGCATGCCTGGGTGGGAGGAGGACACTGCCACAGAACGACCTTTGTGGAATAAACTTCAGAGGGTGGGAGCTTTTTAAGGCTTCCTTGTTTATAGGGAGGCCTTGTTGTATAAAGAGCCACCCTGGTTCCTGTTTAAGGAAGCTGTGCAAGAGGCAGATCCTTGGTTCATCTTACGCTGCTCTGCAGAGGAGAGCGGAATGCTGCGGGTCCCTGCCCACAGGATGGGTAAAGGGTGAGAGCTCAGCCAGAGGCACCCCTTGCAATCCCGCTTCTCTTTGCCTGAAGTGCTGCCAGCCAAAGCTACAGGGCCCAGCGGGCTCAACTCTGTCTCTGGGTGAGGGGAACTGCTGAACTGCCCATTGCCTGGGCTGGGGGTTTGCAGAGGAAGAGGCAGGGGAGGAGCAGGGCCAGTGCTCCCAAAACTGCATTTTACACCTGCGGGATCTGCTGCAAATTTGGCACGGCCCTCAGGCTCCTGCAAGTGGCCCTTGTCTCTCTCAGCCAGAGAGCGCCTGGGGGACCTGATCAAGGGAGCAGTCTGCTAAGATACAGATTAAAAAGCCCTAGAGTGGGTGGCTGTGGCTGGCTGTCCACTACAGACAGCTTCTGGCAATGTTCTGTTGGGCAGAGGCATCTCTGATATACTGTCTTTAGTGTGGGGAGGCCCTTTTCTCAGCTGCGTCCTCTGGTACTGTTGTAACGCAAGTAATAACTCCCTGGCTAAACACGTCCCCTGGGCAGAGGGGCCAGCAGAGAGCCTGTGCCCCACTTAGGGCCCACGGAAGGGTGAGACTGCTCTGGCTTTCTGTCTGGGGTGAGTTTCACCCTGGAAGAACAAGGAGCTGTAGTAGTAAACAAGGGCAGCCCAGCCGGCCCCAGCAGCAGGAGCGGGAAGCAGAGAGCAGCTGCTTGATTTCTCCACTGAGAGTGGGTGGCTTTAGCACAGGAAGCTGGAGTCATTCCTCTTTGGAGGTGCTAATGAGGCACTGCATCCATCCTGACAAGGGGCAGGAGCCCAGGCAGATGCTCCAGGGCTTTGTGGTTGCACTTGGTTAGTTTCAGCTCTGGGTGTCCTGGGAAATGTGGGTTCTCAGCAGGAAAACCTGGAGTACCCCATTGGTCAGCCCTGAACGGTAGAGCTGGGACTCCTCTGCATGAGCAAACTGATGCACGTCTGTGAAGCCCCCGTGTGCGCTGATGGGCAGTGTTCAGTAAAGTAAAAACAAATCCCCTCAGAGAGTGGAAGGAGCAGGGGCCTGTGGTGCCAGGAAGGAGGAAATGGCCCTCTGAGGGAACATGAGTCGTCATGGCTGTTGTGTAAACAGTTCCCATTGCCATGGGGAGTGCAGAGGGCCATGTGTAAGGAAAATGTTGGAACCTGGAGAACTTGTGTTTGTGTAAAAGAATCCCATTGACCAGCTGCGTAATCTGTTCCCCACCTCCCCCCGCCATTGTCCTCTCCCTGCTTCACAGCTTATTAGGTCTTGTTAAAACGTACAGCTCTCCTGTCAGCCTGATGGATTCATTCTCTCCAGGGCCGTGTCCCCACTCGCCTCCCCTTGCTGGGGTTTCCAGATGAAAAGGGGTAGGATTTTTGAAGTGCAAAACACAGGAAACCTTTTGCTTCCTTTTAATGAATGAAAGTGCCTGACACTGCAGTTTACTAGCGACTGTGGGAACCTTGGAGATGTTTTCTGGGAGCTCCAGCCGGGCAGAGGAACGTAATCCCTTGGTTCCAATTTCTCGACCAGGATGATCTCAGTGATAGCATATGAGATTGCCATGGGAATAGGGAAGGTTTTCATGTATGAGTCATGGCAAGAAGGCCAATGCCTAATTAAGTGGCTGAGCCCTGCTCTGGCTGTTTTAAAGAGTCCTGCCTGGGGATAGGCTGGCATAGTTCCAGTGAGTCTGTGGTTTGTATATTGCTCATGATCTGCCTCTGTCAGCGCATCACCTGCTGCTGGTGGGCCCAAAAATCCAGAGAACTTCCAAACACCTGTTGCCTGCCTGCCTGCCTGCCTGCCTGGAGGGCAGATATTCACAAGGGAGTGAGAGGTCTGACAGAAGGGTGATCTTGGGATGAAGGACCTACATTAGGACTTGAGACCCCAGTTCAGTTCCCAGCTCTGCCACAGACTCCCCATGAGACCCTGGGCAAGACATTTAATCTGTGCCTCAGTTTCCCATCAGTGAACGGGGGTGATAATGCACTGCCACCCTGTGTCTCTCTAGTCTCTATAGACTCTGAGTGCTTCAGAGCAGGTCCTGTGTGGCCGTACAGTTCCTCACTCGATGGGGCCCAGAGCTCAGCTGAAGTCTCTAAATGCTACGGGCCCCGTGGTGATACTCAATGTCTTGGAAAGGGCTCTTAGTACCATCCACTCATATACCCCTTTGAATTCCTGTCCCCAGGGTGAGTTTGGGTCTCACTGTCGGCAGGACCCTCCCTCCCTGTGTTGAACACTGGGGACAGGCTTTCTTCTTTCCGCAGCCAGGCAGTAACTCTGGAGGGGAGAGATGGGGTTTGGCTCCCTTAGGAGCCAGGCCCTGGGTTAAAGCACCCTCGTCAAACAGCCAGTGCAGGAGTCAGGTCGGGCGGCTTTCCAAGCAACCCCCAGGGCCTCAGCTGGTCACCCCTGTGCTTGTCCACCAGGGTGAGCCGCCGGGGGCGTCTCTCCTGAATGAAGGGACTGTGGTGCTGGACACATGACATCTGGAGGCTGTAGTCATGTGCAGCGAGGGACAATGGAGCCACATGCGATGGGCTCCCTGTTGTGGCAGCGGCGTCTCCAGCCCTGTGTCCTGGCTTTCATGCTCCATCAGTTTAAATCATTGAAGCAAACCGAGCGCTGGGCGTGACGCCCTGGAGCCGTGTCACACAATGGGAGACTGAGGGCAGCAGCCCTGTGGCGCTGTCTGGCAGCTGCGATGCCTCTGGGGCTTGTGTGTGAAAAGTCGCAAACCCTCGCTGGGCCGTGTCCTGGCGGAGGCAGGCAGCCTCCTCCGGCGCCGCCCCGGCTGAGACCCTGCCGCACTGACTGACCCTGCTGCGGGCAAGGTGCTGGTAGGCCGGTGTGCTCAGCGCCCAGGCACTCCAGTATCCAGCTGTGTTTGCCCTTGGGTGTGGCCCACCGAGGGAGGCGTCACTTCGGGCACCTTATGACACCCTGTGCCCTGCGGGAAGAGGAGGAGGAGAAGTAGCCATAGGTGGACACCGGGCGCAGCAGCAGAACACGCTGGCCTTGCGGTGCTCCCCTGCAGAGCCTGTGCCAGCCATTATCCCCACTGCCGTGGGGCGCTGGACCAAGCAGGGGCTCTCGGCACATTCGCCAAGCAGGGGGGTTGGCAGTCGCATGGGCAGTGGGGTCGCTTTGAAGGCATGCAGCCGAGGAGAGAGGTGGGTGGCCAAAGAGCCAGGACCAGGTCCCAAGGAAGGTGGAGCATGGCTGAGTTCTCCCTTGGACTAACGCCGTTGGCTTGTGTGTCATCAGTCTGCGAACGGACTGGGCACAGCATGACGAACCCTCTGGGCCGCCCTCTGCTTTGTCTGTCAAGTTGTGACATTTCACATGCAACGGGTTTCAAAGTCTGGCAGACTCGGGGCCTCATCCCCGTCCAAGTCTCCCTCACTGCCACCCGTTGCTCCTCAGCTTAGTCTTCCAGCCCCATGTCCTCTCCCCTCCTCCAGGCAGGGGGTTTTACTCATTTACAGCACTGGAGAGACCAGTCCCAGAATACTGCGTCCACTTCTCACGCTCGCATTTGGAACCTTCCCCCAGCCGGGGCACTGTCGCAGCCCCCTAAGGTCTCCGACTCTCCTTCCTGCTCCTCCCTTCTCCTTTGCTCTTCCCAGCACTGCTTTGGCTCCTGTCTCTGTACGATTTTCAAGCAGATGCATTCCTGTGTTAGCACATTTGGCTCCCATCTTGCTGGTGAGTGCCCTGCACCGCAGCCCAGCGCACTAGACACTGTCAACGTGAAAGGCCCCAGCTGGGGGGTCTGTGCAGCCAGGCTCAGCCCAGCCCGTTTCCGTTAATCCCCAGTGGCTTTAAACAAAGTTTGCACAGGCGTATCTGCACCTTTTTGAGTGGGGTGTGCAAAGCGGGGGTGGGCTGGGGAGGTTTTGAAATGTCCTAAGGGGAGCAGAGCACAATTGGCTGCTGGGTCTCAGATTCATCTACCTAATTAAAAATGGTGGACTCTGTTGCGGGTTTTATGGCTGTGTATTCACAGTTCGATGCCGATGAATAAAGTTTTTACATTCTACAGACTTACTGTCTTACACGGGCTCACGGGGCTTTTTTTTTTCTTTCTTCATATGAACACATCTGAAATTCACTTCAGTTTGTATTCCATCAGACAGTTTGGGGGAAGAGGGGGGGTATTCTAATTGCCGGGACAAGACGTGGGACCCGCCATAAAAAGTTTGCATACACCCGATCTAGAGCACACGCATCCACACTCCAACAGACAGCCCTGCAGACTCACACAACTGCACGCACATAGCTCTGCGCACATGCACAGCTCCACTCACAGCCCTGCACACACAAGTATTTGCTGACCGAGGCCCGCGCAGACAGACCCAGGGCCTTGCTCAAACACCAGCCTTAACCTCCCCCCACTGAAGTGCACATCCCCCACAGATGCCATCAGCTGGACCTTGTGATCTTTTCTAAGAACGTAGTACATGTTGAAGCTGACAACTCTTTACCCTCTGCCCTGAGTCTCTCTGAGGCGGTGCTGACAGACGCTCTGCGGTACCATTCAGTGGCATGACAAGGGTATGAAGATAGCAAGAGCTGGTAGAAGAGGAGCCTGCTCCTGGCTGGGCGGGGGGTTGGGCTTGGCATGCGGCGGACTGAGATAATTTTCCTTTCTGCTGAGCAGTGCAGATCACAAGGGCTCTTGCTCTGGCACTACCTCCACAAGCTTTGTCCAGTAGATTAGGATCAGACTGGAAGACAAGGGCTTGCAACTGGGCAGCACGCACATTCCAGCTGCTTACAGAGGGGTTGAGCTCTCTGCTGCGGGCGAGACTTAAAGTTAGTTTGTGAGACTTGGCAGGAAGTGGCCGAGTGAGTAATATGCTGCAGTTCTTCATCTCTCTGCTAGAAAGGGCAGTGGGCTCTGGGCCCGGCTGTGACATTGGGGTCATACATTCTCATTTTGCCCACCCCAGTAAGAGGTCTAACCTCTGCCCCAGCTGTCCGCCAAGAGTCATTCTCCCTGCAGGTGGGCCAGACTGGAGATGTTGGGGTGAGCCAGGGCAGTCCTCCCCACCACAGAAATGTCAGACTGGAGGGGACCTGGAGGCAGGGCCGCGTAAACCCAGAGCATCCCTGACAGGGTTTGTCCAGCCAGGTTTTAGAAACCTCCCATGATGGGGATTCCACAGTCTCCCTCAGAACCCTAGGGTTAGAGCGTTTTTCCTAATATCGAACCTCATCCCCCTTACCATGCATTAAGCCCGTTGCTTCTTGCCCTGTGTTGAGTAGGCATGGAGAACAGCTGATCACTGTCCTGGTTAGTACAGCCCTTCCCGTATTTGGAGACTGTTTTCAGGTCCCCGCTCAGTTTCTTTTTTTTCTCAAGACTAAATGCATCCAGTTTTTCAAGCTGTTTGGTGTGTTATCTAAAGGCAAAGGGCTCCCTCCAGCCCGGGTGCAAGCCCCTGAGATGCATGGCTGCATCTGGCCCAATGAGCATGACTGTCAGGCAAAGGACGCGCTCTGAGCAGCTGGTACGCAGACATCTGTCGCAGAGGAAGCTGCAGCAGACAGCCTTTGACTCCCCTGTGTGTGTTACTGCTGGCTGACAGCAGCAGTGACTCTTTCCCTTGGAAAGCAAGGGTGGTCCTGGGTTGGCAGGAGCCAGGAAGTGAAGGTCCTACTCCCAGTTCTGCACCAGCCTTGCTCAGGAGTTGGAAGGCCAGAGAGAAGCAAACCAGTCACCTCCGTGAACTGATAGTAAAATTCTCCTTGTGGTTTATGGACTGCCCCTCCCTGCCCCCACTGCCTCCCTTTGGGCTGGGGACAGCATGTGACGTTTGGCTGGGGATGTTGGACATGGTGCAGCTCAAATCTGCTGTTGGGAGTTGGGGGAGAATTAACGGCTGGATAGACAGACTGCTCTCTGGTGGGCTGCTGCTAACCTCCCACCAGGCACAGGCATTTTGAGCTGCCGTGGGATGTAGCTGGGACCTAGATCTTGTGCTGGCTATAGGCAGCCTTCATGAACAGCTGAGCCATTGACCTTAGCCTCTGCTTTGGGGCCCGTGTTTGTGGGGTCCTGCCTGGCCACCCCTCTGTCTGAGGGCAGCAGATACCAAAGCGTCGCAAAGACCATCCAGTCAGAGCTGGGCTTTGAATGCTTGTGAGTGATTTGCCTGCGGTTTTTCCCTGGTTCCTCCATTCCGAGTGGCCCTTCCCTGACAGTGCTGTGTGGAGTTACAAGTTGTTGAGTCTGCAGTTTCCTGTCTGGAGTGGCTTAGACAGGACTGACCCTGTTTGGTGACTTTTCTCTCCCATGCTGGCATTTTTGCTTTCCTTGTGGCCTTGGTACTTCTCTGGATAGTCCCAGAGGGCAGCTCAGTCACTGCCAGCTCCAGATTCTGCTTTCTTCTGAACCCCAAGTAATTCCAGGCCCTGTTCTGGCACTGGAATTATTCCCATGACTCCGGAGAGAAGATGTGCACAGCTGTTTCCAATCCCCCGGCAGCGCTGCTCCACTGAAGCCCATCAGCAGAGAGGTCCCTGCATGGAACAGTGTCAGCTCAGCACTCCCAGAGTCTTTCACCTTTTAGCTCTGGCCTGTTCACTTCAGTTGATTGGGGAAGTGTCAGGAAATGCAGTGTTGTTTAAAGGCCATGTGAGGCCTGGTTCCCAGGTCCTGGCAAATGCAGGTCACCAGGGGATTTGGAGGGGGTCAGTCCAGTGAGCTTTTCCAAGGTCAGTAAACAACCCCAGCAATTACTGAGCCCAGCTCATGTGTTGGTTTAAAGAGATGGATCATGCTCCGGCTGCTGTATGACTTTGCTGTTGATTTCAGTATGAGTCAAGAGGCTTGTTACATACATAACTGGTGAAAAATGTCCTGGGTTGTGTAGTGTGAGGTGTGGCCAGTGGCTTGGGGAAACCTAACAAGGGCAGGGGGAAAACACTCCCCGGCTGGGTGCAAGAAGAGTAGCTGTAATTGACTCAGCTCCGTTATTAAGGGGAAGAGCTCTGGATTCCCACAGCAGTTTCAGAACCAACTGGGAAAGGAATTCCATCCCCTCCCCTCAAAATGCACGCACACGCACACGCACACACCCTCTGCTCCTCTCGGGGAAACAGTCTGTCACTCGCTCTCTGGTAACTAGGCCACAATTGCCATAAAGAAAAATGAGGAAGGTTGAGGGCGTGGAAACTTCTGTACACTCCCTAACTCCTCTCCCCTCAAACACATGGCCAGGTCTGCTGCTGCAGCCGTAATGGCTCAGCTCCGCCGGCTTCCCTGGAGCTACAGCTGTTTCCACCAGCTGAGAACCTGTTCATGGCCGGGGAGGTCCCGCTGTCCATGAGAACACAATGGGATGAGGCTGTTCTCTGGCCTGGCCTGCGATTTGCTCATTCCCAGCTCTGGCATTTGCCTTGCTGCCATCCCAGAGCTGAGTGTGAACTGCAGTGATATGGAGGAGTGCCGAAGGGTTATAGCCCCCTCAGGTCACACCTGCTCGTCCTCCCGGCACTGGACTCTGAGATTTCTCAAGCCGCCTTCGCTCTGGTATCTCCTGCCACTGAACAGTGTTCTCTGTAAACATGGCAGCCTTGACCTGTGCCCCGGGAGCAAAGGTGAGGTGCAGCAGCAGCCCCCAGACCGTTGTCTGCTCCTAGTGGGTTCTGGGTTAGCAGGTGCTATAGAGACACAAGGGGATGTCATTGCCCAGGGTCTGAGCTGCAGCTCAGACTCTCTTTACTCCCACTTTCCTGCAGGTAGCTGGCTTTAGGAAAGGGTCAGTCTAGATGTATCACCTGTTAAGTACCAGAACTAAGTTGTGTGTCTTCCACATTCCTCACCCGCTTGTTGTTTGCTTGAGAATGGAGGCTCCAGAGGCTCCCAATGGGGCACCTCTCTGGGTAGCGTGCCGAGGCTGTTGGCTGTCAGACCTCTGGCCTTCCCTTGGTGGCAGCCTTGCCCCTAGCTGCCAGTCATTGAGAGGCTCGTGAGCACACGGGTCGGAAGGCAGTCATGCAGGGCATGGGGCCTCATCAGCCACACTCCAGCTTTTCCCAGTGACTGGCTGGGAAGAGCGACTCAGATGACCCACAGGAGGCGGAACAAACTGCTGCTCTCACTGGCTAGTGATGCTGGCAGAGGAGGTGGAGCTGGTGGTTTCATTTTAAAGCATTCAGTGCACCAGGGCCATGTTTAAAGTCTTCTTCTGCTCAAGCCAGTGCTCCAGAAAAATGGCTTGTCAGTGCCCCATGCTTATCCCCATCAGCGGCCTCTCAGCTGCCGACAGGTATTCCCAGCTGCTGCCGGCTGTGTTGGGTGAGCTAACTGCTGTGCTGCACACCATGGGCCCAGCCGGGCAGGCGGCAGGTGGCAGGGAGCTGGCACACCCGAGGCAGAGCAGAATCCAAGGCCTTTTCCAGCTATTGCCCATGTTTTCAGAAAAGCTCAGCAGGCGGCAGGTCGCACTGGGGGCCGGGGAGGATGTCTCTACCTTCAAACTGAGCCCAGTGGGGCTTGTGGGGGACTGAGTGCTTTTGCAGTAGAGACAAGTATCAGAGCGGTAGCCATGTTAGTCTGTATCCACAGAAACAACAAGAAAACGTGTGGCACCTTATAGCCTCACAGCTTCGTTGGCAGGAGCTTTGGTGGGCAAAGACCGGCTGCAAGATATTCACGTCTTGTATCTGACAAAGCCGGTCTTTGCCCACCAAAGCTTCTGCCAATGAATCTGTGAGTCTGTAAGGTGCCGCCGGACTTCTCGTCGATTTTGCACTGGAGAAAAGTCAAATGTGGCGCACTGGAACCACTGGAGCGACGCTACTCTGGGAGGAGGGATGATTGAGAAACTGTGCAACTCTCAGAGCCAGCAAAGGGCCCTTCCCTGGCAGAGCCTGTGATAGGACTTCCTAATCTCATGGGGTCCCAGGGGCCCAGGCCTGGTCAGCAAAACTGGCGTCCTGGCATGATTTAGGCTAGGCCAACTAAGAGCTTAAGGGCTGTGGCTCAGGGCTGTACAAATCATACAGAATGAGACAGGCGCATAGATGCATTGCTTCGCCCAACACTGAAATGCAGCCACCTCTGGGGTGAAGCCTAGAAGCTGTCAGGCAGCACGCAGCACTACACAACAGGTTGGGACTAGAAGGAGTGAGGAATATTGTTTGCAATTGAAATAGCTGGGAGGAAATTAGAGAGAGAGGATGTAATAACTGAAATTGGAAGTTCAGCCCAGAAGTGCTCGGAGGCCATCACTGAACAGAATCAGTCGGGACCTGGGCTGGAAGCAGTGTGATCGTCACTGGTATTGTGAAGCTGTTTGTTCTCAAGGAGGAGCTGATTTCCATCCTAGAGGTGGTTGCATTTTAATGGGGAATAAAAGGTCTCGTGTGTGTGGTTTGTAACGGTCTAAGTCTGTAAAGGGCTTGGGACCCATGTGACACGCAAGGTGCTGTGGAAACAGAAGCCCACGATACTGATCTATGGGAGGGCGGGCACGTTCTGCCCAGGATGCCAAGCTAGCTAAAGCCTGGAGCAGGCCAGCCAAAGCTTCGCAGAAGTAGGTCCAATCAATGCTAAGCATCACCTGCCCCCACAGCCACAGGGGCTGGTGCTGTGTGGCTTTAACAGCTGTGACCAGGGAACTGGGACGCTGGGGAAGGTGGGTTTCCCTCTCAGGGTCAGAGGTGTTGTCAGCCAGGCTAGGCAGTGGGAGGGCGACACCCTGGTAGATCCAGGGCATCAGAGGAGATGAGAGTCCCTTGCTTTAAATCGGTGTGTGGGAATCGTATCTCCACGACAACCGCGCACACTCCTGGAACAGGCGGCGAGGCGAGACGCCTGCTGGCCTGGGGGTGAGGGAGGAGCAGCCGCAGCTGCAGCCGGGCCCCATCCCCCCAGCTCACGAAAGACTGGTGCCCAAAGCAAGGCCGTCAGAGCCCTCCACGTGGCGAGGGCCACCCTCTGGCTGTGGCTGCAGGGTAAGGACAGTCTGCCCACCTCTGTGCAGCCCAGCTCAGCCACGGTGGAGAGACACGGGCAGGCCCTGGCGAGGGGGCATTGGCCTCTCGTTCGGAAGGAGGTGGACACTGGTGCACCAGTAGGTGCAGCGCTCACACTGCTGGGGTCCCGGAGGCCCCATTCCCACCCGCCTGGGGCACAGGGGCTGTTTCGTGCAGGCTCCTTCCTGGGACGTGACATGGAGCACGAGGGTTCTTCCCCTTTCTCAAGCCCCTGGCGCGCTCCAGGCCCAGCATTTGAAACACTCCCTGCTGAGGGGTAGGAGAGGGAACTGCCTGCTGGCTCCTTGCTCACAGCCTCCCAGGGACTTATGTGCCGGTCTCATGGGCTGGAGCGCCGGGCAGGGACTCCCGGTTGGTGTCACGTGCAGCCGAGCGGTAAATGGGTAAAGCCAGCTTGCGCCTTCGCTCCGAGGAGCCGCTGCCCTGACCAAGGCAGCTGTCGCTGGCTGAGCAGGCATCAGACACCTCCCTTGGCCCTTCTCCTGAACAGCTGAGTCTGGGGGTTCAGGTGGAGCCTAAGGGACTTAGGTACCCAGATTGGGAGTTGGGCCGCTTTGAAAAGCCTTGTTCCTCCCACCCAGCCAGTCACCCTGGGATCTGTTGGCAGGGAGTGGGGAAGAGGAGGAAGATCACCCTGCTGGAGGACCGGGGGGAGCCCAGGAGGGCATCAGCCGGAGTAGGAGCAGTTCAAGCGTCTTTGCTCTGCATTAACAACTACAAGGCCGAGGGCTGGCTGAGGCCAGAGTAGCGGCTATGCTCCGCGGGGGCCAGGCCAGGCATTCCCGTGGAACCCCTGCTCCACCCAGAGAAGCCAAGGGGAAGGAGGCTGTCTGCCTGGAGTCAGCCTGGGCCAATGGGGAAGGAGTCACTGTGGTACCAGGGTCTGGCCCCGGCGATGCTGGAGCTGGTGGTCCTAGCACTGTTGCAGCAGGAGCTTCGGCCCTTCATTCACGCTCGTTGGCTGGGGCCTTTAGGGCACACGCTGGCGCACCAGAGAGCAGAGACTTTCCAGGGGGATTCCCAGCTCAGGGTCAGGAAGGGTACTCAGGCAGCTCTTGGGTGGAAGATGAACCCCCAAAGTGTTGGGTGCCAGCAGGAATTGCTTCCTGACCCTCTTCCCCAGTGTCCTGCCTGCACCCCAGAGCCTCCAGTGTGACCACAAGGGGCCATGTCCCACTGTCTTCATGTGCCTGCTTCTTGCCGGCCCAGGTGTTTGGTGACATGGACCAGGTGCGGATGACGTCCGAGGGCTCCGACTGCCGCTGCAAGTGCATCCTGCGGCCGCTCAGCAAGGACGCCTGCAGCCGCATTAGGGCTGGCAGCCTGCGGGTGGAGGACTTCTACACGGTGGAGACGGTGAGCTCAGGGGCAGACTGCAAGTGCTCCTGCACGGCCCCGCCCTCCTCTCTCAACCCCTGCGAGAGCGAGTGGAAGATGGAGAAGCTGAAGAAGCAGGCGCCTGAGCTCTTCAAGGTACCTGGCCTTAGGCAGGTCTTGCTCCCCAGCCCCTGCTGCAGCCCCCTCCCCAGCAGCAGCAGGAGGAGCTTCCCACTCTGGCCTGGGCCTTAGAATGCTGCGGTGGGCCCTGGATGCTTGGACCCCTGGCGAGGCAGCAGCTGCAGCCCCTGCCTTGCACTGTGCGTGTTTACCCGTGGGGAGCCCAGCTCCAGAGCCTCGCCGCGCCCAGGTCGGGAAAGACCGTTTCGTAAAGGGCGGAAACCCGGAGGCTGACTCCCAGCCCCAGCCAGGCCCCCCATGGGCGCGCAGCAGCCATGGCTGCACAAAGGGCTCTTCATGGGCCAGCCCCACTGGGACAAATGTCAGAAGGGCAGGGCCAGGCAATATGACATCAGTGCGGGGGAGAAGGGGGAGCGCCCACAGCTGGCAGTGACTCCACAGGCCAGGAATCCCAGCTCCCCAGAGACCAGACAGCAGGTTCTCCTAGCAGCGCCGGCTCCCTGACAAGAGCCAATCTGTGCTGGGGCCTGCAGGCTCTCCCAGGAGGCTGCGCCTCTGTTCTCCCTTGTGCGTGAGAGACCAGGCAGGGTCGGGAGCTTCTGGTAGCTAAAGGTCACCGGTTCACAATAGGCCCTGTGTGCCCCACTCGCTCCCTCCACACAGCTGTGCCCGTGGCCAGCTCGACCCTCAGAGCTGGGGAAGGGCTGGCCAGAGAGGAGCACGGGCTGCCCTGCACCCTGTGGGCGAGGCCTGGCAGACCAAGGCTAAGGTGGGTGCAGGCAGTGGGCATCTGTTGCCAGCAGTGACAAGAGGGTCACTCGCTGATGGCATGGGCCACCTAGACAGTGCCCGGGCGCAACCCCAGCCCATGGGTACGTTTCACCTCCAATGAGTCCAGCTTGGAGCCCTGCTTCCAGCAAGCTGGGGCACTGGGGACTGGTCGGAGATGGAGACAGAAAATAGCCCGTGGGAACTGTGCCTGTCGTGTCCCCTCCCTCCATCATTCCGCTCCTTCCTTAACTCTGCCTCGGTTCTGTGACCACCGGGTGGGAGTGGGGGCACAACCCTTCCCCGGACGGGTGTGTGCATGAGCAGGTGGGAGTACCAAGAGAGCGTGCAAAAGGATTATTGTTAGGGAGGAATCCCAGATGATATGGCAGCTGGGCCTCATTTTCATACCCCGGGTTCTCCTTCTATGCTGCACCTCAGCCTCACAAACCTGCCGCCTACCTCTTGTGCACCTAGAGCACCCTGTGCTGGGACCATAGCAGTCGCATGGGGCTCCCAGCACTGGGTCCTATGGCACTATGGGCTATTCTGCCCCCCCAACCCCATGATTTTGGTCTGCAGGAAGCCACCTGATAACACTGACATTTCCTGCATTTCGGGGTCCCTGTTTACTGCAGCCCCTGTTGCTACCTGTTGCTCCGACCAGGAGTCAGCTTCAGGGTTTTTCCTTCCCAGCTGCAGTCTGTGGTTGACCTGCTGGAGGGGACGCTGTACAGCATGGATCTGATGAAGGTCCATTCGTACATCAACAAGGTGGTCTCCCAGATGAACACTCTGGAGGAGGTAAGAGCACCCACTGTGCACTGCAGCCAGACAAGCAAAGGCAACAGCCAACACCTTTTCCTGCTGCGAGTCACCACGCAGCCAAGGAGTACAGAGACTGCCAGGTAGCAGGAAACCAGCTCTGATAGCTTCCTTCCTCCATGTCCTCCAGCTGCGGATGGAAACAGCCATCCACCCAGGCCACCTGAGCCACTGGAAGAGTTAACCCTCTTCTTGCCATTGTCAGGGCAGGGGACAGCCAGCCAGGTGTCCCTGTTTCAATGAGCTGGTGGCGACGGGCCCCGGCGATTTAGCTGTGCAGGCCCCTGGCCAGAGGGTGGGTGGTGGGATGATATCAAAGGTAGGAATGTACCTCAGCAAACGGGGATGAATCTGACCCTGGAGGACTGGCCCCTGCCCAGCACAGGAGCCTTGGTCCCTGTGGTGGTTTGGAGACCGTGTTTTCCAGGGCAGCGAAGTACTGCGGGAGTCTGGCCCTCTTCACCCACCAGACTGAGCCAGGGCTGGTCACTCTGTTCCTGTGGCTGGGGCATCCCTGCTCTAACCTCCCTGCGCTAAGGGGCTCTTCACAAACGCAGGGGGAATGTGGGTCCTGCCCCAGAGCTCACAGTCAGCCTGGTACAGAGTGGCGGTGGGGGTGGCACGTGGGTAACTGTCCAGGTGGGGGTTGGGCTCTGCCTGCTGGATTACGCAGGCTGGGGATTATGGGTGTTGGTGGAAGCGACTGGGAGCAGGAGAAAGGAGTCCCCTAGCTGGAGCCCTTCCAGCTGCTGCAGAGGTGAAGCTTTCTGAGTCAGCGCCACGAGTTAGTGGCATTGGCTCCCTCTCCCCGCTGGGGAGCAGCTGTTTGCACTGGGCTCTGGGACACAAGCCGGGCCCTACTTCCCAATCCAGCCCATTCCCGGCCCCCTGCCAGCGCTGGGAACAGATCCCAGGACTCCTGGCTCCTGGCCCCCCCGCCCAGCCAGTGGGCAGTGTTGTCAGCCCAGGAAGTGGGATAGGTTTCCTCTTTCCACCATGCCCGGATGCTGGACACCCCATCAGGTCTCAGCTACGCATGCCCTGTTCCCCCGTCCCCTGCCTCAGACCATCAAGGCCAACCTGAGCCGGGAGAATGACTTCATGAAGGAGAGCGTCGTGCGCCTCACCAACCAAATGAAGCACTACGAGAACTACTCCGACATCATGGTCAGCATCAAGAAAGAGATCTCCAACCTGGGCTACCAGCTGCTGCAGAAGGATGCTGCTGCCATCCTCGAGAGCAAGGCCCAGGTACCTGCCTCCCCCCTCTCTGCACACATGCCCAGCAGCAGCAGCCTGCTCCCTTCCATTGGGCTGCCCTTCGGCAGTGGCCAGCGAGCCGAGGGGCTGCCCGCAGCGGAGCGCAGGCTGGAGGAGGTGCTGCTCATTGGAGCCAGGCTGTTTGTGGCATGGCCTGGCGGTGGCACCTGCCCTGAATGCTCTTTGGAGTGAGTCAGGGCCCCCAAGCCTGGACGTGGGCCAAGCACAGTCAAGTGAAGTGAGCCTGTTGCATTCTCTGGTCTCCTTCCCATTGTAGCGGCCTTGGGCACTGCTGTCCTGCAGGTGCCTTCGTTCTATTCGCAGTTCATCTCACGCCCATCTTCGTGGCGTCAGGCACCCTGGCTTGGCGCAGTGTGTGGCTCCTGTTGGCTGCGCTGCCTGGAGCCCCTCTCTTTGCAGCCGCTGGACCGTGCTCCCAAGCTGTGACCCTCCCCACTGGCCCAGTGCAAGAGCCTGCCTTGCTGCTGCCCCCAACTGCCTCTGAGCCTGGCCCTGTCTCTTAGGACACAGCCGGAGGCAAAGGCAAGGAGGCGAGCAGGTACTCCAGCACCCGCAGGAGCCTGGGGGACAAGGCAGCGGTGAGAACCCCCAAGGAGAAGCTGCCAAAACCGGAGAAGCCCAAGAAAGAGAGTGTGAGGGTCAGGCTGGGCGCACCACAGCCCACCCACAAGCCCAGACCTGCCGAGCACCAGCAGACAGTCATCCGGGGCATCACCTACTACAAGGCTGCCAAGCCAGAGGAGGCTGAGGGCCTGGCCAGCAACCGGGGTGAGTGTCCAGGCCCAGAGTGGGATGGGGCTGAGAGGACGGTGCTGTCTGCTGGCGGGGAAGTCAGGCGGTGCAGTGTGTCTGCGAGGCCCTGCTAACCTCAGACCCTTCCCAACCAGGGACATCCTCAGAGCCACCTGTATGGTCCCCCGCTCCACCCTGCCCACCTGCCCCGCTTGGCCAGACATTCAGTGCTCCTCTCTGGGGACTGGCCTCAAGGTCTCGACTTAGGGCACCAGGGGAAAGGGAATTCCAGCCTTCGGGCTAACCACAAAACCAGCTCAGCACCTGAGATGGGCCTGGGACAGCAGGGGCTCAGGGGCACCGGGTGGGGAGCAGGTGTGTAAGTGTGTAACCCAGGGCTGGGATAGCAGGGGCTGAGGAGCACCAGAGACGGGGAGGGAGGGGGTGTGTGTGTGTGTGTGTGTGTGTGTGTGTGTGTGTGTGTGTGTGTGGCCGGCCCAGGGCTATGGTAACATCCAGGGGGGCTTCAAGACAAAGTCAAATTGCAGCAGAAAAGCCGTGAGGCGTGACCCTGGGATGTTTTCTTGCCTCCAGCCTCTGTGTGAATCTTCCCTGGGCTCTGATCCTGTCCCCGCCCTCGGCGCCCACCTGTTCTCTCTGTTACTGCACACGCCGTGGGTGGAGTGAGGGGTTTCCAAGGGGAGCAGCCGCCTTTTGTGCAGAGCTGTCAGGTGTGGTGGGGCCTAGCCTGTCTCTGAGCCCCACCCCCCCCGGTGTTCTCATGCGGGGCACCAGAATTGATGTGACTGAGGAGGTAGAAAAGGGGGTGCGCGTGGTGGATGGCAGCAGAAATCCAGCCTGGGGAGCACGGGCCCTGCATCCCGGTTCACCCTGTGGGACGAAGGCAGTAGGGCACAGGGAGGTGCACCTTACAGATTTAGGGGCGCAGTGGGACTCGGTGTCTCAGCTCCTTGGCTGGGGGGGACGAGGACTCCTGTGGCGGGGATGGCCTGGGATGGGCTAGGGAGGGAGTCAGGTGCTCAGCACAGGACAGGAAGTGGGGGTTGGGCTGGGCGGGAGGTGAGGGGAGGACAGCAGAGACAGACCCCCCACAGCCCTGTCTGCCACCCAGCACAGCCCCGTGCCGGCCAGCACCCAGCCGAGGGAGGGGGCGGCAGTAAGCGCTGCGCTTCTCTCCTCAGAAAGCCCCGTGAAGGCGACTTCTCAGGTGGACCAGCCAGAGGAGAGGAGCCCTGAGGCCTTTGCTGCTGTGGAGGCCCAGGGGAGAATCAGCGAGGAGGCAGGGAGCACCCCTGCCAGCTCCACCCCCGCCAGCTCCACCCGGCCCCCGAGCACCACCCGGGCCCCCAGCAGCACGACCCAAAGCCCACCAGTCACCATCTTCTCCATGGGGCACAATGCCCAGGGCACTGAAGGGCTGGAGGCACCTAACCAAGGTGGGCTGGGGGCAGCGCTCCCTGCAAGCTGAGCATGCGGGTGGCACCCAGGAGAGATTAGCAGAGCGCCCAGAGCTGGCAGCCTGTTTTTGTACGGGGGGTGCACATCTGCACAGGCCTTGGTGCACAGAACAAAATGTATTCGGCCAGTGGGTGTCAAAAATTACAGGGAACGTTGGCTGGGGGCACCTCACCCATCCCTGTGGGGTCAATGGGGCCAGGCCCAAACTGCAGCTGGGGGACTTGTTCTGTGGACGTGCAACAATCGGCACAGAGCTGCGTGGGCCCTGGTGCCAAGGCTGAAGTGTGGGTCCCTCCGAGGCAGGGCTGAGGGCTGGGTAGGGAAGCCGCCCAGGGTGCACTTGTCTGTGGGTAAAGGGGCTCAGTCCCTGGGGTGGCCAGGTGACATGAAGTCCAGTCACACGGTGAGGAGAAGGCAGCAGGTGTTTTGAACCTCTGTCTGTGGCTTTGAAGCCGGCAGGCAGGGTAAAGGTGAGGGAGCCTCTCCCAGGGTGGGGAAAGGCCTCCCGGGCAGGTGGGGCTGCGTGGCTGCTCTGAGCGAGGGCTGGTGAGCTGGCCTGGCCTTGTCCCGTGGAAGTCAGCCGCGAGCGCCTTTTGTTGGCCTGGCAGTGAAAGAAGTGCAGTGCGAGGGCACCATCGAGTCTGTGGAGCCGCCGGTGCAGCACCACAGCTATGGGCGTAACGAGGGGGCGTGGATGAAGGACCCTGCAGCCAGAGACGACAGAATCTACATCACCAATTACTACTATGGGAACAACCTGCTGGAGTTCAGGAGCCTCGACAACTTCAAGCAAGGTGAGGGGCTCTGGGGGCAGGGCCTCCCCCACACTCAGCCTGGGGGTGTGCAGGGAATGTCTTGCTAGCCTCGCCTCCTTGCCTGCCAGCAGGGCCTGGCGAGTGGGGTGCGAGCCCTGCCGCTTGAGACCGTGCCCGGCCCGTCAGTGAGCTGGGGGAGGGAATAGTCTGTAGGGGTCGAGCAGGACTCCGGGATTTGCACCATGCGGTTTGGTTCATAGAACCTGTCACTCCTGCATTCTTGGGGTGGTGCCCAGGGCGCCCCCCTGCCAAGTTCAGGGCCCTGCTGTGCTAGGTGCTGCACGCCCCATTGTGAGAGGCAGCCCCTGCCCCACGGGCCTCACAGCAAGAGAAGAGGGGTGGGAGGGAGGGCAGGCAAGGCTACAGAGTGGGCAAAGGACTTGTGCACGGTCATCCAGCAGGCTGGGACAGGGCTGCGATTAGAGCGCCTGGTTCCCAGACCACTGCACCAGCCACTAGACGCACTGGTGCTCAATGGGTCACATGGTGCTCTTTCTGTCTCCTGATTGGACGACTCTAAGTACGACTAGTATGAAAATGCGACCTCGGTCTCCCAAGCGTCCTTGCATGGGTGACGGCATGTGGCATCCCCTGAGAGCCCCAGGACAAGGGCAGCTGCAGGGAAGTGTCTCAAAGGGAGCTGGGGTGAGTGGCAGTGAATTCTGGTAGCACCTCTCGGGAGCCATCTGCTAATGACTGACTCTTCCTCACCCCCGGCGGGAAGTTAACTGGGAAATTCTGGGCTGGGCTGGGCTGGGTGCTGGGTGCTGCTGGGCGGCAGGCAGCTCTCCTCGCGCCCTGGCCTGGGGTAGGGCTTGGCCATAACACACACACAGAGCCAAGTGCACATCTGGGAAGCGTTAGCTGCGCCCAACATATCGGATTCCTCCTCCTACTGACGGTGCCTGGATGGCTGCCACCTGCCAGACCCGCATCCCCAGAGCTGCGCCTGCCTGGCCAGGAGGATGCAGGAAGGCTGTTCCCATGCTGCTGAAGGAAGCTGATCAGGGCAATGGGCCCACCCGTGCCGCGAGCTGCACAGGGAGGCCAGAGCGGCTGGGGGCCGTACACCCGGCCTGCCCGCACGTTGAAAGGCGAGGAGAAGGGGCCGGGCCTTTACCCGCACCTGTGAGCCTGGA
This sequence comes from Carettochelys insculpta, assembly GCF_033958435.1. Lineage (NCBI taxonomy): Eukaryota > Metazoa > Chordata > Testudines > Carettochelyidae > Carettochelys > Carettochelys insculpta. Next base: position 23,442,533 of record NC_134157.1, read on the forward strand.
GCAGCGCCGGTGTAAATGGCGAGTCCTGGCACCTGCACAGGGAGTTGTACAAGTTCACTTGGCTGGGGAGAATGGCCCAGGATTGAGGCCCAATGTGCAGGGAAATGGGGCCTGATTTCCAGAGGCTTGAACCAGAGACACCCGTTGTGGGCTGCAGTGGGATCCATACAAAAGGGGCTCCAGCTGAGCCTGGCCCCAGTCCCAGACTAATCCTGCAGCTTTCACAGCTCCCAACTCAGCTCCTGAAGAGACCTGGGTGTGGCTCTGTGTCTCCCTGTGACCCTTCAGGTGACTCCGGCGCTGTTATCCAACTCCCACCCCCACGTCTTGAGGCTTCTCTGAGCCCAGCCTCCAGACCCAGCCGTTCAGCCAGCATGGCTGTGGCCCCGGATGAGAAACACCAACAGACCTGAGCGTTCGCTGACCCTGGCCAAGGCTGGAGTTGGTAGCGAGAGGGCTCTCGCCCATTAGGCCCATGGGAATTGCCATCCTGGGTCAGAACAGGCAGCGCCTGGAGCACCTGTCCAAGGGTGGGAGGGCTGAGTCTGCCTGTAGCAGGACTTGCTGCCTGTATCCGCGTTGCACAGCTCACAAACCCTGAGCTCCACAAGGCTTGAAGAGAACCTGCGGGAGTCCCTTTCTGGGGTGAGTGCCACTTGGCAGGTGGGGACTGTGTGCTAGAACGTGGCTGGCAGGCTCCCGGGCTTTGGTTTCTGGAGTGTTGTGGTGAGGACAGTGAAAGCAGATTGTTCCCTACAACCCTTTTCTAGTCACTCTTTGCTGAGCAGCAGTACCTAGTCCTGTCATCAGTCCTACCCCTTTGCTGCCTCCCTGCCCAGCCCAGGCAGTGCCGGTGCCCTCAGAAGCAGGTAGACATGCGAGTGCAGGTCGTAGCAGCCAGCTGGCTGTGCAGAGTGGGTGTGCAGAAAAGAGGGGCTGGGGGATGCAGGGCAGGAGATGTGGCCTGTGGGTGTAGAGGGTCCAGGCCTGGCTCAGATGCCCAGTCTGTGCATTAAAGAGCTTTTGCTTTCACCACAGGCCGCTGGAGCAACCTGTACAAGCTCCCTTACAACTGGATTGGGACTGGCCATGTGGTCTACCAGGGGGCCTTTTACTACAACCGCGCCTTCACCAAGAACATCATCAAGTATGACCTGAAGCAGCGCTTTGTGGCTGCCTGGGCCCTGCTGCACGCTGTGGTGTATGAGGACATCACGCCCTGGAAGTGGAGGGGGCACTCGGACATCGACTTCGCGGTGGACGAGAGTGGGCTGTGGGTCACCTACCCGGCGGTGGACTATGACGGCTCCCAGCTGGAGGTGATTGTTCTGAGCAAGCTAGACCCCGGTGACCTCTCCATGAAGAGGGAGACCACTTGGAAGACAAGCCTCAAGCGCAACTCCTACGGGAACTGCTTCATCGTCTGTGGCATCCTGTACGCCGTGGACGTGTACAGCCAGAAGGAGGGGCAGATCTCCTATGCCTACGACACCCACACGGACACTGAAGCCAGCCTCAAGCTGCCCTTCCTCAATGAGTACTCCTTCACCACGCAGGTCGACTACAACCCCAAGGAGAAAGTCCTCTACGCCTGGGACAATGGCCACCAGGTGACCTACAGGCTGCATTTTGTGGTCTGAGCAGTGGGCCCTGCCGCTTGGCCAGTGGCCCGCTATCGTCAAGCACTTTTGTCTGTGTCCCAAAGGACCAGGCACATCTGTGTCCCTCACACCACTTGGGTTGCAAACAAATCCACAATCGCACGCACCCATTGCCACAGACCTCAAACAGCCTTCGGGAGTCCGTAACCGCTGAGAAAACAGGCGGCCTGGCCTGGTGCTCCCCGGTTTGGCCAGGATCAGTGCCTTGCAGAAGACCTCTGTGCTGCCGCAGCCCCCAATCCACCCAGCCAGAGGATTGACCTTAGCCGTTCTCCCTGGATCCCCCGGAGTTAGGGCTCTCACACCAGCCTTTTGCTCAGCATCTCAGACTCAGCTTCCCACCTTTCTTCTCTGAGTCGAGTGCTCAAGTATCTGTCGTGCCAGTAGAACAAATTCACGTGGTGGAGGGAGGTGACAGGGCCGTCGTTTCCCTGTATTGCAGCCCTACTTTGGGACGGGGAAGAATTCCGTACAGAGGCAGTGCAGTAGTACAGTAGGTCATTCAGGCCCCACAGGGCACTGGATCCCTTCTCCTCCACCACCGTCTGGTGACTTTAAGCCCTTTTCATTCAACACTCAGCGCGTTTCTGCCTCCGAGCTCCATTACTGAAATCTACCCCAGCACATGTCAAAATCACTTGTCTCCCATAAGCAAACCGAGGTGACCAGGGGCTGTAAGTCCTGGGGCTGACATCAGGGACGAGGAACTTTGCTGGCAACTTGGTGCCCATGAATTTTCCGGCTGGTCCATATAAGGTGAGCTCTTATTTAAATTAGCAGCCTCCTAGGTTTGATCCCTGCTTTGCATTGACTCCTGTAAATAGGGACATCCCTTGTAGCCCGTCCAGAGCTGTAGCTTGTGCCAGATTTGGGAGAGTTGTCACGTCCGTCCTTCCCCACACTGGCCCACTGCATGGGCACTCGTGTGTAAGTCTGGAAGGCTGTCTGAGTGCCCAGCAGGAGGGAGGGAGGGGTTTGCACTGCGGCTGCCACCCTAGGGGGTTGGACACTTTGGGTTGCTAGCACGAGTTAGCTTCCTTTCCTGTGTGCCCCTTTTGGCTGCCAGTCGCTTTGTGATGTTCACAGGGGAACAGCACCTGCTACCCCCCTCCAGGCAGACATGCTGATGCCAGAGTGTCTCGGTGACTTGGGCACCTTGCCCACATGCAGAGGACCTGCCCTGGAGCCAGAGTGGGGCCTGCTATGCCACAGGACACTGACTTGTGTCCCACTGTCCCCCACCCGCTTACAGGCCCTGTGTCTTGGTTCCTGTTCCCTGGCGCCTGTCTGAGAAGCGCTAGGTCCATGGTCCCCCCAGCTGCGGGGGGGTAACTGCCTGCAGTAACGCCCTGCGAGCAGAGGAAAAGACACAGCAGGGAATTAGATGGATTCTGCTGAAGAATCTTCTCAAAGCTGGAGACTAGTTCAAGGCAGCTGGCCCAGAACGCCACTCAGCGGGCAGGTTGGCAGCACCCTCCACCGATGAAACTTCCCAGAACATGATACCAGCAGTGCTGCCTGGCCCCGGCCCAGGCCCTGGGAAGAGCCCTGTGCTACCCTCATAGGTCCCCTGGTCTTTCCTGGGTCTTGCACAGCAGTGCACTGCCTGCCCCTTTGGCCACAGCCCAGCCAGGACGCCCCGGCCAAGCAGCAGGAACGCAGCCTGTCTGGGGCGCTGCAGTGCAGAATAAAACAGCAGGAAGAAGCAAGCGACACCACCTGCCCCGCCAGGTCCCTGGCCCTGGCAAGCACTGTGTGTCCAGCTGCTCCCCAGCGGCTGGGCATCCATGGGCTGAGCCTGGCTCTGACGGGGCCGTCCCCACACTCAGGCGAGCTGAGCAGACATTACTGCCCTGTCTGATAGCCCCGTGCAGGCACGAGAGGCCGGCCCACTCTGTACCGTAAACCCAGGGGCCCATGCAGCCTGGCAGACTGTCCAGAGTGGCCAGGACTGTCTGAGAGGTCCCATGCGCAGGCCCGGGCTCCCCAGAGGGCTCTGGCCAGCTTTGAATTGGGAACCAGGTGCTACCTTTCTCCTCGCTCTGGGGGGGACTACAAAGCCAGTGTGTGTGGGGAGAGGGCCAGGCGGCGGCCCCGACTCTCAGCCCCTGAAGCCGGATTAGCCTGCGCCACAGATGGCTTTGATCTTGCCTGGGGCTGGCCTGTTGCTAATGGAGCTTAGCAGAGAAACGCCTTTCCCGAGGGGCAGGGTCGCCGCCCTTCACAGTGTGGATCATGGGCTGTTTGCCTTTCTGGGCTGTGCTTTGTAATGTCTCTCGCAGCCGTGCCAGACACGCCAGGGTGGGCGGGGGAGCGTCGCCAGGCACTCCGACAAGCCCTGCTAAGCTCACCCAGCCCCAGCCCCAACCCCAGCCCATCCGGGTGCAGTGGGAGGCTGTCAGGTCTCCATCCGTTCCCTCTGGCAGCTCTTGTCAGCCACACGCTTTCCCTGAGGGCATGGGGGGCGGGGGCTGTGGGCGGGCGGCTCGTACCTCACGCCCTGGGGAGGCCACAGGGAGGCATCAGGTTGACAGATGTTGGTTGCATAGGGAGGCTGCCCAGCGCTGAGGGTGGGGACACAACTGAGCTCTCTCATGCTGAGCACCAGAGGGGGGTTGACCTTCACCATCCCAGGATGCACAGCACCCATTCCAGGGCCCACTTGCACCTCTCAAAGGGGGGCGGTTTCCTCGTAGCTCCTCCAACCTGGGCTGTGCCTGGAGTCCCACCACGAGCACATTGGGACTACTGTCAAAATGCATCTCCTTTGAGGTCCCAGCTTCCCTGACATACGAGTGCCTTAGTGTGCCACTGACTGGCGCTGCCATCCTGCCAGTCAGCGTTCCCCGAATGCCCCCAGAGCAGGGCTCTGCAGCAAAGTCTTTACTCAGCTTACTTAGTCCCAGCAGAAGCAGCAACCATCCGCTATGAGTTTAGAAGATGTGACCAAGATGTCGCTGCTTCCTGCAGCTTCTGAGCTCACCACAGACGTGCCTGCAGGGCAGCAGCACAGACCCTGCTCCCCTGAGCTGGCAGGCGGAGGCTGGCTGAGTGCACCAGCCAGTGGTGCTGTGAGTTAAACCCACATAGGCTGAGAGCACCTAGAGAAAGAGCATGGATGGAAGTGGCAGGTTGACTGTGCTGGCGGACTCCAGCCACGGAGGGAGGGTTCTGTGGCTAGCCCTGGGGAGCACTTGGCTAGATTTCGCCTTGGCTGTAGGAGTGAACACTATTAAAAAATAACCGGCTGAACCCCACCCCACCACCGTTTCTCTCTGTCATTTCATCAGGGAGCTCTGGCCAGGGGACCTGACCCACTGCACTGCTGGCCTGGCCGTGCCAAAGACAAGCCTTGCAGCTGAACAACGGGCAGTGGCTTGGGTTCTCTGAGCACGGATCTCATCTGCAGGGGAGCCCCAGGGCGCAGCTACATTCTGCCCTTGGAGAGCTGAGCAGCCCCATGCCCTCAGGACCCCCGTGCTGCCGCGCCCCCCTCCCTCCCAGCCGGGCCCTGCTGTCAGCATGCTGACTTGGGCCCCACAAACTCTTTGGCCACACCTGGTCCCGTGTCGCCTACCGTAGCCCCGGGCAGGGCCCATACCTCAATGCAGCAGCCACGGAGGTCTCTCTGGACTTCTACTTAGCTCACATGCCTTGTGCTCATTCCCAGACTGGGCCAGCAGCCCTTGGGATGAATCACCAGCTCTTTACACGAGGTCCTTGATTCCTTCCCCACGGGGGGGCAGGGCTGGTTACTGCAGCGACTCCCCATCCCCATCATAAATGGGAAACCTCCCTGTGAAATAAATCAGGGAACACACCAGCTGTGGGTTAGCAGCACCCCGCCTGCCATCACGTTTCCCTGCAGAGGGACCTTGCTATGTCTGCGCCTGGCCTGGCTGTAGGAGGTGGCTGAGCTGTCAGTGGGACCACAGAGGGACCACGGAGCCATGCATGTGCTGCAGGCTGGGTTACACACAGCTCAGGGCTTGAGCCCAGGGGATAGGAGCTGGTTTGGCCAAGCGGTTTGTGGAGCCTGTGTGAATGCATGAGACCTGGCTCCCAGGGCCATATTCCCGCCTGCCACTGGGACCTGCCCCAAAGAATACTTGCTGTCCCTGTTCCTGCCTGGCCTGCTGCATGTTGCTGACAGACTTGTACAGTCCTTCAGCCTCAGGGATGCCACCCCAACCCTGCAATGGCCCTGGCCTGGTTCCCCTGGCCTGCTCACAGGTCTCACCGGGCGTTGGGTAGGGCCTGCACTGGCCCTGTGGGGCTCCCAAAGAAGCCCTCCACAGAGCCCTCCAGGCAGCTAGCTCCTGCCCAACTCACTCGACAGCTGGGTTCGCGGCCGGTGGGCGTTTGGTGGTGATGCAATGCACTTTGACGGCATGGCTGTGGGGCCCCTGACTGGATACCCCTGGACAGTTAGAGTGACGTAACTAGGAGGCTGTAAGTTAACCTGGTGCACTGAAGGTGCTGGAAGACAGCTGCTCCGTCTCCAGCTGTAACTGTAAGTGGGACGCGCGCTGAGTGGGGCTGTTTCCTGGGGGAGCTCACAGGGAGCCAGTCTGGATCCTACACTAGGTCACAGCTCTCTCAGTGACCTCATCCCCAGCCACATCCGTGGGGGACTCCCGAGCAGGCGCAGGTGGGTTATTTTCCCCTGCATTTGGCATGGGTGCAAGCCCTGCTGGACGCTGTGCTGGCCCCACACGGCCAGGCCAGTGACTCACTGGCGAGGGGCCAGCAGTGATTATAGCGTTAGCAAGCAATTCTGGAGCAGCATCTGGGGCGGGGTGATGGGAGCACCTGCGCAGGAACCGATCTGTAGTGCTGGCCCCTCAGGCTAGCGGCCCAGGGCTAACGCCCCGATGGCTGGAAGTGACCCTCAGCCCAACTGCAGCAGGCGCATGCCTCTTCACACCCCACAAACAGCTCAGACGCCCGTGGGGCACTCGCTGTGCCAGGTATTGGAGTTCCCACCACCCACGGCCCCTGGCTATGAACAATTTCCCAGCCCCCTCTGCAGGACCTGTAGGAGCAAAGGGCTCCCTTCCGCGAGGCCTCTGTGAGCCAGCTCAGCCTTGCCCCTTCTGCCCCAGCATTTCCTTTCTGTGCCCAGCCTATTGCAGGGTGAGTGCCCACCACAGTGCCAGCCTGGAGCCACTTCAGCACCAAGGCTAAGGGCAGGAAGCTACTGGGCTGGTGCGCAGCCCCACTCCCGTTTCCTCCCTTCAGCCTCATCCTGCCAGGGCCCAAGCCCCCTGAAAGGTGTGGCACACCCTCAACTCCCACATGCTGAGGAGGCACTCAGCGCCTTGCAGGACTGGGCCCTTGGGCTGCTTGCATTGCCCTGGTGGGTGGGAATGTCCCATGCCAGCTCACACACGCCAAGGAGCAGCAGGAAATGACTCCTGTCTTGCCAGAGAGGCGAGCGGCTGATACAGGGTGAGGGACGGTCTGGCTGGGGCTTCGCCCGTCCCTGACTGCAGGGCTGCAGGAGGGTCTCACCCTGCCCAGAGAGGTGTCTGGTGAGGGAGGCGGGATAGCGCCATTGGAGGGGAATTGGGGGAGGGGCATCCCCAGGAACTGTGGCCCCCTGCCCCTCACCCCCCACAGCAATACCTGCATGAGCTGGGGGCCAGCTCTGCACCACCAGGGTCATTCCAGCCTGTCCAGAGACCGCCCAGATCTCACCTAGAGGCTACAAGAGCCAGGCCCTGCTCACTGCCCCGCTCGGGTCAAGCACTGCCCTGCCCTGCCCAGGGGTGGGGTGAGCTACACAACAGACTCTGTCTGGGCACTGGAGCTAGTTCGCCCTCTGCACCCTGTGGCCAGCCCACGCCTGGTGGGCTGTGCAGCATTTGTCCATCGCCTGGCCCCAAGCATCCCTGAGCTCGGGGGGGTGGGGGCAGTGGCTCCAGATTCAAACGTGATGCCTGCGCCCCGCTCCAGTTAAACCCCTGGAGAGCAGCCCTGCCGGCGGGTCACTGCACAGGGCTTGGTGCCAAGCAGCGAGCGCCTTCCTCTGCTTTCCCATGCCTGCCATCCCTGCGGCACCAGCTGGTCTCCTGCGCAAAACCTCTGCAGCAGTGGGAGCCGCAGGAGCAGGGCAGAGAGCAGGCAAGCCCTGGGACAGCAAGGGGCTGTGTAACTTTCCCAGGGCACTGCTCTGGGGCAGCTGTGTACAGCAGAGGCCTTGTTGTTCTGCCTGAAGGCAGGCAAGGCTCTGCTGCAGGGCACGCGGTGCCCGGGGGAGGCTCCTTTGTGCCTTGCACAATCAAACTTCTCAATGAGACGCGAACCGTCAGACGTGGTTGTCACCCCCTGAGAAAGGTTCTGCTCTCTGGGGAATGCAGCTCCCACAGGCCTGCTGGGACAGGAGGCGGCAGCAGGGGCCAGGTGCCAGCACTGGGAGAGTCTGTCATGAGCCTGTTCCTGCATGTGTGAATGAGGGCCTGTCCTGGCCGACGCACAGCCCAGCCAGCAGGCGATGCACAGCGCACACAAAGGTGAGACCTGGATCGGTCAGTGCCCAGCTGCTGACTGCTGGGGAGCAGGCGTGGAGGCAGCAGCTTTGTCCCGTTCCATTACATCAATCGTGTGGGCTCTGCTGGCTTTGTTTGGGGGAACCCCCCCCCCCCAGCCTAACAGAACTGCACCTTCAGTCTCAATGTGCCAGCTGGAGTCTGGTCACCGGGAATTCCCACTCAGACTGGAAGCAGCCTTTTCTCAACCTGCCACAGGCAGGCTCAGCCAGCCGCTGGAGCCCTGGAACAGCTGAAAAGCGGGCTGCAGTCGTGGCCTGACATCTAAATGCTCCATGTGCAGCAGTGCGTGTCAGGTGCAGGACCCGTCCAGTGCCAGAGGGGCTGTGGAGCCAGCTTCATGTCTCCTCTCTCAGCATCCCTGAAAAGGAAGAGTTTTGCCTTTTCCAGAGCTGATTTGCAGCCTGAGGAGGAACAGCTGGGACTGCAACGTCATTTCGAGGGAACCTCATCTTGGGATAATCTGGAGATAGAAAAGAGACCAGGGCCCTGGCTGATCCCTTTCTACCTTTGTGTGTGTGTGTGTGTGTGCGCGCGTGTGCATGCACAAGTGTGTGTTTGTGTGTGTCCATTAGCACCCTGTGTTGGCTCAGAAGGCAGCTGCAGCATTGCAGACGCACATGGCAGGAGCAGAGCAATGCTAAGCAAAGGGGAGGAGAGGCTGGATCACGCGAATTGGGGGTGGGGATGACCAGGCCAAGAAGAGCAGGAGTGTTACCCAGTTTTTCCCACTGCAGGTGAGCCTGAGTGCTAGAAATGTGACTAAAACAGCCCCAGGCCTGCCACGTGGCCAGGCGCCGGAGCACTGTCCCTTCATGAGGGCACAGCCGGGACGTCCAGAGAGCACCCCAAGTCTTTCTCCAGCAATTTGTTTTCCAGCACAATACGCAGAACTGGCTGAAAGACAAAGGGCCCTGTCCACACCTGCTCTGGATCCCCACTCCGCCTGGGGCCTGGGCAGCCCTGTGCTAGGCCCTCTGATGGATGGCAGGACAGGCAGCTTTGCCATCATGTGGGGGGAGGCCACTGAGCAGGCATGAAGCCCAGCTCTGAACAACACCTGTGAGGCAAAGGCTCTTGCAGCTCAAGTGGTGGAGGCCTGTGCCTCAGCGGAGAAAGGCCCTGACTGGTTGGCTGGTGTCCAGGTACATACCAGACCTGACATGTTGGACAATTGGCAATCTCCGTAACATGCAGGTGTGATGGGGTTCAGGGTCCCCAGGCTGCAGGCTGGCCTGACTCACTCGGCAGGAGACCTGCGGGTTTATCAGCCCAGAGGCAGCGCTGTACAGTCAGTGCAGCCGGCAGAGACAGCCAGTCCGATCCATGCTGGGGAGAGGAGGCCCCGAGGGGCGCCCCAGCTGGGGCCTTCCCCCTCCTTTGTCTCTCTCCCAGCCCAGCCCAACTGCTTATAGTGACTCAGAAAGTTCCCATCACGATTTAAACCATGTGTTAATGTCACTATAGGGGCTCGTCTGCATACTTGGCTCAATCTAATTCTTGACCTTCCCCCGCCCCACCCCTCCACTCTCTGATTTGATCACCTTGATTATCTTTTTCTGATTTGTCCTCCTCGCTTACTGTTTTTGGTTCTCTGTGCCTTAAATATTGAGTCTGTTCTGGTCTGGCTATGGTCTGAAGAAGTGGGTCTGTCCCACGAAAGCTCACCTAATAAACCATTTTGCTAGTCTTTAAAGTGCTGCTTGACTGCTTTTTGTTTTGATAGCGTATAGACTAGCGCGGCTCCCTCTCTGTTTACAGAAAAATAAGAGTCAATATTAAGAAACAAACAAATACGTAGGCAGAGTACTTTATTTACCAACAGCAATAGTATTGTACACTCAGACTGAGACTGTACTTGCTGGATTGTTTGTATTTACTTTCCCCAGGCTGTGCTGATGGAAAACGTAACTAAAATTTACTTCTGGGGAAAGCGCTGGTTCTTTGGGAGTTTCGGAGACAGAGTGTGGGCTACGACAGGGTTTACTGTGTATTCTGAAAGCCCTTTCACTACACTCTTGCCTGAGATTATCCTCCACAGATCACTTCACGGTGGCCGGACATTTTTCCAGCACACACACACATTATTTGCAAGACCAGGAGAACGTCAGCCATGAGCTATCGTTCCCCAGCAATGTCAGCACCTCTCACATGGGGCTCCATTGCTTGGAAGCCCACCTGCACTCAAAGAATGAAGGCAGGCCGTGGGATCAGAGCTGAGCCTGCTTTTGCTCCCTTGAGAACAGGAGACAGTGTGTCCCAGTAGGTAGTGCACCAGGCTTGAAGCCCGGAGAGCAGGTTCCTATTCCGAGCTGTCTGTGACATGGGGGGGATTCCAGGGTTTCCCTTGCTCTCTCTGTAACACAAGATCCTTTCCGGCATTTGTAAAGTACGTGGAGCTCTCCAGCTGAGCGAAGCTGAGCCTCCCAGCTTGCAGATGGAGGTTTTGTGCCATCCTTCCATACTGAGCAGCTGACAAGACCTGCGCAGTGTCCGGTCAGCAAGGGAAGGCACCGTGGTGCACAGCAGCCGGCCGAGTCAATGGTTCGACTCCTGGCATGGGCCCTTGAGGAGGAGAAAGGGGGCTGCTCTCTTTCTCCCCAGGCTGGGTCCACGCCAGGGTTTCATCTCAATATCCCCGACTGAGCCTTGCCTAAACAATACATATTTCAGATTTTTTTCAGCACTAAACCAAACTCTGAGCCCGGCTTGAATTCCAGGCCTGTGTTGTTCTTCAGCAGGGGCTGGCGTTTTGCACTGCCTTGCTGGGATGAATCCAGCCCCAGAATTAGGGTTAGGGACATCCTTCACTGCTTTCTCCAGAGGAATACATCGGATGTGAGGTAAGGCCTGGGCTGAGCTCCTGCTGTCTCTGTGTGATTCCCCAGGCCTTGCTCTGGTGGGGTCCCGGGCAGCCGGCCCAGCACAATGAACATCTGGCTGAAGGGCTCTGGAGGGCTGAGCTGCGGCAGCCTGGCACAGGAAGGAAATGCCAACTGGTGCGGAGGAGCTGGTCTACCCATTACCTGAGTGTCGCACTGTGGCACACAGCACCCTGGGCAGGGAATGGCACCGTCCCAGAGAAAAGCCCTTTGCAGCAATGTGACCTGTATGCAGGAATTCCCTGGAGAGTCCCAGCCGGGAATGATCTCATCAGCCTGTAGGTGGGCTCCTGGGACAGGATGGGGCCCAGGATCTTTCCTCTGATGCCCCAGAGACAGCAAATAGGCTCAGAGGGGCAGCCCTGTTAGGGCTACACAGAGACAGTCGTGAATCACGCACCCCACCTCTCGGGAGGGACAGGGCAGTGCTCCCCCAGGGCCCGACTCGCTCCTCTGCCCCTCGGGTAGACCAGGCTCCATGGAGCTGCCCTGCTGCGTGCCACTGGGAACCAGGGCTGGGCCTGGTGTGCACGGCTTGCTTTCCCGCCCCGGCCTCAGACCCGCCTGGAGCGCTGGCTCCAGCTCTCCGTACTCCCTGTGCACGCTGCACCCGCTGCCTGAGGTCCCAGAGAGAGCAGCACAGCTGCCACAGGATATCCCTCAACGGGGTGTGGTGCCTCCTGGCCAGGGGAACAAACAGCTGCAGCACCGGGCAGGCCGACTGTTTGCTCCAGCTGGTTCAGACAGTATGCCCAGGTCCACCCCCCAGTCCTTCACCCGCTCCCCTCCACTCTCGCTTGCAGCATAAGGTGACACCCCCCCCAGGCTCTTATTTCTTGGAGGGATTGTTCACCTGCCCCCTCGGACCATCCGCTTCCAACGGCTGCCAGGCCAACCCCGTGGCGTGAGGCTGGATCCCAGGAGTGGCTCCTTACAGCTACAAACTCAAAAATGCAGCACAAGACCCACGGGGACCTTTTGAGCTTTGGCACAGCCCTGTGCCCTCTGGGGTCCCTAGCACATGACTGGGGTGATGGGCTGGATACACTTGGGTGACACCCACTGCTCATCCACCGCAGCCTGGCACTGCACATCTCCACAGCTGCCCTGGCTGCTAGAGGGTGACTATCGCTGCTTCAGGGCAAGTATCTCTGCCATGTTATATTGCCCCAGGCTGAGATGTGCAGATCCCCGGGCTGAAGGTAAACAGCTTCACCTCACCCACACCAAAGAACTAGTGCTCAGAGCACTTTTCCAGCTCCCTGGCTCTCCAGCAGCGCAGTGCGTAATGCTCTCCAAACTTCCCCACACAGCACGCTGCAGGCTCCAGCTCCCCAGCCAGCCTTTGTTTGCTCATGGTGTATTACTCTGAGAAATAACTCCTAGGGGCAGATTAAATTACTAATGCACTCCCAGCATGTGCAGCCTGAGCACAAGTCAAGCGCCCAGGGGGACACCCGTTAAAGCTGGAATAGCAAAGCCCACATGCAGAGCCACAGACATCCAAAACCCCATTTGTGCCGAGTTCACAGCTGGGGAATAGGAGCCGCTGTGGAAGGGGTGCTGTTCTGCTGACACTTGCAGAACCCAGAGATTGGGACAAACGAGTTATCCCATGCACCTCCCAACCAGAGGCCTGGAAGACAGAGGCCCAGACTCCATGGCTCGCTCAGCATGGTGGTTTAATTGCTTGCTCCCTCTGAACATGTTTCCCCAGCTTGGAGTAGCAGCCCTGATTGACAGCCGCTGGTGAGACCAATTAATGAAAGGGTCCCACACTTGGATGCAGTGTGGGAAGGAGCTGGACCAGGGCCATATTTTTGGAGTGGGCTTTCGGTGACTTCAGACATTGCAGTCTCCAGACAGATGTAACTTCCAAAGTGACAGTCCTGCGTGGCTCTGTTTGGTCTACTCCACCGATGCCAGCTGCCTCCACTCTCGTGTTGTAGACATCTGAGAGCCGGGGCTGTGGCTGGCGCTGTCTCCTTCAGCGTCTGTCATCAGCGCACAGCTCCGTGCATATGACCTCTGTGAATAGCACCTGCCTGGCCCAACCCATTTATGCACCTACAAGCCCGGAGCATCCAGCCACCTGTGAGCTGATCCCAAGCTCTGGGCTCCTTCAGAGTCCATGTTCCCTGACCACTGGGAGCAAAGGGGGATAGCCGCCTGTGACACAGTGAGGGCTGGGTGAGCAGCAAATCCCCAGCTGGTAAAGCTGCTCCATGCTGCTGGGGAAGGGTGGTGACTGGAACTCGGGGCGGGGGGTGTCTCTGCAGCCCTGGGACCAGCTGTTTGGCTGCTGGGGAGAAGTGGGGAGAGCTCGGTATGAAAACCAGCCTAGCCATGCCTAGCAGAGCTGAGTCAAGCCGTGTGCCATGTGGGCAGAACTCCTCTGGCAGGTGTTTATATGGATCTGTCACTGGGGATTACATGGCAAAGACCACACTCACTGACACTCCCTCACCCCAACACTCGAGCCTCCAGAAAACTCATTTTCCACTAAAGGGAGAGCTGCTTGCCCACCCCCAACTCACCCAGTGCTTGGGGACAGCCAGCTTTTAGCCTTCTTGGGGGGGCAGGCACAGAGCGTCCTGGCCTAGCCCCACCTCACACACCTCCTTAGCAACAGGCAGACTCAAGCAAAAGCAGCTTCTGTGAAGTGAGGTGTGCACCAGGTTCCATGGGGCACCCTACCCCAAACACAGGCCTTCAGGCAGGTCCTACAGCACCTACCGCACGGGGGGCTGCTCCCTGCCTGCCTCCCTCCCTTAGAACAGCCAGGGTAATAACCCACAGGTTGGCCCAGGGAATAGCTCAATGGGTGGAAGCAGATAACTGAGCCACACAGCCACAGCCTGCTCATCCGGAGCTCAGACAGGCCTGGAGCTGACCAAAATCTCATCATTGGCACATGCTAAGGAAAAAAGTCTCTTTGACCCACACACAGGCTTTTGGCAGAAAATTCAGCTAGAAACAAAAAATAAAAAAGAAATCCGGAAAAACGTTTGCTGTGGAGAAAGAGGTTTTGGTAAAACCTGTGCGTGGTCGGAAACCGAACCCTCGTGTATTTCCTTGTTGGTTTTCATCTGAAAACCAAGGAAATATAGTAGGAAATTTCTTTTAAAAACGTCCCTAATAAATTCTTGTAAAAACCAAATGTCACATTTTAACCAGCGCTTGCCAGGAGTCACGCAGACAAGGCAAATGAAAACAGTTTACACACTTGCTCCGAAAATGTCCAAACACAAAGAGAAATCCAGGCCAGGCAGCCAGGCCAGAGGAAGCAGCACTCAGGGCAGGGCCTAGCCTCCTCCAGTGCTCTGTGGCCCCTTAACTTGTGTGTTCCTAATTCTCCAGCTCAAGTCCTTCCTGTAACTAAAGTTTCCTTTCCCGTTCTGCTGTGTCGTTCAGACGCTCACAAGCTGGAGCTCCAGCATGGAAATGTTCATGCAAGTCTACGAAGTGACCAAGTCAAACCAAACCCTGCAGGACACGTGGCCTTCAAGAGGCACTGCCGATATTCCGGCCTGAGGCAGTCACAAAGCACCTGCCTTGCGCGGGGTGGTCATAGCCCCCGACACTCCAGACGTTCTCCCTGTGAGAGTGGATGCTACCCCCCTGCTCAGCTAGGCAGTGACAGGAGCTGGTCACGTCCCCTCTTTGGCCTGGGCTTCCCCGACTCCGGGGGACGGAACGAGTCAGTGAAATTATGGAAGCCTTTTAAAATGCTCAGGATGCAGGTCCAGTGTAAAACCCTTCTGGGCTCTGAGCTCTTTGACTCCTTATCTTCAGCAAGAGACTTCACACCCCGTACCATGGACATCCACGAGCACGAGGAATCTCCCCAGCGATGTGCTGGCAGCTCGTAGGAGGGGTCCCTGCAGGTCCTTATTCAATGCCTCAGTGCTCTGCCCCAGCCGACAGGGGGTTTCTAACAGGTCCCTCATTTCACTGGGGGTGAATTCGCATCTCCCAGACCTCAAAAGCAAGAAGCCACTTGCCTGTAGAAAGCCACAGGGCTACAGACCCAATAGTCTCAAAGCAGTTACTGTCCGGGAGTAAGGGCCATGCAATGGAAAGGGGACTGGGCCTTTCCTGCTGAATGGGCCTTTGCTCTCCCAGTGCAGGAGACCTGCCCCCAGCAGTGCACTCTCCCAGACAGTGGGAGGAATGATGCACAGCTTCTGACCTGTGTGTGAGGGCTGGGTGACCATATCTCCCTGGCCAAATATGGGACATGGGGAATGACCCCCATCCTGGCCAGAACGGGACAGATGGTCACCTTATCTGGGGTGCTAGGAACAGGGCTGCCGCCCCTCCAGCAACGCTCCTGGTTTCTCTGAGCTGTGAGTGGCAGCCCACCCCACCACACAGGTCAAGCTCTGGGCTGCCCCAGCTGGGGAAAGCCGGGCGGCTCCGGCTACAGCCCCATTGCAGCCATGGTTCAAAACCCTCCCCCGCCCCCCGCTCAACCTCCTCACAGCTGCGGCTGTGGCTTCAGCCCGCCCCCCCCCCGCGCCCCCGGCTCCTGCTCCAACCTCCACACCCTGGCTCAACCCCCACCAGCCCTGGCTCCTGTGGCCCCTCTCCAACCGCCCCCCTACCCTGTCCTCCTGCTCCAACCTCTGCTCAGCCCCCTGCAGCTCCCACTCCAACTCTGGCCACCCAGGTCCCAGATCCAACCCCACTGAAGCCCTGGTTCACCCCACGGTCCGCAGCTTCCACTCCGACCCCTGCAGCCCCAGCTCAACTCCAGCCCCCTGGAGCTCCCAGCTCCCCCAGGTGGGGGAAGCTGGTGAACCCTGTGAAATACAGGGCAATTAGCCCCTTTTGCAAAATAAATTGGGATGCCAGAATGGCGCCTGAAATACGGGGCTGTCCCGCCCACCACGGGACGCATGGTCAGCCCAGGTAAGGGGGGGCCGCTGCCGACCCAGCTTTCTGTCCAGCACCGACATCCCTGAGGCGCAGCAGACCCTGTGAGGCGAGGCTGGGGCATCCTCTGGGCCAGCTCTTCACCCTGCACGAACTCACCTCAGCCTTCCATCTTGGCTCCCTGCAGTGGCTGCTGTCCCGCAGAGGAGGATACTAGGCTGGGGCCCAGGGTCCCTTGGCCTGTCAGCCTTGCAGTGGGGCACCAGTTGGTGTGGTGTCCTTCCCTGACTAACCTTCCCACCCATATTAGCAGCTTCCCCACCATGTGGTGAAGGGCAGCAGCCCCCCTAAAATGGCTTTCCAGCTTTCCCTTTGTAAACGGCCGTGTGTCTGGGAAGAAGGTGACCCCGAGCTCTTGGTTCTGGCTTTGCTTGGCTTTGCCTTACTGCAGACATGATAGCTGTCACCTTCCGGGAGACGCCCCTGCCAAGCAAGGGTTTAAATCCCTAACACGCTCAGAATCCTGCAGCCACTGAGCTGTAAACAAATGTATGTGGCCAGGCAGCAGCCATCTGGGCTGAGTCTGCAGCTCAGCTATGAGCACAAATCAGTGAGGCCTTCTGGTGGGCCGTTAGTCTAAGTTGCCTTCGCCCTGTAGAACCAAGAGAGGTTTGTGACTAATTGCAGTAAGTCCCAAGATGAATGACGTGGGACTGTCAGGAGCCTTCATGGGCAGGTAAGACATAAGCTGACAGCCACCAGTCTCATCAGCTCTCCAGGGACTGGAATGGCACAAGCTCCCAGGACACTTGGCACATGCCAGCTGCACTGGGAATGATGGTCACAGTTGTTGACCCTTTCCTGTCTTGTGGTCACTGTGTAAATGCAATGTTGCTGTGCGGGGCCAGGCTGACTGGATGAGGCACTGGTGGCTGGTCCCATCTCACTCTCCTGCTGGCTGCCCCACCCCGGTGGCTCTGTCTTGCAACTGGGGACGGGAGTTCAGTCTCTCAGGACAGCCTGGTCCTTGGCCTTTCTCCTGGGATCTCTGCGGAGGTCTCTGCCCTGGTCCCAAGCAATGTTCCCACTAATCTTTTCCAACCATGTGTGGAATAATTTTATGTGCACCAGGGCATGTGTGAATGTGTACCACCAATAGACGCACAGCCCAAGCTGTGGGTGCTCTGCTAATCAGCTGGGCAGCATCTGAATCTCTCCTGAGTGGTTGCACAAGCGCACGGCTTACAGGGAGGACTGGCCCTCAGCTTGTGATTTGCACCAGCCCCTGGTGAGTTATGCCCAGCTCCTCAGGAGTGATCACATTTTGCTGGTGAATTTGTTTCTCTTTCTCAATAATCGAGGAACGTTTGTGATGCCTAAGTAGCAGGAAAAGCCACCACAGGCAATTATGGAGCATGCTGGGAAAAGGGAGCTGAGCACCAGCTATTGCCCACAGACAATGCTTCAGCCCTAAACCAGGCAGGAGCAGACAAAACCCAGCCTGCTGAGGACTCAAAGCCTTAACTCAGGAATGTCCCTGAGCCAAGATTAAGCCCAATACCATGTTACCAGGTCCTGAATGCCCGATCGCCCACCACCGGGAGCAATGAGGGCATTAGAGATGAAAGCAGAACCAATGAAGCAGCTAGTTTGTTTTCAGTTGAGTTTTCTTTCCTGTCAGCAGGTTAGAGTCATAACAGACGTGTAGTTATTCCCTTCTTTCACTCAAAGCTCTCACAAGCCACAGGATCTGGGGAGTAGCGTGAAAAAACCGGAAAACTGGAAGCTCTGGGTATCAATGGGAAGGACAATCTTTGTTTGTGCTTGTGTGGGCCGGGTCTGGGCAAACTGGGTAGGGAATTCACAGAGGGCTGTGAGAAAATTCCTTGGCTGGAACTCTGCACCATCCCCACTAGCAATTTGCTCCTAGAAATGGGACAGAGAGCCAGAAGTCCAGGGTTGTTCAGAGCAGAGAATGGAGACAATTGACCCATCTCTCGTTACCAAACATAAAAACTTCCTGGCATGCCTAAGAGGTACGCAAGCAGCTGATCCTGTTTGCTAGTGGCCTCATGAGCTAGGTCAGTGTCTTGTTACTTGGCTGATGGGGCTTAGGACAGGGTAAGATGTCAGCATGTCTCCTATGTGCTGGTGTGGGCAGCAAACGGAGTTGTCACTCACACAGCATTTGCCACAAGAAATGTTGCCCCCACTGGAAATCTCAGGCTTTCTTCTCAGCCCAGCAGCACACCTGCTTGGACATCACATTACAGAGCAAGCGTAAGAGGCACTTCGAGACTGAGTGTGCCAGGCCAGTATGGAGAGAGAAGAGGATATCTAGGAGGTGAGGGTAAGAGAAATGGAATAATTTTCCATCTCTGAGACAGACCAATTACCAAGGCTATGGGAGAGCTTCCAGGCAGCTGGGAAGTGGGGCCTGTATGGGGAACTGAACAATCTTTCCCTCCACCTGCAGGCAAGAGAAAGGGAGAAGATTCTCTTGGATCTCAAAGCCTCCTCAGGGCTTTGAAGTGTGGAGCCAAGTGCCAGGCACCTTCTTCCTGTTAAACCTTCACCAAAGTGGGTTTATTCCGCTCTAAAGATCGAGTCCCAAACCCGGGCAGAGCAGGGAGTCCAGCGTGAGAAAGGAACCGCCTGGAGGGGTGGGGACGCATAGAGCTGGGAGTCTGGGAGAAAAGCTGCACAGGGCTTGAAGGCCGTGGCCCCTCAGGGTGATTGCAGAGGCGCCTGCGTGGGAAAGCACTGCTACCAGCGACCCACGGACAGAGCCGGGGGGATCAGAACCTCCTCAAGGAGCTGCTTAGATGGACTAGTTTGGGCTGAGAATTGCATGGGGACTCCCCAGCTCTGCCTGTCTGTTCAGGGGGAGCTAGTCCTGCACTGTCCCCCCAAGCTTTATCCATAAACGGTGTGTAACACAACCCACACAGCAGCGACAGACATGCTGGGTGCAGTCTCCAGTCCCAAGCATCCCAGAACAAGCAAACTCTGACCCTTCCCACGTCTATTTCCATCTTCTGCTGCTTCCATTTGATCTGCATGCCATTCAAACCACAAACTGCCTGAACAACTGCTTTGCGTGGCTGCCTCTTGGGGCCATTTCAGAGCTAACTCAGCATTACTCAGTGCAGTGCTGGGAAACAAACGACCACCGGCAACAGCTGAGGAGGGCTGCATCGGGGGTAGCAAATGCATTTGCTAGGCCTCTTTCTCATTCCTCGTGCTGCCTGGCCTTCAAAGAGAGACACTTTCCTTCCTGTTTTACCCTTCCTGGCTCCCATCACCTACTCCTCCTCCTGATCCTCCGCGCCCAGAGCACTTCCCCAACCTCCCAGGGGATGAGGGGATGAGGTCAAGACGGAGATGGGAGACGCTCCTCAACAGTGAGCTCGGTTACACAACAGCAGCAATCATTCTAATGCCAGCTCTTCTGTACTGCGTTGGTCAGTACCCGCCAACCCCAGCAGTTCAGGGCTGGCTGGCTCCACAAGGCATCAGAAGACCAGCGAGCTGCTCCCTGAGAACCTGGGCAAGCAAAGCTCATCTACAAGGCTAAATTCACGAGCGTGTTTACGTCTGAACATTTGTAAGTGTTAGAGCTTGGACAGCTGTGACAAAGTCGGGGGCTGTGTGTGAACATTTTATCCCCCTGCTTAGGTTGCATCTGTTTCCTACTGTCCTGTAGTAACCCAAAGTGTGTGCCTCAGTTTCCCCAGGAACAGCATCAGTGCATAGTGGTGGTGGGGAGTTTTGGTGTGATGACTTCTCACACGTAGGCAGTGGTCCTCCCTGCTCTTTGTAACATACAACACCAGGTGGCACCTTTCTTCCCCATGAAACAGGACAAAGGCAGGAGGAGGGACTGGGCTGGGCTGGTTTGAATTGGAATTGGGCTGTTGAGTGGGGTAGTCTCATCTGGCTGGAGAGGGAGGAGGGAGGCCAGGCTATGGCTTGGGGACCCCCTCTGGGCCCCTCTCCCCAGGATGGATGGTACTGACAACTTCCACTTTCTGTGCTAAGTCTGTTCTACGCTGCGCCCCTGGTGCCTAATAAACCTTCTCCTCTCCTGGCTTCACATCTGTCTGTGGGTGGGGGGCAGGGCGTGCTGATCCCCCTCACTCTGTGACATCAGGCCTTGGAGAATGAACCATGGGGAACATTCCTGCACTGGCTGGGTGGAAGCAGAGATCGCCTCTCTTCCAGGTGCAAATGTAGCTGAGCCTATGAAATCTGGAGCTCTGACATCATGCTCCCCCACGGCCCACATGCACAGACATCAAAACGTTTTTAACTTCAACCCTGTGATCCTTCAAGATGTCGTTTGAGAGCAACACCCTGGCCCTGGCCCTGTGCCCTGGTGGACAGTGCATGCTGCAAACAGGGCTTGACTCTGCTCACAGGCCAGAGGTGAGCGATGGGGTGTTCATAAGAAGGGAGTTCTGACCCCTAGGAAGACACACAAACTGGGAGAAATGCACCCCAAATACTGATCTCATACACTGGAGACCAGTCTGGCCCACCAATGCACCTGGAAAAGGCACTCCCCCAAGAGAGCACCCACCCAGTATGTGCCCATGTGGAGCCTGCTATTGTCAAATGTCTCCATCCCATACCTGAGCCGTCCCTGTGAGGCACAGCACTATCCTTTGCCTAGCCCACCAGGCTGGGATTTGTCGCCTCTGCTCTGTGTCGCATGGAGGAGGCTGTCACAGGAACTGGGTGTGGGTCCCTGGGGGCACAGTGGAGCTGTCTTTGTGCAGGGCTAGGGTGCAAGGCCCTTTGCAGCTTGCATTGTCTCGGGGGTTTTGCTGCTGGGACAGGGCAATGCTGCTGAATGCACAATAAAGAGCCGCTGCAGCAGGAGAGGTTGCTTCAGGGTGTGGGGCACAGGAAAGCCAGCCCTATTCACTGGCACCTCTCCTTTGCACACTGAGAAGCCGCTGAATGCCCGGCAGCAGTTATTTTGGCTCCCTGATTGACAAAATGCCACCGACAACCAAAAACAAAGGGGCTTTTGTTCCCCCTGTTCGATTACTGTGCAGGGCCTGTGAGCTTCCAAGCCCCCACCACTTCAGAGAGCTTTCCCCACCTAAAGTCATCCTGATCCCTCCTTCTCCACTATTATATGGCCGGGAATTACACCCAACCACTTGGAGCCCTGGAAATGCCTTTAAGAGACTGCTCCGATGCGCCGCACCCAAGGACCTTGATCGAACTTCGCCTGAGGCCTGGGGCCGAGCTGCCGCTGCACCATGGGCCATCCCCTTCTCGTTTGTTTTCCCCAGAGACGCTGCGTTCCGCACTCTGGGTGGTCGTTCACAGCGCTGCCAGACACAGGTTTGCTGGCGGCAGGACTGGCAGATGCCACAGTCCTGACAAATCTGTGCAGCAGGAACATAAAATCTGGCAGAAAAGAGATGGGCAGCTGGAAGGGGTGGGAATGCCCTGTGGTCAGCTCTGGCTTGCCCTATGGACCTTGCGTCCATGCCAGGCGGCCTGGCCTGGCCCACCAGGACTGCTGTGTGGGGCCCAAGGTTGCAGCTCTCTGGCATTACATGAGGTTCTGTGGGGTTTGTGCCCATTCCTGTCCCCTGCGCTTGGGGCTCCCAAAATGCTGTTCATGCCTCGTGGGGGTGCGCTTGTGCGGATCTTGGCACAGCCAGGCTGTGACCAGAGCTGTGTCAGAGCAGCCCAGCCCCTGCCCTGCCAGGGTGTCCATGGGCCATATAGACGCTGCAACGCCCTGAAAAGGGTGACACCCTGCCACTCTCCTGGCCACGGCAGTTGTTACCATCTCCCCTTTCTCTCTCTGGGACCTACCTTCCCTCCTGTTCTTTTCCATCACATTCCCTCTCTGTTTCCCCTGCTTGCTTTGCCCCGGTCGGCCCAGGCCCTGTCACCAAGGCTGTGTGCAGCCAGGGGCTGGGCTCAAGCCGTGGCCGTCTGGGCTCTGGCTGGCTGAGTGGAGCACCGTGGGGGCAGAGGAGCTGTACACATGAGCTGCTCCTCTGGCCAGACGCACAAGAGGCAGCACGGGGAGGTGGGGACTCTGAGGCAGCTGTGGTCGGCCATGGGGGGGGAGTTGGGGGGAACAGTTCCAGGCTGTGAAGCTTTCCCCCACCGAGAGCTGGTGTGAGCCCACCTCCCCTGCACTGGCACTGACAGGTGAAGATCACTGCGAGATTGAGTGAAGGGCTCAGCCGCACCTGCAGCAGCAAAGGATGTGCCAGCAGGAGCCTTCTGGTCCAAAGACAGCTCCCGGCCCGGCTCTCCAGCACTCTCTGCCTGGAGCCCGGTGGCAGACGGCTGGGGATGTGCCATCAGACAGGGCAACGGTGGGTGGGGCCAAGAGACCTGAGAACAGCCTGGGTGAAGAGCTAAGGGTAGAGACAGGCGCTGTGGGGCTTTTTCTCTGGCATGGCAATGAGCAAGGCCTGTGCTTGGATGGGGCATCGCCGTCGGCTCCAGGGAGCTCTGGCACAAGGAGCTGCCTGTTGTTCTGCTGTGCAGACACACGCACACTCAGCCCTGGGAATCTCTCTCTCTCTCTCTCTCTCTCTGTCTCACACACACACACAGCCCAGAGAATCACACACACACCCAGCCCCAGGAATCACACACACTCAGAGCCCTGGGAATCACACACACACACACACACACACACACACACACACACACAGAGCCCAGAGAATCACACACACACCGAGCCCTGGGAATCCCCCCCCCCCCACACACAGCCCAGGGAACCAGGACTGCCCTTCCTGGGGGTTGTGACTGGGAAGCGAAGGGAGGCAGCCCCAGGCCCAGGGCGTGGGACGATCGCCAGCCCTGCTGGACAGCCTGCAGCCCCCGTGAGGCGACCCACTGGAGCACACACTGCCTCTTGGCCCCAGGGGAGAAGTCAGACACCCTTCAGCCTCCTGGGGAGGAGGAGCAGAACGCTCCAAGCTGCCGGCTGCCCTCAGCTGGGACATTTGAGCTGACACTAGATGGGAGCAGATGGGAGTGGGGCAGGCCACCTCTGCCAGGGGCAGCTGCTCAGATCTACCCCACCCCCAGGCCAGGTTTGCTGTCTTCTCAGCACAAAGGGAGCCTCTCTGGTTCCCCAGCTGGGAAGAGGCAGGTGGGTGGGGAGGATGCACCCCCTGCCCCCAGACAGTTGCTCCCACGGGCTGCCTGGCGAGTGGCCAGCATGGAGCATTTGGGCTCCGTCCCTGGGAGAGGGCCCCTCGCTAGCCCAGCTGCCCCTCAGCAGAGAGACTGTGGATCTAGCCTGCTTCCTGCAGCTCAGAGCTCCCACCAGCTGCAGGGCCTGGCCTGTGGCCAGCTGCAGGACAGGCGCCCTTCCCAGGGCTGTCAGCCCAACACTTCCCACCCCACAGCAAAGGCCACTTCCACGTGGAGCAGAGCGCGCCCTGCACCCACAGCAAGAGCCAGACCAGGATCAGGCTCCCAAAGGGGCTCGGACAGGCCACCCCACCTCTGCTGGTTCCTCTCACTCTCGGCTCTCCCACGGGTGTCCTGCTTCAGTGGCTCTGCCTGTGAGCCATGCCTCTGCGAGGGGGTCCCTGCCCCAGCCGGCTGCCTGGGGGCTTGTCCTAGCCTTCTCCTCATTCCCTGGGCCTCCCTGCTGGGCTGGTCCCGCAGGGCTGTGCAACAGGAGCAGGCACAGCCAGGAATCGCCACTCATTTTGTTGAAGGGGAGGAAAGAGACTGATCCCAAGCCCACTGGCTTCCAGCCAGGCTGGTCTATTGGTGAAGCAGCCGTCTCCTCCCCCATATGCTTCCCCTGCCATTGCCTGCGGCTGTGCTGTTTGTGTGAGGTGATCCCCCTGGGCCGGAAGCCATGCGGCCTCCTTGCTGGCCCAGCTCAGGCTGATTCCATCCGCGTGCCCTTGTCTCACCTGGCTGCCTGGTGGTGGCTGGTTGGGTGGGAGATGCCATCAGGGTCAGCATGATCCCTGCCTGGGCCCTTTCCCTGCACCCTGTAAGTGTAACACACAGGCAGCGCCCCCCAGGAGAGATTCAGGTGCTCCCAGCTGGATAGCAGAGCGCTCACAGCCAGCAGCCTGTGTTTCTATGGGTGGTGCACAACCTCACAGGCCTCGGTGCACAGAACAAAATTTATTCTACCACCAATGGAAAAGTTAGCTGGAACCCTGGCCACAACCTGCAGCATCCAGGGTGAGACTGTGCCCTGCCGAGCTCCTGCTCACCCCTGCCAAAGTGCGGGGCTGGGTGGAGCAGCAAGGGGGCTCAAGCAACTCATGCAGGCCCATGACGGGAATAAAAGCCAGGCTCAGGTTCCACTATGCTGAGAAGCAGAGCTGGCAGCTGGACCCAGCTGGGATGCACATAGCTCCCCACCCCTTTGCCAGGCTCAGCAGGACCTACAGGGAGGGCCGAGGCCTGGTGCGTTTGGCCACTGCCACAGCGTGGGGTGACTGTGAACTCCCCTGCGCTGCCCCCAACCTGAGTGCAGCTCTGTGCCAACAAGGGTGGGACGTCTGCAGCTTGTTGAGCTGACGGATAGAAAATGCAGCTCTGGTGGGATCTGGGAGTGAGTGAGGCTGGATGGGGCTCTGCAGTGTATTGGCATCTAAAACCTAGGTACTTTCACAATTGATTGGCCGTTCGTGCCAGCCACTGCTCTGCCAGGGATGCAGTCCCAGTCCCCAGTGCCAGCTCTGGTACCCAGACAGCACTGCTCTGATCCATGGGAAGCAGCCAGCTGAAGGGGTGTCAGGATGAACCCTGGCTCACGCAGAGCGCCTCATCAGAAGACTTTGATGCCCCCACGTTTGCAGAGCCCACCAGCTCAGAGAGGTGTGGCCTGAGGCCAGGGATGGACTCAGAGAACCTCAGGGTTCCAGCCCCAGCACTGACTTGCTGTATACAGTTGGGAAGACGACTTTCCCCACTGCGTGCCTCAGTTTACCAACTGCCCCACGGAGTAGGCAATAACTTCAGCCTGCCGTCGGACGGGTGACAAATGAGCACCGTGTCTCTGCAAGGGCTCAGCTCTACAACCACTCTACCCTTTCTTCCAACACTGAATCCCACTACAGCAGCTTGCTCTGTGCTTCTCCCCAGGGCAGACTCTGGAGGAAGGGCTGGTGTCATGAGCTTCAGAGCCATGCAATCCGACCCCTGCCTGCAGTGGGGTGTAACTGGAGCCAGAGCCTTCTGGGGGTGAGGGGGCCTTGTCCGAGCCTTGTTGTCTGCTACAGATGTTCTCAGGGGCCAGCCGAGCTGGCTGGAAAGTCCTGGTTTCTGCTCTGCAGCAGGAGTTGCTGCATTGGTTCAGTTCAACCACTTCCTTTCTCTACTCCCACTCTCGGTCTCTGAAGGGAGAAGCTCATGCAAAACGCTCGGGCGCCTCACATACCACGCAAAGCACTTGGAGATGTGGAAACGGACCACCTGGGAGACAGAGGGCGTGAAAGCCCCTGGCTACTCTCCCAGCACTAAGAATCTCAGTACTGGTTCCAGAGCAGTAGGACATCTTTGCTGCTGCTAATGCATTCGAGACGCTGCACACAACTCGCAGCCTGGAGGAGGGAGGCCATGGTGGCTTTCAGCCATCTTTGCACCCTGTGTGCTGGCCCTGAGCTGTTCCGTGGCCCCTGGAGTAGGAGATGCCTGGCAGCACAGCGCAGCCAGGAATCTGCAGAGGGCTGGGCTGTGTCCCTACCCCAGCCCACCCCGCCCCCATCTAGCACAGCGCAGACACTAGGCCTTGCAGGGGCTCCTGCTGCCGCCTTTGTCCACAGCTCCCAAGCCAGGGGAATGGCTCAGCAGAGGGGGCGTTTCAGGGCCCTGTATGCCATGGCAAGGAGGATCTCATTCCTGGGGTCTAAATAGGAGCATCCCAAAACGGAAGCACCCCAGCGGAGAGGCTGCTGCTGGTGAACATTTTGCCATCGCCTCTCTCCTGGCCCAGCACAGCTCAGGCAGCCTGGCCAGGGCTGCAGGGACAGGCTTGTCAGCCCTTGGGCACTGAGATGTGTCTAGAACTCCAAAGGCTGGGCAGGAGATTAGCCACATCCTGTCTGATGAGCACAGCCCTGACTTTCCTCTGCGCAGGACGGCAGCAGCCAAGACAAACTGTCACATCCTCTGGGTAGCCAGGGTGATGGCAGTGCAGAGAGGCCCTGGCCAAGCCTGGCCCGGCAGGCAGGGGACCGATTACTCTCAAAGAGGGAGACTTGATCCAGATCGGAGCAGCGTGAGGCTGGAGTTTGGGCTCAGCACCAGTGTCTGCCCTCACCCCACCCCACAGGCCTGGGAACAGCCCACAGAAGCCCCGGGCCCAGCACGCCAGGCTCTGCTCTGCTGTGCTCCGGGCTTGGCCCGAGGAGAATGGCTGGGAGGCAGGATGTGTGCTGAGGTGTGAGCGAGCTCAGGGTGCAACACTAGTGAGCCCTTCCCAGGTGGGGGTGCAGCCCCGCGAGGCAGCGACAGCAGCAGGCTTTTCCTGCCCTCCTCCCTTGGACCAAGCTGCGCTGCCCGGGGGGCCAGCAGAATGTGGGCAGCCTGGCCAGGGCTTGTTTGCCCACATCTGGCAGCACAGCCAGGCTCAGCTCAGAGGCTGGATCCCCAGCGGGAGACCACATGAAGCCCTTTGGGCACAGCAGGGAAGGAGAGGTTCAGCCTGGGCCTGCTCGCTGCCAGCGCGTCTCCGCACAGCCGAGGCCTCGGTCCCAGCTTGTCACGGGGAAGCGGTTGTGGAACAGCGAATCAGTCCCGTGAAACCCACACGCAGCCGCTGGGGCACCGCAGGGACTGGCAGGATCCCAGCCCACGGGGTCTGAGCGCATCAGCCTCCAGCAGAGCCAGCCTCACTTGGGGCATCCAAGGGGGCTTGAGGAGGAAGGTCATGTGGGAGCCAGCTCTGCCTTACTACCAAGGCCTCTGCCAATCCTTGAGCTTGTTGACAAAGGTGTGGGTTTGGCCTCCCCACCAGGAGACATGGGAATGGAAAAGGTCTCAGTGTGTGTCCTGCTGCTCAGGCAGGACAAACAGGTACTTTGCCCGTGTGGGGAACATGTTTCCAGGTGCATCCAGCAGCGGCCGTCACATTACTCTTGTTCTCCCTCCCTCTCTCGCCCCTTGTTTATTCCTCTCCCCGGGGCCTGTACTGGTGCCTCCTGAAATATGCAGGACTCAAGCCAGACCCTCTGCCAGTTCCCTGCTGGTTAACCTCGGCCTGCCCGCTGCTTCTGCCGACAGCAATTCTTACTGCTCGCGAGGCGCCTGGCTGGCCTCCCGGTTCTGCGAACAGCGAGAATGTCAGCTGGTGTCCAACAGCACCTCAGGGCCCTGCAAGGCCTCCCAGCAGGCTCTTCCAAGGGGTATAGGCCAGTCACCATGGAGCGTGTGCGTGTCCACCCTGGCCCATGTGATTCACCGGCTATTTGGTGGAGGGGTTTATTGGCACCTCCAGACGCTCGGTGCATTGTGCGCTGTCTGAATCTAAGCCCCACGCCCCAGGGCTGAGTCTGGAGGCCAACAGTGGAATTGCTTGGCCTCCTTCCCCACTGCCCCTGTATGGAACAGCTCCGTTGGGACTAGGCTGGGCACAGGCTGCTAGAAGCAAAGTCCACCCAGTGTTCCCTGATGCCAGCAAGATGATTGGTCTCTTCTAAGACCTCAGGGCACAGCAGGGCGTGTGCCTGACAGATTTCAGGACAGCTTCTCTCTCTGTTGCTGGTAACAACCCGCCCAGCTCTACTGGGCCAAAGGAGCATCTTGTCTTGCTCAGCCTACTGCAGCCCCTGCAGTCTTGCGCCTCCACTGCACTTGAGGAAGAGCAAACCCTTCCCCGGAACACAGCCTGCCTGTGCCGCCGAGGGCTGGCTTAGACCTGGGCAGCTTCCCACCAGCTCCATGGGGGTTTCCAGCTCCATTTCTTTGCTCTCTCTCGATCTCTGGCTTTATTCGAGCTCTTGCTGGCTGGTGGGTTTGACAAACATGGTGCAGCTCTTTGAAAAGCAAATAACTCAGTGCCAGCAAACGAAGAGCCTGGGCAGCTTGGCCTCTGGGATGGAGCCTGGGGAGCTGAGCTGCTCCAGGGAAGCTTGCTACAGTCGAGAGTTACCCTGGGAATGACAACCGGAGAAGCGACAAGGGGCTCCCTTGATGTGACTGGTCCTGGTCCTTGAGCTCTTGCTTGTTCCTGAAATGGCTGCCGCCTAGCTGCCCCCTGACACGAGCTGTGCAGGCAAGGGCCTAGCACTGACAGGAAATCAACAGTCTGGGGCTGACTCTTCTATAACCAGGGTGGGTTCCGTATACCACAAGCCAGGTAAATTCCAGCTCCCCCCGGCCGGTCCCAGGCCAGGTAAATTCCAGCGCCTCCCGGCCGGTCCCAGACCAGGAGAATTCCAGCTCCCCCCAGACGGTCCCAGGCCAGGAGAATTCCAGCTCCCCCCAGCCGGTCCCAGGCCAGGTAAATTCCAGCTCCCCCTGGCCAGTCCCAGGCCAGGTAAATTCCAGCTCCCCCCTGGCCGGTCCCAGGCCAGGAGAATTCCAGCTCCCCCTGGCCAGTCCCAGGCCAGGTAAATTCCAGCTCCCCCCTGGCTGGTCCCAGGCCAGGAGAATTCCAGCTCCCCCTGGCCAGTCCCAGGCCAGGTAAATTCCAGCTCCCCCCTGGCCGGTCCCAGGCCAGGAGAATTCCAGCTCCCCCCGGCCAGTCCCAGGCCAGGTAAATTCCAGCTCCCCCCCGGCCGGTCCCAGGCCAGGAGAATTCCAGCTCCCCCCGGCTGGTCCCAGGCCAGGAGAATTCCAGCTCCCCCCAGCCCGTCCCCGGCAAAACTCCTGCGCTCTCGTCTTCCCCAGGGAAAGGCCTCTCAGCAGTGACTCCTGGGGCAGTGGCTGTTTGGATGTGAGCATATGCTCACCACAAACTGACCCATGCCCCTGAATTCATTGCACAGCCGGGCCCCTGGGAGGGGCGGTGGGATAGGGAATGGCTCCCAACGGCCTGCATGCCCTGCTCCTGCCCACCTCTCCCAGTGCCACACGTGGGTGCTCTCGGGGCTGGGACAGCGCAGGGGCTCCAAGGTTTCCCTGTGGCCGCCGCTCCTGTCAATTCAGGGGAAATGGCTCTTTTGTGTCATGGATTAAGCAGCAGCTGGAACCCCAGAGAGGGCTCAGGATGCGGAAACGGACCAACAAAAACAGTTGCTGGTGGGGCGAGCAGCAGGTGCTTCCTGCTCAGTATGTGCCCTACGTGCCCTGCGGTCCAGGCTGGAGCTCGGCATCCGGGCAGCCAGGGAGACAGCCGAGGAAACCTTCACCCTCCCAGAGCCGCAGTGGCAGAGACGAGCAAGCGGTGCCTGGCCAGCCTCTGCTGCGCCTCTCTGTAGGCGGGGTCCTCCCAGGCAGCCACGCAGGGCTGAGCACGAGACTGGAGCTGGTTCCAGGGCCCTGTGCTGCACAGACCTCCCAGCCTGGTCCTGGAGCAGTGGTGGTGCCAGCGTAGCTGAGCACCTCCATTGCTCCCTGCGAAGGGAGCGGGGCCGCTGCCTGCAGTCAACTGGGCAGCCCTCACTCAGGTTGGCGCTCCCAGCCTGCAGGGAGGGTTCCCCCTGGGCGATGGCCGGGCTGTGCCTGTAGCTGTGGAGGAAAGGGGGATGGGGCAGGGCAGGGCAGCAGACCCTGTTCCTCTCTCCTTTCGCATGTGCCTTCACGATGCTCACAGGCAGACTTGGGCATGAGGGCCCGAAGGGCTGAGCTGTCAGCAACCATCTCTCTCCAGGAGCTGTAGCTGATCCTGCTGGTCCCTTGGGCCCAAGCCAGAGAGTGCCTTGGAGAGAAGGACCAAGTCCTACCCGCAGGAAGTCGAAGTGGAGCAGCCAAGGACTGACTGGGCCTTGGAGCCTGAACTGTCCATCCCTCACCTCCACAGCCCACGTGCCTCCTTGCACGGCAGACGGGGCACACGGGATGAGTGTGGTGCAGGCAGGGTTCCCTCTAATTTTTTACATCAATGTGCAGAATAATTTTGTTATGTGCATGACACATGTGTGGATGTGCACCAATTGAAATGCATGCTGCAGGCCTGGGTACTGCCGGCGCTCTGTTAACCCGCTGGGTGGCATTTGAATCACTCTGCGGTGGCTCAGATTAGAGAGAACACTGGGTGTGGAGGATGCTTGCCTTGCTGCTTGCTCAGCTGCACCCAAGCTCAGGATAAGCAGAAGGTTTTAGTCACCATCTCTGTGCTCTTCTCAAAGGTTCTGGCATGCACTAATAGTACCATTCCTGGGGGGGTGAGGACACATCTGAAGCTGATGCCTAAGCCACGAGTCCAGCCATCCCCACCGTAACAAACACAGGCAGTGGTTTTTTCCTGGTAGCACCATTGAGTGATCTCACTTGCAGGTTATCAGCTGCTCCCAGGAGATCTGCAGAAAGCAGACAGCCCCAGCATAGAGGGGGCCCAGCCCATATCTGGAGCTCTGAGACACAAAGAGCAAATACTAATAATATTGGTGCATTTGACAGCAGCATATTATGGGACTGGGAGTGGCGTCCTGGTGAGGAGAAGGACTTATTGAGGTCCCACACAGCTTACTGTTAACTCTGGCCAGGTAAAGTGTTGACTGACTAGATTTTTGTCCTCTTCTGTGGGGAGAAGCTCTCTGGGCTGGATGTTCTGAGCTCAGACACATATGACAAAGATTTGGAGAAAGCGAGGTGGGGGGTGCTGGTGGAAAGGGATAATCGTAGCCTGACTGGGGTTTGTTGCTCACCAGCTGTCAGCCTTTGGTGGGAGGCGGGGGCGGTTGGTGCTGCTCTGTGTGTTAATGGCTCTCAGAGAGGCCAGTGTATCAGCAGGAGGCTGAGGTTGGTGGTGTCAGCCTGCCAGGGGTAAATTCCAAAGCAAGTGTTCAGCCTCTGGAATGGGATCAAATGTTTGCAGCAGATAGAGCCCGACGAGTGAGTTCAAGGACGAAATCCTCAGCCCCAGGGGCCGGGCAATCTCTCACAACACTGCACACCAAATCCCCACTAATGAGAAAGCTCCCGCCAAGAAGCAATGGCTTCGCTAGGAGTCTGGATGGGAACCTCAAGCATTTTAACCTTTCTGCTTTGTTCAGCTCCGCTCCCCCGCCCAGAGACTCAGCCATGGAGCTGAACGCATGGAGACGGGTAAGTTCTGGGCAGGGGAAGTGCTGCCAAGGCCAGGCCCTTCCTCCACCCTGCCCCGCCCAAGGGGGCCTTCCTTTATCCCCCAGTGCTGGCACGTGGAGGTCATGTGCACCCACTTCCCGGGGGCACTGAGCTGTCGGTCAGTTTGCCATTGGCTGCCACAGGAGAGCTTGCTTTCAGAGCGACCTCAGCAGAGTGGGGCCTTGGGCACTGGCCTAGAGCGGACGCCTCTCCAAGAAGGTGGCTCTACTGCCATGAGGGTGTGTCACTTGGCAAGAGCAGAGCTGGGCCCATCAGTGCCACTGCTCAGAGCTAAAGGTGTACCATGGCCCCCTTGTGATACGGTGACCTTTCCTGGAAGCTGGTGAGCGCTCACTGCATGATTTCTATGCTACAGACGCGCAGTGTGCCCAGGCGGCGGGGCTGTAAGTACCCAGCTGAAGGGGCCATCGGTGGTTATGAGCCGTTCCTTCGTCTGCTGGATTGTACAACCATTCACTGAACACCTCAGGGTCATTTCTTAGCCCTGTGACAGGTTAGAAGTGTGCCCTCACCGAAGGGTGGGAGCAGTCACAGCAGCTGCCTCCAGAGTAGGCTGTTATCCTCTGCGTGCCTCTCCCGGGGCGTAGGAGGGACCTGCTCTGACTCCTGCTCCATCGCTCCCTCTGCCCTGCCCACAGCCCTCCTGCGCTCTGGGGCAGACACCGCAGGTGCTGACAGTGGGGGTAGTGACTGTGGCTGCCGCAAGCCCCTCTCCCCACAGCCCTCCAACCTCAGCACTGTGGCACTGCAAACCCAGCAGGAAGTGGGTGGGGCGGCTGCCCAGAGCACAGGTACAGGCCATGGCCACTGGGAAGAGGTGATATCCCCAGACTGGGCGTTCTTCTTTGGAGCCTCTTGCTCCAGCACCTGCTGGGAAACATCAGGGAGGAATTGTTGCCTTTGTTCTCATGTTAGAGGCTTAACCACAAAAGCCTGAGTGGAGCTAAGGCAGAGCACAGGGCGATCCTCGTTGGGGCCACAGGCCAGGAGAGCCCTTCCAGCTGCAGTCAGAGGCCGGGAAGGGACCGATGGTGCCCAGCATCTGTGCTACTCAGGGGCTCAGCTCAATGTCCAGAGAAACCTTCCCTCAGCCTGCGGGGTCCTCTGGGCAAGTGTCATGGAGTGTGGGGGTCACCGGACCCTGTCCCCCCATCCACAGGCTGAAGTGACTCTCCTTCAGCAGGTTTATTAGGCAACAGGGGCACAGCATAGGACACACTTGTCAGCACAGAAACCAGAAGCATCAGTACAATCCAGCCTGGGGAGAGGGGTCCAGTGGGGGGTCCCCAAGCCACAGCCCTGGCCTCCTTCCTCCCTCTCCAGCCAGACAAGACTGCCCTGCCCTCATCTGCCCAGTTCCAGTTCAAACCGGCCTGTCCCCTGCTCCCTCCCTTGTCCTGGTTCCCGAGGAAGAAAGACGTTACCTGGTTGCCTAGGTTGCAAAGAGCCTGGCAGGCCACTGCCTACGTGTGAGAAACCACCACACCAAAACTCCCATCACCACTATGCACCGATGCTGTGCTGAGGGAAACTGAGGCACACACCTTGGGTTGCTAGGGGACAGTAGAAAACACAAAACATAAGCAGGGGAATGAAAAATAAAAACACAAGAACATGTGTTGTGTGGCTGTGATTAGTAACAGGGGCCAGCGTCCGCCTGCCCCGTACAGCGCTGTCATGGCTCTCTCCAGCAGGGGCCCTGGCTGGGATATCACATCTCTTCACGTGCATCGGCTCTGCCTACCCCTGTCCTGCAACAGCCCTGCCTGCCCCAGCTCGCCTCGAGCTGCGGGTTCTTCACACCCCAAATGCTTCAGACAGTTGATTTCGGCTGGTGCTTTGGGAAGTCTCTGCCCCACACCAGGCTCCTGATGGCCTGAGGCTACCACCTGCGTTTCCTGCTCCTTCTCCTCTAAACCCTGCCCGTGGGCATGTACCAGGCGCCAGCCTCCGCCCAGCCAGTGCCCTCTACCCCCTGCCCTGGAGAAGCAGGGCAGGCAAGGAGAGGGGCTGCTGCATGTACGAGTGAAGGAAGGTTCTGGACTAACACGTTCCTTGCCCCCTGCATGTGTGCCACATGGCCAGCCCCTGGCCATGCACGGGGCAATGCACCGCCCCAGGGAAGGGCTGCGGGATGTGCCTGGTCCCAGGCCCCCAGCACTGCAGCACAAAGGGTGGGCTTGCTCCCTGCCTGCCGAGCAGCACCTGGCAACCCTCAGACATTGCTGGGAGCCCTGCTCCCTTGCTGGGGTTGCCCCTGCCCACCACAGCTACGCCACCTCCTCTGAAGGGGAATCTTGCTGTCTCCGTCCCACACAGGGCACCATTGTTCTCTGCACTAATGTTATACTTAAAGCAGAGCTAATCGTGTCCCCAGGGGCTGGCAGGAACTGGGCAGCCCTTGCTTGGGATCTGGGGCAGAGGCGTCTGTTGGGAAATGAAAGCAGGCTCCAGAAAAATGTGACTAGGCAAACCGCAGGCCCCTCGGCCTGGCAGGCCCAGGCCTGGTCTCAGGATGGCTGACAGGGAGCAGTGGAGTTGGTGGGGCTGGTGGGGAGAGGAACGCGGTGAACATTTCATCAGTGCAGCCATCGCTGTGTTAGTGCAGCTCACCACCCCATGGTGTGGGGGAACTGGAGGGACAGAGATCTGTGGGCTGGATGTGCCGTTCCTCTGGGGGCCTCTCTGGCACGGGCCCAGGGACACCATTCAGAAGCCTGCTCCCCGTCAGTCAGAGCTCTCTGCAAAGCCCCAGGACTCTGCCTGTTAGGGTGGGGAGGAGGGCTGGGTGGGGGAGTCTAACGGACGGGCACCAAGTCACTGCCCAGCTTGCCAATCGCTGGAACTACTCAAGTGTCTGTCCCTGGCGCTGTCCAG
This sequence comes from Carettochelys insculpta, assembly GCF_033958435.1. Taxonomy (NCBI): domain Eukaryota; kingdom Metazoa; phylum Chordata; order Testudines; family Carettochelyidae; genus Carettochelys; species Carettochelys insculpta. The sequence continues at coordinate 23,476,604 of NC_134157.1, forward strand.
CAGACGTGCTGCAAAGCAGCCTGGAAGGAGTAAGCTGCCATCTCCAGTCCTCAGACTAAGCCTCAAGGACAGCAAGGTGCTCAGCGCTCCTCTGCAGCCTCACATCTTGGTGACTTTGTCTGCCTTGTTTGCTGGGATAACTCAGGTGGGGAAACGGTGCCTGTAGCCATCTCCAGAAAAGCGAAGGAGGCAGAGACACCATGCACCAGCAATGCTCCTGCTAGATTTTCCCATCATCCCTGTGCAGAATAAGTGTTGTTATGTGTACCAGCAGTAGAAACACCTGTGTGCTAATCAGCAGGGCAGCATTTGGATCCCTTCTGGGTGGCCGCCCACGCGTTCAGTTGACAGAGATCGCTGTGCACCCGTGCGTATTTCTGCGGAGAATCACCATCCTCTCTCCCTGCGCACGGCGCTGACACACTTCATGGCAATAGCCAGCAGGGTGCTGTGTCATCAGGACTCAGAAGGGCTCCGGAGCCCTGTCCAGGAATATGGCTCTGGGACTTCTTGCTCTCGATCCCTCCTGCTCTCTGCCCAGGGGAAGGCTGAGCCTTCACTTCCAGCAGCATTCAATCCCAGAGAGGCAACGGAAGTACGGGGAGGGGGATCTGGCAACGGGATTTTGACTGAAAGCTGCCAGGCTCTGGTAGCACCTCAGATGAGACCATTCAGAAGGAAGCAGGGACAGAAACCTCTTCCTGGATTGGTGCTATCGGATTGCAAACTGCCAGGTGCCCACCTCTTCCACCACAATGGACAGCAGCCGAGAGGCTTGGCAGGACTAGGCCCATGCTTAATGGTCGGGGGTGTGTCACTCTGGTTCTGAGTCTGGAATTCCACTGAGCAAGACCCTGAGGCTGGGCCCCTTTCACGGGGCAGAAGGGAGGGACGTGAGGGGGAGGGCGTATTTGACGGGGCAGAAGGGAGTGACATGAGGGGCAGGGCGCGTTTGACGGGGCAGAAGGGAGCGACGTGAGGGGCAGGGCGCGTTTGACGGGGCAGAAGGGAACGACGTGAGTGGGAGGGCGCGTTTGACGGGGCAGAAGGGAACGACGTGAGGGGCAGGGCGCGTTTGACGGGGCAGAAGGGAGCGACGTGAGGGGCAGGGCGCGTTTGACGGGGCAGAAGGGAGGGACGTGAGGGGCAGGGCGCGTTTGACGGGGCAGAAGGGAGGGACGTGAGGGGGAGGGCGTGTTTGACAGGGTAGAAGGGAGCGACGTGAGGGGCAGGGCGTGTTTGACGGGGCAGAAGGGAGCGACATGAGGGGCAGGGCGCGTTTGACGGGGCAGAAGGGAACGACGTGAGTGGGAGGGCGCGTTTGACAGGGCAGAAGGGAGCAACGTGAGGGGGAGGGCGCGTTTGACGGGGCAGAAGGGAACGACGTGAGTGGGAGGGCGCGTTTAACAGGGCAGAAGGGAGCGACGTGAGGGGGAGGGTGCGTTTGACGGGGCAGAAGGGAGCGACGTGAGGGGCAGGGCGCGTTTGACGGGGCAGAAGGGAGCGACGTGAGGGGCAGGGCGCGTTTGACGGGGCAGAAGGGAGCGACGTGAGGGGCAGGGCTGGGCTCACGGCCTCTTTCCTGTGAAAACACCTCAGGATCTGCAATGAGCACAGTGGTCAGGAGTCACCTGAAGTTCATTTTGAAAGACAAGTGGTGCTCAGTGGGCTCCAGTAGCCCCATTAGCTGTTTCCTGATTAGCTGAGGAATGTCCTTCACTGCCACTGCCACTGCCAGATCCGTAGCCGCCGCGCTGCCTGGACAAGGCCCTGCATGTGGAGAGTTCAGCCTTGCACAGGCTGCTCCCACCCCACTTGCCAGGCGGCAGAGGGGCCCCTGCCCTTCCTGTTTCCATTCAGCAATAGGAACCCACTAAGGCGAGCTCCACCCTGTCCCCCACTCACAGCCTGAGGCCCAGAGACCCCACCTCCTGGTGAGTTTGGCCGTTGGGATGCTGCAGCCAGCCTGTGCAGGTGAGTCCCGAGTGACTGCAGCCTGTGCCCCAAGCGACAGCCCGAAGGCCTTGCTGCTGTCAAGCCGCATGAGCAGAGGTCCCGGAGAAGGGCAGGAGGGTCCGGCTGTGCCCCGTGTTCTGTAGCTGTTGCAATCCAGGCCTGCGGCCCAGCAAGCCACGGGCAGGCCAATCCCCCGCAGAACAAAGCTCATTTCTGGAAGCCCAAGCGAGAGATGACAACCAGGATCAGCCTGAAGCCGTTGTCAGCTTTTGCTCCCTGTCTGAGTAACAGTTTGGCTTTGACTTGAGGGCCTGATGTGCCAGGCTGGGCAGGGAGCCCTGGAAAGCACCTGCTCAAAGGTTTTCCTATCAGAGGGGGTGTGCCCTGCGGAGAGCCAGCCACGCTGCTGCTTGAGCACTGACACTTCCACACTCTGAACCCAACCTCCTCCTGGGCAGAGCAAAGCCAGGCGGTGCTGCAGGCTGAAGCCCCATGTCGGCTGGACAGCCAGCTGCTCCCTGCTTTCCCAGATGATATTTTCCATCACACTGGTCAGCTCAGCCACATACAGGCAGGGACGCAATAGCCACAAAAGGTGGTGCTCCCCCACTCCCCTGGTTGGTATCTGCCCTGAGCTGCTTCCGGCATGATTCAGCCAGGGGAGATCTGCCCTGTCTCCAGGCACAGGACATGAGTGCACGGACAGACGGGGATCCTGGGCTCCCAGGCTGCGCGAGAAGAGACCAGGGTGCAAATGAAGAAGCTGCTGCAGACACGTGGGGTCTCTGCCCAGGAACTTGGGGAGATTAGCTCAGTGCCCCAAGCAGAGCAAGTTCTGCAAACTCTAGTCAGACTGTTTGCTTATGGGCGCATCTGAGAATGGATCTGGAAAATATCAGACCCTCCATGTTCCATTCTTGTTACCAGCTTAATGGGGGAACTAATGAGCGGCCCTGCAAATTGCAGCCTGTGTGGGACATGTCATGCAAAGCCGAGGGGAAAAGGCTATCTGGGAAACCAGCAATGTGCGCCCCAGTGGGTACAGCTGCCATGTTATTAAAGCCCCCTTCTCACTCCCCGGGCTCTTTGCCAGACACCCTCCCCAACACCCTGTTCAGTGCTGGGGAGAGAGGTTAGCCTGATAGCCACGGAGGCACAAAGCCTGTCTGCTCCCAGCACACCCAGGCATCCCACGCACAGCACAGAGGTTAGGGTGCTCCTGCTTAGAGCACTTTAAGGAGCCCCATCCTCACCGGCCTCCCAGCTCCAGGGATCTGGCTGAGAGTTGGTATTGTCCATACTGGGGGTGGGGAAGGAAGGCACAGAGGGGCTTGCGCATGGTCACAGGGCATGCCACTGACTTGCAGGAGAGGCACTGGCACTCAGGTGTTCCTCTCGGCAGCCTCTGCTCCCACCAACGCCACCTGGGGTGGGGGAGATGCTGCACACACATAAAGCTGGAGGCACCCACGTCTCAAGGAGCCTGTCAGACTGACGAGGATGATGCAAACCATCAAGGAGAGAGGTACCTGGTGGGCCCACGTCTCCCACAGAGTTCACTCTGCCCAGATGGCTCCAGGCTGGGGGAAGCTGCAGGTGGCCTGGCAGTGGGCGGGCAAAGCAGCGAACAGCAGGGCTCCAGGAAAGAATGAAAGTTGCCCTCAGATTAACTGAGGAGGCTGCAGCTGAGCTAACAAATGGTGCTAGCCCAGGCTGCTCAGAAACACAAAGTGCTCCGCATCTCTCCTTCCTCCACCTCTGAACAGCGGCTACCACCATCTCCCCAGCTCTCCGCTCCCACACGCTGATGGGACCAGCCGGGATGAGCCAGGCAACGGCTAGCCGAGCTCCCCACGCTGTTCTGGGCTGTCACACTCCCCTGTGAGAGGGGCACAGCTCTGTGCACAGGGGCACCCCACTGTCCTCCCCTCAGCGCTCACTGGGGAGGGCTAGGCCCAGCCCAACAGCGCCAAGCTGAAGACAAGGCCATGCCAACGGGTGTGGAGTGTGTTCTAAGCCCATCCACCCCCGATGGAAAGGAAGGATCTTTCCCCAGGACTGGCTCAGCTTCTGCCTCCTCCTGTCACTGGTTAATGGGAGCGGAGGCATCTCCAGAGAGCACCTGAGGAGGTGGTGTTCTGCTGTAGCAATGTAAACAGAGAAACTCCTGGAGGATGGTGCTGGATTGGGATCTGTCCCCAGCTTGGAACTGCTCCATCACAGGATGCTGTGGGTTAGGGCTGCTTTGCTGTGTTGTTCTGGGATGCCTGGGCACAGCTGTTAGGGACTGCCTCTGCTGAGACAATTCTGAGGGCTGTGTGTCCCCATCTTTGCTCTCCAGACCCCTTCACCCCTGACCCACCCAAGGAAACGTGCTGGCCTAGGCCAAGCTGTTCCCTGGCTTGGAGACCCAAGGAGGACAGAAGTCACAGCTGGAAACTTCAGGGGCTTGCCTTGAAACATAACCCGAGATTTGACTTGCAGGCTCACCAAGGTCTGCCTAGGGATCTGCTGGTCAGCATGCTGGTCAGCCCTTCTGGAGCTGGGGCAGGGCGTGCTGCACCATGGCCATGCTCTGCACTTTCAAAGGCCAAGTGACCCTCTCCTCTTTCAAGCCCCGGACAGGGGGAGCCGCTCACTCCCTTTCCAGAGCACTGCACAGCACAGGGATCCCCACAGTGATGGCAACGGCTCACCAAGCAGCGCTTCCCCTGGCAGGGCCCTTCCATTTGGCATTACGCACCCCAGGGAATTCAGACACAGAAGAGTGAGTTAAAAAAGTGTTCAGCAGGATGCAAAATTTCTCCAGCTCTTGCCACTGTACTCTGCAAGGTGCAAGGCACTCCACCTACTGACTCCTGCCTGGCCCAGCACCAGGGGAGATAACAAGGTGAGAACAGGCACCTGGGGCTCGTTCATGTTATACAGCAACAGGTGGTAGCAACAGGGATTGAACCAGGGACTGCTGATTTCAGGAACATACCTGCCTCCTGCTTGAGCTGTTAGTCAGAGAGCTCATCAGCCTCAGTCTGCGTCCTGCCCATTGCTCGGTGGGGACAGAGCACTGCGCCCCGTGGGCCCTTTTCCCTGCTCTGTGAAGGGATACTTGGGAAAGTGACCAGGCCTCAAACCCAGCCTGGGCACCAAGGCTGAAGGGGACCAGCCACCATTACCGACTGCATGTCACTTCCACGAGGGACCAACAGAGACCAGGGATCTCATGTCCTGTGGCTTGTAGGGAGCATCTGCACCGGCTGGGGCAGCTTTGTCCAGCTGCATGTTGAAAGGTGGTTGTATGAAGTGGATGGGGGAGGGGCTGCAAAGACGCCACGGGGACTCTTCAATTCATAGCCGCAAACAGAAATAGGGCACAAAGCATTTGGCTTCTGTACGGGCCAGGACACAACTCGGGGCCTGGGCCGAGCCCTGCACCGACTGGATGGCAGCAGCATCCTTTGGCTCAGAGAAGGTGAGATGGGTTCAGTGTAGACGGGTTCCTGAAGAAGTGCAGGAGCTGCACATTTACCTGCTGGGGCACCAAGGCATCTGTGATGCGTACCACCAACAGAAGCACAGGCCGCTGGCTGTGGGCGCTCTGCTAATTCAGCTGGGTGGCATTTGAATCTCGCCTGGGTGGCTGCCGAGTGCTCAGCTCACAGGGAACTCTGGCTTCTCATGACTTTGCTGTTGACTTTGCCCAAAGATCTCAAGGTATATTGCAAACCTTCACCCAGCCCCACTGCACGCCTGTGTTATTACCCTGACTGCCAGAGGGAAGTTGAGTGACTTGCCTAGAGTTTAACAACAAACCAATGACAGGAAGGGAATACTTACAGACATCTCCTAACCATTGGGCCCCTCACCTGCCCCAGTGTTAGAAGAGAGGGTTTCCCCCAGCACCTTGAATGTGCAGCTGTTCATTAAGCACTTCCTAGTCCGAGGGGAATTGGCTAAATCACTCAGCAGCTCGTGTATAACATGACCCAAGGCCGTGTGCTGCACAGATGGCGGGAGCTGCAGACCAGGCAGAATAGTAAGTGACAGAACACTGATTTTATTCATGGCACCAGCAGGACTCAAATGATGCACGGGATAAATCCGCCCCCAGCAATCTGCTTTACAAGCCCTTCGAACAAAATGAGCCATTCACGGAAGTGACCGCGCTGCTGCCCTCAGCAGACGGGTGACTCGATGGGTGCATGGCAAGCAAGATCTGACATTTATCCTTCACAGGGCTGTGCACTTTAACAGCACAGCGGTCTGTTGTCTGGGAGGCAGATTAGATGCTAGTTACATGCCCTCCTACACTGACACTTTCCCCCTTGCCCACACTTGGAGCAGTCAGCAATAAGGCTGAGAGTAACTCACACCGAGCAGTGAGCGGATTTCTCACATGGGGTCATGTATTAGCAGGTTGGCTAGAAGGAGGAGGAGGGACCAGGCACAGTGAATCCTGTATTGTCTACAGGATGGGCTGGAGCATAACTGACCAGATGAAAGGGGCTCTGTCTAGGGAGAGGCTGGAGGACCATTGCTCCACGGCGCCCTGATCCCACGTGGGGTGGAATGGGCTGTTAGGTGCTTTAGGCTGTGAGTTATTTATTGGGGTATTCAGGCCAGGGGCCGTGGACAACAGAGTGCGCAGATGAAGCATTGGGAGCATTGGGACTCTGGCTCTTTGGTTGGCACACACTGTCCTTTCTTCACCACAGGGAAGATAATTGCTAGATCTCTGTCAGCAATCAGCACTGTCGGGTGGGGTCGGGCAGCTGGCCATGCAGAAACCCACAGTGTGGCAGAGAGAGGGAGCTGTCAGCAAGGCCGTGGGGGCCTCCCAGGGCCATCTGGAAACGTGTGGGAGGAAACAGCTTCCAGTTGGCCTCTTGCAGAGGATTTGGCTTCTCTCTAGAGATGCAGCTGAGGGTCAGAGGACCAGGCTGGGCACCTCCAGCCTCTCCCATGCAGGGAAGCACCCTTAGACTTTTTGTGCTTTTATTTACCCACACGCGTGTTTAACACTTTGCATCTATATGTTGGATGGCAAAGTCAGCAGCAACATGCAACAGCAAATGGGACCATATTAGTGCTGCCTCAGGAGCATTGCATCACAACGTTCTGAACACAAGTCTGTGGTCACACTGTGGCTGGAGCTGACCCTGGAGAACACAGCACACAGTTCACTGCTCCAGCTTATGTCCAGCAATTACTAGGAACAGTATTTGGCTCTTCTGCTGCCCCTGCTAGCAGTGTGTACGCACTGGAAGGAGTTAATCCTCACAGCCAGAGCGGAGTAGCGCTCTCCTTCCCCACAGGCACTGCCCTTCTCCCTCACAAGGGCCAGCCCACTTTGCTCAACACCTCTTGACACCCAAGCTAGCTGCAGGCTGAGGACCAGGGCAGGCTAGTCCCTGGGACTGGCTAGCAAAAGGCTGAATTGTGGACCTGAGGATGGTGACCCCTGCACTGAGCACAGACAGGGCAGTACAGGCTGCAGCAGATGAAAGGGCCTCTCTGCTAGGAGACAGTGGAGGACCATTGTCCCATAACTTCCTGCCTCAGCCTCATTGCTAGTGCTGAGAGACAGAGGCTCTGGGGGAGCTCACGGGAACAAATCCACATCACACCCTCTTCTGTAGAGCGTGGGCTCAAGGGGTCCCATGCAGGGTCAGGAAGAGCAAGTTCAAATGGCAGAACCTCAGCTGAGCTAGTCTTGATCGAAGGAACTCAAATTCTGAGCAGCTCTCCCCTCTCCCCATCATGAGGCAAATGCCCAGAATGAGGGATGGCTGAAGGGTCACAGCACAGCGAATGTGCAGAGTTGTGGTTCATTTCTTTAACAAATGCAAACTCAGCTGCATGGGTCAGAAGTCAAGCCGAAGCTGCAGCGAAAGGCAGGTGCAATTCTGACTCTCCCCACTCATTCCTGCACAGCCTGGGTGTGGGGAGGGGGTAGAGAGAGTCCAGCTGAAGTTCTGTTGTGGTGACTGTCCCAAACGGCCTGCAGTTGGAGCTGTCAGCCTGCCAGCCTCTTAATGATTCCTAATATGATCACTCTGGAAATAGTTTATTTGTTGAAGTTGTGTTTCCTGCAGGGAATCTGCTTCAATGCTGTGGAACATCTCCAGTTACTGTAGAAAAATAATCAGCTTCATGCTCAGGACCTCTGCCGTTAGCAAACCTTCAGGCAATTCTGGACCCCCGTCTGCAATCTGCCCACAAGATTAACAACAGGCTCAGAGTGTCTGCCCATGCAGCACAGAGAAGCTCCCCCTTTGTAGGGAAGGTTCTCTGTTCACTCTCAATTTATCTACCTTCAGCAAGATGGTTATTGGGCTATGCCAGTCATCTGCAAGTGTCTGCAAGGGGAAGGGGAAAATATTTAGCCTGCTACAGTTGAAGGTAAGTAGTAATAACAGGATGAAAATAAGCAAAGGATAAATGAAGGATGAGTTTTTAGCCATTTCCCAACACTGCAATTTGCTAGACTTCTGTGGGAAGTGGCACAAGTCTGCTTCCTGCTTAGAGTGCTGCTTGTGAAACTCTAAAATGCTTTGGCCAAGGGCTCAGTCCTTAATGACTTATGAGGGGGAAAGATGTCCCAACCCCTAACTAGGCATCAGGACTCTCAGGGTCTCTCCCCTGCTTTGCTGTAGACCTATTGACAAGTCCCCCCACCTCTGACTAGTGAGGTAAGGACAGTACTGTCCTACCCTCTGAGGGGGTTGGGAGGTCTATGCTACTTGTAAAGCTCTGTGAGATTGTCTTGCTGAAGGGGGAACAGACATGCTTGGCATGGGGAGCACATTGCTAAAGTACCAGCCCAAATGCTGGCTGCACGTTTTGACCTTGATTCTCAGTGAAGTTTCTTTGATTAGTGACTGAACTTCTAAGATCTACCTCCCAGGGTTTCAATTCCTTTCCCAGACTGGGTTTTTGGCTGGAAAAAAACAGAGGGTTTCAGAACGACCTGTTGTACATCTCACCCAGAACAAGGTAAAGATGTAGCCCTGAATACACCTGCTCCAAATCAAGAGCTTGCGTTACTACAATTCTGGCTAGAAGGATGAAATCAAATTAGCTTCAGCTGCAAGTTACAGAATATTTGAGGCGGCAGTGCTCTCTGGTGCCTTCTCCTTAAACTGCAGTGCATGGAGCTTCTGTTGCAATTCTTTACAGACCTACTTGTAGAGCCAGGTGTTTTACTGCAGTCACTCACAGCCCATCACACTTGTGAAGCAACTGATTCAGGTCTGCAGTGAAATGCTTATGGCTCTCTATAGGCCTGCACCGTTGTGATGCCTAATGCCTGGGGGATCTAGGAGCCTCCTGGAGGCTAGAGAAGGGAGATATGGAGAATCTGCAGATAGGTGGGGCTGACAGAGGAAAAACCCCCCAAATGGCTAGAATGAGCTGCCTAGGTCTCTCTGCATATCAGCTGTACTGTCTCAAACCCTTTTATCTTCCACCCTCACTGACTGACAATACTACCTTCCTCCTAGCCCCTGGCTAACAGCTCCATGCCAAACTTTTTTCACCCAGAAAATAACAACCCAATATTGTCGTCCTATGGACTATGCACTTACTAAAACACCACACACCATTCACTAACAAGCCCACCCTCAGCCTGACCGGCTTTTTAAGGGACTTGTTCAGGCCTCCTACTCCCAGGTGAAGAAAATTGGCATAGTCACTTGACAGGTGGGTGATGTGGTTAAACTGATCCATACCTGGCTATAGCAGAGGTCTCTAGCAAGGCAAGAGAGGGTTGGATTTTTGGGGTGGGGGGAAGAACAGCATGGGAAAGGTTGGTTGTAGCACTGTTAGCCTTAGCCCCAAAGGGAACAAGGAGGAAATAGTGATGTTATTTATTTAAGCAGCTTTGGTGGGTGAGAGAGAGACTTGCTTTTGAGCTCTTGCAGAGCTCTCCTTTGGAATGGGGTGAAAAGGGACCACTTGGAGAAGCTGAGTGGAAGTTGTCATTGAGCCTGTGGGACTTCAGGCCTTAATGGTAGAACCCCATTGGAATTATCTTCCATTGACCATGGAGAAGGAGGGTTGTGGGATCCTGGTACCCATGTGAATGGGTGGGGTGGGGCGGAGTGGGGCTGCGGTGGGTGGGGGGGACTTGAGGTAAAGGAGAAAATGGATTTGCTGGAGCAGATGAATAAATTGTACTCTAAATCAAAATTTCCCCTTCCCTGTACATTTGTGGAATACCCTGGCCTAAGCTGGAGTTCTTACAAGGCCCTCAGGGAACTGGGGGGTAGTGTGCATTCAGGGCCATGTTGGGGTACCCAGAAATGGCTCCCTGCTTTGAATAGCATTATCTCATCTTATAGAAGGGGAAGTTGAGGAGCAGTGGGGAAAAAGTTACCTGGCTATGACCACACACTAAGCTCTTGGTGAGGCCAATGTGCTAGTGCTGTACTCAATCCAGTAAACTAGGCACCAGCCATGGATTTCGGAGTGCTTCACAGCCCGACAGTAAAATGGGGGTGATTTTGCCATTGATTTGAACAAGGCCAGATCCAGAACCCAGTCACTACAGCAAAAGTGCACAGGACTAATATGATCAATCTGATTCACTCTCAGCTGCCTGGGAATGGGCAGTATGTTGGTCCACTTGATTCTGGAAACAGCAGTCAGGCAGAATTACTCCAAGAATGAAGATGTGTTTGTGTGTTGGTCTGACCAATGTTCAGCCAGTTGTTGTCTGTATAACTACATTCTCCAACTGACAGCTTTCTGTGGGAATCAAAACCATAAAGGTGTTTTTCTAAAACGAGTAGGGAAGGTAACCTGGAGTGTCGTATCTTCCAGCCAGCTTGTAGAGGAATGCAAACTTGCTCTCCTGTAACCATAGACAGCCAGGCTGCTTCTGTACACAGCAACAAGGGAACCTTTCCCAAACATGACCTGCCCCATCAGCTCTGGGCCTTCTGGAAGAGCTGAGCAGGCTCCCACCAAGCCAGCCAGCTCTGCCAGTCCAGGCTGAGATGTGGGGAAATCTCAGAACATTCTGTAGTCACGCATATAACCTCATTTGTAAGGTACAAAGGTGAGGCAAGGCCTGAGTAGCTATAGTGCTTACAGATCTGTGTGTCTCAGAAGAACTGATGCTGTGCTGAGAACCAGCCATGCAAGAGGGACCTTATCAGATGGAGGGTTTCTACACACCTCAGCTGAAGGTCATATTGAAATCATCTCAGAGCACTTATACTGCTGCTTTAAAGCACCTTAATTTTTAATTCAGAGATGTTACTGTGGCCACATATAGTCAGTGAGTAATGTGGGTTGGGAACGAGAACTTCTCCAGGCTGCATCTCCATGAGAGGTGCTGGTGGCCAGGGACCGCACTAGAGTTAAACAGGCTGTACTGGGCTGTTCCTGGCCTACTTTCATTCTGGTTTGCTTGTTTATGCTAATCTGAGCGAATGTAACACAGAGAGGTAGGGGCCCTTTGCGGTCAAGCTCTTCTGTGGTTGTGAGGAACTGAGGGGAGGACAAGACTGTGGCCAGAGACACCTTGGGAAGGTCTGTGATTCTCCATGTAGCCAGCCAGCTCCCCATGGTTCTTTGGAGCTAGGACTGTTCTTATTCAGCTGGTGCAGAGTCACTCTGAGATTTACAGTCAAATGCAGTTGTGTAAACCTCAGTTTGTTTAATTTGGTAATAAATCTCACTGTGACTATAACATACCTTAGTCAATTAGCAGAGTGCTGTCTTGGACCTGAGAGACACTGACAGGGACTAACAGGCCGTCTGCTCTGATTTCTGTGACAATGTAAGGAGAAGAGGCCAGGACCACAGATTAAATTGTTCAGTGTCAATGTCCCGTCTTCCAATATCGCCCTGCTTCTCGGACAGCTACTGCAGTTGCCTACAGGCCAAAACCACTAACCCGCTCCTGCCCGCTCTCCACTTCTTACTGCAGAGCTCTCTGGGGAGAGCCTCTCTACCTCCTGGGCAGACCCCAATGGTGCCCCAGCTCCCTCTCTCCCACTGGACACTGTCCTTCCCAGGCCTCTGTCTCTGCACTGTGAAACATTCAAGGAAATAGAGTAACTGTATTTCTCCAGATCCAATGCCTATGCTCTTTTTCCCAGATGGCTTGGATGACAGCAGACTTCCCCTGGAGCTCCAGAACTGGAGAGCTGCTCTGTGAAGTCAACTGCCAGGCAGGTATTGTGTGTGCCAGCACATCTCTGCAACATGGAGGCAGCAGGCTAGTTCTTGAGTGTCAGCATGCTGCCTCTGGCACTGGCTCCATCTGTATCCCTCAGGGTCTAGCCATACTACGTTACAATGTTAGCGTCACGTGTATCCTGTGGAACCTCACCCTCTTTCCAGCACAGGCACAGTAGCTCATGCAGGGGTTCCAGGAGTGTGTCCGTGGCACATTTGATTACCTCTGGTGATATACCATCCTGACCAGGGGCCTTTCCTGCTGCAATGCTGTCGATGGCTCTCTTCAGTTCATCCACAGTCGGTTCTTGATCCAGTTCATCCATTACTGGTAGGAGCTCAACGGCATCGAGGGCTGCGTCAACCACAACATTCTCGCGTGAGTACAGCTCAGAGTAGTGCTCAACCCAGCGCTCCATCTGTTTGGCTTTGTCAGCGATGACTTCACCAGATTTGGATTTCAGAGGTGCCATCTTGTTCTGGATGGGTCCTAATGCCTTCTTCATACCCTCGTACATTCCTCTGAGATTACCAAAGTCGGCACAGGTCTGGATGCTGCTGCATAGCTGGAGCCAGTGGTTGTTGGCACAGCGCCTGGCTGTCTGCTGTACTGTTCTTCTGGCCTCTCTCTAAGCGCTTGCTGGGTACTCTGGCTCGGTGAGCGTTTGTACTCCAGGAGTGCAGCGCGCTGCTTTTCAATGACTGGAATCATCTCATCGGAGTTAGCTTTGAACCAGTCGTTCGTGTTTCTAGCTCTTCTTCCAAACACTGACAAGGCCGTGCTGTAAACTGTATCCCTCAGATGTTGCCATTTGGATGTCGCATCAGCGCCCCCAGGGCCACTGCGCAGATTTTCCTGGAGGGTCTCTCTGAACTTTTCAGCTTTCTCTGAGTTTGCCGTCTTTCTGGCGTCAATGCGGGGCCTTCCAGCAGGTTTAGAGCAGTACAGCTTCTTGGGTCTCAGCTTGAGCTTGGAGCAAACTAGCGCGTGATCTGTATCACAGTCAGCACTATGATAGCTGCGTGTCAGAAGGATGTTTTTGAGGTTATTATGCCTAGTGATGACCACGTCTAGTTGATGCCAGTGCTTCGAGCGCGGGTGTCTCCACGACACTCTGTGCTGTGGCTTCGTTCGGAAGAATGTGTTTGTGATGCACAGATTGTGTTACGCGCACAGTTCAAGGAGACGCTGTCCATTGTCATTCATTTTTCCCACACCGAAGTGTCCTAAGCAGGAAGGCCATGAGGCCCAATCAGCTCCAACTCTTGCATTGAAGTCACCCAAGATGTACAGTTGTTCACGAGCAGGTATTTGCGCTACAGCAGCACTAAGCACGTCATAGAACTTGTCTTTTACTTCTGGTGTGGCGTACAGGGTTGGGGCACAAGCGCTGATCAGGTGGACAGGACCGGCGCAGGTTTGAAGCGTGATCCCAAGAAGTCTTTCTGATCCGCCCATCACTAAATCCACCATTTGTAGAAGGGTGTTTCTGACAGCAAAGCCAACACCATGCTCTCTGCGTTCTTCTTGGGCTTTACCGTGCCAGAAAAAGGTGTAGTCCTTTTCCTTTAGGGATCCCGAATCTGCGAGTCGCGTCTCTTGCAGTGCAGCGATATCAACTCTGAGCCTCTTCAGTTCCTCGTTGATGACAGCAGTCTTGCGGGTGTCACTGATGGCCTGAAGATCTTCAGTCAAGCTGGTCAGCATGATCCGCACATTCCAGCAAGCAAGCTTGAATTGTTGATGTTTCTCATTTCTTGCTGATTTTCTTATTGGTTTGCCTGGTGCCCAAATTTCAGTCACTTGTCAGGTTCAGGAATCTTAAGCCTCACACACCCAGCGAGGCAGGTGAACTGTGGCGGGACAGTACCCTATTGGCTGGGGGCTGCCCAGCTTGAGGCGGGGGGTGACTGTCCAGTGAGATGTGAGGATCCCTCCCACCGTCAAAGGCAACCCCTGGCGCTCGTTCTCTACGCCAATTGAGCAAGAGCTTATAACCGGTAACTGTTGCCTCCCGTGTTGATGCAACGCTGTTCAGCGATGCCGGAGTACCTCTCCGGGCGCAAGCCTGGGCATTTGTTATGGAGACTCTGGGCTGCCCAGACACCAGTGTCCCCCTCTCGGCTTTACTGATATAGTCTAAAGGAGAGGATCACCTCCACATCTGGTACCAGCTCAGCTGCAGGAGTTGCCGGGACAGTGCCAGAAGTTGACACCGAACCGCCTTCGCACTCCACTCCGGATTTTCTGTCAGGGTTTACTCCCTTAGCCTCTCTCCTTCCCAGGATAACCCACAAGGCAGTGGGGTGTGGAGAATGTGGTTAAGGATCCTACTGCTTCATACCTCCCTGTCACCACGTCACCATAGCTCCCTGTGGAGCCACGCCTTCGGATCTTCAACAGAGGGCATCTTGCTGCACACAAGATCTGATGGGAACCTGTTTAACCTTGCAAGGCTGAAAGCGAAGTCTAAGGTGCGAGAAGTCCTCACCAGAGACATGCTGTTCGCAGACGATGCTGCTGTAGTGTGTCACACAGAAGACCAGCTTCAAAAAGTGCTGGATCGGTTCTCCAAAGCGTGCAAGGACTTTGGGCTTACCATCAGTCTGAAGAAGACGAACGTACTCGGTCAGGATGTTGCTGAATCCCCATCAATGAGCATTGACAACTATACGTTAGAGGTCGTCCACGAGTTCATTTACCTCGGGTCCACCATCACTGACACCCTGTCGTTGGACACTGAGCTAAATAGGAGGATCGGAAAAGCGTCCACAACTCTGTCCAGACTCAGCAAGAGTGTGGAATAACAACAAGCTGTACACTCACACCAAAATGCAAGTCTACAGAGCCTGCATCCTCAGCACCCTCCTTTATGGCAGCGAGACTTGGACCCTGTATGCCCGCCAGGAAAAGAGGCTGAATGTCTTCCACTTGCGCTGCCTCAGGCACATCCTTGGAATATCATGGAAGGACAGAGTTACCAACACCACCGTCCTCGAGCAAGCTGGAATCCCAACCATGCACACCCTCCTCAGGCAGTGTCGACTCCGCTGGCTTGGCCACGTCCACAGGATGAACGATGGAAGGATTCCAAAAGACATCCTGTATGGTGAGCTAGCCTCTGGCAAAAGACCTCCCGGACGCCCCCAGCTGCGTTACAAAGATGTCTGCAAGAGAGACCTCAGAGAGGTAGACATCGAGCTGGGAAGAACTAGCAGACGACCGCAGCAGATGGAGGCAGGGGTTACACAAGGGCCTTCAGAAGGGCGAGTTGAAGATCAGACAGCTGGCAGAGGAGAAGCAAGCGCACAGAAAGCACAATAAGGACTTGCCAGACACCCACTACATCTGCAAGAGATGCAGCAAGGACTGTCACTCTCGTGTGGGTCTTTATAGTCACAATAGACGCTGTAAATGAAGTCCTCAATTGAAACTTTAAAGGGCGCGATCCATAGTCTATGCAGACTGAAGGATGCCTACTACTACTACTACTAGCCATACTAAGACCATTAATGGTGCTCAGAGGGGTTATATTGGTGAATTGCACTGTACCCCACCCCCCAATACCCACGTACAAAGTGGAGATTAGTATTACAGGGTTGCCAAGCGATTGGCTATGCCACAGAGGTATGTCTCGTACAGAATCCAGGCTAAGCGAAAGGAAACTACTAACACTATAATGACCAATGCTGGAGGGGAGTCAGTTGGAGCTAGTGTCTGGGGATACTGGTCTATTCAAGCTATGCCTCATCTTAGCCGCGTCTACATGTGCATGCCGCTTCAAATAGCGCCCGTCACGGCTACACGTGTTGGGCGCTATTTCGAAGTTAACATCGACGTTAGGCAGTGAGACGTCGAAGTCGCTAACCCCATGAGGGGATGGGAATAGCGCCCTACTTTGACGTTCAACGTCGAAGTAGGGAACGTGTAGCCGTTGCGCGTCCCGCAACATCGAAATTGCGGGGTCCTCCATGGCGGCCATCAGCTGAGGGGTTGAGAGACGCTCTCTCCAGCCCCTGAGCTCGATGGTGGCTGCGTGGAGTGGCCCCTTAAAGCTCCCCGCCCCCTCCCTTCCTGTGCAGGAAGCTGAGAGAACGTGCAGGCGGCAGCCCAGACACGCGGCCAGCCTGCACGTCTCTGAGCACCACAGACACGCACCCCAGCTGCGATGGCCTCACGGCAGCCCCCCAGAGGACCCCCCTCAAGGGGAGCCAGGGCTCACAGCCCAGCAGCCAGGCTGGGAAGCAGCAGCGGGGCCCCTCCTGGATGGAGGCCGAGCTGCGGGACCTGCTGGGGCTCTGGAGCAAGGAGGTGCTCCAGGTAATGGGGAGCAAGAGGTGGAACGCGGAAGCGTTTGCTCGACTGGCCGAGGGCCTGGCGTCACCCTGCCCGCACTCTGGATCATGTCCGGAGTAAAGTGAAGGAGCTGCGGCAGGGTTACTCCCGGGCCCTGGATGCAGCCGGCCGATCTGGGGCCGCCCCCGTCACTTGACCCTTTCACAGGGAGCTCAGGGACATCCTGGGCCCCCAGCACACCTCCTCCCCTCCGGCCACTCTTGATACCTCGGCCGAGGAGCCCCAGCAGGCCCTGGAAGCGGAGTTTGCCCCAGAGGCAAGCCCCGCACCCTGGGGGCCCCCTCAGGAGCCCACCCCGGGGGCACTGGAGGAGGAGGAGGAAGAGGGGGAGTCCTCCTCCAGCGACACCGGCCTCCAGATCATCCTGCCATCTAGGAGCTCCAGCCGGGCGTCCGCCCCCCGGGTGTCCCCCGACCGTGGGAGTGGACCGTCGGGTATGTACCTCCCCGGTGCACACCCCCGGGGTTGAGGGGCGGGGGTAATAGATATGACCATGGCCCCAAGGACAGCAGTGGCATGTCCCTCAGAAGAGTGCGTCAGCCCCTGCCCCGCCGCCACCACGACAGTGCCATGCCCCATCCCCGGGGCTGGGGGGAGCGGAACCTCTAGGGTCCCCCGGGGGGAGGGGGTGGGACACCCAGCAGCAGCAGCAGCAGCAGCAGCATGTGATGGAGTGGGGGGAGTGCAAATGCGAGACTCAGGCTACATATGAGAAACAAGAAGCAGAATAGCTCCCAGTGGCTAAGGATGATCTTGGGGCTACAACTGGCAGGTTACACCTCTGCCCTGATCAAAGAGGAGGGAGGAGCTGAGCTGGGTTTGAATCGGGGGCGGCAGTTAGAGGCTAGGGGAAGGGAGAGCTAGAAGGCAGCCAGCCGGACGAGGGGGAAGCTACACCCCAGAGGGGCACCCCGGGGCTCCTCTCCCCAGGACGGGTTGGAAGGACTGTCTCTGACTGCTGTAGTGTCGCTTCTGTGAGAAACTGGGCATCTGTTGCCTAATAAACCTCCTGTTGTACCTGCTGAGTGAGAGTCACTCCTGCCAGCGGATGGGGTGCAGTGCAGGGGGACCCCTGAACCCCATCACAGCAGCATCTCCCGGGGATGGGGAACCTGCAGCAGAGGGGTGGGGGGACAAGGGGCATGGCTCGGGGCCCACACTAACGGCTGTCTCCACTCTTCTTCCCCCCCTCCTGTGTTCTGCAGCTGCACCATCGGAAGGACCGGAAAGCACCGGCGAGGCGTCAGTGGTCCTGGACAGCCCTCCGGGGCCATCACTCCAAGCTAGCCCCTTGGTGGAGGACCGACCAGCCCCATGGTGGGGAAGACGGCGGACCCAGCACCAGCAGCTGACGGCGACGGACCCCCAGCTGCTGGCCCTCCACTGTCGGCAGCTGGAGGTCACCGAGCAGCGGCTGCGGGTGGAGGAACGCCAACTCCAGCTGCAGGAGCGGGCGCTGGCCTGGCGCCAGGAGGCATGGGGGGCCTACATGCGGACCCTCAACTGTATCGCGGACTCCGTGGCCCCCCATGCCGCGCTGGCCGCCGCAGCGCCTGCCCTGCCTGCTCCAGCCACTACTCCACCCGCTGCGCTGTCCGCCGTCGCACCGCCACCGGCCACCGAGGGCCATTCCGCCGAGGGGGACCTGGGGCCAACTGACACTCGCCGGCCGTGTCTCCCGGTCCGCCCGGCCCCCAGCCAGGGCTGCGGCCGAGGCGGGGATCCCGGCCGCCCACTCCCAGCACTGGACTTTAGGGGTGTGGGGCCCAGGATGTGCCCCCCCCTTTGCATATATTCCCCCCATTTTTAAGTTAGTTTGTTGTAAACAGTTTGTATATTTGACCCGTTAACAATGCTGATCCTTCCCCCTCATGTACATAGTTTTCCCCTTCCTTGTCTTCCCCTTTCATGTTATCCCTATTTTTATAATGTATATATATTTATAAGTTATTTTCCCTCTACATAGTTAGTTAGTCTTGTTGATAATAATAATAAGAGTTCTAAAGATATCTGAGTTGACAAAAAACTGTCTGCTTTTATTTTTACAAGAAAAGTGGGGGGGGGGGCTCTTGGGTGCTCTGTGGTGTGGGCGTAGGGGCAGGGAGTGTTGTGGAGGATGGGGGGGCAGTGGGGGGCCTGCCAGCGTTCACCCCGCGGCTTCATTGAACTGGGCCCGCAGGGCCTCCTGGACCCGGGTCCCTTCTAGGTCCATGTGGCGACTGGGGGCAGCGGGTGGCTGCACATCGGCCCTGCCGGCCTCCACAGCCCAGCCCAGAAAGAAGGCCTCCCCCTTGCTCTGCACCAGGTTGTGGAGGGCGCTGCACGTGCCCACAATCTGGGAGATGTTGGTGGGGCCCGCATCAAGGCGGGTGAGGAGACACCTCCAGCGCCCTTTGAGGCGGCCAAATGTGCGCTCCACCACCTGGCGCGCGTGGTTCAGGCGCATGTTGAAGCGCTCCTGGCTGGCAGACAGATGGCCCCTGTAAGGGTGCATGAGCCAGGGCCGGAGTGGGTATGCCGCATCTGCGATGATGCAGAGGGGCATGGTGGTGTCCCCCACAGCGATCTCCCACTGGGGGATGTAGGTCCCCGCCTCCAGCCAGCGGCACAGGCCTGAGTTCCGGAATACCCGGGCGTCATGGGTGCTGCCAGGCCAGCCCACATAAATGTCGAGGAAACAGCCCCGGCTGTTCACCAAGGCTTAGAAGACCACTGAGTGGTAGCCCTTCCTCTTTAGGTAGCGTCCTCCACTGTGCTCCGGGGTGTGGATGGGGATGTGAGTCCCATTCAGAGCCCCGAAGCAATTGGCGAAGCCCAGGGTAGCAAAGCCCGCGATGGCGACATCCTGGTCCCCAAGCCTCACGAGCCTGTGGAGGAGCAGGGCATTGATGGCGCAGACAACCTGCAGGGGAAGGACATGGGAAAGCACCAATGAGGGGTGTGTAGGGTGTGTGTGGCCCTCCCCTCCCCTCCCCTCCCGACAGGGCTGCCTCCCCCTCCCCCCGTGGGTCCTTTTACCTCCATGAGGACAGCCCCGACGGTGGCCTTGCCGACGCCAAACTGCTGGCCCATGGATCAGTAGCTGTCTGGAGTGGCCAGCTTCCAGACAGCAATGCCGACCCGTTTCTCAACACTGAGGGCACGCCGCATGGCGGTGTCCTGGTGCCTCAGTGCAGGTGTGAGCCACTGGCATAGCTCCAGAAATGTCTGCCGGTTCATCCGAAAGTTCTGGAGCCAGCGGTCATCGTCCCACTCTCTGAGCACCAGCTGCTCCCACCAGTCGGTGCTGGTGGGGTAGCTCCACAGCCGGCGGTGTGTGTGGCCGGGTGGGGGGGGGGGGTGCGCGGGGTGCTGCAGGGTTGGGGGCTGCGTCCTCCTCCCCTGCGGGCAGCTCGTCCTCTGTGGCAAGGAGGTGCTCAGCTGCCTCCTGCATGGCATAGACCAGGCGAGCACTGCTCCTGCAGGAGTGGCTGTGTGGACCTCTGGCTGCTGCTGCTGAGGGTCCATGACTGCGTCACTCAAGGTGTGCGTGCCTATGGCTCTGCAGACCGCATGCTGTGCAGGCTGAGTGTGTCTGGGAGGGGCCCTTTAAGGGAGCGGCTAGCTGTTGCCCTGGAAGCGCTAGTCCGCCCTGTGACCCTGTCTGCAGCTGTTCCTGGCACCCTTATTTTGATGTGTGCTACTTTGGTGTGTAGATGTTCCCTCGCAGCGCCTATTTCGATGTGGTGCTGCGCAACACCGACGTTGAACGTCGATGTTGCCAGCCCTGGAGGACGTGTAGACGTTATTCATCAAAATAGCCTATTTCAATGTAGTGTGCACGTGTAGATGTAGCCCTTGAGGGCATGAAAAACCCACCACCTGATCTAGGGCTTTAGTGGAAAGATATGAGGTTCTTCCTCCTGCTGTATTTTTCTTTGCTTTTTCCTCTTTCCTGGGTTTGATTTTTCTTGGTTAAACATGGGATGGCTTGGCTGCATGGACTGCGGCCCTACGTGCGAGGCATCTGTGAAATATAACCCCCTCAGGCACAAGAGTGGACTAGCCCCGGAGTCTCTTCACTGGCACCTGCTTACATCAAGAATTTACAAGGGCCTGGAGAGCTGCACCTTGCTTCGGCTGGAGCGGAGCAGCCTGCAGCCCCTCCCCTGGAATACCAGGTGCAGCAGGAAGGGACTTCAGATGTGAGAGGTCATGGCACAGATTGAGACAGAGCATTGGTTGCTGGGACTTGCAGTCTGAGTCCATCCTGTGAGCAGTACTGTGGACCACCTGGACTGACACATGTGCTCTTTGAGCTCATACCTTCTTTCTACAGGCCCTGACAGGGCCAGTGCAAGACTGCGGGTTCTTGCCTGACTCCACCTCCTCTGCCAGTTCCTCACATGACTGCCTGGTGGTAGGGAAAGAGCAACTGGTGACTAACGTGCTGAAAGGTATGTGAACAACAGAATCAGGGCCTCTGCTCAGATAGGGACATCTGTGACCAAAGACTACAGAAAAAAGGCAGGGGGCTGGTCTGATAAGAGGAGGAGAACCTGAGGGCCAAAGCTCTGACAACCCTGTGGACTTCAGTGAGAACTGCTGCTGTGTGACTAAGGGCAGAATCAGACCCTGACTTCTAGGCTGCTGAGTGTTACAAATGACTAGGCACCTCAGGGGAGTGTGGGATGTAACTCATTTTAGGAAGGAGATAGGGAAAAGGCTTCTCCCTGCGAATGTGTTTTGACAACGCTTTCAAAACAAAAGGGAAAATTCAGGGATGTTCTCCAGCATTCTCTGAGCCAGAAATGAATGCCAGCCCTGCCAGGGATGGCTTAGCAGAGCCAACAGCGACGGAAGAGTTGCAGCAGGGGGGGAACCCTCCCATCCATGGGAACTCGTACTTGGTAGGACAGATCTGGAAAGTAAAGCCCTCGGTCAGCTAGAGGCAGCGCTGTTCAGATGCACTCCATCAGACAGTAAACGTACACACAACTGCCTCGCAGGCTGTCCGGCTTTACACTTCTCATGACACCAGCATGATTAACGAATGCAACGTGGTCATGCTAATGCAAAACTCTCAGCAGCTTTATCTGTATCTCTGTGCTGGGGCCTTTTGTAAGAACCATGGTGGGTCAAACCAAGGGCCCACCCGTCATCCTGTCTTCTAACAGTGACCATTACTATCATTAATGTGACAGTATCTGATACACTCCATGCATGTCAGTGGCTTTTATCCACAAAAACTTATGCCCAACTAAATGTTAGTCTTTAAGGTGCCATGGGAATGTTTTTGCAGAAACAGGCTAACTCTGCTACTACTCTGAAAGCACCTGGTTTGTTACCTTTCACAAACGGTTATCCACTTGGCATTTTCTAGCTCGTTTTAGGAGTGTGGAGACTCTAAACAACAACCTTGATTCCCAGCAGCTTCTGTCAGTGGTGGGGAGCCACATGGCTATCTCATGGGACACTCAAGTACAACAAACCTTCCTACTGACTCTTAAGAGATTGCTGCATTCCACGTGTTTAAACATACAAAAGCCTAGGAAAATGCTTCGTCTTGAAGTAGTGGTGAGTGCTTTTTCCTGTGCCCAAGGAAGGAGAAAGCATCTTTCTGTCCCTTCAATTCACAGCATTAACATAGCTTCTTCTAATTTTTAAATGGCTGCTGAATGCACTAAAAGCTAACAAGTCCTCTGCACAGCAACCCAAACTTCCTGTCACAGTAAAGGGTTGTATTAGAAGACCTGCTGGAGACCCTGATTAACATCCTCTGACCTATTTTGTTAGCTTCACAGAGATATAAGGAACATCTTGAAAAGGGAGCAGGAGAACCTATTTAATTCCTCATAGGCTACGTCTACACTAGCCCCAAACTTCGAAATGGCCATTTTGAAGTTTACTAATGAAGCACTGAAATGCATATTCAGCGCTTCATTAGCATGCGGGCGGCCGCAGCACTTCGAAATTGATGCGCTTCGCTGCCGTGTGGCTCGTCCCGACGGGGCTCCTTTTCGAAAGGACCCCGCCTACTTCAAAGTCCCCTTATTCCCATGAGCTGATGGGAATAAGGGGACTTCGCTGCACGGCTCGTCCTGACAGGGCTCCTTTTCGAAAGGACCCCGCCTACTTCGAAGTCCCCTTATTCCCATGAGCTGATGGAAATAAGGGGACTTTGAAGTAGACGGGGTCCTTTCGAAAAGGAGACCCGTTGGAACGAGCCGCATGGCAGCGAGGCGCGTCAATTTCAAAGTGCCACAGCCGCCCGCATGCTAATGAAGCGCTGAATATGCATTTCAGTGCTTCATTAGTAAACTTCAAAATGACCATTTGCGTGGCCATTTCGAAGTTTGGGGCTAGTGTAGACACAGCCATAAGCTGCAGGAATCTGCAAGTACCAGCAAACCCCTGATGGAGGGGAAGCTAGCCTTGTGAGTTATGGTTCAGAAGGGCACTGTTCACTTTTTGCTCCTTCAGCTAGGCCAAACACTGAGGCTCTTCTCTGGGCATAGTGATGTTATAGAAAGTTGATTTTTTTCCTAGATGCTCAATATTGGGTAACTAGACCTCCATTTCCTATTGTCTTCTAGATACTGACATGTGGATGATTCATAACACAATGAAGACTTTCAGCTAGAAGATTCTATTCAGCTAGTCATTTACGCTGTGCTCATTACTAAGGAAGGTGGCAATCTTAACATCTCTGCTACTGTTGAGGTTTGCACTGTACTCAGAAATGTTTAGATTTTCATTTCCAGTACCACCAGGAACATGTTTTATTTCTTGGGTGGCATCGAGGTCCTGGGATTATAGTTAGTTTGGAATTTGCATACAGGAAATCAAAACAAAATTGTAGCAGGAAGCAGGTGGACATTAACTGTGTTTACTAGGCTGTATCAGGGCTACTAGACTCCTTTCTAGATTACTTTGCTGTTGTGGTTTATCACTATTAGCTTTACTTTATAATGCACATAAAGGATGCTTTATAAAACAAATATTCTGGCCAAAGCAGAATAAAGCAAACTTAAGTCCCAGTTTCCCTGCTCAGATATAGGAGTAGCAGCTATTGTGGAAGGTCTCCTCCACATACTGAAGCAGGGGGCAGGGTGGGAAGCTTTTTTGGGTCAGGGGCCACTAACAGACAACTCATGCAGGGACCACACAAGTGAGAAGCAAAAAACCCTAAACAAAAAACACCCTCACAAGCACAACACTGTGGTCCCAAACTTTAAAAACCAAAATACATTTCCCACCTTCCCTTTGCACACCACACCCAGAGCAGCTGCAAACCACTCCATTTCAGGGGTGTAGCCTGCAGGAACATGGTGCTACCATAATGCAGTGCTAGGGGACAAGGCACTAACTTTGGCACGGCTCTTAGCACATACCACATAAGCTTTTATCCTTGGTTAGAATTTATTTCCACCCAGGAGTCCTTCAGAACTAGATTGTGACCAGCATGCATTAAGGAAAATCTTTTCCTTGAATTCATTAGGAGGCAGATCAGCCCTTAATTGTGTGAGCCCCTTGTGAGAATGGGAGTAGTATAAGGCTAATACCCCTGTGTAAGCTTCCTATGGGCTAAACTGGAAGCTAGTTGATTAAGGACTGGGCAATCAGCCAGTTAACAAGGAAATTCAGCTTGTCATCAGGAGAAGGTTACAAAGCATACATAAAGGGAGTGGAAAGTGATGGCTCAAGTCCAGGTCTCAGAAGTGAGATCCCTTCTCCTGCATCCAGCCCCACTGTCCTGTGTCTAGGAATTAGAGCGGAGCTTGGATAAATTCTTATGCCATGAGGACACAACTGTACATTCCAAATAAAGCACACTTGTGAACCTACGGAGCATGAGGCTGCCTTTCAACATGACACATGGTGTGGGGAAATGGATGAAGAACCATGAGATCCATCATCTGCACACTTTTCATGTTTCATTAAATAGCAGCTAGAAACCCTTCAATGTGTCACAGCTCAAGACAACCCATCCCCTACCAGCCAGAGTGCAGGACCCTGCCTCTACAGAACTCTAAAATAGGAAAGCTTGGCAGCGGCTCTTGAATTAGCTCTATTTTATGGGTGAAAGTGTGGAACTATAAAACAGGGAAGTGCCTGAAGATTTTAGTGATATTCACTTCTTCAGCTCAGCTACCCTTTTGCCACTTGAGATTTCAAACATGCAGCCTTTATTACATAAATCAGCTCTTCAGAAAAACCAGCTGCTGGAAGTAGTGGTGCTGCCTCTTCAGGATGCTCTCTCACCTCTAAAACAGCCAATAGGGAACCAATGGTCAAGCCCAGATGTTAAAGTGGCATGATAACGTATGACGTTATTTATGTAGGACTCAAAACCAAGGGTATGATTAATTGTGGGCAATACGACCCCTGCCACTTTTCTTTTGCAGGTCTTGGAACCGAGTTTTTGCCCATTGTCAAAACTGAGCAATTAAACTGGCTCCTTGTGTCCGTCCTAAAGTTTCAACTAGAGGAGATATTCTCTTCTCCTTTTACAGTATGTAATGTCATTAAAATGTTGCCTTTTTCCACCACAAACACTGCAGCTATAATGCTTATGTGTAGTAGTTTAGGACAAGAAACATTACAGAAGTATCACTAATGCTGTGACTATACTGAAACAAATCATCTGATAATTTTTGTACACACGGCGCCTAACCCAAGTCAAGAGGTGGGAGGGTTTTGAAAAAATCCAGGTGCTTAAGATAAGAACTCATGCTTTTACAGATAAACAAGACAGCTCATTGACACCGGAGTATGGAAGCCCTAAGCAGTGGTAAAGGTGGTCCTGCTGAGGGTCCTTAAGGTACAGCACTTCATCAGAAAAACTAAATGTATCCATGAATCTCTTTTAGGAGGAGATGATGGCTCAAGCCTCTATCTGCACCATCATCCCATCTGCTGTCCTCTTACTCACTGGTGCTGTTAGCCAAAATTCAACTGGGAAGATAAAACCTGGAGAATGCAAGTCATACTTTGGAAGAGGAAAGGGAACGTATCAATAAAATCAGCACTATGAAGTTCCTGCACATAAACTGATCAAAGAGTATCTCTTAAGCATGCTGCCTCCCCTTTGCTAGCACAGTGCTAAAAGCATGGCCTGCAGGTAGTACAGCCCTGTGAGGCAGCAACACACTGTTGCCAACTGATGTTTATCCCTAACAAATGGCATTCCCATATTCTATTATCAGCCTTGCTTGGAAAGGCTGGGCAACTAACCCAGGTCCCTCCCCTTTCCCAAATGGAATGGAATACACAGATTTAAAAAGGGATCTGCTGAGAACCCTACTCCTCTTACAAAATTAAGCAGCAACACCTGACTAAGTATGTTAAGACATCTTATGCTGGACAAAATGGAACCTGCGAACATGATGGTAACACCACTGTAAGAAAAATGAAGCATGTGCTATAAAAAACAAAACAAAAACCAATTGCATGGTTCTTTAAGCAACCTATAAATTACCAGATACTGAGCTGAAGGGAGCCTGATCATCTCCAAAGCACCAGTGATACCTATGTAAAAAGAGCACAGATTATTCAAAGCAGCAGCATCATAAGTATGCTACATCTCTTCATGGGTGCAGGCTACTATGACAATGGCTTTGAGATTATGCCTCCTATCTGCTGGAAAAGGGAACTATCAAACCCATGGGTGAACTTCAAAGAATTTGGTAAGAGGTCAGTGGCTACATTTCTATATTAATGGAGGTGCATGGTCCGAGATGGAGGTTGGGTGCAGAAGGGAGGTTAGAGTAGAGGACAGGGGTGTGACCCGGGGCAAGAGATTGGGGTGTAGGTTCCAGGAGCAGCAATGGGCATGGGGCAGAAGAGGATTCTGATCTGGAAAAGGAGTGCAGGAGTTGGGAGGGGGCTTTGACCTGGGGCAGGGATTTAGGAGGGAGAGCATGGGGAAAGAGGCTGGAGTGCTAGATACAGGCTCCAGCTGTGATGCACTGACTTAGGCAGCTCTTGGCTAGCAGCCCAATGGGATCCTCAGCCAGGCTCCCTGTCTGCTGTGCCTGCCCCCTCTGCTCAGAACTACTTGTGGTGGGAGCCATTTGTCTTCACACTGTGTGCCCCATAAGCGGGAGGAAAGGCTACTCTGAACAACGCCTGTGCCACAAGCACAACCCAGGTAACACCTATTGTCCAGCTTCCGCCCAATGGGAAAAGCTAGATTGTGCTGGGGGCACGTACACCACACGGACCCCAAACCCTACGGCAGAGAACACAAAGCTGGCCACTTTGAGCAGGGCTGTGGGATAGATCCAGCCATCTGGCAGTTTGAATTGGCCCTGCTGGCTGTATTGTGAACACCCGGTCAAACTTATTTTGAAAGCATACAACCATAAACCCCTCAAGCTCCATCTTATTGTGATATTGTACACATTGTAAAAAAGTCTCCTTGCTCTTGTCAAACCTGCAGCAGATAGCATTGTACAAAAGTCCTGTGGCTGCAGTATCACTGACTAGCAGTGGAAGGTATGACTTAGATCTAGCAGGTATTGCACATCAACAACAGGACTGAAAGGAGTCTTAACAGGTCACACAAATAAGAGAATCTAGTTTTCAAAGCCACATACATGCCCATAATTTTTTCTCACTGCAGACAAGCATACCTGCTAATTCATACACAGACTGTTATATGAAGCAAACACTTTACAACATCAGATATAGATAACTTGCTGCTGATGCACTGGGGCTGAGAACTCAACCCAGGCTGACACACCTTCACACAACAGAAGCACAAATAAGGATGACTTCTGCCCACTCAAGAGCAGCGTTGACTATTAGACAGGATCAAAAGCCTTCACTGATTTTGTACAAAAAGAAGTGCCTCTCAACAACAATAAATCCTCAGTAGCATGCAGTACTCTCGACATCATTTCAGGAGGCCAATTCTCTGAAACGAAGATTAAGGCTGCAATAAGCTCTTCAGACACACTTGAACACCTGTTGAAAGTGAGATGAATTCTCATATAATAGCCTTAGCATTACTAATAAAACGTATAATTTTTTAAAGCACCAACTATGTTAGAGATGGTTTCAAACGCTAGATATCACTATCAGTGGCTGTACAGACATTTTTACTGGATATAGTGAGATTCATCTCCACAAGAAAAGTAAGGATTTCCAGCCGTAAAATCACTGCTCCAAATAAACCTATGGCAAAAGAGGGAGAGAAATTAAGGGACCTCACTACGTTCATCCACGTTACAGGTGCAATGTTGACACACTAATTCACTTAGAGAAGCCAGAAGTTAAATACATCTGCCCCATAACTTACAAGCTTAGTGGAGCTGGTATTTTCAAGAACTCGTGTTTACATAAAACCCTGATATTCTTTGTGGAAGACACTGAACCTCCACAACCAAACCTACTCTAAATTGAGTTTCATAACGCAAAGGCCAACAGAAGTTAGCTATGAAGATGCTAAAGTTACACCACCATAAAGCTCCCATGATTTCTAGCTAGATCATTTCCCTCCATAGTGTTATGAGTGCTGAACCAAATCCATATTATGAAACAAGTATCTAGGCCTATCAGTTTCCAGTTAACTTGATGTTTAATAAGAAAAAGCTAACCAATATAACTGACAGGCTTGTAAGTAGGCAAACAGGTTTATGCCTTAACAGCAAACTTCCGCATAGGGTACAGGCGCTCTTTTCGCTGCTGTTTTTTGGTCTTCAAACTTTCTTCATATTTATTTAATCTGCGGCGCATTGCACGAGTCTTCTTGGGCCGTAGGTCAAGCGGCTTGTATTTTTTGCCCTGTTTGCAGAAAAATAATACAATGAGCCTCTAAAATGGTTGTATTTTAAACACTTGATTGAACAGTGTAGCTGTAGAGGTAAGGGTAGTCTGCAAAGAATCAAGGTGTACACAAGTACATAGAGCTGTATTGCCTGTTGCTACTGCATGAAGAGCAAGGATTAAAATTTCACTATGTGGTTCAGTCAGTATGACCAGGCTATACTCTGGTGTGAGTTTAGTCTTCTTGTCCCTTAATCTTTAGCCACTCCGTTGACAGTACAAACAAAGGAACCCCACCTGTGAGCTTGACATACTATCTCTACAAGGAAACAGATCTAGATTACTCATCACCTGTGACAGAGTACCAAAGAGACACTACCAGCCATATTGCCAGATAGAACTGCAATTTAAAGTTTGGCAATTCGTGGTTTTTATTCATCCAATGAGTCTACCAATGCCTCAGCAACTTGGACAGCTAATCTAGATAATACTGATCTACCACAAAGAATCTGGTAACACCACTCTACCAGATGGAAAGAATTGTTCCAGTGACTTAATTCCTTAAGACTGAAATTTTTTATGAAAGTATTTTCCAACAGAGCACTTTATCTGTGCCTACTGGAAAGCACACAAAGGTAGATAACAGAGTTACATGCGATCCAGTAGAAAAATCCTTTAGCAAGAACAGATTCACACTGCATCTACTAAATTCAGAACAGTGCTGGGTGTTAGTCTTGCAATAAGCAATACTGTTCAACAGGACTACTACAAAATGACATTAATGTTCTATTTTTCCCCAGAATTAGAATATTTTAATAAAATCTCATTTTCAGAGTAAGGCTATTCTTGCAACTAGCTGGACTTCACACCCCACAACCATAAACACATGTCTGCCAATAGCCACAAAAGAATGTAGGTTAGGGCCTAACAAAGTTTAAACTTACTTTGTAAAATTTTCTCAGGTTCTCCTTCTGGGTCTGGTTGATGACAGTCAGCACTCTGGCAATGGATTTGCGAACAACCCGACTGCGGACAGCAAAGAAACAGGTCTCACAAAACATAATAAAAAAAGATAAAAACTAGCGAGTACTTCACAAAATACGTAAGAGGAACGCTCTTTCCCATATCTTCACTGATATAGTTTGGATAACGCAGGCACAGAACGATTTCTTACTATACTGAAAGCATAGTATTACTTTACTATTCTATTACAATTAAGATCTTGCCATCCTGGAGCATTTCCCTCCACTCAAATACGAAACCCAATGCCCTTTTCCTTGTCTAACCCACATATTTTTCCTCCCTCCATGCGCTTCAAATGGTTCTCCTCAGTGCTACCTACATGGTATTTGTACCATTAACTAGGAGAGGTAAACTATGTTAAAAAACCTGTTGTAGCAATATCAGCTGTAACAAATAATGTGCCCTCCCACTTGCAAAAGGTTGAGCGTATGGTGGAACTGGATGAGGGCAGAAGCAAACATAGCCTACTGCATCCCTCGGCCGAGGCGATTCCCCATCTTGAGACGGGAATAAACTAGACGATCAAGCAGCTATACCGCAGCAGCTTCACAACCCCCCACCCGCCCCTCGCCAAAACCAGGCAGACTCACAGCCCAACGGGAGCCCCAGTAATCGTCCGGGGGCTCAGACTTACATCTTGGACAGTTTGGAGGCGGCTCCACCCGTCACTTTGGCAACCCGCAGCTGGGACAGCTCCACTTTCAGGTCGTCCAGCTGCTTCAGCAGTTCCTCCTTCTTCTTCCCTCTCAGGTCACGGGCCTTGATCTTGGCCTGCCGGCGAGAGAGCCCCTCAGAGCCCAGCCGCCGGCACCAGAGCTCACCCCGCCCCGGCCCCGCCGCTTCTGCTACCCCTACAGGCCCGGCTGCCCCCCTCACAGCCAAGCCCACCCCAACCCCAGTCCAGCTCCCGCAGTGCACCCCCAGCTCGCTCGCCCCCTCTCAGAACCGAGGCCAACGCGGCTACCCCGCAGCCCTGGCCCATCCAGCGGGGCCTAATCCCAGCCAGTCTCCGCGGCCCCAGCTCCCCCGTCCCGCCTGTGCCGGTAACTCTCGCGGGGGCCGGCCAGGCCTGATGCCCGCGCACAACACCCAGAGCCTCCTGTTCCCGCGGATGGCGCCGGATTGCACCGCCGAGGGAAGCCAGCCACGAAATCTACTTACCATGTCGGCGGCGGCTCGGAGCGAAAGGACGGAAGCCGGCTGAGGCCAGTAATTAGAAGGCGAAGTAGGAGAGCCTGTCTGGGCGGCATCAACCAATCCCGTCTCACACTATAGGCGTGATGGGAGGAGCCGGCTCACGGCAACGCGCCCCCTTCGCAGAGCCACGCAATGGTACAGGCCGCAGAGAACCCCCCGGACGGATGCGGGAGAGGGCGGTGTTCTGGGCGCGGGGACCCTGGGGGTCCGCACGCAGTAGAATGTGCTACGCCTGGTGCGCCTGCGGCTCTCCCAGCAGCTGCTCTGGGAATGCTGCATTTCCAGAGCCGAAGGAGTGCGTGTGCCCGAGGGAAGCTGCTCACCCGTTACAGTAGGGTCTCGCCATTGGGGAGCTTCATGTTCGCGAATTCAGTTATTCGCCAGCGGCCCCGCGGACACTCCCCTGGGCCCGGGCAAGACCGCTGGCAGGCGCCGCTTCCCCCGGGGCCCCGGGCACCCCTGTATTCGGCGAAAAGCAACATTCGAGGGTGCTGAGCAGGGAGCCCTAGCGAATGTTGAGACCCTACTGAGAATAATTTTATGAGTCTTTAAAGTGCTATGTGGCTACTTTTTTGTTTTGTGAAGACGCTGACTACCTCTGTAATTAGTAACTGCTGTCATCCTGAGAAAATCAACCGATATCATAATTATAGTAAAGACTAGTAACAGAGAGGAAGCCGCGCTAGTCTGTACACTATCAAAACAAAAAGCAGTCAAGTAGCACTTTAAAGACTAGCGAAGTGGTTTATTAGGTGAGCTTTCGTGGGACAGACCCACTTCTTCAGACCATATCCAGTAAAGACTAAGTAATTGTATTGCGTGGGTCCGGGATTCTGCAGTGGCTCTGAATATGGACAGGCCCAGGGCTTCGGTGATGTTTTGCCTGGCTCTGTTGTATGATCAGGTCTTGTATCTCTTATACTCGCATTTGGTGAGTAGCTAATGAGACAGGAGCTCTGAAGATGCAGAAGGATAATGTACCATAACTACTCCTTTGTAACAGATTGGCTGATAGTTTGACTTTATCACTAGCGACTTAGAGAAAGACATCACTGCTGTGTCAGGAAACTGTGCAATGCACTTGACATGCTGCAAAGACAATTAAGATGCTAAAATCCATGAATGTCATAGTGGTGATAATAATGCCTCCCCTTAACTGGGCAGTGCTGTGTCTGAAAATGGTGTGCCTGCTATTATTAATGGGACACGTGAGGCCCTGAACCTGGATGCATGTGGGCAGACCAGTTATCTCTTTTATGAGTACAGAGTCTATTTGCATGGATCCACTTGTGAGATGGGTTAATGATTATAGATAATAGAAAAATGTATTTTCTCAATGTATATTTGTGCATTTTGACAATATCGCCGCTTCCCTTAAATAGGGTTCCAAACCTCACTAGTAGGGACCCCGTGACACCCCTTGGATCTGAAGAGGCCCCTGTAGAAATGCAGGATCCGTTTGCACAGAGCCCAAGGGGGTCTCTTCAGCTGGTTGTGGGAGTCTTTCTGTTGCAGTAGGAATCCCGTGGTGCAAGCAGTTTCCAGGTGCAGTTCTGCCTCTGCCCACGGGGTGGCGCCCCGGCCTCCCGCACAGCCGCCCCTGTCCGTATCTAGGCAGCCGGAGTCATACTTGCTGTCTCAACCTACGCTACTAAGTAGACGGGCTGAGAGTGACGGGCACCAGAGCCAATCAGAGAATGGAATCACCGCCTTGCTGAGTTATGAGCCAATTAGATCCTGAAGAAGGCGGGGCAAGTCAAACCTCACGCTCCTGTGAGGAGGCATCCGCGCTCCTCCGGCACCGAGCGGCAGCCCTAGCAGTCTGGTCGCGGAGCTGGCGCGGATGGTGAGAGGAGCCGCTCGGCAGCGCCTGCCCCGCACTGGCCCGGCCTCCAGGTGAGGGGCGCCGAGGGCGCGCGTATGGCGGCGGGGAGGCAGGAAAAGCGTTTCCCAAGCGTACAACTGCTCCGCCCCCCCAGGCACCCCGCCCGTGTCCCCCCCGCCCCGCCCCGCCCCGCCCCCCCGGACCGCCGCCCCTCCTCGCCCCCCGCCCGTGTCCCCCGCGCCCCCCCCCTCCTCGCCCCCCGCCCGTGTCCCCCCCGCCCCGCCCCGCCCCCCCGGACCGCCGCCCCTCCTCGCCCCCCGACCGTGTCCCCCCCGCCCGCCGCCCCTCCTCGCCCCCCGACCGTGTCCCCCCCCCCCGACGTCCGTCCTCGACCCCCCGACCGTGTCCCCCCCCCCCCGCCCCGGACCGTCTCCCCCGCCGCCCGTCTACCCCGCTGCCCTTCCTTGTCCGCGTCCCCGGTTCTTCTTCCGCGTATCCCCCTCGGCTTCCCGGCCCCCTGCTCCGGCAGCCTGTGTCCCCGACTCTCTCTTCACCCCCCCTCCTCCCTTCCCACAGTCCTGCCGCCGTCCTCTTGTCCCTCCCCCACTGTGAGCCCGACTCTCCTTCCGCCTGCCCCCCCGGTACTGCTCAGGAGGCGCCGGCCTCTCCCCTCACCCAAGTGTTGGACCCTCCTCCCCTCTGCTCCCCCGGGTCCCTCTGTCACGTCTGTGCTACCCTGTGCCCCCCAGTGCTGCTCTCTTCCGCCATGACCAGTGCAGTGCCCCCTGTTGTGCCCTCTCCCCTGTGCCTTGCCAGGTCTCCCCCTCCCAGCCTCAGCTGTAAACACCCCCACCCCACCTCGCCTGCCCCACTGTAGTCCTTTATGTGTCAGTCCCTGGGGATCAGGCCCCTTGCTCAGAGCTGAGCATGCTGTCAGTGCCTAACCAGTACTGAATGATGCCAGTGAGGTCAGGGTGGTGGGGGACTCTGGTGTCTGTTAGCTGAAGCCTGCTACCCCTCTACCCTTCCTGGTACTTATTGCCTTGGCCTTTTCAGGTCAGTGTCTTCTCTCTCTTTCCCACCCGCAGAACAACAGGCCTGGTGGAGAAGCCTTCTCGCAGACGGAAAACCAGGTAAGATGGTGATTTCCAATCCCCTTTAGTTTGATGATGGCTAACTCCAGGGATAGGTAGAATGGACCTTCTTCCACACCCTTGTCATGTCCCTCACAGACTCTTTTACATAGTCTCCAGCTATGAGATCAGGCTCAGCCTCTGCATAAGCAAGAGTGAAGCACACTGAAATGAAAGGGAGTCGTGTCTGCAGCACATGCAGTCAAAATATGAACTGCTTGATTTGCCCACGAGAAATCCTGGCCAAGTGATACATCTGAATTTTTTAGGAGAGCGTGGGGGGATTGTAAATGGTGTCAAAGTTGCACACTAAGGCAGATAATGCAGTGTAGCATATGTATCTAATGCAGGCAATAGAAAAATGCATAGGGCACAGAAAATCTTGAGTATCTGAAAACCATGAAAATGATTCTAAAATGCAGAAGGATTTTTCTCACCCAGCCCATACATATGTATCTCTGAGGGAGCCAATAGAGAGATGCTTTTGCTTTCATCTTTGTATGTCTTTTTATTTAGCTAGATGGGAAATGTCTGCAAATCCCTGCTGCTGTCTTGTTCTGTGTACCTAGCCACACAGATGCAGTTTTTTGAAGGCTCCTTTTCCCTTGCCTTAAACGTTAATTTCAGAGCTGCTGAAAGGACAGTCTCTTGCCACTCTCTGGAATATTCTGTATAGTTCATTGTTGTTTTCCTGGTTCTTTTCACATGATGGTTTCTGCTCTCTGACAGTCTGAAACAGAAGGAGACTAAAAGTGTTAGTGTTTTGTAAGCGGGGGAGGTTTGAGAATGGGAAACATACACCAACCCAAATAATGAAATGCAAGAGATCTTTGTCTCCAGACTGGTCAGTATGGAGTTTGTGGTGCTGGCCCTCTTCTTTTTCAGTCTGCTAAATTGCATTAAAAGAAACCACATATAATTTCCTGATTTTTATTTATTTATTTTTTAAATCTGTAAGCAGCTGCTGTGGAAGTCACAGCAATGTCATCCTGGTGTGAAGGCACATAGCAAAGAAGATAGTTTGTGCCACAATGAATTGGAGCGGAGGCTGTCTTAAAGATATTGTTTCTAGTAAGATGTGGTCCATCTTAAGGGTGAAAGTTTGGGGCCCCTTAACTTTCTTCCTTACTCTCATGTGTCTGCTTTGAACTCCTGCAGTGCTTCTGTGCCATAATGGGGCTATTAAAATAAATTTAATTTTCATAAGATGCCCTGTGCCTATCCATGGATTTGGGGGCTAGGCAGTAGAGGCTGGCAAAATCAGTTCAGCAAGGAGTATTAACAGGAGTGTTGTAACCAAGACACAAACAGTAATTCTTCTGCTCTCTTCTGTGCTAATGAGGCCTTAGCTGGACTACTGAGTGCCACACTTCAAGAAAATGTGGACACACTGGAAAAAAATCCCAGCTAACAGCAGCAAAAATGATTTTTAAAAAAATCTAGAAAATGTGATCTGTGAGGGAAAATTGAAAGAACTGTGTTTTGTTTAGGCTGGGAAAGCAAAAACTGAGAGGACATGGGTAATAGCTTCAAGTACCTAAAGGGTTTGTGCAAGGAGAAAGAGGGGGAAAAAGTTGTCTTTTTAGTCTCTGATGATTAAAGCCCTGTGCAGATACAAAATTTTTATCTGTATCCACAAAATTGAGAAGCGGATATCTCCATTGACATTTGTGTGTATGTAAAGCAGATATCTGTGGATTTGCAAGGCTCTACTGATGGTAGGAAAAGAAGCAATGGGCTTAAATTGCAGCAAGGAAGATTTAAGTTGAACATTAGGAAAAACTTCCTAATGGTCAGGGTGGTTAAATGCTGGAATAAATTGCCTAGGGAGGTTGTGGAATCTCCATCATTAGAGATACTGAAGAACAGGTTAGACAAAGACTTCAGGGATGATCTAGATGGTGCTTGGTACTGCGTAATTGCAGGGGACTGGACTTGATGGCTTCTCAGGGTTTCTTCCAGTTCTGTGATTCTATGAATACTGTTCTGTGAAGACAGTTGCCATAAGAGATGTAACGTTCATTGTTCAGCCTATTGAATGAGAAAGTGATAAGGAACCTCAGCATCACACCTGACTGTAGATTAGACGTGTGGAAAAAGACACTTAATTTTTATCTGAGATTAATCTGTCTGCCACTCCCTAGCCTGCCCTCTTTTTTGAATGGGTTAGGGAATCTTCGTAAACCAAGCAATATTCTATTTTAACTGGAACAAACATTGAATCACTTAGTAACAAGCAAGAGCATCATTCTCCATTAGTCAGGGTTGCCAAAACAATGCAGATAGGATACACAACTACAGCAGCCAGCTACCACGCTACAGAAAATTAGCATCTCTTTACAACAGGGTGTGAACCTACAGTCCAGCCTGCATCTCGCGTGTATCTGGCCAGCAAGACTGGGATTCAGCCCATCCCTGCAGTAGAGAGCCGTCATGGTGCTCCTCCTCCTCCTGGACCTCCCTGTCCCTATGAGGTTGAAACATGAGTGCTGGCTCTCTGCTGCAAGGGATGGGAGAGCCCCAAACCTCATGAACTGAATCCAGGCACACTGGCAAACCCCTCCTGTACCCTCCTCCCAGGTCCCATACCCCTCCTGGACCCTCCTTTCCTATGAGATCCTATACCCTACCACCTGCCCAGATCCTATACTCCCAGCACACTCCTGCAAGAGGGCTTAGCTTTATAATGTACCGCGAAAATGTTAGACGCCTACGAATGATCATCTCCATTCATACCAAACTATAAATTGTTGTCCAGCAAGTCTGTTGATTACATTCGTAGAGTGGCTCCTTGAAAAATATTATCGTCACCAAAACTAAGTGAATAAACATAGGGTACAGCTGGTGCAACTTGACTAGTATAAAAAGGAGAAGTAGACCTGGTAATCAGTGTGCACAGGGAGAGCACATTGTCCAGATGCTCACCAAGTGGGAGAGTAAATCCCTCTCATACTTCCCCACACGATGTTGCTCAGTGGAACAAGAGAGCAACATACGTTCTTTTTATCATTTGCAGGATACTTATGTGTCATGTAGATGCCATAAAAATGTCTGCCTTATTCTGTTATGCATTAGTATCGTGTCTAGCGCAGCGGGGCTCTGGTCTAGGACTG
This sequence comes from Carettochelys insculpta, assembly GCF_033958435.1. Lineage (NCBI taxonomy): Eukaryota > Metazoa > Chordata > Testudines > Carettochelyidae > Carettochelys > Carettochelys insculpta. The sequence goes on from NC_134157.1 coordinate 23,513,144, forward strand.
GGGGCCACTGCAGGACAATTTTTGCTCACGCCATACACCATTTTTACTTTGGCTTAGCATCACTGATTTTAATGGGGCTCTGACTTCCCTTAGAGTGAGAAGGGGGAATTGTACTCTGAATATAGGTATGAATTTGATTATCTGGAGTCGTCATTTTATTGTCTCATGTGCTGTTGTGCATGGGCATATGAGGCAGTGGGAGAGCAGTTGCACTATGACAGTGTCTGAAATGTACTGACATGAGGCTAGTTCCCAAAGGCTTCAAATTATCCACTGTGTAATGTTGAATTTTAAAATTGAGTTTTACTTTGCTGTTCAATGACTGTGTTATATAAGTGCATGGATATGGTATGGCACTCTTTACAGTGCCAGCCTTTCTCAAATGTAGTCATCAGAGTCTTTTCTTGTGGTTACAGCCCCCTAGGCTGTGCTTAGGTGCTGGGGGAGAAGAACTGGCCCACCCTTGGGTCTGCAAGTAGGGGTTGGGCCCTTCCTCAGCCCTCCTTATGGAGCCACAAATGCCAGATTAGCAAACAACCTGTATGAATTCCACACTTTCCCTTGGATGGTGGTGCTCAGGCTTTCTGACTTCAGCCTTGGGGTCATGGGTGGCAAGCTGCTTCCCTTAGTTCCTGAGCCCCTTCTGCCTCCCTAGCTACCATCCCATCCAAGGCTTAATTTGTCCAAGTGAGTCAGCTGTGAAAAGTGATATTTGCATGTTTGAGATCCCTTTTCACTGCCTCCCAGCTAGGTAATAAGTTCCTGCTTTGAAAAGTGATATTAGCAAACATACAAATATTACTTTTCACAGATGCAGACTTACTAGCTAGAAATTTTCTAAAGTACCTTATTTGTGTTCTGTATGGGAATCGCATAAAAAGTGGGAAGTAGGAGGAATTACAAAAGATGTATATAAGCAAAGAGTGTGTGTATTGAGGGGCAAGATTAGAAAGACCAAGGGACAGAATGAGCTCAGATTAATTAGAGGCATAAAGGGTAACGAGGTCATTCTATAAAAATATTAGAAGCAAGAGGAAGACCAAGGACAGGGTAGGCCCACTACCGAGTGAGGAGGGAGAAATAATATCAGGAAACTTGGAAATAGCAGAGATACTTAATGACTTCTTTGTTTCGGCCTTCACCAAAAAGGCTGATGCAGAAATGCCTAACATAATGCATGCTAGTGGGAAGAGGGTAGGTTTAGAGGATAAAATACGTAAAGAACAAGTTTAAAATTACTTAGAAAAATTAGATGTCTTCAAGTCACCAGGGCCTGATGAAGTGCATCCTAGAATACTTAAGGAGCTGATAAAGGAGGTTTCTGAGCCTTTAGCTATCATCTTTGAAAAATTCTGGAGGTCAGGAGATGTTGCAGAAGACTGGAAGAGGGCACGCATAGTGCCTGTCTATAAAAAGGGGAAAAAGAACAACCCAGGAAACTACAGACCAGTCAGTTTAACTTCTGTGCAGGGAAAGTTAATGGAGTAAATAATTAAGGAATTCATCTGCAAACAGCTGGATGAAAATAAGGCAATAGGTAGTAGCCAGCATGGATTTGAAAAGAACAAATCATGCCAGACCAATCTGAGCTTTTTTTTTAATTTTTTTTGACAGGAGAACAAGTTTTGTGGATAAGGGAGAGGTGGTGGATGTGGTATACCTAGACTTCAGTAAGGTGTTTGACATGGTCTCACATGACTTTCTTATCAATAAACTCAGCAAGTACAACTTAGACGCAGCTGCGTCTAGGGTGGGTGCATAACTAGCTGGATAAGTGTTCTCAGGCTGTGTCTCCATGTGCTGCTTCTTCTGGAAGTAGCACGCTAATGACCTAACCAAAAGATGCTAATGAGGTGCAGATGCAAATTTTCCATGCCTCATTAGCATATCAGCATGTGGTTCGGAGTCTGGAAGAAGCTCTTCTGGACTCTGAAGTACACGTGGAGATGCGTGGCCTGTGGGGATCTTCCAGAAGGAAACCTTCCTTCCGGAAGCCCCTTCTTCCCCAAAATCAGCTGAGAGGAATAAGGGATTTCGAAATGTGCGAGGTCCTTTCGAAAAGGGCTCCCATGTAGCTGAGGCACATGTGTTTGAAAACAGCACTTTCAAAGCACTGCAGCCGGCAGCACGCTACTGAGGCACTGAATATTCATTTCAGCACTTCATTAGTATTCTTTGATTTGGCCATTAGCTTGGCCATTAGCATGGCCATTTCAAAGTTTTGGCCAAGTGTGGCCACAGCTGTTGAGTTTGCAAAATAACCCCAAATGCTACATAAATTACAAGGATTTGGATGTGTACGTGTGCATGTTCATTTGTATTTTCATAGAGTTAAGTTGTTCAGAAAAATTGTCATAATGGTCATGAGTTAATGGCTGCACTTGAAGCTCCCCAAATTTTTTTTTTTTTTTTTTGTGAGAGCCCCCTTTAGAACACTCTCCCTCATGGAAGGAAATCAGATCTATGCAGGCAAAGTTCCCGTTATTTCTCTGGAAATCAAGACTTACCACAAGGATGCAAACTTCACTCTGAGGGTATGATTTCAGGCTTCCCACTGTATTCCTCAGTCTTTAGCCTACTTATTCAGGCACAAGGGGGCAGCATAAAGGAATGGTCTGAGGTGTGTGGGAGCAGCTCAGAGGGTCAAGTAAAGGTCTGTTACTAAATGTATGCTAATTAGCTGACTACATAAATATTAACTTGGCATTTTCATGTGCCAGTATAACCCAATAGAGTCCTGTAATCAGAATCAGTCTAGTTCCCAGAGGATGTTGAGAAGAATGTGATGCCAAAAAGCTTCTGTGGGGAATCAGTATAGATTCTTCTTCTTTTGAAGTTTTGTTAATTATTGCTGTTGTTGTAAGAGAACAAAGACTAGACACTGAATTTTATGATATAATTAAACCTTCCTCATGATTGCAGAAGCACGAGCACAGGGATTTGCCTGCTCGGTGGTAAAGAATTGGTTTAGAAGTGATTTCTGATCTGGAGAGTGAATCTCCAGGAGACTGCGATGTTCTTCATGTGATTCTCTTATATTACTATCTCTTCTCTCTGACCTGGAGGGGACAGCAGCATACAACTCTGACTGCTCTCCTTGAGCTTGTGCTATTTTCTCTTATCTTACTGGTGTACGGTTCCCATTGGCTGGCAGCCACCAATACCCTTGCTGAGAATACTAACAAGATGTAGGATGATATGATTACTGCCCGCTAATTCGGGAGCTTGACCTGATGTGCCACTTGGCTATCTAGGCAATAATCCAACTTGCTGTGAGTACATCTCCTAACATCTTAGTAGTATTAGCACCACATTGCATGGTATTACAGCAGTGTATGTGGGTTGACCTAGTGTCTGTATCTCAAAGGGTTAAGGCATCAGCAGCTTTCTGAAGAAGCCAAAAAAAAAAAACCAAAAACCCAACATCCTGTCCTGTACTCAAATGCTTTCCAGGAACTTGGCTGATATGAGAGGCATGTGCTTTTCCGCACAGCTTTAGGTGATGGCTTAGTTCAAGGGACCCAAGTTTGGCTCATCAAACAGTTGCTGGCAACTTGCCACCTAATGTGTGTAAAAGAGAACTGACTAGGACACCCTTTGCAATCTCTTATGTGGAGGGGGAGACCTGAGGTCCAGTTTGCCTTGCTGTAGCTTTGCTTGGATGTGTGGGTTGAACTGGCCACAACAATTAGGCTCAGCAATGACTGCTATAAAGCTCCATGGACTGTATTGAGCCCTGTGGCTACATTTTGGTGATTGGTCATTTTAATGTGTTTACTATTGCTGTGCTTCAGCCACCTGTCTGCCTTTTATATCCGTTTTCCCCCTTACCTTCTCCCACCCACCTGGTTTCATGGAGTGCTTCAGATCTGTGCAGCGTAGTGGCTTGTTTGTTAAGAACACTGTGTAGCTTCTGTGGCTTCTTGAGCATGTGGCAAAATAAACTACTCACACTTTGCTGCCAAGAAGCCCCTGAATAGTTCAGTTTGAACTGTAAATATTTTAGCACATCAAACTTTAATAGAGGGTGGTGGTGTTTCTGTTTCAGACTAGGTTTCTCAGACATTTTCTTTCTTTCTTTCTCTTAGCAGCATCCTAAATGAACATTCATGATTACTGGTGTTATGGTAGAGCCTGCTATCATGGGTTGGTACCTCATTGTATTATATACTCCCTAAACACATGAGATGGGCTCCTGTCTGAGAGACATTATGATGTAACTTAAATTACTTAAGGTAGTGCAGCCTTGGATGTAGTGTGATATAATGCATGTGATCAAATAGCTAGCAGTGGGGCACCCCCCCCAACCATTTTCAGTAAGAACATCCTAAAGCAACGTTTTAAAACCCCAAATCTCTTTTGAACCATTCATTGGGACTTCCTAGGCCTCTGATCCAGAACCTGGCTGTTTGAGTGGCAGAATCAGGACCTTGTTGTTATGAGGGATGCATAGGGGACCTGCTCTGGGCACATCTTCGGGCTTCGTCTGTTATAGTCATGATAGCAACAGGATTGTGAGCTGCAGTGACTGACAGAACATGGAGTGAACAGACTGGACTAATGTGGAACAAATTGCAAGAGGCAACAGTGTAATGAAAGGGAAGTACATGGGAAGTGGGAGAATGTAACCACATGGGGAGATGATGTTTCCTGTAACGCTACTCTTCATTCTAGGGCAAAACCACTACAGACAGGATATTTGTTGGGACACAGCCATAGTCCCTTTTGGGCAGCAAAACGATCACAGATATGTGGAAACAAGTGGAAGGGGCCTGACTTCTGACAGGCAAGAGTGGGGACTTAGTTGAGGATGAAATTCCAGAGCTGGCTCCCCAGTCTTGATATTAATTAAAATATAAAAACACCTGAGCAAGTTAGGACCACTCACAACTTCTCTTGGCACAAATAAGATCAGTTGGGAGAACTGTGCAGAGGCTGGATCTTGATCAGTAGCAGATCTCTGATGGGAATGTGGTTCAAAGTGTAGTGTGGAACTGGTGCTGCTGGTCTTGTAGGTAACCCTCTTCAGCAGGTGAGGAAGAGAAGAACTTCAGAAAGCAATTTTCATGAAGTTTTTGGCAGGTCTGGAGTTACAGCAAATTAAACTATCCAAAAACCAGCATGTGTGTTGGAGAAGTGAGATCCTCCACCTGGTCAGGATAAGTGTCGCATTCCGCAAGACACCATTGGGTGTTTTGTCTGGAAACCTGAGCTACTTGTTACTTGAAACACAGGAGAGGTAGGATAGCTTGTTTGGTGATTTAAATGGAACACTTATAACAGTTTCTCTTTTAAATAGAAGAGATGACTTCCCATATGGATCTTCTGGTAGAAAAATGCCTTTTTAGAAATAGGAAAATGTGAAATAATATTAATATCTAAAATACAGCATAATGGACTCAATGAATAAAGCTGCTTCAACAGCTTCACACTTGTATTAGCTTCAGTGCTTTTCTCTGCGCTATGGGTATCACTGTTTTAACTAGCACTCTGGTATATTAAACACTTAACTTGGCATTTCTGATTGTAGTAACAGAGAGTCAGCACATCAAGCATATTGCATTGGATGAAATGTACTACAGAAATGCGCCAGACCCTTGCTTGCACTGACTTTGTAAGTCTTGCTCCTTTCTTGTGAAGTGGGTCTGACTCTCTACATCTTATGTACTGGGAAACTGAGACAGAGAAATGACCACAAGTCACACAGTCATTTGGGGCAGGGCTGGAGATATTGAATGGTTCTAAAATCTAGAAGGATGTTGTTCCTGATCACCATCAGTTCAATTTACTCCAGAGAATACCTCTTGTTTATTACATCAGGTAATGTTAAATACAAAACTTGTTTTCATAAACTTTTTCTATATGTAGGGTATATTTAAGGTAGTTTTATTTAACTAAATATATTTGTATATGTTTATTGACTTCTAATTCCCATACAAAGAGAGCTTGACATACATCATCACAGTTAAAACATTAATTTAGAAAATAAGAGAGCCATCATTTTCCATTTTCTAACATAATAAAAATGTGAAAACTAAGACTGAATAAGTGTAAGTTAAGCTATATCATTGCTTAAATAATGTACAGATGCTATCTGTGGTGTCAACTTAGTGTAAATGCTGTATTTAGTTGCAAATTAACTTGTTTTTAATGATCATAGCCTGTGGGAAAATAACTAACAGTGCGCATGTGAGACAATTAAAATTCATTTAAATTGTGTTTTCATGCTTTCTGATTTAAATCTGTGACATACATTGCTTTGATATACATCAGTCCTCGCTGTATTGAACCATGTTAATTTTATGTTTTAGTCATTAGACATACCCTCCCTTTTTTGCCAGTGTCTCTAGTCTACCACCAAATATATTTTTGTGTGTTGGAGAGAAACCAAAGTCTGTACACCAAGTCTCTAAAGGAATCTTTCATGTTCAGTAAAGGAATATTCCTTTTCATGGAGGGGAGAACTTTGGTGGAGTAAATGTTGCTTGAAACAACAATAATTGAGAAATCTTTCTTATAATGGCATTGGTAGGAGTCTGTACATCTCATCCTTGTTTCTTCAAACTAGAGAGAGAAGTAGTGCAGAGAGAAATTTGAGGCCCACATACATCTTGTTCACTGGGTACCTACCCCTCCCATTTTCGGTTTACTTTCACAGCTGTTACAGATGTTTGAGGGAATCCCCTGAGCTTGGAGCCCTGGTTCAAGTGTCCCCCGCTTGCGCCCCACCCCATCAGCCCTGGAAAACTAACCAGGTCTAAAGATAGCATTTCTCTTTCTGGTAGATCTTACCATTTTGCACTGCACACGGAAATTGTAGCTAATTTGAAATGTATCCTCTTGTAAGATCACACATACAATTTTCCATGTGGGTGAGTAAAGCAAAATAATGATTACAATACTAGATAGCAGTAATTATAACAACAGCCTCTTCAGTAACCACTTTGGAGGCAGCCTTATCTCCAAAAAAGGTAAGAGGGAAAGAAAATCGTACAGTGTCTGCTTTAAACCAGCCCTGTGAGTTTCTGAGCCTTTCTTAGTTATGTCTTATGTGGGAGAGATGTATTGCCAGGAAAATGGATTCATGTGGATCTAGCAGCTTAAAATGTATGAGAAATTAAGTTGTTTTTTTTTTTTTTTTGGTAGTCCAGGTTTATATATGCATTCCTTTTGCAGGGGATAGGGAGTGGAGTGTTCTTGGGTACCCCAAAAAATTTCAGTGCCCCTTAAACTTCCAGCTTTACATTATTTTTCTTCCTGCCATGATGGAGTCTGAACTGAAATCTCTGGGGATGTCTTCACAAAGGTTCAGCTTCCCACAAATACATATATGCAGAAAGCATGCAAAAATTTCTGATGGAAAGGACCTGGCATCATGGTGAGGACTCTCTTGTTTACCTTCCTGTTGTTGAACAGTAAAAATTAAAATAACCTACAATGTTGCTAGTGGTCCAGTGTGTCTGCAAAGGCCTTATTTTATGACTTAGCAATGGCCTCCTTGCAACCTGTCTTTCCATTAGTGTCACCCACATACTCTTCGCAGTGGGACCTCTGTCTTACCAAGATATCTGCATTTAGCGTTGCTCTGTGGATGCAGCACCTTGCAGATTTTTTTCTGGTACTGTTTTGTTTTAAAAAGCTGAATAATAAAAGTATAGACTGTAAATCTCCCTTGGTACGTTTCCGCCATCCCCGTCCTCCTCTGGGCCATATGTGAACTTCATTGGGCTTATAAACTATGGTAAGAAACTTTGCAGGGCTAGTAAAAACAGATTTTTTTTAAGTCTGTCATAGACTATAATTCTCTAGTTTTGCATAAGGGTCACAATGATGTTTCATCTAAAAGTAATTCATGAGTTTAAAATTATTTGAAAGCAGATTATACAGTATAAAGTATGTAAATAAACAGTGTTTGTAGTTTTATCTTCTTGGCCAATTGTCTGACACTATAGTACTATGACTGAAAAGCTGATGCTATCAAATAAAATATTCTTGTCTTATTGGTCACTTACATTGGATAAATACAAAGAAACTGAGGCTCACAATCTCCAGGTAACAAACTTCTATGTAGTCATTTTATCATTCAGATATTTCAAGATACTTTCAGGCAACAAGAGCTAAAATACATTTGATCAAGGTGACAACGTGATGGAGTTTATTGGCATATGTTGGAGTATGGATGTGGGGTTTCTGTTCAGGGGATGGGGTGTGAGAAGGGATGTATGTAGTCAAATATTTAAGAACCAGAGTCAGAATTTTTATTTACATACTTCAAAAAACGGTCTGGATGTCTTTTTCTGTTAGATAGCTAATATGTGGCCATTTACTGGAGTGTTTTTAAAAACAATGAGAAGACTTGTGGCACCTTACAGACTAACATTTTGGAGCATAAGCTTTCGTGGACGGTAGGTGGCCAATATCTCCCTTATTTTCCCCTCAACTGTGTGATGTGTTTCTACTTTGTGATTGAGTAAAGCTGCGGCTAAAGACAGATGAACGCTGCATGGCAATGCTTTTGTAAAATCTGTCTTGGAATGGTTTAAAGCTACACATGTCAAAACCTGGGCATAATCAGACCACTGATCATGCCTGTTTTTAATGACTGTAAAATGAGTCTTGGTAGGGACAAGGTCATGCAAAAGAACCCGAAGAGGTGGAGTTTATATTGCTATTTTTAAACAAGTACTTAATTCCCTTGCCTCTTAAAATTCCAGTGTGCTGAGCTTCTATACTGACTTACTGGTTCGTATAGAATTCTGAAAGGATATTGTAATATTTTGAAGCATCTATATATGTGAGTGATGCATTTGGTATTGTAGAAAGGCATATATAAATGTCTGATTCTGCTTTCATAACTCATACTTGCTCAAATTCTGTGCCACGATGCTGAATTACAAAGGTGTTTGTATAGTGTACCCCGGAGTGTGCTAGCTTGTTTTAGACTTCCCTTCCCCGTATTTCTTTTTAAAGATGGAATGCGCTCATTCTTATAAATTAATTAGTGATTGCTGTAGGATGAGAGATTCCCCTTTAAATCTGTCTAGAGTGGTGTGAAATGAATAAGTACAAAGTGACCCTTAAAATTACTAGTGAATATTTACATTCCAGGAATCTTAGCGTTCATCTGTTCAATTAACAGAAATATTTGTGTGTAAATCTATACTTTATGTATCTCACAACCATACGTTGAACCTAGAAACAGCTACATTTATGTATCATAGAACTAAGATGTACATGTAATAGGGAAACTAATGTTATATTGGCTTCTTCTCTATCAGAACTCATTGCTGTGAGACCAAAGAGGGTGCAGAGATGACAACTACGGGTGGGACTCCCTGGTCTGGCACCCTTGGGACATGACTGGACCAGGATTGGGGCGAAGGGGTCAAATTTAGTGCCTATGTTGCTGGCCTTTGGGCTCTCCCTGGGAGGCTCCCAGCTTCCCAGTTTCCCCCCACCCTCCCTCATGGCTGCTGGACCAGCTTGGCTTTCAGGTGCCCCTCATAGCCCCTGGACCAGCTCTGCACCCTGGCCAGACTTCCAGCCACCAGTGCTCTCTGGTCCAACAACAACCATGTCCTGTGTATTTTTGAAATCTTAAAACAGTGCACATGTACTGTTAAGTCTGTAAGGTATTCTGGTGTACTACAGAAGGAAATAAGAAACTGTATTGCATTATTAAACTCTTTTGTCTGTAGTACTTGCTTTTGGTTTAATTGCTCTCCTGCTTCCCATGGAACTGCATAAATCAGGAAGGTTTTAACTTCATGCCCTCAAGGTAAGATTATCCTTACTTTATCTTTGCTGTCTCCCCTGGCCCCCTTTTAAACACCTAGCAGGCTCCTTTTCCCTTTGGCCAATGGAACCCTTATTGTTTGTGTTAATCCATAGAGTAAGTCATTTGGCTATAAATTACTTTGTTAATAAGTAAATTAACTTTTGTGTGACGGCAAGCTGGTGGTATTTTTAGGGTAAATTGGAATGTATCCTCCAATGACATTGGTATGATTACAAACCTGACTCAAGGTTATTAGGACTCAGAGATTCCCCAAAAACCTAGCACTGATGATCATATCTGTACTGTTAAACTCAAAGTAGAGATATGTAACTTCCCATCCTTGGTGTGAGAGTGCAAGTGAGGAACCATGTATCAGCAGGATGGGCTCATGAATTTTGGTTACTGGGAAGCAGAGCAGTTTTACTACACCCTTCTCTTCCCCTGACCTCCCTGTTTCTTAACAATAAATAAAGGTGTCATCTTTCTGATCCAGGCTTGTGCATGTGCATAGAGATCAGACCAGAAGATGTCAGTGAATAGCTGTTGAACTGCTATGGCACAGAAGGGCATGGCTCTGGTAACAGCAGATTTGTGGCAGAGCTATTCATAGAACTAGTCAAGTCAAGTCTGGAGTCACGACTTTAGTCTTAGGTGCTGATCATTGGGTTACATTTCTTCTCACAGGGTTATTTTTTCCAAGTCAATATGCAGAATTTTAGTATTACTCAGAACTCTTCTGACAGGCGTGAGCAACTCAATGTAAACTCTTAAGTTTGTTGCAAATAATGAACTTTAAAATTCCAGAGGGCTGGGCCATCTGATTAAAAAAGGTGATTGCTGTATTTGAATCCTATGTCACAGCAACACAAACAATACTATCCTTGTGGTAAAAACTCATCTACACGGCCAAACAAGTCTGGTTCACTGCTTGGTTTTGCTTATTTTGTGCCAGTTAACTAACTTCTTGGGGTGAAGTGCAAGCAGAAAAAGCCCGCTTTGCATGTGGAAAATGTCCTGCATGGTACAGCAGACTAGACTTGCATCCACTGTTCTGTAAAGGTTGCCTTCAGCTTATTAGGGTACAACACCAAAAGCTCAGTAATAGAAATTGCTGGACCCTGGAATAAAATAAAGATTCTCTTCAATTTTAGCCCAAGAAGCTGCAAGGGTTCACACTGATCACTTCTTTTTGGTGTAGTAAGCTTCACTGTTCCTGTCTAGGCTGACATTCGGTATTTCATCTTTTAATTAAAATGTCCTTTAAAAAGTGCAAAGTTCAAGAAGTGGCATACAAAATATCACCCCAAGTCAGGCAGCTGCAAAAGATGAGCTATTCTGACATAATGAACCCAAGGCTAGGGTAAAAGCACTGAGGCTGCACAATCCACAAAATTTCAAGCACTGTAGAAGTGTGTGTTACCTTGTGACTTTCCCATCAGCTTTTTGACGTTAGTAAAGCGTTTTCTCTGTTGGTTAATTTTAACTGTCTCATGCTTATTTCACATTTAGAAATCTAAAATAGTTTGAGTAAATTAATAAGAGTAGGGTGATTTAAATCATCAAAAAAATTGCATTGATGTAAATCAAGTTAGGAGAAAAGCTAAGACTGGCTGTGCCTAGAATGTACTTACTCCAAAATTAAGCCCCATTGACCTCACTGGCACTTGTGTTTTTTGAGAAAGATAGTGTAAGATAGGCTTCCTTTGGAAAAGCTTGAATTATGCTGAAGTAAAATAGGAAATAGACTTGTGACATCACCATTGTGGTCTTTAGCTGTGATGTGCTGAAATATGGGGCGTTTATTTTTATGTAATAAAATAAAAAATGATAGTGGCAACTCTAGCAGTCTCTTACTGCAGCTCTCTGTATTGTATACTTGAGCAATAGATTCTAAATCTAGTTAACTAATTAAACAAACCATAAGATTAGCTATACTAAATTTTTTTATCTAGCAACATCCAACACAGTAAACAGCATGGGAATTGACTTGTTATATCACACTTACAGTGAAATAAAAAGAGAGAGTCTTGAAGAATGATGCATTGCAAAATGATTTAAGTTAACTAACCAATTTGATCCATTCAGCCATATCCAGATCTTCATCCTCATTATTTTCTCCCAATAAGCAGTTTTCTTATTGTAGGAACAAAGTCTGGACACCATGTAGAATCAAGCTGGAGGGTTTAAGCACAGCTGGCAGAGCGTAACCTCACCTGTCAGGCTAGGCTCAGTGAAACACTGTCAAGCAATAGGTTACAAGTGGTTATGTAGGATATTAATGGTGAGAAGTAATGGGGTGAGAGGTCCCAAGACCCTGCATAGGTGCTCGTAGCAAGACATGATGAGCACAATAAGCCAATAATCTAGAAGGTTACACAATGACTCTGCCCATAATTTACATGCAGCATGTTATATAATACTCAGCTGGTTTTTCTTTAGTCATCTGTTTGAACAACGTATACATTGATTCTAGTCTCGCTTATGTATCCATGGGAGTAATGATGACTTTGTTTGATTGGGTATGATCCACAGGTTCATATCTGAAGAAGTTAAAATAAAACAATGAGAGTACATAACAAACATTACTTATTTATAACACATTGTTCTTGTATAGGGGGCCCTGGGTTAGTGAACTAGGGAAATGTTGTGTAGAGAGTATTGAAAGGAAGGAGTGTATCTCATCCTTGGCAGCTCAGGCTTGTCTCGAAGCCTCTGGACTTGGCGTTGGAGCACAGTTGCTGTGGTTATTATCTCTCTCTCCAGACTGAGAAAGCTCTGGCCTTGCTTGTAAGTACCTTCTCACCCTAGCTGTATTTGTGAACCATGATACATGTTATGAGATAGTTAGGTCTTATACCAGACTGTGAAATTTGGACATAAGAGTGTGTGCAAGTGGTGGGGGGTGTCTTAACAGAAACCATAATATGCATTAGGAATTTGAGATTTTCACCCTATACTTATGATGTTTCATACTTGCAACGAGGCCCTGTATCATCTCGCACTGCTTACTCTTGACACATTTTCCTTTTTTACCCAGAGCATGAATTTCTTCAAAATATTCCCAGGTAAGTTCTTTTATATGCCTGGAAGCCATGACAGTTTTTCTGTAGCAAAAGTGTGGGGGAATATAGGAAGCCATGTGAGTGCTGCATGATGTCTTCCCTTTTCTTTCTAGTCCACTCCATTGTTGCCTTTTTATTGTGTCTTAAATAACTCTTATGCCATTCTTGGCCAAGGTTCACCACCACAAAGCACAGAACAAAACCAGTCCTGTCTTTGCACATGTTACTTTTTAGTCTGCTGAGAAATAGAAATTCAAAGCTCAGAACTTTTAAGAAGCAAGAGCTAGTAGTTAGGCTGGACAGACAAGAGCCGTTCGTTCATTCTTATGAGTCTGTAAGTGTATGTGTAGCATGTTTCTGATATATTGATTAAAATTGTTATTTTTTAAATCAGAAATTTAGTATTAATGATTTAAAAAATAAAAATCATCATAAATTTTTATCCACCCTGATTAATATGTTTATATCAAGTAGCCTCATCAGGTGGTGCAGGCCTGGATCTACATATTCCTGTCTTCTGTGTATGTCTTCTCTCAAGTCTTAAGCATTCCTTTGGTCTTCAAGCCCCAGCTCAATTTCCGAAGTTATTTCTTAACTTGGGTGTTGATCCTGTACTACTTTTGCTCAGTTTTGGTAGTATGTGTGGTCATGATACATGTGCAACCTCTCCATTGTCTACTTCAATATGATTCATTAAACATGTCTTCAAGAGCTTTTGCCTGTTTTTCTGGGAGGCCAGTTTTATGGTAAGGGTAGGAGGCCCGTCTGTGTTTGCTTGGAAGCTGGCTGTGACATTGACTGTCATTGCTGAACAAACTTTCTCTGGCATCATTCTTCAGGACCCGCTAATAAACCTTGATGTCCTGTTTTGACCTAGTAAATAGCTTCAGAGCAGGAAAAAAATCTGTCTTCATAAATGTGTCTTATTCATGGTATACAATATACACTAACACAGTAAGTGCTAAGTGTGGTGTGCGTCCCATTAGAGGCAGCTCCCACGGACTGGGTAGGACTGGGTTCCCATTCCAATGTTGCAATGTCAGACATCACCACTGCTCACATATGAACCAGCTCCCTGACTAGGGGTCAGCCAGGCCATACATATTAAGTGGCATTGCTGCCTGGGCCAACGGGTTGCAGCACTGTTCAATCAAATTTGGGTTGGCTGGTCCCCGTCCTCACAAAGGAAGGGTGTCTGAGCCAAACCTGTGTGGTGCCAGAGAAGGGCAATAAGAATGATCCAGGGTCTGGAAAAACTCATGCAAATTGTTTTACTTTATATAGGAGATGATCAAGATGACACCTAAGAAGTATACAGAAATAAGTCATCTAAACTAGAGAAGGGAGACCAGAAACTTGTGTTGTAAGGCAGGACACAGAACAATGGAGAACTCAATGAAATATGAAAAGCAGCAAATTCAAAACTGATAAAATGAGATGCCCTTTCACATAATACCCAGTTAGGTGTTAATTGCTGTTAGTCTAGTGAGGGCAAGAATGCACTAACATTCAGAGAAAGATTGGACATTTGCATGGCTAACAATAATACCCTGAGCTAGAGTAACTATGAGGAGTTATATTAGGGCAGTGAAAACTCCTGCTTCAAGTTTTAAATCAATCTCTACCTTGTAAGGATTTGGACAGGGTTTCTGAAAATGGATTATCCTACGTCAGCCTGTGAAGTATTTGAAACAGGCTGCTGCTGGAGACGGTACAGGACTAGCTGGACCTTGGTGCTGAACTGGGTTGGTAAATCCTTTGTTGCTATGAGGTCGTCTTTTGTTGGCTCTAAGGCCTAGCCTACGTTGCTGCCTCCGTGGTTGATCTAAGGAATGCAATTTTGGCTATGAATAGTGGACGAATTTGGACCAACTTACCGCCATGTCTTCCAGGTAGTAAAGGTTTCAGCTGACGCTCTCCTGTTGATTCTGCCTACTTTTCTTGTCATGGATCTCAAAGCATTTGGCATGATACAAGACTTCCTAAATAGTTTGTTCTATAGCTAGAAAAGGGAAATTCATCTGAATTTAACAGAAAATTCTGCTGAAGATTGTAAAGTGCACAGCCTTATTATGGGCTGTTAATATATACTCTGCTAGGTAGCTGGATAGACAGTTGGTAATCCAGAGTTATATTGAGATCTACATGGAAATCTTCAGATATTGTAGTTTTCACTCAAGGCCCAGTGTCTTTGTGCTAATTTCTGTTACCCCTAACTTCTGTGGAAAGTTAGAACACCTGGGAGCCGTGGTCCTGTAAATTTCCTGTCCCATTGATCTAAAATCTGCATTAGTGTGGTGAGAATGTTAGTGGAGTTTACATTGTGTGCTTTCCAGATGAGTGGCTATTTGCAGCTGCATTTTATGAAAAATGCATTTAAAAAATTTGAAGCTGCAGAGTTTGAGCAGCCAAAGAGTCACACAGGGCTACAATTCATATCTGGGAGGCTTTGAGGAAGTGCTTTAACAATGAGGGACAGCAACCTCTATTTTGGAACTGCTTCCTTGTTGGATCCATGTGAACTTCTGGGGCCACATGTCCACATAAGAAAATGCTGTAAAAGCTTGTACCTGAAATCAAAGTGATTGCTGTGTGAATTTGTGGAACACATAATCTATATATCATTATAAAACTTTGCCTTTTCTTAATCAAAAGAAAGCACAGTGATGCTCACCAAAACACATTTGCTGGTAAAGGAGGTGCTTGGAAAGGGCAAGACCTCACAACTGCGTGTAGGTCCAGCTATCATTGCTAATATTGGCTACGTCTACACGTGCACACTACATCGAAATAGCTTATTTCGATGTAGTGACATCTAAGTAGGCTATTTCGAGGAATAACGTCTACACATCCTCCACAGCTGGCAACGTCGACGTTCAACTTCGACGTTGGGCAGCACCACGTAGAAATAGGTGCTGCGAGGGAATGTCTACACACCAAAGTAGCACACATCGAAATAAGGGTGCCAGGAACAGCTGCAGACAGGGTCACAGGGCGGACTCAACAGCAAGCCGCTCCATTAAAGGGCCCCTCCCGGACACAGTTGCACTAAACAACACAAAATCCACAGAGCCGACAACTGGTTGCAGACCCTGTGCATGCAGCATGGATTCCCCAGCTGCCGGAGCAGCAGCCAGAAGCCCTGGGCTAAGGGCTGCTGCACACGGTGACCAAAGAGCCCCACAGGGGCTGGAGAGAGAGCGTCTCTCAACCCCTCAGCTGATGGCCACCATGGCGGACCCCGCTATTTCGATGTTGCGGGACGTGGATTGGCTACACGTGCCCTACTTCGACGTTCAACTTCGAAGTAGGGCGCTATTCCCATCCCTTCATGGGGTTAGCGACTTCGACGTCTCGCCGCCTAACGTCGATTTCAACTTCGAAATAGTGCCCAACACGTGTAGCCGTGACGGGCGCTATTTCGAAGTTGGCGCCGCTACTTCGAAGTAGCGTGCACGTGTAGACATGGCCATTGTGAGAGAGGATGGAGTGAAGGGGAAACCGAGGAGTCCAAGAAAGTGGAAACTGACGTGGGTGTATAGAGGGGGGATTGCTTTATGAGGAATTATGCATGTGGAGATCAAGCCTGGAGCTTTTTCACAGGCAGGGATCATTTTAGCAGATGTCTCACTGCTGAGGATAAGCAGGGAAACCAGGATACAACTGACCTATACGCAGCTCATATTTACTCCGTTGGTTCCTGCACAAGCAAGTGACCTCAGAATGGTGTGGGAACTGTGCCTACAATGGGGGAAGGAACAAAGCTGCATTGTGATGGAACCTATGGCAGAGGATTAACAAATACCTCCAGGGAACTTTATGGCGATCTCTCTGGAGAATTCCTTTAAGATCTTGGTGTCCATCAAGGTCCTGTTTGGCATACCAATCAGCTACATGGGGCTACATCCAGCTCACAGAAACACAGCCAGGTTCCCACTTGTATATACCCTAATCTCACCTCTGCACTCCACAGTTCACAGACCCTTTTACCCTATGTCTCATCTGCTTTTTGCTCCCCAGAGAGCAATTGCTGAGACTGGATATTCACTTCAGGAATGGAGAACAGTTCCTGCCTGCCTGCCTGCCGTACTGGGCAACGCTACTGGGAGCTCCACATCTTCACCTAGCTCAATTTCTTCATCAGTAATTCCGTCCCCTGGGTTAGGTCCCCTTTTCGCTGCCACTGAGCCCTCCCAAGTATCCATTGGACTCTTGGTGGTCACCATCAAGGATAGCGTCCAGCTGCTTACAGAAACGACAGGTCTCAGCTGCAGCACTGGAGCAATGGTTTGCCTCCGCAGGCTTATGGTGTGCCTGTCTCACCTTCTTTTATCTTTGCTCTGCAGTGAGAAGTAGCCTGATCCCAGCCATTTTCACACAATGTGCCCGTTCGTACAATGTGCTCTCCTTTCCCCGGG
Source organism: Carettochelys insculpta (assembly GCF_033958435.1). Taxonomy (NCBI): domain Eukaryota; kingdom Metazoa; phylum Chordata; order Testudines; family Carettochelyidae; genus Carettochelys; species Carettochelys insculpta. The sequence continues at coordinate 23,530,402 of NC_134157.1, forward strand.
TACTGATCAGATCCAAAAGCTCTGCAGTAGTCCAAGTGGAGAGTGTGTGGTCTGATGGCCGGCTGCAAAGATGCAACAAAACCACTCTATGCTGAGCAAGACAGACTTAAAATTCCCCAGACTTGCCAGGGGTGGGGGCAGATTGTTTGTTGTTTGTCTGGCCATGGGGCAGTGGAGTTCAAACTGCTGACCAGATCTATCAGCATGGGCATTGTGGGACACTTCCTGGAACCTAATAAAAGCCGGTGTGGTGTCCACATTGGATGTTTGTTTGACACTAAGGGGAAGAGAAAGGAGAAGTCCTCGGGGAGTGGAAGTTTTTTTGGGCTTTTTAGTGACAAATTTGCACTGCAGTGTGTACACTCATGCTGCTTCAACACCAGAAGGCAGTTTTTGGCAACAGATTGGTAGTGTAGAGAGAGAGCTGGATTTGCTCTTGCCTTGGGTCACTATATTGGAATATGAGATGGAACAAATGTGCCATTAAGTTATTACTTGGCATTTCCTGCATTGGACAGTAAAAGGTGAAAGTGTTAAACCTGATAAGTTTAAAAAAAAAAAAAGTGCATCCTCAGTTGCCCATTTGGAGATTCAGATAAAGCACTGCAAATAGAGAAAGCTCTTACACTCTTTTGTGGTTCAGAAGTAACTGGTGGGCTGTTTTTCATAGATATTCTTCCCCATTCAATGAAGTGCCTTGGGCTATGTGCTTATGCCTCCCTATGTGTGTTGTTCTTGCTCTGTGCAGATAGCTGGCACAGCAGACTCCAAGGGAACTTCCAAAGACCACAAAAATCAGGTACAGCATGAAGGCGCCAGACCAGATTTATTTTAGTGAAGCACATTAATAGCTCCCTGGATCAGATGTCTACAGTTACACTAAGAACCTGTGCCCATGACAAAGAGACTCAGCTCATTCAGTGGTGGATTCTCCATTGCCTCAAAGACTAGACAGTTGAGTCGAGGTATCCCAATGTTTCTAGACCTAAATAAGCAATTTGTGATAGACACCTTACACGGTGTGAAGCTCATAAGATATGTTTGTTACCTCCCCTTGTACTTTACTCTTGATATTTCAGGAAAAGCATTTCTGTTCACCACATCTTACTGATGTTTCTGACAAAATATTGCTATTCATTGATTTTTGGTAAATTGTTTTATCATCTGCTTGGTTGGGGTGTCCTTGTATTGCCTTGGTGGAAGGTATTTACATATTCCTTGTGTTTTAGCAGTGGTAGCATTACAAGCGCTGAGTTCGTGTGTTGGACACTGACTTGCAGGCAAACATGCTTTTGACAGGGCCTGCCTGTTACTCATAGTATAACTCTGGCTCACTTTGGTTCAGGCCTTCGTTTTTACACCAGGTCAAATGCTTTAGGGCTCTTTCTTTCTCCTACATTTGGAACTGCCCAAGCAGTGGGGGATGTGGAAGGCAGGAGATGCTGACTTGCTGTACAGCACACTTGAGAAGAAACTCTGTTTTGTGTTAAGTATCAGAGAGGTAGCCGTGTTAGTCTGTATTCTTGAGAACAACAAGAAGTCCTGTGGCACCTTTATAGATGAATGGATATTTTGGAGCATAAGCTTTCGTGGGCAAAGACCTGCTTCATCAGATGTATCTGTTGAAGCGTGTCTTTGCCCACGAAAGCTTATGCTCCAAAATATCTGTTCATCTATAAAGGTGCCACAGGACTTCTTGTTGTTTTGTGTAAAGCCATCATTTTGTGCAGCTTTAGCATCTGCATGTCACTGTCATCCCTGCAATGATTTCCAGTCCCTCTCTGGGAAAGTGCTATTTCTTTGCTGTTCTCACTCACTAAAGACTTTGTCCAATCTGAGCCACCCTCTATGAAATGCAGTGTTCAGCTTTAGAATGGCTTTAACTGCTTTACGGAGGGTGGCTTTCCTCCTCACATAAGTGTTAGGTGTGAGATGATAACCATGTGATTCTGGCTGGTGACTGGGCAACTGGCTGCCATATTTTTGGCTGGATAACACATCTGCTGCTTAAAAAAAAAGTTAGCCAGTTTTTGCATATGTGGTTTTTCTTTCTCCTAATCAGTCTAGTTTCTCTGTAGTGAAAGCATTCCCTGCTACCCTGTGCAAAGCAGGCTTTGCATTGCAGGTATATCAGCCGCCCTGCTTGTGTAACTGCCTTCAGGCAGGCTAGAACCTGGGACCTCTGTTCAGGCACTGCTACAGCTTGAGTTGAAGGCCAGCTGGCTCTCAGCCTAGGCTGTAGAGGATACTTACTTTTTCTCTGGGAAGTGGTCTAGGTACCACCACATGGGACAGTGACCCATACATTGATGTGTCGGTTACACTTGCAAATAGGGACACACAGTTTCTAATAAATCTCTCCCCTTTCAACTTAATCTGCAAAACATGTCCAAATGCAACAAACAATTAGGAAGAGGAACTGTGTGTGGTATAAATGACACAGAGCATTGTAAAATATCAGATGGCATTGTGAAGCTATCCCATATCCAACTGAACTGCTTTGCTGGATTGGATCACCTTCAGGATGTTAAATCTTCTGCCCTGGGAATTGCAGTGAGATGGCATACCCCAACCCATTAAACAAATGGAGTGAACTAGAGAAATCTAAAGTACTGTGTGTTTGACAATGTCTTGGAAAGGATGTGGCACGTCTTTGGCAAGTCCGATTCTTCTGCCTTGGGTAGCTAGAGGAGTTAATGAAGCCTTGTGAGGGAGAATAATAAAACTGGGCTGAAACTGTCCATTTGCTGGCGTGTGTGTGTGTGTGTGTTGGTGTTTTAAGGTAACATTTCAGTAAGTATCAGAGGTGGGTGGGGTGGGGACTGCAGAGAAACCAGAGTGACCAGCATATAATCCATGCCTCTACAGCTGTAGGGAATGACATGCTGCTACATTTTTAGAAGGTTATCTTTCGTGGTTCCTGGCTCCTATCTTTTTAATTCTTGTTCTTCACATGTTTGTTTTAGGGTTGTTTTGGTTTTCCCCCCCCACCCCACCCACATAAAATTTATATCATAGATCTTGCTAAAGTGGTTGATTACTTAAAAGCAGGGCTGGGCTATAGTCACCTGTGCAACATAGATCTCAGGGGTTATTGATTGAATCAAGAGGTGGGAGACTTGTACTGTGGCTATGTGGTGTTTGCAGTTCTAAATATTCCTGTGGGAGTTGTGGTGTCCCAGCAAAGGGAGAAGAAGCCAGAAGATGGGAATGGGTGATGGGGTTAATCATTTGGTTCCCCATTCTGTTCATTCCTTCTGAAGCACCTGGCATTGGCCTCTGTTGGAAGACAGAATACTGGGCTAGATGGATGTTTGGTCTGACCCAGTATGGCCGTTCTTATCAGAAGTGTAGTTACACTCCCTATTTCTCAAGGGAATTCTTCCTCCTATCTGGCAATGGCATTACAACACGTTGTGCCTTTAATTGGGAGAATAATTCCTCCCTCTCCTATAAACAGCTTGTGATAGTAGCTCTGTGTCTGCATAGTACCAAAATGCTGCCTTCTGCAGTGAATGAGCAGCCATTGCAGAATGAGGTAGGTGGAGCTGGCTTTTCTGTTCTGATTTAACGCTATCATTTCCTCCCACATTCTCCTTTAACTGCTCTCATTCTCTCTCCCTGCATTCCCCTCCTCCCCTTTCTTTTGAATTCAGGTTTGTCAAGGCTGAGTGAAACCAGGACTAACGGCAGCAGCAGCAACCATTTTATGTCTGTATTAACTCTACCATAGTCTTCAATCTGGGATCTCTGAAATAATTCTCTTATGGCAGCTCTCTTCAGCAATATTTTGCAGATGGAACTTGTCATATTTGTTACACCTGAGCTTTGCTGCCTTTGTCTCCTCAGCTGTTGCTATTTTTGGTTTTAAATCTTCAGTTTCTTGGTTGTGTCGTCTTGCTCAGTCTTGGAAGCAAGATACAGGGAGGCAGAATATCTGTTCCAACTCATCATCACAAAGTAGGGGTGGGCAATAATTTTTGATGGGGTGGCCACACCAAGAATTGAATAAGTTGTCAAAGGCAGCACTCTTCCATGATATTAATGGAGTAGGTGGGTCTGGGTTAGAGGTTGTGTGCAGAAGGGAGTTTGTGGTAAGGGATTGGTGTATATGAGGGGGTGTGAGATCTGGGAGAGAGTTTGGATGAAGCAGGGGGTTGTGACCTGGGGCAGGAGACTGAGGTGCAGAGTCTGGAAGGGGTTATGGGTTAAGCAGAGAATTCTGAGCTGGAGGAGGGTATTGGAGAGGGTGTAGGGTCTGCCCGAGGTCACAACCCCCTCCCAGTCATGCAGGAGGCGGCACAGGGGACTAGGGGACAGGGATGCAGGAGGAGGAGGAGCAGCAAGTTGGAGGGAGGAGAGGGGCTGGGGTGCTAGAGGAAGGCTCTGGCCAGGAAGCACTTCTCTGGGTGGTTCCTGGCCAACAGCCCTGCACAGCAGATTCCTCAGCCAGGCTCCCTGCCTTCCATGCCCTACCACAAGCCACTCAGGGGAGCCAGCAGAGGCCATGTGTTTCTCTGAATGCTGTGAGCCTGTGGGGTTGGGGTGTGTGAGGGCGGGGTAGTACTTTGCACAGTACCTGTGTTGCAAACTGGCAGCTCCCATTGGCCAGAAACCATCCAATAGGAACTGCGTGATTGTGCTGGAGGTGGGGGGCAGGTCACACAGACTCTCCTCCCAGCTGCTGGGCTTGCAGCACTCATACAAGCACATGGCCATTGCATCTGGTTTCTCTGAGCAGCTTGTGGAAGTGGGATAAGCAGATAGCCTGCCTGAGGTTCCTGCTGCACTGTGATCTGGTTCTGGCCTGTGGCGCTGTATTTTGACCATCCATGTTCTAGAGACTCCTTGGTATAAAATGTTATATTTTACCACTCAGATAGGTTTGGTTCTCAGTTGGGAAGAAACCCAGGCCAAATAATGCAGAGTTCATATTGACATTTTAAGAGATCCTCATTTTTGCCCATTTTCTGTAGGTTTTCTTACTGCCCCCTCTAGGCCAATACATATATTGCTCAATTCAGAAGTAAGTATTTATTCTAGTGTTTCCTAATTCGATTTAAATAATGAGGTGAGCACTTGCTAATAATCATATGTAATTAATCCTAATAATGCGGGGGGTGGGGATAGCTCAGTGGTTGGAGCATGGGCCTGCTAAATCCAGGGTTGTGAGCTCAGTCCTTGAGGGAGCCAATTTAGAGGTCTGGGGAAAATAGATTTTTTTTTTTTTTTTTTGAGGGAGAGGGATAACTCAGCGGTTTGGGCACTGGCCTGCTAAACCCAGGATTGAGAGTTAAGTCCTTGAGGAGGCCCTTTAGGGGTCTGGGGCAGATAGATTTAAAAAAAAATCTGTTAGGGATGGTGCTTGGTGCAAGAGGGCAGGGGACTGGACTTCATGACCTCCTGAGGTCACACTCGGGCTGGGACGGTCACAATCAAAGGCTGGGGTGGGGCTGAGGGGAGCCATACTCAAAGTCTGGGAGAGATACAAACAGAAAATGAAAACTGACAAATCAGCTACATAGAACAGAATGTGGGTGCAAAAGGTGGGGAGGAGGGGAGGCGAAAATTACTTACGGCAAGAGTCTAGTAAGTGGCTTGCTTGGGATGCCTATGAATACGAAAGATGAAGAACAGCAACAAGAAGTCCTGTGGCACCTTATAGACTAACAGATGAAGAAGCTGTCTTTGTTATGTGTAATTGCTTCTCTGTTGATAGAGCTTCTGTAGGTAGCAGCGTTAAGGAGCTGCAAATGGCTCCTTTAAGAACTACATGCAGCTCCATGCTGCTGGTGCCCCTTAACAAATCTAATCACAACCCTTATTTGGACCCTGACTCAGGTTGGGAATCTCTGCTCTAAGGTGTCATCTCAGGTAAAGCTATCAAATGAACTACAAATGCCATTGACAAGTAAGAAATATCAAAAGTGGCGCTTTAGCTATACTCGAATGCAGACCAGATTGCCTCAGAAAATTACCTAGAAAACTTGGTCTTGCTTTATTTACTCTGCGCTGCAATGGTATTATTGTTAAATTAGGAGGGCGATAAACAGATGATATCCTACAGACAAAGGACCTTGTTTTCATGAAAGTACTCCTAGTAATTAAAACAGGTGCTGAGAAATACATAGTCTTTCCTGATAGAGTATTATTTCCCTACAAGATATTTGAGGCTCTTTTCAAGCATTCTGGAAAGGCTCTCTGATGTCTTGGAAGTGGGAAGAGTGAGATATTTTTGTTTCTGCTTGTTTGGGATCCTGATTTTTTCCTCCCAGTGGACTTGTTATGAATTACTTGGTTTTATTTTTAGAAGCATTCCCAGGTCTGTGTCCTGGTGAATTAATCAGCTGGGCCTGAACCGTTCTTCATTTTATTGACCTATTGTGTTTTCAGTTGCTTATGATGTTGACAGATTGGTGGCTCCTGTTGGAAAATGTCATATTTATGGAGATTAAAAATAATGAATATTTCTTACAGGATTCTTTAAATATTTACCATCTCATTAGAATAATGCAAATTAGACAGTTTTATTTTTAAATTAACCCAAACACAGGGATGCAATTATGCGGATTTTTTTTATGATTTCATTTAATCTGTATCAGATTCAGTTTAGCTATTTATAACCAAATAAATTAGCCCAAGGCATGGATCTTAGAGAAACTGAATTTCCTATGTTAATGTTATACTTTGTCACAAAGTGCTTTAACACTTTAACATAAAGTTGGCAAATTGCACCTTTATAGATCAGGAAACAGGCCCAAGACACACATGTAAAATCTGTGGCACAGGCAGGTTGAACCTGTATCTTCTGGTGCGTGTGTCTTTTTAGAGGACTTCCTCTGAAAACTTTATAGCTTTACCAGTAAGTGTCTAATTTTAATATATACTGAACTGAAAAAATACTCCCTAGGGCTTTGTTAAATATATTCAATAAGAGTCGTTTCTTTTTTATGTGTATGCACATGTGATAAAACTGCGAGATAAATAGGAGCCAAGTGGAAGATATTGTGAATGTTTGGGGGCTACTTTCTTGGCAGGAAGTGTAGTAATGAGATTCTTTTGTGCGTTCGTTGTTTTTAAGAGTTTTTACTTGCATGTTAAAATGATACTCTACCTAAAAGTTAATATACAGCTGAAAGGCTGCCCAGAAATGGGAGGTTTTAAGCTCAGTTTGGCAACAGTGTGTGTGTGTGTGTGTGTGTGTGTGTGTGTGTGTGTTGTAAAGAGAAAATAGCCCTCTCTCTTGCCCCAACCAAACCACTAGATGCTAAGAACTTTAGGGTCACACTATTTAAATGAGGTAATCACCTGAATGTCTACCTTCTTGAATCTTCTTTTCTCTCTTATATTCCTCTGCATTGTTTTACTACTTGTTTGTCCCATTCAGTAGTAATTTCAAGTGTTTTGTACCTACGTTTTTCTCTTCTTTTTTTCCTAATTTACGTCTTCATCCTTGTATGCTGTATGTACTTACAGCTTTCAGTCAAGTACTGAGAGTGGAGTCTTAAGTTTGCACTATTTGCTATCGTATTCATTTAACTTGTCTTGGCTACTTTGGGGTTTGTGTGGGAGAACAGTCATAAAAATGAGAGAGGATTGTAGCTATTGAAACATTGACTTCTGCTCTGAAATTTGAAATGCAATAGTAACTGGCCTGTATTTTCTTTTTACAAGTTTAATGCAATTTATAATTGCTGACTCTTGGGCATTCCACAGCTTGCAGAGGGCATGGCCTCCATACTACTAGTCATAACTGTTAGAAAGTTATCTTCTGAACATTCCATAGAAAATTTCTTTTGTCTGTCAGTCTGCATATTTGCCTTCCTTTTCTCTGACCTCAACATTTTCTGTTCTATCATGATGGATCTCTTTTTAGCACTCTTTCCTTTGCTCCTCTTTTCCTTCAGACTTTGTCCTGTAATGTTTACACTTGACTTTCTCAGTGTGCTCATTCACTCTGGTTATGTCTACACTAGCATTCCTTTTTTGAAAGAGGCATGCAAATGAGGGAAACCAAAATGCAGATGAGGCACAGATTTACATATCTGGCATCTCATTTGCATACTTTTTTGAAAGAGTGTCTTTCAGAAGAAGAAAAGCAGTGTAGAGGCAGCTCTTTTGAAAGTAAACCCCATCTTCATAAGACCCCTTCTTCCTTTTAAAAAAAAAAAAAAGTCAGGAAGGGTTCTTTTGAAAGAGCTCATCTATACCGCTGTTCTTTCAAAAGAAGCTTTTTCAAAAGAATATGCAAATAAGGTGCCAGACATGTAAATATATGGTTCATTTGCATGCCTCTTTCGAAAGAGGAATGCTAGTATAGACGTACGTAGCCTCTGACTTCCTCATGTTTCTGCAAGTCCCTTATTGTGACTTTGCTTCTCCCTATCTGCATCTGTTTTTCCAGACAGTGACTAGTGTCTTTGGGTTTTTTTTCCCCCTTAGGTTGTTAATGCATTAATTCTTCCAGTTGGGTGTCTTCTGTTCTAAACCCTCCTGCTTCTATCCTGGTCTTTCCACCACCCTCACCTATGTCAGTGTTTCTCCTTCTTTTTACATGGTGATGGACTTCCTGATCTCCCTACTACTGGGCTTGAGGGAACGCTAGCAGGAAACCCATCTCCACTGAAGTAACAAACACTTACGTAACTCTTCTGACACGTGGAGCCAGCAGCAGTCAGAGCCAGATTCAATTTTTAAGGGTTCCTCTCCACCATCAACACAGAACTGGTCTGAGCCCCTATGCAGTAGCCTGGGAAATTGACTCACCACTCTATTCCTCCTCTGAGAGTCAGTGCTTCCCCACTCACTAGCATAGAGTCTTTGAATGTAGAAAAGACACACTTTTAATAAAAAGGGAGGAAAGTAACTTGGCATTCATTGGGAAGACACCTCAGAGAGACGGTTCACAAACATAAACCTTGCCTGCAACCATATCCATTTCCACTCAGCATACCTTGCCCCCGTCTCCTTGTCCTAGGCTATGGTCCTTTACCCTGACACATAGCCTCCTGATCAGAATAACCTTCCCTCACACCTCTCCCTCTGACAGCGCTCTGAAAGTCAAGTCTCTGCTCAGCAAGGTTCTTTCAGCTAATTGTGAATCCCCTGTGAACAGTGTAGCACAGTGTTACTTTCCCACAAAATTATAAACTTGGTAATCATGTTTTAGCTATCTCTGCATGCAATACAAACATAGCTGGGGTTAGGTCACAAATGAAGTTGATTACAATGAGCAAAATAGTGCTCCATCTGCTGAATATCTAATAAATCTAAGCAAAGCAGGAACAAACTTACTTATTATCCCAGGGTCTCGCCCCACTTCCAGCTTGTTGTAAAGGACATGTTCCTTCAGATTTTGCTTACACTTGCAAGCCATATAATTCAGTAAACCATCCCCACTGCTCTCAGACTTGCTGTAACTAAACCCATTAGAGCTTACTGAAGCAAACTGTGACTTGACTTAAACCCTTGTACTCTGAGTGGAGCATAGGTCATGTATAAGTCTCCTCCACTTCACTCTGTCTCTGGCCAAAACTTCTAGCTGACTCCAGGAGTACCGTAGGTGTTGTCCTTCAGTCTCAATAGATCTTCTGCATGTTCTCTGAGGTCTTCCTCTTTTGCGTTTTCCTTTTGGGTTCCATTGGAGAGCTTGACAGACTATGCTGCATGATGATTTTCTGAGGGTGTGGCCTAACCAGCCCCATTTTCTTCTCTTGATGTGGATGTCAAATGGCTCTTGTCCTGCTGTGTTCCAAAGCTCCTCGTTTGTGAGGAAGTCTTGCCATTTGATGCGAAGGATGTACCTCAGGAATCTGTTTTTAAATGTCTGTAGCTTGTGATTTGTAGACTTCTTAGAACTCAATACAAGAGCACACTCTTCACATTTGGGTTGAAGATATTATTTGTGAACTCCATATGGGCCGAAGAATCTTGGATGCAGCTGTTGCTTTCCCTATCCTGGCATTGATACCCTTGTCTGTTCCTCTGTCTCTGCCTGTAATGCTCCCCAGGTAGGTGAACTGCTCCACATCTTGAAAGTCATCTTCTCCTAGTATGATGATGGCGTATGTTGGACTGGTTGATCCTCATTGTCTTGGTCATTCCCTTGTTAATGGTCTGTCCAGTCATTGAGGCAGTTTTGTCTAGTGTTCTGACCTTTTCTTCTGTGCTTTCATGTTGGTGTGAAAGAGGGCAACATCGTCAGCAAAATCAATGTCCTTTAGCTGTTTGAAAAGTGTCCGCTGAATGTCGCATTGATGGCCACCTGTTGTACAGCTGATAATCCAGTCCATTGTGATCATCAACGACAGGAAAAGTGACAGTTGGCATCTTTGTCACACTCCTGAGAGTGTGCAGAAGGAGTCTGCCAAAACACCGTTGTGAACAGCTTGGGATGTCAAGAGCTCATACGTTGAACGGATCAGGTTAATAATTTTGGATGGGATGCCACGATGTTGCAGCAGTTTCCACAAAGGGGCTCTATTAATGATGTTGCACGTTTTTTCAAAAATCTGCGTAGGCTATGTATGCAGGGGAGTTCCATTCAAGTGACTGTTCCATGATCACTCTGAGAGTTGCTATTTGGTGCATACAAGATCTCTCACTTCGGAAGCCTGCCTGTTCTTCTCTGAGCTGGCTCTCAATTTCTCTCTTCATTCTCTCCAAGAGAATCCTAGTGAACACTTCTCCTGGAATAGACAGTAACATGATATCCCTCCAATTCTTGCACTCCTTCAGGTTGCTGTTCTTTGGAAGCTTGATAAGGTAGCCATGTTCCCAGTCTTGTGGGATCTCCTCCGTGTCCCAAATAGATTAGGTATATTTGCAGGTGGTAACTTGGAAGGTTCCATGTGGGGAGAGTGGTTCAGTAGCTCTTCAAATTGTTCCTTCCATCTGCTTAGCTGCTTACTTTCCAGGCTGGTTGGTGTGTTGCCAGACTTGTTCCAACGTAGCATCTTTTGGGATGAGGTTTGTCAGAAGTGCCTGTCTGTTGGACAGCTCCACTTGAAAACTGGATCCTCTCTCTAAATCCTTCAGCTGTTCCCTATTGAATCTCAATCCCAGCTTGGTCGTTTTTTTTGGTGTACCTCTTGAGCTTGAACTTGAGTTTTTTGGTGACCAAATGGTGGTCTGAACCTACATCTGTTCCTCTTCTAGCGTGGATGTGTTGATCAGTCTTCTCAAAGAACTGCTGATACAGATTTGATCAATCTGGTTTTGTTACTGGTGGTCTGATGAAACCCACGTGATCTTATGGATCCTTTTGTGTGGAAAAACCCTACCACCTGTCACCAAAAACAAAAGTCACTGAAGTGCTCTCTATTTTCATTCATGTTGCTTAGGCCCTCTTTTTACATGGTCTGCTTTCTGCTTGTATCTGTGCTTTTAATTTTTGCATTGAAGTCACCCATCAAAATCAACGTATCCTTTCCTTTCTGGTTTATCACGAGTTGTAGTTTCTCATAGAAGCCTGTTTTATGTTCCTCAGCTGCTTCATTGATTGTTGCATAACATTGCACAATCAGTACCTTCCACGCTTTGGTGTAGAATCTGGCTGTGATGATGCACGCTGATACTGCCGTCCACTCCATTAAAGCACCAGATGCCTCTGTTGATAACCTCAAACTCATTGCTTCTGTGTGTGTTGCGCCCTCTTCATGTCCTGAGTAGATGAGGGTTTTACCTGTTGTCAGGTATAGCTGCCTGGATTGTGTCCATCTTGTCTTACACAAACCCAAAACTTCAAGTTTGCACTGTTTAATCTCTGCTCCAATCTGCTGTCTTCCCCTCTTGATACATGGTCTGAACGTTCCACATACCAAACTGTGTGGTTGACCAGGAGCAGCTTCCTTTCAGCTTTCCCTACCATGTTTTATTCTCAATCCAAGCAGATTGCCAACACCTCCCCAGTCTTGTGCAGTGGTAGGTTTCTTTGTAGATGTTTCTGTAACTTTTTTTTTTTACAGCTAGGGTTGTTAATCCTTCAACCAACCCCTTTTACCTCAGGGAGAGGTGATCGAAATTTGTCTGGTCCCTAGTCTTTGACCTTTGCAGTTTGGGTGACCTGCTGGCATAGCCCTCTGGATCGTTGAAACACACAAGTCACCTCACCAGGACAAGGAATGGACTATGGGGTAGAAGCAAACAGTCCACAATAGTATTTAAAAAACCAAAATAAAACAGCTATTAATTGGTGGTCTTTGACTGCCCTCTGAGTGAGCAGTGGGAACAGCTATCTCGTGTTCTTGCTCAAATTTTGTAGGTTCAGATATTTATAAATAGTGTTTGTGTTATTTAATGTAACAAGCAATAAAGAGTGAAGTTGAGAATAATAAGTTCACAGTTACAGTAGGGAAGTTCATCTACTGATAAAACACAGACTTTTATTGTTGCTGTTGCACTTATTCCAAGATACAAATGTTCTGTTTCCATTTATTCAATTATTGGGTACTCTAGGTTGGGGCGGCCAAACCTCCTGAACCTCCGAGTCACACAAATCATTTTCAGACATTTGATTGATTGCTGCAAGACATGCACAACTACCTCTATGGCAGGGGTTTCCACCCTGCAAGGTGACGTCTGCTAGGGTCCAGGGATTCTGCCTCAGCACAGCAGCACCCTGTGGCTAAAACCCTCAGTCCTGCCACCCTGTCTCAAGGCAGATGGCCTGGCTTTCTCCTCCTGCCTGCTCAATCTGGTAGGCAGAGGGGAGCATGAAGGTCTCTGAGCCATGGTGTGGCCACGCCTAGTTTGGTTGTTTCTAAAATTCTTTCTCATCTAAATTATCACTTAATGAACATTGCATCTTGGGTTTGCCAGATAACTTGGTGTTAAGAGGAAGCAAAGTGCTTGTCACTGAAATGAGCAATCATTAAAAGATGGAAGAATTAAGTTTCAAAAAATGGAAAATAGATGCCTTGTGTGAGAAGGCATCAGGGTCATGGACATTTTAGTAGTTTGATTTATTTACCTGTGCCTGATGAGATCCCTGTTGCTTGTGATTTAGCACTAGGTTCTATAAATCTAAGTCACGAGTTTTCAAGGATGAATCAACTCCTTCCATTACTTCCAAGTATACTATTAACATCTGGCCTCTGGGAACTTTTTTGGATTTCACCCCACGTGCCCAGGCAGGTGTCCACCGAGCTATGTGGTGGTATATTTTGTGTAGCCTGAAGGAATCCATCAAGATTCATTAATATGTATCAGGTGTGACAGGATAGTTTGTATGTTGATATGAGTGACCACAGTCCAGCATGCATGTATAAAAAACTTTTGATAGATTCTGGGCAGTGTATTTTAAAGTTATGTTAAAGATTGGAAAAGGAGTAGGATTTAATGGTGTGTGGGTTTTCAGCATTTGTTACCTTGGAGTGATTAAATATTGCAGTGCTTATTGAAAATGTCATTAATTTTGTGAGGACTACTAAACTGATCCAATAGAGAATCTAGAAAATAAAGGATCTGGAGGAAAAATTAAATGATGATTTAAAGTGAAATTTAAAACCTCTTGGTTTTAATCACACATTTAAATGTCTGCAGCTATTGCCCCCTTTTTTGTTGCTGGCTGTTTTGTATTTTTCAACATCTTTTTTGTATTGAGCCTTACATCTGCAAATAATTTTCATGGCTGTTAGTCTCAATGTTGAAGATTCCTTTATTTTGGACCTTGTTTTTGCCATCCGAAGTTTTCTGACTTGTATGGGTTATTCCCATTTATCAAAATTAACTGCAGCCCAGTGAAAAGCCTTACGAAATTGATCTATTACTGAACTATTTGTTACATTAAGAACATAATGCAGTACTGGGTCAGACCAAGGGTCCATCCAGCCCACTATCTGTTTTCTGATGGTGACCAGTGTCGGGTGCTTCAGAGAGAATGAACAGAGCAGGTAATCATCAAACGATCCATCCCTTAGCACCCGTTTCCAGCTTCTGACAGAGGCAAAGGACACCATCCCTGCCCTTGTGGCTAACAGTAGTTGATGGATCTAACCTCCATGAATTTATCTAGTTCTTTTTTGAACCCTGTTGTACTTTTGGTCTTGACAACATTCTCTGGCAAGGAGTTCCATAGGTTAACTGTGTTGAATGAAGAATTACTTCCTTTTGTTTTAAATCTGCTATCTGTTAATTTTATTTGGTGACCCCTAGTTCTTGTGTTATGAGAAGCAATAAATAACTCTGCTTAATTCACTTTCTCCTCACCAATCCTATTTTTATATTCCTTTGTAATATCCCCCCTTAGTTGGCTCTTTTCCAAGTTGTCAAGTCCCAGTCTTATCAATCTTTCCTCATACGGCAGCCATTCCAAACCCTTAACCATTTTTTGCCATTTTATGAACCTTTTCCAGTGCCAATGTATCTTTTGAGGTGAGGCAGTTGACCACAACTGCATGCAGTGTTTAAAATGTGGGCATATCATAGATTTATATAGAGGCAATAAGACATATTCTGTCCCTTCCTAATGATTTCTGTCTTTGTGAGCTTTTTTAACTGCCACTGCACACTGAGTGGATGTATTCAGAAAACTATCCACAATGACTCCAAGAATTCTCTCTTGAGTAGCAACAGCTACTTTAGTTCCCATCTTTTTGTGCATGTAGTTGGGATTGTGTTTTCCACAATGCATTACTTTGCATTTATCAACACTGAATTTTATCTTCTATTTTGATGCCCAGTGACCTAGTTTTATGAGGTCCATTTGAAGCTCCTCACAGGGTTTTTACTTAAATATTTTGAGTAGTCTTATATCATCTGCAAATTTTGCCACCTCACTGTTTAGCCCAGGAGTGGGCGACCTGCAGCCCACTGGAGCTTGGGAACCCTGCACTTCCTATTCTTAATCCTCACTCCATGTACTTTCAGATCTCCATGAATCCACTGTTTTATGCTCTATCCCTGCTCGTCCCCACCCTCCTCAGTGCTGGAATGCCGTGAATCAGCTGTTCGAAGTTGTTCAAGCTCTGGTATGGAGAGGGAGGAGTGGGGGCAGACATGAATCAGCCGTACAGGGTGCTTTGAAAGTGTTGGGAGGGAGTGAGAGGAGTAAGAAGTGTGGGAGTCTTGTGCCCCAGTGTGCAAGAGGCACTTTGGGGAGCAGGGGACAGACATGGTGTGTGTGGGCACAGGTGGAACCCCAATGGGATGTGGGAAACAGGTTGCTCATGTGGCCAAATGAGATGGACTACTTCTCATGTGGCCCATTCTCTCATTTTGGTTGTCCATCACTGGTTTACCTTTTTTCCAGACCATTTTTGAATATGTTTGAATAGGATATGCTGTAATTTAGTTAAAAATAGTTTAAACTCTGTGTAGTAGGTTTTTATTTTTATTTTTATACAGTGGTTCAAAGGGACTTTTTTAGTGTTTAAAAAATGACCTATTGCTAACAGTTGTTATAAAGCGAGCTTAAAAGAGTGTTTGAATGATCCAACCCAGCAGTTTTCAAACGTGTGGTCAGGACCCTAAAGTGGGTTGCAACCCCATGCATGTCATGGCTGGCATAGACTTTCTGGGGCTGAGACTCAAGGGCTTTGGCCCAGTGCAGTCAGGCTCAGGTTGCAGCACCCCACCCCTTCCCCAGGCTTGAAGCTCTTGGGCTTTGGCCTCTGCTCAGGGTGGTAAGGCTCAAGCAGGCTCATGCTTTGGTCCCTTCTTCTTGGCTTATGCAGTAACTTGTTATCAGAAGTGGGTTGTGATGCAGTGTAGTTTTAGAACCCTGAACCTCTTTGGAAATGCATACTGTCATTGGTATTTGCGCATATAGATGTGGGTAATAAGAATGTAGATCTCAAGTCTGCCAGGAGTTAGGCAGTGCAACCACTAGGAGAATAGGAAAGGGTTTTCCTCTCACTTCTTCAGTGTGAAACTTAGATATTTGTTTGCAGGTGGTGCTTAATAACTCTCTAAATATTGCAAACTTTGATTGATTTATTTAAGATTTATAATCTATGTAAACCTTTCTATTTCTCAGCTTTTCAGTTACAAGCAGTGCTCGAGAGGTCTGACCAAAGAAAATTCTCTGGTTGCTTTTCTCAAATGGCCTTTTGGCAGAGTAAACAATCATATTTTTTTAAGTTTTGGAGAATCCTATAGCAACACACTACTGTACATACTTAGCTGGCAGTTTACCGGGGGGGCATGTTGAACTCTTCCCCTCCCCGCCCACAGGTGCCAGTTGCAAATACTATCTTGTAACCTAGAAAAGAGGCTGCATACAGTTAATTGCTATAGAAGTGCTCAAATCCCCGAATTTGATATGTAAACTAACTGGATGATGTCTGAAGTCTGTTTCCTACTTGTTACGCAGCAGCATTTCTCAATGTTGTCATAGTTTGGAATCTGAATAGCCTGTGAAAGTCCTGGTCTTAAGGCACTCTGGAAGAGAGATCAGGGTACAAACCTCACTAGCAATGAATACAAGCTGTTCTTAAGTGCTGGGAGAAAGTAGCCAGTGGTATTAGGAGTGACACCTTTTTTATCAGTATTTTGCAAGCTAAATAAAGAGAGTAGTTGAACAGGACTCATCTGTTCATGGCAGCTACTGCTCTGGCCTACAGGCTCCAGATTGCTCAACGCACAGTCCCCTTTAAATGAAGCAATCTTACGGTAAGTGTGGTAGAGGGAGTGTAATTTGAAGGTACAGAAGTGTGGTTCACAGAACCAAAGTTTAGAAACCAAGGATAATCAGGGCTGCAGTAGTTTCTGAGAATGGGCTCCCATGGTTTTAACCCATTAAACAGAAATGAAAGCCTGGCAGCAGCGTAACACAAGGAGAATTTTTTGTAGGGTTGTTACTTTATGAATAGTGTGCATCAGTTTCCATCTATATTTTGCATTGATACCCAGTGAAGGAGAAAGTGATAGGTTGCCCAAGAGAGAACAAAGAGAGGTGAGGGAACGTCAATTCCTGTCTAGTATCAGTATCTCTATGTAAAGGAATAAATGGACGTAAATCGGATATCAGGAATGGTGACACAAAAAAACCCGTAGAACCCTTCAGTCTCCCTGGATGCTCAATGATAGATTTAAAAGTAGTAGTCCTACAACAAAAACAAATTGCAAAAATAAAATTGAAAGAGAAATTTCTGAGCTGCAATTCATTTGCAAATTTGACTGCATCAGCCAAGGATGGAACACAGACTCGAGTGGTTGGTCCATTACAAAAGCAGTTTCTCTGCTCTTGATGTTCACACCTCCACATTAGCATCTGACAATGGGCCACATCCCCCCAACTGAACTGGCTTGTTTTCTCCTCTCTTGATGTTTGCTACTCCACACTAGTAGGTGTTTGCCCATGAAAGCTTATGCTCTAAAATATCTGTTAGTCAATAAAGTGCCACAGGACTTCTTGTTGTTACTGATAATAGGCCATTTCCACCCTGACTGAATAACCTTGTCAGCTCTGGCTTTCCCCTTTACTGAAACTCCCTCTTTAAATCCTTCTTGAAACACACCTCCTCCCCTCCACCCACTCATGCATCTGATGAAGTGGGTCTTTGCCCACGAAAGCTTATGATCCAAAATATCTGTTAGTCTAAAAGGTGCCACAGTCGTCCTTGTTTCCTGTCTAGGTGAAATGAAGAGTTATTCAGAAATTGGTTCAGACTGATGTAGGTCAACAAGGGGTCCAGAGAGATGTTGCAAGCTCTAGTGGCTTATGGATCAACACTCTCTTATCATGGAAGCTGAGCGCAGATCCCAGCTCGAGAACAAAGGACTGGAAGGTTTGAGATTAGAGTGGGACCCGTAAGAGGCTTGAAGGTTCTCTTGCTTGGGAACTCATTGTGGCCAGGGTCCCAGGGCAACCAACTGAGGTTACCCAGTTAAGGCAAAGTGCTGAGACTGGGACAGCTGCTACTAAAAGCTGGTCATGCTTAGATTTCCCAAGCCAGCACAAAGCAGCTTCCATAATATCTTGCTTATTGCCGAGAAGCCAACAGCACAGTTTCCTTAAAGCAACCGAGGCTTTGGCCTCCATCTGAACACCGGAGTCACATGAAGTTTGACCAGTCCCAAAGGACTGGACAGGTTACCTTCCAGGTCAGTGAATATCTAATTACCATTTACACACTTTTGTAACGTGACTCTACACTTGAATCTGGGTCATCTAGCCTGCAGGATGCTTAACCCCTTCTGTCATGTGTCGTACCTGGTACATGATTTTGTTGCAATTATATAACAGTGGTAGTGACATTTGTTTTTTATAGTCCTATTTTAATCCAATAATGTCACACTGATGAAGGAAGGAAGTCAGAGACAGTCTGAAAATGGAGTTCACTACAACTTGGTTGGTAGATTGCTCCTTGAGCTTACAAAAGGATTAATATTATGGTATAAGAAGAGCACACTGAGCAAATAGGCAGTGAACTAGATTGCACAAGGGAAGGACACCCAGGCATTGTTGCAGAGATTCAGGAGCAGCATGGAGAATAGCTATCTGCAAATGCATTTTCATGACTTCGGGGTTTTTCCTGGTCTAACTTTATGATAAATTCTCTCTCCTCAGACCTAGCAAGCAGTTAAGATTTAGAAATTACCTATTACCTCATACAGGAAATATCTGGTATCTTGGGCTCTTACTGTGCTGACAGTAG
Source organism: Carettochelys insculpta (assembly GCF_033958435.1). NCBI lineage: Eukaryota > Metazoa > Chordata > Testudines > Carettochelyidae > Carettochelys > Carettochelys insculpta. Next base: position 23,549,001 of record NC_134157.1, read on the forward strand.
TTTATCATTTTTCAAACTTGTGTCTTAAAGTGCAAGTGAAAAACGTGGTGTTGCTCAGAGGGAGTCTAATTGCAAGTAAGAATTTTGAGGCAGCATAAAATAAACTGGATTCATCACTGAGTTAAACATACTGAACTGTGACTGTATTACTACTTTAAAATTTATCTGAAGCTGTTGTAGAGTATCCTGCCTGCCACAGTGGAGCACTACAGAACCCAGGGGCCTTGCCACAGGATTTAGGTCAAGCTTGCTGCGGAGCACAGAGGACCTGGGGTATAGTCCTGCTTCCTGAAATACTTGACTTACCTCTCAGCTGCTTCACACATCTGTTCCTGGCTCTCTTGTCACCATGTGTGTGTTACGTTCTGTTGTTGGGTGAATTTCATACGCTGGTGCTTGGAATAGTTATTGTCCATGTTCCATGGTGTATAAAATGTATGATGCTGGAGGCTTCAAATGCCAACTAGCCCTTCACTACACCTAGGTACTGCTTTCTTAGTTCACTCTGGCAACCACTGATAGCTGATCGTATGTTTTGAGCTTTTGCACATTGTCTGGCATCGCACAGGAGTAACTAACTGAAAATGAGTTGGACAGATGTTTTTTAACTTTTGCCTCTCACTCTTTTCAGCACTTGGTCTATATGAGGCAAACCACATGCTGGTGATAAAGGCATGGGTATCCTCATATCCACATGCAAGAGAGGACTGTGAATGCATGCTGTGCTGCCCTTTGCCAAACACAGGCAGCCCTAAAGTTCCTTGTTTGGTGGGGCATGTTCACTAATGTGTCCTTAAAAGGTGAGGGAGGTTGCTGCCGTTTTTGTCAGTACTTTGTAGTGCATGCAGTGGTGTCACAGGAGAGTGTAACCAAAGTCTGGTTGAAGTGAGGGTTTGGTATGAGATTTGATGGGAAGATAACTGCAGTCCCACTGTCTGCATGTAATCTTCCCTTTTGCCATATTCTCCTTGCAGGGCAGACTGCTATCTCTTGCTCTGAATTGAGAGTTGCAGATGGTTGCTCATGTGCAATTACACAAAGCTCCTGTGCAAATGGAATTTATTATTAACCTCCCCTCCTTTTTAAAAAAAAATAAAATAAAAAAGTCTGATTCCATCGAGATGCCAACAATACTTGGTACTGTCTCTTTTTTTCCTTCATAATGGCATGATGAGTTGTTTACCCCATACAAAATAGAAGTTTCTAAAGAGCATAAGTGAGCTGCAAAGTGGTTAGCCATTTGAAGCGCAGCACATCTTCTTGCAGGTGTTAGAACCTGTTGCTCCCTGTTCATTGTTAGGTGATCATTACATTAACCATTCAGTGGATTAATTTCAAGCAGGTTTTCCAAAATGCTCATTGTATAACTTTTATATCTTTACTCAATTTTAGGTCTGTCCACACTACAGATCCTTGGTGTGTTATAAGTGTACGTACAAACAGTAATTGCACAATATGAAGTTGTGCACAGATGAATAAGAAAAAAGTTTTTTGTAGGTACTCTTGGGTTGCAGCCCTCAGAGCTGACAGGGTGAGCAAATACAGTGGAACAGACATTATTTTGGGCTTTCTTTCCTAGAACAGCTTTGATGTCTGACCATGATGGATAGTGAACACAGGTTCCAACATCTGTGTAAAGAAAGCAGATGTGAGGCAGTGCATGAAATAAACAGATTTGGGGCCTAGATCTCTTCTCTCTAAACATTTCTGTGGGGCAATCACATCTCTTTGCTAATAGACAAAGCTAGAAAGGGGGGATGTGAACGTGAACTTAGGTTTATGCGCATTCCTTGTTATTTGTGCTTTGTCTTTAATAGTCTTGTCAACAAGTTATTTTATTTCATGATTATTATGCCATTTTCATTTGCTTTAACTAGGGAGGCATGCTGTAAATATGCCCATGTTTGGGGTTTTTTTATCCTGAATTAAGATTCCAGTTGTGATTTTTAGTAAGTCTCAGAGAAAGTAACCTATGGGAGAGTTGCATGTTTGCTATGTTTCATTATCCCTGTGAAATCATACTTGCTTTTTAAAACCTGTCTGCTGAGTTCCCAGCTGCCTTCCATCTTTGGTTCATATAGACCTTTGCTTTATTCTAGGACTGAGTTTGCGCTAAAAGAAATCATGTCATCTGGAGGAGCTGAAGATGATATCCCTCAGGGAGAGAGGAAAACAGTCACAGACTTTTGTTATCTACTGGATAAATCTAAACAGCTCTTCAATGGCTTAAGGTTAGTGGATTTATAGTCCTACATAAGTGAACAGCAAATCACTCTCTCTGCCCCTTTGGGACTACTTTGGGACCAGGTGTTGCTGCATGATCAGTGCTGCTGATTGTACAATATAGTTTACACGGCAAATCAAGAGTAAATGGTAATTACTTGTGTTAAAACAAAATAATTCATTATTGGGGTGGGAAAAGGGTCTAATGGTTCTGTGCACTTTTTTTTTCCCCTTGAGATGCAGGAATTGAAGCCAGTTCCTGTATAAGTCCTCTTCATTACCTTTGTTGTAATAGGAGTCTGGAAAGGAATTCTTAGAACAGTTTGTGCTCTGGAATGCTGCACAGCCACTTCCTGCTCTTCTGAGGAGAAGTTTAGTCTTTGCAAAACCACTGCATGAGTTGGGTCCATTCTTTTACATTTCCATTTACATTGGGCATCTGACTGTTCCAGACTAAAGGCTGTAGTTGTTCTTATATTATGGGAGGGTTTAGGACCTGCAAACAAGAATCAGGGCCCAACTGAATGAGGCACTGTGTAGATGGGTTGCAAAGACAGTCACTGTCTGTATTCACTGGTGAGCTGGTGCAATTTGTACACTACTGTGATATGTTGCTAAAGTGTGGTAGTGTCACTGTACAGAACAAAGTAGAGTTGGTTGCATTGATATGATGTAAACGTTACTCATCTAGGACTACAGGGCTAAGGCCCGAATTTATTAACCCTCCATTCCAATGGCATATTGATAAGTAAGAGAACCTGTAAACTTGTAGCCCCAAATTCCTTTACAGAAATCAGTGTGGCTATGTGGATTTCTTGCGTGTTGCCAGGAATGGAAATGACTGGTTGTTTGTGGATGGAGATGTGACTGTGTTCTTTCCTGCTGTATAACAGGGGTCTTTGTGAATGGGCTTCCTGAATTGACAGTTAAAAACTGAACTGAGAAACACTGACTTGTGAGCTTCTGTCTCCAGTTCTGGTTCTTTATCTTCAGGGATGGTAATTTCTTTGATTCCATTTGTTTTTATATAGTGATTGGGTGGGAGGGTGTATTGCCATGGTGAGCATGAAAGTAGGACTGGTTTTAAGTAGACTTGTTTCTTAGCAGCATTCTTCACCACCTTTCAGTGCATTGTGGTGTACGCTCTTTTTGTATTTGCTTAGATTGTAAGCTACTTGAGTAGGGTTTTCATCTTCTCTGTGCTCTGTATGTAGTCAGATGTGTAGTTGGAGCTCAACATATCCAGATTAATTTGGCTAGTTCAAAAAGGCACACTACCTAAGAAGCTACTAAGCTGCGTATTCAATTTACTTGTGTAGTGCTACAGTGCCCATCTATTGGAAAACGGGTAAATATGTCTAAAACTTGCTGGTGTGGAAATTCCACATGCCTGATTGTTGACTGACTCCAGGGGTCAGGAAACTTTTTAGAGGTGCAAGGGCAAATTCTAGGAGTTGAGTCTGACTAAAGAGGCATGTAGCAGTTGTGCTCTTTCACAGAATTACTTGCAACAGATGTATTTTTCCATTAAGCTATGTCTTGCAAGTGTTAGCCAACCAGAGGGTGATAGAGCTTAAGGCCAGAAGAGACATAGACATCATCTAGTCAGACCGTTCGGATATCATAGGTCACTTACACCCTCCAGCAACTGAAATTAGACCAAAGTATTGCAGCCCACAGGAAAATAGAAGAGAATAAAGAGCTCCAGTGCGCAAGGCCACCACAGTAGGTTATACAGCAAACCCCCAAAATGCACAAATTTCAGTTGCGCTTGACTTGGGTTAATGTGAGTTAAGTGCAACTCAAAGCGACTCTTGTCTGGCTGGGAGAAGCTACACTGCCACAGCTGCCTGCCTGATGCAGCTTCTCCCAGCCAGGGGAAGCTGGGCAGGCAGCATGCCTGGGTCCCAGAGTGTTGGGGAGCCAGGAACCAGGCAATGTGCTGGTGAGTTTCCTGGCTCCCGCCAGCAGAGGGGAACCGGGAGCCAAGCTGCTGCCTGGTTCCTGGCTTGTGCCCTTCCTGTGGGAGCTAAGAAGCTGACCACTACTGGTGCTGGTCAGTTTCCTGCTGCCTGGTCCCTGCCTCCCCTCCACTTGCTGGAGCCAGGACACTGACCAGGGCTAGTGCCCCAGTCAGTTTGTTGACTCCCACCTCACTATGTGGGAAATTTGACTGATGTGGGGGTTGCGAGAATGCAGACCCTGTGTTAGTTGGGGGTCTGCTGTAGCCAAATTGTCCCAGCATATGACCCACACATTATACTTGCAGAGAGATTGAAACCCTCCAAAGTCACTTCAGGGAAGGGTAGAATCTTTGTTTCCTGACTCCCACATATGGCAGTCTGAGAGGTAGCATGGTCTTAATGGCTTGAACACAAGGCTAGAATATTATCCTAGCTCTGCCATGGGATTCCAGTATGCTGTTGAGAAGTGAAGCTCTGAATGAGTGCTAAGTGCTATGATAGCAGCAGTATAAAGCTAACAGAATAGTAAATAACTAGCCACAGCCACTGGTCAGTTCTGTTCCTTCTTTCAGTCAGCACAGGTAAATGTGTACTGGAGAATCTGCTGTGTGCTAGCGGTGTATCTTATTGAATCTGTTCAGTTTTCTTAAAATTGCCAAGGTGATTTTCCAAAGCTATATTTATATCTAGTCTTCTCCCTGCATATTATTGGCTGCATCAGTGGCACTGTCTTTCTTCCTAAAGTCTCAATTGGAAAGACTTTTAGCTATGCTGTTGAACATGGATATGTCTACACAGCAAAGTTATTTTGAAATAACTATCCAAGTGTTTGTTCAATGCAACTGCTATTTTGAAATCATTTTGAAATAAAGGTTGGCTTATTTCCAAATAGGTAAACCTCATTCTATGCAGAAAAGCATCTATGTTGAAAGCTATTTCGAAATAGGCACTGTGTAGACAGGGAATAGCACCTATTTTAAAATAAGCCATGGTGCATTCAGTGGCCCTATTTTGAAATAGGTTCCATTGTGCATAGACTGTTCTGAAATAGCTAAGTGCTATTTCAAAATGTGCGTAGCAGCGTTATTTTGAAGTACGCTATTGTGGTATAACTTATTTCAGAAAAAAGCTGCTGTGTAGACATACCCTACAAGAGCTTGTCAGGGTTAATGACTCTGAATTCTGACTTGCAGTCTTATGTCTGTTTGCAGTGTTTGCTCACTATGGCTATGTCTATGCTAGCCCCAAACTTCGAAATGGCCCTGGCCATTTCGAAGTTTACTAATGAAGTGCTGAAATACATATTCAGCGCCTCATTAGTGTGCGGGCGGCCGCAGCAGTTTGAAATTGACGCAGCTCGCCGCTGTGCAGCTCGTCCCGAGGGGGCTCCTTTTCGAAAGGACCCTGCTACTTCCAAGTCCCCTTATTCCCATCTGCTCATAGGAATAAGGGGACTTTGAGGTAGGCGGGGTCCTTTTGAAAAGGAGCCCCCTTGGGACGAGCCGCGTGGCAGCGAGCTGCGTCAGTTTCAAACTGCCGCAGCTGCCCGCATGCTAATGAGGCGCTGAATATGTATTTCAGTGCTTCATCAGTAAACTTCGAAATGGCCATTTACATGGCCATTTCGAAGTTTGGGGCTAGCGTAGACACGGCCTATATTACCTGTTTTGAAAACAGTTATGTCAGAGATTTTCCTTAAAGCAAACACTACTTCTCCCTCTGCCCCTCTCCTCAAGTAAATTTGGGGCAATAAAGCAACTCTCTTACAAAACCACCTGTATGCTGCCCTGGTGCCATTCTAATTTAATAGTATAACTGGCAGCACTGTAGTAATGAGGTGGGATTTCCATGTGCTGAATACATTTTAACATTCTGCAAAGTGGCTGCACTTGCCTTGCTCCCAAGAAACTCTGGTATGTACCAGCTCTGAAATGTTAGCTCAAAACACTCTGAGTGGACTGTCTTGCTAATGCGAGTTTTGCATGTTCTGTACTTCTGAGAAGGAGTTTAGGGCTTGTCTACCTGGAAAAATAGCATGGAATTAGATAGGGTGTGAATGTAAATCCCCTTGAATTTAGCTACATTGCAGTGTCTATGTGGGGAGTTACTGCAGAAGAGGTTGTTCCTTCATTGATACTTTGTTTTTGTCAGGGGAGTATTTTTGGACAGGGGTGAGAGGATGAGAGGTAGGTGGCATATACGTGCATTTGGTGCAAGTAGCTCCTGGGCCTCAGAGACTGTGTAGACCAGAGTGGCAGAACTGGAAGAGCCAGAAGAGGCAGAGAGGTACATACATGAGACTTTATGGCACACAGCAGAACAATGCCACTCCTGGTCTGACAGCCTCTGTGCTGTTGAAGAGGATGAAAGCCTCAGGAAAGGAGAACATCAAACCGGAGCAGACGGAAGTAATCCCATAGCTGGGACCCTCCTTCCAGATGATGATGTGGTATCCTCTCTCACTGAGGATACCTGCACAGGAGCGGGAACTCCAGTTATTAGAAAAACAGATAATAATAGTTATGAGGAATTGGATCATCAGAAACATAACTGGGTCTTCCCTGCCCTAGGGGCTGGGAAATGCATTTTCAAGGAACTGTAGAACCAGTTCTGCAACCACTGGAAGTATCTTTCTCCTGGAACCAAATGGGCTACAAGCACCCCCTTCCACTGCAGCAGGCGCTCATACTCCTCCCCCAGTCTGAGAGCTCCCATTACTCCAGTAGCATCTTTCTTGCCTCCCAAACTTCATCACGCAAAACAACCCATATAGTCTTCCCAAGAGCGAGATGCCACAATCAGGGTTTGTCTTCACTACCATCTCCCTACTGCCACAATAGATACAGCAGGTGTTGACTTTTGTGGGTCTGTTGAAGACCTGCTAAATCAATGGCAGAGCGCTCTCTGGTTGACCTGGTGCTCCAGCTCCCCGAGAAGAATAAGGTAAGTCGACTGGAGAGTGACTCCTGTCGATGCAACAGAGTGAAGATATCTGGGTAAATTGCCTTAAAATACTTCAATCCAGAGGCATTATTCACGGGTGGAATAATGCAACTGGGGTGACTAACCCTGTAGAGAAGACAAGCCCTTTGATTTTTGGCTACAGTGGCGTGCAAGATTACCTGAGTCTTTTAGTTTGTGGACCCAGACTGATTGAAAAGTACATGCTGAGACTGTACTGCCTTTCTTCTCAAACAACTCTTCCTTGCTTTTAAAAATATTTTTCTGCCAGCTGTTCTATTAGTGTTGTCCGTCTTAAATAATTTTCATTAGTATGTAAGGGAGTCAGCTCATTTTGTGTGCATAAAAGGTGAGCAAGAGGCATCTTTAAGAGTCAAGACTGCAGGGTTTTGTTAATGGCAATATCTGTAGACTCTGATTTGAGGCAACATGAGTTCAGGAATAACATCTGGCTCTAGTAGCTGAGAATAGGTCTTTTGAACAGGACTCAAAGGCAAGTTGCTAATTGACATCTATCTTTCTTGGTTGAAGTGAAAATTAGGCTGATTGCTTCAGCTGAAGTTTTTAAGAATGTGTAGCTTCTGCTTCCCTAGTGTGTGGTAAAGCAACTACAGATTGCAGATCTGGGATCTACTTGAAGGTCTAGTCTTTTTATTGATTACATTTACATAAACGTTGAAGTCAAGAGCGTTGGTCTAAATGTCTCAGCCATTATGCAAGTCAATGAAGAAACCAGCCAACCATTGCTGAGACATGCAGCCTACCAGTTATGATCTTCTAACTGGCTACAGTGGTAAAAGTGAGTCAAAAAGGCCCTACTTGTAGTCGCCTATAGCTTATCTGTTAACTTTACATTGAGCCCTTATTGACCTTTGCAGGCAGAAGGTGTGGGCAGTCAAAAGGGTGGGAGGGGAGAGGCTGGACATCAGATCTTTCACAGGATAAATTTTGTCTGTCTGTGAAGCTTGTTCTTGCTGCTTAGTAGGCCAGTGTAGGTGTGACTGAGGTTTTTTAATTGAATTGTCCAAATGGGGATCCATGAGCTGAGACAATAGATTATAAAAGTGTGTCTAAGCCACCAAATAGATATTGCAAGTCTTGTACTTTGAGGAACAGATTCTGCAAGGTGACTTGTCACCTCTTGTCAGAAGGGGCAGTGTACAATGGGACCAGCAGCAAGGCTGGTTTTTTTGGTCTGATTGTAGAAGTGATCTTTCTGTTTATCTGCGTGTCCTCTGACCTTTTGTGAGATGAGATGTGCCACACAGGAGTGATATTCTGTTTGGCTGCATCTATACTTGCATTCTTCTTTTGAAAGAGGCATGCAAATGAGAGAAATTAAATCTGCACCTCATTTGCATTTTCACATCTGGCACCTCATGTGCATATTCTTTCAAAAGAGCTTCTTTTGAAAGAAGAAAAGCAGTATAGATGTGGCTCTTTCAAAAATAAGCCCCATCTTCAAAAGAACCTTATTTTTGAAACAGCTGCATCTATACTGCTTTTCTTCTTTCGAAAAGATTAGCAAATGAGGTGTCAGATATGTAAATCTGCTCTTTATTGGCATTTTTTATTTCCTTCATTTGGAGCCTTTTTCAAAAGAGGAAAGCAAGTATAGATGCAGCCCTTCAGAATATCTGTCCAGCAGGGCAGGACCAGGATTTCTGTCAGCTAGAAGAAATCCTGAACATGAACATGAGAGAGAGAACTGTTGTCAGAGATTGAGACTTTTAAATCAAGTATCAAAAAGACAGATTCCAGTTATTTTCATCTAAATGACACTTAGGCCAATAAACTGCTTGATATCTTACTAAATGGCAGAACTGGACCATGGCCTAAAGCTGTGTACTGTAGTCCCTCGAGTTATGCAAGGATTGTGTTCCCACGCACCCTTGCTTAAGTCAGGGGGCATTTTTTTCCCCGGAGGTATGCATGTTCTGCAGCAGGAGCTCCTTTGCAAAGGTAAGTCCTGTGGTTGGGTGGGGCAGCTGGGGAGGTTTAATCCTGGTGGTGAGTTGGAACCAAGGGAGGGGTTGGGAAGAGAAGCCTGGGAAGTGTTAGGACTGCAGGGGGTGGAGCTGAGCGGGGTGTGTGTGTGTGTGTGTGTGTGTGTGTGTGAGAGAGAGAGAGAGAGAGAGAGATCCACATGTGGGAGGTTTAGGCCGGGGGTATTGAACTGGGCCACTGGTGGGCAGGGTTGAGCCAGGGTCCAGGGGAGCGGGATTTTGAGTTGTGCTTAACTCGGGTTTAGTGAGAGTTAAGCACAACTCGAAATCGTGCATTTCAAGGGTTTACTATATTTAGTAGGACTATTGATTTTAATTTGTTGTTATCTTGCCCAATTTAACTCAAAAAATTAATCACAATTTTTAAGTCATGATAAATCATTTTAATTGTGCTGCTAAACAATGGAATACCAACTGAAATGTATTAAATCTGTGTCAGCCCAGCCCTGAGAGAAAGTGAGACTTAACAGGGATCCCTTTAGCCAAACGAATGGCTTCAAAGTGAATCGGAACCAGTTCTCCCTTAGGATAGTGGCTGACTTTGGACTTCAGGTTCCTCACTTTATACATTTATTCAAAATGGCAGTCTGTATCAGCATCTGATGAAGTGAGTCTGTGCTCACGAAAGCTCCATGCTCAAAACTTTTATGTTAGTCTATAAGGTGCCACAGGACGCTTCGTTGCTATAACCTGGAGAGGCCATCTTGAATCTTGAGTTGGTGATTAATAGTTGAAAACATTGGTGAAGCAGGAATCATGAATCCATAGTTCTATTCTCTCTTCTGCTATTGTGTCCCGTGTGACATTGGGACGAGTCACTTCTCTTGTGCCTCAGATAACAGAGGCCAGGTTTGGTATTACTTTGTTTTTGAAGATGTGCAGAGCAATGTTCCCTTCTAATCTTTTCCATCCATGCACAGATTATTTTCCATCCACATGCAGAATTATTTTTTGAGTGGTCAGAGATGTGTGAATCTGCAGCACCAGTAGAAACAAAACCTCAGCTGCTACTCAGATGGGTGGCATTTGAATCTCTCCTGAGCGGACGCACAAGTGAACAGCTTACAGGGAAGACTTGCAGTTATTTCCTACTGATAGATTGATTCCCCCCTCCCCCACGCCCAGGACACAGCTAAAATCCATTCCCCAGCAAACCTTAAGTGTAGAGCAAGTCCTGACAAGGGTCAATCTAGAATTCTTCAAAGCAACTAGTAAACAATGAAATTCTTGCTATCGTGGCAAACCCAGTGAAAGGTGCGACAGGAGTTTTGAGGTGTTTCTTGGCTAGCGTTTCAACCTCATACACAGTGGCCTGGGCATGGCTGTTCCAGAACCTAGGGAGTTCCCTCTGAGCTGAGGTTTGTGTTACAAATTTTATTTCTTAACTTCTTTGTAGACTCTCTTGAGCAACACTTATCACAGCCACTATCTCCCTGGCAATTCAGCATCTTATTGGTCTGACAAATACTGTGTGTTTGGGGGCTGTATGGAGTGCCGATTCTCAAACACAGATGGTTAGCAAAGGTATTCTCATTCCTTTTTCATCAACTAATGGTATCTTTAAGTTGCTGTGTGAATTGGATTTTCGAATGCCAGACAGCCTGTGCTGCAACATAGGAATGATAAAATGAATGGGAAGTAGATTAGCAAAAGTCCTCACTGATCTTAGGCAGCGCTCTAAGTAGGCAAACTCAGGTACACCAGAAATGAGAGATCCTACATTCCAGGTTTGTCACGTGACTTCTGGCACCATATGTCCTATCCTGTTCTCCTTAGCTCATAGCATGCTGATGGCCATGGCCCTGCAGGGAACAAATGAGAACTTGTGCCTAAGATCATGAGGCATGTGCGAGTTCAGAACTAGAGGGAGAGACTGCAGTCTGCTATAGTGCAATTAAGCAACTTCTCTCTTTGAAAAAGCCTTTGGTGCAGCTACATGCAGTGTATGTTTCCTCAGGATTTTGTTACTGTAACTGATATGCGGGGGAAATGAATCCCTTTTCTCTTAGCTGAATAACAGGAAATACAAAAATACCAGTGGGTTTGAGCAGTCAATGTAAGAGGGTGGACTCTGTCACCAAGATCAGACCGTTTTGCAAAGGGATACTCCACTGTGACAATTATTGGGTTTATCTGAAGTAAAATATCCAACTAATGCAGTATCCTCATGCACAGATGTCAGTCTCCATTTCGGCCTCAGCGCTCCTCAACAGTGGCACTGGGTGCAGTATAGGGTTCATGGCAATGCATTGCTGTATCATCTCTCTCTCTCTGGTACCTCCTAAGCAAGTTATCTTTTCCCTTCTGGCTTTCCTGCTGATTCCTGATCTCAGCAGTGGCTTCTCCATTTAGGATAATGCATGTATTGGTACACGCCTGTGCTGACTTCTGCTGCTTCCTGGGCAAGAGGATAAGACAATGTTTCATGCTGGGGGTTTCCTTCCAAAAAATTCTTCTAGGCTCTCTAGCTGCAGAGAGTAAAAGCCTGTGGCTCTGTGTTGGCAGTTTTTTTCACTCTTGCCGCTGCCAGAATGGCAGGGGCCCAGCCAGCCACGTCTTTTTGTTTCTATAGCATTTCCTTCCTCTCTTCCTAACTCAAATGCTGTATTTCACAATTGAGAAAAACCTGTTATGAAGGTTGCTGCTCCCAAATATATTTATGTTCTTGTCAGTGGCTAAGGCTGCTGCTGCTCATTATGTGACTATTGCTGCTAGAGTTATTTGTATTTGTGTGCTAGGGGGTAGAGAAGCCTGCCATACTTACCTTCCTCAATAAACATACTTAACTATACATTTAAAAATGGAATTAATTGCAGATGTCCCAGTCTCTTTTCCCTCTGCTTTCCCTTGTTTTGGAATAATCCTGAAACGTGCTAGGAAGTGCCTAGCTGTGGGACTGCCAGCCGCTGCAATGCTTTTGTTGATACATGTGGTTAGATGTTTGGCAGTGTGTGTGTTTTTTTTTGTTTTTTTTCCCCTTCCCTTTGTGGTGTTCCAACTCTGGCCAGATAGTTGGCACAGTGGATCTTGATCGCACTGCCCAATAACCACAGGCCCTTTTCTAGTGAAGGAACTTGGTTGTGTGTGTTGCTCTCAGAGCACAGTCGTGGCTCAGTGATTGCAGGTACAGCTAAACATGCACCCATGGCAATGGGCTAGCTCAGTGAATGGTGGAACTTTCCATTATTCCCTTGGCCAGCCAAAGATGCTCACTTTGAGACTCCTTTTTATAGACCAATGCAACAAGTTATTTATTCCCTCTCTGACATATTTGAGCGCCACCCACTGATGTGTCTGGTGCTACCCATTACCTTGTATCTGTCAGGTCAGGCAAAACATTTCTATTCATCATACTAGCTTCCTGACCTTTGTGTTTTAGGATGGGTCAGCATGCTCCTGTTATCTTTTGAGGGGCGGAGTTCATACCATACTTGGTATGGGGTGTTCTGGTGCCACCCTGCTGGAATGTGTTTGCGTGTTTGTTTTGTGCCTGGCACTTCTTAGGGGCATATGTTTCTGCAAGAACAGGCCTGTTTTTGACAGATTCTTTGAGCTTGCAGGCAGACCCTGTATTCTGCTTACTTGCTTCTTTGCTTTATATCATCAAAGCTTGACCACTACTACTACACCAGACTTCTGATACAAGGCTTTTTGTTTCAGGCTCACTTCCCATTATGTTCCCCTGCTGCTTCCTTCTTCTTTTTCTTCTTCTACTTCCCTCTCCCCCTCAGTTTTTTCATGGGGAGGATGTGTACCCATTATCCTGGGAAAGCATATTGCATGGACTGAAAATGTCCCGGTGGGCTAAACGCTGTTATGTGGTTACCATACTTTGCCATGGTACATTCATGCCCCATGTGTCTGTTGATCAGCATATTCCTTTATATGACAGATGGACAGGTTTTATTTTCCAGTTGATTGTAGTCCCTGATGTCAGGCACTGGAATGTTAGGGTAGGCCTGGGACTTTGAGGCATGCAGTTTTATGATTGAGTTGTGGGGGCACTCCCGGATTTGTGCACCAGTATGGATATGGGATTTATACATGCAACATATATACAGCATGTATGTATACAAACGAGGTTCTTATACTTGGTGTTGTAGTCTGGCTTTTTCACTTTGGGGACGCAGATAGCAACACACGCTTATTGGGGCAATTCCAGTTATGACCAGTATCATTACTGGTGGTAGGCTGAGTGCTTTGAAATACTGAGATAGACATTTCTATAGTGTGTCCCACAGAACTATGCATACGATAATTAAAACAGAAGTTTTGATTAGTGACATTTTGCCAATGAGGCCTTTATATATGAATGTCTTGTAATTAGTTGCTACATAATACGGCCCATCCATAGGGTACCGTCGCTGCTGGTGTCACTGTATGGCAAGGCTCACTTGTCAGGGAGCAGGAGCCGCTAGCATTGATCTGATACACCAGTAGATGACATAGGTTCATTTGTTTCTTGTGAATACTGAATGGACAGTGCCCAAATTATCCAGTATTGCTGCGTCAGGACTTAGTATTTGTTCCCAGTCACTGAACAAGGTTTATTTTGGATAAAGTGCCTCAATTTGGATGCAGCATTGCTGACCTAAATTATGACTGGTACTAACAAAATTTATTTACCCAATTTGTAGTCACTTATCAGGGATGTGACCAAGTTTCCTGTGGTCACATATAGTTTTACAGCCACCAGTCCTGGCTCTCAATGTTCCCTGCTGTTATTTAGCTGTAATTCATCCCCTGAATATCTTCTGATAGCCCAGTAAGCGGTGGAGGTGTTGATAATGCTGCTAGACAATATTGACTTTCTGTGGTTCATCAAATTCTCTGGTCTGTCACCAGTCAGGTCCCAGGAGTGCCAGACTAGAGAGGTTCAACTTGTAGTAGTAGTAGTAGTAGTAGTAGTAGTAGTAGTAGCATCCTTCAGTCTATGTAGACTATGGAACGTGCCCTTCGAAGTTCTGTTTGGCATCCTCATTTGCAGCGTCGGCTGTGATTGTGAAGACCCACCAGAGTGACAGTCCTTGCTGCAGCTGTTGCATATGTAATGGGTGTCTGGCAGGTCCTTGCTGTGCTTTCTGTTGGCTCGCTTCTCCTTTGCTAGCTGTCTGGTCCTCAACTCATCCTTCTGAAGGCCCTTGTATAGTTCCTGCCTCCATCTGCTGTGATCGTCTGCCAGCTCCTCCCATCTGTCTGGCTTGATGTCTACTTCCCTGAGGTCTCTCTTGCAAACATCTTTGTCACGCAGCTGGGGGTGTCCGGGAGGTCTTTTGCCAGAGGCTAGCTCGCCATACAGGATGTCTTTTGGGATCCTTCCATCATTCATCCTGTGGATGTGGCCAAGCCAGCGGAGCCGCCGCTGCCTGAGGAGGGTGTGCATGGTTGGGATTCCAGCTTGCTCAAGGATGGTAGTGTTGGACACTCTGTCCTTCCACGATATTCCAAGGATGCGCCTGAGGTAGCGCAAGTGGAAGACGTTCAGCCTCTTTTCCTGGTGGGCGTACAGAGTCCAAGTCTCGCTACAGTCAAGGAGGGTGCTGAGGATGCAGGCTCTGTAGACTTGCATTTTGGTGAGAGTGTACAGCTTGTTGTTATTCCACACTCTCTCGCTGAGTCTGGACAGAGTTGTGGCTGCTTTACCGATCCTCCTATTTAGCTCAGTCTCCAAGGTCAGGGTGTCAGTGATGGTGGCCCAAGGTAAACGAACTCGTGGACGACCTCTAACATATAGTTGTCAATGCTGATTGATGGAGGTTTAGCAACGTCCTGAGCAAGTACATTTGTCTTCTTTAGGCTGATGGTAAGCCCAAAGTCCTTGCTTGCTTTGGAGAACGGATCCAGCAGCTTCTGAAGCTGGTCTTCTGTGTGTGACACGACAGCAGCGTCATCTGCGAACAGCATGTCTCTGAGGACTTCCCACACCTTAGATTTAGCTTTCAGCCTTGCAAGATTAAACGGTTTCCCGTCAGATCTTGTGTGCAAAAAGATGCCCTCTGTTGAAGATCCAAAGGCGTGTTTAAGCAGGAGTGCGAAGAAGATCCCGAATAATGTCAGAGCAAGGACGCATCCTTGTTTGACGCCGCTCCTGATGCTGAAAGCATCCGATAATGTGCCATCGTATTGGACGGTTCCTCTCATGTCTTCGTGGAAAGACTGGATCATCTGGAGTAACCTTGGCGGACATCCTGTCTTGTGGAGCAGTTTGAACAGTCCATCCCTGCTGATCAAGTCGAAGGCCTTGGTTAGGTCGATGAAGGCAATATAGAGTGGCTTCCTCTGCTCCCTGCATTTCTCCTGCAGCTGCCTCAGAAAGAAGACCATGTCGACGGTAGATCTCTCTGCGCGGAATCCGCACTGTGATTCAGGATGCACCCTCTCAGCAATCTTCTGGAGTCTGCCGAGGATGATGGGAGCGAACAGTTTATCAGTGATGCTTAGGAGGGAGATTCCACGGTAATTGTTGCAGTCGCTTCTGTCTCCTTTGTTCTCATACAAGGTTACGATGTTAGCGTTGCACATATCCTGTGGAACCTCTCCCTCTCTCCAGCATATGCACAGTAGCTCATGTAGGGGTTCCAGGAAGGTGTCCGTGGCACACCTGATTATCTCTGGTGGTATACCATCCTGGCCTGGGGCCTTTCCTACTGCAATGTTGTCGATGGCTTTCTTCAGTTCATCCACAGCTGGTTCCTGGTCCAGTTCGTCCATTACTGGTAGGAGTTGGACAGCATCGAGGGCTGAGTCGACCACAATGTTCTCGCGTGAGTACAGCTCGGAGTAGTACTCGACCCAGCGCTCCAGCTGTTTGGCTTTGTCAGTGATGACTTCACCAGATTTGGATTTCAGAGGTGCCATCTTGTTCTGGGTGGGTCCTAATGCCTTCTTGATGCTCTCGTACATTCCCCTGAGGTTACCAAAGTCAGCACTGGTCTGGATGCTGCTGCATAGCTCGAGCCAGTAGTTGTTGGCACAACGCCTGGCCGTCTGCTGTACTGTTTTTCTGGCTGCTCTGAGTGCTTGCAGGGTATTCTGGCTTGGCGAACATTTGTACTCCAGGAGCGCAGCACGCTTTTTTTTTTTTTTTGATGGCTGGAACTTGTAGTAAACTATAGATAATAACTGAATGTCTCTTCACTGTCCTATACTCCATCCCTTCAGCATATTTTGTTTATCTTTCAGTGCCTGGGACGCACCTTTCTTTACACCCATCTATCTCATATGGCAAACCTTTAAGTCACTCCTGCATCCTGCACCATGTTTTGGATGGCATGTGTTTTGAGTTAGCTGCATGAAGAGAAATGAGGGACAAGGCTGTAGGGCAGGAGAGGAACAGGTGGTTGTTGATTCCCATTATTTCTTCCCTTTGCTAACGGTCATTGTCTCGCGGTAGTGCCTGGAATAGCAGAGTACATTGCCAGAATGCATCCAGTTTCCTTTCATATTGTGCATCTCATTTGTAGCTGGGTCACATGATAGATGTCTGCTTGAGTGGGTAGGTGGGAAGGAGGAGCTGCCAGACAGCCCATCCACAGCATATTAAAATGGATTAAATGTAAGAATACCCTAATCCTTTATTCTGCAGGGCAGAATCTGCAGATACTGCAATTTCTGTTATGTTCAAAAGGGGTTGCCATAATAGTGGTTTGTAACTAAATAACACTTATCCTCCTCTTGCACACCTGAAGAAAAGGCTCCTGAGGAAATTGAGGAAGGTGGCATGAATGATAAGCAGAATAAGAGGTGAAGGAAGAGCTACTCTTGCCCTGCAGAGCAGTGTTTAGCAGTGCTGTGGTGATGTACTGTCACTGATGAAGTTTTATTGTAATGCCATCAGGATGTTATCAAAAGTGCTGTTGTCTGTTTCCATGGAGACCATCTTGTTCCCAGGGTAGTCCAGGAATGGCATGATACCTGGCTATGCCAGCTGTGATTAGGCTTGACTGCTGTTTGGAATGTCTATGTGCAGATACACAGCAGTTTCTATAAGGAATAGTGGCCCAACATGTATGTTATAGCACGTCTGCCTTTGCAATAGGGCATTATTTCGAAGGAATACGAGGCACTATATTATCTGGGAAACCTTGGATTTGATCGGAATGCTCAAACGTGCTCAAAGATGCAACATGGACGAAACGGGGGAGAGCAGCGTTCTCTGTAATTTTTTCTGTCTCTGTGCTGAATGAATTTTGTTATGTGCGCTGAGGCATGTGCTGTTGTGCACCAGGAAAAACACATGCTGCTGGGTTGTGGGTGCTGTGCTAATCAGCTAGGCAGCATTTGAATCACTCATGGGTGGCTGCCCAAGTGCTTGGCTTACAGGGAACTCTGCTGAGGAGTGGAGAGCAATGTTTTCTCTAATTTTTTATGTTCATGTGTGGAATTAATTTTAAGTGCACCAATGTGGAGTTTGTGTGACAGGGGTGGGGCTGAGGGGTTTGGAGTGTGGGAGGGGGCTCAGGATTGGGGCAGAGGGTTGGGATGTTGGGGGTGGGGGTGAGGGCTTTGGCTGGGGATGTGGGCTCTGGGGGCGAGGGAGCTTGAGGTGTGGGAGGGGGCTCAGGGCTAGGTCAGAAGGTTGGGGGTGTGTAGGGTGAGGCTTTGTTTGGGAGTGCAGGCTCTGGGGTGGGGCCAGGGATGAGGAGACTGAGGTGCATGCGTGGCAGGGCTGGAGCAGGGAGAGAGGATTCCCCCAGCTGCAGCAGCTCTGGTGGGGCAAGGGGAGAGGTGCTTTTCCCACTGCACACCTGTGCAACCCTTAATAGCCTGTTGCACTATCAAGCAGCTTAGAGGGGCTTAGTTGGACAGGCCAAGTGGAAGAGGAGGTGGGTAACATGTAAATATGGTATGTTTCCAGTAAAGAATGCAGCACGAGCGCCTGATCTCTTCCTAGTTTAAAGCTAGTTTCTGGTCACTGTCTGATGGATCTGAAATGGCTGAAATATGAAGGAGTGAGTCGGGGACGGGAGGAGGTCTTCTTTGAGAATCTTCCTACTTCAACTGCCTGTTATCCTGGCCTGAACTACTGCTGCTGCTTGGGTAGCTAGAGCCAGGGAAGTCCCTGCAGTCTGTGTGATGGATGTCATCAACCCTGGAGAGGATGCAGCTGGAGATAAAGCAGCATGAGGACTAGCATGGGCCTGGCTTGGATGCTCCACAGCTATTCCTTGGCAATCTGGGATGTCTATGGCTGGACAGGAAGCTTTGAATTTTGGAAGGGTTACGATGACTCAGAAAACAAGCGTGAGGATTCGTTAAGACTTCCTGAAGCAAAGTTGTCCTGTTTTTTCACATGAGGTGCCCTGCAGCTTCTCACAGTACTCTTGTCCAGTGGGGCCTGCGACCACATGGAATCCCTCTCTGACCTGGCTCCATCCATTCTCTTCAGATGCGGGGAACAGCTAACGGAGTCTGTCAGGACCTGCTTTGGGGCCAATTCCTGCCTAGCGTCTCAGGCATCAGCATCATGATAGTAACAACAGTTGAAATGGCTTTCCAGGCTGGTAAGGGATAATGCCAATAACTGATTCACTTCACATGAAATAAGCCAGCCAGTTTCCCCTCGTGCTGTGTGAGAAACAGAGTTGGCCAATAAGCACAGCAACATTAATTTCCTATCCTAGTTGGAGTGCTATTAAAGAGATTAGAAACAACAATATTGCTTTTTTTCTGCTGTGGAAATCCCACTCTGCTGCCTTAGTCTTTTTTATTTCTCTAGAGAGCCTGGCATGGTCAGCAAGAAGCCCCGTTCTCTTAGTGGTCCCTTCCTCTTGTGCCTTCGAGCGCAGCTCTGCTCCTGAGAGGGGAGGGGGAGTTCCTGTAAAAGTTAGTCATAAGCTATGTAGTGGTATGGGAGAGATGAGGGGGTGTCCTCCTGTCAGTAGCCCATCTCAGGAGCTTTGTTGGTTTCTGTTAAAGAGCTTTAGGTAATTGAGTTGCAGTTGTCCTTTTTTGAGCTTGTTGTTCAGGGTAGAGGATAGGATTCAGAATGCCTCTTTCCTGTGGTCTGCTACTGAATATGTAGAACAGGTGAACCAGTTTACTGATCTGGGATATGGTTCTCCTGAAGAAATTAGTGAGCTGATTCTAGAACAGCTAAATGCGGTGCCTCCATTAAAACTAGAGTAGCTTTTCAGGTGGGCTGTATGCCTGCCTTGAAATTCCACCCCAGGTTTGTACTGACTTCAAGACTAGGGTATTTTTGTCTTCTCCACAGAATTCAAGCCAAGCTCCTTGTGATTCCCTCACAAAAGGCTTTTTAGTTAGAGTAAAATTAAGTTTGGGAGCATGGCTGGGTAACTTAAAGATTGAAGTTCTCACGCTTGTCTACACTTGCCCTCAACATCAAAGGGGGCATGTTAATCAGGGCGATGGGAGATGACTAATAAAGTACTGCGGTGAATACGCAGAACTTCATTAGGCAAATTCTCACCTGTGGCAACTTTGCAGTGCCGGCATGCGTGTAGCTGGGGACACCTTGAAGTGCCCATGCTGCTTTGCAGACCTGAGTAAAGGTACTTAGAAGTGCCCGCGCTACTTCCGAGTACCCACAGCTACATGCGTGCCAGCACTTTAAAGTTTGAAGCTTCGAAGTTGCCGCGTGGGAGAATTTGCCTAATGAAGTGCTGCATATTCACTGCAGTACTTCATCAGTAACCTCCCGTCGCCCTGATTAACATGCTCTTCGAAGTTGGGGCAAGTGTAGACCCAGCCCTAGGGTAGTGAAAAACAAATACATGGAAATTCACGTTAAGGGTAGCAAAGCCACCTTAACTCCATAAATTATCCCGTGGAATATCAGTTCAGACATTCTGTTTCTCCTGTAGGTGTCTCCAGGAGTACGTGTGGTACTTCGTCACCCCACTCACCTTTGTTCTGTTCATATAAGTGCTGTAGTTTCACAGTGTGTGCCAGTGAGGGTTGGGTACTGGCATGTGCAAGCTGGCTCCAATGACATTTAGATAACAGATTTGAATATAGAATCATAGGACCAAAGACTGAGAGTTATTTAACTGCCTCAGTCACCTTGCAGGATAGGTTCCTTCCTGAAGTATGGGGAGTGCCATCTAGCCCAAGATTTTGATTGGATGATTTGTGATTTGTCCTCACTGCTTATTTTTGGAGACACTGTGATGGCATCCCAAAATATTTTTGTCATATTTAAATCTCATTAAAGTGCAGTTTGTGGCTGCTTCATTTTATAAGACATTCCACGTCCTTTTGTGTGTACTAAGGATTATGCTCCCAGCCAATTAGTTTGTCTGCGGCTAGAGGGTAAATCTCCATTAGTGCTAAGGGAAATGGGAAGGGAGGCTCCAGATGAGCTAGCTTTTAGTCTGTTTACAGTAGAAGTTCTCAGGAGGAAGTCAGACAGTTTCTCAGAGCAACATCTTAAATCCGTGTTGTGTGTTTAAAAAATGCAGCCTGACATCCACAGGAGCTTTTAATTAAATGGTCATTCTCCCTGCCATGGAACAGAGCAGGCTTTATGAAAATGGATCTGCCTCTTGTAATTTAGGAAGAAGATATCTCTAAATATTTGTTTCATCCCAAAGTTTCCTTAGTACAGCAAAGGCTCCAAGGAGATTTGGCTTAAGGGGCAATCACTGGGCACCTTTTTACTTTCATCCAATGGATCATTAACTTCCATTTCTGCAAATGGTGACAGTGGCTGTGTAACTTAAGGTCAACCAAACCAAAAAAACAATGTGTTCTACCAAAATCTCCTCATTTGGGGCTGAATTGAAGTCTCAGTGCTGTGTTCCTGTCTGTAGATGATATTTAGTGTCTCACTTAGTATTTGGTGCATATAACTGCTTTTGCTGCAGTTTCTACTCACCTGCTTGAGAGCATAGGAGCCGCACAAACCTGCCATTATGATTTGAAGTATTCAGAGTTACAGTAAAAACGTAGAGAGACATTCTTGTTTTGCTGATGTCAAGAGTCCTGACACCTTGTGGTAAAAAGACATATTTACAGAGCTTGGAAAACATTAATTGCTTTCCACTGTCTAAATCTGCAGTATCCAATACGTTCCCTGCTCACCCCATGTGGTGAATGGGGACATGGCAGTGTGACGATTGGCTTTTGGAGCTTTTAAATGCAGCTCCTTCAAGCTACACATGTGAGTACCATCCGCCTGCTGCCTACTCTGCACGTGCACCCCACGGCTTGGTAGGACAAGGGCATGGCGGCCGCTTGGACCCTGGTGCATCTCCTGCTAGTGTGTCCATGGTGTGGCTCCTGTGGCAGCGACTCTGGTGAATTGCCACATTCAGTTTGCATTGGGAGAGAGGGAGGATGGGGGTGCCTGCCTCTGGGTGAGAGCGTTGGCATTGATGGTGGGGCTTTGGCAAATACAGAAGGACGACAACCACAAGTATGGTGATCCTTCAGTTGCTACTGGGCACCAGTGCTCTAAATCACTCACCTATACACATCTGCACAGTCCATCAGCCTACTTCATGTAACACGTGCTGTGAATTCACACCTGGAATTTAGCTCCTTCCAGCTGTAGCAGTACTTGCATACTGTGGCAGTGTAAGTCTCAAGCTGGGGTCTCAGGCTTAACAGAGCCTGAAGAAGGCTGTGCAGAAGGCAGCCAATCACAGAAGTGCTTATAGGAGCAGCCAATCAGGACTGGGCAGGCTCATATAAGAGCTGCGCTATGGGACAGCTTTAGTCACTCTTTGGAGCTTGAGGAGAAAGGAGCACTGGCTGCCTTGCAGATAGAGGGCAGCAAGTACGCCAGATAGAGCAGTGCTGAAGGCTGAGTCCCTGAGGCAAGGGCAAAGAGGGTGCTGAGGCCACAGGAAACTGGCCCAGGAAGAGCTGTAGAGGTGTCAGAGGAGACATAGCAAGTGGTAGCCATCTACAGGGACCATAGTCCAGGACCCAGAGTAGTAGGTGGGCCTGGGTCTTCCCCGTCTTGACTCACCACACTAGGAGTGACTAGACTCGGGGACTGTGATCCCTTCCTCTGGAAGGAGTGTGTCTAAGCTATGGGGCTGTGTCCTGAAGAGGATGCTGCAGTCCTGGGAGCAACATGGGTCTCTGGAACTGAAGTGAGGGTGGTGAGCTGCCACCAGGAGAGGGTGTCCTGGTGAAGTACTAATTCCTAGCACAGTCGGGACGTGCCACAGTGGTGAGTTGCACTTGTCCCAGGCAGCCATCCCCTATTTCTAGGTATAGCAGAATGAGGCAACTACCTGCGACATATTATTGTGTACACAGGCAACTGCCTGTGGGGAGACAGGGTGTGGGGAAGGCACTCAGAAGAGCAGGGATGGGGCATGAGGAGGCACCCCATTTAGAAATTAAAACTTTGGCAGGGACATGGGGGCAGTGCACCTCCAGAGTGCTACCACGAGTCACTTATGACCGTATAATAAATGCACTCTCTGTAATGATACACTGGTATCTGAAAGTCTGTGCTGTTGCGGAGCTGTAATTCATAAAATTGTGAGTTCAAAGACGACAAAAAACAAAAATGACTGCACACTTAAAACTGGATGGTAACAGACTGTGAATCCAAGTGAAGACCGATTCTAGTGATATTCTGAGTAGCAGAAGCTCTCTGCTGTATTTGTAATGGGAAAAGCTATTTCATACTGAGTCAATGGACATTCTAGACTTCGGAGTGATTTTTGGGGTGTTATTGTGCGTGCTGGTTGTTTGATTTGTGAGGGGGTTGTGTTGGGAGTCATGTACATTTGTGCAGATACGCATGTGCAGTGTGCCAGGCAGTGTGTTTTTGAGGTAGTAGTGTGTAGGTGGTTTTGAAGAATTGTGGCAGCTCTTTGCTATTAGTCTTTGCTGTCTGTGGCAAAATTGCCGCCTTGGTCCCCAAGAGGCTTTATCTCAAGGACTGGTGAATGCTCGTTCTCAGCAGCCTCCCCTCCTTCTGCCTTGTAGAGTATATTGTCTGAGGTGGGTGGTGGTGATGCCAGGCATTTCAAGGCACCAGATATCTGCATTCCTCTATCCTTTTTCTTTGATTTTCAATGAGTGATGAATTGACCCTTAGCAAATATCCAGGCTGTGTTGGCCACATCTCACTGGAAATTTCTGGTTGTTAATGGAATGCCTGGCTCTGTCTACGCAGAAGCCAAAGAATTCTGCCTGAGGGTAAGAGTTAACAGAAGAATGGGTTGGGGAATGCACGCCTCTCTCTCTGAGCAGAAGCTGCTTCATGAAAGTTGGGAAACTGATGACGACTCAGTTTTGAGTTGTCTCCCTGGCAAAGTACCGCCTGCTCTAACATTGCAGTGCAGTAGCAAATAAGATTCTTCGTCGAGTGGTCCCCGTGGGTGCTCCACAATAGGTGTCGGGCTTGCCCGGCGCCGCAGATCGGAAATCTTCCAGCAGTTTCTCCTGGATCGCGCATGTGCCAGTGCGCGCCGGCCCCCTGCGCGCCCCCGGCCGTGTGCGCGATCCGGTCCCCGCCAGTTCCTTGTCAACCGCCATCAGCTGCAGACGGAATCCACTCAGGCTAAGGCCAGAGTCAGATTACTTAGTGGGTTTTTTCCACGTGTAATTTGTTGTTTCGGTTATTAAACAAAAAAAAAAAAAAAAGAGAGAGAAAGCAAAGACAAAGAATATCAGCAAAAAAAAAAAAAAGAAAAAAGAGAGGAGCGGAGAAGAGAAGAGCGGACGTGAAGGCCATTTAGGCCGCCCACTACCCCGCAGGCCGGTGATCGCTAGTTGGGGTGGAAAGGCACGGATTAAGTGCTAAGTACCCTATTAACGATAAAGGACTCACCACAATGGCCTCTTCAGGTTTTAAAAAGCGGGAGTCATGCCGTGAAGTTATGCCGGCCTCCGTGGGGCATAGTGAAGGCATCCGACACCTGGGGGAATTACAGCTTACCCAGACGCGTTCTCACTGTGCTAAGCTCACAGCCAGGGCCAGGAAGGACAGAGCAATGAGGCGTAAAATGCTCGTGTTGATAAGGCTCTCCAGTCGGACTTGCCGGAGAAGCCTCACCCAGAAGGGCCCTCTGGGTTGCATAAGAGGAGGGCAGTTTTTCTCTCTGACCCCCTCAGCGCAGAAACAGAGGAAACTCTCCCTGGCTCGATCCTTGCCATGCGTTTGCAGCGAGCAGGACGAGCGGAGCACACAGCCACCAGCCGCATACTCAGGCAAGCGGCAGCGTGGCAGCGCACGTGGCAGAGGCTGAGCCTCCGATTATTCAACAGCCAGCACGCGTGCCACCTAGAGCATGAGCCAGGCAAGCGCCGGAACCAGCGGCACCATCACAGGCGGCACAGACCCCCACGGCACAGCGGTGCAGGGCTGCCAGGCACGGAGCCTGCAGGCACCGCAGGCGGATACCCGCGCAGCACCGCAGCTGACGGTGCTGAGCGCGGCACTGACAGTGGGGCCGAGATACCCGGCACGGAAGGGGGTGGTGCCAGCCCCGCAGCGGAGGGGCAAGGCAACATCAAAAACCTGGCACCTCAGTCCATCTCTGGACAGGGCTGCGCTGCTGTTAGCACCAAGCCCTTCCCCTGTGATACACACACTGCACTGAAGGCCTGTGTCTCCACCGGCCCATCAGGGGAAAAAGAAACAAAAAAAACAAAAACAAAAAAAACCCTCCTTCTCCGTTCCTCCAACCAATGTCACCCTGGCTTGGGCCACCGTCACCATTTCTGGGATTGGATCCCCTGGCGTACTATCACAAGCCAGTTTCACCTCTGTCTGTGTTGTCGCGGAGGTCTTGCTCTCCCAGACATCGGGGGTACACACCCCGTGAGTGGTCTAGGTCTCCATCCCCGGACCCTTGCCCGTGCTGCCATGGTCGTCCTTATCAGGCTGGACACAGAAAAACCACAGGCCTACACCCAGGGGCAGGTCCCCCACCCCCGGCTGCTCAGTACCCCCGTGGGCACTCCCGATCGGGGCGGAAACACAGTTGTCTAAAGGGGAGTTAATTTTAGAACCCTAAGACTTTCCTTCACGATCCTCCAGCGAGCAAGTGTATCATCGACCGCAGGAACCCGAGGGTTTGAGGGAGGTTTACCTTAGTGGTTCCTCCTCATCCTCCCCAGATGAGGCCATGGCCCCCGGGGACGTCTCTCCCCCGGATGACTTTATACAGTTTCAGGAGCCGTTTAGAAGGGTGGCTTTCATGCAAGACATTCAAACGGCAGAGGTGCAGGAGAAACATCACAAACTCCTGAAAAATTTGAGACCCCCGGCTTCATCCAAAATTGCTATTCTGCTGGACGAAGCCATTCTGGAGTCAGCCACTACCATATGGCAGACTCCGGCCTCTGTTCCGCCTACCAACAAGACAGCGGATAAGAAGTACTTCGTCCTGGCAAAGGGCATGGAGTTCCTCTTCAGTCACCCACAACCAAATTCTTTGGTGGTCGGGTTGTCCCAGCAGAGGTCAAAGGCTTCTCAGTACAAATCGGGGGATTGGACAAAGATGCTAAGAAGCTAGAGCTGTTTGGCAGGAAGGTATATTCCTCTCCTATCCTGCTGTTGAGAATGGTAAATTATGGGCACACCTAGCAAACCATAATTTTGATAATTACTCCAGGCTTACTCCCCTCATGGATTCACTTCCGGAAGATAAAAAGCCGGTGTTCAAGGCGATGGTTCATGAGGGCTACGCAGCATCGTGGACGGGAGTCCAGATTGCCGTGGACGTGGCGGACACGGCGGCACGTTCAACAGCTACAGCAGTGGTCATGCATAGAGAATCCTGGCCCCAGACGTCGGGTATCTCGAGGGACCTACAGGCGAAGATCGTGGATCTTCCCTTTGATACACAAAAGCTGTTTGTGGACTCAGCCGACTCGGTCCCTCACCCCAGTAAGGACTCGAGAGCTACACTTAGAACCTCGGGCATTTATACTCCCCCATACAGGAGGGAAAACTTTTACCCTCAGCAAAGACGCTACACTTACAACCACAGCGTGCTCGATATCAACGGGCTACGGCCAAGGGCGCTATCAATAGCGGCAACAGTACAGAACTCCTAGGCGACGTTCTTAACAAAGCCATACGCCCTCGGGTCAGGCCCAAAGGCAACAAGTTTGATGAGTAGGTCGGGGGCTGCACTATCAATACCCTCGCTCAATGCCACTCTCATCTCATGTTCCATCATTGCCTCAGACCGTTCCACTCCCAATGGCAAAAGATCACCACAGACATATGGGTGCTGGAGATCATAGCCACGGGTTACGCGATCCCCTCCCAGTCGCTTCCACCGACGAAGCCTCCCACCAGGCCTCACCTCAGGGACGCTGCCACGAGGCGAGGCTCAAGCAGAAGGTGACTCACCTTCTGTTCATAGGGGTGGTGGAAAGAGTGCCGGAATAATTCCAGGGGAAGGTTTTTATTCACACTACTTCCTACCAGAGAAGAAAACAGGACCCTGGAGGCCATCTTAGATCTTCGGGGCCTCAACAGTTACTTGCGTAAGCAACGGTTTTGGATGATCACAGTTGCTTTGATACTCACGGCACTGGACGATGAAGACTGGGTTGCAGCACTCGATTTACGAGATGCTTACTTTCATATAACAATCCACCCGGCACACAGATGCTTCCTCCGCTTCACGGTCGGCCAGGAGCGCTTCCAGCACAGGGTTCTTCCGTTTGGCCTCTCCTCGGCCCCCAGAGTCTTTACCAAAACCCTGGCGGTGGTATCAGCCTACCTGCACAGACAGGGGGTGTTTATTTTTCCCATATCTGGGCGACTGCCTGCTAAAAGGGACCTCGAAGGCAGAGGTTTCACGCATGATACGCGTCACAGCGGACACGTTTCTTCGCTGGGCCTAGTCATCAACCTCGCAAAGTCAAAGTCCGAACCCACACAACCTATAGAGTTCATAGGGGCACGCATAAACTCTATCACAGCAAGGGTGTACCTACCCGACGCTTGCTTCCGCACAATCATTTCGCTGGTGCAAGTCATTACATACAGCCCCATGGTGCCGGTCTTAACGTGCCTCCAGCTGCTGGGCCATACGGCGGCAGCAACGTTTGTGGTACAGAATGCCAGGTTGCACATATCAAGCCTGTAGCATTGGCTGGTGAGCGTTTACAAACCGGCATCCCACACTGTCCACAGGGTGGTGTCGCCCACAACAGAGGTGCGCAGATCCCTGGCGTGGTGGGAAAACCCTGAGAATCTGCTAGTGGGGGTGCCTTTTCACCAACCACAAATTTCTATTTTTTTCTTACTACCAACGCCTCCCACGTAGGATGGGGAGCGCACATTGGCGACAAGGTAACGCACGGGCTATGGTCCCCTGCGGAACAGACACTGCACATAACCATGCCGGAGCTCAGAGCAGTGTTCAACGCCTGCAAACATTTTCGAGATTACCTACGTGGCAAAGTAGTCGGGATTCAATACTGACAATACCTCCGCTATGTTTTACATAAATCGACAAGGAGGAGCACGATCCCGTGCCCTATCTGCAGAAGCAGTCCAATTGTAGAATTGGTGCATCGCCAACAACATAACGTTGAAAGCCTCGTACTTGCTGGGTGCTCACACTGTGAAAGCAGATCAGCTGAGCAGGCGCTTTGCAATCACGCACGAATGGCAGATCCGCTCCAATCTGCTACGGCGCATTTTTCGTACATGGGGGTTTCCCCAGATCAATCTGTTTGCCACAAGGTCATGCACAAAGCCAGAAGGGAGAGAGCTCGCATGATGCTCATAGTCTTGCTTGGGATCGGCAGCAATGGCTTCCCTTGCTTTTGCGCATGTTGGACTGCCCACCACTCCCTCTGCCGGTGGCACCGGACTTACTCACGCAGGCTCAGGAGTCCATAGTGCACCCGCACCCTCAGGGTCTGCACCTACAAGCATGGCTAATCCATGGCTCAGCTCTTTAAAGAACACGTGTATGGAGGGAGTACAACAAGTCCTGGAATGTAGCCAAAGGACCTCCACCAGGAGGACTTACAAGCAGAAATGGACTCGATTCACAGCCTGGTGTTCCGCCAAGCAGTTAGCTCCCCTTGACGTCCCTATACCTGTAATACTAGAATACTTATTGGACCTCAAGAGAGGCGGGTTTTTCTCTATCCTCGCTAAAGGTCCACCTCGCCGCTATATCAACCTTTCGGCGTACAGAGGGAGGGCCCACAGTATTTGCCCATCCTATCGTTACCAGGTCCTTGAAGGGGCTGGTAAACCTGCACCCCCCCCTCGGAAACCGCTTCCACCATTGTGGAATTTGGACTTGGTGCTCAGCACGCTATCGGGTCCACCTTTTGCACCGTTAGCCACAGTTCCCCTACGTCTCCTTACGATAAAAACAACCTTCCTCCTTGCAGCTACGTCAGCCCGCAAGGTGAGTGAGCTCGTGGCAGTGATGGCAACGCCGCACTGCACAGTATTCTCAAAGGAGGTGGTAACCTTAAGGCTGCACCCAGCCTTTGCTCCAAAAGTCTCTTTGGAGTCCAATCTTAAAGAGCCAATAGTTTTACCCTCGTTTACCCGAAGCCTCACACCTCCGGTAAGGAGGCACGCCTGCATCTCCTGGATGTGAGGAGGTCGTTGGCCTTCTACACAGACAGAGGTAAGTCCTTCCGGAAAACAGACAGGCTTCTAGTCTCTCTCGCTCCCGGGTCAAAGGGAGAAGGTCTCTCTTCACGGAGAATCTCAAAGCACATTGTGTCCTGTATAAAAATGTGCTTCAAACTTCGAAAGACTCCTTTGCTGGCCCCGCCCAGGGCTCACTCCACCAGGGCGGTGGCGGCATCAACAGCCTTCTTCAAGGGCATCGCGTTAAGACATCTGTAGAGCGGTGACCTGGTCTTCCTACGACACCTCCGCCGAGCATTATGCCCTGCCTCGGGTATTCGAAGAGGATACCCGTCTGTCGACAGCAGTCCTCTCGGGGGCAAGCTGCACATCAACCGATTACCCACCTCCTCACTTGGGTTACTGCTGGGTAGTCACCTATTGTGGAGCACCCACAGGGACCACTCGAAGAAGAAAGAGAACTTACTCACCTGTAGTAACGATGGTTCTTCGAGATGTGTCCCCGTGGGTGCTCCACAATAGGTGTCGGGCTCGCCCGGCGCCGCAGATCGGAAATCTTCCAGCAGTTCCTCCTGGATGGCACATGCGCCGGCGCTCGCCGCCCCCCTGCGCGCCCCCGGCCGTGTGCGCGATCCGGTCCCCGCCAGTTCCTTGACCAACCGCCTCGGATGCTCCTGAAAAAAATTAGACAGTGTTTTTCAGGAGCATCCGAGGCGGTTGGTCAAGGAACTGGCGGGGACCGGATCGCGCACACGGCCGGGGGCGCGCAGGGGGGGCGGCGCGCGCCGGCGCATGTGCGATCCAGGAGGAACTGCTGGAAGATTTCCGATCTGCGGCGCCGGGCGAGCCCGACACCTATTTTGGAGCACCCACGGGGACATATCTCGAAGAACCATCGTTATTACAGGTGAGTAACTTCTCTATCCAAGTAGTGGCCAGCAGCCTGAACCCAGGGCCTCTTCTGAATGTATTGTAGCTGGTCTACGTGCAGAGACATAACATGAACTTACCTTCATAGCCGCTATGATACAAGCGTGGACTAGTCATAGAATATCAAGTTCTCTTATGTGTTTTTTTTGTTTTTAAAAAGCCCCCCCTGAACAAAAACTCCATTCTGTCTATTACTGAGTTTGCTGCTCACATCCTGTATTGATGTGTTCTGCCATTACTCTGCATTTGTCTGTTGCAGAGATTTGCCTCAGTATGGGCAGAAGCAGTGGCAGTCCTATTTTGGGCGAACATTTGATGTTTACACCAAACTCTGGAAATTTCAACAGCAGCATAGGTAAGAAATGTCCTGATAACCCTTTTCAGATAATTTTTTGATGTTTCTTTTTGTCTTGTGGTATTGCCCAGAGACCAGGACTTGGGGTCTAATTTTGCTGTCCTTGCTTAGGGGGAGACTGTCCCTGCCCTGAAAAGTTTAATTTAAACCAAAGAATGTTGCATAGAATCTTTTCTTTATGTAACTTTTTAAAAAATACAACTTCCTGGCCTGCTTACATGCACAATGGTGAAATCTGCTGAGATTCTCTGCAGTGCACCTGTGTGCCCATGTGGAATGGGTGCAATGTCCTGCTGCTACAAAAGATCTGACCTTTCGCATCTTACTTGTAGCTACCCTAATGTGTGTTATCGAGTAAGTGTGACCTCTTTCATACTATTTATGAAACACAATGATCCTTACAACTGTCGCACTTTCTTTTGCAAGGAAACTATCTGGTGCTGTGGAATCTCTTGTCTGGTCATGTCTCATTTCTAATGTGTACCCAACTCAGCCAGAGCTGTCTTATAAACGCTATGTTTGAGTATAAAACTTTCTCTTAGGGGGCTGTTGTGAATACCCACTTCAGTAAGGCAAGCAGGATTTAGTCTTAGAATCCTGTCTTGACTTCGGTTTGGATGGGTTGCTGTTCAGGGAAATGCATGCAATATATATTAATACTCTTCCTTTTCTCTTGCTTGAAATAGACAAGTACTGGACAATCGATATGGGCTGAAGCGGTGGCAGATTGGGGAAATTGCCTCCAAGATTGGGCAGCTTTATTACCACTATTAGTAAGTGAATGTGTTGCTGTGCGTCCTGGGGACAAGTGGTGTTGCTCATGGCCCCAGGCTGTGCACATTGTGGTAGTTCTGGATCAGTTTCCTTCCTGGGCCAGCAGTGAAGGATGGGGCTGAGAGGTGACTCGGGCTTGGTCTAAACTACAGAGTTAGGTCAACGTGAAACAGCTACATCAATCCGATTATTAACGTACACAGTACAGCCTTCTGCCCTCCAGTGTCAGACCCTGTTACGCTAGGATCCTCCAGGAGAGGCATATTTCTGTATAATTTGGATGATGCAGTGCCATGGTAGACACTAAGTTACTCACATCAGCTGTTGGCTTTCATACTGAAGCTATGAAATTGACCAGAAAGCGAGTACAGGTCTGGGGTCTCCAGCTAGAGCCCAGCTGCTGCAGATTCCTCATTCCCAGCCAGACTGTGCCCACTCATCTCCAAGGCAGTAGCTATACTAGCTCCCACCGTTCGAAAGGGGGATGCTAGTGAACCACTTCAGCAGATGCTGTTGAGGCGCTGCCATGCGTATGCAGTGCCTCATTAGCATAATGGCGGCTGCGTGCATTTTGAAAGTGCCGCTTTCGAAACACGCACCGCTGGTATAGACGGTTTTGGGAAGAAGGGGCTTTCGAAATCTGGGGGGTCCTTTTGAAAAAACCCCATCTACACCAGCGGCACGCGTTTTGAAAGTGGCACTTTTGAAACACGCATGGATGCCATTATGCTAATGAGGTGCTGTATATGCCTGGCAGTGCCTCATTAGCATCTGCCGAAGTGGCTCATTATCATCCCCCTTTCGAAAGAGGGGTGCTAGTGTAGCCCCGGCCCAAGTGTAATTCTTGTGCCAGACCAGCAGCTGCCCAGACTCCCATTGTCCAGGCTCTTTGCCCCCCACACTCTCTCTCTTAAGTCCGAGGAAGCACTCGTGAGGATGTGCACCACCGACATAAGGAGGGTGTTAAGGGTGTGAACCACCACACTAATTACTGTAGATTGACTTAAGTTTCTGGTGTAGACATGCCCTCAGGTGTGGTACAAGAAGGCCCCTGGAAGGACCACTCACACCTTTTGTGGCCAAAGAAGATTCCTTAGAGAATCATAAAGTGGATCCCAAAGGTGACCCTCATGCTCAGTATTATTCTGCTGGAGTCTTTTGACACTGCTAAAAGCTCTGCCTGTTTACCTCAAGGGTCACACCAAAGATGTCAGTACCTGTCGCCTCTGACTCTGCAGGTTGATTTTAGTTACTGGTTTGGGATTTTAAACTGTGGTTCCCTGTTCACTGTCACCACTGTGTATGGGCATGAGGTACTGTCATGTGATCTTTGTTGTTAGCTAGTTCCTTAAACTGTCTGAGGTAAAATTGAAGCTCTGGAATTGCCTTCAGTCATGTGCTAGGATTTGGAAACTCATGTGATACTCACTGAAGAGTGTGTGTTAGTGGTGGGGGTGGGATGGCAGAAGTTTTTTTTATATGGAGCAGTGAGGTAATACGTTTCTCTCACAGTCTGCGCACCTCTGAAACCAGCTACCTGAATGAGGCCTTCTCCTTCTATTCAGCAATTAGACAGAGATCGTATTACTCCCAAGTCAACAAAGAGGACAGGTATGACTGCACCAACATCTTGCCTTTTTTAGGATTACAGCAGTGAGCAAGAAGCAGCCTTGAATTGTAAACCATGATTAAGGGAAAATAATGGGTCAGAGCAGCTCTCTGCAGGAAGTCTTTAATCCTAACAATCCTGATTAAGCTCACTGTTGTAGAACCACCAGCCGTGTCTGGAGACTAGAGGGATTAGTAGTTTGGGTTGAGCAGCAAGGGAAACATTTAGATGCTCATTTGTGTCCTTCCCAGCCCTTTTTAGCTGTGTAGTCCCAGGGAATTACCTCCATAGTGCTCTAGATCTGGGAAATGAACTTGCTCACCCAGAAACAAAATAGGAAATATAACAAGTTTCTTCATAGTTACGTGAAACATCTCCCAGGTGCCATGGTGTTGACAGTTTAGCAGCCTTTGCATACCTGACGAGAGTAATGTGGTGCTCCCCGTCCATTGACTATTCCAGAAAGTGATGAGAAGTGTGCTCCGTTGGGGAGCACTCCTGAGCAGGGTTTATTCAATAGTGCTATGAAGTGTTTCTATCACTTCAGGCTCCCAAGAGAGACTACGAGGAGCTGGTATGAACAGACACTGACTTCAGGAGGTTCTGCCTGGGAGATCAGGCCTCTGTCCTATTAGAATTGTATAAGACTGATTTAGGTTGCTTTTTGAGGAAGAATTTTTTTTATACTGATGATCACTGCAGTACAGAATTACTTGTCAGGTTTGTTACAGCCACTCAGGAACTTCAGACTTGGTTTGCAGAGAAGGGACTCACTGATTTCCCCCTGCCCTGTAGAGGTATACCCACTGGAAGTCTGAAGCTAGACTAGTCAACCATTTTAGTGTCCTTTGTTGTTGGCCTCAGATCTAGCTTGTTTTTCCATGGGGAATCTTCCCACTTCTGATCTGGTTACCTGAGCTGCTTCAGACTTGATGTCATTGGCAGAGACATCCCCTTAAAATATTGGGGCAGATCTATTTTACAACAGTGAAAATGTGATAAGCCATTATAGGACATATTAAACCTCTGCAGGTTGCATTGTTTTGTTCTCTGATGGTTTGACAGAATGCGTCAGAGTATCTCATTTGTGATATGTTGTTAGCTAACACAAAGGAGCCAAGTTCTGATCATAAGCTGGCAGAAATCCAGTTGAGCCAGCTCCTGCACCAGTTGCACACATCCTGCGTTTGAGCAGGGGATGTGTGGGAGGCAGCACAGAGCTCTGCTGATGCTTAGTTGAGACGTGGGGCCCATTAGGCATGATTTCCAGCCCCTCTGAATTAGAGCACCCCCTGGGCTGCTTGAAATCTTGTTAGGGTTGGCATGGTCATTTTATACAACTATTGCATTAGTGTTTTTTCTTTTTATTCTTCAGGCCTGAACTGGTGGTTAAGAAGCTGCGTTATTATGCAAGGTTTATAGTGGTTTGTCTTTTGCTCAACAAAATGGATGTTGTGAAGGATCTTGTAAAGGTAAACTAGTGATATGAGGATGGTGCAAAGTGTACATGTCCATGCAATACAAGCCACTAATTATGCAGACCAGTTCTTCCCGCAGGTAGTGGAATATTACAGCATTCAGGAGATGTCTCTTTCAGCTAGAATCTTGCACATAAGATCTCAGCTGCTGCTGTTCCTGTTAATCTTACACCTTTAATTAAACCTGGGGCCTTGAGGGCTGTGGTGGGATGAACTTCCTGACATGTTTGGTGTTCTGTGCATCATGTACTGTAGATGAAATGCCCCAGGTACTTTACTAAACAAGTAGTTTTGCCATTGGTGAAAGGGAGATCTCAGGAAGTTGGGTCTGGATAAAACTTACGCAGTGTAGATGTGACTTTCACACTCTTTTCAGCTGTCTGAATGCTTTATAGGTCTTTTCTTTTTAGCCTTGTACACCCCTCTCCTCCCAGACTTGTAGCTCCCACATCTCTCTGATCTCAGAAGTCTCCAGGACCCTCCCTCTTCATGAAATCTCCCCCATTTTTTCTTAGCCCTTCTGTTCAGCACAGTGCTCTGTTCCTTTCTAATCTGGTGCTCTAAGTCTCTGAGTTGTTTCTTGCAATGGAAAGAATCTAGTGTGCATTTCCAGAAACAAGACTGGGAAAGGCTTGAGACATGAAGGGAAAGGAAAGGTATTGAATCTGTGTGCATGCCTGACAGGGTGAAGGAAAGACTGACTCTTTCAGAACTGCTTTAAACTTTGGGGAACAGTAGACAGGGATTATGATACAGACCAAGGTTTGTTATCAAACAGGAGTGGATCTTCAGTGTATTTGGAGTTAAGGGACTATCCTGGACCAAACTACTTTATTATTGTGTTTGGCTAAAATGTTAAGTTCCAGTAACATGTTGGTTTCCATTAAGGGAAAACATCCCAGTAGGCAGAGGGGCCTGGAGCTAGACGTTGTTCCTGACGACAGTCTTGCTGTCCAACGAGTAACAATAGGAATGCTAGACTTGCCCAAGAATCTGTCTGTACTATTGCAAGCCATATCCTGGGGTTGGCAGTTTTATATACGCGGCATGTCTCTTGACGTGCCTGGGTCCAGTGGGACAGACACCAAAGAGCTGCACAGCATGAGCTAGTAGAGGAGGCAGAGGGAAAGGGCAGACCATTTACTTCCAGAGCTTGTTAATAGTTATCTGTAACCTTAGATGTGAGTGAGAACCTGATAGCAAGAATTTACAGTAACCAGTCTGATAGCTTTGCACAAGTGTGCCAGTTAATTTGTATCTGAAATGAATGCCACCCCATACTCTAGGGGCTATGTGAAAGGTATTTGTGTTCCGAGATTGCCAAGTGAGGGTACCAGGAGCCCTGACTCCTGAACTTGGCCAATGTGTGCAGCAACTTGGGCATGTTCCATGTTGGGTATGGTCATGTGGGGAGTGACAATAAATTGTCTATAATTAGATTGCTTACATGCAGGCCTGCTGATGGCAGTGCAAAGGGGGCAGTTGCACCAGGCCTTGATCCTTCAAAGAGATCTGGAGTTCTGGCCACCAGTGCTGCTTTGTGCAGCTTGAGGGGCTAGGATGAGCCAGCACTGTGGTCTGAGCAGTGTTAATTGCGACAGGAGTAGGCCCTGCCCCTTCTGGGTGCAAAGCCAGGCCTTGCTCCTGTCTTGCCATGGGATCTAGGTGGGCTGTTGGCTCTGCAGCTTAGATGTCTCATCCCTAAAGTACTTAGGCTGCTTTATTTGTGAGACTTGGCTGCCTTAAATTTCAAAAGAGTTTTCGTTGTTCCTCTTTGTTTGGAATGTTTACTTCAGGAATTATCTGATGAAATTGAAGATTACACTCACCGCTTCAACACTGAAGACCAGGTGGAGTGGAATCTGGTTCTTCAAGAGGTGGCAGCTTTTGTTGAGGTGAGCGTGGAGGAAACCTTGTTCTCTGCAGTTTGTTTGAAAGCATCCTTCACAGCTCCTGCTTTAAAAGTAACGCATGGAAACTCTCCACTGCAAACTGCTCTCTGAGGCCTGGCCATGGGGAGCAAGCTAGTAAGTAACAGTCTTGTGTGCAGGCGTGCAACACCTTTCCCCTGGTTGCTGGTGAAATGTTTTGCAGTACTTGAGCTGCAGAAGCTGATGAGACACCTGTGACTTCAGTATCAGATCCACTCAAGCAACACAGAATTAAAGGGAGTGGAAGTATGAGGTGAACTTCTGTCTCCCAGCAACCCACCTCTTCCCTTCTACACCTGGTAATCAAGGGACAATGGGATCAGAACTCAACCATCAGGAATGTAACTAGTATAGAAGGTCTGCCAACTCCAGGCCAGTCTTTGTGGGACACCTGCTGGTGCAATTTGCTGACATTCTGACTATATTATTAGTAACTTCCAAATAAACATATTTTAATGGTTGTAGTACTGGCATATTATTTTGGCAATGCATAAGCAATATGTAATGGAAAATACAATATAATCTTGGCAGTTACACTGACAGCATGTCTTGGCATAGCTGTAATATTGCCCATTTGAAGTCTTCCTACAAAGAAAATTGAGAATTTTTTTTTCCTCTAAAATAGGAGACCTCTTCCTGCTCTCTTCCATTTCTACAACATTCATGCACATACGTGTGTACCATGAGCCATACCCAATATTTATACATTACTGGATTGAAGTGCTAAACTACTGTTGACTTGTTTCTTTATTTCTCTCCATGAAAGAGGGAAAATGTAAATAATGCAGGATTTTTCTGCCATGTAAAAGTGTTGTGAGTTATCTGCCTGGGCTGCATATGGATTGCCTGCTGAGATTGTGTTAGTGAATTTTGTTACCCCGATTCTGGGATGCTAAGTCTCTGTCTTATCCTGCATGGATACTTCCTCCTAACTGCACTTAAAGAGCTACAACACAAATGTGTGTGTTTAGATAGCCAAGATAATTCCTTCTAATGCCTAAGAGAAGTAGTACCTTTCCTGAGCTGGAATTTCTCCGTGGTCTTAGGCTAGAAAAGGCAAATTATTAAGACAAAAAAAAGGAGTGTTCATTTCAGTTATGGTACGTTATAAGTGATAAGCAAAGGGGACCTTATGTTCTGTGGGCATGCACCTTCTAGGATCCCTTGGAATTCATGCACTGTGCTGGTTATTGTTCCAGGCAGATCCTGTGATGGTTTTAAATGATGACAATACCATTGTGATCACGTCCAACCGACTGACTGAAACAGGGGCCCCGCTGCTGGAACAGGGAATGATTGTTGGACAGCTCACTCTTGCGGATGTGTTAATTATTGGGAATTGCAATAATCAGGTAAAGGAGACTAGAAGGAATTACTTGCATGTTCCGTCTTCAGCTGGAGTTAAAAACTTTTTTTCCCCCCTGATTCTACTAAATGAAATTGCCAAGCCCAAAAGAGGGTAAATATAAAATCTTCAGTGATGTCAAGTGGCTGTATATTAGCTGAGAATTTGGCAAACTGTTCTGTTCTTTGGAGTTCATGTCCCTGTGGGTATGCCGTAATAAGATGTGCTTGCATCTGAGTGCTCTTGACTAGAGAATGCAAAGCAATGCCTGCAGGACTATGCTGCGCAAAGCAGCTCCTTGTGCCTCCAAAAGCAGCCTGGACCCTCAGCCAGTCAGTTCTTTGTCAGTCAGCTGCAGATTGAGAGAGACTGCATGTCTGCTGATTCTCAGCTTCCCACCTTTCTTAAATGTATCTATTCTTAGTGTTTCCTTTGTTTCATTGTGTCTGACACAAGTCCTTTTGGTGCAGGACACTCTGCACTCACTAGACATTCTGAATAGCACTTTTCAGGAAAATAGCTTTCTCAGTCAATGAGACTATCGCCTATTTGCAGAGTCCAGCAAACACTTGCTAATAGCCAGCCCATCTGTACAGGAGCAAGGAGATGGAGTGTTTTTTCCTCCTCCTCCCCAATTCCCTAGTGGTGGATGCAGCTAATGAGAGATATACCAAACATGCTTCAGACTCTTCCTTTGCTATAAGGAGTGAAACGTTTAGACCTCCTGAGTAGAAAAAGTTGTTTCTCAGGATCTCTCCAATTTCACGTGACAAACTGCCAAGCCCTGTGGCAAAATATGATTTTAATATATATACGAAGTTCTCGCATTTTTTTTCAACATCTCCTACAGGACCAGAAGAAACTATTTCAGATAGTCTTTCAGGGGGACAGTTTATAGCTAAAACCTCCCTCCAGATTGCCCCTAGTGCTGCGGACCTAACTGTGGTTATGGGGAATATTCTGGTCTCCAGAGAGGTGCAGAATGTGGTTGAAGATGACCATCCACAAAAGGTCCAAGCTCTTCTGTGCCAACAGACTCTTTCCTCCCTGCCCTGAAGGACTGACTAAGCAGCAGTGGCTCATGTACATCAGTGGGGCATAGCAGTTTTCCCATGTCTGATTCACAGCCTTTTCTGCTCCGGTGGATGATATGGCAGCAACTCATTGGGGGTTTGACAGAGAGACCCAGAGGTGATTCATGCTGGGTCAGCAGCTGTTGCCAGACCTACTCATTGGACCACACATGCGTGCCCAATAACTAGCAAGTAACATATCACTAGAAAACTAGCTCACTGGTGCGTACTAAGTTATAAAAATGGGCTAGAATTATGTTCTGATGCATTGCTTGCCAAACACCTTTAACCCCAGTCTGTTTTAGGCAAATGTATATTTGCCTGTCAGCTAGGTTGGTGAGGTGATGAAAGTATATTTACATAAAAGTGAGGGGAGATGCTGTTAGTGAAGGGGGTCTGAACCTCAGATAAGTAATTGAATCAACTGATTGAATACAAATTACTGTATTGTATAAACCCTATGACTTACAGGTGAAGAAAATCGTATTGCTTACATTTCAGAAATACTATATCAGAAATTATTGATCATCACTAATCTAATGCTTCAAAATCTATGACCAAATATGAGGGAAGGTAGCTGTTTCCAATGTAAAACAAGCTGTGTGGACTCAAAACAGGAGACTTAATTACATATGAATCAGTAGAAGGCCAGAAGCTGCGCTGATAACACTATGGCCCTGTATTCTGCTATCTGCTTTACTGATCTCTACCTCTGATCCTTAAGATTTCGCTTAAATTGCAACAGGAAAGGGAGGGTTATTTCTGTAGCACTGTCTAGGCCAGGACGGGGGCGGTACTTGATCCTCCTTTAACCTCTTTGTAGCAGCACATCCCAGACTTTCTCTCATGAAGAATCTCCTGTCACAGAACTCTGGGACCCTGCTCTGAGTCCCTTAACCTTCAATCTAAGAACATGGTTTGTTCACTCCATAACAGCCTCAAGAGCTTATGTGATTTGTTTCCCCTGTATGGTCCGTCCCTAGGAGGGAATTTTTAATTGGAAAACCCTGTTTGAACTGATGACTACCTGTTTGCTCTTCTGCTACTTCTTCAAGACTTCAGTCTTTCTAGTCATCATTTCACTTAGACATGAGAGATCTTGGTGCTTTATGGCAGATGCGCCATTTACAACATTCTACATAAATTTGGTTCTGCTGCGTTGTATCCTTGCTTCTTCCTTAAGGTCTCTTTGGAATATCCTGTTAATCAAGAGATCCACCTAACAGTATTTTACTGGAATCCTTATGCTTCCAGAGAGGAGGCCAGTGTACATACACTAGGCATCACCTTGTGTCCGGACAGGACTGAGACTTTTTGGGCCTCTCACAGTTATTTGTATGCTTTGCACAGAGGAGGAAGGGACAACTGATTGCCAGTCTGGCCCTTGAAATTGGTTTTGAGTTGCTTTTTTAACCTGTTTATGAATCTGCTGGGATGTAGCCTGTTCATGGAGTGACCACAGAGTCCACTAAAGCTCAGTCCACATCTTCAGCTCTCCTGAATGACCTTCCCATAACAAATTTGTAGTACTGCAATTTGATCTTCTGTTCATGCCTTTACCAAGCATCGTGCCATCTTACCTGCTTTCAGGGATGATGCCACCTTTGATGGTCCTCTGAACTGTCTTGGACTGATCATCTTGTTGAGATACTGCTGGGGGGGGGTCTCCCATGGTAGAGCACCTGTAGGGACACATTTCTGAAGGAGAGGTTAGTTCCCTTTCAGTAACTTTAAGTTCAAGATGTGTTTCGTCCCTATGGATGCTCCATCTCTTTCCCTGAGCTGTGGCTCCCTGCTTCGCAGTCGAGAAGGAGCTGGGTGATGGCAGGCCTGTTCCTCTTACATGCCCTTGTCTGGAGGCACTAGGTAATGCTAGGTGAAGCCCTGCACAAGGTGTTTTGCATTCTTTAGCCAGGGGCATAGAGGTATGTCCTATGGCAGAGCACCCAGAGGAACAAAGCTGCTCAAACTCAGCTTAGTGCAAGGTAAGTGACTTCTTCATATTAGCCTATTGTCACATGTCTTTATCATCACTTGCAGTCATTATGCCAGCTAAGAATGAGCTCATCTATCCGATACCCAAAGCCAGTTGTGTGCATTTAAAATGTGGTAGTGCTGTGTCTCCTATGGGAACAGTCTGTCTGGAAAAACCTGATCTGTTGCATTGCTTGTTATGTGCCGTTCACATCACAGGTGATACAATAGCTGGATGCCTTTCCGAAGGCACTGGGTGAAATTTTCTGTCTTCAGCTAAGATTGCAGTCAAGTGCCTTTCATATCTCGCCTCTAAACTTTTCCACGTCAGCAGAGTGGTTCCAAGCATCTTAACTAATGTTGGGCATGTTTAGATATTTCAGTACATAGTTCAAAGATCATACCTGGGTAGTCCCTAGAAAGCAGAGTACCCATTTCCACCCTGCTGAACAGGATGCGTTCATGATGACACTGTTCCTTTTGCAGGTAAAGTTCAGTGAATTAACCGTTGACATGTTCCGAATGTTGCAAGCACTGGAAAGGGAACCAATGAACTTGGCGTCACAAATGAACAAACCTGGAATGCAGGTGAGTTTCATTTTCAGTTGCAAACTTAGCTATAGAACTCAGTTAACTTCTCCACTCTGTGTATAGAGCATGGCAAGTATGCTGTTATAACTTTTATTCAGATACTTACAGAAAAGGTCAAACTGTACTTGGGTAACAATGGCCTCTCTAGTATAGCTGAAACCTTCAGTAGCAAGTATTGTTTGCTCATAGCGCAAATACTTTATATTGTTTACTGTTCTCCAAAAGCTCCTCTGTTTTCTGCTTATTGGACTTTCTTTTCATCCCTCTCATTTGGATCATCCAATTTGTTTAGTCCAGAGTAGATGTATTTTGTGTTTCATCTGTAGGCAAGGGGAAAAGTTGGCACTCCTTGTCTTTTGCCAGCACACTTCACAGCAGCGTGTTGAGGTACAAATAAAATGGAAGAGGCTCGGAGAGTAAAGTAAAATATAAGGTGCTAGAACAGAGGTTCTCAAACTTGTAATGATGACCCCATTAGGGATCTTAATGGTGAAAAAGTAGGGGCAGGAGCAGCCCCCTGCCCATTGCTCCCAGGGGGTTGTTCCAGATCCGTGGGGCCATTTATGGGCAGGGGGACTTCAGCCTGGCTGGAGCAGTTCCCACCTGCAGTTGGGAGGACTAGGGGGGTGGCGGGCATCTGGACAGCTCCATGGGCAGGGAAGCTCCTGAGCAGCCCCAGTCCCTGGTGCACCATGCAGGTGGGGCAGCTGGGGAGGTCTCTCCCTCCTTTAATTGGTTAACTGGTTAAACTTACCATTTAACTGGTTTACCAATTAAATGGGATTTATATCCCTAGACCCCATAGAGGACTGACAGGTTATGTGGGGGATCACAAGCTGTCAGCCTACACCCCAAACCCACTTTTCCTCTAGCCTTTGTAATAGTGTTAAAAATAAAAAAGTGTTTTTAAATTTATTAGGCAGCCAAGAGAGGGGAGCATCTCAGCTTGCTATGGGAAAGGGTCACCAATACAAAAGGTTGAGAACCATTGAGCTAGAATGAGGCTCACAAGTGCTCTTACCAGGAAGTGTCCTTGAAGAAAGAGTCAGGGAACTTCATTAAGGGATCAGGAACTGAACTGAATTGGGGTGTGCGCTTTGTTCTCTGTAAGATAGAAGCAGAATTTAGGTGGCAGGTTAAGTAGAGGTGTAAGCTTGGTCAAACAGTTTCTGACATGAACTTGGTGATTGTGGCACCCCACAGAGAGAGACGCATGGGCAGATCAGTACGTTAGGGGAGTGCTTTGAAGATGAATATTCAGATAAATGGGAGTTTAAAGATAAAGCTATGTTAGGAATGTACATGGTGTCCTTTTTGTTTTTAAAATAGGAATCAACTGAGAAACCTGCGAGGCGGGAAAATCCCCATAAGTACTTGCTGTATAAACCTACTTTTAGCCAGCTGTACACATTCCTAGCAGCAGCATTTAAGGTTTGTAAAATCAGATGCATTTGTCAGTTGATTAAAAAGTACCTTTCTGAGATGGTACACTTTGCTAAGTAAAAGTAAATGAGTCAAAGTCCCTTTCCTTCCTCCCCCTGCCCCCCAAGTGAAAACATAAGAATGGCCATACTGGGTCAGACCAATGCCAGGTGCCCCAGAGGGAGTAAACCTAACAGGTAATGAACAAGCGATCTCTCTCCTGCAATCCATCTCCAGCCTCTGACAGAGGTTAGGGACACCATTCCTTACCCATCGTGGCTAATAGCTTTTAATGGACCTAATTTCCATGAATTTATCTAGTTCTTTTTTAAGCCCTGTTATAGTCCTAGCCTTACAATCTCCTGTGGCAAGGAGTTCCACAGGTTGTCTGTGTACTTTGAAGAAGAACTTCTCTTTATTTGTTTTAAACCTGGCTTTTAATATCCCTTTTAAAATGTAAAGTAAATGACAAGATGTGAATCACCGTTCTCTTTGTAGCATGAGGATTTTAATGATTTAATTGTTTGTCTTAGTGGCAGATTATCTGATCTAAATGTAGAAGTATCTTTACTAATAATTCTACTAAGGTATAGCAGCTAAATTATTTCTAGTTATTATAGCCATGGGGACAGTGTAGCTGGTTGGTTGTACCAGCAGCAACCTGGGATTTAGTAGCTAAAAATAGCTTGTTTCTTTACAGAGGAAGCAGTATCATAGCTGATGAGTCTAAAATTAAACGTCCTCGCTGTGTTTGGTGTTGTGCGTGCTCAGTCTGCCCCCAGAAAGAGGGGGATCTCTGAGATGTTGGTGCTCCCCGCATGGGAGCAAATGGAGAGGTGGCACATGGAAGCATATGCATTGTTTGTGTAGACCCATGCAGGATCCAGCACCCTGGGTGTTTTTGTTTTTTTTTTTGGCAGGTTGTCCAACTATGAAATTTTGGGATGATGTTTTTGCTGCAGGCCCCATTCTGGAGGACGAAGGGGCTGGGAGCAAAGACCTCATTCAGAATTCTGAGGTAACTGGAGAGTCTCTTCTTCCAAAGGATCTTGGCTTAAGTCCTAGATTCCACATTCAAGCAAGTCTCAGTGTCTCACCTGATATTAGTGTAGAGAGGATGTGGGTGAAATTGTGCTCATACAGTTTCTGAATACAGTGTATCAGTCACATATTTACGAAGATGCAACTCAGTACCTCTGTGGCATGCATCGCTGTACGCCCAGATGGATCGCTTGATTACTTGTTCTGTTTGTTCCCTCTGGGGCACCTAGAATTGACTGCTGTTGGAAGACAGGATACGGGGTAGGTGGACCATTAATCTGGCCCTGGGTGGCTGTTGTTATGTTCTTATCCCAAACACCCATTGATTCAAGAAGTGTCAGTGTAAACGATATAGATACATGCAAAGGAGCCATGGAAGGCTGAAGAGCAGCGGGGGGAGGGGGATTTCATCTGTAAGTGCCAATGATTTCATCAGGCTGATAACAGAATGTACGTAGTCTGTTACAATATATCAATGCATTTTTCTCCTGTCCCTTTTCTATGCTGGAATTTCAGGAGCTGCCTGCAAACAGTGTGCTGCTGATCTACTTGTCAGCCACAGGCGTGTTTCCCTCAGGTCGTACGGATAGTGAAGGTACAATAAAGGAATGCTCCCTGTCATGATCAGGGCTTGAATTCACTTTGTATTTCAGGATAAATGGCCCACAGAGATCTTGCAAAACTCCTTTTCAAAGGACAGGTCTAATTTCATATGCCCATCTACCTGCTAAGGCTGGCTTTCTTTTGCACAAACAGCAGCTAATTCTTTGTATTCAGCACAGAGTACTCTACTGACTTGAAATCTTTTGAAAGGATGCAAACAAGTTTTTGATACGTCTGAAATATTAAAAATGTCACACGTTTTGAAGACATCTGGCTCAATATGTC
Organism: Carettochelys insculpta; assembly: GCF_033958435.1. Taxonomy (NCBI): domain Eukaryota; kingdom Metazoa; phylum Chordata; order Testudines; family Carettochelyidae; genus Carettochelys; species Carettochelys insculpta. Next base: position 23,593,085 of record NC_134157.1, read on the forward strand.
CATCAGTGAAGAGTCACCATGTCATAAAATGGTTCAACATCTGGCATTTCTTCTCAATCTGAAGTAGCCAAGTAGATGATCTGGAGAATGGTAGCAAAAAGGCTTAGAGGTCTTTCTGCAGAAATTGTTATACTCCTTATACATTTGTTGATTTGACAATTCAAGCTCTTGTCATGATGTTAATAATTTTCCTCACCTCATCTTCCTGTTATCCAACCCAGCAGAATATTGGGATGCAGATAGTCTAAAAATCTAAAACTGGCAAACTGGTGCAAATGCAATCAAAAGATTTTTACATTTGTATCACTTACTTTAAAGGAAGAAATTATTTGAAACATCCTAAATATTGTATGCACATCATTTGTTTGAGATTGCATTCCTTTATAAGATGCATGCTTGTTCCATCCTTGTTGCATGATTTGAGGATCTTTGAAAATGCTAAAAGAAAAAAAAAAAATCCCTGCAGGTTTTCTGTGGTGGCAGTGATTTTTTTTTTTAAATTGCTTTTAACATTTTAGTATGATGCACCCCATTGTATTTTGGTCTTAGCTGTATTGTGTGCCATGTAACCTGCATTGTATCAAACTTCACTGCATGCCTTGTTCTAACTTACTGCTTTAGGGTAATGGTACCCAACCTTTGTCTTACAGAGAGCTTCACAGCCAGCTTTTCAGTTCCCAAGGGGCTTGCATGAATCAGATTGCAGTCGTGTGTGGATGTGTTTTAAATGGGGAAGTGTGGCCTGCAAAAACTTAAAACTCCTGTGAATAAAAGAGGAGGGTAACTGCAGGCTGCATCGTGTAATTATGCAGACCAGTTTTGACTAACATCTCGCACTTGAGTCACCAGTGACAGCACTAAATGAGAATTTGCTCGGTTGCTGACATCCTAAAGCGTCTCTTAGACGTGAAATGATTTGTTTGTTGAGGGAAGGGCTTTTCAGGTGTAGACGAGGAAGGACTATCTGCAAAAGAAGGACCAGAGTTGAAATGCAACTGTGCAGAATTAGGAAATCCCGGTATATATGTTACACTTAGAGAACTAGAATTATCAGACTATTGTTTGTGGGATAAGGCAACATGCTGCCTGTATTGTGAATGCAGAATTCGTTTACTGTCCCCATCTACTACAGTTATGCACCACACTTACGCACCACACTTACGCACCACACTTATACACACACTTCTATGGATGGGCCATAATAACCAGACTCTGATGCCCATACTCATGTACTGGCCAGGTGGTCTAGACATGAGGGCCGTGTCTACACTAGCCCCAAACTTCGAAATGGCCACGCAAATGGCCATTCATGTGCCGCGGCGCTGCGCGGCTCGTCCCGACGGGGCTCCTTTTCGAAAGGACCCTGCCTACTTTGAAGTCCCCTCATTCCCATCATGGGGGACTTCAAAGTAGGTGGGGTCCTTTCGAAAAGAAGGCCCGTCAGGACGAGCCGCACATCGGCAAGGCGCGTCAATTTCGAAGCGCCGCAGCCGCCCGCATGCTAATGAAGCGCTGAATATGCATTTCAGCGCTTCATTAGTAAACTTAGAAATGGCCATTTGCGTGGCCATTTCGAAGTTTTTGGCTAGTATAGACACAGCTGGGGGTGGGAGCTGAGTTGTGTTGGTGCATGCTGATGCTCCTGGAGGAAGAGTATAGAACCAAAAGACCCAATTCCGTAGTTTTGCACCCATAATTTTATATGTTGTAGTCCATGGATCCTGTCCTGTCCCATTGCTCAAGGGCACCGCTATGACCATGAGTCATCAGTTAACAGTAGATGTGACTTTTATCTTCTTTTCTTGAAGAGGCTTTTGTGTGTCTCTTTCTTGGGTGTGTTCTTTGCCAGGGCTTGCCTCCACTATTTTTTGGCCATCAGGGTGGTACTGGCAGCTGGTCATCCAGACAAACCTGGCTTAAGGGACTGCTTCCTTTAATTAAAACAAAAAAAAAACAAAACCCACAACACTTGTAAAAACAAAGCTGAGGCAATACAAAGTTTGGAAAAGGGTTTCAGTTACAACATGGAATCGTGGTAGTTGTAATGTATTAACTGTTTAAAGTAGGGTTTCTGTTACAATATATAAAAAAGTTACAATAATAAAGTCTTCAAATGCACTTCTATAAGGTTTCTAACAAATTAATGAAAAATCCCATTCGTAAAAATTGGGCCACAATTCATGAGCTTACACAATGTCATATTGGTTGATTATAATTCATTAAAAGGGTGATTTCATTCTTCAGCCCTATGTATATGCGGTACTCCCGTTAGTACTAGCGGAGTTCCACTACTCTAACTAAGCTGAGAAATATATCCTTGTTCATACCAGCATGCTCTTGCAGAGGCCATTGATATTTCTGGAGAGACAGCAGTTTTTTATATTTCTTCACAGTCCACCAATCAGTTAAGCAGGTAGGCCAGATGCTGTGCCTTGTAGATTACTCACAAATCCTGCATTAGGACCGGACAGAAGTGCAACATAGCTATGAAAATTGCATACTAGAACTTGAGGGAAGGAGGGAAAAAAAAAATCCCACAATTCCAAAAACTAGCCTTGCCTTTGGATCTGAAATCTGGCTGATGATGATGGATTATTAGTAGGTTTAAAAACCAACTTTTCTATAACTTCTGAGCCTTGTTTACAGTGCTCCTAGCAGTGCTCTGATGGCTAAAAAAGCTGATACTGTGGCTGCCCCTGAAAAGTTCAGGTTTTGAAATGGATTCTTCTTAACTCGTTAGGAGGACAGAGTCTAATTGTAGAATATATTGATTTGAGTAGTATTAAAAAATTGTAAAAATTGTCCTGAGTGAATTATAAGTAAGATTCTTTTCCTGTCCCTGGAGATACATGTGTTGATCTAGCTGTGCCTTCTTTTTATTACATAGCCTAATAGGCTGCAGTATGTGTCTTGCTTCTTATTTCTACTCCATTTTGTAGAATCAATGAATAAGTCAGAGGTTTCTGAACATGTTGTGTTACCAAACATGAAATTAGTCCTTGAAATTACCAAAACAGACGCATCTTAAGTAGCGTGGCTCATAAATTGTAATCTCTCCATAATTACTTTTTCTCCAAATGTTAGAAGTTAATATTAATTCTTTTTTTTTTTTTTTTTTTTTTGGTCCTATAGCTATGTGGTGTGACAACTAATTTCTGCTTTTTTTTTCCCCTCCCCCGTTATAGGTCCATATGATTTTGGTGGTGTGCTTACAAACAGTAACCGGGACATTATAAATGGCGATGCTATTCACAAACGCAACCAGTCTTACAAGGAGATGCATTGGTGAGTTTCCTGGGTGCTGCTAGGGGAAGTAAGAGGCAAGTGACTTTTTCTTCTTGAGTCAGAACACTTCAGAGATGGTGTGAGTTTTCCTGTGTAATTAACAAGACATGAGAGAATGCATGCTTGGGAAGAGTCAATCTGACTGAGCTGCTTATCATCTGTTGAGCTGTATTTACTGCCCAGCATCTTCACTTGCATCCAAATGACACTGCAACATTGTCTACTCTAAACGAGTTTTCCTGGCATAGCTGAACGAGCAAACCCCTCTACTGTAGATGAAGTTTTATGTCAGCATATAAGTGCTTCTGCCCATGTAGCTCCCTGCCAAAAGCACTTTTTGTCAGTGAAAACTGCAGATATGGTGGTTCTTAGAGGTTAGCATTCCTTGGGGGCTGGTGCTGCACAGCCTCACTTCCTCCCCAAATCCCCAGTGTTCAGGGGAACGGTATCAGCACTCTTTCTTTGGAGCACTTTATGACTGAATGGCTCCGTTTCCCTCCCCCCGGCCATCTGTGGTCAAGAGGGAGCAGTGGACCTGCCTCTCTTCAGGCCCAGCAAGTAGATCTCTGACTGCTCTTCTGTCCCTCACACTGAGGTGGTGTTGAAGCAGGCAGAACTACCAGTACACTGCGCATGCAGCAGCAAGAAGTCTCACAATGAGCATGTTCAACCCAGGAAGAAGACATGGCGGGGTCAGAATAGTTTTCCAAGTGATTGTTGCCCCAAATCATCAAGGGCTTGACATCTGAGGCTCAAGTGGACTTACTTCCCTCATAGAGAGCGAGATAACTCTGAAATGGTGAAACACTTGCTTGGACCAGTGATACAGAAGGCGGCTGTTAAGTTCTGTGTACTGTGTATGAACATTACTGGTGGTACTTTGCTGAATAGTTAGGAAAGATCGTCGTCCTATACTGAACCAACCAGCTGTTTGTGTTGGTTTTATTTATTTATTTGTTTGTATCCTGTGGGATGACTGTGTAAAATAACTTCTGCTTAAATATTGTTCACTTTTCCTATAAGGTGAGCTGTGACTTTTGAGTACTGGGCTTTTTTGTTCCATTCTACTGTTCTCCCTTTAATGTGGGCATCTATGTGGCTAAGGAGAAGCCTTCCCAGCCTTGTCAGAGCAGGACAAAGTGGCTCCTGTAGCAGCTTCACAAAAATTCTAGTGCTGTGTGAACTGTCTCTTCCTTCCCTTTGTTTTAGCCTTCACCCTGGTGATCTCTACCCTTTCACAAGAAAGCCCCTATTTATCGTTGTGGACTCTTCAAACAGTGTTGCCTATAAGGTAAGGTTTATTAAAGCAGATGTGTGTGGTGGAATATGGTGCCAACCCCAAGTAGCCTACAGTTTTTGTGTGTTGTTTTTTTAAACACGTTGTGTTGAGTCTTTTTTGTCAAGGTTGTGCATACCAGATAGGATCTGATCCTTTGAATAGGAGCAAGAACAGAGGTACATGAATGGCTGCACATTGGAAAGTAATAAATCTTCCTAGAGGAAAGGAGCAATTTGACTTCCAAGATCTCTGGAGGGAGGTTGCTTTTGTTACGTACCAAAGATGGTTGCTTTTTTTGGTGGGGATTACTTAGTCTGCTTTTCTACTCCAGATAACTAACCAATCCTGTTCAGAGCTGCTTTAAATGGCAGAAAAATGTCAATACCTAGAGTTTTGCCTTGTAAAAAGATGTGTTCATGTAGGTGAGAAAAAACAAGAAATGAGAAATTGAAACACAAACATGCTGCAAAACTTACATTCAGGATGTCTTCTATCATAATATGTACTAGAAAAATGACATACTTCTCTGACTGCTGTAGAGATATCATAGAATTATTCAGTGCCAAATCCTCATTAGGAATCTACAGTTCAGATAATGTGGAAGCAAGAATGATTAATTCCAGAGGCACCAGTTACCTCTGGATGACATTATTTCATTAGTGAATGTAATGCCCAGAAACATGCTGGTTATGCAAAGCTGTCACTTCCTGATGCCTCCCTCTTACACCTTCACTTATTTACAGTTAGACAAATAGTTCTTTGCAGCTGTATCCCTAAGGAGAATTAGGGACGTCTAGTGGCCACAAATGCCTGTTCTCTCTCTCTCGCTCTCTCTCCAGGGTCCTTTGCCTATTTCACTTGTTCAGAGAGGCATGTTGGATAACATGGCTGTGATGGGGTTCAGGATCCCCCAAGCTCTGCACCCTGTCCGCAGGCAGGAGTGAATCTCACTCAGCAGGAGAACAGTGGGTTTATTAGCTGGAAGGTCACAGCATTGTACAGAGGAGTCTGTACAGCAGGCAGAGACAGCCAGTCCAATCCATGTTGGGGAGAGGAGGCCCCGAGGGGCCCCCCTGAGCCAGGGCCTTGCCCCCTCCTTGGTCTCGCTCTCTCTCCGCCCAGACTAACTGCTTTCCAACTCCCAGTTCCAGTTCAAAGCCCTCAGGCTCCACCTCCTCCTTTGTGTCCAGTACAAAGGTGTTACCTGGTTGTCAAGGTTACCCTCAGCAGGAGACCCCCACCCTCTGTGAGACAGACACACACACACACACACACACTCTCTCTCTCTCTCTCTCCACTTCCAGACCGAACTGAGCGGGGTCACTCAGCTGGTGGCCTGGGGAAATCCGGGGCCCTCCCCTCATGACAGGGCATCGGCTCTACCCTCGGTGCTCACCTTGATGTGTACCATCTCCATGTCATAATCCTGCTGGGGGAGGCCCCAAGCCCGGATCTTGGTTTTGGCCTTTTTCATGTGATGCAGCCATGCAAGTCCCTTTAGTTCCCTCGGGTTGGTTGGTCTCCCTGCTTCGGTCTCCGGTCCATCAGCCACATTCTCAAGTCGGGCAGGCAGAGCCCATACAGCTGCTGCAGCACTAACAGATCAAACAGTTCTTCCCTGGTCTGGGCCTTGCCCCATCTGCCCACCAGTCCATACAGCTGCTCTGGCAAATGTTTGGAATTCAGTTACAGTCCAGTAACGGAAGGTACAAATGCTTCCATCCTTGGCATTTAGCCAGACCACCCAAATGGCTGTGTGCCTCAGTTTCCCCTTCCATGCCACACAATAGGTTTGGAATGTTCCTCTTCATGTGAGAGGTTGCAAGACTAGTTACAGGGAACAACGGTGACATTTCAGAATTACAAACTCCTTCAACATACAGTCATGCTTATACATCCATGTCATCATGTCACATGGCTCTTTCCAAACATTCAGCACATGGTACAATCCTACAGCTTTTGGTAGCAGCACCCCTTGGTTACAGCAGTCAGCATGAGTAACAGAACAAACCCACTGCAATTGTACATTTACATTGCTCTTTGGTAGACCACAACCTTTGTGTAACCTTGAGAACCTGGTATTTTGGGGCTAAATGGCTGAGGCCTTTCTTTGCAGCATCAAGTTCTAATCTTCTCTCTTGCCTCCTGGGGTGGAAATCTGATCTCTCTGGCTGTCCCCTCCTTCTAACGAGAGCTGGGCCATTGATGATCTCAGGGAGACTGCCCCCCTCCCAGCCAGTCTGGAAATTTGCAAACCAAACTGGTTTCTAAAAGTTGTTTTGTGAGTCCCAGACGCAGAATCCACATGAAGGAACCACATGGAGGAATCCCTGTTTATCGCTAACGGGGCCACCAGGCTCAAAGCTCCTTTGTCCTTCCACCACCAACTTCTGCCTCCCCCATGGAATCAGAAGTGGAGTCTAGTATAAGAATATCAGTGTTTCTACCATCTGGAGATGGGGAATTGCTGGTGCTCTCCTGCATCCTCCAGAGACTGACTGACTGCAGCTGTTTTACTTGGTTATCACAGGGCTGCTCACATTCCCTGATAGTTTTCACTTTACTTGGACCAACTTCCAGTTCCTGAGAAACCTTTACACTGCCTTCTTTGGACCCTTCCAGAGCACAGCCAGTGTTTTCACACTCAGGTAGGTCCTGGCTCTTACAGACAAGCACCTTTCTTGCAGCAAGGACCAGCGTCCTTATCAGGGATACCACTGCCCATCCCAGAGCCATTCCCTTTGTTCCAGCCTCCCTGGCTGGATTCAGAGTCACACCTGGAATGCTCTTTCCTCGTGGTTCCTTCTCCAGCCACCCCAGGCTGGGGACTCTTCCTCAGACAATGGACGAGTTTCCTTGTTGGCACCTTTTTCAAATGCAGGCTCTGCTCTCTCCCCAGGCTGCTGCTGCTGTTCAACACAGACAGACCACTGGAGACACTCTTTGTCCCAGCCCCCCGGCTGGTCTCAGACACACGCCCAGAAGGTGAAGCAGCTTCTCTTACAGACAGCTTGCCATTCCCAGTGGACAAGCTGCTTTCCTGTACAGACACACAGGCACCTTCCTCGGCCCAGGCCTGGAAAACTCTTCGCAGATCTGTCTTGGCCACTAATAGACGATGGATTGGAATCACTCCTTCCCTCCTTAAGTTGTGGCAGGCCACTCAGTTCAGAGCTTTATGCAGTCCAGGGTTCCCTGCCCCAATCTGGGCTCACCACTGCAGGAGTTTCCTTAACCCTCAGCTCTGCCACTGCACATCCACACTGCCTTGTCCAGCTCCTTTAATCTCGATTCAGTTTCCAGGTGCTGCCACTTCACAGTGGAGTTGCTGAGTATGGTTGCAGGCTCTCAGGCTGATGCCCTCTGCACCCCACGATTCCTGAAAGAATCCCTTCAGTGTGCCAGGCTCCTTGCAGTCACAAGCTCCCCTGGGTTAGGCTATAGGCCCCTCTGCCCTTTGGGACTGACTCCAACAGACTCCCTGAGGAACCCCTTCTTCGCTGTGACACCCAGTCTCAAGGACCATGACCGCACTGTCTTGGGACGAACTCCTTCAGCATGTCAGCATCCTCATGGGTCACTTGTTCCTGGGGGTTGGGCCCTCGTCCCCTCCACCTTCTGGGACTGACTCCAACTGACTCCCAGGAGTAACCCCTCGTCGGGTGTGACACCCCCTCGAAGACCATGACCACAGTTGCTTGGGTTTGGCCGCAGGCCCCTCTGCCTTGGGGAACTGCACCTCACAGCCTGTCATCACACTTCGGTCTCACTAGCCCCCCTTTTTCCTCCTGCGCCCCAGTCACATACTGCTGGATGCTCCATCCTCAGGGTGCTGTACATCCCACGCCTGACACCAGTGTGATAGGGTTCAGGGTCCCCCAAGCTCTGCACCCCGTCCGCTCACTCACTCATTCGGCAGGAGAACAGTGGGTTTATTAGCTGTAAGGACACAGCATTGTACAGAGGAGTCAGTACAGCAGGCAGAGACAGCCAATCCAATCCATGTTGGGGAGAGGAGGCCCTGAGGGCCCCCCTGAGCTGGGGCCTTGCCCCCTCCTTGGTCTCTCTCTCTCTCTCTCTCTCTCTCCCCGCCCAGACTAACTGCTTTCCAACTCCCAGTTCAAACCCCTCAGGCTCCACCTCCTCCTTTGTCTTCAGTACAAAGGTGTTACCTGGTCGTCAAGGTTACCCTCAGCAGGAGACCCATGCCCTCTGTGACTGACACACACACACAGAGAGGTATCCCCCACTCCATCACAATGGCTCAGAATGTCGGTGATGATAGAATTCACTATGAATCTCTCCTTGATCTGGGATGACCTAAATGACTGTGTTACCTTTCTCTAGTGACTTTTTGTAAAAGCATCTTGAGGGATTTTGCAATCACTAATGACATCAGTTTCACCATGCTCCTACACTTGTAGGTATTACTCCAGTGTACAGAAGGTGGATAGACGATTTGACCACAGTCACAGGGAAATCGGTGACTGGATGGAAATAAAAACGGAGCTCTTGATTTTTCATTTCAGCTTAACCACATGACCATTCTTCCTCCATTCCTATATAACTGCTGAAAAAACGTATGAGAGAGAGCAGGACTAGGGAAACTCACTGCATGCGACTCTGGGCATGCATGCCCTCTGTAGGGGGGATCTTGAGTGGGTCACGGATTCCCTCATTTGGGCTTGCATCTCGCATGAATTGCAAACAATATTTTTGGAAGAAAGTTGCTTTGTGAACTCTAAGCAAGAATAACTGAATCCTATTTAAATGGAGACCTGTGGAATTTCTGTGTGGAAGATAAGAACACCTGTCTCTGCCTGGGTTCTGTGCCTCGTTGTACTCTGTGTTTGATCAGTAAGCCAAACCTCTAACTTAACGCAGTGTATTCATTGTTATGCCAAAGTTTATGAACCAGCCAGCAAAAGAAAAGAACAGGGAGAGACCTCTGCTCCCAGAGGCCGTGTCTACACGTGCCCCAAACTTGGAAATGGCCATGCAAATGGCCATTTCGAAGTTTACTAATGAAGCGCTGAAATGCATATTCAGCGCTTCATTAGCATGCGGGTGGCAGCGGCGCTTCAAAATTGACGCGCCTTGCCGCCGCGCGGCACGTCCAGCTGGGGCTCCTTTTCGAAAGGGCCCCGCCTACTTCGAAGTCTCCTTATTCCCATGAGCTCATGGGAATAAGGGGACTTCGAAGAAGGTGGCGTCCTTTCGAAAAGGAGCCCTGTCTGGACGCGCCGCGCGGCGGCAAGGCGTGTCAATTTCGAAGCGCCGCTGCCGCCCGCATGCTAATGAAGAGCTGAATATGCATTTCAGCGCTTCATTAGTAATCTTCGAAATGGCCATTTGCATGGCCATTTCGAAGTTTGGGGCACGTGTAGATGTAGCCAGAGAGTGTAAGGGGAAGTGGCTACTCTGGTGTTCCTTGGCATTGTTAGATGTTAGAACTTGTTGGACATAGTTGATTATATGGACTCTGCTTTTTGTGACTCTCTTGAACTCAGGCAAGTTAGTGTGCGTGTTTTGAAGTAGTTTTGTAAACAGTGTCAAGGGCTTCATTTCTGGCCTTTGGGAAATCTATTACCATTCATACAGCAGTATATATAGTTTTCAGAGAGAGGCAAATAGTGGAGTGCCCAGCCATGTGAGTATTTCCTAGCCCTCAGTAAATGCAAGGCCCATGTCATTGCTCTTCAAGTGTGACTTGCAGTAAGTCTGTGTAACTAGTGCTATTTGCAAATATCCCTGGGTGAACTGTGAGTGGAGATGAAATGCTTTTTAGGCAGAGCACATCCATGCAGACAAAGGTTTTGTGCAATTGTGTGAAAAGTCAGAGCCAGTGTAATGACTTCTTTCCATGCCGCTGCTCTGATCCTGTCAGACAGGACAGTAGTTTGACATTTAAATAGCACTACTTAGCAGTATTGACTAACATGAATTGTTCCCAGAATGCCAAAAAGCGGCTGTCTGCTCTTGTGCACTCTTTCCATCTTTGCTGAAGAATTTAAATGGTGATGAGAGGTGGGAGTCCTGCCACAAAGTGACGTCCCGCTCTTGGAGATGGTAGTTGTTAAGAAGTTAGACTCAGTACCATTATGAAATACACTTCCTGGGCTGGTACTCTGAGACCTGGTGCCATCAATCTATTTTAGCTACACTATTTGTGTAGCTGAAGTCAACATATGAATGACAGCATCTTGTATGTTGTAAAGCTGATGGGGACTGTTTCTCTGTCTGTGCTGGTAACTCTTCTTACTTTGGTGGAGTACCAGTGTACACAGGAGAGCCCTTAGAGGTCGGTTGATTGCCTCTAAACAGATGTGATAAATCAATGGCCAGTGGATCAGTCTCTGGCATAGTGTAGAGATTCCCTGAGAGATGTAGGCACTGCCCCCGTTCTGTAGTCAGCAGGGCTGATCTGCAGGAAGGGTGTCTGCTTGGTTTTGGCATTGGTTGTAATGGGTCGCTCCTGAAAAGCAGTATGTTTCGGTTAGTGTGTGTGTCTGTTTCCCTTGCTCATTCCCTCTTTAGTTGTGTGTATTAAACCTATATTGAGGTTCCACTCAACAAGACAAAATGACAATTGATGTTGTAACTGTTCTGTTACAGAATTTCACAAACTTATTTGGACAGCCACTGGTGTGCTTGCTTTCTCCAACAGCATATCCGAAAGCATTACAAGGTATGAAGGTGTTGCCTTTCCTTGCAGCTTCACTTGTATTACTTTATATTTGTCTTATGTAGTTTTTAATGTGACATTTATCAGCTTCCAAAGTGATCACTTCTGATGCATTCTCCTCACTTGAGGATGACCCCAGCGGGGGTGAGCAGTGCCTGAAGCAGCATAGCAAGCCAACTTTTCAGACCATTCATAGTGAATTACGTTAATATGGCATTATTCAACTGGAGTCTGTCCAGGCAGCTTCAGCAAGTGCCAGAGAGGAAGCTCATGTTGCAGGTACAGAGCCGCCCAGTCACCATCATGGTGCTGGGGTCATAATTCACTTTTTCTATTATTGGCATTTGAGGGAAGCTTCACTATGAAGGGAATACCACTAAGATAATGCAGCCTACTCTGTTCCAGGAGTTGTTCTAAAGACCAGCTGTAGAATCTGCATTTAATAGTCAGTATGCAGAAACTCTGGCACTAGTTGCAGGTTTTGGAGGGTTTCTTAAGGAAAACAATTAGTGCACCTCATGGGAAAATGGGCTTCCAGTATGGGCAGGTCTTAGACCAGAATAGTTCTGATAGTCTCTAGGTTAAAGATGACCAAGGTCAGCTTTTCATTAAAACAGACTTCAGAATGTGGCCTGCACTGGTCACAGATTGTACTTATTAGAGATCAGCTGAAACCACTGCAGCCATTACTTTAGGTAGCAAAATAAGTATTTGCTAAATAAGAATTAGATACATATCACCTTGCCAATACCTATAACTGTGAATGGTTCTGGTGTGTCGTGGGGGCTGCCAATTTTACTGCTACTTCCCAGCATGAAGTCCAGACTGCTGACATAGTTTGAGATACGGGAAGTGGTGCTCAGCAAATGAATGCATGAGAGAAGTTGGAGACTTCACAGTTGCTTGAAGGTAAGTTCTGTTATTTGCTAGAAACTTTTTGAGTAGAAAATACTAAAACTTTGGTTCAAATGAAAACTGTTTACACAAACAAATTCTGATTAAATAATAGAACTTACCTTTTAAAAAAGTGAATGTCTCCAGTGGTTTTCTTGTTAGTATTAGTAGTGTACTAGTAAATACCTGTTGTAACTCTGAGATGCTGACAGTTACCTAAAGGGATTTCCACAGTAAAATACTTCTCTAGCTTCTCTCTTCTTTCTTGTCTTACACTGTTAACAGAGACAGAAACACCTCCAAGGACAGGAGGGGGTTTCTGAAGAGTAACAGGGAGAAAATGAAGGGGCATTATGTGTGTTTTGGGTGGAGGACCATATATAGCCAAATTTGGTAATACTGATAAACTGTAGAAGAAAGAAATGTCATAAATGGACCCATCGTGTAAACTTATATAACGTTTTGCATTTTAAGCTTGACACCAATGGTATTAAAACCATGCAGAGAACTGGAAAGATTTAAACCTTTCATAAGCATGTGGGCTCTCCCATACTCCTAACATACAGAAAACTCTCAGGAAGCTTGAGTACTATTAGGGAGTGCATTGCCGGGAGAGCTGGCCCCCATTACAAAGGCTGGGATGATCTTTCCTTGAACGCTGCATACTTCTGCCTCAGTTGGAGAGGAATGGAGGGGCCCGGGGCTCTACCCTGTGGCAGGGACAGCTCTCCTGTTTCACCCACTGAATGCATCATGTTGTTGTTTGTTGACTTTTAGATCAGTCTCAGCGGGGTAGCCTCTTCACCCTCTTTCTGAACAACCCTTTAATGGCATTCCTATTTGTCTCTGGATTATCAAGCATGCGCAGAGGATTGTGGGAGAAATGTCAAGATTACCTTAGAAAAATCAACCGGGATATTGCCCAGCTGCTGACCCATTCTCGCTCCATAGGTATGCCTTTAAAAGACCTACATCTCAACAGAAATCTTAGTGGCACAAATTGAGTTAGGTTTCTTATCTGCTTCTTTTTGCTCAGCCTTGCCAAAGAATAATGTAAGTTGTGGGGGAAAATGTAGGATTATTCCATCTGATTTTTCCCCAAAGGTCTTTTGCCTCAAAAATTACTTTCTAGATCTGTTTTCTTGAAGTGTCACCTTCTTCCTCTGCAGATCAGGCCTTTCTTCAGTTTTTTGGGGATGAATTTCTTCGCTTACTTCTAACAAGATTCATCTTCTGCTCAGCCACCATGAGGATGCACAAAATTTTCCGGGTATGCAGGGAAAACAATTCTCTTCTGAGAATCACCAAACAAATTCTGTTTGCGTGCAGAATTGCCTTGTCTGGGGATTAAAGGGCTCTTACGTAATTTCTGTGGCTCTTCTGACTATCAGCTTCACTAATGCTGCTCACAGGGACTCCTGATGTGCTTAAATTAGTATTCATTAATCTGTGTATGAAGCATGTAGTGGGTAGTGTTAGCTATTCTTACAAGTTAAAAGGCCTTTGCATGCAAATGCTCATAACCAGTTTTTAACAACATATTCCATCTGTCTTCTAATTACATACAGAGCATGAAACATGGGACTCCTCCCACCATTTCTGAAGTACATGTTCTAGTACTGGGCATACCCATAGCACATATTCCTTTATGTAGCACTGTAAGTGTACACAGCTATGTGTATCAGGAGCACTAGGTCAAAAAGTTAGTAAGAGGATCTCTTGGCCCCCAGCCTGGAAAGGTTATAAGCCAGAATGGTGGGTGGGCTTTAAAACTTGGAATGCATAATTGAACTCATGACTTTCAAAGTGTGGTAGCTGAGTGATTTTGTTTCTGAGGAGAGTGAGGGTGCCACACTTCAGGCAAGATATTAACAAACTGGAGAGGGTCCAGAGGAGAGCAGTACAAATGGCTGCAGGTTTGGAAAACCTGGCCTTTGAGGACTGGTTTAAAAAAACCGGACCTGTTTAGGTTTGAGAAAAGACTGAAAGAAGGAGGTTAAGTCTTCAGTTATATGACGAGCTGTTTATCAAGTGGGCATTGATCAGTGTGCTCCATGTGCATAGACGGTCAAGCAATAGGTGTAGGTTAGATGTTAGAAAAAATTTCCAAAGTATATATGTCCTGCAAGTTCTACAGTGGGCTTCTTGGATGCAGAAAATTGGACATCATGACCTCTTGCAGGGTTTTTCAGTACTACACTTATGTGATTCTGTGACCTTAAAGATTACAGGGGGCAGAAAGATGGTTCCCCTGTTGCCAGGAATGAAGTCTGGGTCTAAGATTATGGTATTAGTGCATCCTCTTTGAAGCATATTGTGAGTGCTGGCACACAGTCCTAACTTACCTGCTTGATATTTGAGCATTGATGAAAAATATCATATATGTAGTCAGCACACATTTAAAATATTACTTCCTCATGTTTCATTTTATTATGTGTTCATGTAAACATGCCTGACCATTCTCGGTTAATGAGGCTTTGCTACAGCCACAGTAACCTATAGACAGTAGGTTCGATAATTAGAAAATTGGGGCCACTGTCTGTGTCAAGGGAGATGGCTGTGAAGATCAGCATTGTCACTTCTGCCAAGATCTGACCACTTCTGTGGCCTGTCAAACAGAGGAGCATATTTTTAAATTAATTGGCATTTTATACTTTTTGTTCTGTACTGTTGGATTATAAAAATAATTGTGTATTTTTCTCTTCCTCTAGCAGGAAACTCGAAATTACCCTGAATCTTATCCCCAGCTGCCAAGAGATGAAACAGTGGAGAACCCTCACCTCCAAAAACACATTTTGGAGTTGGCTTCCATCCTGGATGTTAGAAACGTGTTCCTGGAAAACACCATTGATGACTATTAAAAAGAACATTTTTGTCATGCACCAGGGTTTCCCTAGCCACAGACTTTGAATGGTGCAGTTTTCTAATGTGAAAATCCACAAAAGGAGTTACTTGATTTTATTTTGAAAATTAGGACCATTATTTTTTTAAAAACTAAACAGCTGTTAACCCAGCTGCCCCTTCTGTATGGGGTCAATTTTATAAACAAATCTTTTCGCATCTTTTAAATGTTAAACTATGGAATCCCTGGAGTTTTATTTTTGGTTTTGTGGCTGAAAACAACCACATATCCAACAATTGATCCTAAGTATAAAGTCTTATTGGTCACTTTTAGCCCACTTTATGGAAATCCTTTATTTTTATACAGTTTTAAAAAATTGGAGGCAAAAAATGCAAATATAAAAAACAATATTTTATCCCCAAAGTGTTTGGACTTGAAATGGTAAAGCTGGAAACACATAATGCAAACTGGCAAGAGCAATAAAATAGTCCTTCACAACAAATATATTTTTCTCAATATTAGGTGAGTAGTTAGACAAACTTGTACTAAAACAAGTGGCAGTTGGACTTGTGGGTTTGGAGTGCAAATGCAGAGGGATCTCCTAACATCTAGTGATCCTTGTAAATTAGTAATTTGTTTTCTACTGAGCAGCGCTGTTGGAAAGAACACGAGTCACCTTCTGTCTGCTTCAGTATATAAACCACAGGCTGATGGAATATAGTACAAAATTAATAAAACTGGCCCCATTTCCTCAGTTCAGCAAAATCTGTCCCACTGTCCATGTCTTGTATCAGAGCCACCATCCTCCTGAGTCAGTCAGTAGAGCTTCTTAATCACTAGGAGGGCAGGGGGAGTGGGTGTCTCCCTTTTCACCTTGTTGAGTGAATGAAGTAAGTGTCTTCCACTGCATTCCCTGCCTTTGAGTCTGTGCCCAGAGTTAAACCGGGCTCCTGTAGTAGTTCTGAGTTCTAGCCCCTGCCAGCAAAGCAGCACCTAGGGTGTGTCTACACTAGCCAGCTACTTCGAAGTAGCTGGCACAATGTTGAAATAGTACGCATCGCGTCTACATGCACCTTGCGGTATTTCTACGTTGAAATCGATGTTAGGCAGCGAGACATCAAAATCACTATTCCCATCTGAAGATGGAAATAGCGCCCTACTTTGACGTTTCACATCGAAGTAGGGCATGCGTAGACGATCTGCATCCTGCTACGTCAAAATAGTGGGGTCCTCCACGGCAGCCATCAGCTGAGGGGTTGAGAGACGCTCTGTCCAGCCCCTGCGGTCCTCTGTGGTCGCCGCGTGCAGTAGCCCTTAGCCCAGGACTTCTGGCTGCTGCTCCTGCAGCAGATGGGAGTCCAAGCTGCGTGCACAGCATCTGCAACCAGTTGTTGGCTCTGTGGATCTCATTCTGTGCAGGCCGAGTGTGTCTGGGAGGGGCCCTTGAAGGGAGCAGCTTGGGGCTTTGCTGGCCCCTTATTTTGATGGGGAGCGCTTGTGTGTATGGACGCTCCGCATTTCCTTCCGGGGCAGCTCCTTTCAATGTTCTCCGTTGCTACTTCGACATTGAATATTGATGGCACCAGCCCTGAGGACGTGTGGACGATACATGTCGAAGTAGCCTATTTTGATGTTCTTACGTCAAAATAGGCTACTTCGACGTAGGGTGCTAGTGCAGATGTAGCCCTAGAAAGTAGCCTCTTGGGGCTTCTGCTGTTGCTTACTCTAACAGTGGGATGATCTTTCATGGGATCCTTGTGACTCAAACAGAACTGCTTTTTTATTTATGATGGTTAAAAGGTGCTGCCAGAGAGCACTGCAGCTCTTTGTGCATGTGGTGAAGTCCCATCACCTTCCCCCACACCCCTGCTGGAGTGTTGAGTCGCAATCTCACAGCATTTTCCAAATAAGCCACAGGAAGGTTGAGTAGAGGAAATGTGTGCAAAGTGCATAATCATCAACGAACACCAATACAAAAGTAGTGGGGATTGGTTGTATGTATCCCAGCTTCTATTGTGGCACTTTAACTGCACAATATAGTAAACCCTCAATTTAATGGACCTGGATTTAACATACTTCAGAAATAATGAATGCTGTCCGCCAGCCCTGCTCCTTCCCCCAATAAAATGCCAGCGACTCACCAGAGCCACTGGAGCCACCAGAGCTGGAGCTGTTGGGGCTGGAGGAGGTAAACTTGGTTTCTGAGGGAGTGCCCGGCCTTGGACTGGTGATGAGCAGCTTGTGGCAGGCGAGCCCAGATGCTGTGCTCTGTAAACAGCTCAAAGAGCCTACTGCCGAGCTCTCTCTCCTCAGCCTGCTATGTTCCTCCCAGGTCACAGATGGAGCACTCCCTAGTGCACCTTCTAAGGTGCCTCCAGTCCTGTGCAGGTTTGGATTTAACAGACTTTGAGCATTAATGTACACCCCTTCCTCCCATTAGTCTGCTGAATTCAGGGTTTACTGTAATTTCACCTAGACCTGGATAACATTTGGGAGTGGTCTATGAAGTCTGCATCAAGGAACTTAATGATCTGTCAAATTTGAAGTTTAAGCAGGGAACATGCTTGCTGGAGAAGTGAGAGGGTAAAGCTGCCAGTGCAATGCCCCCCTAGCTTCAGAACAAGCTCCAGAAGCTCTCGTACCACTTGATAGAAAGGTGACATGGAGGGGAAGAGTGGTGAACTGGGACGATAGAATTCTGGCTTCTGTGAAGCAAGTGTTCTAGACCCCCAGTCAATTGGCTTCTAGGCACTCCAGCTTTGAAACTGGCTCTGCTTCGCTTACTGGCAGTAAAAAGAGTCAGTTTCTCCCAAAGCCAAGGCTGAAGCACAATACATTTTTGAAGGCACCTGGGTTTGGTTTTTAATTGAAAATGCTCATCCAGGCAAGTCTGTGGAGATACAAATTTTAATTTTTGTATCTGAAATTGCACAGTGGATTATCAAGTGGCCTGAAATGACCAGTCTAGAAATAGTGGTAGCAGAGCAAACTGTGATTGTCATGTTTCTATGTGAATATAAGGTTGCACAGTAATTTGGTTCTGGAAAGACTGCCTTTTGTTTATGCATGGCTGTGGTGCTCTCTCTTCATGAAGTCCACTAAGGGTGCTGCTCTGTACTTTAATGCTGAAATCCCCAGTTGTGTAAAATCACCGTGCTGGATTCTGTTGTGTCCTTAGTGAATCTACTGTGTGGTACCAGTGTAGAATATTGAAGCTGTTCTGTTATGTTCTGTGGTCATTGTTCCGATGCTGGAGAAGGAGGAGTTGGAGTAGCCCTCTAATGTTGAGGTCTAGTCCAGTGTTTCAATTTTAAAAACATTTGGTGGCTTCTTTAGCTTGGTGCCTATTTCAGTGGTCCTCTTCACAGAATTACACAGTGAGGTAACCATCTTCTGATGACAGTCTGGAATAGCCAGCTGGTGAGGGTGCTAAAGGTCAGGATTGATGTCCATCACTTAGCACTGCTGTTGGGGAGTCCCAGGCAAATTAGCAACAAGTGATACAGAGCAAGTGGTAGGAGTAGAACTTCCATAGCATTTGCTGGCATCATGCTGGGATCCAGCCAAGTCCTTCACTCTCCTTGGCACTAAAAATCAGTGGACGATTATTAGAAAAATCGTTTCTTTGCACAGACCTCCAGTTGATGGTGCAGTTCTCTTCTGTGGAGTGGTGGTTCTTTGGTCATCCTTTAGCTGAGATTGAGTTAGTTTTAAAATAAATGTGTATATAGTCAGGGTTTGTGTGTTTTATTTGCAGTACGCAGCCAGCATTGGTGTGTGCTTGTAAATATGTATAGAAATATGTATATAGGAAGGTCTTGGGATAATAAAATATATATATATATATATATATGTATGTGTATACACACACATTCAAATTATATATGTACACATGTACACCAATTGGATTGCATTCCATGAGGGTGTTCTAGAAGCATTATTCAAAATGCTGTAATTAAGATTTTATGGATGCATTACCACTGTAATCCTCTATTTTCAGTGGCTTATAGTTGGTAAATAACATAACTTGGGTCTAAAAATAGGTGCAGGAGGCCTCATCCAGTGAGTGGGGTTTTGGGATTTTTGCAGATGTAAATATTACAATTCATGCTGAAATAATTGTGTGACCTGAATCAACAGAATCCAGGAAATGTGAAGCTTGAGGCTGATTTGCATTGATGTATAGTTTTTCTTTTGCCCTAACTTTCACAATGCATCCTTTGTATTCAGGCATGTTGAAGTCGTGCAGTTATATGGAAATCTTAGTAGTCACAGCAAAGGGAGAGAAGGAGACAGCATCCATGGTACATTTCCCCTCCTGCACTTCAACATTAAATAAGCTAGAAGTTGAGTCCCAGGTAACTGCACTGACCCTATTGAAATCCCATATTTAGCTTTGACTGTTGTGGTTTGATTTCATCTTCCTGTACCTGGGAATAGCGTGTGTGCATGAGCTTGGGAGAAAGGATTCTGTTAGCAAGCCCTGTTTGTGTCCTGGTCAGCCGTTCTGGAATGTGCTTTGTGAACTGATGGGAAGCCCTGATGCTTTTCTGCTCAGCTTAGATGATGATGGTGATAAGTCTCTCCTACTTATAACACATTTGTGTGACATCTGTGTCTACAGCACCAAATGGTATATTTCGTCCTGCCTCCCCATTCGCAGGATTGTGCAGCAGGTCTAGTGAGACAGGAACATACACAGAGGACTGGTATGGGAGTGTGGTTTAGATGGAAAGAATGAGCAGTTGAAGGAAAGAAATCTGGAGAGAATGAGAACTTGAAGGTTGTCATAATTCAAACATGTCATCCGCTCTGGCCAATTCTAAAAATTCAGAGGTGCACTTTTAAAGGCATCTCTCTTTCTTCTCTTGGATAGTCTATCATATTTGGTTGGTCTTGTTCAAAATACTTGATGTTAATCAAACTTGACAATGAGGATTTTCAAAGAGTGAACTTCACTTCTCTTGTTCTAAATTTGTCCCATTCAACTTTAACTCATTCACTGTATATGGTGTATGTAATTTGAAGTCTTTAAACCATTATTTGAGGACTTCAGTAACTCCACCAGAGGCTAGGGGTCTATTACCAGAGAGAGTAGGTGAGGTTCTGTGGCATGCAATGTGCAGGAGTTTAGACTTCATGATCATGGTGGTCCCTTTTGACCATAAAATCTGAGCCAGTCCCAACGTGTATACCTACTGTATGCATGGGCATGTGGATACCGCTCTATATATAGAGCATGCTTGTACATAATAGAAAAATGTTGTCCTGTTCATTTAATATTCAGAAACTGTTGGGAAGTGAAAGACTGATCTTGGGAGGGTCATGGTTATAAAAGAGGCAGGGAAGAATTAAGGGAGCTGACTTTTAAAAAAGTAGGTCTTTAATTTGCTTGCAACAGTGGAGAGAACCTGCCTTTATAGTGCAGAAAAGGTCATACAGAGAGAGCAAGCTGAACTTACGTTTAGAGGAAAATATGCAAATTTGACCAAGTGCCTGCTTTGCAGATTTCATCAGCCACAACTCCTTTATTCTGCCCATGATAAAGTAAAGGTATGATATAATGTCCCTCTTGCCTTGTACTTCTCTGCTCCTTAGGCTTTAAAATATCTGGCCAAGGTTATTACTATTGCCTTTTCCCCTAGCTTTTTCATGTTAACAGCAACAAAAACAGGGTGGTGCAGCTTCTTATGAAGTCAGTAATTTCTACCTCCTCTCCAAGCATAAAAAGGTGCCACAGTTTTGCTGTTTATGCATTAAATTCTGACAGAAAATGAAGATGCATCGACACCTTCTGAAATATATCACGACAAATAATCTTCAGCAGATAGTACTGAAGTAATGGCTGCAAGAAAACCCTTTGAGAGAGAAAATGAAGACGTTTTTCTCAAGATTCCAAGGACGTATTTAGGAATGGGAATTGAGACTACAGATGGGGCAACTTGTTATTCTTTGGAGATCTTAAAAGTTTTAGCAGCTTTGAAAAAAACTGACTCCATAAAGATGGGCACAGACACCAATACCTGCATGAGAGCCTACAGGTGCTTTTTGTACTGTGAGGGAGTATAAATAGAAGGCCCAATTCCATACAGCGTTGCAGATATTGGAGAATGAAGGCTTTATGCTTATTGTTTGGAGTTGATCCCTTTATCCATTCATTAGCATTAGAACCTTATTAGATACATAAACCTTTGAACACAATTCCTTCCTGGGAGTTAATAATTTGTCACCTCTCTGAATAGCCCTTCTATTGTAATGCTTTATCTACACTAAAGTTTCTCACCATTATAGCTTCATGGTGGCAGTTGTATACCAGAAGCCTTAATACAGAGCTGGCAGTACAAGGCAACATAGCAATTAAAACATGGCAACTGATTCATACTCAGGCTCTGACCAATGCTATAACTCGTAGATCTACGCCAGTTAGAACCATGGTGATCTTCTGGCACAAGTTTGGTACAGGTCATGCTAGCAAACTTAGTGTAAATGGACTGTCGTATGGTCTGGGTGTCTGTCAGAGGATGCTGGTGTGCAGGACTGGCATAACACTATACTGGGGGCAAAGTAAGTCTCTTGCCATTGTTGTTGAGACCCTTCACCTTAAAAAGACCACAGCTTGTTCTGTTTTGGTTTTTTTGTAACTTATTCCATTCTGGATGAGGAGAGCAAAGGATTTTTGAATTATCGAGTTGTCTTTCAGAAGACTGAAAGAAGTCCTTCTCAGTCTGCCAGTCAGATCTCCTGTAGGTACATTGCTCTTGGGTCCCAGCTTCACTTCCTGCTTTTGAGCCACAGACATCAAATACCACTTACTAGTTCAGTTTAGATACTAGATTAGTTTTCAGATCCTATTCAGAGGCATTCCTCTGCAGATAGTCTTTCAGGGACAACAAAGCCTCTCACACAAAATGAAGCTGCAGAAACCGTTCTTAATTTTATATTCAGACTGTGTTCCCTATTCTCCAATATTTGCTTACAAGAAGGAACACTGGGTACTCTGCAGATTTCTTCTGGACTCTCTTACTACTGGTTCTCAGTAAGAGGGCTAAGCTAATTTGCCAGAGCATGGCATTGCTTAATGGAACTTTTAAAAAAGCACAAGGTGCCACTACTTTCTCCTGTCCCTCCCTCTGTTCAAAAGTAATACAAGGTAAAGGGGGATGGGACTCCAGAAAGAGGAACTCCACCTCAGGCAGCCCATCCACCCAGAGAGTGGGAGCTACCCCACCTTTGTCTGGGAATCAGATTATTTATTGCTTAAGAGTAACTTTGTATTGAATTGGTTCAAAATTATTTTACAGCCAGGTGCCTGTATAACAGATTTTGGTAAAAAAATATTTTACTTAATATATAAAGAGAATTTTTTGGAGCAAATTGACTTTTCTTGCAAGGTATCTAGCTCACCGAAGCTATGTCATTCCAGGAAAACATTCTGTTGTCTTTGGGAGGAAAGACCATATTATGATAGATATAAGATTCAACATATGACCACTGGGGATTTCAGGAGGAAGTTAGAGCTTCTAAGATGAGTGAAAATTCATTACTTCATTTATCAAAAATTAGTTTCCACCTTTTTTTTTTTTTTTTTTTTTACCACTAAGTACAACTTAATAACACCACTAGCAGCTTACTGCTTCTGTTATCAATTCTAACCCTCTTGGGCCGTGTCTACACTAGCCCCAAACTTCGAAATGGCCATGCAAATGGCCATTTCAAAGTTTACTAATGAAGCGCTGAAATACATATTCAGCGCTTCATTAGCATGCGGGCGGCCGTGGCACTTCGAAATTGACGTGGCTCGTCCAGATGGGGCTCCTTTTCAAAAGGACCCTGGCTACTTCGAAGTCCCCTTATTCCTATGAGCAGATGGGAGTAAGGGGACTTCGAAGTAGGCAGGGTCCTTTTGAAAAGGAGCCCTGTTGGGACGAGCCGCGCAGCAGTGAGCCGCGTCAGTTTCGAAGGGCTACGGCCGCTTGCATGCTAATGAAGCACTGAGTATGTATTTCAGCGCTTCATTTAGTAAACTTCGAAATGGCCATTTGCATGGCCATTTCGAAGTTTTTGGCTAGTGTAGACATAGCCTTGCAGTGCCATTTTGGAAGCAGATCTTGTGCATGTGTTTGCTTCTATCAGCTGGGTCTTTGATGGTTTTCCAGGTTTTTCTCTGGGTTTAGTTATACAAAAACCTTCATTTTGCATATTTGTGGTGAGTAGGCACCTTTTAAGAGAATTCAGAGTCATAAGGATAGGTTTGGATAATCTAGGTAGCAGGCATATTTAAATCTCCACAAATGGAAACTACATGCACCCAAAATGCCTATGCCAACCAACTCACTCTGAGATGATCCACTCTAGCTGACTTACTACAAGACAGCAGCAGCAACATTCAATGGCAGGAAGGGATAAGGGTATGTAGATCATGATATATTCAGACTCAGTAATGCCATCTTAAACAGATGGAGTGACTCTCTACTGTAATTAAAGTGAGTCAACATTTACTCTGTATTACAATCCTAATGAATACCGAAGTCAGCCAAGTGTGGAATAAGCATGTCTCCACTTGGTATCTGGTGCATTTTCCCATGGAGATAAATAATTTATGTAATTTTTATAGATTTGTATTATTATTAGAAAGTAACATGCTTGTTTATAACATGCTTGGAGGTCATAACTTGCCACCTTAGTGGTATGAAAGGAATTTTAATAAACTGTGGCAAATGCTTGTATGTAATTAAAATGTTGTTGAACTGTGATGCCATTTGTAGGGAATATACAGTTGTATTTCTAATAGGCACTCTTTTCTGAAGAGATGGAAGCACAAGAGTTTTACATGTACCTATTCTGTTCCAGGTGCTGCTAGTCGATAGTGCATGTGATGATGCTGTTGGGCAACAAACCTCTATAATGGTTCACAAAGCCACTGTTTCCCTTTTGTTACATAACCGTGTCTTGTTGCCAGTTTTTGTCTGTTATGACTTGAGGTTTTAAAAAAGTTGTCCTGGTCTGACCATTGTGGTGAGACCTTTCTGGTGCTGAAGGAATCTGAGGTCGCTTTGGTTTTTACAATGTTAAAAGGACATTTTTCTGCGAAGTGCTACCAAGAAAATGCTATACACGAACACTGATTCACATGGTTGATGTGGAAACCTGATGTCTGTCTTGTGCAATACCGTATAAGCTGTTGTCTGTGTTCAACGCATCTGAATTGCTTAAGCCATACAATCTCAACCATGGAAGTTTCCTCATTTCATCCCATCTGATAAATCTCTTTCCAGCTTAAGTCTGTTGATGTGGATGATACTTCATGTAGTAGTTTGTGCAAAACTGAGAGATTATGTAGGTTTCAATGGAAAATATCCCAGCAAGATAGTAATGGTGGGTTTAGAACTGCCTAATTGCCAGCGGCAACTTGTTCTTCAAAGCGTAGTTTGCATATGTGCCATCCTTTTGCTTGCTGCTGGGAAGACTTATTCCACTGAACATACTTTCCAATTTAACACTGTGATTCTGTAAAGAGCTGATACAGCACCAAGGGAATGAAATACTGTAACATCTGTTGCATTGAAGACGATATGAGACGTGTGGGTTTTTTTGCTATTAGTGTGACATTTTCACATTGGTAAGTGTTCTCTCAGAATGTGACTACGTTAATCAGTTGTGAGCTATTGTACATTAATTTTGTATCTGAAATCCACTGCAATTATGTGTATTACCAATATAAAATAAACTATTTGCTTAAACATTTCTGGGTTTCCTTGTGTACATCTGTACCAGCTCTTGGTGAGCTTATGCTCATTGAAGTGGTGGTGTCAGATGAAACCCTTTATAGTTAGGCAAAGGTTCTGTCATTTTTGGCAAGAGAAGCTGATCTTAATGTTCAGCCCCCAAAGTCCTCTTAGGCAGAGTTAAGAAATAAGTTCCTCCAGAAAGCTTGTTGTTGCATCCCTTCTGCACTTTGTCTTGTTGTTGCTTTGTGTGTTGGTACTAGTAATCAAGTATGGGTTGAACCCTTTAGTTTGGCACCCTCAGGACCTGAGTGGCGCTGAATGAGAGAATTTGCTGGACCACAGGAAGTCAACATTTTCTAGCAGCATTACCAACGCTTCCACTGCTTACTGAGCTCTTAGGAGATATTTAGGGGTAAATTACAACTAAATAATAGCAAGAACACAGACAGACCAGGACTGTTGACTGTAAATGAACTTTATGGGACCACAGGAAACTTGGTCACACCCATTAAGTGGTCCTCCAGCTAACTAAAATCATGCCAGATTACAGTGGTTCAGTCTGTACCACCTCTTCCTAATGGCATCTGGCTTTTCAGGGCTGTTTGTATTATGCTACAAGCACAGCAGATATGAATCACTACAGTTAAGGTTACTTTACACTTTTTCCCATTTTTAGTTTCTTATAACTTTGCCAAACTTCACACACTCAAGCTCAAATGTTCCATGCTGTGTCGGCCTCAGATAAAAATAAATAAAATTCGGCAAAAAAAAAAAGTTCAGCTGCTTGGCAAGTAAAAACATTCTACCAATATTAAAACCTCTCTCTCTTGTCTTGCGAATGCATGGACCTCCATTCTTCCGATCAGGGACTTGGAAGAGCTGCTAAATTTCTAGGATTATAGAAGGCAATCTTAGCTGAGTTGAGTCTGAAAAAATTGCAAGGAACTCATACACGTTAGATATTTTTAGTTTGGCTGTTAAGTTTTCCATTGATACCATTTGTATTGAGCTTGCTCTAGCCCAGGCTCCAAGGGCTGAACCATGCTTTTCTTGCTGTCATTCCTTCTGGCACCTGTACTCATCAATGGTACCACACACACAAATGTAACATGGAGCAACCCGTCTGGCTCTGTAGATCCCTGGTGAGCATTCAGGCAGCATGGAAAAAAAAGCTGACTCAAAATGCCAAGGCTGGGGAAAAAGGGGGACAGCCTAGGTGGCAAACAGAAGCAAGTAGATAAAAGGAAGAGTCATGATTCTGGGATGCATTAGCAGGTGTGTGGTGAACAAGACACGAGAAATCATTCTACCGCTCTACTCTGCGCTGGTTAGACCTCAGCTGGAATATTGTGTCCAGTTCTGGGCACCCCAATTCAAGAAAGATGTGGAGAAATTAGAGAAGGTCCAGAGAAGAGCAACTAGAATGATAAAAGGTCTGGAGAACATGACTTATGAAGAAAGGCTGAAAGAATTGGGCTTGTTTATCTTGGAAAAGAGAAGATTGAGGGGGGACATGATAGCGGTTTTCAGATATCTTAAAGGGTGTCATAAGGAGGAGGGAGAAAACTTGTTCTTCTTGGCCTCTGAGGAGAGAACAAGAGGCAATGGACTTAAACTGCAGCAAGGGAAGTTTAGGTTGGACATTAGGAAAAAGTTCCTAACTGTCAGGGTGGTCAAGTACTGGAATAAGTTGCCAAGGGAGGTTGTGGAATCTCCCTTGCTGGAGATATTTAAGAACAGATTAGATAGATGTCTATCAGGGATGGTGTAGATAGTGGTCGGTCCTGCCGTCGGGGCAGGGGACTGGACTCGATGGCCTCTCGAGGCTCCTTCCGGTCCTAGTGTTCTATGATTCTATGAATAATTAGATGATATTCCCTTCCAGAATCAGGACTAGAATTGACTATTGTGGAGTATTAAGATTCCTCTGCTGTCAGGCAATACCTGTGAACCTCCCCAGCGAAATATATGCCCTTTCCTATGCAGGTCACTCACATTGTTTCTTAACCATTGGCTATGTCTACACTAGAGTTTTGCCATCAAAAATGGTGGAGCATCCATGTTTCAACAGTAAACCAAGAGAATGCAGCATTCTTGTTGACAGCGTTCTGCTGCTTCCCCATGAGGCAGACCACCACTGTCAACCGCCAGTCTCGACACTGGGGGCCCCCCAGTGTCAACAGATAGGGCTTCTAGCCAGCTCTGCCTGCTGTGTTTCTGGTTGGCTGTTTTTGTTGAGAGCATTTGGGCAGTCCAGATGCTCTGTCAACACAGCGGATCTCTCTTTTGATCTGCTTGGCAGTCTGGCCACGATCTGTCACCAGCAGTTTTGTCAGACGATCGCTCTAGTGTGGACATAGCCATATTGCAGCTGTAGGTACTCAGTGGCCCAGGCAATGCTACTGCGCCTGAGGGCCAACCCTGCTGCTGGCCCATGGGGGTCACTGCAGCAGCACAGGCTGGAACAGGTTTGCCGGCTTGATTCTAAGCTGGAACCTGAACAGACTTGCTTTTGACAGATGCTCAGCAGGTGCAGGGTGCTCAGTTAAGCACTTGCATGGAACAGTCTAGCACCCCCTGACTTCCTACAACCCGCCGGACCAGCTTTCTCCCTAATTCCTGTCCCCCTCTGCTTCCTCCCTGGACTTCCTGCCAGCCCCCTCCAGGTCTGAGCGCCCCCTGTGTGTGCCCTGCCAGCCCCCCACCGCCACCTCCCCCTCCGCCCCGCCCGGCTCTCAGCCAGCCCCGCCCCCTCCCCCTCCGCCCCGCCCGGCTCTCAGCCAGCCCCGCCCCCTCCCCCTCCGCCCCGCCCGGCTCTCAGCCAGCCCCGCCCCCGCCCCCTCCCCCTCCGCCCCGCCCGGCTCTCGGCCAGCCCCCCACCGCCACCTCTCCCCCGCCCCGCCCGGCTCTCGGCCAGCCCCCACCCCCCCGCCCCCTCTCTCCCACCCCGCCCGGCTCTCGGCCAGCCCCCCCCCACCGCCACCTCTCCCCCGCCCCGCCCGGCTCTCGGCCAGCCCCCCCCACCGCCACCTCCCCCTCCGCCCCACCCGGCTCTCGGCCAGCCCCCCCCGTACCCCCCTCCCCACCCCGCCCGGCTCTCGGCCAGGCCCCCCCGTACCCCACATCTCCCCGACTTCCAGACCCCGCTTTTCTCCCGGCTCCTGGCCAGTGAGGACATCGCGGGGAGCGGAGCCGGCCCGCGCGGCTAACGGCTGGCGAGGCGGAAGCGAGGCTGCAGTCTGGGACCCCGAGAACCGCCCTCCCGTCCTCCGCTCCCCTCTGTGCGCATGCGCCTGCAGCCTCCCTCCTTCGACTCCCGCGGCTCGGGAGGCTTGTTTGCGTCACATCCGGCTGCCAAGTTATGCTTCCGGGTCGGTAGCTTGACAGCTGGTTCCCGGTGTCGGTAGCGTCACCTCCGGCTCCGGCAGCAGCAGTACCGGCGGCGCCGGCGGGGGGGGCGGTGGGGAACGGGCAGGGCGCCGCGCGGTGAGTGAGGCGCCGAGAGCCTTAGGGGTGGGGCTGGGCGCAGGGTGGCCCCGGCCGGGGCGCTCGGGCCTGCTCGGAGCGGTGCCGGTTCCGCTCCGCGGGCACGAGCGTGGGGCGTCTCTGCCGGGCTCGCCTCCGTAGGCGGCGGGGGCTGAGGCGGTCGAAATGATGTAGACCAGGGGCGTCCAACCTTTCGGCTCGCCGGGGCCGCGCTGAGCGCGGAGGAATTGTCCCGGGCCGCGTGTGGAGCACAGACTATAGAACACAGCTAGTTAATGTCCATAAATCACATCACAATGTCAACGGTTTACGATCTCGTGGGGCCGCGTTACGAGCTGCCCAGGGCCGCGGGTTGGACACGCCTGATGTAGAGCCCTCCGTGGGGGGAGGGGAGCAAAGCGGCCGTGGGGCTCGCCGCCCCCCCCCCCCCCCCGGGTCCGGGCAAGCGTCTCTGAGCCCGGCCTTTCGTCGCGTGGGGTGGGGGGAGCCCTGGGCTCTGCCCCCTCCCGCGTGAGGCGCGCAGCCCGCAGGTCCCTGTGCGGCCCCTGTGCGCTCACAAAACATGCGGGAGCCGAGAGCTCGGTCCGGGACATTGCGGGGTTGCCTGCCCGGGGGGCAGTGGCGGTTTTCTCTGCTTGGAAGGGGAGTTGCTCCTGCGCAGTGCGTAGAAGGGTGTGGAGTGTTAGTTGCGCTTATGGCACTACTGGGAATGCTGATTTCACAGGGGGGATTATGTTGCTACTTCCAACGCTGGAAGGGGTGGAAAAGCACAGGGGAGGGACGTCCGAGTGAGCTGGGAATGAAGATTTGCTTGAGGTTGCACATCAACCTGGCAGATCAGTGGACTGATTCTAGAGCAAGGATTTGTAAGTGAGGGAACGTGGTAAATACTCAGTATTTCCAAGAGCAGCATGTTAACATTTGAACGATGACAGCAGATGTAGCAGTCTAGGACTTTCCTTAGAACAAAAAAACCCTGATGATTTAGCAGAAAAATATGTGAGCAAGGGGAAGTTATGGGGATAAACGAAGGAGAAGTGTTGCCTGTATTGTCAAATTTCTGTAGAATTGCTTACAAGATTAGTTGGAGAAAGATTTATTTTCAATTACTAGGTCTTCTAAATAGAGCCACCAAAATTCAGAGTATAGAAGGACTCAGTGGTAATTCCCTGTATCAGTCAAAACCCATAGTAAGCACTCAAAACAGTGAAAGTGAGAGGCAAGAGAGAGAAATTTACTGTGAGATGTGTGTCATTGTTATGTTAAGTCAATATATACTTCTAGAAAGCTCCTTGATTAGTGTACTTAATTATTCTGTTGCCTCTAAAGAAACAAAATGTTTGAGAAATTACCAGCGTGAATGACCTCAGAAGAGCCCAGCTTTATTATCTGAACACACGTTTTATTCACAGTGCTAGCTAGTAGAAAATAGAAGCAATTTTTTGCTGGGATTAAGATTATAAACACAGCACTACACTTTGAACCAGGGCATAACAGTCTCAGGTTATGAGTACATTGTTTGCAAAAACATTTACAGAATATACTTAATCTGAACAGCAAAATTAATACTTCCTGTATTTTATCTGTTTCCACCAAAATGAGGAAATGCATGTTGGAGAAATGACAGACAGTTCCCCTCACTAAACTCTTCTTGCCTCTTATCTGTAGCTTTGCTGAGGAAAATTGTGTGCAAACTAAATGAAATCTCTGTTTGGGAAGAAATCTACATAACTTGTCACCACTAACAACTCCAAATCCACTTCTGATAATACAGATAATGAACTTTTGAGTGGTTCCATTCAATTCAGTAGGTAACTTGTTCTCTAAATTTTTAATTGTGTAGTCTGACGGATATTTTTGTTACCCTTATTATAAAATTCATGTCAGTTAACTCTCTATTGGTTACAATCTGTTATCTAATTTGGTGTTGAAACTTGTTCTCTCTGGTTCTCAGGTACTGTTAGGCCATGAACCCTCTGGAGAAACTGGAACAGGAGTAGAACTGACTGAGTGTGGATAGAATGTTAAAATTAAATCTTGACTTCTGGAACCTTTAAATGGAGCATCAAACTTATTAACTGTGTAATAGGGTGGTGGTTGTCTCTCAAAATACTGGGACCTTTTGATGCTGTAGGACAACAGCTGTGGTAAAATGTTTGCAAAACTGAAGAAGAAGATAGCAGAGGAAGCAGCAATTGCTCCTCGACCAGGGGGAGCTGCCAGAATTCCTAGATCCATTAGCAAAGAGTCCGTCACTTCTGTGGGAGCCGATTCTGGAGATGATTTTGTAAGTATCACATATTTTCTTTTCACTGCAGTATTAATGCACAAGGTTACAAAAAGCAGAATCTTGACTGACTGAAAATCAAGGTACATGTCATATAGAGATGTGTGATGTGCAAATGTGTCTCTGATCAGAACAGTGCTCTTGCTGCTCTGAACCCTTCCAACCTGTGTAGTTTAATTTTCCTCTTTCCAGTCATCCTGTTGCATGACCCCTTAAATGATTAATCCAGTACTTTGAGCTATTTGTTTTCAGCAACTGTTCATTTTGGGAAACACTGTATTCTGTGTCAGTGGCCCACGTTGCAGGGCTGACCATTTATAGCCTCTTTCTTTCTCCCAAGAGCCATATGCACTGACTTACCCAGCATACTTTGTAAATCTGTTCTCCTTTCCATGGGAAATTGGAAATCATTTATTATTTCTAGCCCTTATAATGTTTGCCATCATTAAAACCTTAGTGTGTCCAGATCATTCTTTCATGCTGTAGTTATCAGTTTTATTTCTAACCTCCTAAGGCCTCTGATGGAAGCAGCTCCAGAGAAGATCTCTCCTCCCAGCTACTTAGAAGAAATGAACAGATACGAAAGCTGGAGGCCAAGCTGTCTGGTATGTTTCATGAGTATGTAAATGATAACTTGGTACCTTTCAGTGCTGAGAAATATTTTCCTTAACGTTGATATTTATTTACTATGGAAATTTTCTTTGCTGCCTAGATAATTACATATTTATAATAAGTCCTGTTGGGTCAGCATCTGAGAGCTGTATAATTTAGTCAATATAAAATCTATGCAGAATGTTAAAATAGGAAGCAGTGAATCTTTACATTTTTATCTTCTTGCTGTTCTCTCTGCACATTAGTGTGATCTTCCTAAATGAACCTTTCAGTCCCCAGTTCGATTTCTTATTTACTATTTGTATTGCAGGAGCATCCAGAAACCCCAGTTAGGTTCAGGGTTTCATGGTGCTCAGCACTGTGCAGTACTTATGGTGACAGTCTCTGCCCTGAAAGAGCAAATGATCTAAAACGGGAAGAGAGCTTGGAGCTTGTCTCCATCCATCCCACAAGGCTCGGTTGCTTGCTGTGTGCCCCACCCCTGCTGCAGGGCAAGCCAGCACTGATGCTCGAGCCTTGCAAGGCTGCTGAAACTGGAGTTCTCCCATAGTGGGGAGAGGGGAGCCCCAAGCCTCGTGAGCCCAATCGAGGCAAGCCAGAGCCGGCTGCAGTCTGTGGGCTTGCCTGGCAGAGGAGATGAAGCAGCTCTGTGCACTGCAGGGAAGCGCTCCCTTGAGGCACCACTCCCTCCCCTCCGTCACTGCCATTGGCCGAGAATCATGGGGGTGAGTGAAGCAGAGCTGGCAGGGAGCACTGCTCTGCAGAGTGCAGATCCATGTAGAGACACCTGTGCCCCACTGAGAACTGTACCACATAGGCACACCCATCTCTTGTCCCATCTTACATCCCCATCCTGCCCGCATCCCTGCCCTGCTCCTGCTCACCTCCTCCTAACCAGACTCTGCTCTTGAAGCCTACCTCCCACCCAGACCCTGCACTACCATCCATAGCCTGCTCCCTACCAACCCCTCAGTACTCCTGACCCAAAAAAGGTTTCCCACCCCTGACCTAAAAAGACCTTTCTCCCATAAAAGGGAGGGATGGTGAGGCTGGATCTTGATGCAGCTGAAACTGGACAGAAATGGCTTTTGGCAACTGTCCACTGAGACGAGCCTCTCTGGCTGGTATGCAGCTGGCAAAGAGGCTCTGTGCTCCTGGTCCCATGTGTAAGGAGTGCACTGGGCATGCCCCATGCGCACTATGTTCTTTGCTATTTTCTGCTTCCCCAGGCTCGTAGAGGGTCATGAGAAACAAAGTGTGATGTGGAGCACACCCTTAGGGTTATTCTCACTTGACCTGGCAGGCCCCTGCTCAGTTCTAGAATATGGGAAGTGCAAAGGAAGCTTATAGTGCAAGTGGAATTGTAAAGTACTCACCTGTTCCTAATGGATAACCCTTACGTGTTAAGAGCATTTGTGGTCTCAGTGCTTTGCTGCCATAGAGACGGAAGTCTTACAGATATCTGAAACTTTGGACAGACTCCAAGATCTGTAAACAAATCCTTCTGTGGGCTTCTAAGTACACTCATCCGAGGTACTGTCTTCCTTTAATCTGGCCTGTTAGTCCTATTGGATCAAAAGGTGGCAGTATTATACATTCACTGCTTCTTCTGTATCATTAAGACCTGGATTTTAAAAGTAAGAGTGTGATTCTGTTGGCAGAGCAGGAGAGCTAGCCAAATGCACACTCTGTAATAGTGCATAGCTGAGGTAGGGCATAATACAGAGAGCAAGGAAATTTACTGCTGTTGGATTTCTCTGACCCTCCTTCACTTTGTCTCCTGGGCTGTTCTTCACACTCACAAGTCAAACCAAATCATTATGCCTGGCCTGTGCAGAATGTGGTGACAATGTTCCCTTATCTCATGCCAGATTTAGTGTCATTTCCTTCTTGTTAGTGTAAGTAGGCCCTTCTGTTTGTACCAGCCATTTACCCCTGGATAGTTTGTGTGAAAATTGTTTGCTTGTGGTGTTCATTGTTAAGGTCAGCCTAATTTTCCTTAACAGGAATGATTTTCTAGTTAAGAAAATCATTGTCACTTTCCACTCATGTTGTTCTTGTTTTATTATTATTTTCTTTTTTAATTTCCTTCCCTAATGTCTATCCATTCCTCGTCTGTGCTTTCCCCTCCTTACTCAAGATTATGCTGACCAAGTCCGAAACTTGCAGAAGATAAAAGAGAAGCTTGAAATTGCATTAGAAAAACATCAGGATTGTACGTACTTTTATTTTCTTTCCTTTTCTAATTTTTAAAACAGTTCTGTCTTGAACACAGATGGAGTGTAAAATTCTGTATAGTTAAAATGTTTCTCTTCATACTGAGCACATATTGGTTGTAAAAATAGCACAACTTTTTGCCTGATTACAAGTGAACAAAGCATCTGTGATTTATTTGCTGTTAGTCAGACAGTTGCTAGAAAGCCCTTTTGCTGAACTTGTGACTGATAATTTTTAAAAAATGTACAACATTATTACAGTCCAGATGGGAGCACTGGTGATATTTCTTGTTTGTGGTAGCACTCTCACTGCCAGGCATTGTGGAAATGTAAAGAGATGCACCGCTCCAATCCTAGAGTTCTGGATTATTTTGTGGTCTGATCATGTTGACTGGCAGTGGTGGTTTAAATTTCATTGTGACCTACAATATTTACAGAAGTAAATACACAGTGTTGTCATTTGCATAGCTCAGTTACTTACCTAGTGATTCTCTCTCAGCTTCCATGAAGAAATTTCAGGAGCAGAATGAGGTTTACCAGGCCAACAGAGCAAAGATGGCTGAAGGAATGGCTTTGGCATTAGAAAAAAAAGACCAGGTAATAAACATAGGGTTGACACAATGAAACAGTTGACTAATAGAGGGAGACTTCTGAATACAGTGATCTTGGCATAGTCAATTTGCTGCAGTACTGGAGAATCATTGCTGAGATGCAGCATTCATTTGCCTGTGTCACAAGCAATTTCCAGGCAGGAGAATATCTTGATTTATTCTTGTCTGGAGGGAGGGAAAGGAGGAGGGATGAGGTGCAAAGGTCAGTGTTGCAGACAGTTCATTCTCAGATAGCATGCGTAACTTGTTCTTCTTTTTTGAAAGAACCTCATGACAGCCTCTGATGAGAACTCATATTCAAATTTGCTTGGTATTGCCAACAGTACATTTGTGCTGAATTTACAGCTGGGCAGCCAGAGCATGGTAGTTGTTGGCCAGGTATCCAGTTCTGAATGCACCATCCTGCTAGCAGCAGCACAGAAGTAAGGGTAGCCATATCGTGCCACCCTCCTTCTGCATTGTTGCTTGTGGTGGGTCTGCCTTCAGAGCTGGGCTGCTGGCCAACATCCATCCCTTTCCAGCTGCTCAGCACTGAAGGCAATGCCACCATGAGCAACTGTGCAGAAGTCAGAGTAGCAGTACGACAACTCCTCACGCACACACAATAACCCTTGCAAAGCAGCCTACCCACCCTCTGCCACACATGATTCCTTTTGGGTCAGGACCCTTAAAATTGCAACACTGAAATTTTAGAGTTGAGTAGATGAAACAATGACATCTAGTTTTTTAAATCGTATTGTGAAATTGTGCAAGATGGACCATGAATTTGGCAAGACCCTACACATAACACAGCTGCATATGCAGCCCACGGTAGTAATATATATTGAGAACCGCTTCTGCAGATGATGTATTTTGTCTTGCTTAGAGCAGATCTGCTATAGTGTCACAGTGATTATTTTTACTTTGACTCATTCTATTTGATGGTGATTAGCCTAATTGAACATCTTCACTCACATTTCTTGTTGCTTTTTGAAATTAGTGTTCAGATTTTTATTTGCCCTTTCTTTTTTCTACTTCCCTGTCCACCCCATGCAGGAATGGAGGGAAAAGTTGGTTCATCTTGAAAAGGCAAGTCTTCTTTAATATCTTTCTCTTTAAATATAGACCTGTGCACATATTAGGATGTGGCAAAGAAAAGTTTATACGGGAAATGTATTAATGAGAGTCTCTAATTCCACATTCTCTGGCTGAAACTTGATATTCATGTTTCATTCTCCACTCTTTCACCCCAGAAGTTAAATCTGGAATTAGCTTAGGAGAGGGAAGTAACAAATCACAGGCTTCAGATGCCATCAAGCGATGAAAGATTGGCATGCCACCAAGTGTGGATGTAAAAGCTCAGCCTTTAACCAGGTTGCTTGCATCTTATTAGCAGTGTGTTGAGATCTATGCTTTCAAATACTAGTAAATTTAATCCCTGAGGGACAGATGCAAGTGCTTAAGGTCTCATGATTATTCACTGTCAGAGTTGGTGTGAGAGTTCCATGGTCCAATCACAAGGTTGGGAGTCAGGCATTCTAATTCACTTCCTGGGGTGTGGTGTGACTTTGATCTCTTTGACTTCTTTGGTGAGAGGGAGGCCAGAGTGGTCCTGGGGTGAGCAAGTTCTTTTTGTGCCAGCTGATTGTGACTGGTTGGATCCCAGAGATCCCCTTGAGCCTGACACCTGATGGGCTGATCTTACTACTGAGCCCGCCTGCATGCCCCCACCCATCCTGCTGAGCCACAAGTTGTGGCCTCCACAGCAAAGGGACAGAGTTGGGGTAACGCTACCCAGCATATTAACACAGACACTGATAACAGCTCTGGGAGGACTCAGCTACAGGGACTGGCTAGCCCTCAGGAGCACAGCCCCAAATTCATCTGTCATACTCTGTATGAAAGTTTTACACAGAGGGAGCTCGTAAGTTCTCTTCTCTTATCAATGAAAAAGAGAGATGCCCATCTGTTATTCCCCACCCAGGTAACAATTATTTATACTGGGTTTTTGATGATAAAAGTGATTTTATTACTATCCTGCACCCTCCAGAGAAGAGTTCAAAATTCAAGCTGGGTTCCAGCACTAGGTGATATGGTCACCTGTCTTTGTAGAACCATCCACAATCCAAGCTTTCCAGGAAAAACAAGGCTATTCGCAGATCATTGCTTTGAGCACCGGGCCCTTATGTTCCTTACATATCACCAAAGGCTTTCACTAGAAGACCAGATTGTCATACAAGCTTACACCTCTAACCTCACATACAAGAAAGATACATGTACACAAATAGAATATACACATTCATGGGATTACAAGATCTTGAATAATAGGTTACTTCTCCTGTTTTGCATAAAGTATATTGAAGTTAGCTGTATTCATATTCAAAAAGCACATATAAAATATGTGGACGCAGTGTTACATTGATACAAACTGATATTTTTTAAGCAACATTATATTGTCCAGCTGTAAACCGGTTGGGGCAGTGACCATCTCTCCATGCCCGTCTGTGAACCATTTAGTGCCCTGTTGGCATTGTGTAAATTAAACCCTTACTAATATGGACTATGTAAAGCACTTGCAAGTGTGTCTTCTTTGTGTGCTGCTGCAGATGACCTTTAAACTTGGATGTCTGCTGTTGTTGCTCATTTCCCGCCAGGAATATTACATACATTTGCTATGGCAACTGCTGAACAGAATGCTGTGGGAGTAGTTTTATTACGGTTTTGCTTATTTTTCAGTGTAGCGTTGACTTGGTAAGATTTAAGAGTCTTTCTAGCCTTGTCACCGAAATAGCTGGAGATCATTGTTATAACTATGGGCCAGAGCTTTATTTGCATATGGGAATTTACATCTGGATGGAAAAACCCTGTTAGCTCACAGCCAGAGATACCTGAAATGAAGTAAGTGTAACCCGCTTAGGTCACCTTCC
This sequence comes from Carettochelys insculpta, assembly GCF_033958435.1. Classification (NCBI taxonomy): domain Eukaryota; kingdom Metazoa; phylum Chordata; order Testudines; family Carettochelyidae; genus Carettochelys; species Carettochelys insculpta. Next base: position 23,629,916 of record NC_134157.1, read on the forward strand.
CATTGGGCATGTGAAGTGAAGCACTTCACTTCCAGAGATCATCTTCATTATAAAAAGTAGAGAGCAGTGTTGCCAGAAGAGCTGTAATTAGGAATGCTCTGGCTGTATTGTAAAGCTGTTATCCAAAACCAGGCATAAGCGCAGAAATTAGTCCATGTCAGTAATATTTTATAAATGATTTTGCTCTAGCTGTCCAGCTGAGTCTCTACTCAGGCATCTCTTACCATAAAAGAGTTAAACGGGTGTTTACGATTGCTGTCCAGTGTTTCAGTATTAAATGTCTACAACTGCATGCTTGAATGGGGGGATGTAAAGAACTAGCATGGCTGCCTCTTCATTTTTGTCATGTTCACAGCTGAAAGTTTCCAAAGTTCAGAAATGCACGTTGCGTTGCTTACTCAAGACGTCATACTTGAAGAAATCTGTTATAACACCCCTAAGAGTGCATAGTGATGTGCAGAAGTAAACATAGAACAAGATTTAGTGCATTGCTGACCTGAAATTGGGTAACAGATATTTTGGATTCCTTGTTTAATTTTGGTGGTTGTTTAATAGGAAAAACAGATGCTTGCAACTCAGCTACAAGAAATGAGGGAGCAGAGTTTGAATCTTTTCCAAAAGAGAGATGAAATTGATGAGCTGGAGGGCTTTCAACAGCAGGAACTGGCCAAAGTCAAACACATGGTGAGATTTTTTTGGTAGAGCTTTTTTTCTCTTTGGTAGTTGAAGATATGCTATTTATTGATTTGACATTAATTTTTTTAAAGGCTACTTACACTTCAGACTATATGTGCAATGCAATGTCAGTGAACATGGTGAGATTGGAGGCTGTTTGTAACTGAAAAAAATATTCTTTCTGAAGTTTACAAGAGAACGCGACTGAATACAGCTTTGAAATGTTACAATGTAGCAGAAAAATGCTGAATTTAAATGAAACTCAGTATCGTATCCCTTAAACTTCCCTTTATTTTTAGTAGTTTCTGTAACACTGGATTGTATCTTGTTTTGGTCCGTCTCTGATGCTGCCCGATTGCGTATTTTGGGCAGCATGGTTGGCTGATCAGTTTGTAACTCTGAAGTGCTACTGTATATGTGAATTCCCTGAAGGTTGGAGTCTTCTTATAGCAGGGGTGGGGAACATACGGCCCATGTGCCGGATCCCCAGGATTTGCAGAGCTCCTCCTTAAACTTGTCCCCATGCCCTGGCCCCATCGAAGCAATCCTGGGCTGGAGCCAGCCCACAGGGTCTGGCTGGCAGAGCGGGGGAAGTGGCTGTACTCTGCAGTGAAGTGCTCCCTGCAGGCACTGCGCCCTGTCACTCCCATTGGCTGGGAATCAGCTGGCTGTATGCAGGAGCTGTACCAAGACATCTATCTACCCCAGGAGCTGTGCTAGGTAGGCACTCCAATCCCCTGACCCCTCCCACTTAGACCCTGCACCCCCAGCCTGCTCTTGCACCCCACCCCCACCCCCAGTCTGTTTGCTCCCAGCACCTTCCTGTACACTGAACCTCTCATTTTGGCCCCATAAACCTACTAGCCCTGGTTGCCCAGAGGAGTTAATCCAGCCCTGGGAGTAAACCCCGAGCCCCTGCTCCCTGCATCTTGTGGGGCTGGAGAATGAGGGGAGTGTCGTCTTTTCCCCTGATCCTCGGTAGGGGCCACATCCATGAGGGTTATTCCTCCTCACTTTAAGGTCAGGTTAGTGAAAGAGTTTGTGTTAGTTTTTCTTTCATTTTTCATTTGTCTGTGGCCACCAAGTGATTTTCTGAGAGTTGGTGACCCCTGACCCCAAAAGGGCTCCCTACCCCTGCTTTTCAGTATGCAGCTGCATGCAGCATCTTGTAAGCTCCCATTTGACAGTGAATTTCAGCTTTCTCTGTGTAAAATGTTACCTAATTTCACTTAACTTTGATAAAGACACCGAGGCACCTCATGCAGAAGCCTGTATTAATTGTATCAGTTCCTGTCTGTCAAAGATAATGTTCTAATGTTCAGCTTTTGAAAAAGGAAGAGTCTCTAAGCAGAGCAGAACAGGCGTTAGAAGCATGCAGTCAAGAGCTGACCCACACTAAAGAAGAGCTGCAGGCCACAAGTCACTTGTCATCACTTCTGAGCAGGGAACTGCAGGAGTTGCGGCAACAGCATTCAGAACTGGTAGCAGAGAGGTGCGTATGTGGTGGGGTAGGAGAGTCTGTCTGCAATATCTAAATAGTCAGATTTATTTCCCATTTCTCTCTGGTTCCTCTTGATGTGCTGGCACGTGCAGTGGTCCCGCTGCTTGCTCAGCACTTGAATGCTAGTATGTGATGAGGAATGCATATTTATTTATGAAAATTACATTTTCACAGTTAAGATAGAATTTTATTTTGTTTATGTGCAACCTGGGCCACTTAGCAGAGTTCTTTGTGCTCAGACACTACCATTTTTCTGCCTGGTTACAAGTGCTGAAGTATGCAATACCTAAATAGGTATCCATGAAAGGCTAGTACCAAGCCAGAACAGCTCTCCTTAAGATTAGAAAAAAAAAATAGGTTTCTTAGTTTATCCTCTTGCCCTTGGCAGATGCATTTTGCTTGCTGGCGCATCATGTTACTGTTTTTCTTTCTGTGAAGGGATGAACTAGTGACAGCTGAGGTGAACACTGAAAATAAGATCACTGCCCTGGAACAAAGGGGACAAGAGCTACAAACCTTCATTCAGCGTCTTTCAGCAGACCTGCAGAACGTGAGTTGAGAAAGGATAACTTTCCTTTCTGTGGGCATATTGCTGGTCATGTGGCAGTTCTAACTGGACTATTAGTGAAATATTCCAGTTTGCATTTGCTTTGTAAAAACTGAGTTTGGAATCAAAAAAACATTTTCCTGCATGTCTTGGGCTCAAGTTGCTGCTTCTAGTTGTGAGAAGAAACTGGAGGGGGGCTTCACAGATGGAGCATGAGTCTCTCAATCTGGAATATGAAAAATATAAGATAACTGTACTACAAGCTGAACCTTTCTTGTCCAGCACCCTTGGACCCTGACTGGTGCCAGATGAGAGAATTTGCCGAATGACTGGAGGTCAATATTTTCTCTCCCATTACCAACCACTGAAAGCCAGGACTGGTGGCTGTAAACAAACTTTAAGGGACCATGGGAAACTTGGCCACACTTGTGATAAGTGGTCATCTGGCTAACCAAAATCATGCCAGATTATGGAGTTTGCCAGATGAGAGAGTTCCGGATTAGAAAGGTTCAACCTGTATCTGTGAAAGTGTGTGGACCTTTGGTCTGACCCTGTATAATGGTTATGTTTGTGTGTGTGTGATCTGAGGGCACTCAGCAGTTGGTTAAGGTTTTGGTGTCCTCAGGCTCATCTCATAATGATTGTTGTTTGTATTTGATCAGTCTGAAAGGCATGTGTGTAGCACAACATGGCTATTGAATTGTTTCAGACAAGGTTTTTAAGTAACTTCCTCATTTGAATTATGACCCCAGGCATGTGATTTGCTACTGGCAGATAAAAACACCCAAGTTAGCAAATATAATTTTGGAGCAAGACTCAATTTTTGTAAGTATCCTTCATAGCTAGTTTCAGCCCTACTTAGGGCTAAAACCAGGAAAGCTGTGAACACTTGGAAAGTGGGATAAATGTGTGAGAACTGCCAGCTGTGATACCTACTCTGGCAATCTTGTGAATAAATTCAGGAATCTTGGATAATGGAGAAAATGCTAGGAAATTGGGGAGGCATGGAGGAAAAAAAAAATCAGGTAATGAACTTGGGTATCACAGAAGACTCTGGCATTAATCATACCACATCCAAAGTGTTAATATCAGACACCCAGAAACCATCACTAGAAAAATCTAACTTCTGTTGGGCACACAGTTCAGTAAGTTAACTGTGGGTCCATACTACATAATTTTTTTGAGGTGGGTTGGAAGAACTGAATGGACCAAGCAAATAACATGGATTGGTAAAATCACAAGAGTTCAAATGACTTTCTCGTCCAGATTACATTTCTCTTTCGAACACTTCCTACAGAACTCCCAACTCAAGATATTCATGTACATTCCTTTATTTTATTGTTTATTTGGGGTGAAAAGTTTCATATGGGCCTAATAAATGCAAATTATATAGGCCAGTATTGAATGGAAAGGTGGATTCAGTTGATCATCAGAAAAGGCAGCCACAACCCTGAGAAGGGGAATAATCTAGCTAGTGATCTAGCTTCATGTTGAGTTTGTATGTATTTAATGTTCGATGGGTCCTTCCGCACTGCACTCAATCAATAAATACATAAATAAGCATTAGAGTTGGTGTCAGCTGACTTGGGTTCATGTTATGGGGCTCAGGCCAACCCTCTCACCAGGGTTTGGAGCCCGAATGTTTGCATTACTATTTGTGGCTCTGTATTATGAGCTCTATGGGCTTGACCTGGTTGATCTGGCTTCTGGGACACTCTCATAGGTATTTTTTTTTTCCAGTGTAGGCAGACCCACAGATAACACAGAATGGCTATTGTTAAAGAGTGTCTTTCTGATGCATGTTTGTGGGGTGCATTAGGAGCTTGGCTACAAAGATGATACTGCCTTTTTGTTCCAGCAGATGACTGTTGAAGCTGATGAGAAAAATAAACTCATTGAACATCTTCAAGAAAAAGTGTCTTCACTGGAAAAGAGACTTGAAGGGAATTTTTCAGGGGATGAACATGTACAGGAACTACTCAAGGAGGTAACATTTTTACAGACTGCCTTAAATCCCTTGAAGTGTCTGGCTATTACTGTATCTATCAGGTAATGGGAGGAGTATCTAATATTCTGCATGGGCATCTTTTCACTCCACTCCCACTCAGTAAAATCTTAGACCTGCTCGAGTGCATTCAAGGTGGCTTTAGTGAGTGGCACACAGAGGGTGAAAGCCACAATATCAGTAATACGCATTAATGTTAATGCTTTGGTTACTCTTCTTCTGTGTTCTGGTTGCTCAGAGGGCTTGTTAAAGCACAGAGGGGAAAGAACTCTGGGCACCCCTAAGCAAAATTTAAACCATCCACTGTGTCCACCATGCTAAGATCCATGCACTGACAAGAAGCTACTACAATTTGAGAGAGCACATATGGGAACTCAGCGCAGCCAACATCTCCAGTTACCTGCTGACCTTGTTCTGCAGCACTCCTGTACCATATTGTTTCTGAACAGAGGCAGGTTCCCCAGGTTAGGTCTGCACACGGGGATACCTCTTTTTCCCTGGTAGTGCTCACCTGCAGTGCACAGCACTTTAGCCTGGGACAACTAGGGGGTGAACCTGGCTCAAATTAATTTGTCTAGTTCAAAGCTAGTTGTAGAAGCAGCAAAATGTTCTCTTTGGGAGTAAATGCTACGGCTAGTAAATATTTTACCCTCTGCATATGTTATGTAATGTCCAAGTAGGGTGGCTCTGAAGAGGAGCTATTTCTGTTGGAGCATTGTAGGGGCAAAGGTGTGTCACAAGTCCTAGCAACTGCAGGTGAGGATTCTGCCCAGCAAGTATTCACCATAAAAGCAATTTTAGCGACTAAATTTCTGAGTCCCCTGTATGATCTGTGATGGTTTGTTAATCTTCAGAAAACTGTTCTGGAGCAGAAATTGGATGACACTAGAGAGCAACTATTGACAGCTAGAACTAATCATGCTGAGACTGTGAACCTACTGGAAACCCAGGTATTTCCTCCTCTTTCACCACCAGTTGACTCAGTGGGGTTGGCAGGTTTGGCCAGCTGGATGGATTGTGTGTTTTAGCATAAAAAGATTTTTGTAAAACAAAGCAAAACCCCACAAACTGCCATGCTTTCACCACCACCCCCATGAAGGTTTGAGACTGAATGTAACCTTGAGCTTTGAAAAGACCATATCCTGTTTAGGAAATGAGGATGTACGTGTTATCTGAAGCCCTGACTTCATACTAACTCTTCTGTCCCAGGCTTACACTGATCTCTTAGAGGGAAGAGGCCAGTGCACCTGTGACTGACCACGTGATCCCCAGCTCAGCTTGAAAGAGGGCACATGTGCCCTACGTCAGGAGTTCTCAGCCTTTTTCTTTCTCAGGCCTCCTCCATGTGCTATAAAAACTCCCCGACCCACCTGTGTCACAATAACTTTCCTCTTCTGGAGATAAAAGCCAGGGGTGGCTTCAGGGGTGGCAAGCCAGGCAGTTGCCCAGAGCCTCAGCCCCTCAAGAAACCGCATGGCTCCTGCTTCAGCTTCGGCCCTGGCTGGTGGGGTTCAGGGCTACCCTGGGCCCTAGTGAATCTAATGCTGGCCCTTCTTGGTGTTGTCCCCATGCACCACACACCCGCAAAACATGCTTGTGGCTCCCCCAAGGGACCCCGGACTGCTGACTAAGAACTACTGCCCTAGATCTGTCTAGTCCCTGAAGGAAGATGGGAAGGGGCCAAGAGCCTCCGTTCTGCAGAGGAGAGGGCAGCGGAGATGACTGAAGGAAAGAATGGTAGGGTACCAGAAGGAGAACTTCAGCAGTGAGCTGTCGGTGATGGGGCAAGCAGATGAAGGTCTGGTAGCTTGCCAAGGTTCAAGACGACTTGTGCAGTGTTCCCTAGGAAGAGGGAAAGAACCAGTGGTCAATGTAAGCCTGGCCCAGAAGCAAGGGTTTAATTCTGGAGGGAGGTCCCAAGAGCCAGGGGTGGGGCTCAGACAAGTAAGCTGGGAGGAGGTAGGGGAGTGCTGTAGAAAGTACCTCAGAAGGGCTTGATCCTGTGGGGAGATTGCCCTAAGCAGGGGACTCACCCATGTGGGGCTGCCTATGGGAGAAAAGTGTCTTGAAAGAGTTGCTGAGTGGGGGTCTGGAATGGGGATGGCAGAGTGGTTAATGGGGGTGTGACCTGCGAGCCAGTGACCTTTCCCTGGGATTGCAGAGCTTTTGTACTGAAACCTAGTTTTATTGTGGAGCAGTGGCTTCAGAGGAACTGTTGTTATTAGAGGGAACCTGTGGACATGGCATCTTACATTGCAATTTTTCCTGCAGACACCATTCCTTTGCATGGCTGAATAAGGGACGAATGGAGGCAGGAGCACTTCTCGTGTCACAGCCAGCTGCTGGAGGACACAGGAGGCAGGGGCCATCACGTGACTTTCTCTCTTATCAAAGTTGATTTTACATTTCAGTTTCCATTTCTAGGTCACTAAACTAAACAGCCAAGTAGCCGCAGCACAGGCATCGCTCTGCGAGAGAGAGGAGTTCCTGAAGAGTTTTACAGAAAGTAACATGTGCCAGGTAGGCTCTCTCCTGAAAGTTGCACTCTAAGGGTTTCTGTTGAGCCTCCTCCGCTAGCCCCTTCCCTACTCCATTTTAGCAGGTTGTGCGCTGCTCACCAGCAATAGAGACCTTTATGGACAAAGGAGTAACTTACTTTTCTGTTTTAGCGGAAAGAACTTGAACAAGCGCTACAACTTGCCAAGGGGGCACTAGAGAGGAGCAGAGCAGAGATCAGTGCAAGAGAGCTACAGATCCAAAACCTGGTGAGGACACTCGGGCTACTCATGCTAACGCAGTGGCCACCATTTCCAGTCGTAACCAGTTGTGTTTAATTTTTAAGGCTGCACTTGTCAGAATTCTTCCTGCCAGTACACTGACAATGGCTGTTATATGAGCAGATGTACTTGTATGGGCAGGGAGACACCAGATAGCTTTGTCATTCCTTGGGCGTGAGCAGTGTGAAGTTATACCCACCAGCTCCCTGTCCTCTGCCCTCCAGTAACCACAGTGTTCATCTAGTTTTAACTTACTGTAATGTTTGTTTGTTTTTTTTCCTGAAGCAAACAGATCTAGAGGTTGAGAGCAACAAATTACAACAGCATATCTCAACTGTAAAGCATCAGTGTGCAGAACGAATCAGCAGGCTGGAGGCTCAAATAGCTGCCCTTGAAACAGCTCGGGAATTTGATAAAACAACTTCCCAACACAAGATAGTAAGTATAGGAACTGTTCCGTGGAAGGATGTGGAATCCCCATACAATGCCTTTGGCATCACCTATAACCCTTCTGCATGTTATCTGAAAATACTAAAGACATATGTAACCGCACGTGCAAAGCTCTTCAGACCATGCCAGTTTGAAAAAGTTGAGGGTGAAGATGTTTTCTCTGGGCAACAGTGTTCAAAGGCATTGAATGAGCATAAATCAACATCACTTTGGCCGGAGGGGTGGTTGTGGATGTTTAACTTATACTGTAAATGTTAAAACACCAGCTCTTGGCACTCAGGGTATTTCCATTTTACAGAGCCAATTGAAACAGGAAAATGAAGATCTCATTGAAAGCAGAAAAGAATTTGAAAGCTCTTTAAAGAAACAGGAGTTTGAACTGGAAAGGCTAAAGGTGTGTGCCTGTGTGTGGTGACTGCACATAAAGAACTAAGTTTGAGAAACAGATCTGGGCAAATTATTGCCTCTTGTATGTACTAAAAGCTGCACAAGGTTCAAATCATAGTTATTGTCTTGCTGCCACACAGCTTCCTCTTTGGAATTAAAATACATATACGGAATACAGACCAATCAAGATTCATTGCAAGTGGCTGGTACAGGTTGTACCTCCTTTGTCTGGCACCCACAGGACCTGAGTGGTCCTGACAAAGGGATGGCTGTCCTGTGTGGGGGCGGAGTGGCTGCCAGCCTGCTAGCAGGGCTTCCCTCCTGGCTACCATCTGCTCCCCGACCCAGGCTGCCCTGGGGGCTCCACTCTGATTCCCTCCCACAGGCTGCTGGCCAGGGCTCCCCAAAGGACTACCAGCCATGGGACTGCCAGTGGGCGCTTTGTGCCTTGACCATGCACCCCATCGTGGGGCTGCCAGAATCCTCTGCTGCTGCTGGGTTCCCTGCTGCCACAAGACTGCCAGCGGGCTCCGTGCCCCAGGTGGTAATCTAGCGGCAGGGCTGCAGGGTTCTCCTGTACTGCTGGGCTCTCCACTGCTGCAGGGCTGCCAGAGGCATCCACGCCCCAGCTGGGCTCCTCGGCCAACTCCCTGCTGTGGGGCTCCTGTTAGGGCTTCCAATCCTGGCTGGGCTCCCTGCAGTGGGACTCCCCGACCTAGCTTCTCACCCTGGGGCTGCCTGCCACAAGCAAGGCTCCATGTAGCCACACAAGTGGGGTTCTCTCTCCAGGCGCTCTCTGGTCTAGCAATATTTGTGCTCCTGCCAAATGACAGAGTTTCAGCCTGTACTTTCTGGACACAAAATGCTTAGGTTGTGCTAATACTGGCAGGAGGAGTACATTTTAGTACTTCAAGGGACATTGTCAAACCTGAATAGTTTTGAAATCTCTGGGGAAGAAAAGCATTAATGAAAGCATAGAATAGCATTAGCAATGCACCATTTCATTCCTTTAACAGCTACTGCTATGTAAATTAGTTGACTACTAAATAAAACACTGTTCAGTTATTTAAAACCTAGACCTTTTCTTCTGTAAGATTATAATCTCATAGGAAGCGCTCAACATTGTAAGTATTGGCTGTTGGTGTGTGCTGTAGCATTTAAGAACTGGCCCCCTGGAGGGAGTTGTCCTTGTTAGTATCTTTTAAATGAGGGGCGGAGTGGAAAATGCAAGTGCCAGGCCTGCTGGGAGGACAAGGGAGGCAGCAGTTGCCTGGGGTCCTGGCCTTTCAGAGGGGCCTGGAGCTCCAGCCAAAGCTGCTGTTGAAGTAAACTATAAATTGCATTTGTTAATGGATTAGGATCTTAGAGCTGAGAACCACTGGCTTTTAGTTTTGTTCCTGTGAAAGTTTCATGTTCCATTTTCTGCTCATAAGTAATTATTGATTTATCACTGGCTTGCAGAAGGAATTAATCAGCAGAGAAACAGTCAGTGTTGAAATTGCCAAAGCACTGGAAGAAGCACAAAAGCAAAGGGAGGAATTACAGCAGCAGGTAAGTCTATTGCTCTCCTTCACATACGATTAGTTCCCAAACATTCAGGATGAGTCTCTGCCCCCAGATTTTCCAGTCAAAGGCTTTCTGTTAACACATACGCAGGGTTGTAACGTTACCCAGGTGAGATGTTCTACTGAGGTCAACAGAACTGTGCATGTGCTCAAAGTTAGGGAAGAGCATGTTTGTTTGACGGATCAGAGAATAAGGCAGGATGCAGCAGGGAGATACAGGTTGAAACTCTCTCAGCCAGTAGCACCACAGATGTTGCTGAACCACAGATCACTTGGAGAAGAGAGCTCCAGCTGCGCGACTGCCAGCAGGGCTCCGTTGCAGCCTGCTCTGGGGAACCCCGGGGTAGGGAACCAGGTTGGCAAACCCAGCTTGGGTTGCAGAGCACCACCCAAAGCCCTGTAGCAGGGAGCCCATCTAGGGCTGGGAGCTCGGGCTCGGGGTGCCCTACAGCATTGCAACAGGGAGCTGGGGAGGGAACTCAGATGAGACGTGGATACTTCTCTCAGTCCTGCAGCAGTGGAGAGCTCAGCAGGGTGGGGGAGCCCTGAAGCCCTGCCACTGTGGAGCCAACAAGGGAGCCTCAGCTGAGGTATAGGCCCTGGCAGCCCTGAGGGAGCCCAGCAGCCCTGCAGTGGGGTGCCTGGTCGGGGAGCCCTGGCTGGCAGCCCTGTGGCAGGGAGCCAGAGTGGAGCTCCCCAGGCAGCCTGGGGTTGGGGAGCTTGGCCAGCAGGCTGGCAGCCCTCCCATTTTCCCTCAGCCCAGGCAACTGGAGCCCTGACCGCCTTGGTCCGGCAAATTCCCTTATTCGGGACCACTCTGGTCCTGAGGGTGTTGGACGAGAGAAGTACAGCCGGTATAATAAACAATCGACTTGGTGCCAGCGCTTAGGAGCGCATGGTTTACAAGCTAGCTGTGAGCCCAGCACTAAGCTTTTCCATCCTCTTGGCAATTTTCCATAAGTATCAGAAGATGTCTTCCCCTTTTTCTTTTCTCCAGGATCACAGTTTGTGGTGTTAGAAAGGGATCCCAACTTAATGCCAGAAATGTTTGCTGTGTGCTGACAACTTGGTATTCAAGGACCCACTGGGAAGTTCGTTATTTTGTCTAGACACGTGTTACTGGACAATGTAGGCCTATGCTTACTTGTTGCTGGGGACTGTGTAGGTTGTTGGCCAAGAAATAGTACAAGTCTTGCTGAATCCAGCCTTCAGAACTACCACTTGAGGTTTCTTTGCTCTTAGAAGTGAGTTGCAGATCGTACTCTTGGATGAATCTCATAGGGTGCCTAGGTTCTGGATGGGAGTGATGCTTTCTGCTGCTTTTTACGTTTCTATGCCCTGGGATGCAAGCTGCTACGATTTTAAATGGGGTTATGTGCTGACATATTGGTTTGTAAAAGTGTATATACAGAGAGCATCACGTTTTTCTTTTCCTGGGTGGTGAGTCTCTGCCACTTAAAGATTGCAAACCAGCAGCATATATTGCACTTACGTAGCTGTTCTCTCCTATAACAAATAAGACTTGAAAAGTCTCAGGGATAGCTGTGTTAGTCTGTATCTTTCAAAACAATGAGGAGTCCTGTGGCACCTTAGAGACTACATAAGGTTTTGTTGGTAAAAGCCACTTCATCAAATGGACTGGAGTGGAAATACAAAGGTAGGAAGATATGTGAGAAAATTACTGCAAAGAAGTTCCTATCCATCGTAAATGAGGGCGATCCACTACGAGGATTGTGGCTACTCAGTGTAGCTGATGGGGAGATGTGAGTGTCCATCAAGAGGAGGTTGCCTTTGCAGAATGTTAACCAATTAAGTTCCTTATTGAGGCCTAATTGTATAGTACTGGATTTGCAAATGTGCTACAAGTCAGTTGTTTCCCCTTGTAATGGAGTTGGGAAGGTTTTTTGTAGAAGGACGGCTACTTTTAAACCCTTTGCTGATCAGGATTGTCTCTAAAGAAGACATGGTTTGCTATAGTCCAAAGTGAGCCCCATTCTGTCATCTAAAAAAGCTGTCCTAATGTGATTTTGATAAATTATAGCCATTAGTTTGTGTTTATTATGGTTAGGCATTGTACCAATTAGCTGTATGAACTAATTTGTAGTGCCAGATCCCTAACTTACATTCTGTGTGGTCTAAACATCTGAATCGGATTTAAATTGCAGCAAGGAAGATCTAAGTTGGACATTTGGAAAAACATCCTGTCAGGCTGGTTATGCACTGGAATAAATTGCCTAGAGGGGTTGTGGAATCTCCATCACTGGGGATTTTTAAGAGCAAGTTAAACAATCACCTCTCAGGGATGTTCTGGATGGTGCTTGATTCTGTCATGACTTGTCAAGGTTCCTTTCAGTTCTAGTATTCTGTGATTCTCCTAGGGCTGAGTAGTCACCCCAGTAAGCTGACCCGTGTTCTCATAAATCACTATAAACATACTGTGGTGCTGATCAGAGTTCATCCTGCTTCCTTGGTCCACCCACTGCAGATCACTTTTAGCTGCAGTCCTGCATGGTTTTAAATTGGTAATTATTTTATAGCTGCCATCTGCTGGTCATGACGGAAGTTGCAATTCCTATGTAAAGTTGACCCAGAGCAGCAGCAGCACCTTTTCACTGAAGTTCCTGTCCTGCTTTGAGACCCATCCTCTCTTATGAGGGACCAGCATTGGCTGAGGGGTGATACTGTGTAACCCTTGGTTAGGCCATGGAAAGATTTTAGCATTTATAGGTTATAACACAGTGTTCCCTGTAAGCTGAGGGCTTGGGTGGCCACCCAGGAAAGAGTCAGGTGCCACTCAGCTGATAAGCTGAGCACCCACAGCCACTTATGGTAGACAGCCTGTTTGTGTTGGTGGTGCACATCCATGCATGCTGGGTGCACTAACAAAATTTATTCCATCAATGGATGGAAAATAATAGGGACAACACTGGTTCTACATATTAACTGCTCCTGTTTACTTTTTTTTGTCCGTCTTCAAGGTTGCTGATCTGATCTTGCTGATAAAGGAAAAGGATCAACTGATCAGTGAAAAAACTGATGTGCTTCTAAAAAAAGAGGAGAAGCTAAACCAACTCAGTCAAGGTTAGACCAAAGGTGTCTGCTCCACCCAAACTGCTTCCTCTTGTTAAAGTCTCAGTACATCAGGGGTTGCTTGACTCTGTGGTTCTCTCCTAGCTTTTTAGATTGGAGAAGGTGCAGAGAAGAGCCTCCAACATGATTTGACTTTACAAATAGCTTCCATAAGAGGAGAAATTAAAAAGACTGGGACGGCTCAGTAAAGAGCTGCCTGCGGGGAGGAGGAGGTGGAATAAGTTAGAGGTTTATAAGATCATGACTGGAGTGAAGAAAGTGAGTAAGGCAATGTTACTGACCTCTTCAAATAACACAGGAATTAGGCATCCCTTGGGGTTAAAGCTCTGGAGCAATTTGAACTGATGCTCAGTTGCCACTGCATTTGCCTCCTGCATCACAGGAGAGGGGACTGGGCATGCAGCTATCCACCTTGCCCTCAGTGCAACTCCCTCCAATCAAAGGAAGAAGCTGCTGTTTAATTCTGAGTCCTGGCACTAACCACATCTGTCCTGATCCAGATCGTGCAGCACTCACGCTGCAAGTGCACCTGTTGCAGTCTGACATAGATACATGCAAGAGGCAAGCAGCAGAGAGGACGGGAACAGCAGGAAAGCAGATCAGTGCTTTGAGTTTGAAGATACAGGAGCATCAGGAGCACCTGCTGGCCAGCGACAAAAACGTGAGTGACGCTGCAGTGCAGCTTCCTGTCTTGTCGGAATAACCAAAACATGCAGAGACTTGTGTGCCTGAAAGCAAACAAAACCTTTCATGGGAGGTGACCGACTCTGAATTGGTCACCCTGTCCACCTGCCTGCTGCTGAAACATCACCAGAGCTGTTTGTATCTGTCACTGCACTTGGCCTGGAAGAACTCAATACCCTTGTGTTCTTAAGTGGCCAGTGAAAACCAGCATTTCATAGAGCTAGAGTGTCCATCAGAATGTGTCTCATGTAGTTTCACAAATGAGGGTTGTCCTGCCCAAATTAACTGTTCAAAATTACCTTTGGGCAGTGGCACCTGGCTACCAAAGTGGTGGTCTCAGAGACTTGCTTTGCTCTTTACTTTTGGGCAGGTTTTGGCATTGGAAGCGGCAAGAGCCTTGAACAAACACTTGCATGATCCAGAAGACCGTGAGGTGGAACAAAACGGAGAGGTGGCAACTGCAGACATCATTCAACTTCAGAAAGACAATAGAGAGTTGGAGAAGCAGATTTCTGAGAAAAACAAGGTAACTGCAAAGGAGTGAAAATGTCGTTTTTCCCCCTTCAGCTCACGTGGCTTGTACTCCTGATGCCAGAGCCCGCTATGGCTACGGCTGCACTACAGTTATTTTGAAATAACTTTGTGAGCACCTGTGCTACATACATGCTACTTCAAAATAAAATCAAAATAGTGGGTGTGTTACTCTGAAATCAGTAACTTCATTGCAGGAGGAATGTCTTTTTGAAACAACTATGTTGAAAATAGGTGCTGTTAAGACACAAAAGAGTGCTATTCTGAAATAAGCCATAATGGGCTCCAATGGCATTATTTCAAAATAGGCACTATGTCTGACAAGCTATTTTAAAATGCATTTTCATGTGTACCAGCGTTATTTTGAAATAAGCTATTTCGGAATACCTTATTTCAAAATAGGGCTGCAGTGTAGATGTAGCCTTTGTGTCGGACAAGGCCATCAAGCCTGACAAATGATGAAACTCCCATGTAATATGTGACCCTAGATAATACTATTCTGTCTTCCTTCTGCACAATGTACTGCTGCCAAATGATGTCCTGTGCCCTTCCACCTTGGGAACAGCTTCCCTCCCCATGGTTCACTGCTCCTCTCCTCCTTTCTTCAGACCTACTTCTTCTCAGAAGCCTCATTGTTAAGTGATGACAATCTGTTTGGGGTTGTACAAATTACAATGAAAAGACAGAGCCTTCCACAGACAGCTCAGTCTAGAATACCGAGCCAGAAACACAGACCATGCAGGGGAACAAGTTACTTACCATAGCCCCTATTTAAGAGCATGCACTAAGAAATGGCTCTTCACAGTGGGGATTGACACACTGGCGTCAAGGGATAATTCCAAGCCTAGGAGATGTCTCCATGTCTCCTTGTGCTTGCATAGTTATCTGCTGTAGCTTAGCTCTCTGACATCTTAAGGAGCCATATTAAACAACAGAAAATCATGCTTCAGTCTCAGACGAGCTTTAGAATTTGATGGAGTATCTTTCCAGTCCTGTTCCCTTTTTCTTTTAACCTCTCATTTTCTCCCTCTGATATCTAGGATGGAGTACTGCCAAAAGGGATCTAGGGGATCAGAGTGGACCACAAGCTAAATACAAGTCAACAGTGTGATGCTGTTGCTAAAAAAGCAAACGTGATTCTGGGATGAATTAACAGGCGTGTTGTGAATAAGACATAAGTCATTCTTCCACTCTACTCAGCAATGATTAGGCCTCAATTGCAGTATTGTGTCCAATTCTGGGCACCACATTTCAAGCAAGATGTGGAGAAATTTGGAGAAGGTCCAGAGAACAGCAACAAGGTCTAGAGAACATGAGCTATGAGGGAAGACTGAAACAACTGGGCTTGTTTAGTTTAGAAAATAGAAGATGTAGAGGGGACATGATAGCAGTTTTCAAGTACCTCAAAGAGGAATACAGGGAGGAGGAAGAAAAATTGGTCTCTCTGGCCTCTGAGGATAGGCAAGAAGCAATGGGCTTAAACTGCAGCAAGGGAGGTTTCGATGGGACATTAGGGAAAACTTCCTAACTCAGGGTGGTTAAACACAGGAATGAATTGTCTAGGAAGGTTGTGGAATCTCCATCACTGGAGGTATTTAAGAGCAGGCTAGCAGACATCTATCGGGGATGGTCTAGATGGTGGTTGGTCCTGCAATGACGGCAGGGGACTGGACTCAATGACCTCTCAAGGTCCCTTCCAGTTCTAGTATTCTATGATTCCATGAATGGTGTCGCATTAATCTGACCCAGGAGTTAAAGTATCATCCTCCCCATCCCATTCCTGCGGCACAGTGGGCTGGAAGAGCAGAGCAGGAAAGGGTTCTCAAGCAGCCTACTTTTGTTCAGTGTCTGCTCCATAAGCTTTTAATTTGTTGGGGTTTTTTTCATTTGAAACTTGTGGCCTGAGCATGCCCGAAGACACAGCTTCCATGCTGCAGTATCACCTTCTCCGGTTTTGTGTACGCAGATGATAAAACAGTTACAGCAGAGAATGGCAGAACTCAAGAAGACTCTGCAGAAAGAGCTGGTAAGTCTTTAGGCTTTCCAGCCAGCTGATGTTGACAAGTTACTTGTATTAAATTTTGTAACATACCCGCCTTCAAAGATTTTAACCCCCTTTTGTTGGGATTGGATGGCTCTGGAGTAGATGAGGGATATAGATGCTTCCCCTCTCGAGTAAGAGGCAACGCCCTTTGTTTATGTCCAATTCTAGGGATGGCTTGTGTGATGTAGACACCACTGACAGCTTCTGTGCTGTCAGTCTGAGTAAAGGGACCCAGGATTTAATGTGCAGGCCAGTGTTCCCTCTCTTTTTTTTTTTTCCCTGTTCATGGGTAAAATAAAATTTTATGTGCACCCCCAGAAGAAATATGCTGCCAGCTGTGGGCGCTCTGCTAATCAGCTGGATGAGACCTGAATCTCTCCTGGGTGCCCACCGAAGCACTCAGCTTACAGGGAATGCTGGTGGAGACCACCACCCTTTTCTCCCTACAAGGGCTCTTTATGGTAAGGCGAGGAGTAGCTTTTGCTATAGTGTTCTTGCCTGGCTCTACCTTTCCTGCAGCTAGGGGATTTCAGTCCTCAATGCTGTTAGGACAGCACCTTCCTCCAGTACTAAATTCATACTTTTATAAAAGGCAGTTTTTCCTTTCCAGAAAATAAGGCCTGAAAACGAGATACCTGATGTACGTGAGGTGCCTAATCCTGCCTTGACTGTCACAAACAATTCTGATTTAAATGACTCACGGGAAATCAACTTTGAATACCTTAAACATGTTGTTCTAAAGTTCATGTCCTGCCGAGAATCCGAGGTAAAGACTTGTTCCCATGTCAAAGTTTGACAGCTTTCATCTCCTCCTTGCACACACCACACTTGTTTGTGATTATGAATAAACACTATTTCCCACATAATTAAGATCTAGGAAGAGATCTGCAACTGTACAGTGGTGTATGTCTAACTGTTAGTGTTTGAAACACCTGGTATCTTACTGACCTAGCAGGACCCATCCATTTAAAATCCTAGCACTCAGGGTTTGAACATATGCTCAGAATTAAAGATATGTTATGGTATTTTATATCTCCATTCTGCCTATACACCAGCCTGATTAAGCCTGGGAACTACTCACAGTTATCCTAGGACCCAAGGGCATTCGTCATTCAAATAAACGAGATAAATTAAGTAGTTCCCTCAAACTATGCAAACCACACCAGAGACTCATGAATCAACAAAATCTACCTGCCAAATGCACAGGAAGTGAATAACCCCCATCATTTAATGAAAGGTCATTTCCTATAGCTGACATTGTTCACACCTATGAATGGGATAGGATAGAGGTTTCACACCGAACCACAGCTCCTCAGTGCTACCTCATATCTCAAAGTGGACCAAGAGGTCTGGGAGGTTTGCAAAGTGTTAACAAATACTGTTTTTATTTCAGGCATTCCACCTAATTAAAGCTGTGTCAGTGTTACTTAACTTTTCGCAAGAGGAAGAAAATATGCTGAAAGAAACATTGGAATACAAGGTAGGATTTGTTTTTATTTGTGTCCTCCCTTTGGTGTCCCAGAACAGTGGGGATTTTCAGGTTTTGGAAGATGGCAAACAGGACAAAGCAACATATTTCTCGAATTTTAGCTTCTCTGACAGTTGCTGTTTTCATGCAATTAGCACAGACCAGTTGTTTACAAGTATTATCAGCAGATAAAACAGATGTTGATTAAACTAGAACACACCTGTTTTGTAGTTTGCCATTTCCTCATCTTGCTGGCAATTGTCATTTATTTTCTATCAGGAGAGCATCAGCCAGCTTCTTGTTTTGTGCCTGAATCTCACTTAAGTGACCCACCACCTTCCCGCAGATTTTGTATTCTTTAAACTGTTTATATTAGTCTCTGCTCTTTTTCCCTCAAGGGGCTTTGATCACTGGCTGCTACACCCAAGGGCCCAGCAAGCTGCAATTTGCATTACATGGTTGTTCCCAATGATAAATTCTTCTCTATAGCATTACTGCAATAATGTATAAGACATCAAAGGCAAGTGCAGGACGTTCCCATGCACTAAAGGCAGCAGAATGAGCTAGTAGACTCAGCATTGGGTAGGAAGCTATGGGTTGAACTTCCCTGGTCCATTCAGAGGCTGTGCTGAAGTGTTCGGAGCAGAGAGCTGAGTCAGAATTCTTAGGTTCTACTCTTGATTTTGCCGCCAGCTTGCTTTATGACCATGGAAGCTGCATAACCTCTTCCTTTTGTTTCTCATTATGTAAAATGAGAATATTCATAGAGGTGCACAAGGGAGATCTTACTAATGGCTGTTTGTAAAGTGTTACATAGTATTACCCTAAGGCCCATTGTTCTGTCTCTTCCCACTTAAATCAACAGATTTGGTAAGCAAGTTCTGAGTGTGCAGGGAGGATATGGGATGCTGTTTCACCCTGACCATTGGCAAGTTTTTTACAATTGATTTTACTCAGGGTTCTGTGACTACAAATTAAACTATAACAACATTAAAGGAATATTCCGTTGAAATAATTTTAACTAATCCTACTGTAACTTATCAGTTAAACTTATGAAGATGGAAGGATGTGGGCTGTTTAGACAACAACAAGCAGTGAAAACTAAATCAAATTGAAACTGGCTCTCAGGTGTTTGGGTTGCAAATATTTGCAGCCCAGCATTTTTCTGTTGCTTGTATTGTATAAATGCTTGGTATTTTTTTTTTAAACCAAATAATGATCATCCCTATAAGTGGCTGTCCCTTGTTAAATTCCCATGATTTAAAAGAGTCTAGGTTAATGTGTGTTGTGCTTTCCTGTGCTAGATGTCGTGGTTTGGATCAAAGCCATCTCCCAAAGGCAGTATTCGGCCATCCATCTCAAACCCCAGGACAGCATGGTCATAAGAGTATTGGAAAATGGGCAGTCAGCACCTAGCCTCTTTTCTTTCTGTGAAAAGGACACTTCACACCCCCATTCAGGTGTGTCTTAATCACTGTCATTGCAGTACTTTGTACATGAATTTTGACAATTAGTTTATAAATATATACTGTACAAGCAGCATCCTTCACTGCAAATTGAAATTTTCTCTCTGGGGTGAAATTAGGGATTCTGTGTCAATGGCCTGTTATCTGTGTAACAGCCATCTCCTTAAGCTCATTAATACCAGGTCTCGGCTCAAAAGGGTTATATTAATTTCACTAAACATGGGTGGCAGCAGTTCAAGATTTTGACATCTACATTTGTCATGATGGAGGATCCCAGCTTCTGTTGTGAAATACTAGAGACCCATAACTCTGTCTATACAGTAAAGCTGTCCTGTCTCATTGTGCATATGGTGCACTGATGGGGCATTGGCCTATGGTACTATGTTCAGTTCCCAACAGTTTGAAAACCCTTTTGGAGAACATGAATGAGGGGTGTAACCAAAAACTACGTCTTGCCTTGTTATACTGACCTAATTTATTCATATCACGTTGTAAATTTTACAGTGCATGTAGCATTGCCTCTGGTCCTAAGAACTGAACAGGTAACACAATTTCAGAGGGATAGCACAACTTTATAGTTGTATGGTTTTTACTTTTCTTAAAGAAAATTAATGTTTAAAATGATTTTAATTATAGTTCCTAATAGTTGCCTTTTAAACTAGCATACTAATCTGTATCACAGGTTTTTAGTATTGGGAAGAGTTAGTAAACCATTTTAAATACTTTTAAAAGCTGAATTTCAGTTTATTATAAACTTAAATAAGAATTCCTATTGAATGGGAAAAAACCTGAATGACACACAGGGAACAGAATGTCAACATGAAACCATTGATTTAAGTTTGCTAGCAGCAGACTTTTATAACTAACAGCTGCTTCCCCTTAAAGCAGTATTGGTTATGTTTCAGACTTTATATTTACTTGTAAATAAATTTGCTTAGATTTTAAGATGGTGGGCTGATTTGCTCTTTCCTATCGTGCTATTCCTTAGCTGGAAGATGTTACTCTTTAATAGAAAGGCAGAATTCAGCTTGTCCACAGCAGATTGTTTGAACGACAGACTAAGCCATGATTTTACCCCATGGAGTTGGAATACAATTTTGCTTTTTAGTTTCTTACCAAAAACTATAGTAAAAATGGGAAGCAGCAGTTTGGCTTTAAAACAAAACAATACACCCTGAAGTACTTCTATAAACTCCATAGAAAATCAGGTGACAAGTTTAGTAATTCTCTTGCAAAAAGGCTGAGTATTGCTGAATAACACTATTTTTATCCAGTGTATCTGTTTAAAGAAAATTCAACAAACTTAAGCTAGAATTTTAGACCTAATGTTTCTTTGGGGGTAAGACCTTTCTATAGTTGCTATAGTATTTCAACCTTACAAAGGGTGGAGCAGTGGTGTGCTAGGAGCAGTAAAGTTTGAAAGGAGTTTCATAAATCTTCTGGAATGAAACACCCCCCCCCCCCAAGGTGTGACGTTACATTTGTACTGTGGGAGAATAGCAACAAGATTTTCAGTAAACAGGCTCTGTCCTTACACCTATGTGAACACCTCCAATGGCTTTGGCTTTACCCAATGGAGGAGCTCAAGGGCTACCTGTAGCCCAGAGTTAACTTGCTGTAACAGACAAATGTAATGTGTTTAAATATTAAACAATTTAAATATAATGGGCAGAGACTTGCGTCCATTATTCTTCCACCTCCAAATGGAGTAATGAGAATTACTGCTATGTATGCTTAGAGCTAATGCTTTCATTTTATTGTAATTATAAACATTACATTAGGATGAATAACCCCTTTCATAAAATATTTAAGAAACAGACTCTCATTTGTAGAAAAGAGACCCTTTACAAGTGTCTTTTTATCCAGGTATTCTTTGAGGCCCCCCCATACTCTTCTTGTTGACTACTGCCTATGCACATGCTGACTGAGGCCTTACTTCAAAGCTGCTTTGAGTTCTTGAACTTGCTCTGGGTTGCTATTGAACCTAAAGGAAAGCAGTCTTCTCAGCTAAGTATTCTCTATTGAATAGCATAGCAGAGCCTCAGTTTGAACCCACGAACTAGTTTTCCTATGCTGAATTTTCTTTATCAGCAAGAATAGATGATATATGTTAACAATGTACTTTTCCTTGTATAAAAGCTCTTGGAGTGTATATATAACCCTTTCGATGAATACTTGCTAGTGGATTTTGATCTATTGCTTTTGTGCTGTAAATATGAACTGTATTATATAACATTGAAACAACTGGAGAACTAATTTGTGGTGCACTATTTTTGATTAAAAGTCTGGATTTCCTTCTAATGATTTTATTTGGTTACCTCCATGGTCAATGCAACTGACCTGTGTGTGGAAACTGCTCTTACATCATGAACCAAACCTATCTTCTTAAAGGGTAAGTGCATGCTCTGTTTTCCTTAGAGAGAAACTCTCCCCTCACATGATGCGAAGTACCCTCTCTATTGCAGGGGAGCGACTGCCAGTGAAGGCTGTGTGACTTTCTAAATGTACTAAAAGTTCAACTGCTGCCCTGTAGTTAGAATCAAGTGCTCTTTTATCCCTGCATAGATGTATTGCCCTGAAAAGCACTTGATTAAGGGAAGCTATCTTGCATTGGTCATGACTTTTGGCAGCTGTGTTGTCATGCCTCTTCAGGATCTACATATGTTGCTTACAGTGGGCCTATGAAGTGGCTAGGGGTCTCAATTCAAATTTTAATCAAACAGCAGTGATTTCACCTGTAGCCGATGTGTGGCCCATGAGAAATTTAGTTGCTTGGGTGTGCAGGGTTGTTCATTTATCTGCAGAGGTTTTTCACTACCACCCTTACTAAAGTGACATGTAAAGCAAGCTGCATGCTGATTGCACACAACATTTACTGTAAAAGCAGTGCACTCCCTCTGCATCCAGTGCTGCTGTGGTTCAGTCAGTACACCCTGCAAATTCACAGTATGCAAGTGCAGTTAAAACTGCCCTAGCTGCGGAAATGGGCCTGGTAACGACAATCTCATGGCATACTGAGATGAAGGGCCATTCAGCCCACTTGCTAGCCTACATTACTCATCCATGTACTGGAACAGTGTTTTCCAAACTTAACGTTCATGTACTCCTTTTGGGACTTCAGCCTTATTGGCCTACCTCCTGCCTCTTCTGTAACTTTTCTACTGCATGCCTCTTGAAATCTTTTCATGTATGACTGAGAAATACTGTACTAGGAAAAAAAGTACAGCCTATGCATTGAGGTCTAGTTTTAGGTCGTCCTTGTCTAATTGTAAGTGCACCCGTGAGTTATATATAAATCCCTTGACCAGTCCTTTATGCTCCATTGTGTTCACATGAATGATAGGATCTCCTCTCACAGATCACCAACCACACAGCTTTGCATGTTAAAGATGTGCTAATATAGTTTATTAGCAGGACACTACTCCAAAAAAGTCCACTTTAAAAGGGAGTGAATGTACTTCTGTTTAAAGACATGAACATAGTTCTCACTGAAGTAAGCAAGCACTCTCCTTACTTAAATGCTCAAAAGGCAACGACACTTTTCCATAACAGCATTATTTATACATGAGCTTGGCAATAGTTCCTTGCTCAGCTGGCATGAAGAGAAATAAACCAAACCCAGTCAGACACCCTTAATATATATATTATATTATATTTGGCATGTAACTTAATCCCCTCTTTATACATACAAATTAAGTCAGGGCCAGAAGGAAACATTCAAGTAAACACAGTAGCAGATGACCTTTGCCTTGTTCTGCCAGTGCAGTTAGGTGTCATTTAGTCCAGTGAACAAAAGGTGCTCTAACTTAAAGCATGTCCTTTAGAGACAATCTAGGTGACACAGATGTAAAAAAAGAACACAATGGATTTTGGAGGTGGGATCCTGTACCAGGAATATGTCAACACTAATTTGCCTTTGACTCAAGGGCAATTTGATCTAAATTTGATTTGAGTCTTATAATCCAAGAGCTTTACTGATGCAACAGGCACTTTACAATGAAACCAACTCAGTAGTCCAGCTAGTCCTTTGATTGTATGTACAAAATCCCCCTTCAAATAAACCTTCCCCTGCCCCCAACCCAGAAACAAATTGGAACTTTGCACCTGATGAAGCCATCGCTACCTCGTCTTAAATAAGCGATACGTGTAGGCTCTTATGTCACTATACTTCAGTGTGCAGCATCCGAGAAAAATACCTCTCCCCTTACAGTAACAAGAGCTGACTTTGCCTTCTGCATTACCTTTAAACATGGGAACAGACTGCCTCAGCTCCTGTAGTTGATAGTCATAAAACACAGTAACATTTACTCTTTTCCCAAACCTTTAAAATTAGAAGCATTCCCGAGGTTTCCAAAGTGTGTAAGTACATTGCAATGTCTAGAAAGATGGGCCAGTGTCTCTTCAGCTAATTCTTTCTTCTGAGTCCAAACTGTTCATCTTGGTTCAAGTTAAGTCTTTTAAACAGTCTTTCTTGCTGTAAGAACTCTTACTATGGAACCTAGTCCACCTACTGCTAATGCCTGTGAGGGTGGGAAAAGGAGATAGATATTACACATCAAATGACACCATTACACACTCAAGGCATCTCAAAAATAACAGCAGATATTGGCAAACCTCATGTTTGTATTTAATTATAACAGTTCAAACTAAGTTCACTTTTCCAGTTAATTGCTAAAGTTCCTGAAATTCAGACACAATTTGCAGATGAGGAGGTTCAAGCATATACTTCACTTTCTTATTCTCAAAGCTCTTTAATGAAAATATTTTTTCCCCTAATAGGTGCTGGAATTAAAAACCTTACTTACAGTAGTTAATTTTTCTGAAAGATAGGGTAACAAATACGCAAGTGAACATGAAACAAAAAACAGTTCTCTTTTTCAGACCCATTAAAAAGGAAAATATGCCCAAGTAAAGTATTATCAATAGTCAGCCACAACTGTAGCTTTTCCTGAAAGAGACGCTCTAAAGCCAAACAGTGGGAACATATTAGTGGACACACTCCCCATTTGAGGCACTTTAAGTTCCTGTTTCTATTAATCTCCCACCTGAGGAAATCTGTTATCTCCCAAAGTTGTGCTCTTACAGAATAATTTAAATTCTGGTGTTCTTATGTTGTGGTTGTAAAAAGCCCAATTTTCATACTCTTTAATCCCTGGTACAATTTATTCCCCAAATCATTGAGGTGAAATGAACTCATGCGTAGGGTGCTAAACTAGGACTGTGGATCTGAATTCAAGTCCTGAACTTGCACTGACTGTCTTCAGAACCTTGGGCCAATCTATCATGTCTATGCCTCAGTTCCCCCAGACATCCTATAGGGATGATGATCTCATTTTTCACAAGCCTGCTGAGAAACAGAATGAAGAGTGCAAGGTTCAAGTATTTGAGGCACTCAAGCTCTTCACTTGTCTTCCAGAACCAAAGGACAGTTAGGGGAGATATCACTATCATCTTCTTAGCAATATCCTGTATTCACATTTATTAAACTTTGAATTATAGGTTGAACCTTTCTCATCCAGCACCCTGAGAACCTGTCTGGTGACAAGAGAATTTGCCAGACCACAGGAGGGCAATACTGTTTAACACACTGCCAACATTTCTACTGCCTCCTGGGCTCTTAAACATTTGGGGTAAATTACAGCTAAGCAACAGCACAGAACACTCAGAGCCAGGACTGGTGGCTATAAACAAAGTTCATGGGACCACAGGAATCTTGACCACATCCATAAGTGGTCATTCAGCTAATTAAAGTCATACCAGATTATGGATGTCGCTGGACAAGTGGTCCGGATTAGAAAGGTTCAGCCTGTACTACAGATGCAGAATGTCCCCTGCTATAGTTCTGATAGGAAACAGTATTCTTTTGTTTTTAGTCTGTTTCATATCCTGTGTCCAAACACTAAACATATACCAACATTAGTCTCTAAATTGTAGATATACTAGTGATGAGAAAAAGGCAGAAGAAACAGGTAATTTTAAGACTTCAGGGTACTTGCCATTTTGGCTGCTAGATGCAATAAAAATGTAGCCTATGCAATATTTCAATGTAGGTCCATGGAACAAGGAATGCAGTATTATAAACAATCCTCCAGCCAACAGACATTAAAGACAGTTTACATATAATACATAACCTGGGTGTGTTAAGAATTCAAAGTTTTTACCCACTTAATTCTCAGTTGTGACTTGGGACTGTCTGTTGCTGAAACTGGGCAACTGGTTCTGACCCTAATTTACAAAGGTGCTGAAAGGAAGTGCTAGATCTCAAAGGACTACAAAGATGACTCCTCTCTCCAGGAATCAATCACTTTGTATCAGTACAGTAAACTTTCATATCTGGCAGCCCTGGGAGTGGGAGGTTGCCGGTTATTCAGATATTCTGGATAACAGAGGTATACCTAGTAATGCATAACACTAAAGAAAGCATTAGATATTAAACAAATAAATGCAGAGTACTTTATTTACTAACAGTATTATTGTACACTGTACAGTAAATACTCGAGTTACACAGGCCTTGCAGGAACAGGGAAACTGTCCAGCCCCCCAGGGCTGGTCAGTTTCCTGGCACCCAGAGTGGCAAAATCAGGAACCAGGGTCAGCCTGGTTCCCTTCTCCAAACCCCTTACAGGACCGGGAAAACTAACCATCTGGTCAGTTTCCCAGGTCCCACAAGTGACAGGAAGCTGGGAATCAGGCAGCAGCCTGGCTTCTGGTTCCCCTGTGCTTGCAGAGAAGGGAAACTAAGCAGGGCAGCAGCCTTGTTTGGTTTCCTGGCTCCAGACGGTTGAAGAGAACTGGGAACCAGGGACAGCCTGGCTCCCTGCTCCCCTCCATCCACAGAGCCAGGAAACTAACCTGAGCTGCGACCCTGCTCAGTTTCCCCTCTCTGCAAGCGGAGGGGAGCTGCGAGCCAGGCTGCCCCCTGGTTCTCAGCTCTCCACCCACTCTGGGGAGCAGGAAACTGCTCCTGTGAGGGCTGGCAGCCTGACTCATGGCTGCTGCCCTGGACAGGAGCAGTTTCCCCACTACCGTCAGGGATGGCAGTTCCATTAACCCAAGACACGTGCAACTTGATTGCATGTATCTTGAGGGTTTACTGTATTTGCTTTCACTATACTATGCTTATGGAAAACGTAACAAATTTACTTATGGTTAAAATACCAGTTCTTTGAGAATTCCAAATCACAGAATGCTGAATATGAAAGTTTACTGTAGTATCAAGAAGTTGAATGAAAGCAAAGCTTCAGTTTGGAAACAGAGCCAGGTCTACTTCGAAATTTGCTTTATTCCTTTCAAAGTCAGGTAATGAGTATATTCGTCCTCCTTGTTATCAAGTGACAACCAAGGTGAGCATACTGGCTGTTTTTACATTTAGTTACATACTCTTGAGTGGTGATATCTTCTCAGCCATGGCAGAATGCCCAGTTATATCATATGCCATGAGCCACCAACCCACAATAGCCAAAAACCAACATTTTCAATGTAAACAAGAAGCAGACAGCAATATATTCTTTGCTGTCATGAGAACAAGGTCATATCCTTCCCTGACCACCTTTGAAATGGCATACTGAAGGAAGTGGCAGTTGCAAAAGTCTTTGCTGAAGTTACTAAATATCTGTGCTGTGTTGGGATCAGCACATGTCCCCATCCCCAAATGGCAGAGCCTTTAATGTCT
Organism: Carettochelys insculpta; assembly: GCF_033958435.1. Taxonomy (NCBI): domain Eukaryota; kingdom Metazoa; phylum Chordata; order Testudines; family Carettochelyidae; genus Carettochelys; species Carettochelys insculpta. The sequence continues at coordinate 23,656,778 of NC_134157.1, forward strand.
AACACCTTAGTTTTAGATATACACTGACTGCTGAATTTAAAGAGATCCTTTGCTCTGCAGTCAGACCTTCACTCTGCACATTCCATACAGACCTATATGCCTGTTCAAACATCACATCCTATCGACACACTGCCACAGCAATGTGTTGACAGCCCAGCCTGTTCCTCACCCTTGTGGGCCCATAAAAAAACCCATTCCATAGGGGACCTTTGCCTCAGGATCATAGGTTAGAGTTCAAGTGTGGGATGACTGCTTTAAGGTAGAGTGTCGACCAAGTCAAAGCTTTTCAGTTACAAGACTTCACAGGAGTTTCTCCTGCAAGTTAAGAGTTGTTTAACAATCACTGCTCAGTCTCCTACATCCAGATACCAATTTTTTGAAGTCTTCTGAATATGTGCTAGAGAAACACACACCCATGCACCTCCCACTCGACATGCACATGATTGATTTGTATTATAATAAAATCTATCTGAGAGAGAGAGAGAGAGAGAGAGAGTGAGTGTGAATGAGTAAGTAATCCTAGATAGATTAACACAATCTACATATATATATATATATACACACACACACACACACACACACACAAAAAGTCGTAGATAGATGTTATTATAATACTTCCACCTTATTTTTATTCCTTTTTACAGTGTCATGTCTCTTCCATAGACTCCCAACATTCTTAAATGGCTGCAAGGAAAGATGGACTCTGAAGCACATTGAGTTAATAAATCCAAAGTTTAGCAGACCAGTAGGGAGATGAAGTCTCAACTAGTGTATCCCTGAGGCACATACGCTATCATCAGATTCCTTCTCAAGTACCTCCTGACTATCTTATCACAGGATGCTGCACTCAAAAGATTTTCACTCATGATACTACTGAACTATGGCGTCATTTACATTGGAAGAGACACATACCTTTTCATGCCATTGAAGTAATATTGCACTGCTATTTTCTGTTGGCTTTTCAAATCCTTTATAAATGTACTTCATTAACAAGTCAATGCCATTTCTATCTAACGAGTTTACTGCCTGTTCTATCTCACTGCTTTTAAAGGCAGTGAGGACCTTAAGCACCACTCCCTGGACCCGTTCCTGCAACGACAAGAGAAGCAGAATGACATCAGAGCCCTCCACTCCAGAGAGCAGAAGCAGCAAAATCTTAACTGTATATAAAATGCACATTTACTGGGCCAATGATGTCTAGCAAGTAATATGTAATGGAATTCTCAGCTGGATAGAAAAGGCTATGGGAGTTTGTCAACTATTAGGCTTTAGTTTTACCATTTTAAATTTCAATAGTTAGGGACACTTAAGAACCAACTTCTTTAAACCTTACGAAGATTGAAAAAGATCACTCTTCCCTTTTGAGAAAGCATAATGGTATTTGGTGGGTTAATGGACCAGGCTTCTAAGTATCTCAGCAAGCTATGCCCTAGCATGATCTTGCTGTCATATTCCATCTGCCAATTATGTGCACCCAGGTGAAGAAGCTACATGGATTGGATTTCTAATATTCTTCCCCTAGAGTGTGCATGTTAAAGGTGCACCCACTGAAAAAAAGCAGTTAACTAATCATAGGTGTCTAAGGAGAAATATACAGTGTATACATTTAACAATGGTTCACATAGTCACTAATAGCCTATCAATATCTTTAGAAATAGGCTGTTTAAAGTATACTAGCACTCCATAGCTGGGTCATTAAGGATCAGTGTATCAGCACCTAAGGTAAACTAACAATCACACCATTAGAAACCCAAAGGCTCCATTTACCTTTATTGCTTGGTTCTTCGTGTTCAAGGGAGAATTCCTTAGGGCTGTGTGAAAAGCTTGAAGCATATCACCTGTGCAGCACAGCAAGTCAAGGACCCAAATTGTTTAGCTGTTCTTGAAAATAATTAAGCTTTCCACAGTAAACAGTTCAGAGCACTGGATCTTTCAACACACCTAACTTGAGAGAGAAGCAAGGAGGAACTGTAGCAACCTTTTGATAAGGCTGTCACAACCCTTTTTTTAATATGATCTAAAGATCACCACAGTGTACTTTAATGCAGAATAACTGGATTTCCAGAAGATTGAGTAGTGTGTCAAAACACATCAAAACAAATTCAGTTCATGATCAATATATCTTTTATCACTGTATATATTGTGTATACAGGGGGTCCTTGCATTATTTAGGAAGGTAACCTGGACTTAAAACAACTTATAGTGAAATGACTTAGAGGGGAATTAATATCCATAAGGAATAATGCCATAATAATAAGCTTGAGATACATTCTCCACATGTACAGTTCACAAATGTGTAGTACATCATGGGCTTGTCTCACTACCACCTTTTGTCAAAGGAAGGATGGTAATGAGGGTGTTGGGAGTTTACTAATGAAGTGCTTGCCGTGCATAGGCAGCACTTCATTAAGCAAATTCCCCGCCCACAGCAACTCCGAAGTTTTAAACTTCGAAGTACCGGCACACGTCTAGCCGCGGCTCACCCGCCAGTACTTCAAAGTGCTGGGGCAAAAATTTTGAGAAGTAAGGGGACTTCAAAGTTGCCCCGGCACTTTGAAGTACTGGCGGGTGTGCCAGCGGCTCGACGTGTGCCAGTACTTCGAAGTTTAAAACTTTGAAGTGCTGGGGCAACTTTGAAGTCCCCTTACTTCTCAAAATTTTTGCCCCAGCACTTTGAAGTACTGGCGGGTGACCTGCGGCTAGACGTGTGCTGGTACTTCAAAGTTTAAAACTTCAGAGTTGCCGCGGGCGGGGAATTTGCTTAATGAAATGCTGCCTATGCACGGCAGCACTTCATTAGTTAACTCCCAACACCCTGATTACCATCCTTCCTTCAACAGAAGGTGGTAGTATAGACAAGCCCAATATGTACTTATAACCCACAAAAAACAATGGAAATAGAATAGAATTAAATAAATAGTATAAATAAATACTAATAAGACCAATAACCAATTAGAAAAAGATAAGCCAGCTCCCTGCCACCTCCCTGCAATTCCCTGCCAGTCCCCTGCTGGCTCCCTGAAGCTCCGCACTGATTCCCTACCAGCTCCAACACAACGCTGACTCCCCCTCAGTCCCCCATTACTTCAGGGCTCACTTCCAGGCCCCTGAACTACAGCACCTGCTGCCTGGCCACCACAGTGCCCAGTTATGTTCCTGGCTTTTGGTCCCTCGGCTCCCAAACAACGTAAGTGCAGATCAGTGCGACTTACAATGAATCTGCTTTACTGAACTAAAGACTTATATGCAAAATGACTTACAGTGAAGCAACTTATAACAAAGACACCTGAATACTGTACAAAATAATGGTTGAGCATCACCCTGAACACTGACCTATTACAGCTCGTCACAAAAATTACATTACTTACAAAGAACACAGTGAATACTTAAGACAAATTCTAATGTAGCATTATCAAGTGGAAGTTACATGTAACCTAGACGAACATGATCCAGAAAGGGTCTGACCCTACTATCTTCAATTAGAAAGCAGTCCCAATTCTTTCAATAGTTTTTTTGTGGCAAAAAGGTATGCTGGATTCCACAACTCCTAAAGTTAGGATACACAAAGTAGGTGGGTAGGAACTCAGTGCCCCAAAACAACATGTTAAATAGCTATTAAAATATAACTACAGTCATACCCCGAGATACACCCATTTGAGTTATGAGAATTCGACTTTACGAGGAGTTTCATTTAATACCCCTACTTCAGCTTACAAGGCATTTCTTCGCATTTACAAGGACCGATTTGGAGGCTGGCGGCTCTGGTAGGCAAGCACCGAGAGGTTTGGAGTCGGCTGCATTGGTCTTGAAGAGGCTGTGCAGGGGTGCGGCGGCGCCCTGCGAGGGGGCGGCAGTCTGGTGCGGGGAGGTAGAGTCATCCGAGTCCCAGCAGTAGATCATGCTGCTCTGCGAGACATGGATGCTGGGTGCGCAGCCCATCCCAGCCCTGCTGCTGCTGCTCACCCCCTGGGCAGCTAGGGGGCCGCCGTCACTCACCCTGCGCAGCGCCTCAGGTGCCGCTCACTGTCTGGGGCACTCCCTCCCATTTAGCGCCTGGCTCGCCCACCGCTGCCACCTCAGCTGCCCCTGGCGGGACCTCTCCGCCACACAGCCCCACGAGAGAGGCATCGCCTCTTGCGAGCCAGGGGCCCCCTGTTCCTGCCTAGCTCCCTGCACGACCAGCCCCTGGCAGTGTTCCCTCCCCACTTAACTTAAGCTGCACTCAGGCCGGGCTGCCTCCCTGTGCCCTGCTCTGCCCTGCCCACCCCCTTGCACTGGATTTAATTAGATTTGGTGTTGTTTTACCATAAATGGGTGTACATGTTGGGGCTCAGGAATGCATAAAATTTTTTCCCCATTGAAATGAATGGTAATTACATTTTCAACTTACGAGAATTCACCCTAAGAGGGGATTTTCCGGAACAAATTACCCTCATAAGGTGGGGGAAAACTCTATAACCCAATCCATTGGGGATATCTAGAGGAAGATGTCAAAAATTGGCAAGATGTCAGCTACATTTACTAGCTTAAGCAAAATTTAGTCTTAAAAACCAAACTACAACTTCAACTCAAATGTCATTTTCACCTTGCCTATGATTCCAGAGGCTGGAAGTCCACCAAAGCTGCAGACAAATATCTAAATGTCTTTGAAAGCACATGCCCCAGGAAAATATGAAGTATTAAATGGAAAGAATTTATTACAAATGCCAAGATTAATAAGAGCTGAACAACTCATCTTCAACATTATCCTTAGAAGATGAAGAAAGTATCAAACATTTTAATGAATGAAGCCTGAGCATCTGCTATGGGCAACTCAAGAAACAACGTAAGGAGTGAAGCAAAAGAATCCCTCCATCAAACACTATGTGGAGAGAAAATTATGGGATTTGACAACACAGAAGACATGAAAGGCGCACACCGGCTACATCGAGATAGCAGAGCCTCAGTTGTATCCTATGCAAGTTGACAGCATGGGAAGATTCAAATTACATGCGTCTATTTATGAAAGGGAATGCATGCATACCTCATCTGGGAAACATCCCATGGTCTCCTGCAAATCCTAAGTGTAGAAATAGATGCACACAATGAGATACTGAAATGCAATTGAGCAGCTCAGGAAACAGCATTTTAAAAAGTTTCTCCTTCCACAGGAGACTGTGGAAACCTGAGCTTTGCCAATGAAGAGATATTAGCTTTTCTACAAAATTCAACTTGTGGTAATGGAGCGAGGTATTTTGGAAAATCCTATGCTGTCCAGTAAGAACAGTCACACGACAGTTAAATATAAATGTAAAAATTTTAAAAGAGCCAAAGAAATCACCATCAGATATATTTTTCACAATGATTTTAATTAAACTTGTGATCCCAGGCCCTGAAACTAAATAGCAAGAGTAAAATTATTTAAGCCCAACAGCACAGCATGAAGGATTGCAAACAAGTACTCATTTTGCTTCAAGGCCAATTTCCTCTTCACTTACAAATTTAAAGCAACTGCTCACATCTGAGTTGACAGGAAATCCTTTGTCAGTTAAACTAAAGCTGACAAGACTTCACTGTAATAAAAACAGAAACCTTATTAACCACAAAACTTAAAACTTTGCAAATCAGCAACCCTTGCAGTCAGTTACTCACACTGAGCTATGGAACTATCTGACATTACAACCCACCAGTAAAAACGAGAAGTCTAATGGTACCTTATAGACTAACAGATTTATTGGAGCGTAAGCTCAAGTGGCAAAGACCCACTTTGTCAGACACATCTGATGAAGTGGGTCTTTATCCACAAAAGCTTATGCACCAGTAAATCTGTTAGTCTGTAAGGTGCCACAAGGCTTCTTGTTTTTGTGGATACAAACTAACATGGCTACTCCTCTGATACTTTTCAACCCAACAGTGTCATTTGCTCAGTTCCAGCGATGCCAAGTAACAGGAATAGCATCCACTGGGAGAGCTCACCTAAAAAGTATACTGGCAACTATAACTAGAAAAACTCTCATATGATTTGCTCTTCATTTATCTTATGCTTATAAATACAAGTAATAGCAGGATGGTAATGAACTAATCTACTTCCTTACTTAATGACAGCACTCCTCTCTGAAATACATGACAGTCCACAACTATATTACCATCAACTTGATACTTCGGTTTCAGAAATAATGCTGCCATAAAATAGTTAATCCAGTCATTCCTGACACTTGTTCAGATAGAAAAGTGCATCCTGGAGGACTTTTTGAGCTATTTTATTTGGTGAAGAAGAGCAGCCCAAGTGACAGTTTCTGCTCAGGAAGAATTCTGATCAATATAAAGGAGTCAGCACGAAACAAAATTATACAGACAGAATAATTAATTGGTCTCCTGCCTAAGTTAATTTTTACAGTAAAGGAATGTGAACTGCAGAATATGGGTACAAGATACTTTAGAGGATTGGCAATAAGATACAGAGCCTGTCACCTTTCGATGACAGACTAGACTCCAGCCTGGGTGGACACCAAGTCTGATGGCTGCTTGGACATATCTGAAATGATTTGGTGGTGCTTAGTTGGTGGTGGTGTCCCTAATAAAGAGACTTCCTACATCACAGCAACCACCACAATTATCTGTTAACAGTATAAGCAGAGAATCTAAGCAGTGAATGGGGAGAAGGAACTTTGTTCTCTCCACATGTGGTAAAGCAGTCACTATTGATGTATATTAGTGATGGGTGCACACTTGTATCCTTTCTGTGGTGGGAAGACATAAGCCTCCCAAGGCCATCACACAATTTTTTTTCTAAGGGACACTATGAAAAAAGACCTGCACAACTCCATCTGGTATTTCCTGAGAAGCACAAACAAACTACTATTTCTCCTTAAGATTATCCCCAGTCAGAGGCCATGCAGCTCTCCCCCTCTCATCCTCCACTTGCTGTATGCTTCATTTTAAAAGCATGTTGTCAAGGAGTCTCCTTGCTTTCATCTTCTGAACAGGCACCTTAATAAAAGGAATAATCTGGGCTAGGTCCCAGTGTGGCTGGTGGCAGAGTTATTTTAAGCACATTTACATCACTTTGGCTCAGTTAGCTCACTTCAAAACAATGTCCCAGTTGAAAAATATTTCAGAAATCGAATGAGGCAATGGAACATTCTCCTTCTACACAAGCTTCTTAGTCTACTTCTGCCTGCAACCAATCATAGGTATCCTAATTTGCTTCCGATGTTTTAATCAACAATTCTGTATAAACTAAGAATTACAACCAAGCACTATAAAAATTGAGATTAGATCCCACATAATCCCTTTTCTTATATTATTTAAAGAAATTATTGGTGCTGCAAACGTAAGTCTAGAACCTGCAATCAAACAGTTTTTTTTTCAGATTTCAAGATCTGATTAGAACTCCACAGGCAAGGAGATACCAATTGGAATCAAAATTACAGAACAGGCTGGGACTTACTTTCATTTCATATGTTTGCTGCCTTCTTTATCAGCCAAGTGGAGCTTTTTCATCTTTGAAAACTATCATATAAAGATGAGAAAAGTACAACAGATATGTTTATTTCACATAAATAAAGTACAATGAAGATTAGAACTCATAAAATGGAACTAAAAAAGGCAAAGATAAATAAGGAGAAGATGGTAACAAAGGTAGCCATGTTAGCCTGTATTCTAGCAAAACAAAACAGCAGTCACGTAGCACTTTAAAGACTAACAAAATGATTTACTAGGTGATGAGGTTTCGTGGGACAGACCCACTTCCTCATGTCTATATAATTTCCAGTCCAGACCCAGATATATAGTACAGAGGTAAAACAAAAATTGCAATAAAAACTGGCATCAAATACATGAACTGAAAGAGGAGGGGCTGAGGGATGCTAAGGGTCTTGCCTAACAAGATGGGTAAGAGAACATTTTGGGGACCCAACCGTTTTGCACCTTAACAGGTGTGTTATAATGTAAGTGACAATGTAAACGAGTCCTACCTAGGCGCATTTACAGATACCTCAGAGCAGTTCAAAAATTATACCATATAACACCTCCTCCGCGGTAGGTATTTTCAGGTTCTGCATGGCTACTTAATGTCATCAAAGCAGTTAGTATGAAATATGCATTTCCCAAGGTTTTTGAAAGTTGATTCCCCACCACTACACACAGACCCTCATTAAGTCTATGGGGTCAATTATGCCTGCCCTGTAACCCTGTGGTGTCAAAATACATACAATATAAACTTTTGCTAAAGGAAAGAGTCTCATAGCAGGATCCAACACTCACTGAAAGTCAACTGGCTTTCTGCCAAGCTGGCCTTTCCCAATCCCCCTCAGAGCAAAGGTAAATCTTCACAGAACGGCGCACCCCCGCCGCCAGTGGGTGCGGGCGTCACTCAGCGCACTGACAGCTAACACCGTGACTTTTGAGTAGCGTGGAGGTCACCTGAGCAGAGCCCAGCGAAAGAAATGCTGCAGTTCACGCCTCGGAGCTTTGTTTCAGGTGCTTTACAAGCCCGGGCAGACACTGCCGCGGCTGCGCCCTGCCCAGGTTTCCAGCTGTCTTTGCAACCGTGAGAGACCCCTTGAAACCAGCCGAGCAGGGACTTGCCGTCCGCCCCCGCCAGCCCGTTGTCTGCCCCTCCCCGCTGGCTCACCGCTCTAACCCGCAGAGCCGGTTTCGCGCCGCAGCCTGGCAGGCCGAGCAGCGCTCCGGCCCTACCCGTCAACGAGGCAGCGCGCACCGCGGCGGGCGGAGGCACGTCCCACCAGACCCGGCGCCCGCGCTGGCCCCGCAGGCGCGCCGCAGAGACGGGCGTCCCAACCCGCCCCAGAGCTGCCGGGCGCCACATGGTCGCTGCGCTCCGGCCGCAAGAGCACGGCCAGGCCGGGCCGCGGGCTCCCCAGAAGGATATTGCCTCAGCAGCGCCTCCACCTCGGGGCCCGGGTCCGGCTCGGCCGCCGCCGCCGCCTCGTCCGGCTCCTCCACGAACTTGTTCTCGTCGTACTCGTCGATGTCCAGGCGGCGGAAGCGCGAGGAGAGCGTGTTCCGGGCCATGCCGGCGGAGAGGCCGCCGCACCGCGCCCCGCCGCGCCGCCTCAGTCCGGGCCCGCCTCCGCCAGCCCCTGCGCCGCTTCCGGGACGGGGCGGAACCGGAAACCCCCCGCCGGAAGGAGCAGGCGAGAAGGGAGGACGAGGGGCAGGGACGCTCCTGGCGGGAGGGGCCCGAGGAGAAGCAGCCCGCCCGGGAGGTCTCACCGCCCCCGCTCTACGCAGGGCCTGTCGGGGGGGGCCGTGACCGCCTGTAGCCGCTGGAGGCTCAAGGGCGGACCTACCCGCCGCAGGTGGTTCGCGCCGCCCGCCCGGCAGGGAGCGCTGCAGGCCCCCGCCGCGGCCCTGCCTCAACACAGGCACACGCGGGCCCCGGCTCCAGCGGTGCAGCAGGACGCGGGGGCGAGTCCGGGGCCGTGGGCTCGGCCCCCGCGGGGAGAGGTAAGTGCCGTCTCCGCTCCGGCCGCCGGAGCCAGCACTGCACTCGGCGGGGCGCCAGGGCAGAAGGACCCAGCTGCCCCCGGGCCGTGCTGTGAGCTCTGCCACCTGCGCTGCAGCTGAATCCTGGGCTCAGCTCCACGCGCTGCCGCCGCAGCCCCCGGCTCCCCACGCGGGAAACGTAGCTGCGGCAGTGAAGTTTTGATAGAGCGGGGGCGGGTCAGAAAAGGGTTGAGTAGCAGCAACGAAGGGTCCTGTGGCACCCGCTGGACTAACGGAAAAGTTTTGAGCGTGAGCACAGACTCACTTCATCAGATGCTGGTCTTGGAAATCTGCAGGGCCAGGTATACATAAGCCAGAGCAAGGGTGGGGACAACAAGGTTTGAGAACTACATTCCAAACCGTAGCACGCGTGGGGCCGGGTGTGAGCCAGCCCCGTACCAGGACGTCCACATATGAAATCTTTCATTGGCATTACCCACTATAGTTGTTAGTCTTTAAGGCGTTAGCGGGCTGCTTTTTTGTGACGCTACAGCCTGACACAGTTATCCCCCCGTCATTTCAACTCTGTCCTCTTAACTTTGATACTAGGTTCAGTCATCTCATTAATCATCTTTAGTAGGTGGAAGGAGGCTGCCTGACTTCCTAATGTAGTGCTTCCCAGCGTGGTGGTAACACCTACCACATTTCAAGGGATACACAGCCAAAAATAAATTACTAAAAATCAGGCAATAAGCACTGGGAGAGGGGCTATGCTCATAAGGTGGAAGTCCTGAAAGGGGTGCATGACTGTGTTAAATTTGGGAAACACTCCTAGAGGTACAATTGTGCATTAAGAAATTACAGGCTGTTCCCCATTGCTAATGCTCTCCCCAGCACCTCAGCTTCTGCTTCAGTTCCAGTAAAACTCACCCCTCCCCTTCCGTTCAAGCATTTGGTTTGCTTTTCCCTTCTTGAAGTAATTATTGCTTAGAACTAAAAGGGAACAGTTAGTTTCAGGGTACTCAGCTTATAAACATTGGGCAATGCAATCAAGATTTTTTCCAATTTTTTTTGGGAGGGGGGAATATAAAAGGCAGAGTTGGACACGACAGTGGAGGAAGAGCAGCTACAGCACAGTACAGTTTAATCAACATTTGAAAGCTGTCACTTTAGTGTAATTATACACTAGAAATAAGTATCTGCTAGATTAGTGGATTGGTAAGTAGTATGATACTTCAAACAAGTGCTGAGATAGCATGGCAGTATGTACAATAATCACACCACCATTTCCATCTATGAAATTTGAGTTTAGAGGAATACCATTAAGAGGCTACAAAACTTTGAGGGATTGGTCTAGGAGCAAGTTTGCATTGTTGAGTGGCTGCTCCATACTGGAGTGGACAATAGTTCCCTTTTTAATGCTCATCTAATAGTCAGGTGACCTTAACTGTATTATCAGATTTAGCATGACTTCATCTGTCACTTAATTTCTTTATACTTCAATCACAACCCCTTCCTTCCTCTAAAAATGGGGATAATTCCCTACCTCAAAATAATTGACTTGATTCATTAGTCACAGGAAAAAAACCCAAACCACAAATTCTTTGATAAAAATGCAACAAAAGAGTTTGGTAGGATTAGTCCTAACATGTGCTTGAGTCTCTTTAACAACCACATTGCCAAGTGTTAAGATTTTCTACTACTATCATGGATTTTCAGAGACAAAAAGCCAGATGTTAGGTGATGGGGGAATGGAGGACATCCACCACACAGTGGAGGTTTAAAATAGCTAAGTATGCTATATAGCAGAGAGACATTAAGTCATCAGTATAAATAAGCAGCATCAAAAATACATCAATTAAATACACAATGGAAAACAAAATGGAATGATTGCTGGACAAGGAGTTTAAAATAAACAAAATTAATTTTAATTACATAGCAAAAGTTGAATTTCCAGTGTTCCACATTTAAAAAAAAACAAAAAAAAAAAAACACATTTCTGTAAAACAAAAATCCTTCTCACTGTTGACCTAACAGAGCTCAAAAATGTCTGCAGAGAAGTAAGTGGGCTATTTCAGTTTATACCATTTAAAAAAAAAAAAATCAGTGTTCAGAGCCATCTAAAAATGTGCACTTGTGGTTTGCTGTACCACTGGTGAAATTCACAGGTCAACAAGTCTACCAGCTCAGTGGTCTTTCCCAGATCATCATAAATTAGTCTCTTGCTCTTCATTTATGTGAAGTCAGAACAGACAGAGCTGTTTAACTTATTCCAGAAGCCAGAAAACTTATGAAAATTTATGTTCAAAATTACATTAACGCTCAAGTGGTCTACTGTGACTGGCTCCACCAGAATATTTCAGGAATGTTAAAGTAGTTATAGGGTAATAGATTGTTAACTAGAGCCTTTAGAGGTATTGGTCTACAAACTAAACTGACTAAGAATGCAATAACCCTTTTGGTTCTGCCCAGACTTGTTATGCAGGTGAAAACAGCCACAGTTGTGACAAATAATTAAAAAAGTTAGCAGATTAAGACAAATTTTGGATTCAAATGTTTTTACTGGTCACTCAGGAATTTCTCTAGGAGATTCAAATACAAATCTGAAAGTTTTTTTTTTTTGGTAGGTACCAATTTATCCACTGACAACTCTAGTCACTTTCCATCTTAATCTCTGCTGACAGTATTACAGATTTAACATTGCAATTTTACCACTGTGGCTTACACCAAAACTTCAATATGCAAATAGGTGTTTCAGGCACAATCAGTTTGAAGTTTGGTTCTCCTCTGAAAAGTTGAGTGGTTTCGTAGACATCCTTGATTCTCATTTCCTTCTAGATGAAAGCTACTTTGTTTACAAATATCCTCCCTATCCCACCACCCAAAATCAAAGTTGAGATTAGTCAAATACAGAATCAGCCTAAGGTATTACAGTCAGAACATAGTTTAAAAATTGATTTATGAGCTAGAACAGGATGAAGTTCGAAGTCCTCTGCAGATGTATGGAGTCTGCAAATACTAACAAATAAGTAGTAGTAACTTATTTGAATCATTTACTGATTAATACACACACACAGCAGATATACTGAATCATTTCTACAGTCACTTTTCAGAAGAGGACCACTCTTAGAGATTGAATCCAAAGCACAATATTGTTAAAACTGAAATTCTAGTCTGTAGCTGATAGCCAAAGGGTTAAGCAGTTTTTACTAACTGGGGAAAAATAAGACATATGCTCACTTCAACAAACTAGGATTTTTATTTGCAATATTTAACCTAGAGGTGGATTTCATTTAAGATATGACTTTATTAAAAATACAAGGTATCTGACAAATCAGAACAATTATTATAATGTACAAATTCAATAGCTGTAGCAGTTTTTTGTATTTTATTGGCATCCTTAAAAAATGGGGGGGAAGGAGAGACAGCCCTTTAGACCATTTTATTTTATATTCACTTAAAACAAGATCTACCAAGGACAATTCAATTTTACATCTCGGACATGTGTACACAACACAATGCATTTACAATCTCATCGTGCACACTAGGTAGTAACTTTGCTGCTGAAATTTCTTAAAACTTACCAAACAAAATGCTGAATGATATAATGGGATCAAAATAGTTTCAAAGTATTGATTTTTTTTTTGTGGGGGGAGGGGGGAAATGTTTCACCTAAAACAAACACAACTATGCAAGAACTACATGCAGCAGGGTAAACGTCAGACATTTCACAAGCCTTCTCAAATGAAGGAGGGCATGTGGGGGGGGGAAGGGGAGGCAGGAGGAAATCCAAACACACTGCTATGAACACCATAATACACAGTAGTTAGATAATTTAAAAATAAAAAAAAGGCAAGAGGCAGCATTTCAGCAGCAAAGTGCTCAATAAAAAGTAGAGAGGGACGGTATAAGGGAATAGGGAAACAGCAGGATGGAAAAAGTTCTCAAAGAAAATACGGTGTAGTTGTTCTAGGAGGAATTACACGTTCTGAGTCTGGAACTGCGCGGAATAACTTTGGTTCTCTTGTATTTACATCTTTAAAGACCATGATTGATGCAATATTTCCACAACGGTAACAGTAATTTGGAGCAGACCATACCGTTACCAACTTCTCATCAAACATGAATTTATAGCCTTCATGCACTAGCTGATGTGCTCTGCAGATGAGTTTTAGGTTGTTGATATGAACAAACTGTAATTTAAAGAAAAATATGTAAATATTTACAGCAAAAAGTTACATATGCTTAGTATGCTTACAGCTTTTTACCACTTAATGTTGCTCAGTTTCAAGATTCAAATATTTTACTTGAGGAGAAAAGGTTTGCTGGGAACACCTACAAGTAAGTCTTCTACAGGGATTACCACTAAGTTTAATGGTGGATAAGACACCATTCATTTCAGACTCCTGGGTTTTGCCTCAAAGTTCTGAAACCTACCCAACTGAAATAGCCACTTTCTTTCACTGCAGAAAAAAAAGTCAGTCAGTGGTTTAGAAAACTAGCTAACAAGTGTAGAATGTGTTCATAGGACCAGCAGTGCTATAAATGGACAGAGAAAATGAAAAGATGACTGCCCTTAACCCAAATAAGCAAAATGGCTGCACAGGCAACACCTATTTGCATGTTCTAAGCCTCATACAACATGTAACAAGTCCAGGCTTTTCTGGTTATGAGACTACAACAGCTTCACAAGCCAGGGTTTACTGCTAGTCAGACACTACCAATTCCACTATTTCAACAACCTGAAAGGCTGAAATGTTTTAGTGAATGGGCTTTCCCAAAATTGTTGAAGCTTTTGTTCGATAGCAGATGGCTAAAGCATGATCTCTCAGGAGAAGAGGAAATATTTCCATCCTAGTATTCTCCCAAAGACAATCACTACCTGGGATAACCACCAGCTACAAAGGTTCATTACCTTCTCACCAAGAGAACAAAATAGGGAGTTAACTTTCCCATCTGCCACTGTTTTGTCTCTGGTTTTGCAAGCTGAAATGGTTTGTTACTGAGATTATTTGGAGATCTTTATGGATTAGTATTAAAAGCAACCATTCCAGCTTGCTTGACTGGTTTCCGTAGTAAAACAATTGCACTGTGCATATACAATGTTGCTCCAATGGCACAACGAAGGGGCTAAGCAAGGTTTTCCATTCATCTGGTCCCTCAATTTTACATTCTCTCTGGTGGTGGTTTTACCTCATTTGTGACCTTTGCACCAAACAGCCATCCTGCTCCTCGGGGACTAATTGCCCAGGTATCAACATCTTCTGGATCAGACCAGACCAGATCACAAAAGGCTCCTTTGTGAGGAATTTCTTGATTGCGTTCAATGGTTCGAATTTGATCCAGTGTCTTGATGTCAGGAGAGAGGCCACCATGTACACAAAGAATCTGCTCATCTATTAACTGAGAGAGAGCAAAATCATAAAAACATAGGACTGGAAGGGACCTCAAGAGATCACCTACTTCATCCACACAAGCTGAGGCAGGACTAAGCGTACTTAGTCCCTGACATACACTGGTTCACATTCTTAAAGTTTTCAGTGACAGGAAAGCCACAGGTTTCATTGGAAGCTTATTCCAATGCTTAAATAGGAAAAAAAATCCTAACTTTCAGTGTAATATCTAACTTAAATCTTCCTTTTTTGCAAATGAAGCCCAAGATTCCTTGTTCTAGCATCAACCAAAATAGAAAACTGTTTATCACCATCCTTAAAATAGCCCTTAACACAATTGCACACTTATGTCCCCTTTCAATCTTCCTTTCTCAAAAGAAACATTACAGGGTGGTGTTTTTTGGTCACGTTTTCTAAACCTTATATTATTTTTGTGACTCTCCAGTTTCTTTACTTCAGTCTTAAAATGTGCTCATAACTGGTTTGGACTCCAGGTGACACCTCACCAGGGCCAAGCAGAGCAGAACAATACCTCCTGCATCTTACAACACTTCTGTTAATATAATTCTGGGGAGCATTAGTCTTTTCCACCACTGTATTACTTTGCTGAATCATTCAATTTGTTAGACATTTTAACCCCCAGATCTTTTCCAACTGTATGACTGCCCAGCTAGTTGCCCCCATTTTTGTAGTTCCACATTTGATTCCTTTTTGCATACTTGTAATTCAATAAAAACTATTGCATCTTGTTGAATCCAGACTAATTCAATTATCTGAGAATTTGGAATTTTAATTTTGTCCTCCTGTTGCTTGTACACAATCCCAGGTTGGCATCATCTGCAACTTGTATAAGCACACTTCATTCTATTAGTCAAGCCACTAATAGAATCAGTCACTAGTACTGGATCCAAGACAGATCCCTTCTAGCACCAATCAAGGTAGCTCCTCCCCTTTGGATAGCAAACCACTGACTACTACTCTGAACACAGTATTTCAACTAGCTGTTTAGTTACCTTATAGTAATTTCTTCTAGAACATGGTTTCCCAAACTGGGGGCGGGGGGAAGAAATTCTAGCAGGAGGGTGAGGTGACCCAGCCCCCCTCCCCCAACATTCCACCCACCTGAAGAAAGATCCGGCCTTTGTTTCTGGTTCTCAGCCCCTGCCATTTTATGTGGGTGACCCAGCATAGCTGCTATAAAAAGCAGGCATCTGGCAAAAACCCACACGAAGCTGGCTGCCTTCTACAAATGAAGGAGTGTGGGTTGGAGGCAAGTAGGAGGATGGGGGTTAGGTGGGGGGCTGGGGGTGCCTGGCTTTGTGGGAGGGCTGGGGTCAGGCTTGGGTGGGCAGCTTACAGGGCTCAGCCAGCTGTCCAACTTATGGGATGCATGAGACCCAGGCAGCTGGCCCTGGCAGCATGGGGCTCAGGCAGCTCAGGATGATGGGTGGGTGGCTGGTCCTGGCAGCGCAGGGCTCAAGTGGCCGGTAGACAGCTGGCCCCAACAGTTGACAGGCAAGTGGATGGCTCAGGCAGCTGGCCAGCTGAGGCCACACCACGCAACCACCAAGAGCTAAGAAAAATTATTTGTGCTTATTTTTAATTTTAAACAACATTTTTTATATCAAGCCTTTGTGTTTTTCAAATTATAAACTGAATTTTTTGTTGAAGTGGGGCTGGATGATGGTGAAGAAGAGGTGGAGGGGGCAGGAGGGTTTCTCAAATCAGAGGGGGAGGGGGCATCATGTCAAAAAGTTAGGGAACCACTGTTCTAGAACGTATCACACAGAACAATATTAAACGAAAAAACCAACCTTCCTAAAAGTCATAAGTCATGTCTAGTTTTCCCCCTACCTACCAGTCCAGGATGTAAAGCCTGGACTATTTTTACATTTAAATTCAGTTAGTGTCTAGATACTATAAACATGACAATTAAAGGCCACTTAGCCACGTACGTAGCAAAATAATGATGCAAAATATTCCACTCTATTTTTAAAGTGCATTGAAAACTTACAGCAGCTACTGTGAGCATATCAAAGACTTTCGTACAGTATCTCCAGGCATTTGCATTTCCATATTTGGTTTGGCACTCATCTGTTAAATAGAGAGATGTTATTGTTTGATATTTTTCCCTGATTCTGTTAGGGGAAATAATCCTCAAATATTTACACTAGAACATGAAACCTTAAATAGATGAAGTGTGCTTGTCCATGACCATCTGTCCATTTTATTGGGGAGATGTTCTCATTTCTTTACACACTGAAGCAGTATTTTGGCCCAGGTTTCCTCCCATCTCAATGTGACAAAAGGTGCTGCCACCAAAACAGGCTTATCCCCTCCACAACTCAAATATCAAATTTAGTGACCCAAAGACTTGTTCAAGGTGAAATTCTTGTGCAGTGAAAATAAGTCAGATGCTACTGGGGTGCTTACTCTTACTAAAGAAGAGAGAAGGAGGGACCTACAGTTGCCCTCTTTGATTTGATATCAATATGCTTCAAATTATGTTAACGGGAACTAATAGCTTCACATTAGGCCACTAGAAAGACTGAACAGACAAATATTGGTTTTTCATTTAAATAAAGTTATTTCCACATTTGTGTCTCAGTATGCACTTCTGCAACTCAAAAAAAAAAACCTCACCTCCCATAACTGGCCTCTGCTATTGCCCCAAAGCATTTACAGTGGCACAGCCTGGCCCTGTTGATACAGGCAGAGCCAAACCATGCAATATATTTTTTGGAGCCTCAAGATAGCTATAAGTAACTAAGTAACTGGATAAATCAGGCCTAGCAAAAAACCACAAAGCTTAATACCCATTTCTTAAAGGCAAATCCATTTTTGATTATATATTCTTTAGAGGCAACTACTAAATTTTGAAGTATTCCTAGCATCTTGTCAAAGCTTTGGAACTACTGTTTAAGTTTTCAGGCAAAGTCCCTCAGCTTATATTGTTTTCATTCCTACCTAATGATAATCATGTTTTCATTTGTGAATATTTTCACTTCTACTTCACTAGCCCCGGCTTACCAGTTAAGCAGTCCTACACAACTGACAGAATTAAAACCTACTATATCCTTAAATAGAATTCTCAATATTTTTTCTATAGCATTTTTCATCTGACAAATCAAAAAGTACTTTATATTAAACCTCAACTCCCATATCCCAATTTCACAGAGAAGCGTGAGGCATAGGTCTTCATCGCTACGGTTATACTGCAAGTCATTGACAGTGTTAGAAACAGAATTCGACCCAGATTAGAGCATGTTTCATTTCAATACTATGGTTACTGTTCCCCCTGCTATGCTATTTTACTTCACTGACAGTGTATGAATTCAGATTGGCTTAATGCTCTGATGAATCTTATTTCACAATCCATTTGGCCTCTAAAGCTATACACATTGTATTCAAAAAATCAAAATTTCCCAAAGAAGGGACAGTCAGCTCACTGCATGTGTGTGTTAATTACAATTCAGAAACAGTTTATGAAGACTTACCATAAAATCCATATACTTGTGTTATCTGCCTGCTCTCATGATTCCCTCGCAGGAGTGTGATACGATCAGGCCATTTAGCTTTTAGTGCAAGAAGGTAGGTGAAAGTCTCTAGACTATAGTAGCCTCTGTCTACAAAGTCACCCTGCACATTAAAAATGTTTTTACGTAAGTGGAAAGAGTTACATGAATGCACAAAGGAACAGCTGTATTTATAATTCATCAGTTTGGAAAGAGGCCCAACACCACAAGGCTTTGTAGCACCACTGCTACAATAAATTCTGAAAAAGTATTTAAAATTTTAAATGTAACTGGATATTTGAAATGTCACAATTTAAAACATAAACATTACTTCTGTGATACTTATGTCTCCATTCAGCCAAAACACGTTTCAGGAGATCTTTTTAATCCCTCAAATATTCTACTTCACCTCTATTGCCAAAGTAAACTAGAGCTTTTAGATGCAGGTATTAAAATGTGTCCTTTATATGAACCAATGTTACTTATTCCAAAATTTTAGTAGACTAAATAAAAGCCACATATATAGGCCAAGTAGAAGAGAGTAAATTTGTGAATAGAAAACATATTTACAAGTAACAGTTAAATGCAAACGGAAAACAAACCAGAAGGAGTTTTTTTTAAATCATTAATTGTAGAAGTGCTTTCCTTACACTTTTTTAAATGATCAACATCCAGTATGTACATACCATAAATATGTAGTTTGTGTCAGGAACCTGACCTCCAGTTCTGAACAGTTCACATAAGTCATAAAACTGCAAAAAAAAGTTTATCAACATGAAGGTTTCTATTATTATTATTATTAGTTAAGTGTTAGCACAATTAGAATTTGCCTAGGTTTAGACAGAAGTAATCTTTATTTTCAAGAAGAGGATTAAAAGTAGTAAATTTCAATTGAACAATTATGGCCTGATTGGGCGGATTTCCCCATTCAGCCACCTGATGTTAAATAACCCACATTTAAACAGTTGAAGTGAGCTCGAATCAGAATTTCATGAGAGCAGCTTTATAATGTAAGATTCCTAGATACAACTCTACAACCCCTTTGCATGCATAACACCCATCAACCTCAAATGGGAGTTCCCTCCTTCTGCATTGAGGCCCCTATTAACATTGATCAGCTCAACAAGCACAGTTTAAGTACCACACTCCACCTCACCCATGTTTCCAGATGATCATGAAAGTGAGGATAGTTAGCAATATTTCTTAATATGTCAGGCTGACCTCTAAGAGAATTACAAACAGTATGTTCTCCTTCCACTGTGCAAAAGCAGAGCACACAAAAATAATCCAAATTACTGAACATTCAAGTAAGTAGATAGTTCTCCTTCCCAGAAGTATGCTTCTCAAACCATATATTGAAAGTACTCTTCCCCATCAACGTTTATAGAAAATGTTTACAAGTGACAGCCTCCTCTTGTTCTTTAGGGATATAACATGCCAGTATTCATGCTATTTTACCTGTCCGTGTATATCTCCACAAACTGTAACTGGTGTAGATACTGGCTGCACATTTGACTCTTCCAGCAGTAGGTCACACACATAATCACATAAGCGCTACAGAGAAAAAGTTTACACTGATCAGCCTGAGTTCTTGTGCATTGTGATATCAAGGGCAAACAGATTCATAAATTAAGTTATTGGCTTTAGGATTTATTTGGTTACTAAGCTGTCTAGACAGTAATGAGAAACCATGTTAGAATTGACTTGAAATGATAATAAATATGTAAGAAAGCTTGGTTACAATTTAATTAATGTTCTAAAATGCCACTAGACTAATGCAGTTTAGCTATAGCTCAATGAGTACAGCAACCATTAATGGAATAAATGTAACTTGTGTTATGTAAACCCTACATTACATTGCAGTTTTGTGCTAAAAATTAAGAATAAGATTGCCTCTGTTTATTTCAGAGGTTTCTGCATTAGATATGTTTAGCTAATAAGACAATTACCATCTGCAAATCCTAAAACTCCTTCTAGGATCAAAGACTCAAACTGGATTCTTTCCTGGTCACTCAATGGATAACTAAGATCTCAGTTATACCTATGAAATCCCATGAGCAGGGCCGTGTTCTTCACTGGGGTGGGGAGTGGGGGGTACACAGGTATAGCTCACTAGAGCTTAGAAAACAATTCCACTGATGATGTACAAAAAATAGAATACACTCACACACTGCCTCCATTAAGTCCTAGAAGCAGAAAGAACCACAAATTTGTTTTTGCCACACTCTCAATATACAATGATTAATGGACCACTTCACTTTTAATAGTCTCTCACAGTGTTTGTTAACTACTCATGTTATACAAGCCATTCCCACCTATTTAGCTATGATGCTGTGGGTTTGTAGGCATTATCACTGCTGTTGGTATGACTCACAGAGATATGAATAACGTGGCATAAATTACACCATGAGCACCAGTGTCTTTTTTTTATGCCCCCACTCCCACTGACATAGTGTCTTCACCAGAGATGTGCAGTGGCACAGCTGCAATGCACCAGCTAACCTGCTGCAGTGATTCTAGTGTAGACTAGCCCTCTGAGTATCTTTCCCCAATCCAAAAAATGCTCTGTAGCATAAAAGCTCTTCCAACGTAAAAGCATAAGTACGGCCATACTAGGTTAGGGCCTATTTGGCCCACTATCATATCTTGTGACAATGATTAATGTCTATTCCTTCTGAACTCACCTGACAATACTTCTAATTGTCAAGTGATCCATCCTTTGTTACCTATTCTCAGGTTTTGGCAAACAGACACTATAGATGCCATCCTGGCTAATGGCCATTAATGGACCTATCCTCTCCAAATTTATCTACTTCCTTTTTGAACCCTGTTACAGTCATAACCACCTTATCATCTGGCAAGGAGTTCCATAAGTAGACTGGGCATTCTGTGAAAAAATTCCTTTTGATTGTGTTAAAGCTGCTGCCTATTAATTCATGTGGTGACCCCTCCCCACTTTAGTTTTTGTGTTATTAGCAGAAACAAACAACACTTCCTTTTTTCTTTTTCCCCAACCAGTCTTAGACCTCTATTAGTAGTAGTAGTCCCCGCCCCCGCAAACAAAACAGTTCTAATCTTATTAAGGACGCCAGGCTTCGTCCAGTAAAAGATATTACCTCACACAAGCTCACTTCTGTAATGGTGCGAGAGCTGCAGTCGCTGTTCAGAGCAGGCCCACAGGGACATTGACTCCAGGGTCTTTCCTTCCAACCTCTACCCTAATCAAAGCCACCTGCAGTTACCTCCATTGGCTTTGCATCAGGCACAAGGATACAGACAGCGTCCGAGGGCAGAAGAGTTCACAACACAAACCTGCAGGGCTGCCCTAGCGAAGAGCCCGAGGATTGGAAGGGACCCGCAGGCAGCGCGCCTCAGCCCCTCGGTCTCACTCGGGCCGGGGCCGGGGCCGGGGCCGCTCCCCTAGCTTCGGGAGCCAACAGAGTGAGGCACAACGCCAGGAGTCCTTGGGAGCAGCGCTGCCTCCTCGGGGTCTGCGCCAGACGCCGCCGAGCCCACAGCGGATGCCCAGCCCAGTCCCGGCGCGGCCACTCACCTTAAGGTCGTTCTCGGGCAGGTACTTGCAGAGCCGCGCGATCTCAACGTACTTATCCAGGTCCAGCGGCGCCATCTTAGCAAAGCAGCTGGGGGCCGGAAACGGGCGCCGGAAACTTCCGGGATCCGGAAAGCCCCTCTACCGCGGGCACAAGTTGGAAACGAGAGGCACTTCCGGGACAAGCCCCCGCTGGAGGGGACGGCCGGAACTCAGTCGACCCGCTCTAACCAGGGACCGGAAACCGAGACGGCCCTCGCAGCCTTCCGCCGGGCAGGTGCATTCGCCTCCCCTCCCAGCGCGCTCTGCATCAGCCCTGGGCGCCCGGCGCTAAGCATGCTGGGAGCTAAGAGTGCCCGGCCCGCGGTGCATGCCGGGCGCGGTAGTGTCTACTAGTCTGTGGCGAGCTCCCTTCCCCTGGCGGTGGGCGGCGAGGAGGGAGGCCCCGCCCCCGCCCCCGCCCGGCTTGGGGTTCTGTAGTCACCCCGCCGCGGTGTGAGTGGCCGGGCTGGGCCTGTGGGAAGGTGGGGACCGAACAGGCTGGGGCTGGATCCAGGCCCAGCTCCATCAGTCCGCCTGCGCAGCGCCCGGGCACCGCGGTCAGAGGGGGTGTCCCTGCGGGCCCCGGAGCGGGAGGGGCTGGGGGAGATTTCCCTGCAGACGCCGGCGGGACTTCACCCCGCAGCGGGACTCCGGCTTTGCCTCCCTTTGCTCCAGATCCATGAGGCCGAAGCTGCTGCCGGTTCTGGAGCCCGGAGCTGTTCCCCAAAGCGCCACGTGGTCAGTGACCTGAGCAACCCCCTGCGCCCACGGCCGCCATCCTTGGGTGTTACAGTGCAGCGGTG